>NC_090930.1:461865846-463115846 GCF_040938575.1 Ambystoma mexicanum | reverse complement strand
CTCAGGTTATGTGTGATGTGCTGTATCGCCACCCATGTAAGGTCTTTTAGTGAAGTGCTCCATCAGAGGCTTTTGTGCAATGCAATTCTGGATACATGACCTATGACCTATGTTTATAAATGTGCTGTTTACAGGTCTTTTTGTATTATCTATATATAAAACCGACTGGATTAACGGTATAGGGTTCGACAAAAGGTACCCTTGCACTATAATATTCACCTAAAAAGGTAATTTAGAGCAAAGGCCTGCTGCGTGTACACTTCCACAGAGCCTACCCTAAGAAAGGCTCAGAATTAGTGTAATGCTCTAGATAAGGGTTTGGGAGTGTAGTCAAATGCGCACTGGCATGATCATATGTTACTGAGATAATTACAGTCACAAAGCAATAGTAACAGATACACATATAATGTTTGCACAAATGTGTTTAATCAGATTCTGTACAGCCGACACGTGTTTCGACCAAACTGGTCGTTCTCAAGGCTGTTTTTAAGAAACATGACGAATCAAAGTTTAAGACATATTGAAAACAAAAAAGTAAATGGCAAACATGAAAAATAATAAGGTAACATACCGTGAACCAGTGGTAGGATTCGGGATTGGACGGGAGACAAACAGAGAGAAACAGAAAAAAGGGGGGGATTTTAGTCTGGTTAACACAATCATTAAAATATTCTCTCTCTATATTCAGTAGATGTTGAGGAAGTGTGTTAGGCTCTCATTTGTCCCAGTGCCTCCGTATTGTGGGAGTTAAAGGCCATAATAGGGTAAAATGGTGAAAGGTCTGAAATTCCCGAGTCCAAGAGTATGATTAGTCGTGGAGCCAAAGTGGAAGGGGTTGTGTTAAAGAGGATGAGAGCACACTTGTCCAAGTGTGTATTATAATTAAACAGCATCCGTACTGTAACATGCACCCAATTTAATTAATGCAAATTTACCCCGATATCTTGAAAAAGTAGTATGCAAAACTATTGAGCAAAAGTGATAAAGATGGCTAAGTCAATCTCCCAAAGTAATAACCACACAGTTGTCAAACTGCAGCAACATGGACAAAGGGAAAAAGACATACCATAAAGAGATGTCATCACGTGAGGTAGAGTTGTGCGTCAATATATTAGCGAATGGCAATGGCGAGTCAAAAAAACTTCACATGTAGATCAGTCAAAGAACAGAACAAGGAGGAGGCATCAGCCCTCTGTGCGGATATGAAAAAATGTGTGCATAGCTCACCTAATGGTGTTGTATGTATAGATGAGTCAAATGCAGAGATGAGATAAATTCCATTGATAAAAGGTTGACTTGAAAGTAACGGCGGTCAGGGGATCATGCCTGTTAGGTAAAAGATAAACATGAAGAAGCAACTGAAGAGTCTGTCAACTTAAGGCACGAAGAAGTACCTTTTTTAGATAAATTGACAGAAATATTTGTAACGCAAAGAAATTTAAAGACTATTTGAGGTTAGATTGCCACATGTCTCCTTCTGACAATAATGCGTAGTTGAATACGTAAGAGCAAAATTTTTAGAAGTAGCTGTGGCAACGAGAAAAGGTCCACAAACAATACCATTACACATGTCTCACCTCCTAATGGCGTATTCCCTTCGTATCCAAAGTGATTGGGCTGAGTCCCACTGTCAAGGCATACTCGGCACAAATGCTCGGACTAATATTTGAACTGAAAGACAAGTAAATCGCGGGTTCAACGTTGTAAGAAATGATGTTTTGCTGCGATGATGTCACGCGTAATTGTGCACCTGACGTAATCAGTAAACATTTGCAATAACATAACAGCGTCACATAGTGCACCAGTATTAAGCAGGATGAAAAATCCAAAAGGGTGAGTAGTTTATAGAAAAAAGACAGTGAATAGAGAAGAGGGCAAGACAGTAAGCAAGCAAATGCTTGTGAGGGAATAAATAATGCTTTCCTTGAATAGAGATTATCTATTCGTGTACATGGCAAGCCATAATGTCACATGTTACACCACCCATGGAATAAGGGACCACGGGCATAAACAACACACAGTGGTGCATTCCACCTGCAAGGATGGCTCAGCACAGATGTTCACACTATTAACGGTACTAGAGTACCATAAACCTGGAAATAATAGTAAAAATTATCGAAGGTGGCACGGTTGGTGTCTTGCCACGATGGTGTCACCCGTAACTTGTGAATGTGATGTCATCAGATGACAATAACAGAAACAAAGTACAGTCAGGTAGTGCATAGGCAGCAGACAATTTAGAAGATCAGTGTACCAACCAAATTACAGAAGAAAAATCAATGTGGCAAATAAGCGTCTGCTGGTATCAGATAAAGATCAGGCCCTGAGACGGCCAGGAGGCCTCAGTAAGATGTTAAACCAAGGAGCTGCAAGAGCCCTAAAGAAGACCCACACATTGGGGTAATGAGTAGAGGATTTACTCATCAGCTGGGTTCTAGGGATTAAGAATAGTAGTAAAGACTGGTGATGCATATTAAGTTGAACTAAAGACATCCCTGATGTCACAAATTGACAATTGGGAGAGAAGAAAGACAAGTGAACAAAAAACAATTATCAAATTGGCCCATAGTGTTGAGTAAATGAGTCAGAACAAATCATGTAGGTACCCAAAATATAGGAGACCGGAGGCAAATGAGATCCAAGCACACAAATGTATCCTGTTATGAGACACAATAAGAGGTGTAAAGTGTGTTATGGTCTATGGATGCATCATCCATTGGCATTGAGTCACAACATAACTAGCATTGCTTCACAGAAAGACATTCATTTCGTGATCCATATTTAGAGCATTAACAGTACATTGTAGAAAGCAAATCAATTTACTCCATTTGTCTCAGTTTCAGCAGTAGGTCACCACCTCGCTTACCTTTTTTGCCATGCATTAGACCTATACATTTCAAATATGATTTGTCAGCCAATTGGGGCTCAAGCTGCAAGAGGTAGTCTAGGGTGATTTTTCTTAAGACTGGCCAGATGTTCACTAATTCGTACCCGCAACTGTTTAATGGTGCTGCCTATATACAATTTGCCACAAACACAAATTAGGACATAGACAACATACTTAGTTTTGCAGTTGATAAAGTCTTCGATCTTTACAGATATTCCAGTATCATCGATAAATTCATGACAATCCTTGTGAGCATAATTACACACGGTACAATTGCCACATTTGTGGAAACCTACAGGGGGTTGTAGCCAGTTAGTCTCTGGGAGTTGTTCCATTACATTGGGATCACAAAACGAAGGACTCAATTTATGCTTAAGTGTATTAGCTCTAGTGTAGATAAACTTGGGTTTGTCAGAGAGGAAAGGTAGAAGATCGGTGTCCAGTTGAAGAAGATTCCAATGTTTAGAGGCAAGCCTATAAAAGGTAGAGGAATCCTTTGAGAAATGAGTAATGATAGCTAGATTCCTCAGCATGCGGGTGTCTTTGACCCGTGATTCAAGCAACTCTGACTGTTGAACAAATGGTATTTGTCACATGCTTTGGTAATCATATTAGATTTGTACCCTCTTTTGGCAAATCGTTTGGTAAGTACCGCGCATTCCTCCACAAAGTCAGTGGTTTTGCTACAATTGTGCCTGGCCCTGTAAAACACCCCGCCAAGTATGTTATCTATGGTGGCTCATTGTGGCAACTTCTTGCATGTAATACAGAATTTACCTTGGTAGGTTTTCTATAGGTTTTGGTTAAAACCGGTACAGGGGCATTTGATCCCATAGATCACATTACTGTGATTGCAGTTTGTGAAGCCAGTCATTGTCCATTTGAAATTATCATGTTCAAATCTTTTAGGGTTATGGGGAAAGGGACATTGTGGGGTACATTTACCAACCCAGAAGAACTTCCCCTACATCACCAAACTGCATTTTCAGCAGTTCAAGAAGAATGGCTGCGCTGGCTCCCCTGAGAACTTATTTCCTTGTATCAAAAGTGAATTTTAGCAGTTACCAAAATAATGGCTGTGCTGGCTCTGTTGAACACATATGGGGCAAGATGAAACATAGAACACCCCAAGAATTGCTGCAGTTATTTTCTTCATATGCACCAAAAAGAAGAATTCAAAAGCAGCCTGGTGCAGTGCTGCTATGCTGAAAGCTCAAGATTTCTAACTGAAAGAGAACATGTTCTGTGTTTAAAATGACTGCGCACTGATGCTATTTACATCTTCTCAACATTACACAGTTTGGTTGCTGATAAGACACATTCATGCCCATCTATCTTCAGCTGGCAAGCATTTTACTTTTGCAACAAAATAACACAGGCAAACTCTTCACAAGAACCTCTCTCTCTCCCTTTTCTTATGTCAGTTTCAAAGAACCCTTGTTTTTTAACAGATTCCTGTGTGTTAGAAATTGATCCGAGCTATGGAAATGTTCAGAATAAAGATGCGAAGAAAACCGCATTTGTAAAGTGACATCCAAGAAAGAAAATGAACCCACGTGTAAAATAGCGCTTTTGCCAAGCAGGAAAATGGCTTTTGAAAGTGAAATGTTAAAATGATGCCCTGTGCTTGCACAGAAATGTGATGGAAGATAGGGGGTGGCTCTAAAATATACATGATATTTATTCCCAAAAAGACTTGGTTTCTGTTTAAGTAAATATATATATGTTTTTTCTTAACAGTCTGAGTGAGAGGCACTCCCCTGTTCTTTGGAAATAACCAGGAAATCAGTTTTCTTTTTTGGTAAAAATGTCCACTTTATTATGCAGACCATGCACAGCACATGATTGTCAATAAAAACCACCTCAAATGTGGTGCTCCATAATGTATGGCTCCAATCGACGCGTTTCGCGGTTACCTCACTGCTTGTTATATCTTTGAGACCAGCAGAACAGGTTTGGCAGGTACTGACTTCAAAAGTGCCCTGTCTCCCATGGGAACAGAATTATCTTCCGCAAGTGGACCAGCCCCCTTGGCACATGAAAGGGGCCAAGGTGTGGGATGTGGCGACCTCGTCGGACGGAGCAGCATTGCAGCAGCATAAGACAATGGACTGCCCTGGCACAGAGGTGTGAAATCCTCTGACACTTCAGCTTCAACTGCCTAGGACCAAAAGGAAGTCATAGCAACCCCATGCGTCAGGATGACCAGTGACGGACATGTGGCTGGGGGATTGAAAAGACTGCCCACTTTTGGGAACAAAGCCAGGCCACTTGATTGTAGAGACTTTTCTGTGAAGACAATTTTTTACGCAATCTAAAGAAGCAGTAATGTAAAATTTTGACAGCTTGAATGTAATGTGTACGCCATGAGAATAAGACATTGTGGATCATCCTAGCATGTGGGGGACGCAACCACCAGTAAAATGTAATTTCTGAGGAGAGCGTACATGGTACAGTTCTGAAAATGTATGGAAATATGCCCAGTGATAATATGTATATATGTAGACAATTGGAGAATTTTAGGTGAAATGTTTTCCATGGAAATGGCAAAAGATTGCCAGAATGACTAAACAGCATCACACAAACATGGCGTGTGGACAGAAATGTTCCTTGGGAAATATGGAATTTGGCGATCTAATTTTTATAAGGGTGACATTTATAAAAATGAGCATTTTGTGTCATAACTGATTTTGGCAAAAGTAACTTTGGTAGAACAAAGCACATTGTAAAAAACACCCACACTAAAACTGAGTCACTTCCTTCAGTCCAATCTGCTTACTGGGAGGCGGCGACAGTTATAGGCTGACCTATCCAATTTGGAGGTATGTCTAGCTTAGTTCTGCCCACATAATAAAAATCCTCTGATGTCATCCGTTCTATATAAGGTGGAGACATACAGACAGTCAGGACATTAAAAAAAATCCAAGTTTCAAAAATCCAACTCAACCTCCAGAGACCTAGACATCCAACATTCACCCCGCAAGATTCGAGACTCCAGAGCAAGGCCAGAACCTCTTACCCAGGCTGAACTTCCAATCCAGAATTAAACCCTACAAAAATCCCAATAATTCAGGGAAAAAGGGGGAAAGGCTGAACTCTTTTGTGATTATTCCAGTGACCTACCTGCTTTGCCCAGCTGATGCACCCCGCTGTCTACAGTGACCAGACTAGGCACAGCTGTCCCACTCCAAGAGGAGAGCCGCCGCTCCACAGTGACCAGACCCCTGTTCCGCTGTCCAAAGACCCTGCTGGCTGTCCAAACTACCCCATTCAAGGCTCTTTGTAAGTATTTCCCTTCCCCAGTAACCAAAAACTGCACCCCTTGCTTCGTTACCTGGTATAATGTCCAATCCCATAGAAATCCTATAAATACCCTAGCAAAATCCTTTGTCATGATCTCTGCTTCCAAAAGATCAGGACTTGCCCGACTCCCTTGGAAGCAGACCCATAACCCCGGTTCCGAGTGCCAGCCAGTCCCAATTGGGACCTTTTGGACCCTGTCCTGGCGCCAGTGGCACCAGGCTCATAAAGATGCCCAGTCCCAGCGCTGGAAGCGCCGGGCTCATAATGCTTGGGTGGACTTACCTGCAGCAGACCATGCTGCTTACTTACCTGCCAGTTGAACCCCTGATCCTCTTCTGTTTGGGACTACTTTTCCTGTTGGGTGAGGCAGGAGCCACTCCCTAGGTTCAGAACACTGGAACTCTTCTGGAAAGCAGGAACTCTTTTCTTACCTAGGCGTGGCTGTGGAAGGAGACATCTAAGCACTACAGGAGGCTATTTAAACCACACCCGATGGATGAATCTTGCTTTGCGTTATTCTGCATTCTCTGCAGCAGAACGCTCATCGTGTCTTCTGCTTCTGATCCTGGGCCTAAGGGAACAAAGGCTTACCATCCTGGAATCCAGTCTTCAGCAGCACCTGTAAAGACAAAGAAAGAACAGGTTAGCACTACGGTCTTCAGTGGCAGCGCATCTCTTACCTGGTCCATCGGCTGTCACCAACGCCTCGCGCTGCATTCCGGCATCTGAAAGACAAAAGCTTACCAGCTCTTCGCACGCTCCGGAGGCCTTCGGCGCTGCATCCCGCATCTGAAAAGACAAAAGAAGGTGCGTTTAAAGACATTGGGCAACTTTATTACTCACGTGCCATTACTCCTTCCCACGCCGAATCCAGTGGGTATTCCAGCACCCTTCAGCTTCTCTAAAGCTCCGAACCTGTACCTGCAAGATAAAAGGGACAGTTAGTGCGCATCGTGAAGCAGGCTACAAGCGCTTACTTACGTGCTTCCAGGCGCTTCTATTCCTCACGCGGGTTCGATCCTCAACTCTCATCAGCCCGCCATCCGCCATCGCCGGAACCCTGCAAAACAAGAGATATCATTACAAAAGACTTTTAAGACATTTGAAGTGCCCAGAACTTACCGTTCGTGCAGTGAACGACGGACAGCAGTCCTCTGAGGTCAAGAGGCCTGCACCCTTATCCAGTGAAGAAACTGGTTACGGCACCCTGCCCCGAGGCAGATGGAGAGCTCGGCGTTCACTTACCTAAGGTGAGGGCGTTAACCTTTGGGGTTCTACAGGAGAAGAGAAAGGGAAGAGGAGAGAGGCACCCAATAACCCCAGTTCATTAATCCCATATTTTCTATCTGCAGACATCTTACTCTTCGAGTCAGACATACAGTGCACAGAGGTCCAGCCCAAAGAGCCAACCGTGTGTTACACATCACCTTTGAAGATACGGCATTCACCCAGTCAAGACCGGCGCCTCTGCGGGAATCAGGTGAGCGTTACATCCTTACAATTGTCAGAATCCTCTCTGTATCCTGTCCCTAGGAAAATCTGTGTTAATTTCCACATGTTGGCACCATTCTTTCCAAATCATTTCAGTCCGCTTTATAAGTCTGTAGTACTATTTCGAATAAATTAATTCCCATATAAAGAGGCACACAGCGTGAAGGGGTTGAAATTGCAAATTAACCTTTGTCGTGTACAGCATTCCTCTTTTCTAGCCACTAAAATATAGTCTCAGTAAAACTTGTCATTTTCCTTTTAAAACCGATTTTCCCCCTGCAACTGCTTTCATTTTAAAAGCAGATTTTCCTTTCCCTGTAAGAATCCCATTATGTCATCCATTCAAAGTCACCCTTTCACTTTCATATCATACCTCATACCTGCTATGTGCATTTAGTACCTTAGCATTAAAACCGCATTCCGATTTTGTCTGTTTAGCTCATTTTCCAAGCCGTTTAGCTATTTTAAAACTGTGAAATGAAAAAATTGCAATTTTGCCGCGTCTGATTCTTGCTGCACTGTGTTTCCTTCCATAGTCAATTTTCTACATTGTATGCCCGTTGTTTAGTACATTGATTTGTAGCTTGTGAGTTTTCTTGCCTCGTTAGTACAGCCACACACATTCTTGCCTTCTTCATTCAAACTGCACATGTAAAACAACTGTTTAGTAATTCCGAGTGCCATTTTGCTCATTTTTCAAGGGAGCTCAATCCGATTGTTGCCTCCCATTCAGAGGTGGTAGGTCAGATTTTCAATCTGATTTTTGCATAGTATGCCTACCTCCTTGCTATTCCACTCCACCCACACACACGATTTGGTTAACAGGGGTTTGAGGGAGTGTTGCAGGGGGAATGCTTAACTGTGGTGCCATTTAAAAGCACTACTCAAAAGTAATCTTGCTTTCTTTCAATTGTGCATTGTATATCTTATGCAAGAAGGTTACACTAAGTGTATTCTACCATTTTATGTGTAATTATGACTGCACTGGTGATTGTTGCCCTATATTTAATGTGTTTGATTTTATTCATAATTAAAAATAAATAAATATTCTATCATTACACACCAGCCTGGTTCATTGTCCATTGCGACACGGGGTGTACGTAAAGGGGGATGTGAGACGGGCTGGCTGCCTTCTCAAAACTGAATCCAAATTCATAAATTTAAAAGCATTTTTGACTGTGCTGCATCCCTGGCCACTATAAAGAGTGCTGGTCTGGAGTGTGATGCCTCTTAAAAATCCTTAACAACATGCAGTTCAATTTCTGCATCTGTAATGTCCATGCATGGGTGGTAGCCCCATTGTTGCCAGGCCTGCGACTGCTCTACATGTATGAACCAGTCTGTTGTAGATTTAGATTGCGTTTGAAGGCAAGTAAATGTTTCTGATTTAGAAACCATGGAAGTTTGATAATGTCCCAATTTGTAGATCATTAGCATGTGCGTGGAAATCTGAGTTTGCTGTGCATTTGCGTCAAATACAGAGAAATTGTTGGTAAGGCAAGTTGTCCTTTAAACTCATGGGGTGAAAGCTGTTAGAATGTAAAAGAATAGTCCGATCTGTTGGTTTGCGGTATAGTTCTGAGATTAGTTTTGTCCCTCTTTTTTTATCAATAGGTCTAGGAAAGATACCTGCTCTGGGTCAAATGTGATGGTGAATTGTAATGTGAGGATCCCTCCCATTCAGCCATTGGTAGAAGGATTCAAGTTCTGATTCATTCCCTTTGCACAACAGAAACATTTTGTCAATCTTACATCACCATGTAGACACCCGTGGTATAAAGGGATTAGTAATGGTGTTAAAAATATGCGTTTCTTTGAAGTAGGCCATATATAGATTGGCAATATCAGGAGCAAATGTGGCTCCCATGCTGGTGCCATGGGTTTGTTTGTGGTCAATGCGCGCCACACACATTCCACAACCAATGAAGTGGGAGTGGTTTGATGGCCAGTCCTTGTGTTGAGATATGTTTCAACTACTTGCAGGCTCTCAAACTCGGGTTCACTGTCACTCTCTCAATTAGTCTTATCCTGTTTGTTGAGAGTTGGACAAATGAAGGCATTGCTGTTCTCAATAGTTTGAGGTACCGGTCTGCATATACTGATAGAGGTTCTAAAATGGAATCTAGCATGGAGACTATGGATCTACCTATGGGTGCTGTCTACCAGGAGGAGCATGATGGGCCAGGACAAACATCATGCAGTCTAGAAAAGGATGATCTAGGAGAAACAGCAAATGGTTTAGAGAAGCAGGACTTGGAAAGTTCTCCACACATCACATCCAGTGACTCTAAGACTAATGATGCTGAGCTACATACAGGTTATGGCCAATCTGAGTGCAGCCAGTAGCAACACATTATTCTGTAAAACACTGATACAGAGGAGGAGGATGACACCAATGCCACAGTTATAGAGATTGAAGGACAAGACAGAGCTACCCATCCACTTTTGCACAGCTTCTTTCAAAGACTATAAGTCATTTCTGGAAATGCAAAATATCAGTGTGTAGTAGCCAGACCACCAGTGCTAGCATCACAACCTTCCTCCACCCCACCCACACTACCACTACCTTCACAGTCACATTTGCATACTAGGACATGTCTTAACCCCCCAACCAAAATCCAAGCATGGGGTTCTTTTAAGCAGGACAGAGATCAACAAAGCCTCACCACCTGCACAGGCGCATGGGAAATGTTTGCCGTGGAAAGTCTGGCAGCAACTTGGGTACCGCATCTTTGTGGTCACATGAATAGCATCCCTACCTGCTAGACTGGGATGAATACACACATCTGAACTGCAACGCGCCCTACAGCACCCAATCGCCATTCCACACCTGGCCTGTACTATCACCCCAGCGACTATTGTTGTTGAAACACATTGTTCCGGATGCTGAGCCTGAGCTCCACTGCCTGGAGTGATACTCACCCTAAGCACCGGGTCAGCGTGAAGGAGACCTTCTCACTGCTAACCTGGCTGTAATGTTGGCTCTGACCATGCCATATTCTTTTGTCAAAAACTCATGCAAGGCTATACCAGTGCTATAAAATGAGGTACTTTATGCAATGGGGTAGTAACATGATCAGTTAGAGGACCAGAATGTCCACTTCATCCTGGACACATGGGCCAGTGGATGGAGCATTCACTACACGGCTGCCCTTTCCCTGACAGCTGCGAGGGTTCTTGATCCATAAGTAATCCTCGAGGGCCGCAAGTGCTTGTAGTTTGGCACCAGGCCACCCTGTGAATTTAAGGCAGAGGACATGGGAATTGGTATCTTGGTCGAGGTTGTGGTGGTGATAGGGCCAGAACACCAACAGCTGGACTTTGTTGCTGATAACGAGTTGAGCATTCTTGATGACTTACCAATGTAATGACCATTCATGTTTTTTGCCTTGCTCATGTTCTTCACATGTTGATCACATGTTTCAATAGCAATTACCAGCCCATGAAGGACACAATTGCAATGGCTCAGGCGATCAGCTTAAACTTCATACAGAGCTATGGTGCAAGAGATGCAAGAGATGTGTTGAACCAATTGCAGGTGCAATAGAGGTTGCCACAACACACTTGAAGACAGCATGGCCACTGGCTGGAATTCAACATTGTACATTTTGGACCTGCGTGAAGAATGCCATCACTGTTTATTGCGACAGTAGTAGCTGAGCTTTAGGGAGGCATTGGTTTACCCCTTTTGTGGTGTTAGCCAGCACAGTACATCAGTTAGGGTTGGCCACTGGTGCACCTGCTAGAACACAACGTATCCCATATGACAACGGCCCATGATTTGACTTTCAAGGTTCATACAGCATAGCTGGTGAGGGATGTGCTCTCAACCTTGCATATGGATGCACTCACAGCCCCAATGAACGATGACACTGCATACCTCTTGAACTCTCTGATTGAAGTGTTTCAAGATCAAAGTGGCTGCTTTTTAGCCACACAAGAAGCACATCAAATGAGACACTGCTCAGATGAGCAAAGATACACTGATGCAGCATGTAGAAATGAAACTGTGTGAAGAACGGAGTCAGAAAGAACATTCAACAACACCAGTGCTCAGTATCCCAGAGATGTTGAGAGAACTTTCTTCATCATCAGGGAGTGCATTGCTCTTATAACCTATTCAAACCTGATCCATCTTCTGTGAAGACTGTTGACTATAGTAATAGATAAGGGCGCCTGCGGGATACACTCTTCGCTCAATTGGAAATCCTCAATGCAAATAGGATTAAAAGAATCTACAGCAGACTTTCTACAGCCGAGAAAGTGGATGCAACTCTACTTAAGTGCTCTATCTCACCAGCACCTCTTGCAAGAGTGACCATACAATCCCTAAATTGCCCCCTGCCAGTGTAACTTGTCAGGGAACTTTGTCTGCTCGGCCTGTTATATCTGACTGCAGGAAAAGCCTGGCAGTATCCCATGTTGAACAATAAACATTTATTAAAATAAACCAATACTTAATTGAGGAAGACTATGACAAGACCTTTTTTCCACTCCAAGTCAACCAAAAAGGCGTAATGGGTGGCTAAAGTGGGTTTGTGGTTTTCAAATAGATAGCTCTAGTGACTGACTGTTGGTGTAGATGAGGTGTGACATTAGCATTTTTCTACTACTCTTCTGTTTTTATTTTCTGATTCTAGGTCCTGCTATTTTAAAACCCCTGTATTTTAGAGGAGAGCCACCTTTCAACAAGATTGAGGGCTGCTAACATGAGGCCTTTTTTTGTGTTCTCACCACTACCTGAGAGCGGCCAACATGAGAATTGTCTTTTGGGATCTTCCTGCTAGCCGAGAGCCACCAACATGATTATTGTTTCTGTTCAGTCTGGTATTTGAGAGCTGCCAACATTCGAATTATTTGGATTACCCTCTCACTGCATAAAATGAGAGAGACCCAGACATAACATTTATCCCAGGGCCTCCCTGCGACTGGTGGGTCATGGGTGGGACATAACATAGGGGCAGAGAATAGACAAAAGGGGAATACAAAGTATTTACAGGGAGATGTCCGAAAGAAAGGGGGGGGTCTGTAGTTTTAATGGTGAACTGGTGTAAGGAGGGGGGAAAGAGCATGAGCAAGAGAATGCGCAGCTTGAGGGAGAGAGTGATTAAAGAGGGGGCTATAGTATAGGGTGTCAGAAAGAAATTGGTGAGAGATAATTGCAGACAGGCTGGGGATGGAGGTGTTAATGAATGTAAAAATATGGGACCGTGTACGTCTTTCCCTCTCTTGCTCAATTTAGTGTGGGGTATTGGGCAGATGTGTGCATGCAGGTGAGCCTCCAGTACTCCCCCTCCTTACCACCACTCAGCAATCCATATAATGTGTGCCCGCATTATGACACAAATTATCACGCTGGCTGATAATATATGGCACAGCTGACCTTTCTGCCACAAGAATACTGGGAGCCAGCCAAGGCAATGCAAGCCTTGTAACTGCAACCAGTGTTGCTGGACGTTTTTGGGCCTCTTTTGAATGCTGCCATGCTCTATCGTGGCGGGCATCCGCTGAGACATTCTGGAAGGTGCATCCAAGGCACTACTGCCAGTCATGTTGGTGCAGAGCTTGCACACAACTGCACACGTCCCTGCCTTTGCCATCTCCTCTGGGATGGCAAAGTACTGCTGTATACACAAATGCCAACCTGTGTGGGTCCGGTATGCCCAAGCCTGATGTGCCTAGAGACAGGAGCTACACCTCAAATGCGATGTCCAGTGAGGCAGAAACATCTCTGGGGCTACTTGTGGTCCTGTACAGAAGGGCTGTCACCTAGCAGCTCAGGCTGGACTACCCCTTTTACGGTAACACCAAGCCTGTGTTGCATATGACCATCCCCCTTCTGTAATGACATTGAACACTGAACATCAATGACCTGGAGGCATGCCCAGAGCAATGCCTGAGATTATGATTAATTCAAAACCTTCTAACCATCAATTTTCAGTTTTGTAACTGTATCCCGAGTACAACGGTCGTGCCCAGATAAGGGTCCCGATCCTTCTATGCCTAGAGACAGAGACAGCATTTTAGTAATGACATCAATTGAGGCAGAAACATACATGGGATTGTTTGTGGTCTCATGCAAAAGGCATGTGACCTCGCAGTTTAGATTGGACTGCCCTTTTTAGGGTTGGAACAAACCTGATTTTGATATTAATTTCCATTTTCTAACAGTGCAGAAGTCTGCAAAATGTTGGTCTGGAGGGTTACCCAGTGCAATGATAAAGATTATGAATACTTCAAAGCCTTCCAGCTGGGATCCTTCAGATTGGCAAGTACTGACATACTCAGCAAGGTCCCAAACTAAAATGTATTATGGCTGTACCCTTCAATGTATTTCCTCCTCAGGTCTCTCTTGCTCCCTCCACTGGATGGGAGCCTCTAGTATCAGCTCTTCCTCTGGCTGCCGTGCTGCCTCCTCCTGCCTGCTATCTGCCTCCGTCCTCCTTCCATGTCTTCCCTCATTGCCTTGTGTACCGTCTGCTGTCCCTTATCTGCCTCTTCATGTTCCCCTCCCTTTCTGCTCCCTCCTAATCCACTTTCAGCTGGAGCTCAATCTCTGCCTCCTTCTGCCTTCTCCACTGCTGCTGACTTTCCCACTCACCACTCACCCGAAAATACGATGTTCCCGGAGAAATCCAGTTGTTCCATAACAATTGTGTAAGCAGAGGACACTAAGGGGACCTAGTTCAAAGTGTTTCACAATTGAATTAATGTTTCTATGTGTGGAGTTCTGTAAGGGAACAGGATTAAAACAATAACAAGGGGTTCCTGGAGGTTTTTCATTTGTTTCCTTTTTGGTGGTGGAAGGAGAAAAAAGTCACAAAGGGCTCCACAAAGTGTTAGAACAAATGAAATATCAGAGAGGGGCTCACATAGAGTTTCTCAAAAGGAGAATCAGTTTTAAGGAGCTTCACAAAATAAGCACAAGGCAAAATATAATTACAGTAAACAGTGAATGAAATGTGAAAAGTAAGGTAAAAATGCACTTGACACTACAGCACAACTCCCCAACTATCTCCCCACTGGACCAGCCATTTTCCTCCCTCGAACAGCCAAAGACAATCCAGCGCCAACCAAGGACTGATCCAGGCCTTTCTTTAGCCCTACCGAATCTCTGCAAGAAGATCAGGCATTCTCATTGGCTTGCTGCTGCGTGTCACGCCCTTGGATTCTCTTGCAGGGGTTCAGGGATGATTTTCGGTTGCCAGCACCCCCCAGGAGATCTCATGGGAATACTAAATATTGGCACCGGTAGTTGGCTCGTCCCATGACATTGATCGATGGATAGCGTGGGAGTCCATCCACCCTTAGTAAACAGTGGCAATTCCCAATGAAGCTTGTAAATACGGATCACGATTCTTTTACGGAAATATTCTGCTTACAAGATGACGTTTTGTATCATATTGGAACAGCTAACTGGTTGTAGCTAACTGATTGTGAACCTTTTTACCCAGTTGCTCACTCATTCTCAAAGTACCAAGTCCAGTCCTCTACCATCTCTGAGGGCATGAGGGCATGATGGCATGTAGGGGCCCTCATGTGCAGTAGGGGATCTAGCTTCCACCTTTCTGCCATCTTTGATTAGGCTGAATAGAGTCAGGTAGGCTTCACTTGTCAAGAAAGTATGCAGGGAGGGATCCCCTCCCTGGCAACAAGTTAAGGGTCAAAGAAGTAACCCCTTAAATGGCTGCAGTCTGGAGGCGTGCATCTTTTCTTTGCTATCTGTAATTAATTATTAACAACCCCCCAACAGTCTGTCTCTGCACTGTTCAGTCTGGCTGTTCATATGGCTGTCTGGTCTGCCAGTCAGGTGTTCCTTGGCAGCAAATACGCCCTACTCCTGGCATGAGCGGGTAAGAGGCCTGGTGATAACTGCGCTCCTAGGCTCACACCACTCCCTCACCCTGCCCTTCCTTAAAACACTCGGGACCATGATTGGACACTGCCTTGTTACGTGATGCACATGCGAATTGATGTCATGTATCCGCCTTTAAACCTCATTCTAGACCAGGTCAAGATGCGTAGACATTTTTGTTACACGTCTATCTGAATCCTAGAAGCCATTGAATACATGTGGGCTCGTATACAAGATACTTATATATACAGGTGGGATACACAGGGTTTATGTGCCCACACATCCCTGCTACAATGAGCAGGTGACCTTTCTAAATAAATTGACCTCTACCTTTTATAAACTAATACCAGGTACTACCCCTTGCTTATTATTGATTAAATCTGGTACATATTAAATTATAATGTGCGATAGAATTTACTTGTTGAGAACCACGTGCGGACACAGAGACCCCAGCCCTGTGACCTTACATTTGTAACTAAGATCCCCTTAATTGGATCTAGTGTACTATCACTTGACATGTACATCCTATACTGTAAACCTTCTACATCGGGCTCTGTGATTCATGAAGATTACCAAAATTCGGCTTGCCAGTTTGTTAACAGAATTGAATCCACTTTTACTCCAAAAATCAGCAGAATTAGCACTCGATAATTCCACTGGTGGTAATTCTGCCCAAACATGTAATTTAGCAGTGCGGGAAAGATGGAAGTGATTCTGTTACTGCCAAAAAAGGTGGGTGTAACGGAACTACTGCCACCTTTTTACTGCACTGCCAAACTCAGAATGAGCCCCATGGGCCTCATTACAAGTTTGGTGGTATCTCAGTATTAATACCACTGCAATTATACAAAACAGTATTACTTTTACTGCCAGTTGGTCCACCAGTATTACCACCAGCGGTAATGGCTGCATTTTGGCAGTAAGGTGGCAGAAGTACCTCCAGCATTTTTCTGGGGTTTTTTCTTCCACCTCACTGCCAAGCCTGTAATTCGGCAGTGCAGTAATGCAGTGGTAACCAAGTTACCACCAAATTACCGCTGATTTTTCCCACATCACCAAACTCGTAATGAGGCCCATTATAATGTCTGGGAAATGTTAGGTTTCATACTATCAATGAAATGTTATAAATACATAGGCCCTCATTACGACCCTTGCGGAAATCAACCGACCGGACCGCCATAGCGTAAATAGCGTTTCCGCCATTGCACGATGGAGCAAAGTGCGGCTCATTCCGACCCATCGGGCACGAGCACCACGCCATGGCGGAAGTGCAAAGTCCGCGATGGCGGAAATGACCCCAAAACGGCCCACACCGCCGCCGTACGGCGCCCTAGGTGCAATACCGCCACCCATCACAGCGGACACCGCAGTGAGCGCCAACCGGAAAGTACGGTGACCGTAAATATACAGAAACAGAAGTAAAAGCATGGTTCCGGAACGGGAAACATCCCGCCGTACACCTATAAAACCACAAAATCCACACAACCATAAAAAACACTACCCTGAGACACATCCCAACCCGTCATCCACCCTAGTGAAACCAAGAAAAATGGGAAAAGTAGCGAAGAAAGCGTGCGACTGCAAGCGGCAGGTCCACTTCTCCCGTGAGGAACTCACCGTGCTCACAGAGACCCTCCAGGAGAATGCTGCCGTCGTCTTCTCCACGCAAATGACCAGGACGGCACTTGCGAACAAGAAGGCCATATGGGCCCTGGTGGCACAGCGTGTAAGTGCGGTGGGGACCGCACCCCGCAACCCACAGCAATGCAGAAAGCGATGGGACGACCTGCGGATACGCGTCCGTAGCATACTTTCTGCCAACCGCAACATTGCCACAGCTACCGGGGGAGGATCGGAATCACCCATCAAGTTGACCCCCTGGGAAGAAATCTGTGCCTCCACCATTGGAATGGAGAGCAGAGGGAGTCGGAGGGATGGAGAAAGGAGTGCAGACATCCGAAGATTCAGGTAGGTGCCCCAAATGAAACAATGCCAAAACCACAATGTCCAATCATGTGAAGTACCACGTGCCCACACAGCGCAACATGAACACATGTCCAGGAGAACGTCCACATACATAGGCCTGATAGCACACTTTAAAACTCACATCAAATACATAAATAATTAAAAATCCTAAAAACACCCTCTACACGTGCAGCAGGCACACCCTAACTGCAGGCTGCCAAACAACTGCACCCTCACTCCACACACAAATGAAACCACCTCCAAGGCCCCGACCCAAATCACCCTCAGGTACCACCCCAATGCATGTGATACATTGCCATTCCAATTCCCACAGACCCATTAATAACGCTCGCCCTCCTTTACTCCACCACAGGGTCCGATCCAAACGACGAGCTCCAGGACACCCCTACCAGCACACCTGCAAAGAGGGCCAAGACCAACGGGCAAAGACCCTCCACCTCAGCTGCACGCATCAAGACACGGCAGCAGCACAAATCAAGTGAAGCACACAGGAGGGAACTCCAACAGGCACCCCAGCAGCCAGCATGCCCACAACACCACCACCACAGGTCCCCCCAATGGATGCCACAGTAGGCACTGCTTCTGGTGGCAGCAGCACCATAGGTGATACTGCATTAATGGCAGCATGCTCCGACACAGAAAACGGGGATGTCGAAGTTAGATCCATCCATGACCTGTCTCAATCCCCCTGTCTGTTCCATCCCGTACACCATGAGGATACCACGCAGGGGCACCCACAAGACGACGACTGGCCATCCCCCACAAGCCCTGTGGCAAGGCAACATGAGGTGATCAGCCCCTCTGTGACACCACCGCAAATGGCCATGGCACAGCAGAGGCAACAGTCCCTCGACCAGTTAATCGTGCAACAGCAGCAACTGGCCACGCTCCTCAAGGACCATGCCGATGAATGTGGGGGCACTAAGGCAGACATAGAAACATCAACTGAGACACTGAGGGCAGAAATGGAGAGAAGTACAGAGACACTAAGGGCACAAATGGAGAGTAGCACCGAGAGCCTGAGAGTACAAATGGAGAGAAGCACCGAGAGCCTGAGAGTACAAATGGAGAGAAGCACCGAGAGCCTGAGGGGGGAACTGCATGCGACGTCCAAAGACGTATGTGCCGAACTTGCCGCAGTGCACCGTGTGCTCACTGAGCTCTCACAAACCCTTAGGGACATGCATGGACGTGAGCAGGCAGAGACATCATCCGTTGCAAGTTCCGTCCAGGGCAGCCCCCAACGTAGATCTGGGAGGAACCTGCGCTCCACAGGCAGGGGTGCCCCTGATACCCGCAGAGGGGGCTTGCAATAGCGACAGCCCACTGACAATGAGCATCTTTGGACACTGGTGTTCGGGGGGGAGGTAGGAGGGTGGAGGGGGTGTGTTGGGCTCACTTGGGTGGCGGGTCGATAGGGTGTTCAACATGATATCACATATGCCATAAACAATGCACGATCATCCAATGAGATGTGTGGACATTGATCTTTGTGTACGAGGCCATTATAGGCGTACAGTCCATATTGTGCATGTCCCAGACACACACAGTGCCACGAGTCCCGTGTCCATGTATCAGCCACCAGGCGTGAGTGCTAGAAGCATGCATCTATGAGATGCTGACGAATGTCACGGCCCTCCTGTGCCTCGCAGACTCCTTGAGGTGCTGCCACATCCCCAACCTCATCATGACCATCATCAGGTGCTTGCAGTTCTGCGTCAGGGGGCATGGGCACATTTCTACGTACGCACATGTTGTGGAGCATGACACATGCCATGACCATCTTTGCAACCTTCACATGGCGGTACAGGAGTGCCCCGCCAGACCTGCTGAGGCAGCGGAAACGAGTCTTCAGTAGGCCGAATGCCTGTTCTATGACTACACGGGTACGTGAGTGGGCATGGTTGTAGTCCTCCTCATGCTGGTCCCGTGGGTTCCGGACTGGTGTGAGGAGCCATCTCTTCAGTGGATACCCGGCATCACCTGTATATGGACGAGAAAGGAATATTGAGGAATGCCATTGCTACGTACGCACCCCCCCCCTTCCTGCCAGGTCATTGCCGCATCACATACCCCACATCATCATGCATGAAATGAGACTCACCGAGTAGCCAGGATCTGTTCCCTGCGTGTCGCTCCATGTAGCGTGGTATAAGGGAGTTCCTCAAGACCATAGAATCATGGGTAGATCCAGGGAATCTGGCACAACAATGTGTAATGATCCTGTTGGAGTCACACACCATTTGTACATTCAGGGAATGAAATTGTTTTCGGTTGCGGTACTGGGCCTCCATGGCATGTGGGACGACCAATTCCACATGGGTGCAGTCGATGGCACCAATGCAACCCGGTATGCCGGCAAGTGCATGGAATCCCACTTTTGTGTTCGTATTTTCCGGCTCCGAGCGTGGTAGAGAGATGAAGTCGTCTGCGTGCTTCAGGAGGGCATCGAGCACTTGCAATAGTGTCCGTGAGAACAGTGGCTGTGAAATGCCATGCAACTGTCCGACTGTGTGCTGGTAGGTGCCTGTGGCCAGGAAGTGTAGTACAGACACCACCTTCAGTAGGGGTGGGATGGCGGTTGGGCTATCTATCATGCTGACAAGGTCAGCGTGTGTCATCTCCACAATGGCGGTTATGGTGTCCCGGTCCAAACGGTAGAGGGTGTGGATCTGCTCATCAGTGAGGTTGAACGGATGTGCTTGGAGGCATGGGATTGCGGGCTGCCTGCGTGGTGGTAGTGGCTGTGCTGGCGGCCCTTGCTGGCCCTGCCTTGCCCTCCTCCTCCTCCTGCGTCTCCGCCGTGCGGCCGGTAGTAGTTGGTGTTCGTCATCTTCTTGAAGTTGGAGTACTTGCAGTGCTATCAGGTCCCCCAGGGCCAACATCGCTAGTCCTGCCGGTAGCATTTCGGAGTGGGTGTGGTTGTGGGAGGAGACTGGGTGTGCAATTTATGTGTTTTCAGGCTGTATGGCCTCCACCTGTGGTGATTGATTCCACCTGTGCAAGCTGCACTCCCCTTTGGGCGAGCATGTCCCGCACACAACGCTGCAATTCGACGAATGGCATCTTGCTATTGCAATCATGTATTTGTACCCGATGGCAGTGTAACATTGGTTGATATGTTCATTCGGCTATGGTCCCATTGTTTCACATACTATCTTTGCAGTCGCGAACAGACTTGTGAAGGGTCAGTGGAACGTAGTACTCGAGTAACGGTGGACCCTCATGCAACACTGTACCGAGCTTCACCGACGGGCGGGGCGTTCCATTTGTGAGTGAAGGCAGTTGCCATTTTCACACACAGCCGCACTAGATGGATTAATTTGTGGTTCCAAGCGGCCACAGATGCCTTTTCGACGTGATGTTGCAAATGAGGAATTCGAAGGGCGGCGCTTTCGGTTTTCAGCTAGCGGCGAGGAGATGCCCACAGGTCTGACTGCAAATATAACGTTCTATTGTTCAATGTCCTTGGGACAGGGGCCATGGCGAGGATGCAATGATTGATATGAATAGTATGGGATGCGCAATAGCGACGTGGGCGATGAGGCCGGACGTTCCCAAATACATGTTACTTCACAACACTTGAATAACGGGCTGGGGCACGGTGGATTTTGCAGGCTGCATAACGCACAGACTCAATGGAAATTTCACATGTTATGTGAGTATGGAAACAGGCGTTTTCATACCGGGATGAGGGAATGATGTATGGATGCATGGACAGATGATTTGATACAGAGTTTGCCATGTACAGGGCTTCTTGGAATCTACCCGCCTCCCCTGCGCTATGTGATGCAGGGCTGCCATAGTGGGGCCATCGTCTATCTGGCCTTGTTGAGCCCTCCCTGTCTCGACGCGCCTTCAGACACTTGTGTCTATGCACGTTACCAATCCCATCAGATGGATTCTGTTGTAACAGACGCATGCACAGGTACACTCGTTTGTGATGGTGTTTTCACCTCGATATAGATAGTTATGATTCGCAAGTGGTTTGTGGGTGGTGATGATCCTTTGGAGTGGGCTAGCATGCATATGGCTGTGGATTTGGTGTGATCATTGAAGTGGTTAATTCAAATGTAGTTCTGATGGCCATACTATTCTTTTTCATTTCATTTGGTTGACAGGTATCTCCTCCCCTTTTGCCACTGCCATCTGTATGCCACTCCTGCAGATGGATTTTACTCCCGACACCTGCTGCTTCGTGTTAATCAGTGGAGCAGCATTACGATCTTATGGGACGATCGCCAATGTGCCACATGCCCTTACGCAGTACTAGTGGCTAGGAGCAACATTTCGGCCTTTCAGCTGGACTAGTGCCTCCCTATTGGGACGGCCCTGCGGTTCTAGGCGCTTCCATGTTGCCTTTTCGTACGGGAATGTAGCCCCTGTGTACCATGAAGGAACAGGGCGTCACACAAGAAGTAGCTGGTCATTTATTGCGGATGCAGCCCACGATAATGAAATATATTTTGGAGTTCATGGCCTAATGGCTGTATGGGCTTGGTGAATTTGTTGTGCATTAAATTTCTATTCTGATATGAACCGTGTAGCGTTCTTCTTTGCAAGTGATGTGGCATATTCCTATTTGGGGAGCGATGTATTGTGAGGAGATCTGCATTGGGTTCCAGCTTCGGAGTATAGTTGCGTGGTACTGTGCTGGGCGCGTTTGCCTACGGAGCCCAGTGAGGTCAGGGATAAGGGCTGCCATTATGACTGTTTTGATGATGTCATGCTCAGGGGCGGGGGATTAGCTTTTGTGTAACAGATGCCGGTCAGCCAGTTGGATTGGTGGAATGATGTGATTATCGGAATTTTGCTGGTCACAGGTGCCTGTGTTTGCGTGCGTTTCTTGGTGGGAGACTGAGGTCATGTCCATTTGTATAGCTTCTGTATTCGTGCCATCTGTGCCCTGCAGCTCCCATTGGGCACTCTTGAGATTCATTTGTTCGTTGGCAGGCATGGATGACTAGTACATTTCACTGGTTGCATTGTGTGACTTCATTGCACCTACGGGGGGTTGTACAATGTGGCCAGGGAGCGGTGTACAAGCACTCAGTAGGGCCGTTTACGGTTGGTTCGCGATGCCGTACTTCTCACCATGGCGGAATGGTACTTTCCGCCGTGCTTGATGGCGTTAGGTGCATGTCCGCTAGGGTCGGAATTCGCGTACCGTTGCGCCATGGTGGTAATTACGGTTTGGCATGGCGCGCGCGCGCGTGCTTGGTGCAGTTAGCGTTGGCGTTCACTACGGTGTCGCTAATGGCATCGTACTTTGCGATGACGGGTCATGATCGCACCGAGCGCTATTCGATGGCGGTATTGCATTTCCGCCATCGTTTTTCGATTTCCGCCAGGGTCGTAATGAGGCCCATAGTAATTGTTCCATTGGTGTTACAATAGTCCAAGGCGTGGGATAACACCACTACATTTCATTTACCTGCGGTATAAATTGTTAGAAATAAAAGCTTGTCCTTGAGATTGATTCTCTTCCAAAATATCTTAATCCAGAAAGGGCCAAAAGTAAGTTATGCATTCTCTATTATTTCCAGTTTATTTGCCTTACATATCTCCCAAGCATCTCCATAACTGAATAACCCTTCGATTTGAGCATCAACAATTATAAAACACTGTGGTAGGATCTTTCCTGTGGTGTTTGAGAAAGCTTGACAAATCATCTCATCGGTCGACTCTCTCACCCTCCCTCTGTGGCTCTGATATCACACACATTAAAGGGTTGATGAGAAACAAAATCTTTTATATGGTTATTCCAATATTACTTCTATCCTTTGCTTTCACTTTGTGTGCATTACATTTTTACTGAACGCAGACAATTTATTTGTTTCTAAACCTACCAACACTTACAACTCTACAAAGAACCTTGGCTTCACAGCTGCTGGTAGAATTTCCCCCAAAAGAATCAAGAGGTAATCCCGTAGAATTGTCATGGCCACTGGACAAGGGTCCAGTCCTTCCACACATCCAGGGTCCAACTGGACCCAGTCCTCTGGCGCCAGGCTCATGAAAAAGTGTGGAGGGCCGGGCGTGGCCATAGAACATCATTGGAAGGCACGTGCAAGAGTCCCTGGGAGGGGCAAGGTGGAGCCACTAACCGGGGCTAAAGGGAGGGGCCAGTCCAGCCTATATAAGGCCAACCCATCCACGTGCCTCCGCTTCGCGCTAGTTTGCTTTCTTACCTGTGCATCCACTTGATTCCAGCTGCTCCATCTCTGAAGACATCTTACCAGATTCCAGCTACTCCACCGCTGAAGGCGCATGTTACCTGATTCCAGCTACTCCATCGCTGAAGGCGCCTCTTGCCTGAATTCAGCTACTACACCGCTGAAGGCACATCTTACCTGATTCCAGCTACTCCATCGCTGAAGGAGCCTCTTACCTGAATCCAGCTACTCCACCCATGAAGGCGCACCTTATCTGCTTCCAGACGCTCCATCGCTTTGAGCGCCTCTTACCTGCATCTCATCAATCACTATCAGAGTCAGAGCCTTCTTCTCACCTGATCCGGGCACCCAGCTACTCGGAGCTCTGCTTCTTTTCTTCTCCTTTGCGGGACCTTCATCCTGCAACCGCAGAGCTGCGTCAAACATCTAGACTTCGCTCTACGCTGCCGACCTTCTCCTGCAACGGAGAAAGAACACAACAGGTTAGAAATCATATAGATAAGGAATGCTTGGCCGCGCCGTACTTGAGACTAGAGTTCCATCATAAAGGCCAACTTACCAGCTAATTTGGGAGATCCCTCATCCTCAGGGGAATCCCCGGATTTTCTCCATGACTCCGATCTGCATTTTCACACCTATTGGGAAGAGATAAGACATTGCAAGAATTACTCTTAATGATCAAGACAAAAGACATTATAATAAACAAACTATAATCATAACCAAAAGACTTACCTTCTAAGTGGATTGGTTGCAGCCAGTCTGGATCAACACTTGCAAGGACCAGTAAAGCAACCAGGTCCACTGTATGCACCCCTGCTATAAGAAGCAGGACAGATAGCTCAACATTACAACACAAAAGGGGCAATACCAGCATCCAGAACAGCAGGCTCTGCAGCAACTGGGAGAGAGAGGCGATCCAGGGGAGCCAAGTCGAGGGAGGGCTCCAACCGTGCCCCAACGTCCCCGCAGAGACCAGGTGAGCGTAACAGGAATCTACATTTCTGTCTCTTTTTGGCCCAAAGATGCAAAACTATTTGAGAGTAGACCTAAGATTAAAAGCTATTTGACAGTAGACCTAAGATTAAAAGCTATCTAAAATTCTAAATGGCTCTAAATTCTTCTATTTTTCAATGAGACCTCTGGTTTGAAAATGATTCTGCGCCTGACTCTACCAAATCAAATATCACTGATGACATCATTGCATCAAACTGTGTTGCCATGAGACTGTCTCAAAAGTAAATGAGCCAGTGCCAGTGAAGTAAAGCTGGAGATGGTTGGGAGCAGTACACTACCAAGAGCCTATGCCAGAAAATGTATTTGCACCTGAGCAAGTCGGATGGACCAATCAGAATCCACATTTCCTGAGCACTATTCTGCATTCACTGTCTGTGGTGGTGGTGAAAAAAAACAAGTCATAAAAAATGGCTGTTTTCAATGCCTGCCGTCATCCGAAAAGGGACTTTGTGCCTTTTCTATGTATATGGCGGTGGCCATTTTTTAAAACCTTGTTTTAATTATGACGGTAGATGTGCTTGCGCTGAGCACATCTTCCGTAGGAATCAAAACAAATAAAAGAAAATTAGCCACACCCCAGGAAATTCCGGGGTGCAAATAACTTTCATGCCGCACCACTGGGACGGACATGGCCCTTAACGCCCCTTGCTACGCTTGGGCCTACCAAAGCTCGTGCTGGCGGGCTGTTAAACACGATGGCTGCCCCAGTGGCGGGGCATGAAAGTTATAAAAACTTAAATCCATTTAATACTGAGCTCCCTGGTTATCTCTTGAAGGAGCCAGCAATGTGTTTAATCCCAAATGTAGCTGTGGGCTTCTAAGTGAATGAGAAATTGGCTAAACCTCAGACGAAGCCCAGATTTAATAGTTACAGTTGCTGCGATCAAAGGGACTCCATGAGATGCACCACAGAGAGAAAGAACTACAATGCTTTGTTCATGTAGCTCTGAACTAAAGGTGAAACTCCACTGATGGTTAGTGGGTGGAGCTTTGGCATGTGTGACTTGCCTCAAATGACTTAGTTTACTTGCAAGATTTAGGAAAAAATACTTGAATGACCTTGGTCAAACAACATTTTTTGACCCACTTCACTTTACATGTAAAAGGAATGTCCCACACCAATTGCGATGATGACTTTAGCACACTCTGAATGCTAACAGGGGATTTTGCTAACAGGGGATTTACGATCCACAGTGTAACATTTCACCTGCTGATAGCAAGCCCTCATTTGGCAAATGCGCACACTCTTCACAGCATTCCCACCAGTGTCCCAGTTAGCAATTAAATGCAATGGCCCCATTATTTCTCCCAAACCTGGCTGTAACCAGTCTACTGACCTGACAGCACAGAGCAGTTCCAAAGGTCACCTATGCATCTCTGACAGCATCTGGAACACAACACCCCAACAGGCAGAGGTAGATGTACAACTGTCTGCACTATTTCAATTAATATATGGATACTTCATCAGGTGGACAGGTTTATTTAATGGCTCTTTAGTTATTCAGTCCAATGCCACAGTTATGTCTAAGAAACAGGTGATTTGATCAAAACTCAAATGTATTCAAATAAAGGAATAAAAGGTGAAATCACAGCAAAGTTCACCACAGTGTTTCACAATTATCAGACAACTGGTCTATACAAATGGCCTGTCTGAATTTATCTCACTAATTCCCACAGGAAAGGTGTTGCATGCCCTACCACTCATTTCCTTTCATGTAACTATGACGCTGAGGTAGGCTAATGTGTGTGTCATTTAAAATAAGCACATACGGAGTAGCATCAAACTCCGGCAGATTTCAGGTTAGGGAAGCAGTGTCACAATTTAAAAGGAAGACAATTTAATACCCTTTTGAATAACATATGATTCTCACTGTGAAATCTCAGAATGAGGGATTGCCTGGGATTTACATTTGCACTCCTTTTATGGCAATAAAAATGAATCAATTAAACTTGCTCTCATTTGCCATTCGTTATTAAATAGCTATGGCCTTCACAAAACACACATTATCAAACATAATTTCAGTAGGCCATGGTACAGGGCCCTCGAACCATGGTCTAATGTTGACTATATCTGTGATAGCACTCAGGGTACTTTTTAAATATTGCTTATTAAATGCTTCACTGTCAGAGCTGGGAAACAGTCCCTATTTTACATAGCACTTACAGCACAGGGAAAACAGCTTTGTATTTCTTAAATGTAGTGTCCTTCAGCTTCAAATACAATACAATCAGGATATAAATCACATAGCTAACTATAATATTTTATATATACAGTCAATTCTCACTAATCTTTTAATATAATGGGAAGCACTGTTGGCTTACACACCAAATATTAGGATTTTTCTACTTGGAATGAACGCCTATTAGAGGACATTCCCTTCCAATTCACTAGCACAGATTATAGGTGTTGTCTAATTATATTTGGGGACCTTCAGGATTTACCTTGAATTGATTTTTAATGGCACAGAACCAGGAGAGTCCCACACAGTTTGGAAATCTCCCAGTCAGCATGCCCCCTCCTTATCCCTTCCTCCATTTTTCAGGACAGGGAATCATCCTCCAGGTTACGTTGGTTCAGAATCCCTCATAAATAAGGCACATTTCTCCAGATGGTATCCAGATTTAGCAGTCATCTAATTGGGACAGATGTTCTTTTTCCTGGCAACTTTTCTAGAGTGAGAACACTCTTCTCTGTACTCACTATTTTGAAAGTGTCCCAAATTCCCATGCGTATCATTTTGTCATGCTATCTGATTGGAGCAATATTTCCATTGTCCATGGACACTCAAATTGAATACACCCCCACACGATTCACTAGGTGTTCATATTTCTATATTTACGATCAGAAAAAGGTGGGGGCCAAAATGTACTCCTAGTACTTTTGAGAGCAAAAGACTTTTGGTCCATAATACATGGCAGCAATATGCCATCTTAATGAAACCAGGACTATTATAATGCTTCGGTATAGACAGAGGTCTTTGACATGCAACATCACTATTTGGTATATTGCTTCATAAAGGTATGAAGTTTCCTCATTCTTTAGAATTTCGAATTACCATATGAAATACGAACTTGGTTTCAAAGTAAAGAGGCGTATCTAATGTTTGAAACACTCCCATTTGCATCTTTCTAAATCTTATAATTCCAGAATTATGAGTAACATAAGCTTTTCCATATAGGGTCAATGTGATTTCCAAGGCAAATGTATATGCTCAGCACATGATTTACATGTAAACCACTCTTTCTAAGGCCTTGATTATGATTGATCATGCATTTTTGGCAAGCCCCATTGTTCTCAATTCATTAGTTTGCAGATTCCCAGTTTTATTTTGAGGCAAAGTTCAAAGTGTCACTTTCAATTGACTGATTTGCCTTTGAAGCTGGGTTGTAAAATATACCATCTGGCCACTCAAGATGTAAATCTTCTCAGATAATCACACATTTTATTTTCTGGGAATTTTAAAGGATTTTTCTAATATTCTCCCTATTCTCCCCTCCCGAGGAGTGTTACAAATGAGGGAGCCAGTTTAAGGCAAATCTTGAGTCAACTTGAAGTCAGTACAATATCAGGTTAACATGAATACTAGTGTTATTCAACCCAAAATGGAAACATTGCTTTTTCAACAAATGTACATTGTAGAATATTAATATCCACCATATTATAAGCTTTGTACAATAATTTGACAGTTGTGTGAGTAATAAATACACTGTCACTTTGACACTTTAAATAAAATAATTTGGTATTTGGGTGAACTGTACTCCAGTGCCCAATATTCTTCATGGGATGGTTTAGTTTGTGGCATTATTCCCATGTGTAGAGTTGTAGCTCTCAGCTGCATAGGTGATAACCCCCACCCGCTGGTCTACGCTCGTTGTGGG
Source organism: Ambystoma mexicanum (assembly GCF_040938575.1). Taxonomy (NCBI): domain Eukaryota; kingdom Metazoa; phylum Chordata; class Amphibia; order Caudata; family Ambystomatidae; genus Ambystoma; species Ambystoma mexicanum. The sequence continues at coordinate 463,087,255 of NC_090930.1, read as the reverse complement.
AGCGAGTAAGAGGCAGAAATCGTAGATAAAATGATGCATTTTTCTGGCACCTCTGTCACTTGAACTTGAAACGATCTCCATTTGTCTTGATACCACCCACACTGAGACATCTGCCTCACACACAAAAGAAGCAGCACAGTCCACAGTTCACTTTGCTTTAGGGAAACAGTCCTGCATTCCGTTTATGGTGAGAACACCTCTAATCTAAAATATAATAATTGTCTGCCTTAATCAGTATGGTGGCAGGTTAATCTTTAAATATAAGCCATGCCAGGTAGTGACAGGGTGTCCTGATAAGAGCACACAATTATTAAGTTACATCAATCTGATATCAAACTAGTGCCAGCTGTTCATGTGTTGCAGCCATGTGGAACAATAGCTAGAATGCAGTCCCCCTTGATTGTTCAATAGGACGGGACACATCTTCCCCACAGCTTAACATCCCCAGGTGAATTTATGGAAATGGCGCTTCATTGGAAATGGCGCTTCATTGGAAACTGTGTGGGGGTGTGGGTAGATTAGCCAGAGAGGGAAGGTAGGCTTGGGGTTCCACCAACTTGATTACTGGTAGGGCTCTGTTCCTTTTTCGTTCCCCTCCATTTCCTGCAAACAAGACACTCTGGGCCTGATGTCAGAAGGCACAGGGCACCTGCTTCAATAGCAGGGATTGGATCCCTTACAGCAGGGTTGTTTTAGAACAATCCCCTGTGACATTTTGCCTATAAAAGGGGAGTGGCACTCCCTTACTCTTTTATGAATCTTCCGACCACCAACAGAAGACGGATACACCATTAGACCTCTGTTGGGAGTCCATTCTAAAGTCTTCTGCCATAGAGCTCAAGGTAGAAGGCATGCAGGCAGTGGAGAGCTCTGTCCCCTAATCATCCCCGGGGAACAATGGGGTGAACTGCTGTGGATCAAGGCCTGCCTTTCTTCTAGCTGCACTGGAATCAGACTCCTCATTGGAGGTAAAGGTTCCCTGTACATGCCAGCCACGCTCCTGGAGTGCAAGTGCAGAATTGAAGGCCACACCTTGTCCTGGAGAACCTTTAATGGGCTTCACATCAATAAAGAAGCCAAAAAACACCTCTGGGCCCGATTCACACATATACCTGCTTGTAAGCTACACTGACTCAGGCTTCACCTGCCTGTCTAAACATCTTCAAGTCGCATGTCAATGCTGCTTATGAACTGCAAACAGGGCTGGAATGAGGACCAAAAGAGGCCCTGGAAATAAAGCTCAAAGTGGCCCCATATGACACATTTTCAGCAAGCCCATTGCTTTTCCTATGAGAAAATTTGGAAATACCACCGAAAAGAGGCCCAGGGTGCAGAGGCCCACCGGGAAATCTCCAGAGTTCCATATAGGCCAGTCCATCCCTGACTGCAAAGTGTGTTGGACCCAGCTGCCCGTTCACCAACCTGACACCGAATGACTGTCTCAGCATGCACCTTGAAGTCTGGCTTGATGCTGCTTAGTGAGCCAGTTTAAGGCAAAACCTGAGTCAACTTGAAGGTATTTAAACCTTTGGTTAATCTGAAAGAGTTCCCTGTGTCACTGCACTGAAGGTGCTGTGTGACACAATGTAAAAGATGATGCCTATGGAGTTTGCCAGACTTCACAACCAAAAGAAACACAGAGTTCAAAATCACATTAAAATACACGAGAGAGTAGGGAAAAGGGTCTCACTCTCTCCAGGTTAAAAATGCAAGTCCTCAAAATCTAGCAAAGGTGCTGGGGGTCTCTAATGTAGAGAATGATTAGCACATTTCTGAGAATTCTCCCTAACGCTCGTTCACCCCAGACTAAGGGGCAGGAGAACTTAATCCACTCTTGGATGAATCTCGTTACTCCAGTCGGTCATACATTCTTGGGAAACCATCAGCATTTTGGTGATTACACCCTAACCTGTGTTATATGGTAAAATCAAACCCCTGTAGGCTGATTGACCATCTTAACAATTTAGGATTTCCCCCCTTCATCTGCATTAACCATCTCAAGGGTTGGTGGTCAGTTTGAATGACAAAAGTAGATCCATACAAGTATGGTCGAAACTTCTTCAAAGACCACACAATGGCAAAACATTCACTTTCTGTGGTTGCCCATCTTGTCTCAGGATCCTTCAGTTTTCTACTGATAAAGCAGATTGGGTGTTCCCTGCCTTTCTCGTCCAGCTGACTCAGAAGTGCACCTATACCTGTATTGGAAGCATCTGTCTGTACAATAAGGATTTGTTGTAGTCAGGAGCTCTTAGTAATGGAGCTTGACAAATGGCGTTCTTAAGTCCTTCAAATGCCTTAGTGCACTCCTCATTCCACTTGACCTTCTTGGGGAATTTGGGTGAGGAGATCACATTCAAGGGAGAAGCTATGGTCCCGTACTTCTCAATGAAGTTCCTATAGTAACCTGTGAGACCTAGAAAGGCTCTCACTTGGGTTTGAGTAGTAGGGGTGGCCCAGTCTTGTACAGCTTGTACTTTGCTAGGCTTGCAATACATATCCTAAGTGGTCAATATGTTTCCTTCCAAGTAGGGCTGAACACTGCAATGCCATCCAAGTATGCCATGCAGACGTCCTCCATCCCATTCAGAACATGATTTCCCATCCTTTGGAATGTAGCAGGAGCATTCTTTAGTCCAAAAGGTATAACCTTAAACTGGTATAGGCCTCCTGGGGTTGAAAATGCAGTTTTATCCTTGGCATGGTCTGCCAGAGCTATTTGCCATTTGCCTGATGTTAGGTCCAATGTACTGAGGTACTTGGCTGAACCAAGTTTGTCCACCAGCTCATCTGTCCTAGGTAAAGGATGGGCATCAGTCATGGTGACTGCATTCAGGGCTCTATAGTCACACAGAATCTCAACTCCTTGGATCCTGCCTTTGGCACTAGAACAACAGGACTAGCCTATGGACTTGTAGATGGCGCTATTACCCCTAAATCAAGCATCTTATTGACCTCTTCCTTTATGTGGATTCTTACCTGGTCTGACATCCTGTAACCGCTGCTTTTGAGAGTTAAACAGTCACCAGTGAGAATCTCATGCTGGCCCCAAGGGGTCAAGCCTGGTGATAGTGAAAACAGAGGGGCAAACTGATTTAACCGAATTGTGCACTCCTCCTGATGTTCCAGTGTCAGATCAGAAGAGAGATTAACTCCTTCAATCTTTCCATCTAAAGGTTGTCCCCTAAGGAGGTCAGGTAGAGGCCCACTCTCCTCCTCCTCCTGAGCAGAGGCTAGAAGCAAAGCTCCCAGGTCTGGTCTAGAGATATAGGACTTTAGGCGGTAGGTGTGAAAGACCCTGGGGGCCTCCTTAGAATTGCCTAAATCCACCAAATAATTGACCTCTCCAAGTTTGCCCACAACCTTGAAGGGCCCAATCCATTTGTCCTGTATGGGCCCCTGCCTTGTAGGTACCATAACTAGAATTAGCTGGTCTTGAGTAAACTCAACCATGTTGGCCTTCTGGTTATGCCAATGATTCACCAGAGCCTGACCTGCTTTCAAGTTATCAGAAGCGTCTGTCATCATGTGTGTCATTCTCCTTCAGAGACCTAACACATAGTCAGAGATTCTCACTGGCTTGTGGAAAGGGGCACTCTACAACCCCTCCTTGATTAGGGCCAATGGACCTCTGACCGGATGACCATAGAGAAGCTCAAAGGGGCTGAAGCCAACCCCTTCTTGAGGGACTTCTCTGTAAGCAAAGAGAAGGCATGGCAGTAGAAGGTCCCACTTTCTTCTAATGGGTTCTTCTAAAGCACCTATCATGCTCTTCATTGTTCTATTAAACCTCTCCACTAATCAATTGGTCTGGGGATGGTAGGCTGTTGAGAACTTGCAGGTTACTCCAGTTTTTCCACATGGATTGCATGTAGTGGGATCTAAAATTGGCCCCCCTGTCTGAGATACCCTCGCTAGGAAAACCTACTCTGGTAAAAATACCAAAGAGGGCCTTAGCCACTGCCTGAGAAGTCACAGTACTCATAGGTATGGCTTCAGGATACCTGGTAACATGGTCTACCACAACCAATATAAATTGGTTGCCTGAAGATGTGGGAGGTCTACGGGACCAACAATGTTGATTCCTACCCTCTCAAAAGGGACTCCCACTACTGGGAGAGGCACCAAAGGTGCCACGTTCTTGTCTCCACTCTTGCCAGAAGTATGACAAGTGTGACAGCTTCTACAGAACTTATCTACATCAGACCCCATCTTGGGCCAGTTGAAATAAAGAGCAATCCTTTCCTTGGTCTTCTTAAAACTTAAGTGACCAGCTAAAGGAATCTCATAGGCTAACTGTTGTAACTGGGGTCTCACCTCCTGAGGCACTACAAGTCTTCTGTAGTATCATGTGGTACACTCAATAGGTTCACTGTAGAGGAGGCCATCCTCCCAGCACAACCTGTGCTTCCCTGGCTCTTGTCCTTCCAGCTGGGAAGCTGCCTGTTGGCGAAATCCATCAAGAGTAGGACACTCTCTTTGACCTCTGCTGCAGACTGCCCTACAGGGGCCACCTTCTGCAAGCAAAGTCTGCAGCTCAGGATGACCTTTAGGATCCAGATCTCCAACAGGGGGAAGGTCTTCTTCCAGCTCTGTGTCATCAGTAGCTGATTCACCATCCTCTGGATGAACCTCACACTCAGCCTCAACTGGTGGAGGAGTCACAGGTATTACTGTGGACTGTCCTCTCGGGATGTCCTTGTTTTGTGTACAGGAGTGCTACTTTTCTTTGTTTCCTGAGACCTTGGGTTTCCCCTTTGTCTCCTTTTCCCTGGACGTAGATGTTTGGCTTCCTGTGGACTGGGTGTTAAAGGTTCCTCTGTAACAACCCACTGGGAGTCATCCAAAGGTGAGCTCTCTGGCCTTCCTACTCTGCTCCTGCTTCCTTTTAATGGGAGGACTGGGGGTGCTTGATACAACTCCAAGAGTTTTTAAGTCATTCCCCAGCAGGACTCTCCCAGGCACCTCACTTTGTACACTCACAGGTATTTTTACAGTCATATTGTTGCACTGGATGAGAGCTGGCAATATTGGAGCCATCTGGATAGGGCCTCCAGCAAGCTTAGTGTGGCCTTTGGGTGCCTTAGCAACATCCTCAGGTTTGCAAAAAGGTTTCATCCACCACTGTAATGCTGGCCCCAGTGTCTCTAATGGCAGGGGTTTCCTGTCCGGCCACAAGTACACTGTCCTTGTAGTATTCTTTTGTGTTATCTGGTATAGAATTATTCACATCTAAATTCTGCTGTTCCCACAGACCCAGGGACACTAATGAAACACTGGCTGAGACTCCAATGGAGTCTTCAGCAATTAGGTAAAAGTTTCCACTTGCCATATGTACTTCTCCCTCAGGGAGGGAAGGCTAAGGAGGCAGTGTGTTGACAAATGGGTGTTTCTGCTGACCTCCCTCTGGTTTGTCACCAGAGGTTTCACTAGACTGACCTGGTTTCCCAAATGGCTCACCCTTCTTATGTTTGTGACCCTCTTATGGATGGGAGGTTTTAGAATTCTCTTTGTCATCTTTCTTGTGCTCTTCCCCTCATGCTTTTTATGAGTGGCCCCAGAATCCTTGTGAGAGGCCTGGGTGGCAACCCACAAGTCAGCAGCTTTTGCTAGCTTCTTGGGATCAATCTCTTTTGAGTCAGCCAAGTGCTGTCCCAGCTCAGGAGAGCAGGCATCGCAAATAGACTCCAACAAAAATAGATTTCTCAATCCTTCAAAGGAGTTCACTTTGTAACCCTTAACCCAACCATCTAAGTATTTGAAACATTCACATACCCAGGTTACCCAAGGGGTACCCTCAGTCTTTTTGAGGGTCCTAAACCTCTTAAGGTACTGGGAAGGAGTTTTCCCAAATCTAGCTATCAAAGCTAGCTTCATATTTTCATAATCCAATCTTTCAAGTCCCCCCCCCTCCATTACAGCATCAGTTGCAACCTAAAGGAGCCTAGACAAAAGACAAGGAATCAACTGATCCCCGTGAAACCCTGAATCCCATAGTTATATTCAAAAGCACCCAACCATTCCAAAATATCAAGTTTCACATCATACATACTCACTGCTTCTTTAGGCATACAAGGTCTCTTTGGACTGGAAGACCTAGAAGACTCTGGGAAAGAAACATTTTCACAAGACAATTTCTCCATTTCAAGAGCATGTTGCATTTCCATTTCCCTTAGTTTGTTGTCCTGATGTTTGGTTTCAGCTTGGATTTGTAATCTTTTGAATTCTAACTCAAGTCTCATTTTCTCAAGAAACACATATTCTGGACTCAGTGATGGACCGTGTGGGGTCCCAGTGGCTAAAGGTTGAGGCATAAGGGCCTGTTGAGGTAAAGAGGGGCTCTCTTCTTGAGCCTCCTCTCCCTCTTCTGAGTCTAAGACATCAGAGCTAGACTCTGCATTATCATCCCCAATATCATTTTCCACTTTTCCTGGGTTACTAGGTGTGACAGGCCTACTACCCAGACTTTGATGATTCAACAATCTTGCAATTAGTTCATTTTTTTCCCCTTTAGTAGGGAGACTCCTGACTTTACACATTTATTTCAGTTGCTCTACTGTCAAAATGATCAGGGCTTCCTGACTGAAGTTATCCATATTTGGCATGTTACAATTGCTTTTCTAGTGGGGCTTAGCCTTTTGAAGGTTTCCAGTTGAACAAAAGCAAAGCAAATTCTTACAACGCTACAATATATCCTCCCCGCCTGCCACCAGTGTTAGGAAAGATGGTATACAGTACCCTTTGGGTGCACTACAACAACCCTGACCTCCTGGCAATAGGAACCCAACCTTTGGTATAAGTCTGTAATACACAGGTTGGTAGCGTGTTGAGCAGCCAGGCTTATCTCAAGAGGGGTCAATGTGAGCGCTAGGGGAGTTAAACTGAGATTCACAGTGACAAGTATTCAAATACACTCTTACATACAAGGTTTCTTGATTAAACAATGATTAATTTATTTATGAGTCAGTTAGAGTACGCCTTCTTCAGAAGGGGAGCAATATAAAACAACACACAAATATACTTCAAAATAAACACTCCTAATTTTCAAAATCAGTAAGGACCCTTTTGTGATGGCCCACAGACACAACCTACACCCTCGGGTGACTTCAATAGTTAGGGTGCTGGGGACATTAATATATCATTGCTGCATTTAGAACATTCTTAGGGATAGGTCAAAGGAAAAGGTTATTAGAGCAAAACAAGAGATCACACAAATACTCTGAAGCAGGTAAGTACTTTGGTAACCCCCAATGCAAAGTTAGTTAACCCCCTCCTGAAAGGAGGGCACAACAATTTAAGCATAGGAGAGAAGAGTCATTCAGGGAGCCAGGCCAGCCAATTTTAAGTTAGCAAAAGTCATGGTGAACTGAAGCACTTCTTGCAGGTAAGTAAAAGTCTTGCATGAAGTTTTAGAAGTCTTTGTAGAATAAGAAGAACATCAAAGTAGGGCCACAAGCTGGTTAGGCTTGTGAGGTAAAGAAGCTGTTGGAAACTCTACAGATGCAACCAAGACAAATCTCCAATGAGGACAAGCAAGGTAGCACAACAAGAGGTAAGTTCTCTTAGACTTTACAGTACCTTTGGATTGAAGAAAAGTGCAGCAGCTCACATCTGTTCCTGTGCAGCTCTGCAGATCTTGGTGTACCTGGTCCTCAGTTGTGGGGACAAGAGGGAAGACTTCTGGGGACTGCTGCACTGCAATGGGACGGACACCGCTCGCAACCGGCAATCTTCAAACAAGTGGCACTTCGGTGTTTCAGCTCCTTGTGACTAACGCAAATAGCAACACTGAGGTTCCTGGCTGTCGAGATGGACTTTCCTTGCATCTGGGGTCCCGCACTCTGTTGAGGGGGCTCAGGCTTGGCCAGTCCTGCTACCTGGGAGTCCACAGGATCTTCCTGGAGCTCTTGGCCAGCTTAAAAGCAACGCATACAATCTGCAGTGGAATTTCAACCAGCTCCGAGCGGATGTCCAGGTGGCTTACTTTGGAGTTGATTGGTCCCACCAACTCAAAGGGAGAAGTCGTCCTTGCAGGGGCTTCTCTGTCGATACCACATTTGGAGTTTCAGCACAGCAGCAGGGCTTTACCAGGCAAACCAACGGTCCAGGAGTTGCAGCAGGGGTCCTCTTCAAGTTCTTCTTCGGATTTCTTCATCCAGTGGTCAAGTCTGCCTTCCAAGCCAAAAAGCCTCGCATTTTATGTTGGTTTCTCCCATTCCTTCCAGCCCAGCTGTCAGTCCCCCAGCAGGGTGGCTGTCCTTGCCGGACAGCCAGCCGGCCAATCACCTAAGAGTGCATTCTTGTTTCCTAATAAACTAAGCACAGGGAGTTTCGGGCACCTCCCTCGCTTCCTGCCCCAGCCAGACACCCTGGAGCCAGTGAATCATGCCAAAGGCAAAATGAACAAAGGGATCAAACCTGCTTTGGCACGCAGAGTAAATCTCACGAAGTACCTTTCCACAAAGAAATGGCGAAAAAAGAAGACAGGGGCCATTTTGACAAAAATGGCACCTTTGGGTGCGTTACTGCAGCTGCGAATGCAGCCTGCAGTAAATGCATACCACGGTAGCCAAAAGTAAACCACTGCCGTCAGCCATTCATTGAGGAAAGGGTAACATAAAATTGTTACATGAGAAACTAGACAAAGGGGATACTAAGTAACCCCTCCAGCACCCTATTGTAAGATAGTGTGTGCTGGGTCTCGAAAGTTACATGTGTAAGTAAAATCAATTTCACTTCACTGCTCTTGGAAACAGGAGTTTATCCAAGAGAAGGTATTTAAACCTTTGGACAATCTGAAAGATTTCCCTGTGCCACTACACTGAAGGTGCTGTGTGACACAATGTAAAAGATGATGCCTATGGAGTTTGCCAGACTGCACAAATAAATGAAACACAGAGTTCATAATGACATTAAAATACATGAGAGAGTGGGAAAAAGGGTCTCACTCTCTCCAGGTTAAAAATTCAAGTCCTCAAAATCCAGAAAAGTTGCTGGTGGTCTCTAAGGTAGAGAGGAATTAGCACATTTCTGAGAATTCTCCCTAACAAAAATTATCCACACCCTGGGAAATCCCGGGGTGTGAATAACTTTCACACCACGCTGCTGTGACGGAAATGGCGTTTAATGCCCCACAGCCCAGGCAGAGGCCCTTGCTTTGCTCAGGCCTACCAAAGTTCAGGCTGGCGGGCCATTAAACACCATGTCCACCCCGGGGGCGGGGCATGAAAGTTATAAGAAATCTAAATCCATTACTACTGAGCTCCCTGATTCTCTCTGGAAGGAGCCAACAATGTGTTTGATCCCAAATGTAGCTTAGGGCTTCTAAGTGAAGGAGAAATTGATTAAACCACAGACAGATCCCAGATTTAATAGTTACAGTTGCTACTGATGTGCAAGAACTGCAAACAAAGGGGCTCCACGAGGTGTACCACAGAGAGAAAGAACTAAAATGCCTTGCTCATGTAGCTCTGAACTGGAGGTGAAACAGCACTGATGGTTACTGGGTGGCACTTTGGCATGTGTGACTTGCCTCAAATGACTTAGTCTACTTACAATTAGGAAATAATACTTGTATGAACTTGGTCAAACAAACACATTTGAATCAGTTCACTGTGGATGTAAAAAAGATGTCCCACACCAATTGTGATTATGACTTTAGCACACTTTGAATGCCATCAGAGGGATTTATGATACACAGTGTAACATTTCACCTGCTGATAGCAAGCCCTCATTTGGCAAATGCGCACACTCTTCACAGCATTCCCACCAGTGCCCCAGTTCACAATTAAATGCAATGGCCCCATTATTTCTCCCAAATCCAAGCCGAGGAAGCAACCTGATCCATAAAAAAGCCAATGACAGCAATCAAATAAAGGAAGATCCAAGAGCAACATATCAACAATAGAATAGTCATCCTCCACAACGCCCCACAAGCAACACTACATGAACCATGAGAGCCAATACAGAGGAACCCCTTAGCATGGTTTATAAAAAGGACAGGCTCAGGTGTGGTTTGATTAAATTAATTGAAACTTGAAAGTGTTCATACCACTGAGTGGAAGCCTGTGAATAACTGCCTTATAGTTCATGATACTGATCAAACTATTTTAGAACCTCTGCTGAAAATGAAGAATCGCAGAGGATTGTCTCACCTTTTGAAATAGGTATGCCTACAATTGTTTCATGAGCATAAAGGTTTTGTTACCTTCTAGCAACCAACCAATGAAGGCAGTCATTCATACAAAAAGAATAATTATGCTCTCTATCAAATTGCTTGCCACCCTGCACATCACTGAAGGATCAGGTTTTCAATAACCTCTCTGCCTACCCCGCATTTGTTTTAATTCCCTCTTGCCACTTCTATTGGCATTGAAATATATGGTGGAATGGTTTCACTATGTTGTATTTATGCGTTCATGTCTTTCTATATTATATGCTTTTATGTTTGTCTTGTGCTGGATTGTCACCTGTGAGGGTTTTAAAGCCCTAGCCTTTACATTGTTATTAATTTGAAATAATGTGAGTAATTCTGTTTCTGAAAGGAAGATCTGCCAATCAGACCCCCTTTCAGTTTGCTCCATGCCAAAATTATAGTGCACACAGATGCCTGGCTGTAACCCTTCTACTGACCTGACAGCACAGAGCAGTTCCAAAGGTCACCTCCAAATCTCTGACAGAGTGTGCAATGCAACATCCTGACAGGCAGAGGTAGCTGTATAACTGTCTGCACTATTTCTGTTAATATATGGATACTCCATCAGGTGGACACCATTGAAATATATGGTGGAATGGTTTCACTATGTTGTATTTATGCGTTCATGTCTTTCTATATTATATGCTTTTATGTTTGTCTTGTGCTGGATTGTCACCTGTGAGGGTTTTAAAGCCCTAGCCTTTACATTGTTATTAATTTGAAATAATGTGAGTAATTCTGTTTCTGAAAGGAAGATCTGCCAATCAGACCCCCTTTCAGTTTGCTCCATGCCAAAATTATAGTGCACACAGATGCCTGGCTGTAACCCTTCTACTGACCTGACAGCACAGAGCAGTTCCAAAGGTCACCTCCAAATCTCTGACAGAGTGTGCAATGCAACATCCTGACAGGCAGAGGTAGCTGTATAACTGTCTGCACTATTTCTGTTAATATATGGATACTTCATCAGGTGGACACCTTGATCTAATGGCCCCTTAGTTATACAGTCCAACACCACACTTATGTCCAAGAAACAGGCGATTTGTATTTAAATAAAGGTATTAAAGGTGAAATCACAGCAAAGGTCACCCCAGTTTTACACAATCACAATCACCAGGGAACTGGTCTATAAAAATGGCCTGCCTGCATTCATCTCATTTTTCTTTCACAGGAGAAGTGTTGCATACCTACCTCACATTTCTTTTCATGTAAATATGATGTTGAGGTTGGCTAATGTGTGTGTCATTTAAAATAAGCACATACGGGGTAGCATCACACTCCTGCAGGTTTCAGGTTAGGGAAGCAGTGTCACAATTTAGTAGGAACACAATTTCAGCTGTCCCACCCCGATTGGCGAGAATGGTTTTTAGTTTGTATTGAATACATTTAAATGCCCCTCCCCTTTTGAATAACATATGATTCTCACTGTGCAATTTCAGAATGAGGGATTGCATGGGATTTACATTTGCACTCTTATTATGGCAATCGAAATGAATCAATTAAACTTGCTTTGATTTGCCATTCATTATTAAATAGCTATAACCTTCACAGAACACACATTATCAAACATAATTTCAGTAGGCTATGGTACAGGGACCGCGAACCATGGTCTAGTGTTGACTATATCTGTGATAGCACTTAGGATACTTTTTAAATATTGCTTATTAAATGCTACACTGTCAACGCTGGGAAACAATCCCTATTTTACACAGCACTTACAGCACAGGGAAAGCAGTTTTGTATTTCTTTAAATGTAGTCTCCTTCAGCTTCAATTACAATAAAATCAGGATATAACTCACATAGTTAACTGTTACATTTTATATATACAGTCAAATCTCACTAAGCTTTCAATATAATGTGAAGCACTGTTGCATTTCACAACATATATTAGGTTTTTTCTTCTTGGAATGAGCAACTATTCGAGGAAGTGAACTTGCAATTCAATAGCACCCCAGGGACTATATTTGGGTAGCTTCAGCACTCACTTTGAATTGATCATTAAAGGCATGCACAGAGCCATGAGAGTCCCTCACAGATTGGAAATCTCCCAGTCAGCATGTCCCCGCTTTATCCCTTCCTCTGTTTTTCAGGAAAGGAAATCTTCCTCCAGGTTGAGTTGGTTCAGCATCCCACATGAACAAGGCACATTTCTCCAGATGGTATCCAGAATTAGCAGTCATCTAATTGGGACAGATGTTCTTCTTCCTGGCAGCTTTTTTAGAGTGAGAACTCTCTCCTGTGTACTCCCTATTTTTAAACTGTCCCCAATTCCCATGCGTATCTCATGATTTTGTCACACTATGTGATTGGAAAGATATTTCCATTGGCCTTGGACACTCATATTGAATACACCCCATAAGCTTCATTAGGTGTTCATATTTGTATATTTACGATCATCAGAAAAAGATGGGGGTCAAACTGTACTCCTAATACTTTTGAGAGCAAAATAGTTTTGCTCCATAATACAGGGCAGCAATATGCCATTTTAATGAAACCAGGATTATTATAATCCTTCGGTATAGACAGATGTATTTAAAATGCAACATCACTACTTGGCATATTGCTTCAAAAAGGTATACATTCTCCTCATTCTAAGAATTTCTGATTATCATATGAAATATGAATTTGGTTTCAAATTAAAGAGGAATCTCTAATCTTTGAAACACTCCTATTCACATCTTTCTAAATCTTTTAATTCCGGAATTATGTGTAGCATTAGCTTTTGCACATAGGGTCAATGGTAAAAAACATGTTTCTGTTTTCCAATGGAAATGTACATGGCTGGACATGCCCTCCCATTCAGCTTGGGAATTGTGTTCAGCACATGATCAAATGTAAATCACTCTTTCCGAGGACTTGATTATGATTGATCATGCATTTTTGGCAAGTCCCATTGTTCTCATTGCATTAGCTTCCAGATGGCCAGTTTTATTTTGAGGCAAAGTTCAAAAGTGTCACTTTCAATGGACTGATTTGATTTTGAGGCTCGGTTGTAAAATAGGCCATCTGGCCACTTTAGACGGAAATCTTCTCATATAATCACACATTTTATTTTCTTGGAATTTTAAAGTATTTTTCTAACATTCTCCCCTCCCAATGAGTTTTCCAAATGAGGGAACCAGTTTAAGGCAAACCCTGAGTCAACTTGAAGTCAGCACAATATCAGGTTAACATGAATACTAGTGTATTCAACCCAAAATGGAAACATTGCTTTTTCAACATATTTACACTGTAAAATATTGATTAATATCCACCTTATTAATATAAGCTTTTTAGAATGATTTGATAATTGTGTGAGTAATAAATACACTGTCACTTTGATACTTTAAATACAAAAAATTCAGTATGTGGGTGAACTGTACTCCAGTGCCAATATTCTTCATGCAATGATTTAGTTTGTGGCATTATTCCCATCCCATGTGTTGAGTCTCTACTGCTTTCTTTAATGTTGCCTTTATCTTCCTCTTTCAGGTCGTTCTGTCCGGGAGGCATGCAGATTCGAGGAAGCTGTTCTCAGTAGCTGCGAGTGTTTAACGATGAAGACTGCAGGTAAGATGCTGCTGCTAATGATGTTCCTTTTGTCTCCTTGCAGGTTCTGCTTCTCCGAGGTTCGAGGGAATAGCTAGACACGGTGAGCGTCACGTTGCAAGCTGCAAAGTAACGCGAAGCATGTTGTCTTGCTCGGGTGTGGTTTAAATAGCCCCAACAAATAAACAGGTAAAGTAGTCCCTAGGTTACCACACCCAAAACACTAGACCGCATAGCTTGGTTCTTAGGAACCAAGCTATGTGGATGCCTCCATGTTGGCTGACAATACAATAAAGTAGTTCCCAAGCATATTGTTTTTCATGGTGTATGAGCCTGGCGCCATAGGCGCCAGGACTGGCCCCATGAGGGGTTTTGAAGAGGATGCCAGGCTCTAGAGGCCCAAGTCCTGACTCCACCTGGCCAATGGGTTTGTCAGAGGAGGTTTTGGGCTTGGGTCGTGACAGCACTCCCCCCTAAGGCCCCTCCCATGGTGTTACTTTTGTCTGGCCCAGGTTTGGTTGGGAAGTTCCGATGGAATTTCCTGATTAGACGTGGTGCGTGGATATTCTCACTAGGCTCCCAGGATCTATCTTGTGGTCCAAATCCTTTCCAATCCACGAGATAATATAGCTTGGTCCTAGAGTATTTAGAGTCCAAAATATCTTTGACTTCGAATTCTGGTTCTCCATCAACAATATGGGCTTAAGTGGTGTCCCAATCCATGTGCCGGGTTGCATTGGTTTCAGTAGGGACACATGGAATACCAGGTGGATGTGTAGAATAGGTGGTAAATCCAGTTTCACGGCTGCTGGGTTGATAATTTCCTTAATGGTATAGGGTCCTAAGAATCTGGGATGAACGGTCCGGGTTCCCTTGATGGGTACGAATTTAGCGGCTAACCAAACTTTGTCTCCTACTTGATAATCAGGGGCCTTTTTCCGGTGTTGGTCGGCAAATCTCTTTTGTTTTTCTTTGGCATGAATAAGGTGTTCCTTTGCCCTTTTGAAAGCCTGAGTATTGGTTGTGTGTAGAGTCTTTACCGCTGGCATTTCCAAGCTGGCTGGAAGGTCAAGTTCAGAGGTACGTGGATGTCTGCCATAAAGGGTATAGAAGGGTGTTTGTCCCATGCTTGAATGCAAAGAATTGTTATATGCATATTCGGCTATCCATAATAGGTCTTTCCAATTCCTTTATTCGTGGTGCAGGATGCACCGTAAATATTGCTCGAGTGTCTGATTGGTTCTCTCGGTTTGGCCATTTGTTTGGGGATGGTGACTGGTAGATAGCCGAACATCGATCTGCGCCATTGCACACCATTTTTTCCAGAAGTTTGAAACAAACTGGCTGCCTCGATCAGAGACCAGAAACGAAGGGAAGCCATGTAGCTTAACAACGCCCTCCAGGTACACTTTTGCTAAAGTGGCTACGTCTGGGAGGCCTTTGAGAGGAATAAGATGGGCCATCTTCAAGAATAAGTCCACAACTACAAGGATGGTGTTGAACCCTTGGCTTGGAGGTAGATCAGTGATGAAGTCAAGGGAAAGAGTGTGCCATGGAACTGGAGGAATGTCCAATGTTTGTAAGAGACCAGATGGTTTTTATTTCTGTGATTTATTTTGTGCGCAGACACCGCAGGACTAAATACATTGAATGATGTCCTTACGCCGGTAGGCCACCAAACGTTCTCTTCACCTTAGCTAGGGTTTTGGTGATCCCAGGATGCCCTTCGATCAGTGAATCGTGATAGTTTGAAATAATATGCTGTTGTAATTCCTTCTTGGGTACACATATGCGATCCCTAAAAAAGGGGAGATGGTCCTTGATGGTATATTGTTCTCCTTGAGTTTGCCATGCGAGGTAGGCATCAGGATTCATTGTCCGTTGGATTTCTTTTCTTAGTTCTGCTTGTGTAAAGGCTATCATGATACCCAAGAGTTTGTCTTCAGGTATAATAGGTACTGGGTCTGGAGTTGTATATACTATTTCATCTATGTCCATGCGAGATAAGGCATCCGCCTTTCCGTTTCTGACTCCTGGTCGAAATGTGATTACATAATCATATTCGGTGAAGAAAAGGGCCCACCGTAATTGGCACGAGGACTGGGCCTTGGCTGTTTTGAGATATTGCAGGTTTCGGTGGTCTGCGATGAATGTAATGTTGTGTCTGGCCCCCAGAAGGTAGTGCCTCCAGGCTTTAAAGGCGGATTTGATAGCCAGGAGTTCCTTGTCCGTGATGGCATAATTAATCTCTGGAGGTGAGAACTGTTTCGACCAGAAGGCCACAGGATGTAGCTGGCCGGTTTCCGGGTCTCTCTGTGAAAGGACAGCCCCCATTGCGAGACTGGACGCATCAGTTTCAACGACATAAGGGAGGTCTGGACGAGGATGTCGCAGGATTGGAGTGGAGGTAAACCTCTGTTTAAGTTCCTGAAAGGCTTCTTCTGCTTCTTCGGTCCAAGCAAACTTTTTATTGTTTTTTCGTAATTGTACTGTGATTGGGTGCACAACCTGAGAGAAGTCTGGGATGAACCGGCGGTAGAAGTTCGCAAAGCCCAGCATGCTTTGTACCCCTTTCAGAGATGTTGGTGAAGGCCATTTCAGAATGGCATATACCTTGTGCACGTCCATTCTGATGCCTCCTGGAGTAAGGATAAAACCAAGAAATTCTACTTCGGTGACGTGAAAAAAGCATTTTTCAAGCTTTGAAACAAGCCATGTTGACGGAGCTTGGTGAGGACTGAACGTACTTGCCTGACATGATCTTGTTCCGTGGCTGAGTATACTAAGATGTCGTCTATGTACACTAAGGCGCACACTTCAATTAACTCCCTTAAGGCGTCATTCATGAAATATTGGAAAGCCGCAGGAGCGTTGCATAACCCGAAGGGTATGACTTGCTATTCAAACAAGCTGTACTTAGTACGGAAAGCGGTTTTCCATTCATCTCCTTTTCTGACTCGGACCAGGTGGTTAGCTCCTCGAAGGTCCAATTTGGTATAAATCTGGGCATCTTTAACTTGGTCTAGCATCTCAGGGATAAGTGGCAAGGGGTAGCGGTTCTTCAGGGTGATCTGGTTCAATGTGCGGTAGTCAATACAGGTTCTCAAGTCTCCTTCCTTTTTCGGTACGCAGAACAAAGGACTGGCTGTGGGGGACTTCGAAGGACGGATACATCCGTTTGCAAGCTACTGGTCTAAATAGGATTTCAAATGAAGGTTTTCTGGTTCTGTGAGACGTAGATCCTGCCGCAAGGGATTTGTGCACCAGGAACAGGGTTGATCTGACAGTCATAGGGCCTGTGCGGCGGCAATGTATTGGCTTGGTCCTTTCGGAAAACATCCTGGAAATCATGGTATTCACTTGGCAAGGTGTTAGTTGCTCCCAGGGTTGATACTGTCGCTCCGGGAGTCATGGGTATACAGACATTGGATTTCTCATCTTGGTAATAGCAGGCAGGGGAGCAGTCACCGGGGAAGGTTAATTTTCGTGCCCGCCAGTCTATCAAAGGGTTGTGAGCAACCAACCATGGCATCCCTAGTATTAGCCTGAACTGAGGTGCCTTGATGAGATCGAATGAAATAGACTCCCGATGTTCGTCCTGGCACAGCAAGGTTACCCTGGCTGTGCACTGGGTTACTGTTCCGGAAGCGATTTCTGTCCCATCCACAGTGGTTACCTTGTCCATATTTGGCTTAGAACACAAAGGAAGTCCCATCTCTGCTGCCAGTTCTTGATCAATATAATTTCCAACTGCTCCACTATCGATGTATGCTTCAACGGCATGCATTCTTGATGACTGTTGGTGGTTAATTAAGATCACTGGTATTGCAAAGTGTGAGGTCAGCAACTCTTTCTTCTCAGTCAACAAACTGACCTTTACGTTTGTCAAGCTTGGTAGTTTTCCTATTCCTTAGCTTCATCGTTCTCTGTGGCCCGCCTGTTCTTCTTGGGGGTTTTACTGGACAGTCCTTCAGGAAATGTCCTGGTTTCCCACAATACAAACAAAGCTGTTGTTGTCTTCTTTTGTCCCGCTCTTGTTTTGTTAATGGAGGCCGTATCCCTCCAATCTGCATGGGTTCTACAGCATTTTCAGGTACACAGGGGTGTGTTTTCCCTTGGTAGAACAAACATGGTCCGAGGGTCCGTCTTAGACCGGTCTGCCTTTCGGTCCTGCAACCGGTGGTCTAGCTGCACGACCAGATTTATGAATTCTGCACAGTCTCTGGGCGGATCAACCACCTGGGCTAAGACGTCCTTTAATTTGCCTCGTAAACCTCGATGGAATAACATGGTTCTTTCGTTTTCTGGCCACCTGGCTTCGGCAACCAGTCTGTTGAAGGTAGCAATGTACGTTAACAAGTCCTGATTCCCCTGTCGGAGGGACAAGAGTTCATTGTCTACTGCTTGTTCCTGGGTATGGCGAGCAAAAAGTTTTTCCATTTCTCTCTGGAACCCCCCAAAGTCATGTAATAGAGGATCGTCATGGGTTACCAACGGCACCGACCAATCTGCTGCACTACCACTCAGGTATGATAAGACAAAAGCTACCCGAGCTTGGTCGTTTGGAAATGCTCCAGGCCTACAAAGAAAATGAAGGCGGCACTGATTGATGAATGCCGCATACTTCCGTGGATCGCCTGAGAACCTTTCTGGTGGTGCCAAGGGCACTGTTCCAGGTAACGTGATCTGAACCGGAGTGGGTCGTATGGCGGGGTTTTGCATCGTTGGATTGCTTCCAGGTAGAGGCGTCTGTCTTGCCTGTGATTGCAAGTATTGCCTGCTAATCTCTTCAGTTCGTTCTTTGGTCACTATTAGGTCTCTCCGGAGGGCATTAGTCTCTTGTCGGGCAGAATGAACCTCAGCACAAAGCTCTCCTAGTAATTGGGCCAATTGGTCCATTTCTGATGTCTCCATGGCGCCCAGGTGGATTTGTTATGGCAGGCTTCTTGTTCTGTTACGCTCACCTGGTATCCAGAGGGACGCCACCCAGCCGGGTTACTCGCTGGTATGCTTCTCAGCTTTGCCCTGATGTGGTCTGCGGGGAAGGTTCTGCCTGAAAATACAGGAGGACTGTGTTCAAGACTGACCGACTGGGGTAAGTATCCTCCCTCCACCCCCATATGATTTCAGTCCCTCTGGCACCCTCTCCTCATTTTGTGGTAGAATTAGGCATGCTCTCCGTCCTGCCTTCTTTGCAGGGGCGTGTTGTCTTTCATGGGCGAGTGCGGTCCAGTTACTTCACTGACGCCGGCCCGTTTGATATTGTTCATGTAGGTCTTATTGCTATTCTTTAGTTTTGTTGCTATCCTGCATGACTTTCTTTGTTTAAAATGTCTATTTTTTTCTCCCTTAGGTATGCAGAGCTTCAGCGCGGCGAACTGGCTTGGTTGAGCCCCGCTGGTAAATGATGGCGCATTAAGAGCGCTATGATGCGGTAAGTAAGCGCTATGCGCAGCGCTGCAAAGTTTTGCCTTTGCTAAACTGTGTTTTCCTTCCTTGTAGGTCGCGGTGTTCTTCAGCACGAGTGGAATGTCCGGAGTGGTGCCAGCCAAGAGCCGACCAGCCAGGTAGGCCTTTTGAGCAGTTCGTAATTTGTAAATGTCTCTACTGCTTTCTTTAATGTTGCCTCTATCTTCCTCTTTCAGGTCGTTCTGTCCGGGAGGCGTGCAGATTCGAGGAAGTTGTTTTGAGTAGCTGTGAGTGTTTAAAGATGAAGACTGCAGGTAAGATGCTGCTGCTAATGATGTTCCTTTTGTCTCCTTGCAGGTTCTGCTTCTCCGAGGTTCGAGGGAATAGCTGAACACGGTGAGCGTCACATTGCAAGCTGCAAAGTAACGCGAAGCATGTTGTCTTGCTCGGGTGTGGTTTAAATAGCCCCAACAAAATAGTCCAGGTAAAGTAGTCCCTAGGCTACCACAGCCAAAACACTAGACCGCATAGCTTGGTTCTTGCGAACCAAGCTATGTGGATGCCTCCATGCTGGCTGACAATACAATAAAGTAGTTCCCAAGCACATTGTTTTTCATGGTGTATGAGCCTGGTGCTATAGGTGCCAGGACTGGCCGCATGAGGGCTTTTGAAGAGGATGCCTGGCTCTAGAGGCCCGAGTCCTGACTCCACCTGGCCAATGGGTTTGCCAGAGGGGGTTTTGGGCGAGGGTCGTGACACCACGTACATCGAGATTATGTGATATTCACCCCCTATTATGATGCCTGCGTCAAAGAATTGTCTCCTCATGTATATAGCCAGTGGTTCTAAGCCTAAAATGTAGAGCATCATGAATATTGGGCAGCCCTGCCTGGTGCCTCTCTGGATTTCCCATAGCCAAGACACTATCCTCCCAGTCTTTACTCTGGCCACCAATGACTTGTATAGGATTATTATCCATCGGATGAAGTTTCCCCCAACCCAAATTGCCTCAGGAACGCCAATAACCACTTCCAGTATATAGAGTCAAATGCCTTCATGGCGTCTAAGGATACAACCGCGTAGGATTTGTGTGAATCCTTTGTTTGTGCCACGATGTGTTGTAGTCTACGAAGGTTTATTGAAGTATTTTGACCGGGTATAAACCCGTTCTGGTCTTCATGTACTCATGTCACTATCACCCCAGCCAATCTTTTGGCTAATATTGTCGTCAAAATTTTTAAGTCGTAATTGAGCATGGCCAATGGTCTGTATGAACCACAGTTGTCGCTTGGTTTTCCTGGTTTGGGTATTGGCACCACTAGCATTTCTCCCATACTTCTCGGTAGTATCCCACTTTCATATGACTCTTTAAACACTTCTAGGAGGGTGGGGGCCAATTCAGCATCATATGTTTTATAAATTTCGGGGGGGGTAAACCATCGCTGCCTGGGATCTTGCTCGTGGACAGTAGCTTGATTGCCTCAGTTATGTCTTCAGCGCTCAAGTCTCCTTTGAGGGTGTCACGCTGGGGTTCACTCAGTGTCGGAAGGCCTATCTCGTCCCGTGTGTCGAGGATGCTTCCCTGCAGTACAGTCTCTGCGTGGCCATGCAGGTGAGAGTAAAACTGCTTAAAAATATTGTTAATATCGGACTGGGATGTGTGGACCTTGCCGGTGGAGACTTTCATTTCGGTAATTGGGTGCTTCGGGTGTTCCCTCCTACACAACCATGACAAGAGCCTGCCTGGCTTGTCGCCTTTCGCATGTGCCCTAGTGGTTTTGGCCTCATGAATCCTGGCAGGCTCCCCTAATTGCGGACAGCTCCCCCTCTGCCTCCCTTGTCCCGAGGGCAGTAGCTTCGAGTTGTGTGATCCGCCTTTCCCCATCCTCTAGCTCACACCTCAGTGTTCTCCTAATCCCGCCCATGCTAGCAATGATTTCCCCTCTACCCACCACCTTCAATGCCTCCCAGGTAGAGTCCCAGCCACTCACGCTCCCCACGTTGATGTCTAAGTACTCTCTTATTTTGTCTCAGAAGTCTTCCTTGAAGGCACAGTCTGTTAGAGCCTCTGTTGGCATTCGCCACAATGGTATGGGTGGCTTTGGACCTCGCTTTTTCCGTTCCATTAGAGGCGGGGAGTGGTCAGATATTGATCTTCCCAAGTAGGATGCTGATTCTACCTGGGGAGGTGCTGTCTGTCTATTAGCAAATAGTTAATTCTGGTATATAGTGTGTGGGGAGATGAGAAGTAAGAGTATTCCCTATCTGTAGGGTGCAGTTCGCTCCATACCTTTGCTAAGTCCAAATTCTCTAGTACCTTGTTTAGTGAGGAGGGGTTAGGGTTGGGCGTCAGTATCGGGGGATTCGATCTGTCCAGCGTGTGGTCACGTATGCAATTGAAATCGCCCCCCATACGAAGAAGCAGCCTTGGTATGGTGAGAGTCTGGCTCCCAGCCTAGTGAGGTATGCTGAGGTCCCGTGATTGGGGAGATAGGAGTTGACAATGCAAATATCCAGTTGTTCGATGCTGCCCCTCAGTATTAAGTACCTCCCCTCTGTGTCTTCCTCCTTTGACAGTAACATGAACGGGCTGGCCCCATCTATGCATGTGTAAACCCCTCGAGCATATTTAGAATATGGGGCACCAAAACCCTGTCCTCCCCACCATTCCGTTACTTTTGTAGAGCTTTCGGCATTGAGGTGTGTTTTTTGTAGGAGTGCAATGGAGATGCGCTTCCTCTTTAGGTAGGATCTGATCCTGTTTCTGCGCATGTAAGAGCCCATCCCCCGGACATTCCATGTCAGTACCTTAATGTCAGCCGCCATCTCTGAGCTGCAGTGGCCCCATCATCTCTTCCAGTGCTCACCGTGCTCCAGAACCCTTTGTGGTGAAGACTAAAAAATATTTCAAGCAATAACTTGTCAAATTCAAACAACTGCACCCAGCAGTGCCCCGTGTTGGCAATGCTCAGGTGACCCTGCCAGTTTTAGGCCTATCCAGGACATTTCGGGCCGGTAGTGGTGCACCAGCAACAGGCTGGCACCAGTCTGTTCGTGGGGTTGAGCCATCCAGCTCGTGTGCGACGTTGTGGTAGGTCTCCGGTCTTCCAGTGAAGGATAATTTGGCATGATCCCACACCTTTTTTAGTTTCTTAATAGTTCTCAGCTAGGTATTTCCTCTTCTGACGTTGTGCAATTCATTTTGCCAGTTCCTCGTCCCCTGCCATGTTGTTGTGTTTGAGCCACATGTTGGCAGCGGCTGGTGTCTCTAAGAAAATAGCGTGCCCTTTATGTATCACCTTGAACCTGGATGGGTACATTAACATGTACTTGAGATTGAGTTGACGTAGCCTTGCTTTAACTGGGACAAAAGAGTTTCTCGCTCTGTTTATGGTTCCCCCTTCGCGTGCGTGGCGCAGTATGACTTCTCGGTCTTGGAAATTAAGGATTCTTGCTATGATTGGTCGTGGGTATGTGCCGGGTGGTGGTTTCTTCTGGAGGGCCCTGTGCGCTCTTTCGACCGCAAACCCCTACGAGAGCCGACCAGCTCCTATTTCTTGTTGTAGTAGGGTTTTGATGGGGTTTGTGGGGTTGGGGCCTTCCATTCCTTCAGGAATGCTGAGCAGGCGGACATTGTTGCATCTGGACCGTCCCTCTGCATCCTCAGCCCTTTCTTCCAGGATCTTATTGCGCCTTTCCAGCTCTGCCACTCTGCTCTGCACATCCTTCAATGTTGTGGACATTTCACGTTGTTCCGTTTCTGTGGTTGTCACTCGTTCCGTGAGGTTACCTATGTCCTGTCGCATTAGCTGCATGTCCGATTTCACTTCCTCTGTTTTGGTGTCTGTGAATGAGCGCAGCCCAGATATGGCCTCCAGTATCTGTTTGTCTTTGCCTTGCTCCTCAGGAGGCTGTGGAGGCTGTTGGATTGGGGCTGGCTCTCTGGATTCTGTTCTCTGTTCTTTGGGTCTAACTGCCGCAAAGGATTCCATAATATTGGCCTTACTTTTCCCTTTGGAGGAGGGCACCTCCATGAAGTGTAGACTGGGGCAGCTGTAGGCCAGCGGTCGAAATTGCAGTGCCTGTGGATCGGGTTTACGCACGTATGTGTGCTTCTGTGACTCACCCCAGGTGTATCCAAGGTGGTAGGCTTTGCTGTGCGAGGCTTGTTGACCACCCTGGGACACCCGGCCCTGCAGCAGAGCCAGTCGGGGGCGTTCTGTTAGTTCAGCTCTCTGTGCTGCCAGGTGGTGTGCTCTGGGGCAACTGGGGCAGGATCAGTGTACCTTTTGGCCCTCGTGGTGATTCTTCCTATGGTCGCTCTGTTGATCTTGCGTGGGCTGATTGCCAAATGATACAGCTCTCCTTACACGGCTTAGCGCCTGTCTCCTGTTCAGTTAGGTCCGGTTGGTGTTCTGGGTGCACCTCCGTATGACCGTTAGATTTCGGGGTGGAGTCGGGTCTGCCAAATTAGCTGTAGCTTGCCTTGGATTGCTCTGAAGTCTATGGGTCTAAGGGTGGCTGCGCTGGTTTTTGTCAGCCATTGTCATCCACTTATTATCTGTTTATGGGCCTTGCGTGTAGCTCCGTTGCGCCCTTTGGGTGGTGTGTGGGCCTGGCTTGGGCTGTTGTTCCCAGCGCTGCCTCTACCTGCAGGCTACCTCCTGGTCTTGTTGTATGTCCAGTTTGGTGTTAGCGTTTCTGGGGGGTGGGGGGGTAAGCCACAGCCCCATGAGCACTGCCTCAGGCTGACTTGGCTAGGTCACTGCAGCCCCCACCAGGTGGATAGGGTTACTGCTCAGTGGTATGTTCTCTGTGTGGCCAACTCTCATGCACCTCCTGCCCCCAGTCACTGCCTACGAGCACCGCACCGCTCATGGAGAGTGTCAGCCCTTGTGGCGCATGTCCCTTCACACAAGCCCTTGGGTCTCACCTTCAGTCTGGTGCTGCTCCGGATCAGGCTCCAGGGCCGGGTTCCCCCATGCCCCCACAGCCCCACTGTGCTCCTCTCGGTCTGCGCCGCCGGCTCCTGGGCCCTTTGTTATGGAGGCCTCCATCCCAGTTGCAGTCACGGTCTCAGCATAAGCCCGCTGGCATTCTCCGTCCTCCTAACTTCCCTCAGCTTGTCTCTCCTTGGGCTCAGGGGGCGTCGGTTTCAGTCGCAGGCCGCTCCGTGCAGCTCCCCGGGGGTGACACTCATATTCCATGGCACAGCCCGCCGGGTGATGTTTCGCGCGCAGTCCGCCTCAGGCTTTCATGGCGCTCACCATCTTGGTAGCCACGATCGCTCGATTTCAGGTGCCTGGTTCGGGGGATCGCCGGCTCCGGTTTCTCCTGCGCTTTCCGCTCAGCTAGCGGAATCTGTTTATCCTTTTAAACGTTCGTTTTTAGGCACAATTAATGTGGATTTGCCGTTTTAGTATCTAGACAGGGGCTCTGACTTCACTCATCCTCACATCTCACGCCCAGGCCACGCCCCCCAAATTTACATTAAAAGATTGATTCAGTTTAGGCATTTTTCCCAGCACTCAGAATAAAAAATAATTTCGTTTTATGCTATTTTTCCATGTTATTTCCAGGCAGATTTTTAGAGACTAAGTGCATGTTCCTAGGACTTTGTGAACTGAAATGGCCAGCAAAAACTAGTTCCTGGCCGATTTTAAAATTGGACAAATATGACAGTTGGTGGAAAGATGGAGATGTATGTTATGAATATGCTTGATCATTTGCAGAGTTATAACTGTTATATAGTGTATGAAAAGGACAAACAGGTGCCAAACGGCCATGCTACATCATACAGATTTGGCAAATGATTTATCTAATTCCCCATGACCAGACACAACTGTATATCTTCTTCACATGGCCGGGCAGATATAAGCATGAAGTTATAAGGCATAACTCAGTTTTGATAAAAAGCTGACCTGGGAACAAAGAACTATAATAAATGGCAAGCAGACAGATGGTGCTCCCTCCCCTTGAACCAATGATGCCAGGGGGCGGGGAGAGGAACGGTTGGCTGTCCTATCCCAGGGTAGGAGTAATTCTAGAGTACTTCCCCCAGATTGTAAAATGAATGATGTCATTTGGGCTATATAAGGGGGACTGTACTAGAGACAAGGACACACACACAAGAATTTGGGGAGACAGGAGAAGGAGGACGGAGAGGTGGCAGCTGATCCCATCCAAGAGAGTGCAGAGACCAGACCCCTTGCGTAGCTGTCCAGAGAGTCCTGAGATCCAGCTGGCTGTCCAGAATCCCATCCAGGCAGAGTGCAGAGACCAGACCCCTTGCCTAGCTGTCCAGAGGGTCCTGAGATCCAGCTGACTGTCCAGAATACCAAACCAAGGCTTACTTTGTACATAGCAAATAACCCCAGCCCTAAATTGCATAATCTTTTCCTTTTTGCAACATAGTCCCATTGAAAGTCCCATTCAAAATCCCATTGAAAGTCCCAAATTGCCAGTATAATTCATTCACTTTTCCATAGAAGAATCTGTATTAGCATGTGTATGTTAGCATATTCCTTTGATAAATCTTTCAGTTGTCTGTATAAGTCCTTAGTATCATTTTGAAACAAATCAATTAATTCCCCCATTGAAATTCACGTTCAATATTGTTGCCATTCAAAATAAACAATTTTGTAGAGTGTTTTTACTAATAATAGTCATTACAATATAGCGTCAACAGAATTAGTCTCTGTGTAACTGAAAACCAAATTTGCCCGTGTATTCTGTGCATTGCCCCACAAACTCCTAAATTGCATTTGTTCCATAAAAAACCCAAACCGTAGTCCCATTGAGAGCAATCTCTTTTGTCTAGAATCCTATCTATTATGTGCCTCTGTCCTTGAAAACTGAGAAATAAGCAAAATCCGATACTGCTGTTTTGCTCCAAAACGGGTTTTCACTTTCTTTTCTGGCCTCCCATTTTGGGGAGGTGGGCTTTACTCAAAATCCGACTTTTCTCTCTCTATCCTTACTCCTTGACACTACCTTCCATTCAAAGGAATTAGGTTAGCTGATGGTTGGGGCTGAGTGTTGCAGGTGGAGTGCTTAACCTTGGTGCCATCACATGCTTTAAAACAGTTTTTCCTGTTTTGTCATTACAGATCAGTGTGAACTATGTTAGGATATCTGAACCAATTGTTCTGTAGGAATCATTGCATTTGTGTTGCCACAACATATTCATGGCTGTTGTATTTTGAATATTTTTCCTTTTCCATTGAATAATAAATTAATAAATATCTTATTGATACACACCGGCCTGGTTCCTAGTCCATTGTGACACGGGTGTTTGTGAAGGCTGGATGGGAGACGGGTTTGGGGCCTACTCAAATAAAAGAACCAGTGGTTTATTAAAGATAAAAAGAGTTTTCATTGTGCACTGCATTCATTGTCAGGGGAAGGAGTCCCTGGCGGGAGTGTGCCATGTTATATAACCGTGACACAACAGAGATGTGGGATGTAAGTAGGGACACACATCCTGTGGGTGGCTATGCTATTCCTTTTGAGCTAGCTCTGTGCTTTTAAAAGGGATATTTCTAAGCAGTCTTCTTAAAGGTAATACAACTTAATTGAAGCTGTAAGTCAGTTCCTGCGATATTAATATGTCGTCATTAAATGTCATCCACTTGAATCATAAACAATGTGTGTGTCCTTGCATCTGTTCTTTGCTCTGGATGTATGTTAAAACAAAGCAAAGCCAATAGGTTTGGTTCCTGCAGTCACCGGGTAGGCATTTGGCATGTCCTGCCATGATATGTCCAGGTACAAACACGATTCACCAGCTGTTGCCATTTTATGGCTGGGCAGTGCCACTTTGGCAGTTCCTAGAAAATGTCTAACCATGCCTGCTGAAAAGCAAAAACTGTTAGCATGCCAGTGCTTGTTCACAATAGACCTGGGTGAGATATTTACTTTCAATTCACGTCAAGCAGATAGTAATGTGAATTTTAAATACATATTACATTTCATAACATTTTGCAGGTGTAGTTTTGCACGAAAGCTCATAGAGGCCGAAAGTGTGTGGTCAATCAAATCTAATCTGATGCACCAAAGGGCACAAAGACTGGGCAATAAGAGGTCACGGGAGAAGTCAACTGACGACACGTGTATGCTTATTTTGCTTGCACTTACTGATGTTCTTAATGCCAGTGATTAGGCCCTGGGGTGAACCTCGAGAAGAAACTGTGTGTTCAAATGTTCCTCCTCCATTCCCCACATTTTCACAATGTTATCCACTTACTCACTCAACTCCCCCCCCTTACTTCCTCTGAGGGTATAAAGCTCTTTTGTTTTAGATGTAAATGAAAGCTCCATTTGGAACTTGGAATAGAGAGCATTGAAAGTTGAAGGGATGGTGACACTGGAGATGAAAGGAGGGATTGCCACAGCCGCAGGCTTTTGTTGGATAATTAAATAAAGGGCTTGGAACCTAACTTATTTGTGTCTCTGACTCCTGTTTCTCTGGAGAAGCCCCCTACCATTGCTTGATGATGAGAGAAGCCTGCTGCTCCAACCTGCGGAGATCCATTGGTGGCTGCAATCTTTGAGCAGAACAGCAAGTTGACATATGGTTTCCGGAAAGTAAGTGAAACTGTCAAGAACCGCAGAAAAGCAATGAATGGATAAAAGATGCTAAGCACGGTAATAGACAACAGCAATGATTGTGCGTGAGGCCAATGAAGCTGAGAGAACAATGGCACAACATATAAAGGACCTCAGGTTGTGGGTACGCAAAGTGGAAAGCACAAGAAAAGCATGATTTGTTGCCTTGACAATATCAGAAGTTCCAAGACACGGGGAGTTTCTGATGTTCAAGAGCCTCTAGGTACATGTGTGCTGTGGGGAAAAGTACTATCAATCAGAGTGCGGAAAAAAAAGCAAGTAAATAAAAAATAATTGAAGCTACGAACCAACGCAGTAAGGCAAGAATCCTAATATGTGTTTGGGCTTTAGAACAAGTGAGAAAGGGACATGCAATCAATAACCATGCATCCCACAGATTGTTTCTTGCCTAATCCTGGGCAACCCACCTTTTAATAGAACGAGTGGAAAGTATACTGGAGGAACAATCTCAAAGCAGGTTGTGCATGAACATCTCACCGCAGAAAAAAGAAATCCTTGCCTCCTCGTGCACTTGGTACAGAAGGACAAAGAAAGTATAAGGAATTGCCACTACTAACAGATGTGGAAGCTGGAGATTTAGATGTACATAAAAAGGCCATAAGGCAAATGGACAAATATTGATACTAATGTGCATTACCTCTTGACATAATCATTCGACCATACTGGAGGAATCCTACTTATTTTACTTGCATGACTTTTTCCGCAAGGGTGCGTGGGATATCTTGGACATTTTCAATGAATTACCATCCCCAAATAAATGGTTTAGTCAAAAGGTATAACATAGTAATCATAGCAACAATAAAATAGGTGATCAGGAATAATTTGGAAGTGAATAAAGCCATTGCGGAGAGACTATGGAGTATTAGAATGTCATTGAATAGTTACTAGTGAGTCACCGTTTACACTAATGAGGGGTAGAGATCCACACCACAATGTTGGGAGTTTTTCTACAAAGGGATTGGGTGAGAATCAAAAAAGGAGTTGTACCACATAAGGGAGTGGCAAAATATTCTGACTCTGTGAAGATCAAGGGTCAGAACTGACCCTTGAATGCTGTCAAGATTGAGGGCGGATTTATATGGAATGTTGTTGGAGTAAGTGGAGGTTTGAGAGTTACCCGGAGAGGGATGATAGGTTGGAGAGAGGATGGAGGATATGGATGGATGCAGAAGAAAATGTAATGAATGATGGTGATTGATCAGAGTGAACTTGAGTAGGGAAGTCAGACTTATGTAGCACCCAAAACAGTACTGGAAGAGAGATGTGGAAGACATCATGCGAGTAAAAGACGTAGAATTCTTCCTGTATGATCTAAAGATTACGTCATGCGATAATGTTCATGGCATCATTCTTAAAAATAAAATGCTCACTTAATGTTTAAGTGAGCATCATTTGTTCTTTGTATTCGAAAAATATGATGCTCTAGTTATGGCTTTTTTGTTATAATAATATCCCGGCAAGTTAAGGCTGAAGTCTCTTTGGCTCTGGGATGCCTCTGTTTGTGACTGGAGCTCGTGCTGAAGGAGATCACGCCCCCTGGAAGGCCCTTTAAGTTAAGGAGGCAGTGTGTAAGGCTCTGTTCAGCTTGGGTCCACGCAGTGTCCTGGACTTTCCAAAACTGAGCCTGCGATCACCACTCGGTGTACTCACCCTACTGTACCTTCCTGCACTGTACTGCGTTGGCTTTGTTTCTGTTTGATAGCTTTGGATCTATGTGATCAGCAGGGGAGGGTGGGCTGCAGTCACCAGAAAGCAGGTGTGTCTTGCGTCCAATCTTCTCGGATTCTTGGGCATGTACTTGTCTGCCCAGTCTGCTGCAGGCACTTCCCCATACGTTTTAGGAGGTCTCCCTGTCGTCCTAGTTTTCATCACCAAGCAGGCACTGAGTCATTGATTGACTCCAACTTGATCAGAGCTGTAGCCGGAGCGGAGTGTGCTTTTCGAACTGTGTCTCTGTTGGAAGCAGCGTGTCTTGTGCTTGTTACATCACCCGTCTGTGTTTAACTTTCCTACTGCCAAGGCTGAGTGAGTGCTATGATGGGAATCTAGTTTCATTGATTCACAATTCACGCAGCTGATCAACACATGTGGGAGCGAGGGAAGGCTGGCGGACTTTGGCAGCCCTTTGATCCATCTGGCGTGCCTCACTCCACACTTGATTGGTTCCAGCTATACTGGGCCTAATAAGTTATTGGACTCCATTGACTCCATTTGGCACATGAATGCACATTTGTTTATTCTTTATTATTCTTCACTTATTTTGATGTATTTGTATTAATTGGCAGGGAAAGTGTTTTTAGCATTTATTTTAGCTACACAAATGAACCGTTTGGTATGTCCCTAGTCCGTGTGTAGTTTGTGTGTTTGTGTGTAGATGTTACTTTTTCGTGTTCTCTCGTGCTAATTGTACCATTGCACTATTGCGTCATTGCACATTAGTATTTGCTGTTATTTTCTGCTATTTTACTGCCATTTCTGCAGCTGTTTTTGCCAGGTTGTAGAGGTTTACAAAATGCGAGCACTGTTGCACTGTTGCACTTTACCCACGGGTAACTATGGTTATTATTGGAAGTGCTGCACTTTGGTGACAAACCTTTGGCCTCAGCCCCTTATTGCCCTTGATATCTCATAATAAGCTTTAGGGTCGTTACTTTTTAGTACCCCTTGGGCTTAGCACCAAAGTGCTCGTATTTGATTGCACGCTGCACTGCAATATACTAGCTCTTGGTGAATGCCACCCGGATCACCTATTTTGGCCTACTTTGGGTTTCCTTTGGATATATTTCGATTCATTTGGATTTACCTAGGATTGAAATGTATTTGGTTCCAGAGTAGTCAAACTCCAGATAGATCCAAGAGAACCCAAATCTGACAGATTGTCCATTCATTGGTGCTACTGCTGCTAGGTTTCTTGGATAATGTACAAAAGGAAGGCATCAGCTGTAGTCTCTCCTAGGGAGAATTCTAAGAATATGTTTAATATGTACCATCCCATTAGGGAAGTTAATGTTTTAATTTCAGAAATTGGTGTTTTGCTGTCCGATATAGAAAATGAATATGTGCTGGTGGGAAAAGGACATTCTAGTTCAAATTGTGTCCTTCAGAAGAAGATCTCAATGTTATCGAACTGGCTGGCTTAAACGCTGCCCCTTCTCATTCAGTGTATCTCGCATTGGAAATAACACACTTGAGAAATAGTGCACATGAATTAATGGCCCTTGTTAAACTTCTAGAAACTAAACTGGATATGGTTAAGGCCTTTGCTGGTTCAGTGGAGAACAACGAAAATGTAGTGCTGGGTAGCCCACTGAGGGACACGCAATCTTCACAGAATAGGGACTGGCCTAGCCCATTCAATGAGGTTATCAAGATCCATGTGGAATCCAATCCTCCAGGGTGGCTGGCTAATCGCTGTGTACCACGAATGTGCTCCAAATTCGAGACCTCAAAGGAGCCCATTGCCCCTTCTTGGGGCACAGAGATGGATAGATTTGCGCTTCTTAGAGGGCCTGCGGGAAAGGGCCACAAAGACCATTTCGTTGTCAATGGCAATGTCCTGAGGTTGCCAAAAGGAGGTTTTGAAGATCAGGAATCTCTATCTAATAAAGTTATTAATTGGATCCACCACAAGAAAGGGTGTCTGTTCCTGATCATGGATGATATTGTACTTTGCAGACACCTGAGGTCACCAGAAGGGCTCGATGATTTTATTGAAGTCTATCTAAGAGACACGTGGTTCGTCCAGGCTTTACTAACCCTTGAGGTTAGAACGTATCCACTGCAGTGCTTGAATATCACATTATGATCCAATGTTCCTTTATGGAAGGGAAATATTAATTGTATAAACCAAGGGCCAAGTAAGAGAGATGAATCGTACTCTTGAACCCAAGTATAGGGTCCTATCCTCAAATATTGCTGGCGCCAGTTCCTGAAGGGCTCTAATGGCAGCTGCCTTCAGAAAACATGGGCCATGGAAGATGTGGATATACAGGGATACTTGTCATTCAACATTAAAGCTGAAATGAAGGCAAGGGGGAGACCTCCTGGGGGTCTTCTAGTGTGGGTGAAGGCCAGCCTCAACTGGGAGATTGAGAATGTTGATGCAGACTGTGTGGATTTTCAAGAGCTGGTAATCAGAATTCTGGGACGCAAGCCTTGGCTCTTAACTCTCCTGGAACGTGTCACAATATGGGAAAACACAAAATGCTGACCTTTTGGGCTGATTGTATTGGGTGATTTTAGCCTCTAGTTGGAACCAATCAGAGAGCTAGAAGGAATATCGGAAGATGAGAACGATGCATGGGGAATAGGAGCTCTTGACGCCCTTCCTCTAAAAAGAAGTCAAGGTAGTGCTCTTGATACTATCCAAGCTCTCTACAATATGGATCTATGTCCATGGAAAGGCCGGTTTGCATCAGACCACCCAGAAATGCATACATACTATGGTCCAAAGGGCAGGACTAGAATTGATTACATATTCATCCTGGACTCAGATTGGTTCCAGATTAGGGATTTTCAGGCATGGAAGTGATCACAAACCAATTGTCATTTCCTTGGGGGATGTGGACTCCACTGCATCTCTGTGCCAAGCTTTCGCATTGGACCTAATGTTGATGTGTCATGCACACTGAGCCATTAGATTGGCAAATGTTTTGGCTGATGAAACGATCCCTTGTATTTATGAGGCAATATTGGGTTAGTTGGAATGCATATGTTCCCAGTTTTGTTAGGACCAGGATGTGTGGGCTACATTGACCCACTCAACAGAATTCTTCTCCATAACCAAGCTGCGCTTCTGCAGTCAACAGCAAAATGGCAACACTGGCTCCTTGGGGGCACTGTTGGGTCAAAACCGCGCCTTACAGCGACAAAAGGATGGCTGCACCATCTTGCCAAACACAAAATGGACGAGTTGGAATCGGGAGCACACAGAGAACGGTGCCAGTGTGCACCGGGGTGCACCCAAAAGAAGCGAATCAAAGCAGCGCTGCTCTGCTGCTTGCAAAAACAAAAAGTTCCCATTGAAAAAGGGATTATTTCAAATTAAAAAGAATGCTGCTCTGATGCTATTTTCATCTGTTTTTCACCAAACTACTGTTATTAATAAAGCCTTGCCATGCCCATCCATATCTACATGGTGCTTCAGTAGAAGAAAGCATGACCCCTGAATGACAGGCTCTGTCAAGCCAAACTTGGGAAAATAAAAGAAGCTTCATTTTCAGTCGCACAGGAAATGCTTTACTTTTTGAGTTACAAGGTGTCAAAGACCAATAATTCAAAGAAACTCCAGCTCTCTGTGCTGTGTCAATTTCAGTGCATCTGTGTTCAAACACATTGCTGCCTACAAGAAAGTAACTATGACTGCAAAACAATATTGGGAAGTCAGATGGTAAAACCAAATTTGAAATAAAAATGCCAGCTTTCACTACATGTGTCAAAATGGGCTTTTGCAAACCAAAGAAAAAAATGCTTGTTTTAAAAGTACAATGTTGAATAAAAACTTATCCTTGCCTAGCAATGTGAAAGGGGATTGTGCTGTGAAATATATACATGGGAGGTTTTATTCAGCAGGCTTTCTTCAGATTCAGGATAAAAATACACAAGATAAGGAATTATAAGGCAGTGGCTACATGGGGAAAATTAGCTTAAAACAGGTTTCTGCTTGGAGGATGCTAGCAACAGAAGGCCCCTTACAGTAGATCCTAGAACACAAGTGATAATTGCTACCTTAACAGACTTTGCTCTGTGCTCCAGTTGTGGGATGTATCGACCCTCTAGGCTCTGCCCTGCAACATCACTGTGTGCTGCATTCACCGGAACCAACAAAATCGCTGCAAAAAGCCCTGTGCGCGCTAAACCCGCTGAGAAGTTTGCAGTGAAACTGGAAAAATTGGCTGCCAATCTACTTTGCCTGTGTCAGGGATGGAACAGGAAACCACACCGCCAAAACCTGTCATTGGGCTGCCCACAGAGGGAAATGGAACTACCTGAAAGGCAGCGCTTAATTGCCAGGAAAACCAAAGGTGCTCTGAAATCCTTTTTTCCTTGGCTGTTGAAATTGCAAAATAATGGTTCCCAAATATCAGAAAAGATCCAACATCCTTGCTGGGTGTTAACCATTACCTTATTTAAGAAATCCCCATAAGCACACAATGTCAGGAGAAGCAGATTTCATCACAAGAATATCCACATTAAAAAGTGTGCTTGTTTGTGGAAAATCTGTCAGAATATGGGCGCAGTACCGCCGGCTGCCTGCAGGACAGCTGTCAGTTAAGTGCATTAGAAGTTAAACTTGCGCATTAAAATCAAATTGTGGAAAAGAAGTGACTTGCTACCAAAAGCAGTATAGGTTGCCACTGTTCAATCTCTATGTTTTAAAAAGACTGGAATTAGAGATCTGTGTGTCTATTTTTGAAAATGTAAAGTTTATTTTGGCAAAGACAATTTTAGACAAAGTGTGTTAATGTAACCTCTGATGCCAGCCACAGAACTTCAAAGGCAAATTCCACAGCGTGCCCGAAACAAAAGGTGCCTTCCTTCTGCTCTCTGCCCCAGGAACTCTCAGTCAGATGCTAATGAAAGGGGAGGGACTTTGCTATGCTGCCCCTTAGAGAGACAAAGGGTTTCCTTGGCTGAAAAGAATATGCTGATGCGAGTGTCAACAGAAACTACTGCCAGAAGGAAGAGAGGCGGAGATTGCTCTTGACTCACCAAAAACTTTGGGGCGGGACAAACAATTATGTGTATCCTTAAACCACAAGAAAGTTTCTTTTTGAAAAAGACTGACAGAGAACTGTGCAAAACTGTTAAAATCTGTAAAATATAGTGTTGTTAACATGAAAATTCTGGTCACATTTTGAAACTACTCAGAACTCTGTGCTATGTTCAGAGACAGGACTACAGAAATTGTGATTTTGTAGCAATTGTGATGATGCAAGAAATATGAAACTTCACAGGATTATGCCCAGATGTCATGCGCATATATGTATAAAAATGTGGACAAATCTGACATTAGATACCCAACCAAAAGTGCGAACAACTGTCAAATCTGAACCGAAGCTCTCACTGAGATGGAACTCAGATGAATACTTGCTCTACTAACACTGTGATGTAAATATGTTATTGCTAGCAAGTTGGTAATATTGTAAATATGCTTTATATGAAAACTGTGCAGAAACAAAGGGGAGGTTCTATCTTTCTCTCATTCCTATAGTCCTTTGCATTATATTTTCCTATCCATACTCCTCCTGATTACAGAGATTGTTGATTGTGACATCACCACATTGGTGATTCTTGTATAAATATTCAATAGTGTGATATATATATATATATATATTGTGCAAATCCATAAAATAAATCTTTTAACTTTGCTAAACAGCCTGCTTCCTGGTTCAGTGAGACCGGGGGGGGGGGGGGGAGGAGAGGGGCGTGATATAAGGGTACATCATTCAGAAATAAAAGAACTTATAGAAAAAATATATAATTAAGGGTTTCAATTGTGCATCCCACGCTAGGCATTGACTTAGGTGAAGTGCTGGGTTGAAATCACTTACAAGATTGGGGGCTCGTGTCTGAGATTTCTGAATTAGACATACCACTTGTGACAGTCTAATACAGTGTGCTAACTAATGGGGTACATAATCCCTATTGGGCTACCACGCTGTGTTACACTGTGAAAAGCCCCCCTCAATAGGAACGCTATAGGAGATTGGTCTGTTTTGCAAAAATAAAATAAATTTCTGTAAATCAGGAAGTCAGGAAGGAAATTAACATTTCCAGAATGGCGACCTTGGTAGAAATCAATATGGCTAAAGAACACCCACTGCATAAATTATTTGTAAGGGGTGAATGGACAGAGCAGGATCAGAATGTGTGGTTGCAGGCAATCACAGAACAGACCACTGCAACAGGGTTAGACATATGGCAAGACCAGGGTCCATTACATGTGTCCCTGAGTGAACTATATAATGCCTCTAAGGCAAAGGAAGAGCAAAGGAAGATTGCCAAAATAGCGGCATATCTGTACCTACATATTGCAGCAATACAGGACAAATGTGCCAAGAGCCAAGATCTGGCAAACAAGCAACTGCAGGCATTAGAAAAGGCCCAAACTGATCTGGACTCTGTAGAGCAAAGCCTACAGAGCAGCCATGAATCAGAAAATGAAATTAGGCAATACCTAACCAAAACAAAAGAAGATATGGGTATCCTGCAGCAGGAGAAGGCAGAACAGGATACCAGAATGCTGGCATTGCAGAAGAAATATCAAGAAAGTTTGGACTCTCTACTGCAGAGCCAGAAAAAGCTGGAACAACAGATACATTTCAACAGGGTATGCACAGAGCAGGTAGTCACCCTGCAAAGCCACCTAGACAGAGAGAAAGAAGAGAATAATACATTAATCCTGAAAGACCTGGATACCCAGGCAGAATTTGATGAAGAGCGCCAGAAATCTGGTGCGCTCTGAAGACACAGGGATGACCTGGCTGCACAGAGGCAGGCTCTTGCTCAGGAAAGGGACACCTTAGGCCAGGAAGTCTGTTATTTAAAAGAGAAGATAGAAGAAAATCACCTGGCCCCTCAGGGACTGGGTGACCTCCAAAAAGACCATGAAAAATTGTTAGAGCACAGCAGGAGGGTGGAAGATGCTCTAGCAAGGAAGGACCAGGCCAGTATGGGCAGGACTCAGGAGGTAACCCTCCTGCAGCAAAGACTGGCCCAGTATTCTAAAACGACACACGAGGCACAGAGAGAAAATGAGACTCTCTGTGAGAACAATGACAGGCTCCACAGACAGGTAGCCATGCAAGAGAAATTGATAGAAACCAGCAAGGCCTTGATAGAGGAACAGAAAGCTCAGATTCTTGCATGGCAACAGGGAGCAGGGTCTGAGAGGGATGAGGTTCGCTGGGAAAGGGAAACACCTGAGCATAACCTCAGGAACCCTAGTACCAGAGACCTTCATCTCTTCCAATCCCTGGACTCTGCCAACCCCATGTCCACTGGCACACATGAGCCAAGGGCCACGGGGATGGCAGACTTCAATCCAATAAGGAAGATGGGGCTCATAGACCAGCACCTCCCAGGAATGGATGGGCGAGCATCTGGGTATGGGTTCCCAAGTACTGTCAAATTTAGTGGGGAACCCCATGAGAGTAGGCCCACTAAGGGCATCCTGAAAACCTCTGCCCAGCTAGGACAGTGGGGGGGGGGGGGATACTCATCAAATCCTGGGAGCAAGGAGGAATCAGAAGACTCCTCTGAGCGCCCCAGGACACAGGAGACTAGGTCCCCACATTCTGACAGCCATTCCCAGGCTTGCAGAATCCGGGAGAGCCTAGAAGACCAGACGGGCATCTCTGGGAGCAGTGCCTCTGAGTTAGAGGAGGAGTGGACCGCGGTCACCCGACCCAAAAAGGCAAGGTAAAAAGGACCCTGCTCAAGGATCCTCTGAAGCAAATCAAAGCGATAAGGAGCGTCATCACGCCCTATCATAAGAATGCAAAATATTCTGTTTGGGAGCACTTAGAGCTCTTTGAATAGATGATGGAAACTTTCCATTTCAAGGACAGCAAAAGCTGTATTCAGTATGTGAAATGGACCTACTCTCTAGAGTACTCCAGCTTCTTTGCGGGGCTGGAGGACCAAAATCATTCTAGATGGTCCACCTATACGGCTGCCACCTTGAAAAAAAAATCTGTGCACAGAAATCCTCAGGAGGCTCGCAAGGCAGCCTACATCTTGCAATGTGGGGAAGATCAGGCCCTACAAGAATTTGTTCAGGAATTAAAGCATGCCTTTGCGCAGACCACCAGAAGAGTGTGCACAAACATCAAAGAATTTGTGAATACTTTTTTCCACGCTCTCCCCAAGTACATCATGACCCAGCTAGTGAGAGATTTTCATGAGAAAACATCACTAGACTGGGTCATTGAACAGGCCACATGAATTTATGAGGTGCAAAAGCCCATAGAAAACAGAAAGAAAACAGAAATACTCCAAAAAGCCCCAAACCAACCAACACCCCTGCTGCTGCGAAGGTGGCAGAGGTGAAGGTTGTCCCCATTTTAGATTTGGAGATGGGGGGCCTAAAAACCTGCCTGCACACAATCAGAATAATCCCAAGCCCAGAAGGCCCTCGGGCCAATCACAAACAGGGA
Organism: Ambystoma mexicanum; assembly: GCF_040938575.1. NCBI lineage: Eukaryota > Metazoa > Chordata > Amphibia > Caudata > Ambystomatidae > Ambystoma > Ambystoma mexicanum. Next base: position 463,049,334 of record NC_090930.1, on the reverse strand, counting down.
GCCAAGGAGGGAGTCCCACAAATGGGACCCCTCACTCCCCTGACTACATCAGCCCCCGCTACAAGGGGAATAGACCCATCCTGGGTTATGTGTGGACTCCTCCAGCCCAAGGGGGGGATCCAACTAAGCAGAAGCTAACCCAGGAAACTTCCCTTCTCACTTCCCCCAGGAGGGCAGTAATTCCCCAAATCCTGGACAGAACTTCTTCCCTAGGTACCCGAAAAACTTTCAACCCCAAAACAATCCATCCTTCTTTCCCCACTTTCCTGAGACCAGACAACCCAATCCGGGAAAGGGGAGGCCAAGGGTAGAGGGGTACCCACATTTTCCAAACCCGGGATATTTTCAGAGAAGGGATAGCTACCCTTCCCGGGATCAGCCCAGGGGAGACAACAGAACCCCGTATCAGCCTGAGCGGGTGTCACAACTAGAGCACCAGGTCCAAAACATGGCACAGGATCTGGGTCGCATGCTGAGGGCTCAACAGAACCCTCAGATGAGCATGCCGGCGCATAATGCCTCAAACTCCGGACCTGGTGCTCCAGAGCAATGACGGGGGAAGAACCTCGATAACCCACCGGTTCCCAGGGAGGAGGCACTAGGGGAAGGGGGGTATAAAGCCTTGGAGGAAGCTTCCTTCCCCACTTGTCAAAAGTCCCTGGAAACCCAGGAACCGGAACCAAAATCTCCTGCCCATGAAAGTCTGTCACCCAAGCAGCAGAGGGGGGGTAGGAGAAACAAAGAACCCAAACAGACCCATTTTGAGGAGGAGGTACAAATCTTCCAATTTGAAGGAGAGGGATCCTCAGAGGATCCTGGGAAAAGGATCTTCTCCTTCAGAGATGGGGGAACTCCTCGGAAAAGAAAAATGGGTCCAAATCCAGACTTGGTAGATATGGGGACTGAATTAGCGCCGCCCATCATCCAACTCCTGAATCATCAGCAGGAAAATCCCCTGTTTCAAACCCAGCCTGGCGACTGCCTCCAAAAGGGGTGGGGGGGGTGGCCCAGAACCGGAACCAGGGGAACAAAAACATCTCCCATATCTAGCTGTCACCTTTTCTTTTCAGATTCCCAAGACCCCAAACCGGATCCTGCCCAAATCACCTCTCTATCAGTGTCCAAAACTAGAAAACTAACCCACCAGTTGTCCAAAAATGTACATTATCTGTGCCCCCTTGAGGAGAAGGAGGGAAGATTCTATGCCCTGGTCCAGATACATGGGCAGTGCACAATTTGACACTGGTGGACACTGGATCCAAAGCTACCCTTCTGTCAAAAAGGGCCTTTGATAAACTGAATTCGGGAAGGGGGGAGAAATACCAAATTCCTCTCACCCCTCTTCCTGGACAACTTCAGAACTTTGACGGGAAGGAAATTCCCGTCGAGGGGACTGCAGATTTGGATATTAAAATTGGGCAACACAAGGTGAAGCACCCGGTCATAGTTGTAACTCCAGAGGGCACCCCTTGTCTACTAGGGAATGACCTCCTGCGTAGTTTGTCACCCCTCATAGACTGTGTAAAGAAGGTCCTCTGGACCCAGACTAGCCGACCAATAAAATTGAAACAGAGTGTCAACCATGTTAGTTTAAACGGCACATGCCACATGGTTGAACAAAAATCTGACCAGGTAGAATTTCACTTCTAGAACAACCAAATCCCAGACATGACAGTAATAGCAGTAGGACAACAAACTGGTGTTGGGGGTCCTCTCTATTTCTGAAAATCAACCTTCCTTCCAGTCTAAGGTGGCATTCCACACTGGAAGGAAACACTCTGGAATTCTTTACCAATCCACAATCAGACATTCCCACTCCTATAGTCCAGACAGACGAGAAATTAGCTCAAACCCTGGCTGAAATTCAGCAAATTGGAGAGCGGTTGTTCATCCCTGTTCAGTTAAATGAAGGGAAGGACTCTGTTCTCGCCCGAGTGTGTGAGAACAATGGTAAGAGCTTCATCAGCGAGGCCATGTTCCGCAAACTTACAAAAGATCCAGCCATTCCCACATTTAAACTTATAGACAAATGGGAAATGGATCTGGAAACACCCAATTCCAAACATCTCCTGCCAAGATTGTGTATGCTCAAAATCTCCATAGGCAACAATGGCATAGTCCATAATTGTTGGGTCGTGCGAGACGTCACTGCCGTCTTTTACTTAGGCAGTGACATTCTCAATCGCTTTGCCATTAGTTTGGACCTAATAAACTTCAAAGCTTGGTCCCGATTAGCGGACAATCCCATGGGCTTTGATGACCCAGAGAAAGCATTTAGGTCAGCTCAACTGTTGCCTTATTCAGTTGAAATTAAGATTGGAGAGAAAGTCACCATCCCAGAAAGGGCCCGACAATTCTCCCTGGAAGTGAAAGTTAAAAGAGGACAGAAATTGAAAAACCCTGACGCCTATATTCATCTAAATGCTTATTTCCAACAGCAAGGGTTGGGGTAAACCCAACACCACTAGTCAATATAGAACATGACACCATTCCAATAGAGGTGGATAACAGCGACTTAAAGAGCATCACTCTAGCCGCAGGCACCATTATTGGAATGGCAGTTGATGACCAACATTTTTCCATAGATTTAGGTAATGAACTGTTAGGACCAATCCCCAAGGAGTGTTTTGACAGTGATAGTGATGGATACACAGCACCAGACAGGATCTTTACCCGGCATGGGGAGAACTTCCTGGTGTAGACTTCCTGCCCTTATGGTAAGGAAGATGTGACCTGTGACTTCAGGAGGGATGAGGTGATTTTCCAAGTCTGCAAGGACTGCCTTCCCCACCTGAAGCCACTAGTCCAAATCAGTACTTTGACCAGGGACTCCTCCACCCAGCTGGAGGAGGTCACTGAGATAGAAAAACCAGAAGTCTTTCCAGGCTTCATGCAGATGGTTGAGGAGAGAGTCAACCTAGCTGTGAGACTTTGGAGCAGAAGCAAAAATTAAAACAGGTTTTCTTAGATTTTCAGGATCTCTTTGTGGTGGACTCTTATGACTGCGGTCGCACCGACATCCAATCCACACAACAACAATTCCCACGGACCCTGGCATGACTCCAGTGTTTGTGAAGCAATATCGCTTGCCTCTCGCATCAATGGAGTCCCTTACTGAAATAATTAAGAACTTTGAGTCCCGAAGGGATAATCAGTCCAGTCCACAGCACCTTCAATAATCCGGTGCTGGGGATTTTGAAGCCAAACGGCCAGTGGAGGCTCTGTGCTGACCTTAGGGAGCTCAACAAACAGGTCCATACTTCCCGATGGCCTCTTCCCTACATTGACCAAGGGCTGGCCCAGATCCAGGGGTCACAGGTATTCACTGCAATTGACCTGACCAATGGGTACTGGACTGTACCTGTCAGTACGGAGGACCAATACAAGCTGGCCTTTCCCTTCGGGGGGCAGCAGTACACATGGACCCGGACTCCCTTCGGATACATCAACTCCGGCAATGAATTTAACATTTTTCTACATAAGGCCATGCCCGACCTGGGTGAAAGGGGTAACCTGGCCTATGTAGATGATGTTCGTATCAAAAGCTCAACTGTGGAGGAACACATAGCAGAGATCTGTTATGTTCTGACACAGTTGAGGGCTGCCGGAGCAAAACTCTCCTTTCAAAAGGCACAGTGGTGCAGAACCCGTGTCAATTTCTTGGGGCATGAGATTACTCCTCAGGGTCTCTGTCCCCAGGAATAGAAAGTGGAAGCACTCCATAATTTGAAAGACCCCACAACTCTGTGGGAACTAAGGAGCCTCCTTGGACTGACTAATTACAGCAGAAAGTTAATTGAGGAATACGCAGAGATCACAAGACCCCTGATCCATCTTTTGAAGGGGGGGTCAAGTGGGAGTGGACTCCAGAACAAGCCGAGACAGCAAGACAACTCAAAAGAAGCCTCTCACAAGCGCCTTGCCTAGCTTACCCTGTCAAAAACAAGGAGTTCTTCTTGGAGACAGGGTTATCAAATACATGCTTGACTGCAGTATTATACCAAAAGCATGACAAAGTCAATAAAGTAATCTCCTATGCGAGTAAAATTTTATCCTCTTTGGAGGAAAAATTCAACGATTGTGAGAAGGCACTCCTGGCAATGGTGTGGGCATTGAAGAATTACCACCCGTTTATCCAGGGGGAACACATTATAGTGGAGACTCCACACCAGTCTTTGCAATATCTCCAAAGTGACAGAATCTGGCCCGGAAATGTTAGTAATTCCCAAATTACTTCCTGGATTCTGTCAATACAAGGCTTTCCTGTGGAGGTCAGATATGGCCAAAACAAGAAGAGTCCCCTCGCGCAAGGTCTGGCTGACATGCATGATTGTGCCAGAGAAAACTGACTCGAGGACGAAAGTCTTAAAATCAAGGACAACATGGAGGCATACCTTAATTGCCCACACAAAGTCTTTGAAGAAGACAAGGTTGAGGGAATGCCCACTGTCTATGTGGATGTATGCTCCTACCATGTTGACAACAACGGGGAAAAAGAACTTGTGACCGGCGTAGGGAATGCATGGGTGAATGATGCCCCAGAACCTTCTGCTGGGTACAAGATTGGTCCCCGAAGTAGTCAAGTGGCAGAGTTGATGGCTGTGCATCAATCCATCCTCACTGCTGTCCAACATCAACTCCACAAACTGGTCATAATCACAGATTCGGATTATGTACGGAACGGGTTCATGGAGCACCTGGTTAACTGGAAAACCAGAGGCATGCTATCTGCTAATAATAAACCATTGAAACATGGGAAATTAATTCAAAATATCGATGATCTGGTCACCTCGGATGGGATGACCATCTACTGGAAAAAGATCAAGGGACATTCTAAAGTAGAGGGACCAGACACAACTGGAAATGACTTAGCTGATCAGCTGGCCAAAACTGGAGCCATCCAAGGGGATCTACGTGAGATCAAGTCCCTGTTGGGGGAAATCCAGGTCACTGCTATCACTAGGTCCCAGACAAATGCTCACAATGAACTCTCAACTGCACAATGGATTAAGGAGACCCCAGATGCTGATTTGATTACTGCTCAAAAAGGGGATCCAATAATTGGTAAGTTTTATCAACACATCGAGGACCCTGAGAACTTTCCCCTGACGGATACCGATTACATTGGGAAAGAGGACCTCAGAGTGTTGATGAAATGTCCAAAAAGTTCCGAATCCAAGACGGTTTGTTGGTAAGGAGCTCCCTAGCTGGCCATGATCAGTGGGTGGTCCCTACCTCATTCCGAAGCCTGATGTTAAGTGACGCCCATGATGCGGCCAAAGCCGCATATAGGGGGTTTCATACAACACTTGAAATCTTAAGAGAGGTTGCATACTGGCCACACATGGGGCAGGACCTCGACCAATACTTGAAGGGGTGTCTTGTGTGTGCACAATTTCAGTCAACATCCTTCACACACCGTGCCCCTCTCCAAAAGAGGGGGATGACACTGCCATGGTCGGATTTGCAAGACGATTTTATCGGGCCCGTGATTCGCTCCTCTAGGGGACACAAGTACATGTTGACTGTGACATGCTTGCTTACTAAATGGGTGGAATGTCTCCCGGCCCCAAATTGCAAGGCAGAAACAGCAGCTGCCCTGATGATCAACCATATCTTCTCGCGTTTTGGACTACCCCAAAGGATTGAGTCAGACCGAGGTAGCCACTTCACTAGCGAAGTGATGACAAATATGTGGGAGATACTTGGGGTCAAAAGGAAATTACACATTGCCTACCGGCTAGTCTCTAGTGGTGCACTAGAGAGATACAACAAAACAATTGTGAGCATATTAAAAAAATTGGTGGCAGATTCTGGGCCAGGTTGGGATATTCGATTACCTCTTGTCCTAATGGCCATCAGATCTACCCCTTCATCTGCAACTAAAATGTCACCGTTTAAGCTGATGACTGGATGGAGGATGGTGCTTCCCCAGCATCTGCTCTACAGAACCCAAGAGCAGACATTGATCAATGCCTCCACAACTCATGAGTATGTTGAAAACCTGAGAAAACATTTTCAACATGCTTTTGCCCTATGCTCAGCCAAATCTAGAAAGATCTGCAGACAGCATGAAGACCCACTATGACTTAAAGACTACTAGAAAAGAATACCATGTAGGAGACCGGGTCTACTTATACAATTTCCAAAGGAACCAGGCCAAACAGCGCAAATGTTTGCCTAGTTGGAGGGGCCCTTTTGAAATTGTAGACAAAATCTCACCAGTCGCCTACAAAATCTGCATCCCCAAAGGCAGTTTGGCAGAAAGATAAGTGGGTCCATGTCAACCAACTGAAGTGTTGCCATCCTAGGCACACTCTACAGCAACTGGAGGAGTCTTCTGGAACCCCACAGGGGGTCACTCCAGCTCTCCAGAATTCCAACTATAAAATATTCCATCTATATAGTCAATAAATTGCAAATAGAAAAATGTATCCTGATTTGTCAAAATGTATGTGTCCGCCCAACTACATAAATAGTCTACAAATATGCTTTTGCTTTGTCATCCTAGATTTGGAAACCATGGAGACTAAAGCCAAGGAGGACCACCCAGGGACCGGAAGTAAAGATCCAAGGGGTTCGGGGTATCGCTCCATACTCACATCAGGACTGGGCGAGGAGAACTGGTCGATCAACCACTGATGGGAGAAGCTGATGAATTTTGACATTTGAACCAGAAAGGAAAAGAAAATGATCATCCCAGTCTTGCGACTTCTCTTGACGGGTGGTCAACGCCAAATCGCGAGGGGGGGGCTTGTGGGATGTATGACCCACTAGGCTCTGCCCTGCAACCTCACTGTTTGCTGCTTTCACCGGAACCAACAAAATGGCCGCAAAAGCCCTGTGCGCACTAAAAACACTGAGAAGTGTGCAGTGAAACAGGAAACATTGGCTGCCAATCTACTTTGCCTGTGTCAGGGGTGGAACAGGAGACCATACCACCAAAACCTGTCATTGGACTGCCCACATGGGGAAATGGAACTACTTGAAAGGCAGTGCTTCATTGCCAGGTAAACAAAAGGTGCTCTGAAATCCTTTTTTCCTTGGCTGTTGAAATTGCAAAATAATGGTTCCCAAAAATCAGAAAAGATCCAACATCCTTGCTGGGTGTTAACCATCACCTTATTTAAGAAGTCCCCATAAGCACACAATGTCAGCAGAAGCAGATTTCATCACAAGAATATCCACATTAAAAAGTGTGCTTGTCTGTGGAAAATCTGTCAGAATATGTGCGCAGTACCGCCGGCTGCCTGCAGGACAGCTGTCACTTAAGTGCATTAGAAGTTAAACTTGAGCATTAAAATCAAATTGTGGAAAAGAAGTGACTTGCCACCAAAAGCAATATAGGTTGCCACTGTTCAATCTCTATGTTTTAAAAAGACTGGAACTAGAGATCTGTGTGTCTATTTATGAAAATGTAAAGTTTATTTTAGCAAAGACAATTTTAAACAAAGGGCCTCATTACGACCCAGGCAGTAAGGGGTTAACAGCGCCATAAAAGGTGGCGGCGCCGTTAACCCCTTACCGCCTAATTACGAGGTCTCTTTGCGGGTCCCTACCTTAACGGCTGGTTTTACCACAATTTGCGGTACCGTAACTACCGCCTTCCCCATTTCCATTGAGCCCTATGGGGGGAAAAATGGGAATGGGGAAGGGCCAATGGTGAATGGGGAATTACCGCCCCGCCAACCTTGGAATAGGCCGGTAATTCTGCCATTCACCATGGCGGAATCGGTAAAATACTGGTGGCAACCATGGCGCTACTAGCGGCATGGGTACCGCACGGGTCGTAATGAGGCCCAAAGTGTGTTAAAGTACCCTCTGATGCCAGCCACAGAACTTCAAAGGCAAATTCCACAGCGTGCTCAAAACAAAAGGTGCCTTCCTTCTGCTCTCTGCCCCAGTGTTGTAAATAGCGTCACGAGAACGCTGCGTACCTGTTCGTCCGGTTGGGTTCCTTGGTGATGAGGCCAGGCTGTCAGATGATCCGGATAGACGTGACTGATGGCGCGGGGAACCAGCCCAACACCAGCCCAATTGGAACCGGATTGGAGGTGAGCCGGCTCCCAACGCCACGGGTTGGCTCACCCCTGATTGAGTGGCGTCAGGACAGTGCAAGCACTGGCAGGGGGAGCCTCTGAGTAGATGGTCCGGGGTCCTAGTAGAATTCCGACGGAAGGCAGGTCCGGGGACTGGAAGCAGAATGGTCCCTCCAGGGACGAAGACAAGGAAGCAAGAAGAGCAGGCTGGTAAGGAGAGGAGCACGGAACTAGTGGGGGTAGACTCAGAGCGAATAGAAAACAGGAAGGACTGAGCTGGGACCAGAACCAAGGAGGGCGAGTGGAACCTCTGGAGCAGGAAGGAAGGAGGGAGAAGGAGTGAGTCAGGAGATGGTGGAAGACAGGGGGTCCCCCAGGCAGAACAAGGGAAGGTGGAAGGCAGGGGTCCCCCAGGCAGAACAAGGGAAGGTGGAAGGCAGGAGTCCCCCAGGCAGAACAAGGGAAGGTGGAAGGCAACAGGCAACGGGGATACAACGCAAGGCAGCAAAGACACGATCCGAACAAACCGCGTTGAGACGCGGTTTGGAAAAGGATCAGGGCTCCTTAAATAGGCCCGCCAGCACCTGGGAGGCTTGCAACGCAAGCCGTGCCATCTCCCAGGCATCGGACACCCCACAACGAGGCTTGAGCCGCATACCCTCCAGAATCGAGCATCCTGCGCACTGCGCATGCGCGAAGAGCGGAGAGCGGGCGCCCGCGCATGCGCAAAGTAGTGCGCGTAGGAGACCCGGAAGCGCCCGGGACCCATGACACCCCCGGACCCCGAAGCCGAAAACGAGGATACAGCCTCCAGGACGGGGAGCGCCGTAGCGGGTAAGGAGACCCCAGGACGGGCGGCGTGACACTATGCCCCCTCCCAGAAAGGCCCGGGGCCCCAGGCTTCCAGGGAAAATGAAGAAAGTATTCACGAATAAGCCGGGGAGCGTGCACATTATAGTGCGGCTCCCAAGTGCGATCACAAGCGGGATAATCCTTCCAATCGATTAAGAATTGGAGTACACCCCGACGAATCCGTGAATCACAGATCTCCTGAACCTCAAACTCAGGAACCCCCCGTACCAGAACAGAGGAGGGCCGAGGACCAGAGCGTCGAAAGACATCCTTCACATAGGGCTTCAAAAGGGAGACATGGAAGACAGGGTGTATCCTCCAAGTGCGGGGCAGCACCAATCGAAAAGCCACTGAGGACAAACGCTTGGCAATCTTGAAAGGCCCATAGAACCGGGGTGCCAATTTAGTGGGCAGATTACGAATGGGTAGATTTTTGGAAGACAACCAAACCAGATCGCCCACCTGGAGATCGGGTTCCGTGGTTCGGCCCCTATCAGCCTGCTCCTTCATGCGCTCACGTGTCTCTGTAAGGGTTCTCCGGGCCAGGACATGTTGTTTCTGAATACTGATGACCAAGTGATCCGCAGACGGAACAGAGCTGGGCACCACAGGTGAGAAAGGAACCAGCTTGGGATGTTGTCCAGCTGAACATAAAAAAGGACTGATGCCGGTGGCAGCATGGGCCGCATTGTTATAGGAAACTTCCGCCAAGTCCAGGTACTTTAGCCAGTTTGACTGAGTGGCATTGGCATAGCAACGTAAGTATTGCTCCAGGGTTTGATTCGTCCTTTCGGTCTGACCGTTGGTGTGCGGGTGATAGCCTGAGCTCAAGGCTCTGTGGATACCTAGATGACTACACAACTGACGCCAGAAAGAAGAAAGAAATTGTGAACCACGATCAGAGATGATCTTCTCAGGGAGTCCATGTAACCGATAAATGTTGTGTAGAAATGCCAAAGCCATCTGGGAGGAAGTTGGGATCTTTATGAAGGGAATGAAATGTGCATATTTAGTGAAACACTCCACGACCACCATGACACAAGTGTGATCTGCAGAGGGCGGAAGCTCAACAATGAAGTCGGTGGCGATAGTATGCCAAGGGTAGGGAGGAGTTTCAGTAGGCTTAAGTAGTCCCAAAGGCTTTCTTCTGGGTGTCTTCGTCTGAGCACAGATAGGACAACTTTCCACATATGACTTTACTTCTTTGGCCCATCCAGGCCACCAGAATTGTCTGGAGATCAACTCCTGGGTAGCCTTGATACCACGATGACCAGCTACTTGGGAATCGTGAAAACCATGGAGAATGTCCAAGCGAAGGACAGCCGAAGGTATGTATAATCGGTTCAGGAAGAACAAAAAACCGTCGCGTTCGCAGATCTGGGGTCTCTTCAGCAGATCGACACGTTCCGGATCCCTCAAGGTCTCTTGAATGATCTTCTGGAGATGCGGTGCTAAGGTTAGTAGAAAGTGTTTGGGAGATATCATAGGCGTGTCCAAACCGGCTCCCACTTCTTCCTTGTCCAAGGATCGAGATAAGGCATCAGCCTTCTGGTTCTGGGAGCTAGGAATGTATGTGATTGTAAAATCAAAGTGAGAGAAGAAGAAGGCCCATCGGGCTTGGCGAGCAGTGCGACACTGCAGTGTTCGTAGGAACTGCAAGTTGCGATGGTCGGTACGGACTTCTACAGGGAAACGACCACCAAGTAAATGATGCCTCCATTCTTCAAATGCCGTCTTGATGGCCAAAAGTTCTTTTTCAATGACTGCATAGTTCAGCTCACTAGAGGTGAGTTTCCGAGAGTAATAGGCCACAGGATGTTCATCGCCAGATGCAGGATGTTTTTGCAGTAGGACCGCTCCAACAGCGAAGTTGGAGGCATCTGCTTCGATGACATATGGCATCTCATCGTTAGGATGACGCAAAACAGGAGCTGTACTAAACGCTGTCTTCAAGTACTCAAAAGCTGTCGATGCCTCTTGATCCCAAAGGAAAGGTATCTTAACACTGGTCAGACGTGTCAATGGGGCCGTGACCTGTGAAAACTGTGGAATAAAGCGCCGATAAAAATTGGCGAACCCCAAAAACCGCTGAAGGGACTTCAAATCATGTGGTTGTTTCCAGTTCTGAATAGCCTTCACTTTGCCCGAATCCATGTGTATACCTGCATTGCTGATTACGTATCCCAGGAACTCCATGCTATTTCGGTGAAACGAGCATTTTTCGGCTTTGGCGTACAGGTGATTACGTGACAAACGCAAAAGTACTTCACGGACATGCGAGACATGTTCCTTCAGATCGTCCGAGAAGATCAGGATGTCGTCTAGGTAAACCCAGACCGAGATGCCAACCAGATCGCCAAACACGTTGTCCATAAACCGTTGGAAGACGGCTGGGGCATTACACAACCCGAAGGGCATTACCCTATATTCGTAGTGCCCAAAGGGTGTTTTAAATGCCGTCTTCCACTTGTCGCCTTCTTTGATACTAACCAGGTGGTAGGCTCCCCGAAGATCCAACTTGGTGAAGATATTGGCAGAACGTAAGGACTCCATGATGTTCCGAATCAATGGTAATGGGTACCTGTCCTTGAGTGTTATGTCATTCAAGCGACGGTAATCGATACAGGGCCGCAGGGTCCCCTCTTTCTTTTTGACAAAGAACAACGGAAAACCGGCGGAGGATTTGGAGGGTACGATGTAACCCTTCTTAGAACAATCATCCAGATAATCCCGGAGTACTTGTTTTTCAGACTGAGTTAGAGAGTATAACTTCCCATGAGGAATCGCAGCACCAGGGATCAGGTCTATGGGACAGTCAAATGTCCGATGAGGAGGAAGAGGTATTTCACCGGGTTCCGAAAACACTGTACAAAGGTCGGCGTAAACATCTGGAATCTGGGACAGGGAACACAAGGCAGATGAGTCCTCTCCCGGGATTAGAGGGATCAAGGTTGTAGACTTCAAGGAGGTGTTGTGGCAGCAACATTCACGCAGGCAAAAGGCAGAAACAAATTTCAAAGTACGGGACTCCCAATCGATTGTAGGATTGTGTCGCAAAAGCCAAGGCAGTCCCAAAACCACAGGATACGATGGTGACTTGATGACGTCGAGGGCTATCCTTTCTTCATGCCCCTTGACCTGTAACAGCATGCCGATGGTATGCAACCGAATGGGACCGGAAGCTAAGGGTGTACCATCGATGACCTCTACTGGTATAACCGTTCTTCTGGTAAATAAAGGCATACCACGGTTGATGGCGAATGCCTCATCAATATAGTTTCCGGAGGCCCCGCAATCCAATAGACCATGGACATCAATCGTCTTATCAAGCCACTTCAAAGTGATCTCTAGAATCATCAAGACGGCAGGCTGCATTGGGGGCAGTTGTAACCCAGGGCTGGAAAGGTCTGAAAGCAAGAAAGGACCTGTCGTAGCCTTTCCCTTAGACGACAGGTCTTCTAGTTTCCCCCTTTCTTGATAGGAAGTAGAGGGCAAGTTCCCAGAAAATGTCCAGCGCCTCCGCAATATAAACACAGTCGCAGACTTCTTCTGCGCTTCTTCTCCTCTTCCGATAATGGGCCCCTTACAGCTCCCAGTTGCATTGGTTCTTGGGTAGCATCCGAAGGTGCTGATATCCCAGTAGGAAAAGGCAGTGGTCTGAGGTTTCCCTTCTCAAACCGTCGTCTCTCTCCTTTTCTCTCGGTCAACCTCTGGTCTATCCTCAGAACTTGTTCAATAAGTTTCTGTAGATCATCAGGTTCTGGTATGTGCAACAATTCATCTTTGTATTCCTCTCTTAATCCCCGGCGAAACAAGGTCTTTTGCGTTACCTCTGGCCATAAGGAGTCAGTTGCCAATTGACGGAAACGGCTGATGTAAGAGATGATGTCGGTATTGGCTTGTTGTAGATCCATCAGTTGGTTCTGCGCTGCTGAGGCCAGATTGGGGGATTGAAACACATCCAAGAATGCTTTCTCGAAGGCTAAAAAATCATTCAGGATTGGGTTGTTAGTAACGACCAAAGGAGTTGCCCAGGCAAGCGCGTTACCAGATAAGTTGCCCAATATGTATCCGATCTTGGCCTTGTCATTGGTAAAGTGAGAAGAACGGAAGAGAAAGTGTATGCGGCAATGATTACAGAATTCACCCACACGGCGGGGATCTCCATCGAACTTGATGGGAGCTGTGTGAGCCATGGGACCTTCAGGTTGTGGAACGGCACCAACGTTCTGTGTCACCATTTGGCGTAAGGCTACATTTTCCTGACGGAGTGCCGCCATCTCGGCACGAAGCGCTTGAAGCTCGTTACGAAGACCCGGATCCTCTTCCATCGTAGAGTCCGAGGTGTCAGAAGACAGGCGTCTCAATCTGTTGTAAATAGCGTCACGAGAACGCTGCGTACCTGTTCGTCCGGTTGGGTTCCTTGGTGATGAGGCCAGGCTGTCAGATGATCCGGATAGACGTGACTGATGGCGCGGGGAACCAGCCCAACACCAGCCCAATTGGAACCGGATTGGAGGTGAGCCGGCTCCCAACGCCACGGGTTGGCTCACCCCTGATTGAGTGGCGTCAGGACAGTGCAAGCACTGGCAGGGGGAGCCTCTGAGTAGATGGTCTGGGGTCCTAGTAGAATTCCGACGGAAGGCAGGTCCGGGGACTGGAAGCAGAATGGTCCCTCCAGGGACGAAGACAAGGAAGCAAGAAGAGCAGGCTGGTAAGGAGAGGAGCACGGAACTAGTGGGGGTAGACTCAGAGCGAATAGAAAACAGGAAGGACTGAGCTGGGACCAGAACCAAGGAGGGCGAGTGGAACCTCTGGAGCAGGAAGGAAGGAGGGAGAAGGAGTGAGTCAGGAGATGGTGGAAGACAGGGGGTCCCCCAGGCAGAACAAGGGAAGGTGGAAGGCAGGGGTCCCCTAGGCAGAACAAGGGAAGGTGGAAGGCAGGAGTCCCCCAGGCAGAACAAGGGAAGGTGGAAGGCAACAGGCAACGGGGATACAACGCAAGGCAGCAAAGACACGATCCGAACAAACCGCGTTGAGACGCGGTTTGGAAAAGGATCAGGGCTCCTTAAATAGGCCCGCCAGCACCTGGGAGGCTTGCAACGCAAGCCGTGCCATCTCCCAGGCATCGGACACCCCACAACGAGGCTTGAGCCGCATACCCTCCAGAATCGAGCATCCTGCGCACTGCGCATGCGCGAAGAGCAGAGAGCGGGCGCCCGCGCATGCGCAAAGTAGTGCGCGTAGGAGACCCGGAAGCGCCCGGGACCCATGACACCCCCGGACCCCGAAGCCGAAAACGAGGATACAGCCTCCACGACGGGGAGCGCCGTAGCGGGTAAGGAGACCCCAGGACGGGCGGCATGACACCCAGGAACTCTCAGTCAGATGCTAATGAAAGGGGGAGGGGACTTTGCACTGCTGCCCCTAAGAGAGACAAAGGGTGTCCTTGGCTGAAAAGAATATGCTGATGCAAGTGTCAACAGAAACTACTGCCAGAAGGAAGAGAGGCGGAGATTGCTCTTGACTCACCAAAACTTTGGGGGTGGGACAAACAATTATGTGTATCCCTAAACCACAAGAAAGTATCTTTTTGAAAAAGACTGACAGAGAACTGTGCACAACTGTAAAAATCTGTAAAATATAGTGTTGGTAACATGAACATTCTGGTCACATTTTTAAACTACTCAGAACTCTGTGCTATGTTCAGAGACAGGACTACAGAAATTGTGATTTTGTAGCAATTGTGATGATGCTAGAAATATGAAACTTCACAGGATTATGCCCAGATGTCATGCGCATATATGTATAAAAATGGGGACAAATCTGACATTGGGTACCCAACCGAAAGCGCGAAAAAAGGTCAAATCTGAACCGAAGCTCTCACCGAGATGGGACTCGGATGAATACTTGTTTTACTAAATCTGTGATGTAAATATGTTATTGCTAACAAGTTGGTAATATTGTAAATATGCTTTATAAGAAAAATTGATTTACTGTGCAGATACAAAGGAAGGGGAGGTTCTCCCTGGATTGTAAAATACAGCATCATCATGACACCAGACTTTCTTCTCAAATCAGGAGAGAGGACAGGCCCTAACCAATTGGATTCCTAGAGGGTGTGCCTAGTATAATACCCCCTTCCGACCTCTTAGGGAAATACATAAATAGAGACAGCTTAGGACCTAGAGACACACATTCACCCATGAACTGATTGCTGGCGGAGCACTTTGCAAGATAAATCCATATCCAATACTCCAGAACTTTGAAAGCAGAAAGGCCCAATTCCAAAGCTGAACCCTTCTCAGGTTGGCCTTTTAAAATCCTGAAACCAGATTTTACCCCAGACCTCCAAGGGGCACCAAAAGAACAGCCTGGCTGTGCTGTTTCTGCTTTCTTGCTAAGAATTCTTGCTAGAATCTAGAGATCCAAACCAGTAGAGCAGAGATGTAACCAGATAGCTGTGAACCAGAACCAACCCGTCAGATCCAGTCCAGAGTGCCGTGCAGTGTCCAGAGTGCCGTGCTGAGTGCAGAACCTGAGCTCCCTGAATCCCATCCGGTGGACTCTCAGAATTCCAGTCCAGAAATCTTTGTCCAGATCCCTGAGGGGTCCATTCCAAACCGTAGTAGTGAGTATCTATAGCATAGAATTCTCCTTAGCAAGTATCTTATTCATAAGTAAAACCATCCAAACCCTTCTATCATATCCAGAACTGCATTGTAGGAAATCTTTTGTTTTTCCTAAATCTTTCTCTCATTCCTATAGTCCTTTGGTAATGGTAGTGATAATATCATCTTTGCGCTAATATATTTGCTGAAGAAAGACAAGCGTCTCGGCAGGTAGAAACCATCCAGAGGCGTCGCTGGGTTGCTGGCTGTGCTGTCGTGTAGCTTGTGGCTTCATAGACTCCCTAGTGTAAAGAAATATTGTTTGCAATGTTCAAAAGCACATCTTTCTTTTGCAAATTTTGACTCTTTCTGAGAAAAACCGACCTCTACTAAAATCTCTGTAACTTCTGTATCGTCTATGCTAGAAATGTAAGTGTCAAATTGAAGCTAACATCCTCCCTCAGCTTTCCAACAAACCCAAAATCATATTCCAACTCCTTGTAGTTTTTCCGCAATTATAAAACAGCTGTTCTTTGCATCTGACCTCAGAATTAAGTGTTCAATCTGCTAATTACCCAATAATTATTGGTAGTGTTGATCTGAAACTATACAAAGCGGCTCCCACTAGTTTTGAATCCAATTTAGTGAATTAAATAAATTTTTCAGTGTTTTTAACCATTCAATCAAAGCCACATTCAAAAGCATTCAAAAGCATGTGACCCGTTTGCAATCATTCCTGTTTCTCTCTGAGTTTGCTGGGGGAAATTGGGATTAATACTGTATTTGTTGAGTTTGTATTCCTGAAGCCTGTTTTCTCTCCTTCCATCTGTTTATCTTGCATATTGGGGGGATTGAGTAGTGTGCAGGAGGAAAGAGTGACATTGCATTTGACTGAACCCACACAAAGTATTATTCTATGCTGCATTATTTTTCCAATCCATACTCCTCCTGATTAAAGAGATTGTTGATTGTGAGATCACCCCATTGGTGATCCTTGTATAAATATTCAATAGTGTGATATGTATATATATATTGTGCAAATCCATAAAATAAATCTTTTAACTTTGCAAAATAGCCTGCTTCCTGGTTCAGTGAGACTGGGGGGATTCAAAGAGAGGGGCGTGATATAAGGGTACATCATTCAGAAATAAAATAACTTATAGAAAAAAAATATATAATTAAGGGTTTCAATTGTGCATTCCACGCTAGGCATTGACTTAAGTGAAGTGCTGGGTTGAAATCACTTACACAGTCTCTTACAGTAGGATTTCTCGCACACGGATGTGTGAAGTCGATAAGGGGCAATAAACCTTCAATGAAGCTGAGAAACCCCCATCCTCCCTCTGGGGGGGATGACAGTTGGTGGTAGCTGAAGAGAAAAAAATGGTCCAGTGAAGGACAAAGGCCAGCCCATTTGCTTCCAAAGACTATGTTATTAATAAAACGTGTAAGAGTTTTATCTTTGCAACAAGACTTCGCACATTTTTTTTAAAAGTTAACAGTTTAAATGTGATTTCATGGGCTTTAATTTAAGACGTTGTGGACTTCACTGCCATGTTGGGAAAAGAAATGGCACAGAAGTGGATATTCTGAGGAAAGTGTACCGGATGCCACTGTAAAATGTAAAATGTAATACTAATATCCCTAATAATAATCTATACACATGTGTAAAGTTATAGAATTTTAAGTAATATAATTCTCACTGGAAAGTGTGAAAAACTGGTAGAAGGGTGAAACAAGGTCCTACAACCATGAGGATTGGACTGCTACGCTTTACATAAAACATATAATCTGCCCATGTGATTTGTTAAAGTGCCACAACTGTACAAATGTGTAAATTATGTTATGATGGATTTTTGGCAAAAAGGACTGTGGGAAGACTTTTCACCTCATAAAATGCAACCTCATAAACTGAGACTTAGGCTGACCTATCCGAGTCTTGGAGGTAGGCCTAGCTCAGCTCTGCCCACCAATAATTCTGTGATGTCACTATGCTCTATATAAAGGGTTATTGACAGGACACACAGGGTCTTTCCCGAATTTCCTGCACCTGTGTTCCTGATCTTCCACATTCATCATGCCTGATTCCAGATCCCAATGCAAAGCTAAAGCATAGCAGATTCCATATCCCATGCAAAGCAAAAGCATAGCTGATTCCACTGCCAGGCCAAAGCATTGCTGATCCTTCCACAGCAAGGCCTCAACCCAGAAATCTCACTAACAAAAGGGAAAAGATGTGGTATTCTTTTGCGAAGTATCCTGAGACCAGCCTGGCTTTTTGGCCACTAACTGCATGCCCGCTGCAACCCTGCCATCCAGCTGTCCTTGTTATCTGGTGACCAAACCTTTGCCCAGCTGTCTTTTTCCAGGAGAGTTCTCTATCCGGTGACCAGAATCTTTTGTGACCAGAACCCTGACTGTTCTAAAATCCCAAAACTCAAGCGTGGACTATGAGTATTTCCCCATCCCATAGAAACAAATAGTCTCTCCATCTTGACCCTTTTGTCTTTATTCCACTCTCTAAGCAATCCTACCCATACCCTGGTAACTTGTTAAAACTGTTGGAATTCTCTGTGCACCATGTCCTTGACTTTCTAAGTGGTAGCACCATCTCTCTAGTAATTCTGTCTTGTGTAGATCATAAGCCCTTAGTCATATTTTGAGTAATCAAACTAATTTCCACATAAAGTTGAATGATGGGGTGACAAGGTTGACGTCAAAAATCATCCTTGGATCTTACTGTGTCCCTCTTTAACAATATAGTCTTAATAATCTAGTTTAAGTGAAACCTGTCCTGTTTCTAAGCTGATTTTCTCTCTTCCACTGCTTTATTTTACCAAAAGCGAACCTTCTTCTGTCTTGCAAATCTCATCTAGTTCTGGAGCTAAAGACCTCCTTTCACTTCTATATTGTCACTGTAATATACATCTATCCCCCAGCCCATAAACTGCATTCCAATTCAGTGGTTTTCACCCATTCTTTGAAAAAAACATTTTTACATTTAAAACTGCAAACCAGAAAAAATGCAACTTTTCCATGTGTGAATCCAGCTGCACTGGGTTTTCAATTTCAATCTGTTTTGTGAACTGTATGCTTTTTTGATACCTTGCCTGATGGCTGGTAGTGAGATAACATCCCTAATACTGTGATAAAACATGTGTATATCATTATTTAATACGCATATAATTAATTATTTTTCAAAATCCGAGTGCCATTTTAGGCCTTTGCAAAGGGTTTAAAATCTTATTTTGTGAGGGAAGGTCCAATTTTGAATCTGTTTGCTGTCTCTTATCCCTGACTACCTGCTGCTTCCTTCTATCTACTCAGAATGTGACTATTTGTGGGTTGAGGGAACATTGCAGGGGGAAACCTTAACTTGGGTGCTATCTATCCTAATTCAAAAAGTGCTCCTATTCACTTGTGCTTTGGTGATGTTCTACTAGAAGATTAACCAAGTGCATTGCTTCCATTTCCATTGTCATTATCACCCCATTGGTGATTGCTGCCCAATATTAAAATGTGTGTCATTTTTGTGAATTTTAAAAATAAATCAACATTGATATTTCACCAACCGGCCTGGTTCATGGTCCATTGTGACCCGGGGTCTTTGTAAAAGGGGGTGTGAGACGGGTCGGTATCGGCTCAATTAGAATTCATTGAAATTAAAGAAAAAGCATTCCTATTGAGCGCCACATCCCAGGATAAGACCAAGTGTCCTGGTCCGGTGTATGACGCCCGATTGGAATCCTGAACAGATGTAATAAACACCTTTTTAAAGAATTGTCCTTAACCACATCTTACGTTTCTAGCACCAAATCTGAAATTTAAAAAGTGCAAAGTTTCAAGAAGTTTGGTTTGACAGCGAATGTAGAGAAGCCAAAACGGCTATAGTCCAGTATCTTAATTCTCATTCTACAATCGATAAGCAGCATCTGCAATCTCTCAGAGCAACCTATAGGGCTTTAACAAGACAAAAGAAGAACGATTTCATGTCTAACAAGATGGAGGCACTGTTAGAGTCGGCCCGGGTAGGAGATGCTATGGGATTTTGGAGTCTCATTTCCTATAGGGATACTTATCTCTAGACCTGTATTTGTCCGGTTGTGTGGAGTCAACATTTCACATCCTTGTATAAGAATCTGGAGTCACTTGACTGACAATCAAACCTTAGATATGAGCTCTGAGGGGTTAAGAGGAGCAGAGGGAATGCCTTTACAGTTTCTCCAGAAGGATGTGGAGGATATATTGAAATCTACAAAAAGTGGGGAAAGCGGTTGGTCCAGATAAGATCCCGGTGGACCTGTTCAGGAAATATCCAACTATACGGTTACCTGTTCTAAGAGGGGTCTTCAATAACATAATTTCACAGGGGAAGGTCCCATACTCATTGAAGATGACTGAGATCGTTCCCATTTACAAAAAGGGAGGCAGGGAGATTCCTGAAAATGATCGCCCAATCTCCCTTTTAGACATCATAGGAAAGATGTTTGTGAAGGCCCTTCACAAATCTCCAGGAATGGGTAGGTTAGGGAATCTCTGCTTAGTCATCTCCAAGCAGGCTTTAGATCTGGCCTGAGTACCATGGATCAGGAATGTCGCCTCCATCTGATTGTCCAGAAACACGTACAATTGTCCAGATCAAAATTGTACGCAGTAGTTGTTGATTTAAGAGCTATGTTTGACAGTGTCTCGAGGAAGTCACTTTGGCAGAAATTAGTGGACAAAAATGTCCTTGAGACACTGTTAACACCAATCTGATTGTTATATTCTGGCAATTCGGCAATGGTGCATTGGAGTTTAGTTGACGATACAACTATTCAATTTCTGGTGGACAGAGGGATTCGCCAGAGGAGCCTCTTAGCCCTCTTTTATTCTCTATGTATATCAACACCATTATAGATGAACTGTGCCTCAATAACTTTGATTTCCTGCTGCTGGGGAAGGATACTTTCCCAGCATTTTCGCAGATGAAGCCGGTCTCCTGCTTACCACCCCATCTGGTTTGAAATCATCTTTGTTATGTTTCCAAAAGAAATATGTTGATTTAGGCCTTGAATTGAATGTTGGAAAGACAAAGGCCATGTTTTTCCCCTAAGATCTTACCAAGCAAACCGTTGTTCATTGAAGAGGGAGGGACAAAGCTAGAGGATGTCTGTTGGTATGAGTACCTCGGTATTCGTTTTGCCTCCAATGGTGGGTGGGCTTTCCAAGAAGACAAGGTTACTGGGGGCTTGGCCAAACATTGTGGATCACTGAATAATTTTTTCTTCACGCAGGGTGGTGGAGCATTTTTGCCAGTTCTCGAAATCTATAAAGCACAAGCTAAGTCAGCTGCACTATATGGTGCAGAAATGTGGGGTTCGTCTATGGGTAATATTACTAATATAATTGAAAATACGTTTTAAAAAAAGTTTCTTCTTACTCCCTCAATGCGCCCCGCAGGCTCCTGTCCATATGCAATGCGACTTGTGTCCATTGGATGAGGACCTCGCCATGAGACCTTCCTTCTATTGATTTAGAATATGGGGACCCCTGCATTACGTACATTTTGAGAAGCTCTCACATAGGTAATGAATATGGTCAGCCCTGTGGTTTGTCCATGTTAAGAAGTGCTTGGCAGCTCTAGATCTCTCTCGTTATTGGTTGACCTGAAGTCTGGTTACCAAACCTTTGAAATTAGAGATGAAAAAGCTTAGGCAAACTTGAGCTCCAATAGCATGGAAGGAGTATGTTTGGTTTTGTCTCGTGGCATGGATTAACTACTCTTGCTCAGGTAATTATCTGCTTGTGCTGTGCTCAAAAACCTGCCTTTTTCACCCTTGATGCAAGGTCGAATCTGGGTGTTTTCACATTCCGGTAACTGTGGCATTGTTGCTGATTTCCTTTAGGCTCCCACCAAGATCCCCCCACAAGGCGTGCCATTCATTGTTGTGAGTTACTTGTTCCCTTCCTCTGTCTTCCTGTGTTGTGACCCCGGCCCTCCTCTTCCCCCCCCTGCGCATTCTGTGTTGTGTGCCACAGTGATGTGCGTTTCTCTCTCTCTCTTCTCTCACCCTCTTCTCCTCCACCTACCTCCTTTGCACCCCCTAATGTGCTTTGTCTCTTCCATCTTCTCTAACTGCTACTCAATCTCTTACCCTATCCCTCCCACTAAGTCGGGAAGGAAGAAGTTTAAGAAGGACATCCTGGTCTCCAACCCATGCCTCCCTATCACTGATCACTACACCAGTGCTTCTTCCAGAAAGACTCTCATTGACATCCTCTTTGTCGTCCCTTCTCCAGACCTATGGACCCTTCATATTGTCTCTGTTCTCTCTCCTTTCTCCTCCTCTCCCATTAACAGTGGCGCTACGTGGGAGGGCTCTTGGCCCCCTTCCACTCCTCCAAGACCATCGTTAATGTCTATCTGAACGGCATCGTCTTGGTTCAGGGTCCCCAGCCCAATCTCCTCCTTTTTTATAGGCATTTCCCACTTCCTCCATTCTCCTGCTACACCTTCTGCCACCTCTCCGGCACCCTCGCGCCCCTCTACCACCTCTGCAGGGTGTACCTCAAGCCTGTACCCCTCCACGGAAGTCTTTTAAATGTAGCAACCTGCTCCACGTCGCTACTCTCAACTCCTGTCTGCTGTCAAACACTCCTCTGACATCTGTCACCTCCTCGATGAACTCGACCTAGATGCCAAGACATGGTTTACGGCCAGTTCTGTCACAAGCTTTGACACTCTCCTCCCTGTGGGCTGAAAGTTCCTCTCCAAACCCAGAATCAACCGTCCTGTAGGTGGAGTAGCCCTGATCCTTCAGGAGTGGGTCCTGGCTTCCGTCATCCCTATGCATGCCTTCTCCTCCTTTGAATGCCTGGTCTGCAGGCTCTCTCTCTCCTGGCCTCTGTCTAACTGTGGCCACCATCTATAGGCCACCTGGTCAGGTCACCCTCTTCCTCTCTGAATGGGTTGACCTCTGCTCTCCTTGCCTCCACTTCTCAACTTCTCCTCAAAGATCACAACATCCACTACGATGCTTCTAATCCCTCCTCTGGGCTATCCCGCAAACTCTGCGACACTCTCTCTCTTTCCATTCTGCCCTCTGGCCCGACACACTCTGCTAGAAATTCTCATCACCTCAGACATCCCCCTCTCTAACCCTCTCACCACTCCTCTCTCTTGGACTCACCACTTTCTACTCTCCTCTCATCTAAAACTCTCTATCCCTCAGGCAAAGCCCCCCAGCACTGCCATCTACCTTCTTGGTAATTCGGTCCATGAAGCGTGTGTCAGTGGATACCTTTGCCTCTACTTTCTCTGCTCCTCCTACTCCTGTGGCTGACTCACACCCTGGCACAGCCCTTTCTAATCTGCATCTTTCCATTTCCAACACCCTGGACATCCTTGCCCCTGTCATGCAAATCCGTCTGAAGCCTACCTCCAAGTGTAACTCTTGGTATGATTCTGATCTCGCAGTCCTGAAATGCAAATGCTGGGTGGCTGAGAGGATGTGGAGGCTTCAAGGGCATCCTCTGACAAACTGGTCTGCAGCCTGTGCCAAAGGCAATACAGACTATCTGTCCTGTCCAAGAAGAGAGCACGCATTAAAGCCCACATCTCTGCAGCCTCTAACAACACGGTCAACCTCTTTAAAAATCTGCATGGAACTAGCCTATCCTGTTGCAGTCTCTACCTCTCCTGTTCCCTCCCAGGTGTATGGTTTTGGCCTCTCACTTCTACGCTAAAACTCAGGACATCCTGCCCTCCATCGCCTCTTCCTGTCTCTCTTCCTCTCTCGTCCCCCCTTTGACCATCTCTCCCTCTCCTCCTTTCTCCTCTTTCTCTCTGATAACACCTGACCAGGTTTCTAGACAAGTCTGATCTATGAAAGTGTCATCCAAACAGGTGCTCCTCCAGAACCATCAAGGACCATACTGACACTCTCGCTCCAGCCTTGGCAGATTTCTGTAATCACTCTTTCACCACTGGAACTTTCCCCTCTCCCGTTAAGCACTCCCTAGTGCACCCCCCCCTCAAGAAGCTGTCTGCCGATCATACCTGTGCGGCAAACTAGTGCCCAACCTCCATCACCCCTTTCCTGGGAAAACCTTTGGAAAACTGTCCATCTCCCAGCTTACTCTCCACACTGAATCTGTTGGTTGACTCCATGAGCATCAGTCTGGCTTCAGAGCTGCCAGAGGCACGGCAACTGCTCTCCTGAACACCTGTGAAGATGTGTTCTCTAACCTTGATTCCAGCTTTCTTTCTGCCCTCATCCTCCTTGATCTTTCCTCTGCTTTCGACATGGTCAACCACAGGAATCCTGATCAATCGACTCCATGAGAACCTGGGCATCATGGATCAGGCCATGGAGTGGCTAACCTCCTTCCTCTTGGACCGCCCCTCCCAGGTACAACTTGGTCCCTTAATCTCTGCCACCTCTCTCTCTACCTGTAGCTTTCCCCATGGCTCTATCCTCTTACCCTGATTTTTCAACCTCTACTTTGCCTCTTTGGCCCACCTGATCTCTACCTTTTTTTAACTTTCAGTGTTATGCAGATGCCACTCAGCTTTCCTTCAGGCTCCCCTCAGCCACCTGTCCTCTCTCGCTCATTCCTGACTGTCTATTCGCGATTCAGGATTGGTGCACCTCAAACGATCTCTACCTTAATGTCAGTAAGACGGAGATCCTTCTCATTGGGACCCATGCCCCTGCTTTCCCTCTCTCAGTATGGCTGCCTCCCTTGGGCCCTCTTCCTTCACCTTCCTGCGAAGGCAAAAAACCTTAGTGTCATCTTCGACTCCACTCTCTCTTTCTCTCCTCATATCTCGGACGTCGCCAAGAAGTCCCACTTTAAGCCAGCTGCATCTCCTCAAAGGGACGCTTCCCTTTCTCACTTTCCCCCAGAGGCTCACTGTCTCCAGAGCCCTGGTTCTCTCTAGGCTGGACTACTGCAACATCCTCTTTCTCAATCTGCCTTCGTCTACTCTCTTCCCACTGCAACTAATACAGAACAAGACTCTGAGACTTATCCTTTCCCTCAAGCCCAAGGACTGTATCTCTCCAGCCCTGAAATGTCTCCACTGGCTCCCGGTGGCTGCAAGGATCAAGTTCAAGACCCTTTGCATTGTCCACAAGACATTCTGGGGCCGGGGCCCACACTACATCCAATGTTCTCTTCCAAAATACCTTCCTTCTCAAGCCCTTCACTCAGATACATCCAACTCGCTAAGGGTCAGATGCTTCTGCAGGCAGAGAGTGGGGGGTAGATCTCTCTCCTCTGCAGGTGCCTCCCTCTGGAATGGCCTCCCTGCCCTTCTCAAACTTGAGCTGGACCACCTGAAGTTCCAGAAGCAGTTCAAAACATGCCTCTTCTCTGCTTTCTCTCTCCCTCCCCTGCTAACCTATCTGACCTACCTGTCTGCTGTACTGACTGGTTGCTTGGCTACCCTCAGAGTCTCACTGGGTACCAGGCTCTTTCCTGATCAGTCAACCTTGCACTGCCCCCGGGCCTACAACGCACTTAAGGGCTGTAACTGTAGCCCTACAGTACCTTGTTCTCCTTGCACTACCCAGAGCTTCGTTGCCAAGGCTGCACTTACTCAGAGTATTGATGCCCTGTTTTCCCCTCCCCTCTCCCTTGCACTCCCCCCTCCCTTTCCCCTTCTCTTTCTCACACTTGCACGATCTGAATGATACAAGGCGTAGTAAGAACGTTTGTCTTGTCCTCCCTCCGTCTTCCCTCGCTTGTCTTGTTGCACCTAGAAACACTTGTGTACAGGCGCATTATGAAGGGCTTATCATATCATATCACATCTTCAAACATGCACTTGGATATGGACCCTATCTGGATACGCTCGCTCTGAATTAGGCCCGGTTCTTTGAGGGTACGGTCACATACGGACAAGTGGAAAAACTCATCTGGTAGCACTTGTTTATTATGTGGTGCAATAAGAGAAGACATTTCCCTCTTTTTGTTCATCTGTGAGGGGCTGAAAGACCTAAGGATTAAATATTTTAAACCGCTGCTTTTAAGGCACGATGTCCACCCTTAAAGTGAGGCAAAGCAATTTGTTAGAAAATCCTTAGATCTGGTAGTAGTCCATTTTGTGGCTAAGTACATTAATCGAGCTTGGTTGAGAGAACTCTTACTGTCAGCATTTTAGTCTTAACTGTGTATCACTTGATGATGATTATTGCTATGTTCGCCTGCTAAAATGATTAAGTTTTGTTTACACCATGTGAAGTGCCTGAAGATTTTACGTTCTATTTGTGTGTCGTAAGAAAAATGTGCCTGCCAGGTAGCTATGGATAATGATGATTTTGTATTCTATATTGGATCAATGGAGCGATGAATTGTATCTATGTTAGTCTCTTTTAATTGTCCTAATGACTTTACATTCGGATGAATGATTACCATCACCAATATGTTGATGTGTTTTATGTTTTCCTTAACTGTTGGGTGTTATTTAGTGTTTGGGGGAGGGGTATGTGTTATGTTTTAGATGTAAAGGAAAGCTCCATATGGAACTTGGAAGCTTGGAAGGGAGAACGCTGAGAATTGAAGGGACAGTGAGATGGGTGATGCAAGGAGGGACGGCCCCAGGCTTTTGTTGAATAACTAAATAAATGGCTCGGAACCTTCCTGATTTGTGGTCTGAGTTGATTATTGTTGCATGTGCAGTGGGTTATTAAAATAATAGATGCATAATTTATATATGAGTAAGTCCAATGCAACTTCTTCTGAGCCCAAGATGCATTTTGTCAATATACATGTTTAGGACCCTCGCGTTCACTAAGCTTAGGGGGAAGGGGGCTGGGTGGAATTTAATGGCAACCTCTCTATCAAACACATTGGCATAACGGTTAAGGGACATTTCTCTGCTTACACGACCTTTGGCACGAATGAAAGGGTGATGTACTGGTGTAAGGGACAATATGGTACACATAAAAACACTATATCCCTATGTTTAGACTTTGTTTACAACCCGAAATACAGTTCCTGTTGAAACTAAAGCCAAAGCTCTCCCCTGGAGACATCTCCCTTGTCCTCAAATGAACATGTTCCTTCAACCCTATTCCCAGGGGAGTTGCCAGGTCTGGAAAAGACCCGGGGCTAAGCTGATGTTGGAACTGTTGGAACTGGGGGCAAGCTAGTCTTTTGGCTGTAGCTCCTGAGATTCTATCCGGGGCTACAACCAAAAGATCATGGGCTATAGCCCTCTTAGCCCCCCCCTAGCAACGCCCCTGCCTATTCCTGCATATAAACGTAAAAGGCTGGAGCTGGGCTTCCGAGTAACTTTTTTAAAAGCACGTTTGGTAAATGCTTTGCATACATTTTCCAAACACGTCCTTGCTAAATTGTACTGGGAATTTACCGAGGGGTCGGGGCATATCAGCAGCGTCTTAAAATGTAGTGCTGTTAATTGTATGCTGAATGAGGTTTCTACTAAAGGAAATATTAACTTGCTCTAACTTGATTCTGATTAACTCTGGAAATGCATTCCTAAATCTAGCCTTCTGGAAAACTGCTCCCATCAACAACTTAATAGTAACATAAATCTTAATTCACAAAGTATATGGCTTTTTAAATTATATTTAGTAAGTTAAAGGGTCATTACCAGCTGGGGTCAATTTGCTCATGTTTTTGTGTACTGGGCTTGTTTTCCACAGCTTTAACGACTTTGGTTGATATGCCAGCTGTTTAAACTCACATTGGTGACTAATACCACTATTTTGCACATCCTTTACATGTAAGAGAAATGAGTCCATATGGATTGTGTCTTTTCCCTCTACCTCTGATACTCATATAGCTTTAGTGGTACATTGTAACTGCAGCAAATCCACATCCTCCTTACATTCATATGGAGAAAAGAGGTCGTGTGCTGAATCCGAGGTGCTCTGTTGTTGCTGCCTGTCTCTGATTGGCTGATGCCTCTGCTGTGGGGCACAGGCGCTTTCAGTCTGGAGTCCCAGAGAAACAGCTTCCTGTCCCAGACATCCTGATGTGGGAACCGCATGTATTTGTTGTTGTGCTTTTCTGCTTTAACCCGTCTAAAACCAGTCCATCATGTGTAGGTTTGGCATTTTCCCAAGAAGTACATTTGTCACATCATTTTGCAGATGTGCAGTCAAGAACTTTTCGGATCACTAACGTGACTGTCGGGATGTTGGCCTCTCGGAGGGTAATGATGAGGGGGAGTGGCTGTACTGTCAGATGTAGCCTCTTTTTGCAAAGAATTGTCTATCTTAACAATAGTATTAAAAAGTACTATTTTAAACCTTCTTGCACTATTACCACCCTTCACAATTGCACCTCATAAAAGGGGCAGCATGGTTTGTGCAAAATTTCAAACGTTGGCTGTATGCACTCCTCCCCCAACAGGCATCTATGTGATTGCTGCGACCAATTAACTGCGACCACCGAAAATGTCGACTTTATTTTATTTCGACCCCCTTTTCACCCAATATATATGCAGGGGAGACCCCCTGAAGCCCCCACTACATGCATAAAATACTATAACCATCCCCCCAAATATATATGGGGTGTAAAGTGGGTCGAAATAAAAATAAAAAGTAGACATTTTCAGTGGTCGCAGTTAATTGGTCGCAGTAATGGTATGACCCCCTCCTGCCCCCCAACAGTATGGGTTGCTGAGACTCCCATTTCTGGAGGCTTACCCGGAAAGCACACTTTTCCCAAGGAAGACTACAAAGAAGTATTCTCACCATGGCCGCCCCCTCTGCCACCCTCACTCGTCGAGATTTGGGTGGGAGATTCGGGGTTCTTAGAACTACCAATGTAACTGCTTGTTGCTTTCTCCAGGCTGGCTGCCACCAGCCATCTCTAACAGCATGCCACATGGGACAAAGCAGCACCAGTTGCGTGCATCAGAGAATTGACCGTGCATTGTAAATGGGAGCGAAATGACAAAGAGGAATGGCAAAAGTCACCCAACGTGATGCAGGAGACCATGACTCTGACATTACTGAAACGGCCATGGAGTGAATACCTGGCTAGACAGTAGTAATCCTCTGCAATTGTATAAAGTGCCTGATCATCTAATGTTAACACCTGGCTGTGGTGTGAGCACCTGGGTACTTAAAGGCAATCTATGCGAATGGTACAGGTACAGAGGCATTTAATGGCAAACTACAGCTAATGGGTGATTACCTGCCCATTTGATATGATATGATGTGGCATTTATAACATGACTCTACACGAGTGTTTCTAGACGCGACAAGACAAGGAGGGGGAAACAAAGGGAGGACAAAATACTGATCTTACTAGGCCTTGTGTCTTTCAGATTGGGCAAGTGCGGGGAAGAGGCAAGGGGTGGAGTGCCAGGGGAGAGGGGAAGGGGGAAGTGCCGTAACTCACCAGTGCAGCCAGCAGGAGGCTCATAAGTGCAGAGAGAAGGGACTGTCGGTTTGCAGATACAGACCCTTAAGTGCTAGGGAGTCCGGAGGCCGTGTGAGGGCAACTGGACAGACAGGAGCCCAGGCGTTCAGAGGGTGACCAGGTGACCAGTGCACGGAGCAGTCAGGTACATCAGAAGGGGAGAGGAAGAGAGAAAACAGAAGCGAAAAGGAAGGTCTTGAGTTGCTTCCAGAACCGGAGGTGGTACTGCTCAAGTTTGAGAGAGGCAGGGAGGCTGTTCCAGAGGGAGGACCCAGCTGATGAGATACATCTGCCTCCAACTCTCTGCTTGGAGAAGCGTCTTACCCTTAGGGAGTTTGAGGTGGATGAGCGGTGAGCTCGAGAAGGAAGATGTTTTAGAAGAGAGTTTTGGAGGTAGAGCCCAGACAGCCTTGTGGATATGCAGAGGGTCTTGAAGTTGATCCTTGCAGCCACAGGAAGCCAGTGAAGAGATTTCAGAGCTGGAGAGATACAATGCCTGGGCTTGAGGCCAAGGACAAGTCTCACAGTCCTGTTCTGGATAAGTTGTAAAGGTCGAAGAGTAGAGGCAGGAAGATTTGGAAAGAGGCTGTTGCAATAGTCCAGCATGAAGAGGACCAGAGCTCCGGAGACAGTGAGCTTCTGGGGGAAAGTGAGAAAAGGAAGAATACCTCTGAGGAAGTGCAGCTGATAGTTTGACTTATTAGTGATGTGAGGAGAGAAGGGGAGGGTGGAGTCGAAGATGACACCAAGGTTCTTAGCCTCACAGGAAGGAGCAGGAAGAGGGCACAGAGAGGGCGACCAGAGAGGGAGAGGAAAGGATGGAGAGGGAATCTCAGTCTTACTGGTATTAAGGCTGAGATCATTGGCTGCACACCATTCATGAATTGCAGCCAGACAGTCTGGTATGAGAGAAGAAGCAGAGGGGGCTGAGCGGAGCCTGAAAGAGAGCTAAGTGTCATCTGCATAACATTGAAAATTGGAGCAGAAAGTAGCAAAGCGGTGGGCAAGAGGTGCCAGGTAGTGGTTGACAAGCAGGGAGAGAGGTTAGACCCCTGGGGAACACCACAAGTAGAGAGATAGATAGAAGAGAGGAAAGACTCCAGTTGGACCTGAGAAGGTCAGTCAGTGAGAAAGGAGGTCAACCACTCCAGGGCCTGATCAGTAATACCACAGTTGTTGCAGAGACAATTGAGCAGGATGGCATGGTTGAGTGTGTGAAAAGCAGAGGATATATCGAGGAAAATTAGGACAGAAGGGAAATTAGAGTCAAGATTGGAGAGCAAGTGTTCACAGGTGTTCAGGAAAGCAGTTTCGGTGCTTCTGGCAGCTCTAAGCCAGACTGGTGGCCATGGAGGCAACCAACAGATTCAGTATGTGGATTTAGCTGGGAAATGGCAGCCTTTCTAAGAGTTTGCCCAGGAAAGGAGTGATGGAGATTGGGCGATAGTTAGCCAGAGAGGAAGGATTGTCTGAGGGCTTCTTTAGAAGGGGGTGCACAAGAGAGTGCTTAAGGGGGGATGGGAACATTCCAGTGGCAAAGGAGTGATTACAGAAATCGGCCAAGGCTGGAGCAAGGGTGTCGATGTGGTCCTTCATTGTTCTGGATGAGCAGGGGAGAACCTGCTAAAATGAGACTTTCATAGATCAGACCTGTCTATAAACATCATCATGGGTGAACAGGGGAAAGGAGGAGGGGAGACGGCCTCAGACAGGCCAGGAGTAGTAGAAAAGGAGGAAGAGGAGATAGAGGAAGAGAAGGTGGACAGGATCTCCTGAGTTTTAGTAGTGAAATGAGAGGCCAAGGCCATGCAGAGGGCCTGGTGAGGGAACAGGAGAGGTAGAGACTGCAGCAGGAGTGGCCAGCTCCTTTCAGATTTTTAAAAGTTCGGCCGAGTTGTTAGATGTTGCAGAGATGCGGGCTTGGATGTAGGCTCTCTTCTTAGAGAGGACAGAGAGTCTGTACTGCCTTTGGAGCAGGCGGCTGGATAGGTTTGCAGGGCGTGTGCCCAATGCCCTCAACTTCCTCTGCACCATGCTACACTTGCGTTTAAGGGTGGCGAGGTCGGAATCGTACCAAGAGTTGCACTTGGATTTGGGCTTCAGGCATATCCTCATGACAGGGGCAAGGACATCCATAGTGTTAGAGATAGAGAGGTGAAGGTTAGGGAGGGCTCTGTTAGGGTGTGAGACAGCCAAAGGTGCCGGAGGAGGAGAGAAGGTAGCAGTGAAAGCCTCAACTGACACACGCTTCATGGGTTGGATGACCGAAAAGGTAGCTGGCAGTGCTGGAGTTGGCTTGACCTGCCGGGAAGAGAGAGAAAGGAGGGAAGAAAGGAGAAAGTGATAACTCCAAGACAGAGGAGTGGTGAGAGGGTTAGAGAAGGGGAATTCTGAGGAGATCAGAACATCCAGGGTGTGCCCTGTAGAGTGAGTCAGACCAGAGGGAAGAATAGAGAGAGACAGAGAATCGCAGAGGTTTGCGAAAGAGTCCTAAAGAAGGGCTGGTAGCATCCAGGTGGATGTCCAAGTCTTTGAGGAGGAGAAGTTGAAAGGTAGAGGCAAGGAGCAAGGAGGAGAGGTCAGCTCACTCAGAGAGGAAGAGGGTGACCTGGCCAGGCGGCCTGTAGATATTGGCCACAGTGAAAGAGAGGACAGGAGAGATACAGAGCCTGAAGATCAGGCATTCAAATGAGGAGTAATGCTGCATTGGAATTATAGAAGCAGGGATCCACTCTTGGAAAATCAAGGCTACACCCCCACCAGGACAGTTGGCTCTGCTTTCGGAGAGGATCTTGTAGCCATCAGGAAGGAGAGTGTTGAAACTCATGACAGAGCTGGCCGTGAACCAAGTCTCGGCAAGACCGAGTAAATCCAAATCAAGCTCTTCCAGGAGACGGCAGATGTCAGAAGAGTGTTTTACAGCCAAACGAGAGTTGATATCAGTGATCTGGAGCAGTTTGTGACATTTGAAGGACTTCCGGGGAGGGGTACAGGCTTGAGGTACACCCTGCAGAAGTGTTAGAGGTGCTGAGGATGGGCAGAGGAGGCAGGCTAGTCAGAGAGGGGGTACAGAGTGCCAGAGAGGTGGCAGAGGATGGAGGCAACAGGGTAGCCAGAGAAGCAGCAGGGGGTGCTGAAGAGGTGGCGGAGGAAGAAGGCAGCAGAGGAGCCCGAGAGGGGTAAGAAGGGATAGCAGGAGAGGAAAGGAAGTTGATAAGGCTTGGGAAGCGTCTGTCAAAGAGGAGGAGATAGGCCTGAGGGCCCTGGACCAAGATGGTGCCATTTAAGTAGTAGACATTAATGATGGTCTTAGAGGAGTGGAAGGGGGCCAGAAGGGCCTCCCACCGGGTGCTACCATTAATGGGAGAAGAGGAAAAAGGAGAGAGAACAGAGACTATATGGGGGGGGGGGTCCATAGGCCTGGAGAGGGAACGACAAACACTGGAGATGGCAGGACTACTTATGCCTTTGATGGCAATTCATGACAATGCTTGAGTACTCAGACATGTGGTAGAATTTCCTTGCAATGGTGTGAGCACTTGGCAATATGATGGCCATCCATGGCAATAGGGCAAATAACTGTGCATTACATAGTAATCCCTGGCAATGTGGTGATTACCTGGGTATTTGATGGTAACACATGGCAATAGTGTGAGTACTTGGCAATATGGTGGCCATCCATGAAAATAGGATATGTACCTGCCTGCACATATTGGGTGAGTACCTCGGCATTTGATGGCAATCCCTGGCAATAGTGAGAGCACCTGGCCATTGGATGAGAATCACTGGCAAAGGGCACACATATGAAATAAGAAAGAAATCGACAATGTTCTTAGAAGTTGCAAGGTGAATACTAATTGCAGTTGACATTTTGGTGTTGTCTCCCATTGTGGCATTTCTAGAAGTAAACGGCTATTGAGATTTTCACTGGGATACTTATGTTCAAACTTGTTGAAACTCCTCATTAACTCTCTAAAGTGACGGCGGGCGCTTGAGAGCCATGCCAAGATGATCGGTCTTATGTGAGCTCCTGACTCACTCACCAAACATCCTGAAATGATCCTATCCATTGGTTCATGGTTCCCCCTATAAAGCCTGTGTTTGCATTCCAGGAGACATCATGAGCCCAAATGCAGTGTTTCTTTCTGGCATGAGGCACCAAGAAGGCCTGGTGATGACCTGGCCTGTTGAGTGGCCCGGGGAGAGGCAGCCAGCAGGGTAAGCGCAGATGGAACCGCAAGAAGAGCTGTGTCGACAGAGATCCTGCACGTGAAACCCTGGTTGTCCAAGCAGAGCTCTGTGGACTCTTGTGGCAGGCTGCACGCGGCCTGATCCCTCCCTGGCACAGACACTGCAGCTGCTCCTATCACCAGCTGCAGGTGGTGGAGTGAGACAGAAGGACCGCTGACATATATTGATTGATCCGGCCGACAACCCGACGTCATCTGGCAGGAGAGTGTGGGATCCCGGTCCCACTCTGGGCGGAGCACGTGCCAGGCTCTGCTGTGGTGTGGCAGCACTGACACCGGCTAGGAGCTGGGGCCAGGTAATGATGACTGCTCTGCACCTTTGGTTCAGAACGCCGACCTGAGTGGTTCCGGAGTGGGGGCAGCTCCCGGCCTGGTGGGCTGCTCCGGGGTACTAAGAGGCGATCCTTCAGAGGTGTGCTGGACCGGTCCAGTGGAGGGGAGATGGCTCTGTGGCAGGGTCTCCACAGATCATAGGTGACTGTCCCCTAGTGAGGGCACCGGCATCTAGTGCTAGGAGTGAGCGCAACACACTGATTGGCAATTGGGGAAGGCCAGTGGCCAGGAGTGCCCCACCCCTAACCTCCCTGTGGAGAGATAGGGCCCTGTTTTATCTGGTAAGAAGACAGTCAAGGGAGGTGGTATCGAGACCCCCGGCAGGCATACCTGAGGAGTCCATCATATCCAGGATTTGCCTCTGATGGTCGTTGGATGTAACCACCGGATTAGTGGCTGTACTCTTGAGAGCTGAGATGCTGGGGCTCGAGGGGTGAAAGTACAGAATGACGTTGTGGAGTTGCAGCCAGTAACGCTGGGGCCCGAGGGGTGAAAGTACAGAATGACAATGTGGAGTTGCAGCCAGTAATGAGGGAGCAACCTTTACCCAGGTGGAACAATCAGGCCTGGGGGCTGGGTGCCGTCGTTTGAATTGGGAGCAATCCCCGGCAGGGCATACACCCGGACAGGCTTAGGTGGTACAGGTGTGGGGACAAGCTTTGTCACGTGAAATCATGGGTGGCCTCCCTTGGTGTCTGACTGATCTATGCCACGGTACATAATGCCTGGCCGTAGGAAATTGATATTTGGGGCTTGTACGATAGGACAGGGCCTAGCAACTGCACTGGGTGCCCGGATTACTGGTGTCACTTGGTGCTGGAGTGAGCTTCTTGACCCCTGGAGCGGCCGATGTGGGGGGGTGAGTGGGCCTGATGGTGACCGAGTTCCTCTCTGAATTCCTCTCAGAATTCTAGAGCTGCAGTAAGGATGGGGAAAGGCAACAGGACACAGTCCAGGCTCCCTTTTGTCACATCCTCCCAGCCAAAACAAACAACTAGAAGCCAGCAGGTCACAGAGGAGGAAATGGAACCCCTGGCTGAGCCATCTTCAGACACTGTGATATAAAGGGTATCCTGACGCAACTACAATCAGGGATTAGCTAATTGGACAGCAAGCTAGACACACTTACATGTAAGGTCGACCATATGCAGGTCAGACTTAATAGACATGGTGACCAGCTAGATGAGGTGGAACAGCGCCTATCCACGGTAGAAGATGAATCTGCGACATCATCACAGAAAGTAATTCAGCTAAAGAAGGCGGTCATAGAGCTGCAAGAGAAACACAATGACCTAGAATCCAGTTCCCGGCGAAACAATCTCAGAATATTAGGTGTGCTGGAGGCAATGGACAAGGAGCCCATGGAACAATGGGTTGAATCAATGCTGCGTGAGGTGTTGGAGGAAGGTGGCTTTCCGTCAAAGTTTGTGGTGGAGAGGGCACATCACATACTGAGTGGGTTGTCCACCAGTACCAGGGGTACCGGCCAGGCCGATTATTGAATGACTACTTAATTATCATGACTGAGACTTTGTACTGCAAAGCTCCAGGGAACTGGGCACTCTTAGTTACGGAGGTGACCAGATCCGCCTCTTCCCAGACTTTTTTAACAAGGAGCAAGCATGAAGGAAGGGCTTCATACCGGTGAAAAAAAGGCTTGAAGCAAAGGAATACAAATATGCCATGCTATTTCCTGCATGGCTGCGTGTGGAGCATAAGGGCAGAGCCGTGTTCTTCCAATTGTCGGAAGGGGCAACTGACTTCTTGGACAACATGGACAATGGTGCTTGCCTGGAAAAAATCCGAAAGGGTCAGGGCAGACTCTCACCCAGAGATCCAGGCTAGGGTGCCTTCAAATAATCGATGCCAGCATCTGAGGGGGCTATTGATAAGAGAAGGGATGACCTATTG
This sequence comes from Ambystoma mexicanum, assembly GCF_040938575.1. Taxonomy (NCBI): domain Eukaryota; kingdom Metazoa; phylum Chordata; class Amphibia; order Caudata; family Ambystomatidae; genus Ambystoma; species Ambystoma mexicanum. Next base: position 463,013,952 of record NC_090930.1, on the reverse strand, counting down.
AAGGGGCTAAATGCTACAGTAAGGTGGATGAGGGGTGGCTAAGCCTGGACAGGCACCTATGCAATGGCTTAGCGAGTATAAGTTGGGGAGGGGTCTTAAATGCCAGATTGGTTCAATGTTTGGTTGCAATTCAAATGTTGGTAGGGATTGTTTTGTTTTTCTCAGCACACAGTTCTATAGACTCCAGCTACTTTGTGGGCAAGGTCAAATGGGATGGCTCCATGGTGCGCCCAAGTACTTTGGAGAATGGCTGATAAAGGGGTTACATGCATGTACTGGAATGTAAGGGGACGAATTGCCCCTCTAAAGCCAGGAGGGTCTTACTCCACATGCAGCGGCACCATGTGGATGGTGCTTTTTTTTACAGGAGAACCACCTCTCATCCAACTGCGAATCTGCCTTTGCCAAGGCCTGGGGATGCCATAGGGATTTTTCATCATATTGAAGGTATTCCTGGGGGTTTTGTTTACTGGTCAGAAGTACGGTGGGGTTTCGATGCACAGAGGTGGGAAGGGATGGCCAGAGGAGGGCATTGATCCTTGCTGGAGTGATACAAGGACAAGGTTTCATCTTTGTGAACTCCTATGCCCCAATACGGACTCCATAGGAACATTGGAATTTAGATTTGTATATGTCATGCTGGGCAGGGGACTTTAACGCAGTCATGAATAATTTGTTGGACAGGTCGGGGGACTGCAGAGTGGTGTCCAAAGATACTGGTAAACTGCTGCAGATTTGTGCCAACAAAGGTCTGATAGACGTATGGAGGGCTAGACATGGTATAGTGAGGGAGTACACATTTCGATCAGCGGTTCACAGCTGTGCCTCTCCGCTGGATTTCTTCCTTGCATCACCCAGGTGGACTGGATGGTTTTTGGATTGTAAGATCCTTGCGCACACTTTATCCGAACATGCCCCGGTGGTTGTTACCCTCATCGTACCAGGTAAGGGTTATGGGGGCAGAAACTGGTTCTTTAAGAATGATAGCCTCCGGGACACTGTTTTTCACGATGAGGTGAGGCACGAAATAATCCAATTTTTACAAGAGAATGAGGGTTCGGTAACCTTATAATTCACACTGTGGGAGGCATTCAAGAGCATGATAAGGGGTCTGTGTATTGCTAAGCAAGCAGGAATATTAAAAACCATTAGTGCTGAACTGGCTACCTGTGATACCTGCTTACGCGAACTGGAATCAGCGCCGGGGTTCTCAACCGATGAAGAAAAGCAGGATAGATTTTGTGGAGAACTAAACACATTTATATGCCCACCGACTGGGAGGTTACATTTCTTGACAGATCAGCAATGGTGCAGAGATATGGGGAGTGTCAGAGGACCAGGGCCACATTGGCGCATCTAATTAAATCTGGAAAGAACAAGTCACAAATTAGTGGGGTTGTAGACCATACAGACACGCTCGGGAAGACTGATGAAGGGATAGTGGGGGCATTTATTGATTTTTACTCTGTGTTGTACCCGACCAGATGCGACGGTGACCAGGGAAGGTTAGATGAATATCTGGACCAGGTCCCTCTTTTTTGGTTGGCGATGGGAGAGAGAGACTGGTTGGGGAGGCCGAAACTGGAGCAAGAGATCCATGAGGCAATTAAATCATTACCAGCCGGGAAGGTGGCCGGCCTGCATGGCCTTTTCGCCAACTTCTACAAATCTTTCATGAATGTACTGGTGCCTCACAGGATTGGCATGTACCAGCAGGCGTTGCGGGGTGGGGGGATGGCGGGATGGCAAATTGCCGGGGTCAAGGCGCAAGGCAGTGGTCACTTTTCGCTTGAAGCCTGGTAAAGAGCTGGAAATTTCTGCATCCTACCACCGGATCTCACTTATAAACCTGGACAATAAGATCCTGGCAAGTGAATTAGCCAATAGGCTTGCCCCGTTGATGCCAAGAAGTGTGCTGGCTGATGAAGTAGGCTTTAGCCTACCAATTGCAACTGCCGCGCTATGTGCAATGTTCTGCACCCTAGCCTACCAATTGCAGCTGCTTTGCCATGTGGAAATGTTTTGCACCCTAGCCTACCAATTGCAACTGCCTCGCTATGTGTCAATGTTCTGCACCCTAGCCTACCAATGGCAACTGCTTTGCCTTGTGGAAATGTTGTGGGATGTTTTTATCCACGCATCCAAGCCCTACCTCAAAACTGTGCAGTATTGACATGGAAAACATCATGATGGCCAGAGCTTCCCAGAAAATGTACAGGGAAATGCATGAAGAATAGGCTGCCACCCATTTTTGCCGATGTTATGGGCACAGAAGGGCACTGCCTAAAACCACCATTGGACTACCCACACAGTAGTCTGAAACCATTGGGAGTGGCAATGCTGATTGCCAAAAGCAAACCCATAACTGTTGGGAATTCATTTTCTTAAATCCCAAAAAGGGGTGCAGTACCAGTACTCACCACTATCCAAAAGCCGGCATTTTAAAACCACCAGATTTTACTTTTTTGTAGAAAACTGAATAAATGAACCCAAAACATGCCAAAGAAAGACTTACTGAGAGGTGGATCCAATGTAAAGTTATATTCTGAAGTGACTTGAAGGTTTATAACAAGACTGGCTGAGCTGTGGATTTCAGCAGTTTAAGTAAATGTGGACTGAAAGACACTAAAAATCTAAATGTTTAAAAGAAATGAGTGACCTACTTTGAGTGTCACATAGGTTTCAATTGTTTAAATGTCATAGTTTTAAACTTAGAATCAGCCTTCTAGCTGCATATGTGAAAATGTTTAGTTTTATTTGAATGCAGAAACTGGGGAACAGAAATGAAATGTAGCTAAAAACTGGCTTAAAGAGATTCCAATTTGCCTGGAAACTACCCCCATCAGGAGTGAAACTTGAGTCACAGCTGTGTTCCCAGGCCTAGCTGCCCTTTTGCTGCTCACACCAAAAGGGATATGACACTTCCCTGATTGAATTACCTGGGCTCTGCAGGAAATTGAACAAAGCCCTGTCTTGACTCAGGCGAATGTTTTATGGCGGGAGTCGTAAATGGAGATTTCTCCTGGAAGCACAGGGGAGGGGCACTGCCTGTGAGAGCAAGCTGGCTTGGCAGAACTGGAAAAACCAGAAATTCAACCTTGTGCTGGAGGAAAACCACACCCCTTTGGGGCCAGAACATAACTCTAAAAAGATGAATAACTCATAGAGCGGACATGTGAAAATTGTATAAATGACACCATAATTCTTGTGATTTTTCTGCCCACATTTTAAGAGGTTTTTAGAACCGGTGGCATGTTCAGGGGGGTTTTAGCGGAAAAGAGGATATTACTCAAAATGTGTGCATGTGAAAAATCTGACACTTCATCAACTAATGTCCATACTCCTTGCGCACATGTGTGTAAATTTGGGTTAATGTCCGAAATTGCGAAACCAGTCAAAAAGTGAAATATGTGCCATTTTTGAATGCAAGCCCCCAGGAAGAGCAGATTTGGACAGGGTATACCTCCTGTGATATGTGAAGGGTGCATGTAATTTTAAACAAATGTGTACCTGTGCAAATATGTTTTTTTGAGCAAATATAGATTGTGTGTAAAGTTGACAAAGGGTGGGTTCTCTGTATCATAAACAGACCTCATCATGATGACACTTCATTTCATTCCCCCAATCAAGTGGAAGCGGATGAAGTGGCCAATGACAAGTGGAGAGGGGCTGGCTAGTGATGCTGCTCACACACACCCATTTTCAAAACACATAAAAGCAGAGAGACAGGACAGATAGGGACTTTCAAATCCATTTGCAGCTGGAAGCTCTTCCGGGAAAATCCATACTTTACCTCCATCAATCTCCAGAGAAAGCTGTGCAGAAAGATCCAGACTTTAAATCCCTCAATCTTCAGAATCCAGAGAGAGAGCAGACCCAGATCACTGTGAAGTGCAGAGACCAGAGTCCCGTCTAAAACCTGACCAGATCCATGGCGAGGCCCATTTCACTCGAGAATATAGTGTGAGTACCTAGAAAACTGTGCAGAACCAATCTCCTAGTTAAAATAATATAATTCAATCTAGTTTAATCTAAGTAGAACTGTCTCCTAACTGTCACCTGTCATTTGCAAAGCTGTCACCTGTCATTTTCTAGTTGCAAGCTGCACTTGTCTTTTTGAACTTTAAAATTTCAAATCTGAAAAACGACCTTTATTTAATCGCTCATATCTCCGTGACCGTTTGTGCTAGAGACTTGCAGCAACTTTCATCTGGAAGCTGAGATCCTATGCTTTCCTAGGACCCCAAAACGATATTTTGCTAGCCCTTGTAGTTCCTCTGTAATCGCACCAGACGCATTCGCGAATTTTACCGCGATTTGCAAATTTCTCCACTTGCAAAAAGATAGCTGCTTTTGCTTTCCTCTGAAAGAAATTCGTTTGCCTCATAAAAAACCATCCCTGCATCATTGCTAGTGTGAGCCTGGACTAATATTAACTAGATTTCACTCACCCTGAACCTCCTAGAGGGAATTAAAAGCATTTTAGCATATTTTTTTTTCTTCATTGCCAGCACATTTAAAAGCATTTGGGCCTGTGTTTTCAACGTCTGTAGTCTAAGTTGCTGGGTGAACTGAATCACATTTAATTGCATTTCTGAGAACTGTGTGCTTCCTTCCATTTCCTTGCATAGCATAAAAGGGGGGGGGGTGAATCGTCCAAGAAAGTGATTACATTGTCTTTTGCTGAAATCCTATCAAGTTATTTTCTGTACTGCATTTCATTCCACATTGCATCCATTTGAAACCATAAAAGTATTGTTGCTATCTTATCCATTTCATGTCAACTCCTTAGTGATTATCAAGAAGTGTGCTAGTGCCAGATTCTCCTTTGTTAATCTTTATCATATCAGATTAAGTGTGCTATTCAATTATTAATTTATTCTAAAGTGTGATATATATACCTATTGTTGAAACTATCAATTAAACCTTTTAACTTGCAAAACAGAACTACTTCTTGGCTCAGTGGGGTCAGGAGGATTCCAAGAGAGGGGTGTTATATAGGGGTAGTCATCCAGAACGCATAAACTGGACATAAAGATATATCAATAAGGGTTTTCATTCAGTATTCTAGACTAGGCGTTGACTTGGCTGTAGTGCGGAATTGAATCCTCTTACAAATTGGGGGCTCGTGCCGGACGTTTGGATTAGATCTATCACTTGTGCAGATTAATACAGCGTGCCAGCTGACCAGATACACATATCCGGTCGGAGCACACGCTGTGTTACGCTGTAAAGCACTTCTCAAAGGAACGCTCTAAGAAAAAGGTCTGTTTTGCAAAAATAAAATACAAACTTCTGTAAGTCAGGACAGAGACCAATCTCTAGAATGACGACCTTAGTAGACATGAAAATAGCCAGAGAGCACTTCTTACATAAGTTATTTGTGAGAGGTGAGTGGACTCACCAGGACCAAACAGTCTGGTTGCAGGCCATCACACCCCAAATCACGGAAACAGGGTCAGATATATGGAGAGACCAGGGTCCCTTACATGTGGTCCTGAGTGAACTATATATGTCCTCTAAGGCCAAGGATGAGCACAACAAGATTGCCAGGGTAGCGGCATATTTATATTTACATATGGGAGCCATGCAGGACAAATGTGCTGAAGGCCAAGATCTGGCGAGTAGGCAACTGCTGGCATTACATAAGGCCCAATCTGAGCTGGACTCTTCTGAGCAGAGGCTGCTCAGGAGCCAGGAGTCAGAAAATGACAGTAGGCAGTATATCATTAAAATAAAAGAGGACATGGATATACTGCAACAGGAAAAGGCTGACCAGGATACTAGATTTCTGGCCCTGCAGAAGGAGCACCGAGACAGTTTGGACTCCTTACTGCAGAGCCAGAAAAAGCTGGAGCAACAATTAGACTTTAACAGGGCATGCACGGAGCAGGTAGCCACCCTGCAAAGTCATCTAGATAGAGTGAAGGTAGAGAGCAACAAGCTGATTTCGAAAGACCTGGATACCCAGGCAGAGTTTGATGAAGAACGCCAGAAAGCTGGTGCCTTTCAAAGGCAGAGGGACGACCTGGCGGCACAAATGCAGGCTCTTAGTCAGGAAAGAGACGCCTTAGGCCAGGAAGTCTGCCATTTAAAAAGAAAAATGGAAGAAAATCACCTGGCCCACCAGGGACTGGGTGACCTCCAAAAAGAACACCAGAACTTGTTAGAGCACACCAGGAGGGTGGAGGATGCTCTAGCAAGAAAGGAGCAGGCCAATAGGGACACAGCTCAGGAGGTAACCCTCCTGCAGCAAAGACTGGCCCAGTTCTCCAGGATCAACCAGGAAGCACAGAGGGAAAATGAGGCCCTCTGTCAACACAATGATAGGCTCCAACAACAGGTAGCGATGCAGGAGAGACTGATAGAGTCTAGTAAGGCCTTGACTGAGGAACTGAAAGCACAAATGCAGGCTCTTGCATTGCAACAGGGAGCAGGGGCGGATAGAGATGAGGTCCGCTGGGAAAGAGAGACTCCTGACCATAACCTCAGGAGCCCTAACACCAGGGGCCTTCATCTCTCTCAGTCCCTGGACTCTGCCACCCCCATGTCCCCTGGCGCACATGAGCACAGGGCCACAGGAATGCCAGATTACTATCCAGCTAAAAGTATGGGGCTCATAGGCCAGTACCACTCAGGAATGGAGGGGTGGGCATCCGGGTATGGGCACCCAAGTACAGTACAGTTCAGTGGGGAACCCCAGGAGAGTAGGCCCCTTAAGGGCATCCTGAAAACCTCTGCCCAGTTAGGTCAGTGGGGGGGGGGGTACCCAGCAAATCCTGGCAGCAAGGAGGGATCTGAGGACTCCTCTGAGCACCACAGGAAACAGGAGACCAGGTCCCCACATTCTGCCAGCCATTCCCAGGCTCGCAGAATCCGGGAAAACCTGGAAGAACAGACAGGAACCTCTGGGAGCAGTGCCTCTGAGTCAGAGGATGAATGGACAAGGGTTACCCGAACCAAAAAGGCCAATAAGGCAAAAAGGGCCTTGCTTAAGGACCCCTTAAAGCAGATTAAGGCGATCAGGAGCGTCATCAAGCCTTACCATAAGAACGCTAAGTATTCTGTTTGGGAGCACTTAGAGTTGTTTGAGCAAATGATGGAGACTTTCCATTTGAAGGACAGCCAAAGCTGTATTCAATATGTAAAGTGGACCTTCTCCCCGGAATACTCCAGTTTCTTTGCGGGGCTGGAGGACCAAAATCATTTAAGATGGTCCACCTATAAGGCGGCCATCTTGAAACATTTTTCCATTCATAGAAATCCTCAAGAGGCTCGCAAGGCAGCCTACAATTTGCAATGTGGGGAGGATCAGGCCCCACAAGAATTTGTGCAAGAACTAAAACGTGCTTTTGCGCAGACCACCAGAAGGGTGCGCACAGGCAGTAGAGAATTCATTAATACATTTTTTCATGCCTTGCCCAAATACATAATGACCCAGCTCGTGAGGGATTTTCACGAGAAAAGATCTTTAGACTGGGTCATTGAACAGGCTACCCGGATCTATGAGGTGCAGAAACCGGTAGATAGCAAAAGTAATGCCCAGAAAAACCCCAAAGCCAACAGCACCCCTGCTGCTGTCAAGGTGGCAGAGGTAAAGGTCACCCCCGTTTTGGATTTGGAGATGGGGGGGCCTAAAAACCTACCTGCACCTAATAATGCTAGGCCCAGAAGGTCCTCGGGCCAGTCACAGACAGGGAGCCAGGGAGGCAGCCCCACAAATGGGGTCCCTCGCTCTCCTGATTATGTAAGTCCCCGTTACAAGGGAAATCGACCCATCCTGGGTTATGTGTGGACTCCTCCAGCCCAAGGGGGGGGGGGGATCCAGCCAAGCACCTAACCCAGGGAACTTCCCTCCCAACTTCTCACAGGAGGGCAGAAACTCACCAAACCCTGGGCAGAACTTCTTCCCCAGGTATCCACCCAACTTCCAGCCCCAAAATCCTCCATCCTTCTTTCCCCAATTCCCTGAGCCCAGACAACCTAATCTGGGAGAGGGGAGGCCAAGGGTGGAGGGGTACCCAAATCTTCCCAACCAGGGGTACTACCAAAGAAGGGATAGCTACCCTTCCCGGGATCAGCCTAGGGGAGAAAACAGGGCCCCGTATCAGCCTGAGCGGGTTTCCCAGTTAGAGCGCCAGGTTCAAAACATGGCGCGGGATCTGGGTCACATACTGAGGGCTCAGCAGAACCCTCAGATCGGCATGCCGGCGCAGAACGCACCCAACTCTGGACCTGGTGCTCCAGAACAATGACGGGGGCAGCACCCCGATAACTCACCGGTTCCCAGGGAGGAGGCACGAAGGGAAGGGGGGTGTAAAGCCTTGGAGGAAGCTTCCTTCCTCACTTGTAAACAGCCCCTGGAAACCCAGGAACCGGAAACAAAATCTCTTGCCCCTGAAAGTCTGCCTCCTAAGGAGCAGAGGGGGTGTAGGAGAAACAAAAGACCCAAACAGACCCAGTTTGAGGAGGAGGTACAGATCTTCCAATTTGAGGGAGAGGGATCCTCAGAGCATCCTGGGAAAAGGATCTTCTCCTTCAGAGGGGGGGGAACTCCTCCCAAAGAAAAATGGGTCCCTAGGGATGCAAATCCAGACTGGGGAGATGTGGAGACTGAGCTACCGCCGCCCACCATCTCATCCCAGAACCAACAGCAAGAAAATCCCCTGGTTCAAACCCATCCTGGTGACTGCCTCCAAAAAGGGGGGGGCGGCCCGGAACCGGAGCCAGGGGAACCCACAATGGCTCTGATCTCCAGTTGCCAACTTTTTCTTTCAGATTCCCAAGGCTCTCCACAGAATTCCGCCCAAATCTCTTCGCTAGCGATGTCCAAAACCAGAAAGTTAGCCCACCAGTTGTCCAAAAATGTGCATTATCTGTGCCCCCTTGAGGAGAAGGAGGGAAGATATTATGCCCCGGTACAAGTACAGGGGCAGGGTACGATTTCAGCGCTGGTGGACACGGGATCTCAAGCTACCCTTCTGTCCAGAAGGGCCTTTGATGAACTGAATGCAGGAAGGGGAGAGAATTACCAAATTCCTCTCACCTCTCTTCCTGGACAACTGCAGAACTTTGACGGGAAGGAAATTCCTGTCGAGTGGACGGCAGACTTGGACATTAAAATTGGGCGACACAAGTTGAAACACCCCGTCATAGTTGTGACTCCAGAGGGCACCCCTTGTTTACTGGGGAATGACCTCCTGAGAAGGTTGTCACCCCTAATAGATTGCGTAAAGAAGGTCCTCTGGACCCAGACTAGCCGACCAATAAAATTAAAACAGAGTGTCAACCATGTTAGTTTAAACGGCACTGCCACATGGTTGAACAAAAATCTGACCAAGTAGAATTTCACTTCCAGAACAACCAAATTCCAGACGTGACAGTAATAGCAGTAGGACAAGAGACTGGTGATGGGGGGTCCTCTCTATTTCTGAAAATCATCCTTCCTTCCAGTCTAAAGTGGTACTCCACGCTTGAAGGAAACACTCTGAGATTCTATACTAATCCACAATCAGAAACTCCCATTCCTATAGTCCAGAAAGATGTGAAATCAGCTCAGAGCCTGGCTGAGATTCAGCAAATTGGAGAGCAGTTGTTCATCCCTGTCCAGTTAAATGATGGGAAGGACTCTGTTCTCGCGCGAGTGTGTGTGAACAACGGTAAGAGCTTCATCAGCGAAGCCATGTTCCGCCAACTCCCAAAAGATCCAGCCATTCCCACCTTCAAACTGATAGACAAATGGGAAATGGACCTGGAAGCACCTAATTCCAAACATCTCCTGCCAAGCAGGTGTATGCTCAAAATCTCCATTGGCAACAAGAGCATAGTCCACAATTGTTGGGTCGTGCGAGACGTCCCTGCCGCCTTTTACTTAGGCAGTGACATTCTCAATCGCTTTGCCATTAGTTTGGACCTAATAAACTTCAAAGCTTGGTCCCGATTAGCGGATAATCCCATGGGCTTTGATGATCCAGAAAAAGCATTACGGTCAGCTCAATTGCTACCTTATGCAGTTGAAATTCAGATCAAAGAGGAAGTCACCATCCCAGAAAGGACCCGACAATTCTCCCTGGAAGTGAAAGTTAAAAGAGGACAACATTTGAAAAACCCTGATGCTTACATACATCTAAACGCTTCTCTCCAACAGCAAGGGTTGGGGGTAAACCCAACTCCATTAGTCAACATAGAACATGACACCATTCTAATAGAGGTGGATAACAGTGACTTAAAGAGTATTACTCTAGCCGCAGGCACCATTATTGGAATGGCGGTTGATGACCGACATTTTTCCATCGACTTAGTAAATGAACTGTTAGGACCAATCCCCAAGGACTGTTTTGACAGTGACAGTGAGGACAATACAACACCAGACAGGATTTTTACCCGGCATGGGGGGAACTTCCTGGTGTACACTTCCTGCCCTTATGGTAAGGAAGATGTGACTTGTGACTTCAGGAGGGATGAGGTGATTTTCCAGGTCCATGAGGGCTGCCTTTCCCACCTGAAGCCTCCAGTCCAAATCAGCACTCTGACCAGGGACTTCTCCACCCAGCTGGAGGAGGCCGCTGAAATCGCCAAACCAGAAGTCTTTCCAGGCTTCAGGCAGATGGTGGAAGAGAGAGTCAACCTAGCTGATGCCTGTGTGACTCTGGAACAAAAGCAAAAGTTGAAACAAGTTTTCTTGGATTTCCAAGATCTCTTTGCGGTAGACTCATATGACTGTGGTCGCACCGACATCCACACCACAACAATCCCCACGGACCCTGGCATGACTCCTGTGTTTGTGAAGCAATATCGCTTGCCTCTCGCATCAATGGAGTCCCTTACTGAAATAATTAAGAACTTTGAGTCCCGGGGAATAATCCGTCCAGTCCACAGCACTTTCAATAATCCGGTGCTGGGAATATTGAAGCCAAACGGCCAGTGGAGACTCTGCGCCGACCTCAGGGAGCTCAACAAATGGGTCCATACTTCCCGATGGCCTCTTCCCTACATTGACCAAGGGCTGGCCCAGATCCAGGGGTCACAGGTATTCACTGCAATAGACCTGACCAATGGATACTGGACCGTGCCGGTCAGTAGGGAGGACCAATACAAGCTGGCTTTTACCTTTGGGGGCCAGCAGTATACATGGACCCGGACTCCCTTCGGATACCTCAACTCCGGCAATGAATTCAACATTTTTCTACACAAGGCCATGCCCGACTTGGGTGCGAGGGGTAACCTGTCTTATGTAGATGATGTCCTCATCAAAAGTTCATCTGTGGAGGAACACATAGCGGAGATCCGTTATGTTCTGACGCAGTTGAGGGCCGCCGGAGCAAAACTTTCCTTTCAGAAAGCACAGTGGTGTAGAACCCGTGTTAATTTCTTGGGGCATGAGATTACTCCTCAGGGTCTCTGTCCCCAGGAAAAGAAAGTGGAAGCACTTCAAAAATTGAAAGACCCCACAATTCTGCGGGAACTAAGGAGCCTCCTTGGACTGACCAATTACAGCAGAAAGTTCATTGAGGGCTACGCGGAGATCACCAGACCCCTGATTCATCTCCTGAAGGGGGGGGTCAAGTGGGAATGGGGTCCAGAACAAGCCGAGGCAGTAAAACAACTCAAAAGAAGCCTCTCACAAGCGCCCTGCCTAGCTTACCCTGTCAGAAACAAGGAGTTCTTCCTGGAGACAGGGTTCTCTAATACGTGCTTGACGGCAGTATTATACCAAAAGCATGACAAGGTCAATAAAGTAATCTCCTATGCGAGCAAAACTTTATCCTCTGTGGAGGAAAAATTCAACGATTGTGAGAAGGCACTCCTGGCAACGGTGTGGGCATTGAAGAATTACCGCCCGTTTATCCAGGGGGAACACATCATAGTGGAGACTCCACACCAGCCTCTGCAATATCTCCAAAGTGACAGAATCCGGCCCGGAAATGTGAGTAATTCCCGAATTACTTCCTGGATTCTGTCAATGCAAGGCTTTCCTGTGGAGGTAAGATATGGCCAAAACAAGAAGAGTCCCCTCGCGCAAGGTCTGGCTGACTTGCATGATTGTGCCAGAGAAAACTGTCTCGAGGACGAAAGTCTAAAAATAAAGGACAACATGGAGGCATACCTTAATTCCCCACACAAAGTCTTTGAAGAAGACAAGTGTGAGGGAATGCCCACTGTCTATGTGGATGGATGCTCTTACCATGTTGACAACGACGGGGAGAAAGAACTGGTGGCCGGCGTAGGGAATGCATGGGTGAATGAGTCCCCAGAACCCTCCGCTGGATACAAAATTGGTCCCCGAAGTAGTCAGGTGGCAGAATTGATGGCTGTGCATCAGGCCATCCTCACTGCTGTCCAGCATCAACTCCACGAACTGGTCATAATCACAGATTCGGATTATGTACGGAACGGGTTCGTGGAGCACCTGGTTAATTGGAAAACCAGAGGCATGTTGTGTGCTAACAACAAACCCTTGAAACATGGGAAGTTGATCCAAAACATTGATGATCTGGTCACCTCGAATGAGATGACCATCTATTGGAAAAAGATCAAGGGTCATTCCAAAGTAGAGGGACCAGACAAAACTGGAAATGACTTAGCTGATCAGCTGGCCAAAACCGGAGCCATCCAAGGGGATCTAATTGAGATTGAGTCCCTGTTGGGGGAAATCCAGGTCACTGCTATCACTAGATCCCAGACAAATGCTCACAATGACCTTTCAATTGCACAATGGAGTAAGGAGACCCCTGATGCTGATTTGATTACAGCTCAAAAGGGGGATCCAATTATTGGTAAATTTTACCAGCACCTTGAGGACCCTGAGAACTTTCCCCTGACGGATACCGATTACATTGGGAAAGAGGACCTAAGAGTGTTGATGAAATGTCCAAAAATGTTCCGAATCCAAGACGGTTTGCTGGTAAGGAAATCCAAAGCTGGCCACGATCAGTGGGTGGTTCCTACCTCATTCCGAAGCCTGATGTTAAGTCACGCCCATGATGCGGCCACCGCCGGTCATAGGGGGTTTCACACAACATTGGAAATCTTAAGAGAGGTTGCATACTGGCCACACATGGGGCAGGACCTCGACCAATACTTGAAGGGGTGTCTTGTGTGTGCACAATTTCAGCCATCATCCCTCACGCACCGTGCGCCTCTCCAAAAGAGGGGGATGACACTGCCATGGTCAGATTTACAAATCGACTTTGTAGGCCCCGTGATTCGCTCTGCTAGGGGGAATAAGTACATGTTGACTGTGACATGCTTGTTTACCAAGTGGGTGGAATGTCTCCCAGCCCCAAATTGCAAGGCAGAAACGGCAGCTGCCTTGATGATTAACCACATCTTTTCCCGTTTTGGTCTACCTCAAAGGATTGAGTCAGACAGAGGTAGCCACTTCACCAGTGAAGTAATGACAAAGATGTGGGAGATACTGGGGGTCAAAAGGAAGTTGCATATTGCTTATAGACCAGCTTCTTCTGGGGCAGTAGAGAGATATAACCGGACAATTGTGAGCATCTTAAAAAAGTTTGTGGCAGATTCTGGGCCAAGTTAGGATATAAATGCCTCCACAACTCATGAGTATGTGGAGAATTTAAGGAAACACCTCCAACATGCTTTTGCTTACGCTCAGCGGAATCTAGAAAGATCGGCTGATAGCATGAAGACCCATTATGACCTGAAAACTTCCAGGAAGGAATATCAGGTGGGGGACCGGGTCTATCTATACAACTTCCAAAGAAACCAGGCAAAACAGCGGAAATTTTTGCCTACATGGAAGGGACCCTTTGAGATCATCGACAAGATCTCCCCTGTGGCCTACAAAATCCACATCCCCAAAGGTCCTTTGGCAGCGGGGGAAGACAAGTGGGTCCACATAAACCAGTTGAAATGTTGCCATCCCAGGCACACTCTGCAACAACTGGAGGAATCCTCTGGAATCCTAGAGGGTACTGTCTCAGACTAATTCAGTTCCAACCATAAAACATACCACATCTAGTCTCTAAAATATTGTGATTTGCATGAAACTGTTTCTTAGTTATACTGTTTTTTTTTCAAAATAAGAATGTAATGTTTTGTTATGATGAAATGCATATGCTGCCCCACTATCTCAACAGTGGTGGAAAAATGTCTATGAATAGGTATTGCCGCTCTTCCTTTGTCGTCCTAGGAGAAAGAAAACCTTGAGACGGGCCAAGGAGGACGACCCAGGGACCGGGAACGAATATCCAGGGGGCCCAGTGTACCGCCCAATATTCCCATCAGGACCGGCGAGGAGAACCGATCGATCCGACCGGATGGAGAAAAAGATGCTGAACTGTGCCATCTATTGGAAGAAGATGAGGAAACATCCCAGGTCTTGCGAGTCCCATTAGTGAAATAGAATGGCCATCGCAAGAGGGGGGCTTGTGGGATGTTTTTATCCACGCATCCAAGCCCTACCTCAAAACTGTGCAGTATTGACATGGAAAACATCATGATGGCCAGAGCTTCCCAGAAAATGTACAGGGAAATGCATGAAGAATAGGCTGCCACCCATTTTTGCCGATGTTATGGGCACAGAAGGGCACTGCCTAAAACCACCATTGGACTACCCACACAGTAGTCTGAAACCATTGGGAGTGGCAATGCTGATTGCCAAAAGCAAACCCATAACTGTTGGGAATTCATTTTCTTAAATCCCAAAAAGGGGTGCAGTACCAGTACTCACCACTATCCAAAAGCCGGCGTTTTAAAACCACCAGATTTTACTTTTTTGTAGAAAACTGAATAAATGAACCCAAAACATGCCAAAGAAAGACTTACTGAGAGGTGGATCCAATGTAAAGTTATATTCTGAAGTGACTTGAAGGTTTATAACAAGACTGGCTGAGCTGTGGATTTCAGCAGTTTAAGTAAATGTGGACTGAAAGACACTAAAAATCTAAATGTTTAAAAGAAATGAGTGACCTACTTTGAGTGTCACATAGGTTTCAATTGTTTAAATGTCATAGTTTTAAACTTAGAATCAGCCTTCTAGCTGCATATGTGAAAATGTTTAGTTTTATTTGAATGCAGAAACTGGGGAACAGAAATGACATGTAGCTAAAAACTGGCTTAAAGAGATTCCAATTTGCCTGGCAACTACCCCCATCAGGAGTGAAACTTGAGTCACAGCTGTGTTCCCAGGCCTAGCTGCCCTTTTGCTGCTCACACCAAAAGGGATATGACACTTCCCTGATTGAATTACCTGGGCTCTGCAGGAAATTGAACAAAGCCCTGTCTTGACTCAGGCAAATGTTTTATGGCGGGAGTCGTAAATGGGGATTTCTCCTGGAAGCACAGGGGAGGGGCACTGCCTGTGAGAGCAAGCTGGCTTGGCAGAACTGGAAAAACCAGAAATGCAACCTTGTGCTGGAGGAAAACCACACCCCTTTGGGGCCAGAACATAACTCTAAAAAGATGAATAACTCATAGAGCGGACATGTGAAAATTGTATAAATGACACCATAATTCTTGTGATTTTTCTGCCCACATTTTAAGAGGTTTTTAGAACCGGTGGCATGTTCAGGGGGGTTTTAGCGGAAAAGAGGATATTACTCAAAATGTGTCCATGTGAAAAATCTGACACTTCATCAACTAATGTCCATACTCCTTGCGCACATGTGTGTAAATTTGGGTTAATGTCCGAAATTGCGAAACCAGTTAAAAAGTGAAATATGTGCCATTTTTGAATGCAAGCCCCCAGGAAGAGCAGATTTGGACAGGGTATACCTCCTGTGATATGTGAAGGGTGCATGTAATTTTAAACAAATGTGTACCTGTGCAAATATGTTTTTTTGAGCAAATATAGATTGTGTGTAAAGTTGACAGGGGTGGGTTCTCTGTATCATAAACAGACCTCATCATGATGACACTTCATTTCATTCCCCCAATCAAGTGGAAGCGGATGAAGTGGCCAATGACAAGTGGAGAGGGGCTGGCTAGTGATGCTGCTCACACACACCCATTTTCAAAACACATAAAAGCAGAGAGACAGGACAGATAGGGACTTTCAAATCCATTTGCAGCTGGAAGCTCTGCCGGGAAAATCCATACTTTACCTCCATCAATCTCCAGAGAAAGCTGTGCAGAAAGATCCAGACTTTAAATCCCTCAATCTTCAGAATCCAGAGAGAGAGCAGACCCAGATCACTGTGAAGTGCAGAGACCAGAGTCCCGTCTAAAACCTGACCAGATCCATGGCGAGGCCCATTTCACTCAAGAATATAGTGTGAGTACCTAGAAAACTGTGCAGAACCAATCTCCTAGTTAAAATAATATAATTCAATCTAGTTTAATCTAAGTAGAACTGTCTCCTAACTGTCACCTGTCATTTGCAAAGCTGTCACCTGTCATTTTCTAGTTGCAAGCTGCACTTGTTTTTTTGAACTTTAAAATTTCAAATCTGAAAAACGACCTTTATTTAATCGCTCATATCTCCGTGACCGTGTGCTAGAGACTTGCAGTAACTTTCATCTGGAAGCTGAGATCCTAGGCTTTCCTAGGACCCCAAAACGATATTGCTAGCCCTTGTAGTTCCTCTGTAATCGCACCAGACGCATTCGCGAATTTTACCGCGATTTGCAAATTTCTCCACTTGCAAAAAGATAGCTGCTTTTGCTTTCCTCTGAAAGAAATTCGTTTGCCTCATAAAAACCATCCCTGCATCATTGCTAGTGTGAGCCTGGACTAATATTAACTAGATTTCACTCACCCTGAACCTCCTAGAGGGAATTAAAAGCATTTTAGCATATTTTTTTTTCTTCATTGCCAGCACATTTAAAAGCATTTGGGCCTGTGTTTTCAACGTCTGTAGTCTAAGTTGCTGGGTGAACTGAATCACATTTAATTGCATTTCTGAGAACTGTGTGCTTCCTTCCATTTCCTTGCATAGCATAAAAGGGGGGGGGGGTGAATCGTCCAAGAAAGTGATTACATTGTCTTTTGCTGAAATCCTATCAAGTTATTTTCTGTACTGCATTTCATTCCACATTGCATCCATTTGAAACCATAAAAGTATTGTTGCTATCTTATCCATTTCATGTCAACTCCTTAGTGATTATCAAGAAGTGTGCTAGTGCCAGATTCTCCTTTGTTAATCTTTATCATATCAGATTAAGTGTGCTATTCAATTATTAATTTATTCTAAAGTGTGATATATATACCTATTGTTGAAACTATCAATTAAACCTTTTAACTTGCAAAACAGAACTACTTCTTGGCTCAGTGGGGTCAGGAGGATTCCAAGAGGGGGGTGTTATATAGGGGTAGTCATCCAGAACGCATGAACTGGACATAAAGATATATCAATTAGGGTTTTCATTCAGTATTCTAGACTAGGCGTTGACTTGGCTGTAGTGCGGAATTGAATCCTCTTACAAATTGGGGGCTCGTGCCGGACGTTTGGATTAGATCTATCACTTGTGCAGATTAATACAGCGTGCCAGCTGACCAGATACACATATCCGGTCGGAGCACACGCTGTGTTACGCTGTAAAGCACTTCTCAAAGGAACGCTCTAAGAAAAAGGTCTGTTTTGCAAAAATAAAATACAAACTTCTGTAAGTCAGGACAGAGACCAATCTCTAGAATGACGACCTTAGTAGACATGAAAATAGCCAGAGAGAACTTCTTACATAAGTTATTTGTGAGAGGTGAGTGGACTCACCAGGACCAAACAGTCTGGTTGCAGGCCATCACACCCCAAATCACGGAAACAGGGTCAGATATATGGAGAGACCAGGGTCCCTTACATGTGGCCCTGAGTGAACTATATATGTCCTCTAAGGCCAAGGATGAGCACAACAAGATTGCCAGGGTAGCGGCATATTTATATTTACATATGGGAGCCATGCAGGACAAATGTGCTGGAAGGCCAAGATCTGGCGAGTAGGCAACTGCTGGCATTACAGAAGGCCCAATCTGAGCTGGACTCTTCTGAGCAGAGGCTGCTCAGGAGCCAGGAGTCAGAAAATGACAGTAGGCAGTATATCATTAAAATAAAAGAGGAC
The DNA here is from genome assembly GCF_040938575.1 of Ambystoma mexicanum. NCBI lineage: Eukaryota > Metazoa > Chordata > Amphibia > Caudata > Ambystomatidae > Ambystoma > Ambystoma mexicanum. The sequence goes on along the minus strand of NC_090930.1, from coordinate 462,995,935 downwards.
ATGGATATACTGCAACAGGAAAAGGCTGACCAGGATACTAGATTTCTGGCCCTGCAGAAGGAGCACCGAGACAGTTTGGACTCCTTACTGCAGAGCCAGAAAAAGCTGGAGCAACAATTAGACTTTAACAGGGCATGCACGGAGCAGGTAGCCACCCTGCAAAGTCATCTAGATAGAGTGAAGGTAGAGAGCAACAAGCTGATTTCGAAAGACCTGGATACCCAGGCAGAGTTTGATGAAGAACGCCAGAAAGCTGGTGCCTTTCAAAGGCAGAGGGACGACCTGGCGGCACAAATGCAGGCTCTTAGTCAGGAAAGAGACGCCTTAGGCCAGGAAGTCTGCCATTTAAAAAGAAAAATGGAAGAAAATCACCTGGCCCACCAGGGACTGGGTGACCTCCAAAAAGAACACCAGAACTTGTTAGAGCACACCAGGAGGGTGGAGGATGCTCTAGCAAGAAAGGAGCAGGCCAATAGGGACACAGCTCAGGAGGTAACCCTCCTGCAGCAAAGACTGGCCCAGTTCTCCAGGACCAACCAGGAAGCACAGAGGGAAAATGAGGCCCTCTGTCAACACAATGATAGGCTCCAACAACAGGTAGCGATGCAGGAGAGACTGATAGAGTCTAGTAAGGCCTTGACTGAGGAACTGAAAGCACAAATGCAGGCTCTTGCATTGCAACAGGGAGCAGGGGCGGATAGAGAAGAGGTCCGCTGGGAAAGAGAGACTCCTGACCATAACCTCAGGAGCCCTAACACCAGGGGCCTTCATCTCTCTCAGTCCCTGGACTCTGCCACCCCCATGTCCCCTGGCGCACATGAGCACAGGGCCACAGGAATGCCAGATTACTATCCAGCTAAAAGTATGGGGCTCATAGGCCAGTACCACTCAGGAATGGAGGGGTGGGCATCCGGGTATGGGCACCCAAGTACAGTACAGTTCAGTGGGGAACCCCAGGAGAGTAGGCCCCTTAAGGGCATCCTGAAAACCTCTGCCCAGTTAGGTCAGTGGGGGGGGGTACCCAGCAAATCCTGGCAGCAAGGAGGGATCTGAGGACTCCTCTGAGCACCACAGGAAACAGGAGACCAGGTCCCCACATTCTGCCAGCCATTCCCAGGCTCGCAGAATCCGGGAAAACCTGGAAGAACAGGCAGGAACCTCTGGGAGCAGTGCCTCTGAGTCAGAGGATGAATGGACAAGGGTTACCCGAACCAAAAAGGCCAATAAGGCAAAAAGGGCCTTGCTTAAGGACCCCTTAAAGCAGATTAAGGCGATCAGGAGCGTCATCAAGCCTTACCATAAGAACGCTAAGTATTCTGTTTGGGAGCACTTAGAGTTGTTTGAGCAAATGATGGAGACTTTCCATTTGAAGGACAGCCAAAGCTGTATTCAATATGTAAAGTGGACCTTCTCCCCAGAATACTCCAGTTTCTTTGCGGGGCTGGAGGACCAAAATCATTTAAGATGGTCCACCTATAAGGCGGCCATCTTGAAACATTTTTCCATTCATAGAAATCCTCAAGAGGCTCGCAAGGCAGCCTACAATTTGCAATGTGGGGAGGATCAGGCCCCACAAGAATTTGTGCAAGAACTAAAACGTGCTTTTGCGCAGACCACCAGAAGGGTGCGCACAGACAGTAGAGAATTCATTAATACATTTTTTCATGCCTTGCCCAAATACATAATGACCCAGCTCGTGAGGGATTTTCACGAGAAAAGATCTTTAGACTGGGTCATTGAACAGGCTACCCGGATCTATGAGGTGCAGAAACCGGTAGATAGCAAAAGTAATGCCCAGAAAAACCCCAAAGCCAACAGCACCCCTGCTGCTGTCAAGGTGGCAGAGGTAAAGGTCACCCCCGTTTTGGATTTGGAGATGGGGGGGCCTAAAAACCTACCTGCACCTAATAATGCTAGGCCCAGAAGGTCCTCGGGCCAGTCACAGACAGGGAGCCAGGGAGGCAGCCCCACAAATGGGGTCCCTCGCTCTCCTGATTATGTAAGTCCCCGTTACAAGGGAAATCGACCCATCCTGGGTTATGTGTGGACTCCTCCAGCCCAAGGGGGGGGGATCCAGCCAAGCACCTAACCCAGGGAACTTCCCTCCCAACTTCTCACAGGAGGGCAGAAACTCACCAAACCCTGGGCAGAACTTCTTCCCCAGGTATCCACCCAACTTCCAGCCCCAAAATCCTCCATCCTTCTTTCCCCAATTCCCTGAGCCCAGACAACCTAATCCGGGAGAGGGGAGGCCAAGGGTGGAGGGGTACCCAAATCTTCCCAACCAGGGGTACTACCAAAGAAGGGATAGCTACCCTTCCCGGGATCAGCCTAGGGGAGAAAACAGGGCCCCGTATCAGCCTGAGCGGGTTTCCCAGTTAGAGCGCCAGGTTCAAAACATGGCGCGGGATCTGGGTCACATACTGAGGGCTCAGCAGAACCCTCAGATCGGCATGCCGGCGCAGAACGCACCCAACTCTGGACCTGGTGCTCCAGAACAATGACGGGGGCAGCACCCCGATAACTCACCGGTTCCCAGGGAGGAGGCACGAAGGGAAGGGGGGTGTAAAGCCTTGGAGGAAGCTTCCTTCCTCACTTTTAAACAGCCCCTGGAAACCCAGGAACCGGAAACAAAATCTCTTGCCCCTGAAAGTCTGCCTCCTAAGGAGCAGAGGGGGTGTAGGAGAAACAAAAGACCCAAACAGACCCAGTTTGAGGAGGAGGTACAGATCTTCCAATTTGAGGGAGAGGGATCCTCAGAGCATCCTGGGAAAAGGATCTTCTCCTTCAGAGGGGGGGGAACTCCTCCCAAAGAAAAATGGGTCCCTAGGGATGCAAATCCAGACTGGGGAGATGTGGAGACTGAGCTACCGCCGCCCACCATCTCATCCCAGAACCAACAGCAAGAAAATCCCCTGGTTCAAACCCATCCTGGTGACTGCCTCCAAAAAGGGGGGGCGGCCCGGAACCGGAGCCAGGGGAACCCACAATGGCTCTGATCTCCAGTTGCCAACTTTTTCTTTCAGATTCCCAAGGCTCTCCACAGAATTCCGCCCAAATCTCTTCGCTAGCGATGTCCAAAACCAGAAAGTTAGCCCACCAGTTGTCCAAAAATGTGCATTATCTGTGCCCCCTTGAGGAGAAGGAGGGAAGATATTATGCCCCGGTACAAGTACAGGGGCAGGGTACGATTTCAGCGCTGGTGGACACGGGATCTCAAGCTACCCTTCTGTCCAGAAGGGCCTTTGATGAACTGAATGCAGGAAGGGGAGAGAATTACCAAATTCCTCTCACCTCTCTTCCTGGACAACTGCAGAACTTTGACGGGAAGGAAATTCCCGTCGAGGGGACGGCAGACTTGGACATTAAAATTGGGCGACACAAGTTGAAACACCCCGTCATAGTTGTGACTCCAGAGGGCACCCCTTGTTTACTGGGGAATGACCTCCTGAGAAGGTTGTCACCCCTAATAGATTGCGTAAACAAGGTCCTCTGGACCCAGACTAGCCGACCAATAAAATTAAAACAGAGTGTCAACCATGTTAGTTTAAACGGCACCTGCCACATGGTTGAACAAAAATCTGACCAAGTAGAATTTCACTTCCAGAACAACCAAATTCCAGACGTGACAGTAATAGCAGTAGGACAACAGACTGGTGATGGGGGGTCCTCTCTATTTCTGAAAATCAACCTTCCTTCCAGTCTAAAGTGGTACTCCACGCTTGAAGGAAACACTCTGAGATTCTATACTAATCCACAATCAGAAACTCCCATTCCTATAGTCCAGAAAGATGTGAAATCAGCTCAGAGCCTGGCTGAGATTCAGCAAATTGGAGAGCAGTTGTTCATCCCTGTCCAGTTAAATGATGGGAAGGACTCTGTTCTCGCGCGAGTGTGTGTGAACAACGGTAAGAGCTTCATCAGCGAAGCCATGTTCCGCCAACTCCCAAAAGATCCAGCCATTCCCACCTTCAAACTGATAGACAAATGGGAAATGGACCTGGAAGCACCTAATTCCAAACATCTCCTGCCAAGCAGGTGTATGCTCAAAATCTCCATTGGCAACAAGAGCATAGTCCACAATTGTTGGGTCGTGCGAGACGTCCCTGCCGCCTTTTACTTAGGCAGTGACATTCTCAATCGCTTTGCCATTAGTTTGGACCTAATAAACTTCAAAGCTTGGTCCCGATTAGCGGATAATCCCATGGGCTTTGATGATCCAGAAAAAGCATTTAGGTCAGCTCAATTGCTACCTTATGCAGTTGAAATTCAGATCAAAGAGGAAGTCACCATCCCAGAAAGGACCCGACAATTCTCCCTGGAAGTGAAAGTTAAAAGAGGACAACATTTGAAAAACCCTGATGCTTACATACATCTAAACGCTTCTCTCCAACAGCAAGGGTTGGGGGTAAACCCAACTCCATTAGTCAACATAGAACATGACACCATTCTAATAGAGGTGGATAACAGCGACTTAAAGAGTATTACTCTAACCGCAGGCACCATTATTGGAATTGCGGTTGATGACCGACATTTTTCCATCGACTTAGTAAATGAACTGTTAGGACCAATCCCCAAGGACTGTTTTGACAGTGACAGTGAGGACAATACAACACCAGACAGGATTTTTACCCGGCATGGGGGGAACTTCCTGGTGTACACTTCCTGCCCTTATGGTAAGGAAGATGTGACTTGTGACTTCAGGAGGGATGAGGTGATTTTCCAGGTCCATGAGGGCTGCCTTTCCCACCTGAAGCCTCCAGTCCAAATCAGCACTCTGACCAGGGACTTCTCCACCCAGCTGGAGGAGGCCGCTGAAATCGCCAAACCAGAAGTCTTTCCAGGCTTCAGGCAGATGGTGGAAGAGAGAGTCAACCTAGCTGATGCCTGTGTGACTCTGGAACAAAAGAAAAAGTTGAAACAAGTTTTCTTGGATTTCCAAGATCTCTTTGCGGTAGACTCATATGACTGTGGTCGCACCGACATCCACACCACAACAATCCCCACGGACCCTGGCATGACTCCTGTGTTTGTGAAGCAATATCGCTTGCCTCTCGCATCAATGGAGTCCCTTACTGAAATAATTAAGAACCTTGAGTCCCGGGGAATAATCCGTCCAGTCCACAGCACTTTCAATAATCCGGTGCTGGGAATATTGAAGCCAAACGGCCAGTGGAGATCTGCGCCGACCTCAGGGAGCTCAACAAACGGGTCCATACTTCCCGATGGCCTCTTCCCTACATTGACCAAGGGCTGGCCCAGATCCAGGGGTCACAGGTATTCACTGCAATAGACCTGACCAATGGATACTGGACCGTGCCGGTCAGTAGGGAGGACCAATACAAGCTGGCTTTTACCTTTGGGGGCCAGCAGTATACATGGACCCGGACTCCCTTCGGATACCTCAACTCCGGCAATGAATTCAACATTTTTCTACACAAGGCCATGCCCGACTTGGGTGCGAGGGGTAACCTGGCTTATGTAGATGATGTCCTCATCAAAAGTTCATCTGTGGAGGAACACATAGCGGAGATCCGTTATGTTCTGACGCAGTTGAGGGCCGCCGGAGCAAAACTTTCCTTTCAGAAAGCACAGTGGTGTAGAACCCGTGTTAATTTCTTGGGGCATGAGATTACTCCTCAGGGTCTCTGTCCCCAGGAAAAGAAAGTGGAAGCACTTCAAAAATTGAAAGACCCCACAATTCTGCGGGAACTAAGGAGCCTCCTTGGACTGACCAATTACAGCAGAAAGTTCATTGAGGGTTACGCGGAGATCACCAGACCCCTGATTCATCTCCTGAAGGGGGGGGTCAAGTGGGAATGGGGTCCAGAACAAGCCGAGGCAGTAAAACAACTCAAAAGAAGCCTCTCACAAGCGCCCTGCCTAGCTTACCCTGTCAGAAACAAGGAGTTCTTCCTGGAGACAGGGTTCTCTAATACGTGCTTGACGGCAGTATTATACCAAAAGCATGACAAGGTCAATAAAGTAATCTCCTATGCGAGCAAAACTTTATCCTCTGTGGAGGAAAAATTCAACGATTGTGAGAAGGCACTCCTGGCAACGGTGTGGGCATTGAAGAATTACCACCCGTTTATCCAGGGGCAACACATCATAGTGGAGACTCCACACCAGCCTCTGCAATATCTCCAAAGTGACAGAATCCGGGCCGGAAATGTGAGTAATTCCCGAATTACTTCCTGGATTCTGTCAATGCAAGGCTTTCCTGTGGAGGTCAGATATGGCCAAAACAAGAAGAGCCCCCTCGCGCAAGGTCTGGCTGACTTGCATGATTGTGCCAGAGAAAACTGTCTCGAGGACGAAAGTCTAAAAATAAAGGACAACATGGAGGCATACCTTAATTCCCCACACAAAGTCTTTGAAGAAGACAAGTGTGAGGGAATGCCCACTGTCTATGTGGATGGATGCTCTTACCATGTTGACAACGACGGGGAGAAAGAACTGGTGGCCGGCGTAGGGAATGCATGGGTGAATGAGTCCCCAGAACCCTCCGCTGGATACAAAATTGGTCCCCGAAGTAGTCAGGTGGCAGAATTGATGGCTGTGCATCAGGCCATCCTCACTGCTGTCCAGCATCAACTCCACGAACTGGTCATAATCACAGATTCGGATTATGTACGGAACGGGTTCGTGGAGCACCTGGTTAATTGGAAAACCAGAGGCATGTTGTGTGCTAACAACAAACCCTTGAAACATGGGAAGTTGATCCAAAACATTGATGATCTGGTCACCTCGAATGAGATGACCATCTATTGGAAAAAGATCAAGGGTCATTCCAAAGTAGAGGGACCAGACAAAACTGGAAATGACTTAGCTGATCAGCTGGCCAAAACCGGAGCCATCCAAGGGGATCTAATTGAGATTGAGTCCCTGTTGGGGGAAATCCAGGTCACTGCTATCACTAGATCCCAGACAAATGCTCACAATGACCTTTCAATTGCACAATGGAGTAAGGAGACCCCTGATGCTGATTTGATTACAGCTCAAAAGGGGGATCCAATTATTGGTAAATTTTACCAGCACCTTGAGGACCCTGAGAACTTTCCCCTGACGGATACCGATTACATTGGGAAAGAGGACCTAAGAGTGTTGATGAAATGTCCAAAAATGTTCCGAATCCAAGACGGTTTGCTGGTAAGGAAATCCAAAGCTGGCCACGATCAGTGGGTGGTTCCTACCTCATTCCGAAGCCTGATGTTAAGTCACGCCCATGATGAGGCCACCGCCGGTCATAGGGGGTTTCACACAACATTGGAAATCTTAAGAGAGGTTGCATACTGGCCACACATGGGGCAGGACCTCGACCAATACTTGAAGGGGTGTCTTGTGTGTGCACAATTTCAGCCATCATCCCTCACGCACCGTGCACCTCTCCAAAAGAGGGGGATGACACTGCCACGGTCAGATTTACAAATCGACTTTGTAGGCCCTGTGATTCGCTCTGCTAGGGGGAATAAGTACATGTTGACTGTGACATGCTTGTTTACCAAGTGGGTGGAATGTCTCCCAGCCCCAAATTGCAAGGCAGAAACGGCAGCTGCCTTGATGATTAACCACATCTTTTCCCGTTTTGGTCTACCTCAAAGGATTGAGTCAGACAGAGGTAGCCACTTCACCAGTGAAGTAATGACAAAGATGTGGGAGATACTGGGGGTCAAAAGGAAGTTGCATATTGCTTATAGACCAGCTTCTTCTGGGGCAGTAGAGAGATATAACCGGACAATTGTGAGGATCTTAAAAAAGTTTGTGGCAGATTCTGGGCCAAGTTGGGATATAAATGCCTCCACAACTCATGAGTATGTGGAGAATTTAAGGAAACACCTCCAACATGCTTTTGCTTACGCTCAGCGGAATCTAGAAAGATCGGCTGATAGCATGAAGACCCATTATGACCTGAAAACTTCCAGGAAGGAATATCAGGTGGGGGACCGGGTCTATCTATACAACTTCCAAAGAAACCAGGCAAAACAGCGGAAATTTTTGCCTACATGGAAGGGACCCTTTGAGATCATCGACAAGATCTCCCCTGTGGCCTACAAAATCCACATCCCCAAAGGTCCTTTGGCAGCGGGGGAAGACAAGTGGGTCCACATAAACCAGTTGAAATGTTGCCATCCCAGGCACACTCTGCAACAACTGGAGGAATCCTCTGGAATCCTAGAGGGTACTGTCTCAGACTAATTCAGTTCCAACCATAAAACATACCACATCTAGTCTCTAAAATATTGTGATTTGCATGAAACTGTTTCTTAGTTATACTGTTTTTTTTTCAAAATAAGAATGTAATGTTTTGTTATGATGAAATGCATATGCTGCCCCACTATCTCAACAGTGGTGGAAAAATGTCTATGAATAGGTATTGCCGCTCTTCCTTTGTCGTCCTAGGAGAAAGAAAACCTTGAGACGGGCCAAGGAGGACGACCCAGGGACCGGGAACGAATATCCAGGGGGCCCAGTGTACCGCCCAATATTCCCATCAGGACCGGCGAGGAGAACCGATCGATCCGACCGGATGGAGAAAAAGATGCTGAACTGTGCCATCTATTGGAAGAAGATGAGGAAACATCCCAGGTCTTGCGAGTCCCATTAGTGAAATAGAATGGCCATCGCAAGAGGGGGGCTTGTGGGATGTTTTTATCCACGCATCCAAGCCCTACCTCAAAACTGTGCAGTATTGACATGGAAAACATCATGATGGCCAGAGCTTCCCAGAAAATGTACAGGGAAATGCATGAAGAATAGGCTGCCACCCATTTTTGCCGATGTTATGGGCACAGAAGGGCACTGCCTAAAACCACCATTGGACTACCCACACAGTAGTCTGAAACCATTGGGAGTGGCAATGCTGATTGCCAAAAGCAAACCCATAACTGTTGGGAATTCATTTTCTTAAATCCCAAAAAGGGGTGCAGTACCAGTACTCACCACTATCCAAAAGCCGGCGTTTTAAAACCACCAGATTTTACTTTTTTGTAGAAAACTGAATAAATGAACCCAAAACATGCCAAAGAAAGACTTACTGAGAGGTGGATCCAATGTAAAGTTATATTCTGAAGTGACTTGAAGGTTTATAACAAGACTGGCTGAGCTGTGGATTTCAGCAGTTTAAGTAAATGTGGACTGAAAGACACTAAAAATCTAAATGTTTAAAAGAAATGAGTGACCTACTTTGAGTGTCACATAGGTTTCAATTGTTTAAATGTCATAGTTTTAAACTTAGAATCAGCCTTCTAGCTGCATATGTGAAAATGTTTAGTTTTATTTGAATGCAGAAACTGGGGAACAGAAATGACATGTAGCTAAAAACTGGCTTAAAGAGATTCCAAATTGCCTGGCAACTACCCCCATCAGGAGTGAAACTTGAGTCACAGCTGTGTTCCCAGGCCTAGCTGCCCTTTTGCTGCTCACACCAAAAGGGATATGACACTTCCCTGATTGAATTACCTGGGCTCTGCAGGAAATTGAACAAAGCCCTGTCTTGACTCAGGCAAATGTTTTATGGCGGGAGTCGTAAATGGGGATTTCTCCTGGAAGCACAGGGGAGGGGCACTGCCTGTGAGAGCAAGCTGGCTTGGCAGAACTGGAAAAACCAGAAATTCAACCTTGTGCTGGAGGAAAACCACACCCCTTTGGGGCCAGAACATAACTCTAAAAAGATGAATAACTCATAGAGCGGACATGTGAAAATTGTATAAATGACACCATAATTCTTGTGATTTTTCTGCCCACATTTTAAGAGGTTTTTAGAACCGGTGGCATGTTCAGGGGGGTTTTAGCGGAAAAGAGGATATTACTCAAAATGTGTGCATGTGAAAAATCTGACACTTCATCAACTAATGTCCATACTCCTTGCGCACATGTGTGTAAATTTGGGTTAATGTCCGAAATTGCGAAACCAGTTAAAAAGTGAAATATGTGCCATTTTTGAATGCAAGCCCCCAGGAAGAGCAGATTTGGACAGGGTATACCTCCTGTGATATGTGAAGGGTGCATGTAATTTTAAACAAATGTGTACCTGTGCAAATATGTTTTTTTGAGCAAATATAGATTGTGTGTAAAGTTGACAGGGGTGGGTTCTCTGTATCATAAACAGACCTCATCATGATGACACTTCATTTCATTCCCCCAATCAAGTGGAAGCGGATGAAGTGGCCAATGACAAGTGGAGAGGGGCTGGCTAGTGATGCTGCTCACACACACCCATTTTCAAAACACATAAAAGCAGAGAGACAGGACAGATAGGGACTTTCAAATCCATTTGCAGCTGGAAGCTCTGCCGGGAAAATCCATACTTTACCTCCATCAATCTCCAGAGAAAGCTGTGCAGAAAGATCCAGACTTTAAATCCCTCAATCTTCAGAATCCAGAGAGAGAGCAGACCCAGATCACTGTGAAGTGCAGAGACCAGAGTCCCGTCTAAAACCTGACCAGATCCATGGCGAGGCCCATTTCACTCAAGAATATAGTGTGAGTACCTAGAAAACTGTGCAGAACCAATCTCCTAGTTAAAATAATATAATTCAATCTAGTTTAATCTAAGTAGAACTGTCTCCTAACTGTCACCTGTCATTTGCAAAGCTGTCACCTGTCATTTTCTAGTTGCAAGCTGCACTTGTTTTTTTGAACTTTAAAATTTCAAATCTGAAAAACGACCTTTATTTAATCGCTCATATCTCCGTGACCGTGTGCTAGCGACTTGCAGTAACTTTCATCTGGAAGCTGAGATCCTAGGCTTTCCTAGGACCCCAAAACGATATTGCTAGCCCTTGTAGTTCCTCTGTAATCGCACCAGACGCATTCGCGAATTTTACCGCGATTTGCAAATTTCTCCACTTGCAAAAAGATAGCTGCTTTTGCTTTCCTCTGAAAGAAATTCGTTTGCCTCATAAAAACCATCCCTGCATCATTGCTAGTGTGAGCCTGGACTAATATTAACTAGATTTCACTCACCCTGAACCTCCTAGAGGGAATTAAAAGCATTTTAGCATATTTTTTTTTCTTCATTGCCAGCACATTTAAAAGCATTTGGGCCTGTGTTTTCAACGTCTGTAGTCTAAGTTGCTGGGTGAACTGAATCACATTTAATTGCATTTCTGAGAACTGTGTGCTTCCTTCCATTTCCTTGCATAGCATAAAAGGGGGGGGGTGAATCGTCCAAGAAAGTGATTACATTGTCTTTTGCTGAAATCCTATCAAGTTATTTTCTGTACTGCATTTCATTCCACATTGCATCCATTTGAAACCATAAAAGTATTGTTGCTATCTTATCCATTTCATGTCAACTCCTTAGTGATTATCAAGAAGTGTGCTAGTGCCAGATTCTCCTTTGTTAATCTTTATCATATCAGATTAAGTGTGCTATTCAATTATTAATTTATTCTAAAGTGTGATATATATACCTATTGTTGAAACTATCAATTAAACCTTTTAACTTGCAAAACAGAACTACTTCTTGGCTCAGTGGGGTCAGGAGGATTCCAAGAGAGGGGTGTTATATAGGGGTAGTCATCCAGAACGCATGAACTGGACATAAAGATATATCAATAAGGGTTTTCATTCAGTATTCTAGACTAGGCGTTGACTTGGCTGTAGTGCGGAATTGAATCCTCTTACAATGTGTTGCACCCTAGACTACCAATTGCAACTGGTTTGCCTTGAGAACATATTTTGCACCATAGCCTACCAATTGCAACTGCCATGCTATATGAAAATGTCTTGCCATTTAACACAGTGCCACTCACTACAATACCCAATTTTGTGACCACTGGAAATGCCCTGCTAGGTAATATACTGCCTACAAATCCACTACACAACCTTACACGCTATGGTAATTTGTTGCAATATAATTGAACCTTCCTCCCCAGTGGTGAACTACCTTACTGTGCTCCATCCTCACACACCAAGCACCACCCCACACAACATCTCACCATCACATTATACTGTACCCCAGATATCACCAAGCTCTCACCGTCTCTCTTCCTACTTACCTTCCATCTGAAAGACAACCCCAAATCACATATGCACTCACTTCTATCCAAACCGACAATTTCACCCACACACTGTACACCACACAGACTCCATACCGCCCCACGTCTAAGGCCCACATCTCATTTACTGTTACCTCCTAACATTGACCTGTACATTTCCACTAAAGAAAAACAAAGACAATTACCCTAATTCTGCGGCATGCTCCGACCTCTGCAGACGTCTAAGACTCTGCACCCAAGCCCATGGTATGATACCTTTTGAGCTACGTTGAGGATATAAAATTGCCCAGGGAATTTTAGAAAGAGCATTATTCCCTCAGTTTAAAAAAAGTGAACCACATAAAACAGACAGATGCAACTTAGGCTTTAGGGAAGCTGATAAATCTCTTAATATCATAGAGAAAAAGGGAGAAGAGTGTAAAGACTGGAGGGGGGTTTCTGTACTCCTGCAGTCGTTGACAATCTGAAGCTCACATAACCTAAGAAAAGCCAGATTGGGGCGAGCGAAGTTCCCGGGGGCGAAGATTCGAAGGACAAAAATGGCGGTCGCCCGAGACAAAGGAAGAGAAGCAGGCAGACCTGCGGCGGCACGCACGGTGTGAACGACCCGGGGGCAGGCAGAACGCATGCCTTGTGGTGTGCCACCGATGCCCACAAGTGCTCCGGTTGGCCCTGAGTGCGGGGAACAAGCTCCAGAGACAGCGTGGCAGAGGGGCAGCTGGCGCTAGGACCGCGCCCGAGTTGTGGCAGGCGAAGCGGACCTCGCGGCCCGAACAGCAGAAGCACCCCATACTTTCTGAGGTGGGTGAGGGCGAGCAGCGGCCTCCGGGCGGATCGCAGGGAGCCGGGACTGCAGCGCTGGTATTGAAGTGCCCACCCGCAAGCTCCATAGCCCGTAGACTTGGAAGTTTGGTGGTGGCCCGGAGGCTGCATGCGAAGCGCCCCGGTTGCGCCGTGGACTGTAACGGTCACCGGCTCAGCTGGCTGATGCTGGGCTTGCATGTAGGGCAAGATTGAGCAGCCGGACGGCGAGTGGCCCTAGCACCCCACAGCGTGAGAAGGCGGGCGGAGCGACCAGACCATATAGGGCTGCAGAGGCGAAAGTCAGCAGGGGAGTGCTGAACGGCTGAAAATGCATGACGGTATGTGACAACGAAAAGGAAGGAGGTAGAGAGCAGACCGACAAGCTTCTGCAGACGGTCTCTAGTGGGTCAGTAAGGTGGGCTGCTGAAACTGAACTGCTGGCGCTCCCCCACTTAAGCTAACCTGGTGACACCAAGACAAATTGCACACTCCCCCACTCCCTGGTAGTGGGGAGAGCACAATGGATAGATGATGTGCCCATAAGGCAGTAGGCCCAAAGTGAAGAAGGATGCTGTGGGGACAATAGGCTTGGTCTATCGAAGTCAAGCACCTCAAACAGTAACAGATACCCAGAGTGCTTGGGGCAGGGAAGTGTGTGCAACGAGAGGTACATATGAGTATCACTTGTGATGAGCTGGTGGACTTGCCTGAACCCACAGCTAGTGCGACAAATGGAGTCTGGTCTGGCTGACCCACGATAAAAGCACGCACTAACAAGACCGGAGCAAAGCTACATTGTTACGTGGGAGGGCACAACCCACTCCGGAGGCTACTAACGGGCTCCCAGATGCCCCTTGCGCAGGCCGCACGGGCCCCAATGCCAGCGGCAGGCTCATCCCGTTGTGGCTGGTGAGAGGGGAGGCTTTCCCACAACTCCTGGGCGCAACGCCATGTCCAGCAAACCACTAAGAACGAAGAGTAAGCAGCCCACGCTGGAAGAGTACGCCAGAACACCGCCGGGCCCTCATGGAACCAGGAGCAAGGAGAAGATCCCTGCTGGGAGCGCAGTCACCATGGGCACCAACCAGGAGGTCCTTGCGGCTATTGCGGATCTGAAAGTAGCCTGGGAGACCAAACTGGGTCTGGCTATGACTGAACTGAAAGCAGCACTTTAGCTGAAAGTCGGGGCAGTGCAAGAGGAAGTGAACCTCCTCCGACAAGATGTCAGGTCATTGGCAGAACGCACAGAGAACCTGGAAAAGGAGGTGGGCCCGAACAAAGTGGACTGTGCAACACATAAAGCAGATCTTCACACCCTAATGCAGCGCGTGGGTAATCTAGAATGCAAAGCAGAGGAGGCGGAGGGACGTGCCCGAAGGAATAACATCCGTATTGTTGGCTTGCCAGAGGGGGCTGAGGGATCCAACCCTACAGAGTTTGTTGAATCTGTGTTGCTGCAGGAGATAACTGGAGGAGTTTTGTCCCAGGGGTTTGCGGTGGAAAGGGCGCACAGGGCTCTAATGAAGAGGCCGCCACCGGGCAACCACCCTAGGCCTGTGATCGCTAAGATCCTCAACTATCGGGATCGAGAGAGAATCCTTGAACACTTCCGTAAGGATACAAAGAGGGACAGAAAATATAACTGCATACCCAGATTATACCTTGATGGTACAACATAGCCGCAAGAACTTTGGAACTGTCAAAAGAAGATTGCGTGAAGCAGGCTACAAGTACATGCTGCTCTACTTGGCGAAGCTGAAGGTGTTCCATAAAAACAGAACCTTGTTTTTCGAAACCCCGGAAGAAGCTATGGGGTGGCTCGACACGCAAAGCTGCCCCCAGGAGTCGGGCATCCAGATGGGAGAAGGAGAAGGCAGAGATAAGTAATCCATGGATGGGGCCCCAGAGGGTGCCGCAGCCTAAGACTATGGGACTTGATTATTGCATTAAATGTAGCTCCTGGGCTGGTATGATTAGGTCGGACTGGGACTTGATCCGTGAGCACTGAGATTTTTACCCAGTTGCGCAGCCTCGCAGAGCTCGTCCTCATTCCCCCATTTAGAGTAGTTTAGTTAGGTTACCGGTAGTCCGGTGACACCCTGCCGGGCTTCTGCCCTTGACAGTTCGAGGACAGAACCAGAAGCGGGGTCGCCTGAGATCCAGGGATGGAGCTGGGCACTTGTTGGGGCTGGGGGAGTGTGGGGGGAGGGTAAGGGTGGTGTGTGGGGATTTGTTGTTGGGAAAAGGGGGGAAGGGGAGTTTGTTGAGGACAGGAGGGTAATGAGCCAATATGGTAAGCTTAACAGGCGGGAGGGTGGGTGGAGAGGGAGGGCAGGATATTGCAAACATGGCGTCGGGG
This sequence comes from Ambystoma mexicanum, assembly GCF_040938575.1. Taxonomy (NCBI): domain Eukaryota; kingdom Metazoa; phylum Chordata; class Amphibia; order Caudata; family Ambystomatidae; genus Ambystoma; species Ambystoma mexicanum. The sequence continues at coordinate 462,980,767 of NC_090930.1, read as the reverse complement.
TGCCTTAGAGTGGTTACCTGGAATGTTAGGGGCCTCAATAGTTATTTGAAGCGCAATAAAGTTATGATGTACCTGAAAAGGATGAGGGTTGACATAGCATTATTGCAGGAGACCCACCTCACCAGGGAGAAACTGGAGGCGGTTAAGAGGAAATGGTGGGGGAGCATAGCGGGTGCCACATACTCGCCCTACGCAAGAGAAGTTATCACGTGGGTAGCACCCCACGTACCATTCCAATTGCTTCAGTCCACAGGAGACCCAGAAAGCAGACTGATCATTGTGAGGAGGATGCTGGAAAACCGAGAAGTGAGTATTGTAAACCTATATGCCCCCAATCAGGATACAGCGGCCTACTTTCGGACCCTGTATGGTAAGATTAGCCCCCTAATGGGTGGCGGGATCCTATGGAGAGGAGACTTCAATTGTGTACTGAACCCTACGCTGGACAGGTCAGACAATAAGATAGACAAGCCCACCCCAACTGCAAAGGTGCTAAAGGCCCTCCTGAGAGACTTCGATCTTGTGGATGTCTGGAGGCCATTGCACCCAGTTGATAGGCAATACTCACACTACGTGGCACCACATGATCTGCACATGATGCTGGACTACTGTCATGATTCCTGCCCCTCATGTCCCCAGCCCTCCAAGATGTCAGGCTGGAGCCAGGCCACAATCACCTACATCCCTCCAAAGACCCACTTGGAGTCAGACTTGGCGCTTGTGGCACCAGACTCACTCACTCCCATAGGATAACATTGGAGATTGGACTTGTAGTGCATTGATGGGGACAAGATGGATGCCCCCACATATTTCGGTTCCCAGAACTGCATATGCAGTCTAGTCTTTTGGGTGTGGTTCAGCCCAGAGACACCTGGGATACCCAGAGACTATTTAAGCCATGCCCAGGCTGAGAAATATGCTTTGCGTTTTCTGCACCTGAAGCGTGACACTCACCGTGTTTGGATCGATCTCCAGTAGGCCTGCATCTTTCTTCTGCGCTCAGCTCCTGCAAGAACAAGAACACTGTTAGGAACAGCCTTACCTTGCGGCGCTTCTGCTCATCATTCATCGCTCCTTCTGTTTTTCGGGCATCTTCGGTGGTGTCATTCCCATCCCCCGGCACGCCGCTTCCTAAGGAAAAGGGAAAAGAACAGAAAAAAGGCATTAGTAAGTATTCTGCAAATCTTCGCTTATTTTTAAAGACTGTTTGAGCTTCAAACGCTTACCTGAATGCCAGCCGCTCTGGGGGAACTCTGTCTCCGGAACTTCTCATCCATCTGCAAGAGGGAAAAGACACTCCAGGTTAGCCTGGAAACATCTAGAGGCGCCGCATACCGTGCTTACTCACCGCATTTGTTCTTCATAACCGGCATCCACCCTGAAAACATTGCGGCACCTGAAAGACACAGAAAAATAACTGAGTTCAATACAAATATGAAAGGGGTGCATCGCGCATCGCGTTCTCACTCACCTTCAGCGCTACACATCTCAGCAGCACACCGCCATCCCCGGATGCCGGCCATCATCTAAGGAAGTAAAGGAATGAAGTTAGAGAACTGTTCACAAGACTCATTATACTTACCTGTCGGACTCTTACCAGTGAAGTAACTAGGCATCAATGAGCCCGCATCAATCAACGCGCCCCTGTGCTGAAAGCAAGACGGAGAGCACACTATCCAAGAAAACAAGGTGAGCTGTGGGTCAAAGGAAGGGTTGGACCCGGGGAAGAAGCGGTTCAAGCACACAGAGACAATAGGGAGTTAAACTCTACCAATCCTGTGTTTCAGGCCAAGTCTCCAGTCGAGTAGCCTCCAGGGAAGGGTTCGAGGACGTAAGAGGTCAGAACAGGCTGAGTGACGTCCCCGTGGATACCAGGTGAGCGTTACAACTACGTGTTCACCGCTGCTGATCTGGTAAGCGATATGAGAGGCGCGGAATATAAGGCTAGCGTGCTCTCAAACCACTCCCCTCTGGTCCTGGAGAGGCAACACCAACCCCTTAGAGTGCGGATTCCGACATGAAAGCTCAGAGCCGAAGCTCTGCAGGACTCGGGATTCAGGGAGGATTTAAGGGAGGAGATCACAGAGTACTTTGAGATTAACACTGTTAGTGTTCGATCCATGGGAACTGTGTGGGAGACATTTAAAGTGGTGGTACGGGGGGTGGCTATGGCAAAATCCAGAGGGCTCCAGGGGGGCATAGAACGAGAGCTGCGGGGAACGGAGGAAGAGTTGGAAGACATTATGCATAGGGGAGGCTCCACCAAGGAAGACGGGGTCAGGATGAGATAGCTTCAACAAGCTAGTTGTGAACACTGGGACAGGTTATGTAAATTAAGCTACAAGAAATACGTGGAGAAGCAGCATGCGGGGGGAGACAAACCAGGAAGTTTGCTGGCCTGGCTATATAAAAGCGTGGCACCAAGGCCCGCGATCAGGGAAATCAGAGGAGAGGGAAGGCGGATTCTGGACACCCAGAAGGGAGTGAATGACGAGTTCCTCAGATACTACAAAGGGCTCTATGAGGACCCAGGCGGAGCTGGGGACCGAGTAATCCGGGATGCGCTAGAAGACATGGGCCTGCCTACCTTAGAAGACTTACTATGGGCAGATCTAGACACCCTAATCACAATAGAGGAGCTTCAGTTAGTGATTCGACACCTACCCACTTGTAAGGCTCCGGGGTCAGACGGGCTCCCGAGCGAATTCTCCAAAACCTATAAACAGGAGCTGCCACCCCCGTTGCTGGTTATGTTTAATGAGTCGTCTGAGAAAGGGAGGTTGCCAGAGTCCTTACGCGAGGCTGTGATTATTCCGCTCTTAAAGCCAGGTAAGCCGAGCACAGACTGTGGGTCATACAGACCCCTGTCGATGCTCAACCAAGATAGCAAAATCCTTACGGCAGTGCTGGCAAACATGCTTAAGCGTGTTATCAGCAAACTAATACACCCGGACCAAACAGGCTATGTCCCTGGTAGGAATATAACTGATAATCATAGGAGACTGCATCACATAATCGATCAGACAGAGGAGGACCCAGGGGAGCTGGCGATCATCTCGCTCGACGCGGTCAAGGCTTTTGACTCAGTAAGATGTCCCTGGCTGCTGGTGACTTTAGTCGCCTATGGAATGGGCCCAGGGTCTCTTAGGTGGGCTAATATGGTATACAGCTCCCTAATGGCTAGGGTTAAAACGGGTGCCGTGATCTCAGACAAATGGCAACTTAGCAGGGCCACCAGACAGGGCTTCCCCTGGTCACCTATGCTGTATATATTAGCGTTGGAGCCATTGGCTGTCTGCCTTAGACAACAATACAGAGAAATTGGGATACGCGCCGCAGGCGGTCTGCACCTCATCTCATTAAACGCCGACGATATACTCATGTACCTGTGATTCCCAGAAGAGAATACACAATACATCCTGGAGGTGATGGAACGATATGCCACCCTCTCCGGCATAGCGGTAAACCCCCAGAAATCTAGTATGTGTCCCCTAGGGAGTTATAGACTTGTTCCACCAGAGGGTCTACCGGTATTGCCAATACCCTGGCAAACTAAGTCATTCAGATACCTTGGTATTGTTATATACTATACGACGGGAGAAGAACACAAACACAACAAGGTGAAGGCAGTTGAAGGTATCAAAAATAGCATGGGTTTCTGGTCCAGACTGCCCCAGGCCATGATGGGGAGAGCAGCTCTAATCAAGATGGTAGTCCTACCCAGACTGTTACACTTTTTCGTAAATATCCCGCATGTGATCCCTAGGCGTTTCTTCACTAGTCTCCACAGTTTGTGCAGGGGCTTCATATGGCATAACTCCAGGAACAGGGTGGCTCTCTGGAAATTACAGAATTCATGTGACAGGGTGGGAATAAACCTGCTGAACCTCGAGTTATATTACCTAGCGGGTCAATTGCAATACGTGGCTAGATGGTTGTCTAAGGAGGAAACAGCGGAAACTAGGCTATTGTGTATGGAACCGGCTCCCTATTTCCTTAGAGAGGTGGTGTGGCTGCCTAAGCCTAGGGTACTAGAAATGGCACAGCTGTTGGTGCTTGGCTGGGAGGTTTGGGATAGAGCATGGCAGTTGGTGGGATACCTGGCTCCGTTTTCCATGCAGGTGCCGTTGGCGGTGCTATGCAGAGAGGACCCCCAATTGATACAAGGGGTCTGTAGATACTGGGAACCCATGGGCCTGGCCACTTTGGGAGACATATGGCAGGATGGAGAGGCGTTAGAATTCCAGAAATTGATGGAGGACACAGGGATGCATAAGGGGCAACAAATAACCCACTCCACAATCGTTAAGCAGGTGCGAGAGAAATGGCCGGCGATGGTGCTCACGGAACAACCGGACGCCACCATGGAAATGATATATGACATCTCGGAGGGGGGGCACGAGATATCCCGCATATACGAGCTACTGGGGTCCAAGGTGGGGAAGGAATTGTCCCAATTGAGACAGCTTTGGGAGGAAGAGGTGGGGTCATGGGATAGAGCCCAGAGATAAGAAAGTGTCCCAAAACGTGAGGCTCCAACAAATCCAATTATATGTCACGCATAGGGCATATCTGACCCCCAATAAGATTGCTAGGTTCGGAAGCCAGGTGACCCAGAGATGCCCCAGGTGCGGGGAGGAGGAAGCCGGGATGTTACACATGTTCTGGGCTTGTCCGGAGACGGGCAGATTTTGGGCTGAACTGAAAATACGCCTGGCTGAAAAAGGTATTAAGCTGGAGGTGGAGTCGGCCTGGGCATGCATGTTAGGAGGTTTCCTTAGGCTGCCACATCTAAGGCACATTAGCAAGATGAAGGACCTGGCATACATCCTGGCCAAAAGAAGGATTGCAATGTGCTGGAAGGCAGCTCACAGGCCCAGTATAGAGTTGTGGTGGGCTGACCTCTTGAACTGGGCCGAGGCGGAAACGGTTGTCTGGTACGAAGCGGTTTGGGGAGGTGAGGAGGAGGTAGGACCCCTAATCGAATGGAGGCAATTGGTGGCCACCATGGTGCCCAGCCCGATTACAGTGAGGATGATATGGATGAGCGGAGGACAATCGACCCGCCTGAGGACAAACAGACTGATGATATGGACATTATGGCTCAAGTTGGGGGGGTGGGAGGGAGCGGGACTGAAGGACAGAGTTTGTAATGTTATATTGTTAGACATGGATACGGAAGTCCTAATTGTAATGTTTGGTGTGTTGTTATAAAAAATAAAAAATGTTTAAAAAAAATAAAAAAACGATAGACCACAGAAAGAAAGCATGGTAAATCAAGCAATGGAAGAACATTGACTCCCGTCTACCTAGAGAGAGTTCTGTCTGAGGATCCCCCTACCCGGGCAACCTGTAAATAAAGCATATTGACAAGCCCAGTCCAGTTATGCTTAATATAGTCTCGATTCCTTCTAAAGGTTCTATGACCTCATTGTACCTGGGTTCGTAGAGTTCTTCGATGAGTCATCGATGGGCCCTTCTTGTGTGCACTCCCTTTAAGGCAGGAGGCACGGGTCGTCGAGATTCCTTGGTGAAGAAAAGGTAAACACTGTTGTCGGGGGAGCAGCTCCGATCTTCACAGTGCTCGTTGATGAAGGTTTGTGACGTCCTGTGAAAATGAGGTGTGCGGTGCACCTCGCCGATGATAGTTTGTTGCCGCAAAGGGTAAATTAAGAACTTTGTCCCAGCAAGGGCGTCGGGTCCTCAGCATCTGGTGTCGGTGATCGGGATGTGACCACGGCTGGCTGTTGGATCTTCATGGGCGTCTTTGTGGACTTCGGGTGGCGGGAAACCCACCGGCAGATTCTCCTCGGTCATCAACGACCCTGATTTTCTCCAGCCGGACAAAGCAGTCGACGATGATGAACAAGGGGAGTCCTTCAATCAAATGTCTTAGGCAGTGGAGTATTTGCGGCTCCGGTCGTTGAGCAGCACGACGTCAAGTTGTCCTCGCTTCTGGGCAGCACACTTTGATGGGTTTCCAGCGGTTATTGAAAACCTGCAAACCCTGGTCAATGACGATGGACTTGGATGTCCGGGTGCTTCACTTCGGATTCCTCGGCAGTTCCCTTCTCCGGTCGGCAGCTTTTCGAGGGTCTGACTTCCAGGGAGCTTGGCAAAGATCAGCTGGTGCACGATGGTCCCTCGTAGCTCAGGAAGAGGTCTCCTAGCCAGGTCCTTTCATGGATCAGTTCCTTGATGGTCACGCAGCTTTCAGATTAGCGAAGTATAGCAGCAGTAATTTGTCTTCTTCCAGTGGGCCTCACGGTTAAGCATCAAGTTTCGACTTCAGCTTCTGAACGATTTCCATCAGTGAGACGTCCCCAGATATACTGTTGGTCTCTCATTCACTCTGCTGGGTCACACTCAGGCAACCAATCATTCAGAAGGGCATTCAGGCAGGCAGCCAATCGGGCTCAGAGTGCATTCAGGCCATTCTTCTGCATCCAGAGACTCACAACACGGAATGTGGATTTGGACAAGCAATCAGCCATTCAAAGCTCCACACTACATTTATACCAGTTCGGGCAGGGCTGTCTCAGTCTTTGTGTCATACACCAGAAACCAGACATCCATAACATGAAATGCGTATTCGTCACACACTCCATTCACCCAGGTCCCACCCCACGGGCGTACCCATAACATAAAGTCATTGGGAAGGCTCCAGCCAGTCTGGCCTGGACTTCCCCACAATACCATACATAGAATTTCCACCCAACAGCCAGTCAGGGGAAGGGACAGAGTCAGGGCTTCCCAGGACTTTTGGAAAACAAGGTAACAGGCGATAGAAAGCAAGAGGCCACGGGGCCATCTTGTCTCCCATCAGGAATCCATGATCCAAATGACAGGATCTGGGCATCCCAAAATGGAGGATACTCATAGCAACTGTCAATTCAGCATGGAGCGTCCAACACCCCATACCCTGCTCTGTGGGCCACAAACCGGTGCCAAAAAACATACACTATGAGTACACGGTTTTACTCCCACCCATGGGTGCCATAAGGGTATCCCAAGGGTCTGTTCACCAAACCAAAAAGAGGAAGAGCCGCACCGCCAGGATTCTCACATGAACTCCTATGCAGGAAACAAGACAGAACATACATGATAAAGCAATAAAAGACAAGGATACAGTGGCCCTGTCCCTCTGATGCATTTCCAGCATCACAAAGAGCTCACCATCTATCCTGACCTAGCCTTCGCCCAGCGAAATGATCCAGCTCTCGCTGAAGCTTTTCTACAAGCAATCCCAGTAGGAGAAGGCTTAGAGAAGGTAAGTCCCTTTTGCTTTATAGAAGAGAGACATCCATGGAAGGTCTAGTAAAAACCCAATTGGTAATACCCAAGAGCCACCGAAAGGTTTTACTGGAGATTGCCCTTCCCACCTTACCGGGGGGCATTTAGGACAACATAAAACCCAGGCGCATATTAGTGGGAAGTTTTAATGGCCAGGTATTCACGCAGATATCAAAACATTCATCTAAACATGCTAAATCTGTCAAAAAATCAGCACACACATTCCATTACCTGCCCCTCTAATCGCATTACCAATCATAGAAATCCCCTTTTCAAGAATCGGCATGGACATAATTGGTCCCCTAGAGACATTTCCGATTAGGCAATAAATATGTCCTTGTGATTGTGGATTATGCAACTAGATATCCTGAGGCCTTCCCGGTGAGAAATAATATCAAACAGCAAATCATCAAACATCTTCTACCGTATTTCTCCAGAGTCGGTTTTCTCAAGGAAATACTATCAGACCAGGGTTCAAACTTTATGAGTAAGTTTACGACTGTTGAGTTGCAAAACACAGTACTGCAGAATGATTGGCTTTTAAAGGAGAAAAATTACAGTTATTCGACTTCTGTCTGCTAGAGATTCTACAAATGATTGAATGTGATCATAAATTAAGAGGGTGCATATGCGGGGAGCCATTGGGGAATTTCTCTAGTGTTTTACCAGGCACCAACCTGAAAAAACAGGCCAGCTGTATCCACCTCCATAACACATTTTCATGGTCTGCTCAACCAATGCTGGATAAAGTGCCTGCTGGAAATTTACTTCGTTCAACAGCTTTACTGTTCAGCGGATTGACTTTCAGTAAGATTTCCAGTTTCTGTCAATTTGTTGGACTTCAGTTCCTTGCTAAAACCCAGTACTACAAATATCAGGAGGAATTCTTATTCCCCGCTTTTAGTCATGCCTGGAAACTCAAGCAGATGGCAATGGACAGTACATTATCTGGCAAACACGTCAGGCTAGCTGGTGACGGACAGGGTGAGAGTCAAGAATTTTCAGCTAAGTATTGCACTTACCACTTTCAAGACATGGGGCCTCATTACGACCCTTGCGGAGATCCATGGTGCAATATGCACCATGGAGCATGGCGGAAAGCTGCCGATACCGCCATGGGGGTTGGTGGATTTACCGCCCCATTCCGACCTTGGCGGGGCGGTAAATCCCCAATCCCCATTTTACCCTTCCCCATTCCCATTTTTGCCCCATAGGGTATAATGGGAGTGGGGAAGGCGTTAATTACGCCACCGTAAATTACGGTGGCGTAATTAACATCAAGGTCCCGTAGCGCCATGGATTTCTCCGCCCGGAAAAACCAGGCGGAAAAAGGCTCCATGGCGCTACGGGAACTCGTAGTAAGGCGGACGGGTCCGCCACGATTACCGCTGGCGTAATCCCACTCCGCCAGGGTCGTAATGAGGCCCATGGAAAGTAAAAAAATTATGAGTTCAGTCATCGTGCAGTTGTCTGAATGTGTATCGTCTGTGGCCATGGAGAAATATGGTTTCATTAAGTCCATGGAACATCTGGAATCCAGGGATATTCAAATAGACCTGATAGCCACTGACAGGCACGTTGGAATTGCAAAGGCCATAAGAGAGCAGTTTCCACACATTCAGCATCAATTTGATGTATGGCACGTTCCTGTCCTCTCTCACTTCCTCTCCTCCTCCTACCTCTACTCCCCTCTCTTCATCTGGCCCTTCTGTGGCCACCTCTCCTCCCTCCTTCTCTGCCTCTCCCCTGTTCTCCCCAGACAAGGTTTCTAGACAAGTCCGATCTATGAAAGTCTCGTCAAAACAGGTTTTCCCCTGTTCCTCTAAAACCACCAAGGAACACATTGTCACCCTGGCTCCTGCTTTGGCTGACTTCTGCAACCACTCCTTCGCCACTGGAGTCTTCCCTTCCCCCCTTAAGCACTCCCTTGTGCACCCTCTTCTTAAGAAACCCCCAGCCGACCCCGCCTGCCCTGCTAGCTACCACCCAATCTCCATCATTCCTTTCCTGGGTAAACTCCTGGAAAAGCTGGCCATCTCCCAGCTTAATCTTCACACTGAATTGGGTGGTTGTCTCCATGACCATCCGTCTGGCTTCAGAGCTACCAGGAGCATGGAAACCGCTCTCCTGAACATCCGTGAAGACCTGCTTTCCAACCTGGACTCCAATACCCTCATGTCCACATCTTACTAGATCTCTCGTCTTCCTTTGACACGGTCACCCATACCATCCTGCTCAATCATCTCTGTGATAACTTGGGTATCACCGATCAGGCCCTGCCTTGGCTGACCTCTTTCCTCTCAGATCGACCCTCCCAGGTTCAACTTAGGTCCTTCCTCTCCTCTATCTCTATCTCTACTTGTGGTGTTCCCCAGGGGTCTAACCTCTCTCCCTGGCTGTTCAACCAATACCTGTCACTTCCTGCCCACTACACTGCCGCTCTCTGCCCCTACTTTCAGTCCTATGTGGATGACACTCAGCTTATTTTCAGGCTCCCTTCCACCTCCTCTTTTCCTTCTCTCATCTCTGTCTGTCCGCTATCCAGGAGTGGTGTGCCGCCAATGATCTATGCCTTAATGCCAGTTAGACTGAGATTCTCCTCATCAGCACACCTGCTCCCTCCTTTCCTGTCGCTCTCTGGCCGGCCTCTCTTGGCCCTCTTCCTTCTCTCACCTGTGAGGCTAAAAACCTCTGGGTAATCTTTGACTCCACTCTCTCCTTCTCTCCTCACATCTCTGATGTCTCTAAGAAGTCACACTACCAGCTGCACCTCCTCAGAGGTATTCTTCCTTTCCTCTCCTTCCCCCAGGAGCTCACTGTCTCCAGAGCTCTGGTTCTCTCTAGGCTGGATTACTGCAACAGCCTCTTTCTAAATATGCCTGCTTCTACTCTCTGCCCTCTGCAACTCATCCAGAACAGGACTGCAAGACTTGTCCTTGGCCTCAAGCCCAGGGATCGTATCTCTCCAGGACTGAAATCTCTGCACTGGCTCCCCGTGGCTGTGAGGATTAAGTTAAAAACCCTCTGCATTGTCCACAAGGCCACCTGGGGCATGGGGCCTCAGTACCTCCAGCTTTCACTTCCTAAATATCTCCCGTCTCGAGCTCTTCTCATCTGCCTCCAATTCCCTCAGTGTCAGCCGCTTCTCCAAGCAACGAGTTGGTGGTAGATCTCTTTCTTCGGCTGGGGCCTCCCTCTGGAACAGCCTCCCTGAAACTTGAGGAGAACCATCTCCAGTTCCGGAAGCACCTCAAAACCTTCCTCTTTGGACTGCTTTCTAACCTCCTCTCCACTGGTTACCTGGTAACCCTCTGATCTCGGGCCCAGGTCCCCTCCCCTGCCAGCTGCACTCCTGCACTGCCTCCCAGGTAACCTGTGCACTTGGGGGCTGTTTCTGTATCCCTGCAGTCCCCACCAGCTCATGACACTTGATGTCTGCACTTACCCTTGCACTTGCCACTAGCTGGCTGCACTTTTACCTACTGCTTTATTTATTTAATTTATTTTCACTGTTGATCCTATGTTTTGCACTGCCTCCCACCACTACCCCTGCACTTTCCCTTCCCCCCTCCCCTGCATTTGCACGGTCTCAATGTCACCTGGCCTAGTAAGATCGTTGTCTCTGTCCTCCCTCTGTGCCCCCTCCCCTGCCTTGTTGCGCTTTGAAACACTTGTGTATAGGCGCTTTACGAATGCCATATCATATGATATTATATCTTATCAAATCAATCAATAAATAAATTACAGCTGCTGCTAAAAAAAAGGTTTAGGAAAACCTTTTAAAGTGATCTCAGTCTATGAGCAACCATCTTTGGTGGAGCTCCAAAACTTGTGAAGGATCTGTAGAAATACTACTTGAAAAATCGCGTTCATTGATGCACCATTGTTCCAACATTCAAATGTGCACATGGACCTTTATCGGAAGAGCAGGAACGCAAGAAGAAGTAGTTGGTGCCATGTTCCATGTACAATATAATGGTATTACAAATGCAATTTCAAAGCTCGATAATGTATTAAAAAGTATTTATTTATGCCAGGTTTATGTTGCATTCATGTATTTCTTTTACCTTTCCTTCATTTAGATTGCTTATCCTATGTCTAGAAGACACGTGTCTCGGGTTGCTATTGGTACTCTTGTTCAGAAGAGAATTGCCCTAGCATTTTGGTGCTGGACTGCTCATGTGGGTTGGGGAAAGACTGATATGCAAATAAATATTACCCATCTGTCAAAGGTACACTGAGGCTTGTTGTCTGTCAAACCCTCTGCTAGACCCAAACCCCATGCACACATGCAATCCGTGGCACTTGCACTGATGGCCTCCCCTTAGCAGACGCAATAAGTAGTTCCAATAAGGGATATGTTTTTTATATGGATGATGAAGTGGAGGTGCATCCTGTCTACACTATAGGTTTGCTGAAAGGGCAATGGAAAGGGGTAAAGGGATGTCATTGCAGACATAAAATCTATCCTATGTCTCCAGGTGGCTGCATGGATCGAATTCAAGACCCTCAGCAACAATCACAAACCAATCTGAGGCCTGAGACCACGCTATCTTCTACTTTCCTTCCCTAAGTAGTACCCTCTTACAGCCGTACGCTCCTCTAATTCCAACTCCATGACAGTCAAATACTTCTCCAATATGAGAGTGGGTGGCGGGTCTCTATCCCCTGCAGGTGCCTGCCTTCCCTACAGGATCCATACCCCTGCCAGACTTCTGGAGCACCCTCTACAGTTCCGAAAACTAGTAAACACTGTACCCTTATACACTGTTTTCACTTCACCAGAAATTACCCAACTACTGCAGTTACCGCGGGTCTGATCCTCATGATTCCCACAGGTTCCCTGGCCCATTCTCTGAGTCAATACTACACAAACCTAATAGCGACCTCAACTAAATGGGCAAAGTTTGGTCCGGACTGTGCCGAGGGTCAGTGAATACTTGCATCACTTACTGGTTTCAACCCTTGGCACAACCGATACCTTTTACGCACGAATATCCCCTAAAGTTATTTAATCTTGGCTGGGTTAGCCTGCACTCCTTCACTATTCTCACATTTTGAAAACTGTTCTGCCACAAAGGGCAGATCCTACTCGAATAGTGGGAACCAATTCTTCATCGGCTCAAGCCCCTTCCTGGCTTGCTACAGCCGTCCCAAGAAAACACGCTTTTTGCTTCACCTGCGCAATCATGCGCTTTTTCGCACAACTGTACTGTTGAGCACAAGGCTCCCCACTTCTTAGGGCTGGACTAGAAAATTAGGAAACGACTCTGAAGAATTGTTTAATGCTCCTAGTGTGTTAACCAACCCTTCTCTTTACAGGTTGTGGCTGTGTGTTCCTCATTTGTCGCATTAGGAAATATATTGTATATATGCTGTATAGTAGAGTATTGTGTGTGGTAACTGTTTTTGCATAACCAAAGTTTACTTGTGTCTATTGGTCCGGTCGACTATAAATGTATAGATATCTTTCATATACACTTTGCTAAGAGTCATTTGTGGTTCCTTGCTGTGTGTGCTCATTGTGGGCTTCCACTCACTCTCACCCCTCCTGAGACTTAGGGCCTCACTCCGAGTATGGTGGTAGTCATGGCACTATTTGCGCCATGACTACCTCCCATACCGGTACCGACTCTGACCTGGTTCAATGGGGACTTACCGGTGTAGTCCAACCTTTGCAGGACCGGTAAGTCCCCATTGAAAAAGGCAATCCCCATTCCCATTTGAGCCCCCATAGGGCACAATGGGAATGGGGAGGGAGCTAATAACGGTACCGCAATTTGCAGTACCGTTATTTGGTCCCTGGTCCCATTGCGGCTCCCGCTAAGGGCGCCTCTGTAAAACCAGGCACCCTTAGCGGGACCCGCTAAGGGACCTTGGAATAGGGCGCAAAGGGTTTACCGGCACCGGTGTCCGTGCCGGTAATCCCTTTGCACCCAACTCGGAATGAGGCCCTTAGTCTTGACCGCCTGCCAAGCTATCTAGATTGTTATCCAGAAAGTTCCCCTGTTTCACAAAACCGAGGGTGGCCTCTTTTTGCCCATCAGGTCAGAGTTTAGAAATCCATCTTAACACCCTCCTCCAGCACTTGTACACCATATGCTCCTCCTTCCATCCCCTATGCACTAGCACACCTATTGGCACAAGGCCTAGTCAGAGCAGGAATGTAATGTAAATGTAATTATTTTTCACCAACCTGCGTTCCCATTTCAGCATGTGGCGCTTTGAAATAGAATTTTGTTGTAGAATGCACGCTACACATGTTCACCTTGTGCATGGTGTGGCAACTTGACATGACAATGAACACACTGGAGATCTATTTAGTATGAGCATGCAATGTCACACTGTCTCGCATGATGGTAGAGAGGGCTGCTTCAGGCACGCAAGAGAGCATGAACGGACATGCATTAATTATAGTAAGGGCCGTGCAATATATGCCAGAAGTGTAAGTAGCAAACAAATGATTCAAGAGAGGAACAGAGATATTTTAATGATGGGCGGTTGGTATATAGCACACTAGGATTAGGGGTATGCTTTGTGCCATGAAACACGGCTGAACAAGGGAGAGGTGGGGTTTCGATGGAATTTTTTTACAGAGATGATATATCCCCGGAGGTTACAGCAACACATAATATTTCTGGATTATTACTATGTTCTTGTCATGAAACATATTTTACATAGCTGTTTGTAACTGTCCTTGATTTTCTGAACCACTTGCCCAAAGCAGCATCTTGTCCAGGCTCTTTTTTGTATGGCATTCTTTCCCAAAATTGAAACCTACCAGTCTCTGGCTTCAATCACTGAAAACAGGCTACTATTGTTGTCTGGCCTTGAGTGAAAGTCAGCAACTGTTCGAAGGACACAATGGGCCTCATTACAACCCAGGCGTTAAGGGTTTAACGGCGCCGTCGGCGCCGTTAACCCTTAACGCCTGATTACCATTTTAACGCCTGCTTTTAGCAGGCGTTAAAATGCAAGGCGCTAACCCGCCTTGGTGCTAATTACGGCACCGTAATTTACGGTGCCGTACTTAGCGCCTTCCCCACTCCCATTATGCCCTATGGGGCAAAAATGGGAATGGAGAAGGGTAAATGGGGAATGGGGATTTACCGCCCCACTCACCTTGGAATGGGGCGGTAAATCCGCCATCCACCATGGTGTAAATGGAGTTTACACCATGGTGGTAAAGTAGGGAACTTACCGCCTGGGTTGTAATGAGGCCCAATGTGTCAAATACTCACCAAAAAATGATAACATTTGCTATATTGAAAGTGGACATATGAAAGTGCAGTTTCCATTTCTGTGATCTGTTGTTTGGAGCGGTTACTCACTGTGACATTGAGAGAATGGAACTTCCTGAAATTATGTAAGCTGAACTATACATATTATTTGTGCCAATTAAAATGGCAAGTGTGCTGTATGCATAATGACTAATTCAGCGATGTGCGAATGTGCTATTTAACCAAAAGAATAGACACAGTATGTTCTGTTACGTTGAATGATATTTATACCGTGCACTATAAAAAACCAATTGCATATCTCGCTGTTTGTTTATCTGTCTAGTAATGACTGTTATTTGTGTATAGTTTAAAGAGGTGTGAATAAAGGTATGACATTTTCGGACATATTGCTTACTGGCTTTCCCCACCAATATATTCTGTGCAGAGTTATGGGTTGTTAGATGGAACATATTGTGATGATTATTCTTCAAAGACCCGCAACCATAACCTGTATGCAGGCTAATGATATCTACACTGCTTTGTCCCGTGCGATATCCTGGTGTGCTGTCACCATTGCATCCTTGTGCTCCATAAAGTGGGAGTTGATGGAGTTGCGGGGGCAGGACCTTTTCCACAGGCACTTGGTTCTTTTTTCAGTCACTAATCTTACCACTTCCATTATAGTGCCATCTGTCTGTGGTTCAGCAGAAAACATACTATCTGTGTCCTTATTTTCTGGTAGGGCCTGCTATGTGAAGCGGGTGCATCTGGTACTTCATTCCATTAGGAGCTATACCTACTTCACAACGCTAACCTTTCATGCAGGTCGTGGTCTCAACTACTCCCCCACGTTGTCATGTATGTGTTCATTCTGTGTGGTTTATGTTTATGATTAGGTTTCATCCGGTTTGAATTATATGGTAACTTGTTATATTCAATTACAGAACGGCTACTAAACTATATTATTTTATTCTGTTATCTACACAGCTATACTTTACCATTCTGGGCATGCCATAGTTTCCAGCTACATTGGTGGATAATCATCAACGGTGCCTATTTCATAACCGTTATGTGGGACGACCGACAGGGACCATTCTTCCCTTTGGCGGTACCAGCAATAAGGAGCAACCTGTCAGCGTTTAGGATGTAAAAACGTGCTGAAGCGAAAGCGTTGCACTTGAAAGTGCAAAGAATCCATATCTTCTCACAAACGAAACACCATGTGCGTCACTAGAAAGTTTTGCTGGTGTAACATAAGGACACCCAAGAATTGGAGAACAGGAATTGACCGATCACTGATCGGAATCAGTTTCATTAGGAAGTTATAAAGATATCGTTCATTTCGTGGACTTAATTTTCTCTTGTGAGCATTCTTTGCAAAATAAAAGCACTTGTTACATTGCAGACTATTGATGTTTTCTTAAAAAGAAATGTGTTGCTCTCCTATCTTTGAAAAGGGTGACTCACCCATACCAATACCAATGTTTGCATATAAAAAATCAACCACTATAGGCGATAGAGTTAGTAGTAGCAAACTAAAGATGAATAGACCCTTAACGCCAAGCCTCACACAAATCTGGGGCCACAATCCAATAGTGGGCCATTTTCCATGCGGTAAATGTATGATGTGTAAACAAACACAAAAAACCAAAGAAGTGGATATTGGACTACCAGAAATGTGGCAACAAAAAGAGTTTACTAACTGTAATTCGGAATATGTCCTATATATGATCACTTGTCCTTGCAACAAGCACTACATAGGAAAAACAAATAGAAAAGCAAAGGTTAGAATGCAAGAACATAAAAGCTGCCTGAAAAACAAAACAATAAATGCCCCTCTAGTAAAACATTTTCTAGAAGCTAAACATGGATATGAAGATTTCAAATGGACCATACTGCTAAAGATTAAAGGGAATGACCACCTTACTAAGAGCAGAATCCTTTTCAAAAAAGAACAAAAACTTATTTTCCTGACACAAAGTGACAAGAAAGGGCTTAATGAGTCCATTGAATGGCTAAAAATCTAAAAAAGTTTTTTTGAAAAAAACTTTATCTGCTATTGTAGAAATATGATTAAACATACACTTTTGCAGAACATTCAAAATTTCTCATGACAACGCACTCAAATAAAATACTAGCGGAATAATCGACTGGTGAATAACGCCGCCCCTTAGGAACGGTTCAACACCAAAAAACAAAAAAGAAGGACTAACAGAGAATTAAGCATATACACATTTATACACCCAAAATGGCAGCCGACTCGGGTTTACCTTAGACATCAATATACGTTCCGCGACCCACTAACAAGACCGCGTAGCAGACTGTACTTCGCGCACAATAAGGCATTTACGAGCACCATCATCTTGAAACTAAGGTAAACAGTTGCTTCACATTAACAGGCTTTTGCATTACTATACTAAACACCACGGCAATATTAACAGCTCCTATTGATTTTATAGGTGCCGTGCACAAGCTGTGAAAATTAGATGAGCCCTTTTACCAACTACGAGATTACTCTCAAGCGATACATACCCATACGTAGTTTCCCGCCTACGATTGAGAAGGTAGGCAAGCTAGGCAATATATACCTAATCCTTATACTGATGCAAATGTCTTTGTAAATCCCGACCCTGATAGGAAAAACAGATTTTTCTGACTCCCATATCTAATCCCTTTTAGGCACCCAAGGAATTATACCCATAGCCCTAAAAGAGAATCTATCCAACTAACGTGGACACCTCTCTACCATCTAAGGGAGTCTCTACACGAAAACGGAAAGGTAATTTATCTATCTTACTCCGTTGTATAGCACCCCAATCGTGTTACCAGAATACTACATAATATTGATTCTGGTTGTTTGGTTTTGTCAACAGTTACCTCGCTTTTGAATTAAAGACTCTTCACCTAATAGAAGACTCTATATCACTCGCCTGACTACTCTATATGGATGTTAAAGACTACTCCTGAAGAAAGTCCCAACACCCGTTACAGAGGACTGAAACATGTTGAGTCGGCAATCTACGAGTCTACTTAGATTGTATTAATTTACCTAGAGATCTAATAAGATCTAATACCTTACGAAAATTATAGGATTTACAATCAAGGTTAAAAACAAATGGCTATACCACCATATGCCCCTAAATCTTTTTTAGATTGATGAGTCTCAATTAGTCTTTGTTTACTGTCTTGATCATGCATGCATTTTAGAGTGTCTAAAATTGAAATTATAAATGTATTTTTATTGTATTAATATATGTACGATGTTGAATTTAAAAACCATCACTATTAAAGTCGTTTTATATTTTTCTTAAATGCGATCTAATCATTAAGAGAAGAGGTGACTGTTGACAATCCCTCTGTCCCTACCTTTCTTATATTGCAAGTCCTTCAATTTTCCCAAATTCAAGGTAGGACTCCACATACAGTGGACGTTTGGGACCTCCCCCCTGTTGTTCTTTCTTCGCTCTCCTATTTGGGACAAGAAAGAAAGGTTACGCCCTGTGAGCACATGTGTGTGTTTATCTGCCTGGTTCTGCGTTAAGTAACGTTATGGCGTGGGTATTCAGGGGGCATGTTTGGCTACGCTGGCCACAAACGTCATGAAAATAGGTGGAGCATATCAATTGGACTAGTGATGTCAGTTTGAGTGGCGGGTGATCTGTATTCTTGCTGCAAGGGCACTTGAACTTAGGGCGATGCATCAACAGATAAGATTAGCACAAGAGGCCCAAGCCCAACCCGTTGTTTTCGCATGTGTAAAAGTGAGGAAAACTAAGGTAAGATGGATAGGAAATGTTTTTAGGATCGATCACATTATGCTTAGAAATACATGCCCGAACAATCAGGACGATGCCATTTCTGAGCGAATTTCCCCTTTAAAAGTGGGGAAAGATTAAATAGAATGAATAGAAAAAGGGAGAGCGTTCCGGGATACAGGGGCTAAGGAAGAAAAGGAGTGCCCAGAGTGCAACGGCAGTTGTGACAGGAGACACTGTAATATTGTATTTAGTGACAGGAAGTCTTTTCACTGTTTTTGCAAAGCTGTAGGCAGGACTCACCTTAAAAGCTGTTACATGCGTCGAGTGCCCAGAGTGCAAGGGTAGTTGTGGCAGGAGACGCTGCAACATTGTATTCAGTGTTGGGAAGTCTTTTCACTGTTTTTGTAAAGCTGGAGTTGTGATTCACCTTAAAAGCCATTACACACGCTCACTGCCAAAAGTGCAAGGGTAGTTGTGGCAGTTGGAGCAGTGAGCTGAGTGGTGAGTGGTCCTATAATTATATACAAGTTTAATGATGCTGGCAACTTGTAAAGTGTACCAATTGAGAAGCGTTAGCAGTACTGCAAAGAAACGCATCACAGACACAAGTAGAAACTTAACACATTTGCAGCAAATTGCAGGCTAACGCATCTGCTCAAGGAATTGTGACAGCGGATGAGGAAAATCTCGTGCAGAACATTTTATGAACCGAACACAGTAAAATAACAGCATTTCTCAAACAAACTATTTTATACATTCCAATAAACAAGGCTATTGAAACAGAAGTTATGGTGCAACAAGAGGAGCAATTGGCACCAATAACTGTGGACTCATTCATGTTGGCACCAGTTGATTAAAACTCAGTGCTAAACATGTGTTTAAGCTTGCAGTGGAATTGTTAAAACAGCAGAGGTATGAACCACTTCTGTCTCACTTACATTCCTGCTCCTCAAACAGGGTAGAAATGCTTTTTTTGGATCACATTTTGCAGTGACAGGCCCCTTAAGGGACCGTCATGGTAAAACGCGCTCAGAGCATTTAGTACATGATTGTCGGCCGAGCGCTTCGGACACTTATGTATTGAGGGCGGCTGACCAGCACATCATTTGCGCTACAGCTCAGCCCTGTGGAACTGTGCAAATAACCTTTGAGAATAAGGTGACCTGCTAATTTCCAAAAATCGGTTATCTAAACGTAGGATACATATCCTCTGCTCTATTTTTAGATGCCCCATTTTTAGAGGATCTGAGCTCAAATCTACATGTAAAAAGAAGAAAACAAATATTCACAATATGAGAGGGAAAGGAGAGGGTGATCGGTCAAAGGGGGCGTGATAGGCAAGAAAGCAGAGGAGTGGGTCAGAGAGGGAATCGGTTGGCAAGAGAGCAGAGTGGAAGCTGGGGCATTGGGCCAAATATCAGAGGGTTAAGCGAGGGGCCAGAAAGCAGAGAGGGAGTGCAGGTTACAGAGGGAGCAGTGGCCCAGAAAAACAGCGAGAGAGCGTTTGGCCGAAAGAGGCAGTGATCTGCAGATTGGGAGAAAGGATGAGGGAAAGTGTAATAGAATGGAAGAAAGGATGCAATATGCTGAAGTAGCAAGAAAGAAAGAAGGGCTGTAGACTGTGGGAGGAATTGGGGAGTGTAAGGTATGAGTTGGGAGTATGGTTTGGAGTGTGGCAGAGGCTTGGAGTGCAAATTGGGACTTTGCAGTGTGACAGAGCACGCAAGTATGTGCGTGATTGAGAGTCAGGGATTCGAGAGTGTAAGTTGGGATGGAGAATTGATGAGTATGAGGGGTTTTGGTGAGAGAGGTGTGTGGGTATTTGTGGGATTGGAGAACATAGAAGGGGAATATTTTCACCATTACAACTGATAATGATCAATACTGTTAATAATATTAAATAGGGTTGCACATTGACCCCAAAAGGTAAAGCAAAAAAACTTGTGTCGAACCATGGACATCTGTAGCTCTTCACATTAAATTAATTCATATGGTACAAATGATGACAAGCTGGCTATTGTGTAGCCTTGTACACTGCCTCTTTCCTGCAAAGTGCCAATCTTACACCCTCCAGTGAATGATAACATGTGCAGCAAAAATGCTGCAATAAATAAATGCTTGTGTCTTAAAATGGCATGTGTTATACCTCAAAATGTACCATTTCATGCCGCAAGATAATGAAGGGTCTGCCTAATAGCCCCCCCCCAAAAAGAAAGATATTGCAAGAAATCTTCATGTGATAGGCCTACATATATGTTTCATTGCTGTCATATGGTCCTGAACAGTTAACCTTATAATATCAGTCATGTAAGTGTTTATTTTTAAACTTATTTTTTCAAATAACATTGAGGATACCCAAAGAACCACTCTGAAACCCTCACACACTCTAACTCATCCACCTCAACCACGTATTCTACCTCCACTCTCTCTACCCCACTCACCCTACCCCCACACTCTACCGCCACCTACCCACCCTAGCCCCTCTCTCTCTAGCTCCACCCACCCACCCTACCCCCCTCTCTCTCTACCCCCACCCACCCTACCTTCACTCTCTCTACCATAGCCCCACTCTCTCTACCCCACCTACCCGCCTTAGCCCCATTCTCTCTCCACCACCCACCCAACCCCCATTCTCTCAACCCCCACCTACCATATCCACACTGTCTATACCCACACCCACCCTACCCCAACTCTCTCTTCCCCACCTACCCTATCCACACTCTCACTACCCCATCCACCCAGCCTACCAACTCTCTATTCCCACCCAACCTATCAACTATTACTACCAACACCCACGCTACCAACTCTCTCCACCCCTGACGTCATGCTCTCTACCTCCACCCACCCTGCCCTCACACTCTTTACCCCCACTAACACACCCTGCCCTCACTCTCTGTACCCCTACCCGCCCTATACCCACCTTCTCTACCTCCACCAACACACCCTGCCCCCACTCTCTCTAGCCCCACCCACCCTATGCCTATTCTCTATGGCACCCACTCGCCCCACCACTACTCTCTCTACCCCCACCCACCCTAACCTCACCCTATTTACCCCCATAAACAAACATTACCCCCACTCTCTCTGCCCCCACCCGCCTTACCCCCACTCTCCCTACACCACCTACCCCACCCCCACTCTCTCTATCCCCACCCAGCCTACCCACAATGTCTCTTTACCCGCACCACCCTAACCCAATTCTCTCTACCCCCACCTAAACTATCCACACTCTCACTACCCCATCCACCCAGACTACCAACTCTCAATTCCAACCCTTCCTACCAACACTTTCTACCCACAACTATGCTAACAACTCTCTCCACTGTCACCCGCCCTACCCTCACCTTCCCTACACTCACCAACCCTACCCTCACCACCCCCACTAACACACCCTACCCCCTCTTTCTATACCCCCATCCACACACCATACCCTCTCAGTCTATCCCAACCCTCCCTAACACCCTCTACTGCCACCCATCCTACTCCCTCTTTCTCTACTCAACACAACCACCTTTCTCTTTAACCCCACCAACCACCCTACACACGTTATCGCCCCACCCACCTTACCTCATACTACCTCCTTTATTCCCCAAACCACCCACCTTACCCCTTCTCCCTAAACCCTCTCATCCTTCCTCTCACACACATCCTGTATTCTTACTCTCAACCACCCACCTTACCCCCTCTCCCTAAACCCTCTCATCCTTCCTCTCACACACATCCTGTATTCTTACTCTCACCCTTCCTCGCTCACATTTCCTCTTGTTTATTATTGTGACAGCAAAGGTATGAACCACTGCTGTCTCACTTACATTTCTGTTCCTCAATCGGGATAGAAATGCTTTTTTAGATCACATTTTACAGTGATAGGCCCCTTAAGGGCCTGTCATGGTAAAATGAGCTCAGAGCCTGTCGAACATTATTGTCGGGCGAGCACATCCGACACTGATATATTGAAGGCGGCTGACCAGCACATCATGTGCGCTACAGCTCAGCCCATTCGGAACTACGCCGGTCACCTTTGAGAATAATAATAATTTGCTAATTTCCAAAATGGGTTATCTAAGCGTAGCATACGTATCCTCTGCTCTATTTTTAGATGCCCATTTTTGAAGAATCTGAGCAAAAATCTACATTTATAAAAAAGAAAAGAAAATTTCAAAGTATGAGAGGCAAAGGAGAGAGTGATGGGTAAAATGTGGAGTGATAGGCAAGAAAGCGGAAGATTGGGTCAGAGAGAGAATCGGTTGGCAAGAGAGCAGAGTGGAGCTGGGCGGTTGGCCAAATATCAGAGGGTAAGCGAGGGGCCAGAAAGAAGAGAGGGAGTGCAGGCTACAGTGGGAGCACTGACCCAGAAAAACAGAGAGAGCGTTTGGCCGGAAAGAGGGAGTGATCTGCAGATTGGGATAAAGGCTGATGGAAGAGTGCGATAGAATGGAAGAAAGGATGCAATACGCGCAAGTAGCAAGAAAGAAAGAAGGGCTGTAGACTGCAGAGGGAATTGGGGAGTGAAAGGTGTGAGTTGGGAGTATGGTTTGTAGTGTGGCAGGGGCTTGAGAGTGCAAATTGGGACTTTGCAGTGTGACAGAGCACGCAAGTATGTGCGTGATTGAGAGTCAGGGATTCGAGAGTGTAAGTTGGGATGGAGAATTGATGAGTGTGAGGGGTTTTGGTGAGAGAGGTGTGTGGGTATTTGTGGGATTGGAGAACATAGAAGGGGAATATTTTCACCATTACAACTGATAATGATTAATACTGTTAATAATATTAAATAGGGTTGCACATTGACCCCAAAAGGTAAAGCAAAATAACTGTTCTGTCGAACCATGGACATCTGGGGCTCTTCACATTAAATTAATTCATATGGTACAAATATTGACAACCTGGCTATTTTGTAGCCTTGCACACTGCCTCTTTGCTGCAAAGTGCCAATCATACACCCTCCAGTGAATGATAAAATGTGCAGCAAAGATGCTGCAATAAATAAATGCTTTTGTCTTAAAATGTCATGTGTTATACCTCAAAATGTATCATTTCATGCCGCAAGATCATGAAGGGTCTGCCTAATAGCCCCCCCCAAAAAAAGATATTGAAAGAATCTTCATGTGTTAGGCCTACATATATGTTTCATTGCTGTCATATGGTCCTGAACAGTTAACCTTATAATATCAGTCATGTAAGTGTTTATTTTTAAACTTATTTTTTCAAATAACATTGAGGATACCCAAAGAACCACTCTGAAACCCTCACACACTCTAACCCATCCACCCCAACCATGTATTCTACCTCCACTCTCTCTACCCCACTCACCCTACCCCCACACTCTACCGCCACCTGCTCACCCTACCCCCTCTCTCTCTAGCTCCACCCACCACCCCTACCTCCTTTCTCTCTCTCTCTCTCTACCCCCACCCACCCTACCTTCACTCGCTCTACCACACCCCCACACTCTCTACCCCACCCAACCGCCTTGGCTCCATTCTCTCTGCACCGCCCACCCTACGCCCACTCTCTCAACCCCCACCTACCCTGTCCAGACTGTCTATACCCACACCCACCGTACCCCAACTCTCTCTTCCCCACCTACCCTATCCACACTCTCACTACCCCATCCACCCAGCCTACACTTGTGTATAGGCGTGTTATGAATGCCATATCATATCATTACCCCCACTCTCTCTATCCCCACCCAGCCAATCCACAATGTCTCTATCCACACCCACCCTACCTTCACTCTCTCTACCATAGCCCCACTCTCTCTACCCCACCCACCCGCCTTAGCCCCATTCTCTCTGCACCAGCCACCCTACCCCCATTCTCTCAACCCCCACCTACCATATCCACACTGTCTATACCCACACCCACCCTACCCCAACTCTCTCTTCCCCACCTACCCTATCCACACTCCCACTACCCCATCCACCCAGCCTACACTTGTGTATAGGCGTGTTATAAATGCCATATCATATCATTACCCCCACTCTCTCTATCCCCACCCAGTCTATCCACAATGTCTCTATCCACACCCACCCAGCCTACTAACTCTCTATTCCCACCCTCCCTACCAACTCCTTCTACCCACACCCACACTAACAACTCTCTCTGCTGTCACCCACTCTACCCTCACCGTCCCTACCCTCATCCACCCTACCCTCACCCACCCTACCCACACCACCCCCACTTACACACCCTACCCCCTCTTTCTATACCCCCATCCACACACCATACCCTCTCAGTCTATCCCAACCCATCCTACCACCATCTACTGCCACCCATCCTACCCCCTTTTTTCCTACTAAACACTACCACCTCTCCCTTTAACCCCACCAACCGCCCTACACACGTTATCCCCCCACCCACCTTACCTCATGCTACCGCCTTTATTCCCTAAACCACCCATCTTACCCCCTCTCTCTATACCCTCTCATCCTTCCTCTCACACACTTGCTTTATTCTTACTCTCACTCTTAGCCTTCCTCGCTCATATTTCCTCTTGTTTATTATTTTGACAGCAAAGGTATGAACCACTGGTGTCTCACTTACATTTCTGTTCCTCAATCGGGATAGAAATGCTTTTTTTAGATCACGTTTTAAGGGCCTGTCATGGTAAAATGCGTTCGGAGCCTGTTGAACATTATTGTCGGGCTAGCGCTTCTGACACTGATATATTGAAGGTGACTGACGAGCACATTATGTGCACTACAGCTCAGCTCTTCGGAACTACGCAGGTCACCTTTGAGAATAATAATAATTTGCTAATTTCCAAAAATGGGTTATCTAAGCGTAGCATACATATCCTCTGCTCTATTTTTAGATGCCCCATTTTTGTAGAATCTGAGCCAAAATCTACGTTTAAAAAATAAAAATTCAATTTCACAGTACGGGAGGGAAAGGAGATAGTGATGGGTCAAATGTGGAGTGATAGGCAAGAAAGCGGATTGGTGAGTCAGAGAGGGAATAGGAGAGCAGAGTGGTAGCTGGGGCCCTGGGCCAAATATCAGATGGTAAGCGAGGGGCCATAAAGCAGAAGGAGTGTGGGCTACAGGGGGAGCAGTAGCCCAGAAAAACAGATAGAGGGATTTTCCAGAAAGAGATAGTAATCTGCAGATTGGGAGAAAGGATGAGGGAAGAGTGCGATAGAATTGAAGAAAGGTTGCATGATGCAGAAGTAGCAAGAAGCAATGGAGGGCTGCAGACTGCAGGGGGAATTGGGGACATAAGGTGTGAATTGGGAGTATGGTTTGGAGTGTGGCAAGGGCTTGGGTGTGCAAATTGGACTTCCTAGTGTGACAGAGCACTCAAGTATGTGCATGATGAGAGTGAGAGGCTCGGGAGTGTACGTTGGGATGGAGAATCGGTTAGTGTGAGGGGTTTTGGTGAGAGAGATGTGTGGGTATTTGTGAGATTGGAGAACAGAGTAGGGGAATACCTTCACCATTACAACTGATAATGATCAATATAGTTAATAATATTAAATAAGCATGCACATTAACCCCAAAAGGTAAAGCAAAACAAAAATATTGCGAGAATCTTCCTGTGTTAGGCCTACATAGAATTTTTGATTGATGCCATGTGGTCCTGAAAGGTTAACCTTATAATGATATCAGTCCTGTAAGCGTTTATTTTTAAACTTATTTTTAGAAAATACCCTTGAGGCTCCCCGAAGAACCACTCTGACATTGCCACCTGCGATTGAACCCTGAACACTGAACACGTTTTTCAGGCTCCTGTAGAACAGAGATCCGCTACATCCTTGGGGCTAATGCCTGATCTCTCAAAGACAGAGACACGCAGGGAAGTGCCACATACTAGCGTAGCTGGGCCAAGAGCATCGTGTCTTGGCAACACTGTAAAA
This sequence comes from Ambystoma mexicanum, assembly GCF_040938575.1. Lineage (NCBI taxonomy): Eukaryota > Metazoa > Chordata > Amphibia > Caudata > Ambystomatidae > Ambystoma > Ambystoma mexicanum. Next base: position 462,954,641 of record NC_090930.1, on the reverse strand, counting down.
CATCCCAATTGCTGTGATAGAAGCATGATTCGCTCCAGCATATTGCATTTTACATGAAAGCACATTCCCCCAAGTACAGCGCCCCTGCAGGGCACTGTGAATACACCAGTCTACCGAACAAACCGACAGTGCTGACCTGCCTTTATTTCCAAAGCCTGTACCATTATAGTCAGAGTGGGTGTTGCAGTTTATGATTTACAATTATTATAATTTGCAGAAGTTCAAACATTGGTGGGAACAATTGACTTACTGTACTCTTGGTGCTGCGCGATTTATTTTGCGTTGAAAACAATATGCTAATACACTGAATCGATTTTCAATTTATTTGATTTTAAAAGCAAAACAAAACCAAAGTACACGTGAGCACCAAGGATGCAGCCGGGAAACGCTGTCGCTGCGCGGTGTTTGTGGGCGTTTCCTCACAGGCGTCCTTTGTCTCGTCGGGACGCAGCGTGCACTGGGACGAGTTAGGTGAGAAGCCAGTGGCTTTAGTAGCAGGAGAAGCCGCAAGCCTGCAGTGCAAGCCCTCCAGCACCCCTCGGTACGAAGCGTTCCACTGGGCCAGCCAGCCCATGTCGCAGTCACAATTCCAAGGGTTGTAGGAAAGGTAGATGTGCCGTAACTTGGGCAGTCGAAGAAACAACGGGTGAGGAATGGACGCCAAATGGTTCCTGCTTAAGTGAAGAAACTCCAGTTCTTTCAGGGAGGAGAAGGCGTTTCTGGAGATGTACACTATGCGGTTGTTGTTCAGGTATAGTTTCTTCAAGTTAATCAGGCTGCTGAAGGGGCAGCGGATGGCTGTGATCCTGTTTGCTTCAAGGTACATCGTCTTAAGATGGATTAGGCCTTCGAAAAGCTGGTTAGGCAGATCAGAAATATTGTTGTGTCCTAAATTTAGATTACGCAGTTCATTCAGGTGGATGAACGCCTCGCCTTGAATCACCCATATGCGGTTCTTTCGGAGATTTAGAGTATGCAGGGACGTCTGAAACATGAGCGAATTCTTACCAATAGCCTCTATGTTATTCTTTTCCAAGGACAGCCGTGTGATGTTCGGCACTTTGCTCAAAGCGTGAGGGATGTAGCGCATCTTGTTGGAAGTTAAATCCAGAATTTCCAAGGACACCAGGTGTGAAAATACAAGTGGGTGGATTTCAAAGATGTTGCAGTGAGACACATCCAAAGACATTAGGTTGGAGAGTCCCTGGAAGGTGTACGCGTGCAGGTAGGTCAGTCTGGAATTTGCGCTGAGATTTAAGTTTCTTAAATCTGTCAGGGCAACAAAAGTTCCAGGGTACAGGAAAGTCAGGTTATTGTGGTTTAGCCAAAGAGTCTGAATTGAAGGGACAAGGTGGAAATAGTTGAAAGAAAGAATGCACAGAAGATTTCCAGCCAGGTTTAGATATGTGGCCGATGCAGTTATGTCTTCAGGCAGGGCTGTTAACCCCAAATTGTTGCAGTGAATGACCTCTTCTGAGTAGCATTTACATAGAGCCGGACACGCCGAAGCACTGAAGTGCAGCTCAAATGACAACAAAAAGGCAGACACCGAAAAAATAGGAAAGAACATGACAAACGAGGAGTGGGGAATGACTGATACTCCACCCACGTCAACCTTGACGTAGAGAATTACAAGAATGTAAATTGCTTTTCCAATTTCTCCTAAATAAATGAGACAGCTTAATTACAACATTGCTAAGCTGAGGTAAGCTTCTTTTGTGCTCCTAACTACGTAGAAAACTGTTTCGACGGAGACACAGTCCGTTCCTCTTTGTGTTTGATTTTGGGTACATGAAGTAAAGTATTTCTGCAGATGACTCTGAGGACATTCTCTTGGCTTTTTCATGCAGGTCGTGGTCTCAACTACTCCCCTACGTTGTCATGTATGTGTTCATTCTGTGTGGTTTATGTTCATGATTAGGTTTCATCCGGTTTGAATTATATGGTAACTTGTTATATTCAATTACAGAACGGCTACTAAAATATATTATTGTATTCTGTTACCTACACAGCTATATTTTACCATTCTGGGCATGCCATAGTTTCCAGCTACCATCAGATGGATTCTTCAATCAACATTGGTGGATAATCATCAACGGTGCCTATTTCATAACCGTCATGTGGGACGACCGACAGGGACCATTCTTCCCTTTGGCGGTACCAGCAATAAGGAGCAACCTGTCAGCGTTTAGGATGTAAAAACGTGCTGAAGCGAAAGCGTTGCGCTTGAAAGTGCAAAGAATCCATATCTTCTCTCAAACGGAACACCATGTACGTCACTAGAAAGTTTTGCTGGTGTAACATAAGGACACACAAGAATTGGAGTACAGGGATTGACGGATCACTGATCGCAATCAGTTTCATTAGGAAGTTATAAAGATATCGTTCATTTCGTGGACTTAATTTTCTCTTGTGAGCATTCTTTGCAAAATAAAAATACTTGTTACATTGCAGACTATTGATGTTTTCTTAAAAAGAAATGTGTTGCTCTCCTATTTGGGATAAGAAAGAAAGGTTACGCCCTGTGAGAGCATGTGTGTGTTTATCTGCCTGGTTCTGCGTTAAGTAACTTTATGGCATGGGTATTCAGGGGGCGTGTTTGGCTACGCTGGCCACGAACGCCATGAAAATAGGTGGAGCATTTCAATTGGACTAGTGATGTCAGTTTGAGGGGCGGGTGATCTGTATTCTTGCTGCGAGGGCACTTGAACTTAGGGCGATACATCAACAGATAAGATTAGCACAAGAGGGTGGCACCCAACCCGTTGTTTTCGCATGTGTAATAGTGAGGAAAACTAAGGTAAGATGCATAGGACATGTTTTTAGGATCGATCACATTATGCTTAGAAATACATGCCCGAACAATCAGGACGATGCCATTTCTGAGCAAATTTCCCCTTTAAAAGTGTGGAAAGATGAAATAGAATGAATAGAAAAAGGGAGAGCGTTCCGGGATATAGGGGCTAAGGGAGAAAAGGAGTGCCCAGAGTGCAACGGCAGTTGTGACAGGAGACACTGTAACATTGTATTTAGTGACATGAAGTCTTTTCACTGTTTTTGCAAAGCTGTAGGCAGGACTCTCCTTAAAAGCTGTTACATGCGTCGAGTGCCCAGAGTGCAAGGGTAGTTGTGGCAGGAGACGCTGCAACATTGTATTCAGTGTCGGGAAGTCTTTTCACTGTTTTTGCAAAGCTGGAGTTGTGATTCACCTTAAAAGCCGTTACACACGCTCAGTGCCAAAAGTGCAAGGGTAGTTGTGGCAGTTGGAGCAGTGAGCTGAGTGGTGAGTGGTCCTATAAATATATACAAGTTTAATGATGCTGTCAACTTGTAAAGTGTACCAATTGAGAAGCGTTAGCAGTACTGCAAAGAAACGCATCACAGACACAAGTAGAAACTTAACTTGTTTGCAGCAAATTGCAGGCTAACGCATCTGCTCAAGGAATTGTGACAGCGGATGAGGAAAATCACGTGCAGAACACTTTATGAACCAAACACAGTAAAATAACAGCATTTCTCAAACAAACTATTTTATACATTCCAATAAACATGGCTATTGAAACAGAAGTTATGGTGCAACAAGAGGAGCAATTGGCACCAATAACTGTGGACTCATTCATGTTGGCACCAGTTGATTAAAACTCATGTGTTTACGCTTGCAGTGGAATTCACTGGGTGATTTTGTTAAAGTAAATAATCCTAAGAACTTCAATGATGACCATAGCTTGGGAAATGTAATTGGTTTTGCAGCCTTGAGCAGGATAAATATATTGAAATCCCCATGCTCTATACCACCCACCAGCTCTACACCCACTCTCTCTACCCACACCCACCCTATCCTCACACTCTATCCCCACCAGCACACCCTAACCTCACTCTCTCTACCCCCACCTGCCTTACCCCCATACACTCTACACCACCCATCTGCCCTACCTCCACTCTCCTTACCCCACTTACCTTATACACACTGTCTCGACCCTGACCCACCCTGCCCCAACTCCCACTATCCCCACCCTCCCTATCCACACTCTCACTACCCCATCCACCCAGCCACCCAACTCTCTATTCCCACCCACCCTACCAACTCTTTCTACCCACACTACCAACTCTCTCCACCCCCACGCACCCTACCCTCATCTTCTCTACCCTCACCCACCTTACCCTCACACCCTTTAACCCCACCCACACTACCCCCTCTCTCTCTTCCCCTATTCACAGACCTTACCCCCTCACTCTTTCCCCACCCACCCTACCCCCTCTCTCTACCACCACCCATTTTACCCCCTCTTTCACTACCACCTCTCTCTTTACCCCCACCATCCACCCTACACCCTTTATTCCCCCACCCACCCTACCTCATAATACCTACTCTATTCCTCCACCCACCCATCTTACCACCTTTCCCTATTAGCTCTCATCCTTCCTCTCACACACTTGCTTATGTCTTACTCTCTCACTCTCACCCTTTCCCGCTCATATTTCCTTTTGTTTTTTGTTAAGACAGTAGTGGTATGAACCACTTCTGTCTCACTTACATTCCTGCTCCTCAAACAGGGTAGAAATGCTTTTTTTGGATCACATTTTGCAGTGACAGGCCCCTTAAGGGACCGTCATGGTAAAACGCGCTCAGAGCATTTAGTACATGATTGTCGGCCGAGCACTTCGGACACTTATGTATTGAGGGCGGCTGACCAGCACATCATTTGCGCTACAGCTCAGCCCTGTGGAACTGTGCAAGTAACCTTTGAGAATAAGGTGACCTGCTAATTTCCAAAAATGGGTCATCTAAACGTAGGATACATATCCTCTGCTCTATTTTTAGATGCCCCATTTTTAGAGGATCTGAGCTCAAATCTACATGTAAAAAGAAGAAAACAAATATTCACAATATGAGAGGGAAAGGAGAGGGTGATCGGTCAAAGGGGGCGTGATAGGCAAGAAAGCAGAGGAGTGGGTCAGAGAGGGAATCGGTTGGCAAGAGAGCAGAGTGGAAGCTGGGGCATTGGGCCAAATATCAGAGGGTTAAGCGAGGGGCCAGAAAGCAGAGAGGGAGTGCAGGTTACAGAGGGAGCAGTGGCCCAGAAAAACAGCGAGAGAGCGTTTGGCCGGAAAGAGGCAGTGATCTGCAGATTGGGAGAAAGGATGAGGGAAAGTGCAATAGAATGGAAGAAAGGATGCAATATGCTGAAGTAGCAAGAAAGAAAGAAGGGCTGTAGACTGCAGGAGGAATTGGGGAGTGTAAGGTATGAGTTGGGAGTATGGTTTGGAGTGTGGCAGAGGCTTGGGAGTGCAAATTGGGACTTTGCAGTGTGACAGAGCACGCAAGTATGTGCGTGATTGAGAGTCAGAGATTCGAGAGTGTAAGTTGGGATGGAGAATTGATGAGTATGAGGGGTTTTGGTGAGAGAGGTGTGTGGGTATTTGTGGGATTGGAGAACATAGAAGGGGAATATTTTCACCATTACAACTGATAATGATCAATACTGTTAATAATATTAAATAGGGTTGCACATTGACCCCAAAAGGTAAAGCAAAATAACTGTTCTGTCAAACCATGGACATCTGGGGCTCTTCACATTACATTAATTCATATGATACAAATAATGACAACCTGGCTATTTTGTAGCCTTGCACACTGCCTCTTTCCTGCAAAGGGCCAATCTTACACCCTCCAGTGAATGATAACATGTGCAGCAAAGATGCTGCAATAAATAAATGCTTTTGTCTTAAAATGTCATGTGTTATACCTCAAAATGTACCATTTCATGCCGCAAGATAATGAAGGGTCTGCCTAATAGCCCCCCCCCCCAAAAAAAAAGATATTGCAAGAATCTTCATGTGTTAGGCCTACATATATGTTTCATTGCTGTCATATGGTCCTGAACAGTTAACCTTATAATATCAGTCATGTAAGTGTTTATTTTTAAACTTATTTTTTCAAATAACATTGAGGAGACCCAAAGAACCACTCTGAAACCCTCACACACTCTAACTCATCCACCTCAACCACATATTCTACCTCCACACTCTCTACCGCCACCTACCCACCCTAGCCCCTCTCTCTCTAGCTCCATCCCTCTCTCTCTCTACCCCCACCGACCCTACCTTCACTCTCCCTACCATAGCCCCACTCTCTCTACCCCACCCACCTGTCTTAGCCCCATTCTCTCTGCACCAGCCACCCTACCCCCATTCTCTCAACCCCCACCTACCATATCCACACTGTCTATACCCACACCCACCCTACCCCAACTCTCTCTTCCCCACCTACCCTATCCACACTCCCACTACCCCATCCACCCAGCCTACACTTGTGTATAGGCGTGTTATAAATGCCATATCATATCATTACCCCCACTCTCTCTATCCCCACCCAGCCTATCCACAATGCTTCTATTCACACCCACCCAGCCTACTAACTCTCTATTCCCACCCTCCCTACCAACTCTTTCTACCCACACCCACACTAACAACTCTCTCTGCTGTCACCCACTCTACCCTCACCGTCCCTACCCTCATCCACCCTACCCTCACCCACCCTACCCACACGCCCCCACTTACACACCCTACCCCCTCTTTCTATACCCCCATCCGCACACCATACCCTCTCAATCTATCCCAACCCATCCTACCACCATCTACCGCCACCCATCCTACCCCCTTTTTTCCTACTCAACACTACTACCTCTCTCTTTAACCCCACCAACCACCCTACACACGTTATCCCCCCACCCACCTTACCTCATGCTACCTCCTTTATTCCCTAAACCACCCATTTTACCCCCTCTCTCTATACCCTCTCATCCTTCCTCTCACACACTTGCTCTATTCTTACTCTCACTCTTAGCCTTCCTCGCTCATATTTCCTCTTATCATTGTGACAGCAAAGGTATGAACCACTGCTGTCTCACTTACATTTCTGTTCCTCAATCGGGATAGAAATGCTTTTTTTAGATCACGTTTTAAGAGCCTTTCATGGTAAAATGCGCTCAGAGCCTGTTGGACATTATTGTCAGGCGAGCGCTTCTGACACTGATATATTGAAGGTGACTGACCAGCACATTATGTGCACTACAGCTCAGCTCTTCGGAACTACGCAGGTCACCTTTGAGAATAATAATAATTTGCTAATTTCCAAAAATGGGTTATCTAAGCGTAGCATACATATCCTCTGCTCTATTTTTAGATGCCCCATTTTTGTAGAATCTGAGCCAAAATCTACATTTAAAAAATAAAAATTCAATTTCGCAGTACGGGAGGAAAAGGAGATAGTGATGGGTCAAATGTGGAGTGATAGGCAAGAAAGCGGAGGAGTGAGTCAGAGAGGGAATTGGAGAGCAGAGTGGTAGCTGGGGCCCTGGGCCAAATATCAGATGTTAAGCGAGGGGCCATAAAGCAGAAGGAGTGCGGGCTACAGGGGGAGCAGTAGCCCAGAAAAACAGATAGAGGGATTTTCCAGAAAGAGATAGTAATCTGCAGATTGGGAGAAAGGATGAGGGAAGAGTGCGATAGAATGGAAGAAAGGATGCATGATGCAGAAGTAGCAAGAAGCAATGGAGGGCTGCAGACTGCAGGGGGAATTGGGGACATAAGGTGTGAATTGGGAGTATGGTTTGGAGTGTGGCAAGGGCTTGGGTGTGCAAATTGGACTTCCTAGTGTGACAGAGCACTCAAGTATGTGCATGATGAGAGTGAGAGGCTCGGGAGTGTACGTTGGGATGGAAAATTGGTTAGTGTGAGGGGTTTTGGTGAGAGAGATGTGTGGGTATTTGTGAGATTGGAGAACAGAGTAGGGGAATACCTTCACCATTACAACTGATAGTGATCAATATAGTTAATAATATTAAATGAGCATGCACATTAACCCCAAAAGGTAAAGCAAAAAAAAATATTGCGAGAATCTTCCTGTGTTAAGCCTACATATAATTTTGATTGATGCCATGTGGTCCTGAAAAGTTAACCTTATAATGATATCAGTCCTGTAAGCGTTTATTTTTAAACTTATTTTTAGAAAATACCCTTGACGCTCTCCGAAGAACCACTCTGAAATTGCCACCTGCGATTGAACTCTGAACACTGAACACGTTTTGCAGGCTCCTGTAGAAAAGAGATCCGCTACATCCTTGGGGCTAATGCCTGATCTCTCACAGACAGAGACATGCAGGCAAGTGCCACATACTAGCGTAGCTGGGCCAAGAGCATCGTGTCTTGGCAACACTGTAAAACATCCCGATTGCTGTGATAGAAGCATGATTCGCTCCAGCACATTGCATTTTACATGAAAGCACATTCCCCCAAGTACAGCGCCCCTGCAGGGCACTGTGAATACACCAGTAGATCGAACAAACCGACAGTGCTGACCTGCCTTTATTTCCAAAGCCTGTACCATTATAGTCAGAGTGGGTGTTGCAGTTTATGATTTACAATTATTATAATTTGCAGAAGTTCAAACATTGCTGGGAACAATTGACTTACTGTACTCTTGGTGCTGCGCGATTTATTTTGCGTTGAAAACAATATGCTAATACACTGAATCGATTTCCAATTTATTTGATTTTAAAAGCAAAACAAAACCAAAGTACACGTGAGCACCAAGGATGCAGCCGGGAAACGCTGTCGCTGCGCGGTGTTTGTGGGCGTTTCCTCACAGGCGTCCTTTGTCTCGTCGGGACGCAGCGTGCACTGGGACGAGTTAGGTGAGAAGCCAGTGGCTTTAGTAGCACGAGAAGCTGCAAGGCTGCAGTGCAAGCCCTCCAGCACCCCTCGGTACGACGCGTTCCACTGGGCCAGCCAGCCCATGTCGCAGTCACAATTCCAAGAGTTGTAGGAAAGGAAGATGTGCCGTAACTTGGGCAGTCGAAGAAACAACGGGTGAGGAATGGACGCCAAATGGTTCCTGCTTAAGTGAAGAAACTCCAGTTCTTTCAGGGAGGAGAAGGCGTTTCTGGAGATGTACACTATGCGGTTGTTGTTCAGGTATAGTTTCTTCAAGTTAATCAGGCTGCTGAAGGGGCAGCGGATGGCTGTGATCCTGTTTGCTTCAAGGTACATCGTCTTAAGATGGATTAGGCCTTCGATAAGCTGGTTAGGCAGATCAGAAATATTGTTGTGTCCTAAATTTAGATTGTGCAGTTCATTCAGGTGGATGAACGCCTCGCCTTGAATCACCCATATGCGGTTCTTTCGGAGATTTAGAGTATGCAGGGACGTCTGAAACATGAGCGAATTCTTACCAATAACCTCTATGTTATTCTTTTCCAAGGACAGCCGTGTGATGTTTGGCACTTTGCTCAAAGCGTGAGGGATGTAGCGCATCTTGTTGGAAGTTAAATCCAGAATTTCCAAGGACACCAGGTGTGAAAATACAAGTGGGTGGATTTCAAAGATGTTGCAGTGAGACACATCCAAAGAAATTAGGTTGGAGAGTCCCTGGAAGGTGTACGCGTGCAGGTAGGTCAGTCTGGAATTTGCGCTGAGATTTAAGTTTCTTAAATCTGTCAGGGCAACAAAAGTTCCAGGGTATTGTGGTTTAGCCAAAGAGTCTGAATTGAAGGGACAAGGTGGAAATAGTTGAAAGAAAGAAAGAATGCACAGAAGATTTCCAGCCTGGTTTAGATAGGTTGCCGATGCAGTTATGTCTTCAGGAAGGGCTGTTAACCCCAAATTGTTGCAGTGAATGACCTCTTCTGTGTAGCATTTACATAGAGCCGGACACGCCGAAGCACTGAAGTGCAGCTCAAATGACAACAAAAAGGCAGACACCGAAAAAATAGGAAAGAACATGACAAACGAGGAGTGGGGAATGACTGATACTCCGCCCACGTCAACCTTGACGTAAATAGAGAATTACAAGAATGTAAATTGCTTTTCCAATTTCTGCTAAATAAATGGGACAGCTTAATTACAACATTGCTAAGCTGAGGTAAGCTTCTTTTGTGCTCCTAACTACGTAGAAAACTGTTTCGACGGAGACACAGTCCGTTCCTCTTTGTGTTTGATTTTGGGGACATGAAGTAAAGTATTTCTGCTCATGACCCTGAGGACATTCTCTTGGCTCTATGCATGTCGGTGGACTCTAGAAAGATCCATGCATGGCATATTCCATCAAAGGCTTATCACTACTTTGGGCTCAGATTTTCCTCCACATGCTGACTCAGTATATGATGCGTCCTCATTTTAATGAGGATTGTTACCTGGAAATGTATAATGGCTCCCTGCTGTCAAATTACGAGTTCCACCATGTTCAAGCAGCTAATATAGCCAATCCTGTAATGCACCACAACCACGTACATGGCAATCAAAGCATTAACATGCAGAGAAGTACCAGCAAGGAATACTGTACTTAGTTCTACTGATTTGTTATGCTAATGCCCACTAAAAAGTATACATATTCCAAATGTTTGCCATTGTGAACTGTTTACCCAAGCCATTCATCATGCAGTGTCAGCATCCAGACTTCTACAATCCCACACCCATGCAAGCGGCACGTCTAGACTGCCCGAAGTACTATAAAACCTTACCATTGACAGGTGTGAGCGCTATAACTGACAGATAACATGAATGTATTTGACACATATATGCATTCTCCAAAAGCAGCACATGTCTGCATTTCCAGCTGAAATTTGCTTTAGAGGAATAATGGAGGGTAGGGCCTGAAACCAGGCACAGCGTACTGCTATGCCCCACTGCTAGACCTTTGTTCTGTAACAGAAGCATTCAAATCTGCAGTTACAAAACCTGCAGGGATTAGACACAGCACAACCTCTAGACCCCATGCATGGAAGCGACTGATCAAAATAGGCATGGACCTCTGTGCAAATGAAGGCAGAAGTGTAGTTAGTAGACAATATTAAGCTGGCTAAGGCACCGGGGTAGTGATGTGTTGGGATGCATACTCCACCTGGGTGTGAATGGGGGGGGATGCATACTCCACCTGAGTGGGAATGGGGGGGATGCATACTCCACCTGGGTGTGAATGGGGGGATGCATACTCCACCTGGGTGGGAATGGGGGGGGATGCACACTCCACCTGGGTGGGAATGCACGGTGAGTGGAGAATGCACTCAGAGCCAAACACTCCTGACCTGAACCTCCCAACCCCAACACAACACATCACTGGCACACATTGCACCAATTACGTATATCAATGACAACATGTAAGACGCACAACCTGGCCACCATGTGTATGTCTAGCAAAGCATCACTAAACATGATAGCAACTGTGCCAGTGTGGCAAATGTGACCATGCACTGTTTAGTATACACAGCAAAAATGGGAAGCAAAACATCGTCCTGCAGCCACAGTACACCCACACCAGCATGTAAGAATTCACCCTGCATCATCTGTACAACGCCATCCAGACTACCACACCTTATAGCAGTATAGAATGCATCTAAATAATATTTGTGTATACGTACAGGGACATGTGCATGTCCACAGCAAATAGCTGCGGGCATGACTGTGAATCCTGAAGGTGGTAGCTCATAGTGAAACACACCTATTTGTATTTGCTTGCAAGTGATGGAGGATATCCCTTGAAGCCGTGGCTACTTACCCCTTTGCGTAACCCACGGGACAGACAAGAATAGCAGTACAATCAGGTTCACACCCGTACCCGTGTTGTGATTGAGCAGACCTTTGGCCTGTTGAAGGCGCGGTTCTGCTGCCTAATGTCATGATCTCTGCTTCCAAAAGGTCAGGGTTTTCCCAACTCCCTTGGAAGCAGATCCATAACCCAGGTTCCGAGTGCCAACCAGTCCCAATTGGGACCTTTTGGACCCAGTCCTGGCGCCAGTGGCACCAGGCTCATAAATATGCCCAGTCCCAGCGCTGGAAGCGCCGGGCTCATAATGCTTGGGTGGACTTACCTGCAGCAGACCATGCTGCTTACTTGCCTGCCAGTTGAGCCTCTGATCCTCTTCTGTTTGGAAGCGCCGGGCTCATAATGCTTGGGTGGACTTACCTGCAGCAGACCATGCTGCTTACTTACCTGCCAGTTGAACCCCTGATCCTCTTTTGTTTGGGACTACTTTTCCTGTTGGGTGGGGCAGGAGCCACTCCCTAGATTCAGAACACTGGAACTCTTCTGGAAAGCAGGAACTCTTTTCTTACCTAGGCGTGGCTGTGGAAGGAGACACCTAAGCACTACAGGAGGCTATTTAAACCACACCCGATGGATGAATCTTGCTTTGCGTTATTCTGCATCCTCTGCAGCAGAACGCTCATCGTGTCTTCTGCATCTGATCCTGGGCCTAAGGAAAAAGGCTTACCATCCTGAATCCAGTCTTCAGCAACACCTATAAAGACAAGAAAGAACAGGTTAGCATTACGGTCTTCAGTGACAGCTCTTCACTTACCTGGTCCATCGGCTGTCACCAACGCCTCGCGCTGCATTCCGGCATCTGAAAGACAAAGGCTTACCTACTCTTCGTGCGCTCCGGAGGTCTTCACACTGCATTCCGGCATCTGAAAGACAAAAGCTTACCAACTCTTCGCACGCTCCAGAGGCCTTCGGCGCTGCATCCCGCATCTGAAAGACAAAACAAGGTGCGTTTAAAGACATTGGGGAACTTTAATACTCACGTGCCATTACTCCTTTCCACATCTAACCCAGTGGGTATTCCGGCACCCTGCAGCCGCTCTGAACCTGTACCTGCAAAATAAAAAGACAGTTAGAGCGCATCGTGAAGCAGGCAACAAGCGCTTACTTACGTGCTTCCAGGCGCTTCTATTCATCACACGGGCTCCATCTTCAACTCACTTCAGCCCGTCATCCGCCATCGCCGGAACCCTGCAAAACAAGAAACATCATTACTAAAGACTTTAAAGACATTAGAATTACTCGAAACTTACCGTTCGTGCAGTAAACGACGGACAGCAGTCCTCTGAAGTCAAGAGGCCTGCTCCCCTTATCCAGTGAAGAAACTGGTTACAGCACCCTGGCCCGAGGCAGATGGAGAGCACGGCGTTCACTTACCTAAGACATCTTACCCTTCGAGTCAGACATACAGTGCACAGAGGTCCAGCCCAAAGAGCCAGCCGTGTGTTACACATCACCTTTGAAGATACGGTATACGCCCAGTCAAGACCGGCGCCTCTACGGGAATCAGGTGAGCGTTACAGAACGCAAAGCCTACCACAAAACTCCCGTCCAGGCGCTATGGAAACCTCGGATACCGACCAGCTAGCCCAGTTACTTGGGGAACTAAGGGCAGAAGTGCATGCAGCCCGTCAGGAAACGAACGCTCTAAGAAGGGAACTGATTATTTCCAAGGAGCGAACAGATGATCTCGCTAGACAATTGCTACAGTCACAAGCCGGACAGACCCCGTTACCCGCATCTGGGGGAAATCTTCCTTCTACATCCTCTATGAATCCAGTGCAGATCAACCTACCTGGGAATGTACCTCTGGCTCCGCCCGAACGATTTTCTGGTGACCCAAAGAGGTTTGCAGTATTTATCAATCAGTGCCGGTTGCATTTCTTATGCCGGCCAGCAGCCTTTCCAACTGATCAAGCTAAAGTAGCTTTCATGCTTTCGTACCTTAGTGGCAATGCGGCAGACTGGTCGATCCCTCTAGTAAATCAAGATGATCCGGTCCTCCATGATTTTCAAGCTTTTCAGCTCAGTATGGAAAAACTGTTCGCAAGACATTCACAGGGGCAGGCCTTGGACAATGAGCTTCTTTCGTTGCGACAAGGTAATCAAGACCTTTTGGCTTATATTGCGTCTTTCAACAGACTGATAGTGGAAACTCAATGGCCTGAGGACAAAAGGATTACGCTGTTTTATAGAGGTCTACGTGGAGAGCTCAAAGATGTGTTAGCCCAAGTAGTGAATCCCCCACAAGATTGTTCGGACTATATAGACTTAGTCGTTCAAATAGATCACAGACTGCAGAACAGGAAGGCCGATCGTTCCAAGTTTGATGCTCGAGTATTTTCCAAACCGCCAACTCCTTCCAAAGGAGTAGACTCCGGGGAACCCATGCAAATAGGGGGTCTGAAAGGTCCTCTAACACAAAAGGAGCGGGAAAGGAGAAAACAGTTGCAATTATGCCTCTATTGCAGAAACTCAGGGCACTTTCTTCGAGACTGTCCGGTGAAACCTGCCAAGAAGGCAGTAGGAGCTGCAGTTACCAAAGTTACAAACTCTGAGCAGGGAAACGACCTCGCCCGACAAGAATAGAGGTCCTCTTGCCGAGCGTGAAAACCAGTTCCGTGACCTCGCATTTCGTGATACCTATGGTCCTCATTAGCCCTGATAATCCGGATCGATTACATGCAATTGAAGCTTACGTCGACAGCGGTGCCATCGGCAATTATGTGGATCATGAAATGGTTTTGAGGATGAATCTAACTCTTTGTCCCAAGGCTGTAAAGGACGTCATTACTACGGTGGATGGTACGGAGATAGCCTCCGGGCCAGTAACGCATACCACTCAAGAGGTGACGCTAGTAAGTCAAGATGGACACCATGAGAAGATCGTGTTCGATGTGATCAAGACCCCTCAGTTTCAGATTATTCTAGGAATACCTTGGTTAGAGAAACACAATCCTCTGATCGATTGGCGAGCAAGAACGGTCCAGTTTCCAGAATGTGTCTCTACTTGTCACCCTCCACCTGGTGTTGCACTGGCAGCAATTTCTTCAGAGACTCCCCAGTTACCTCCCGAATACCTAGAATACCAAGATGTTTTCCGGAAGGATCAGGCTAACTCTCTACCTCCTCATAGGTCTTATGACTGCCAGATAGACCTGATACCTGGATCTACTCCTCCTTGTAGTAGAATTTATGCCCTCACCGAGCCTGAGAACCTTCACCTTCGACAATACCTGGATCAATACCTGGCAAATGGGTTTATTCGTCCTTCCAAGTCCCCTGCTTCTTCAGCTTTGTTCTTCGTTCCAAAAAAGGAAGGAGACCTTAGAACTTGTATAGAATATCGCTCCCTGAACCAGATCACCATTAAGAATAGATATCCGTTACCTTTGATCCCTGAACTCCTGGACCAAGTCAGAAAAGCATGCATATATACAAAGCTGGATCTTAGAGGAGCTTAAAACTTGGTACGAGTAAAAGAGGGCGATGAATGGAAGACGGCCTTCCGCACCAAGTATGGGCTATTTGAATATCAGGTCATGCCCTTCGGACTTTGCAATGCCCCGGCCGCCTTTCAATATTTTATGAACGATGTCCTCAGAGAGCTCATAGATGTGTGTGTTGTTGTTTACATTGACGACATCCTCGTTTATTCTTCATCGGAATCTGAACATCGGAAACACGTGAAAATGGTCCTCGAAAGATTGCGTCAACACAAACTTTTCGCTAAGTTGGAAAAATGTGTTTTCAACGTGACTGAAGTTGAATTCTTGGGATTCATATTATCACCTGGCGGAGTGCGTATGGATTCAAAGAAGGTCGATGCAGTTCTCAAATGGCCATCACCATCCTCCGTAAAAGGTGTGCAAAGCATGTTAGGCTTCGCTAACTTTTACCGCAGGTTTATCCCCGAATTCTCTCGAATAGTCCAGCCCATCACTGCCTTGTTAAAGAAAAACAAACGTTTTGAATGGTCTACCGAGGCGGAACAAGCTTTCCAGGATTTGAAGACTAAATTTATCTCTGCACCAATCTTAAAACACCCTCGCCCCGAACTCCCCTACATCATGGAAACTGATGCTTCAAGCCTTGCCATGGGGGCAGTTCTATCACAAAAGGACCCGGTAACCAATCAGTTGCATCCCGTGGCATTTTGGTCCCGCAAATTCTCGCCTCCTAAAATCAATTACACGATTACTGACAAGGAACTTCTGGCTATCAAGTCTGCCTTTAAGGCTTGGCGGCATTATCTGCTGGGGGCCCGACACACCGTTACTGTGATTACTGATCACCGAAACCTGCAATATTTGAAAACCGCAAAAGTCCAATCCTCTAGACAACTCCGTTGGGCATTATTCTTTGCCGAGTTTGACTTCATAATTACCTATCGACCTGGTACAAAGAACGGTAAAGCTGATGCCCTTTCTCGGATGGGAGTGGAAGAACACTTGATCAACCCTAAACCTGTACCAATCATTCCGGAACAAAGAATTCTGGGTGTAATCGCCACAGAATCCATAGAGGAAGTTAAGGATAAAGCCAGGCAACTTGTAACTCCAGCAGACATACAGAATTGGCATCTGCAGGGAAAGGACTTTGCAGTAAAGGACAACCTATTGTATTTCCAAGAACGATTATACCTACCCAGCACAGATTTACAGAAAAAAGTAATCTCTTGTTATCACGATTCTTTAATGGAAGGACATCCCGGTATGGCCAAGACCTCAGAAAAGATCAAGCGCTACTTCTGGTGGCCGCCTTGGAAAAAAGATATCAGAGACTTTATAATGTCCTGTGGAGTATGCGCCCAAAACAAGAGTCAAAAGGAAAGACCAGCAGGCCTCTTACGCCCTATTGACATCCCACCTCGCCCTTGGCATACGCTTTCTATGGACTTCATCACCGATCTACCTCCATGCTCCGGATACAATATGATTCTAGTAATCGTGGACTTATTCTCCAAGATGGCGCATTTCATTCCGCTCAAAGGCTTGCCAACAGCAGCAACTCTGGCCCGAGAATTTCTCGAAAACATCGTCCGACTGCACGGTTTTCCTTCGGTTCTAATTTCGGATCGAGGTAGTCAATTTATTTCTCATTTTTGGCGAAGTTGCTGTCGGTCGGCTCAAATTGATGTGAGACTATCGACCAGTCACCACCCTCAGACCGACGGACAAACCGAGAGGACCAATTAAACTCTGGAACAGTATTTACGCTGCATGCTGCAACAAACTGAAAAAACTTGGAAAGACATCCTTTGGATAGCCGAATATGCCTACAATAACTCTGTCCATTCGGGAACTGGGAAAACCCCGTTTTTTCTTTTGTACGGCAGTCACCCTCGGAGTTGGATCCCCTCCAAGATCTTGAAACACCAGCAGTAGACTACCTGCATTCTACAATCACCCAAGCCTTTAAGGAAGCTGTTTCTCACCTTCAAAGGGCTAAAGAACAATACAAGAAAGGAGCAGATCAACATCGGAAGGAAGCCCCTCAATATCAAGTAGGGGATCAAGTCTGGTTATCCACCAAATATCTACCTCTAAAAGGGCCACGCACATTCAACCCAAGATACCTTGGTCCCTATTCCATCACTACCATAGTAAACCCAGTAGCGGTCAAGTTGGACTTGCCCCCGCACATGAAGATACATCCGGTCTTCCACGTCTCTCTATTAAAACCCGTGCAACCTCAAACCCGACTAACTAAATCTCCAAAACCTATCCTAGTTGATGGAGAACTCGAGTTTGAAGTCAAAAGCATTCTGTACTCCAAGATCTCCAAATCTAAACTATTTTACCTAATTGACTGGAAAGGCTACGGCCCCCAAGAGAGATCCTGGGAACCTGCTGAATATGTCCACGCTCCTCGCCTAATCAAAAGATTTCACCGAACATTTCCTGACAAGCCAAAACCCCTGGAGAAGCTCGGTTTGGGAGGGGCCTTGAGGGGGGGTACTGTCATGATCTCTGCTTCCAAAAGGTCAGGGTTTTCCCAACTCCCTTGGAAGCAGATCCATAACCCAGGTTCCGAGTGCCAACCAGTCCCAATTGGGACCTTTTGGACCCAGTCCTGGCGCCAGTGGCACCAGGCTCATAAATATGCCCAGTCCCAGCGCTGGAAGCGCCGGGCTCATAATGCTTGGGTGGACTTACCTGCAGCAGACCATGCTGCTTACTTGCCTGCCAGTTGAGCCTCTGATCCTCTTCTGTTTGGAACTACTTTTCCTTTTGGGTGGGGCAGGAGCCACTCCCTAGATTCAGAACACTGGAACTCTTCTGGAAAGCAGGAACTCTTTTCTTACCTAGGCGTGGCTGTGGAAGGAGACACCTAAGCACTACAGGAGGCTATTTAAACCACACCCGATGTATGAATCTTGCTTTGCGTTATTCTGCATCCTCTGCAGCAGAACGCTCATCGTGTCTTCTGCATCTGATCCTGGGCCTAAGGAAAAAGGCTTACCATCCTGAATCCAGTCTTCAGCAACACCTATAAAGACAAGAAAGAACAGGTTAGCATTACGGTCTTCAGTGACAGCTCTTCACTTACCTGGTCCATCGGCTGTCACCAACGCCTCGCGCTGCATTCCGGCATCTGAAAGACAAAGGCTTACCTACTCTTCGTGCGCTCCGGAGGTCTTCACACTGCATTCCGGCATCTGAAAGACAAAAGCTTACCAACTCTTCGCACGCTCCGGAGGCCTTCGGCGCTGCATCCCGCATCTGAAAGACAAAACAAGGTGCGTTTAAAGACATTGGGGAACTTTAATACTCACGTGCCATTACTCCTTTCCACATCTAACCCAGTGGGTATTCCGGCACCCTGCAGCCGCTCTGAACCTGTACCTGCAAAATAAAAAGACAGTTAGAGCGCATCGTGAAGCAGGCAACAAGCGCTTACTTACGTGCTTCCAGGCGCTTCTATTCATCACACGGGCTCCATCTTCAACTCACTTCAGCCCATCATCCGCCATCGCCGGAACCCTGCAAAACAAGAAACATCATTACTAAAGACTTTAAAGACATTAGAATTACTCGAAACTTACCGTTCGTGCAGTAAACGACGGACAGCAGTCCTCTGAAGTCAAGAGGCCTGCTCCCCTTATCCAGTGAAGAAACTGGTTACAGCACCCTGCCCCGAGGCAGATGGAGAGCACGGCGTTCACTTACCTAAGACATCTTACCCTTCGAGTCAGACATACAGTGCACAGAGGTCCAGCCCAAAGAGCCAGCCGTGTGTTACACATCACCTTTGAAGATACGGTATACGCCCAGTCAAGACCGGCGCCTCTACGGGAATCAGGTGAGCGTTACACCTAAGCAGGTCTGGTGGAGCGCTCCTTTATAGGCCTGAGAAGGTGGCAAAGATCACCATGGCCTGTGTCATGCTGCACAACATGTGCGTCCGGAGAAATGTACCACTGCCACCTGACATTGACATGCATGCACTGGGTGAGGATGATGAGGATGGAGATGGAGGTGAAGCAGCACCCCTGCCAGTATGTGATGCACAGGATGGCCGTGCAGTACGCCAATCACTGATTCACGAATACTTCTGAACCACAGGGACTTTGATAGATATGTGTAAGTGACACACTGGGTCCATGTGGACATGCACACAGGGAATGTTGAGAGTTGTGCACTGAACACCGTCATACATTAAATGAATACACACGAAATGAACAATGTCCAGGCATTGAATGTTTTTTCATACAACGGGTGTATTGATTCAAACTGCTAAAATGTGACAACCACCCCCCCAAACCTCCAGTGAACTCCCAAAACCCCCCAGTGAACTCACAAAACCCCCCAGTAAACTCCCCCTACCCCCAGTATACTCCCAAAACCCCCCAGTGAACTCCCAAAACCCCCCAGTAAACTCCCCCTAACCCCCGGTGAACTCCCAAAACCCCCCATTAAACTCCCCCTAGTGCTCCCATTCACCCCAACACCATCTGAGTCACTCCCATAGTTCTCCCAAACTATTTGCGGGACTTCTTGCTGTCCGGGGGCAGCATTTCAGTGTGCCTCACACTCCTTCTCGTAGGACGCACATGCCTGGAGGGTCCAGAGGAAGTGGGGACAGAGGAAGCAGGTGTGGTGGATGGTGAGGAGTCGGTGGGGATTTCTACGCCTGCTGCAATTCGTGGCCGCTGCATGTGCAGCAGGATGGATGTCAGGACCTGTGTGATGGCCCCCAGACGGTCTCTCATCAGCAATGCCGAGGCATTGACTGCGGCTGTGTTGGCCGTTATGGCAGCTGTGGTTCCCGCTATGGCTGTGGCTATCTCCCGCCTGGTGTCCTCACCATCCACGATATATTGGTGCATCAGGTCCAACATTAACTCCTGTCTGGCCTCCACCCTCACCAGCCGTACCTCAAGGCTTTTGGTGGGAGCAGCAGTGGTCGAGGGTGCTGTCACGGAGCCTGCATTAATAGTGCTGTCCTCGGGTATGGGGCTCAGGTCGGAATCGTGCAGGCAGGGATCGGCACTGCTGTAGGTGGGTGATGGCTGAGTTTGGGGCAGGGGGTGGACATGGGGCTTGGGGAGTGTGGACATGCCACATGCGTCACTCCTTCCTGGTCCACATACTCGTCCACGTCATCTTCGGTGGTGGCCAGTGGTTCCAGGGCCTCGCCTTCCACTGGTGTAGGTGTTGGCAGCTGGGTGTCCACAGTGTCAGGCGCACTGGGTGTAGGTGTTGGCAGCTGGGTGTCCACAGTGTCAGGCACACTGGGTGTAGGTGTTGGCAGCTGGGTGTCCACAGTGTCAGGCACACTGGGTGTAGGTGTGGGCTGCGAGGCTGCCCCGGAGGTGGTGGTGTCGGTTGCCATTTTCTGTGGCCGGGACGTGGATGCCCTTGTGGTGGTATCCTGGCTGGCATCTTCTCCATCTGTGCCTGGGGGGGGGGGTAGAAGAGATGCAGAGCATCAGTGATGGTGTTACATGCCAGATGCATTCTATGGTGCTGTGGAGTATTTCATTAATCATGCATTCATGACTTACAGGTGTGTCACACAGGGTAGTATGAGGGGGCATTTTGGCATTTGCTGCATGGCAGGTGGCATGCCGTTGTATTGGGGTTTGTGTGATGTATTACATGGGCACGGTCGTGTGTGTTGGCTGTGTGTTGGTAATGGGATTGGCACTCAGCATGCATTTCAGTGTGGCAGGGTCTGGCCCTCCATCTGGACAAGAATATGTTCATGTGTGTGCTGGGACATGCATTGCCTTGCCTAGGCTCTCTTCCACATCACTTGTGCTACGTCATGGTTTCCCCTACAGGGATCTGCAGGGTCACTCACCTCCATCTCCTGATGTTGCCGCACCCGTCTCCATCTCCCCAAATCCCTCGATGGACTCAAGATTGATGAACGTGCTTGCCGTCTCTTCCCAGGTGGTCAGATTGGCAGGAGAGTGGGTACCCCCGCCTGTAACCATGGCCTCCCTCCTGTCGCTTGACAGGATATTACGGACTCCGAGGCAGAGGTCATCCCACCTCTTCTTGCAATCCCTCACTGTCCATGGGGTGGTTCCAACAGCGGAGACCTTGCGGGCCACCTCCTGCCAGATCTCCTTCTTGCGCTGCTGCACCTCACGCTTCAGGTTCTGATCTTTTATCACATCAGCATGTGCGGCAAGGGTGTCCACAAGCATGTTCAATTCTGCATCAGAAAAGTGCTTTTTTCCGTAGGTGAGGGCAGTCTTCCGGGTTGCCTTCGACATGGTGTAAGTATTGCCACTGGTCTCTCCTGTAAACAACTGGTGGTTTGGGAGGATTGCAATGGATTGTGTTTTTAAAGATGGCCGTCAGCGCATTTCCTGTTCCGACGCGATGACGTTACTTCCGGGTCCGGTATTACGAGCCCGGTATTAGCATGTTGTTATTACCGGGTCGGTATTAAGGGGTTCCTCCTAGGCGGAGGCGGTATCGGCGGGTCCCGTGATGGCGCTATCGGGGGGTTGGAGGGCCTTTAGTACGGTCATTACCGGCATGGGTGTTCGCGCGTGCTCGCATATTCGTAATCACCCGCTTGTACGCACGAATATCCCCTAAAGTTATTTAATCTTGGCTGGGTTAGCCTGCACTCCTTCACTATTTTCACATTTTGAAAACTGTTCTGCCACAAAGGGCAGATCCTACTCAAATAGTGGGAACCAATTCTTCATCGGCTCAAGCCCCTTCCTGGCTTGCTACAGCCGTCCCAAGAAAACACGCTTTTTGCTTCACCTGCGCAATCATGCGCTTTTTCGCACAACTGTACTGTTGAGCACAAGGCTCCCCACTTCTTAGGGCTGGACTAGAAAATTAGGGAACGACTCTGAAGAATTGTTTAATGCTCCTAGTGTGTTAACCAACCCTTCTCTTTACAGGCTGTGGCTGTGTGTTCCTCATTTGTCGCATTAGGAAACATATTGTATATATGCTGTATAGTAGAGTATTGTGTGTGGTAACTGTTTTTGCATAACCAAAGTTTACTTGTGTCTATTGGTCCGGTCGACTATAAATGTATAGATATCTTTCATATACACTTTGCTAAGAGTCATTTGTGGTTCCTTGCTGTGTGTGCTCATTGTGGGCTTCCACTCACTCTCACCCATCCTGAGACTTAGGGCCTCACTCCGAGTATGGTGGTAGTCATGGCACTATTTGCGCCATGACTACCTCCCATACCGGTACCGACTCTGACCTGGTTCAATGGGGACTTACCGGTGTAGTCCAACCTTTGCAGGACCGGTAAGTCCCCATTGAAAAAGGCAATCCCCATTCCCATTTGAGCCCCCATAGGGCACAATGGGAATGGGGAGGGAGCTAATAACGGTACCGCAATTTGCAGTACCGTTATTTGGTCCCTGGTCCCATTGCGGCTCCCGCTAAGGGCGCCTCGGTAAAACCAGGCACCCTTAGCGGGACCCGCTAAGGGACCTTGGAATAGGGCGCAAAGGGTTTACCGGCACTGGTGTCCGTGCCGGTAATCCCTTTGCACCCAACTCGGAATGAGGCCCTTAGTCTTGACCGCCTGCCAAGCTATCTAGATTGTTATCCAGAAAGTTCCCCTGTTTCACAAAACCGAGGGTGGCCTCTTTTTGCCCATCAGGTCAGAGTTTAGAAATCCATCTTAACACCCTCCTCCAGCACTTGTACACCATAGGCTCCTCCTTCCATCCCCTATGCACTAGCACGCCTATTGGCACAAGGCCTAGTCAGAGCAGGAATGTAATGTAAATGTAATTATTTTTCACCAACCTGCGTTCCCATTTCAGCATGTGGCGCTTTGAAATAGAATTTTGTTGTAGAATGCGCGCTACACATGTTCACCTTGTGCATTGTGTGGCAACTTGACATGACAATGAACACACTGGAGATCTATTTAGTATGAGCATGCAATGTCACACTGTCTCGCATGATGGTAGAGAGGGCTGCTTCAGGCACGCAAGAGAGAGAACGGACATGCATTAATTATAGTAAGAGCCGTGCAATATATGCCAGAAGTGTAAGTAGCAAACAAATGATTCAAGAGAGGAACAGAGATATATTAATGATGGGCGGTTGGTATATAGCACACTAGGATTAGGTGTATGCTTTGTGCAATGAAACACTGCTGAACAAGGGAGAGGTGGGGTTTCGATGAAATTTTCTTACAGAGATGATATATCCCCGGAGGTTACAGCAACACATAATATTTCTGGATTATTACTATGTTCTTGTCATGAAACATATTTTACATAGCTGTTTGGTAACTGTCCTTGATTTTCTGAACCACTTGCCCAAAGCAGCATCTTGTCCAGGCTCTTTTTTGTATGGCATTCTTTCCCAAAATTGAAACCTACCAGTCTCTGGCTTCAATCACTGAAAACAGGCTACTATTGTTGTCTGGCCTTGAGTGAAAGTCAGCAACTGTTCGAAGGACACAATGGGCCTCATTACAACCCAGGCTTTAAGGGTTTAACGGCGCCATCGGCGCCGCTAACCCTTAACGCCTGATTACCATTTTAACGCCTGCTTTTGGCAGGCGTTAAAATGCAAGGCGCTAACCCGCCTTGGTGCTAATTACGGCACCGTAATTTACGGTGCAGTAATTAGCGCCTTCCCCACTCCCATTTTGCCCTATGGGGCAAAAATGGGAATGGGGAAGGGTAAATGGGGAATGGGGATTTACCGCCCCACTCACCTTGGAATGGGGCGGTAAATCCGCCATCCACCATGGTGTAAACAGAGTTTACACCATGGTGGTAAAGTAGGGAACTTACCGCCTGGGTTGTAATGAGGCCCAATGTGTCAAATACTCACCAAAAAATGATAACATTTGCTATATTGAAAGTGGACATATGAAAATGCAGTTTCCATTTCTGTGATCTGTTGTTTGGAGCGGTTACTCACTGTGACATTGAGAGAATGGAACTTCCTGAAATTATGTAAGCTGAACTATACATATTATTTGTGCCAATTAAAATGGCAAGTGTGCTGTATGCATAATGACTAATTCAGCGACGTGCGAATGTGCTATTTAACCAAAACAATAGACACAGTATGTTCTGTTACGTTGAATGATATTTATACCGTGCACTATAAAAAACCAATTGCATATCTCGCTGTTTGTTTATCTGTCTAGTAATGACTGTTATTTGTGTATAGTTTAAAGAGGTGTGAATAAAGGTATGACATTTTTGGACGTATTGCTTACTGGCTTTCCCCACCAATATATTCTGTGCAGAGTTATGGGTTGTTAGATGGAACATATTGTGATGATTATTCCTCAAAGACCCGCAACCACAACCTGTATGCAGGCTAATGATATCTACACTGCTTTGTCCCGTGCGATATCCTGGTGTGCTGTCACCATTGCATCCTTGTGCACCATAAAGTGGGAGTTGATGGAGTTGCGGGGGCAGGACCTTTTCCACAGGCACTTGGTTCTCTTTTCAGTCACTAATCTTACCACTTCCATTATAGTGCCATCTGTCTGTGGTTCAACAGAAAACATACTATCTGTGTCCTTATTTTCTGGTAGGGCCTGCTATGTGAAGCGGGTGCATCTGGTACTTCATTCCATTAGGAGCTATACCTACTTCACAACGCTAACCTTTCATGCAGGTCGTGGTCTCAACTACTCCCCCACGTTGTCATGTATGTGTTCATTCTGTGTGGTTTATGTTTATGATTAGGTTTCATCCGGTTTGAATTATATGGTAACTTGTTATATTCAATTACAGAACGGCTACTAAAATATATTATTTTTTTCTGTTATCTACACAGCTATTCTTTACCATTCTGGGCATGCCATAGTTTCCAGCTACATTGGTGGATAATCATCAACGGTGCCTATTTCATAACCGTTATGTGGGACGACCGACAGGGACCATTCTTCCCTTTGGCGGTACCAGCAATAAGGAGCAACCTGTCAGCGTTTAGGATGTAAAAACGTGCTGAAGCGAAAGCGTTGCACTTGAAAGTGCAAAGAATCCATATCTTCTCACAAACGAAACACCATGTGCGTCACTAGAAAGTTTTGCTGGTGTAACATAAGGACACCCAAGAATTGGAGAACAGGAATTGACCGATCACTGATCGGAATCAGTTTCATTAGGAAGTTATAAAGATATCGTTCATTTCGTGGACTTAATTTTCTCTTGTGAGCATTCTTTGCAAAATAAAAGCACTTGTTACATTGCAGACTATTGATGTTTTCTTAAAAAGAAATGTGTTGCTCTCCTATTTGGGACAAGAAAGAAAGGTTACGCCCTGTGAGCACATGTGTGTGTTTATCTGCCTGGTTCTGCGTTAAGTAACGTTATGGCGTGGGTATTCAGGGGGCATGTTTGGCTACGCTGGCCACAAACGTCATGAAAATAGGTGGAGCATATCAATTGGACTAGTGATGTCAGTTTGAGTGGCGGGTGATCTGTATTCTTGCTGCAAGGGCACTTGAACTTAGGGCGATGCATCAACAGATAAGATTAGCACAAGAGGCCCAAGCCCAACCCGTTGTTTTCGCATGTGTAAAAGTGAGGAAAACTAAGGTAAGATGGATAGGAAATGTTTTTAGGATCGATCACATTATGCTTAGAAATACATGCCCGAACAATCAGGACGATGCCATTTCTGAGCGAATTTCCCCTTTAAAAGTGGGGAAAGATTAAATAGAATGAATAGAAAAAGGGAGAGCGTTCCGGGATACAGGGGCTAAGGAAGAAAAGGAGTGCCCAGAGTGCAACGGCAGTTGTGACAGGAGACACTGTAATATTGTATTTAGTGACAGGAAGTCTTTTCACTGTTTTTGCAAAGCTGTAGGCAGGACTCACCTTAAAAGCTGTTACATGCGTCGAGTGCCCAGAGTGCAAGGGTAGTTGTGGCAGGAGACGCTGCAACATTGTATTCAGT
This sequence comes from Ambystoma mexicanum, assembly GCF_040938575.1. Taxonomy (NCBI): domain Eukaryota; kingdom Metazoa; phylum Chordata; class Amphibia; order Caudata; family Ambystomatidae; genus Ambystoma; species Ambystoma mexicanum. Next base: position 462,928,655 of record NC_090930.1, on the reverse strand, counting down.
GTTGGGAAGTCTTTTCACTGTTTTTGTAAAGCTGGAGTTGTGATTCACCTTAAAAGCCATTACACACGCTCACTGCCAAAAGTGCAAGGGTAGTTGTGGCAGTTGGAGCAGTGAGCTGAGTGGTGAGTGGTCCTATAATTATATACAAGTTTAATGATGCTGGCAACTTGTAAAGTGTACCAATTGAGAAGCGTTAGCAGTACTGCAAAGAAACGCATCACAGACACAAGTAGAAACTTAACACATTTGCAGCAAATTGCAGGCTAACGCATCTGCTCAAGGAATTGTGACAGCGGATGAGGAAAATCTCGTGCAGAACATTTTATGAACCGAACACAGTAAAATAACAGCATTTCTCAAACAAACTATTTTATACATTCCAATAAACAAGGCTATTGAAACAGAAGTTATGGTGCAACAAGAGGAGCAATTGGCACCAATAACTGTGGACTCATTCATGTTGGCACCAGTTGATTAAAACTCAGTGCTAAACATGTGTTTAAGCTTGCAGTGGAATTGTTAAGACAGTAGTGGTATGAACCACTTCTGTCTCACTTACATTCCTGCTCCTCAAACAGGGTAGAAATGCTTTTTTTGGATCACATTTTGCAGTGACAGGCCCCTTAAGGGACCGTCATGGTAAAACGCGCTCAGAGCATTTAGTACATGATTGTCGGACGAGCGCTTCTGACACTTATGTATTGAGGGCGGCTGACCAGCACATCATTTGCGCTACAGCTCAGCCCTGTGGAACTGTGCAAATAACCTTTGAGAATAAGGTGACATGCTAATTTCCCAAAAAAGGGTTATCTAAACGTAGGATACATATCCTCTGCTCTATTTTTAGATGCCCCATTTTTAGAGGATCTGAGCTCAAATCTACATGTAAAAAGAAGAAAACAAATATTCACAATATGAGAGGGAAAGGAGAGGGTAATGGGTCAAATGGGGAGTGATAGGCAAGAAAGCAGAGGAGTGGGTCAGAGAGGGAATCGGTTGGCAAGAGAGCAGAGTGGAAGCTGGGGCATTGGGCCAAATATCAGAGGGTTAAGCGAGGGGCCAGAAAGCAGAGAGGGAGTGCAGGCTACAGAGGGAGCAGTGGCCCAGAAAAACAGCGAGAGAGCGTTTGGCCGGAAAGAGGCAGTGATCTGCAGATTGGGAGAAAGGATGAGGGAAAGTGCAATAGAATGGAAGAAAGGATGCAATATGCTGAAGTAGCAAGCAAGAAAGAAGGGCTGTAGACTGTGGGAGGAATTGGGGAGTGTAAGGTATGAGTTGGGAGTATGGTTTGGAGTGTGGCAGAGGCTTGGAGTGCAAATTGGGACTTTGCAGTGTGACAGAGCACGCACGTATGTGCGTGATTGAGAGTCAGAGATTCGAGAGTGTAAGTTGGGATGGAGAATTGATGAGTATGAGGGGTTTTGATGAGAGAGGTGTGTGGGTATTTGTGGGACTGGAGAACATAGAAGGGGAATATTTTCACCATTACAACTGATAATGATCAATACTGTTAATAATATTAAATAGGGTTGCACATTGACCCCAAAAGGTAAAGCAAAAAAACTGTTCTGTCGAACCATGGACATCTGGGGCTCTTCACATTAAATTACTTCATATGGTACAAATGATGACAAGCTGGCTATTTTGTAGCCTTGCACACTGCCTCTTTCCTGCAAAGTGCCAATCTTACACCCTCCAGTGAATGATAACATGTGCAGCAAAAATGCTGCAATAAATAAATGCTTGTGTCTTAAAATGTCATGTGTTATATACCTCAAAATGTACCATTTCATGCCGCAAGATCATGAAGGGTCTGCCTAATAGCCCCCCCCCAAAAAAAAAGATATTGCAAGAAATCTTCATGTGTTAGGCCTACATATATGTTTCATTGCTGTCATATGGTCCTGAACAGTTAACCTTATAATATCAGTCATGCAAGTGTTTATTTTTAAACTTATTTTTTCAAATAACATTGAGGATACCCAAAGAACCACTCTGAAACCCTCACACACTCTAACTCATCCACCTCAACCACGTATTCTACCTCCACTCTCTCTACCCCTCACCCTACCCCCACACTCTACCGCCACCTACCCACCCTAGCCCCTCTCTCTCTAGCTCCACCCACCCACCCTACCCCCTCTCTCTCTACCCCCACCCACCCTACCTTCACTCTCTCTACCATAGCCCCACTCTCTCTACCCCACCCACCCGCCTTAGCCCCATTCTCTCTGCACCACCCACCCTACCCCCATTCTCTCAACCCCCACCTACCATATCCACACTGTCTATACCCACACCCACCCTACCCCAACTCTCTCTTCCCCACCTACCCTATCCACACTCTCACTACCCCATCCACCCAGCCTACCAACTCTCTATTCCCACCCAACCTATCAACTATTACTACCAACACCCAAGCTACCAACTCTCTCCACCCCTGACGTCATGCTCACTACCTCCACCCACCCTGCCCTCACACTCTTTACCCCCACTAACACACCCTGCCCTCACTCTCTGTACCCCTACCCGCCCTATACCCACCTTCTCTACCTCCACCAACACACCCTGCCCCCACTCTCTCTAGCCCCACCCACCCTATGCCTATTCTCTATGGCACCCACTCGCCCCACCACTACTCTCTCTACCCCCACCCACCCTAACCTCACCCTATTTACCCCCATAAACAAACATTACCCCCACTCTCTCTGCCCCCACCCGCCTTACCCCCACTCTCCCTACACCACCTACCCCACCCCCACTCTCTCTATCCCCACCCAGCCTACCCACAATGTCTCTTTACCCGCACCCACCCTAACCCAACTCTCTCTACCCCCACCTAAACTATCCACACTCTCACTACCCCATCCACCCAGACTACCAACTCTCAATTCCAACCCTTCCTACCAACACTTTCTACCCACAACTATGCTAACAACTCTCCACTGTCACCCACCCTACCCTCACCTTCCCTACACTCACCAACCCTACCCTCACCACCCCCACTAACACACCCTACCCCCTCTTTCTATACCCCCATCCACACACCATACCCTCTCAGTCTATCCCAACCCTCCCTACCACCCTCTACTGCCACCCATCCTACTCCCTCTTTCTCTACTCAACACAACCACCTTTCTCTTTAACCCCACCAACCACCCTACACACGTTATCGCCCCACCCACCTTACCTCATACTACCTCCTTTATTCCCCAAACCACCCACCTTACCCCCTCTCCGTAAACCCTCTCATCCTTCCTCTCACACACTTCCTGTATTCTTACTCTCACCCTTCCTCGCTCACATTTCCTCTTGTTTATTATTGTGACAGCAAAGGTATGAACCACTGGTGTCTCACTTACATTTCTGTTCCTCAATCGGGATAGAAATGCTTTTTTTAGATCACATTTTACAGTGACAGTCCCATTAAGGGCCTGTCATGGTAAAATGAGCTCGGAGCCTGTCGAACATTATTGTCGGGCGAGCACATCCGACACTGATATATTGAAGGCGGCTGACCAGCACATCATGTGCGCTACAGCTCAGCCCATTCGGAACTACGCCGGTCACCTTTGAGAATAATAATAATTTGCTAATTTCCAAAATGGGTTATCTAAGCGTAGCATACATATCCTCTGCTCTATTTTTAGATGCCCATTTTTGAAGAATCTGAACAAAAATCTACATTTATAAAAAAGAAAAGAAAATTTCAAAGTATGAGAGGCAAAGGAGAGAGTGATGGGTAAAATGTGGAGTGATAGGCAAGAAAGCGGAAGATTGGGTCAGAGAGGGAATCGGTTGGCAAGAGAGCAAAGTGGAAGCTGGGCGGTTGGCCAAATATCAGAGGGTAAGCGAGGGGCCAGAAAGAAGAGAGGGAGTGCAGGCTACAGTGGGAGCACTGACCCAGAAAAACAGAGAGAGCGTTTGGCCGGAAAGAGGGAGTGATCTGCAGATTGGGAGAAAGGATGATGGAAGAGTGCAATAGAATGGAAGAAAGGATGCAATATGCGCAGGTAGCAAGAAAGAAAGAAGGGCTGTAGACTGCAGAGGGAATTGGGGAGTGAAAGGTGTGAGTTGGGAGTATGGTTTGGAGTGTGGTAGGGGCTTGAGAGTGCAAATTGGGACTTTGCAGTGTGACAGAGCATGCAAGTATGTGCATGATTGAGAGTCAGAGATTCGAGAGTGTAAGTTGGGATGGAGAATTGATGAGTGTGAGGGGTGTTGGTGAGAGAGGTGTGTGGGTATTTATGGGATTGGAGAACACAGAAGGAGAATATTTTCACCATTACAATGGATAATGTCCAATGCCGTTAATAATATTAAATAGGGTTGCACATTGACCCCAAAAGGTAAAGCAAAATAATTGTTCTGTCAAGCCATGGACATCTGGAGCTCTTCCCATTAAATTAATTCATAAGGTACAAATAATGACAACCTGGCTATTTTGTAGCCTTGCACACTGCCTCTTTCCTGCAAAGTGCCAATCTTACACCCTCCAGTGAATGATAAAATGTGCAGCAAAGATGCTGCAATAAATAAACGCTTGTTCCTTAAAATGTCCGGTGTTATACCTCAAAATGTACCATTTCATGCTGCAAGGTCATGAAGGGTCTGCCTAACAGCCCCCCTCAAAAATAAAAAAATAAAAAATATTGCAAGAATCTTCCTGTGTTAGGCCTGGATATATGTTTTCATTGCTGTCATATGGTCCTGAACAGTTAACCTTATAATGATATCAGTCATGTAAGCGTTTATTTTTTATCTTATTTTTACAAATAACATTGAGGCTACCCGAAGAACCACTCTGAAACCCTCACACACTCTAACCCATCCACCCCAACCATGTATTCTACCTCCACTCTCTCTACCCCACTCACCCTACCCCCACACTCTACCGCCACCTGCTCACCCTACCCCCTCTCTCTCTAGCTCCACCCACCACCCCTACCTCCTTTCTCTCTCTCTCTCTCTACCCCCACCCACCCTACCTTCACTCGCTCTACCACACCCCCACACTCTCTACCCCACCCAACCGCCTTGGCCTCATTCTCTCTGCACCGCCCACCCTACGCCCACTCTCTCAACCCCCACCTACCCTGTCCAGACTGTCTATACCCACACCCACCGTACCCCAACTCTCTCTTCCCCACCTACCCTACCCACACTCTCACTACCCCATCCACCCAGCCTACACTTGTGTATAGGCGTGTTGTAAATGCCATATCATATCATTACCCCCACTCTCTCTATCCCCACCCAGCCAATCCACAATGTCTCTATCCACACCCACCCAGCCTACCAACTCTCTATTCCCACCCTCCCTACCAACTCCTTCTACCCACACCCACACTAACAACTCTCTCTGCTGTCACCCACCCTACCTCCACCATCCTTACCCTCATCCACCCTACCCTCACCCACCCTACCCACACCACCCCCACTTACACACCCTACCCCCTCTTTCTATACCCCCATCCACACACCATACCCTCTCAATCTATCCCAACCCATCCTACCACCATCTACCGCCACCCATCCTACCCCCTTTTTTCCTACTCAACACTACTACCTCTCTCTTTAACCCCACCAACCACCCTACACACATTATCCCCTCACCCACCTTACCTCATGCTACCTCCTTTATTCCCCAAACCACCCATCTTACCCCCTCTCTCTATACCCTCTCATCCTTCCTCTCACACACTTGCTTTATTCTTACTCTCACTCTTAGCCTTCCTCGCTCATATTTCCTCTTGTTTATTATTGTGACAGCAAAGGTATGAACCACTGCTGTCTCACTTACATTTCTGTTCCTCAATCGGGATAGAAATGCTTTTTTTAGATCACGTTTTAAGGGCCTGTCATGGTAAAATGCGCTCGGAGCCTGTTGAACATTATTGTCAGGCGAGCGCTTCTGACACTGATATATTGAAGGTGACTGACCAGCACATTATGTGCACTACAGCTCAGCTCTTCGGAACTACACAGGTCACCTTTGAGAATAATAATAATTTGCTAATTTCCAAAAATGGGTTATCTAAGCGTAGCATACATTTCCTCTGCTCTATTTTTAAATGCCCCATTTTTGTAGAATCTGAGCCAAAATCTACATTTAAAAAAAAAATACATTTCACAGTATGAGAGGGAAAGGAGATAGTGATGGGTCAAATGTGGAGTGATAGGCAAGAAAGCGGAGGAGTGAGTCAGAGAGGGAATTGGAGAGCAGAGAGGTAGCTGGGGCCCTGGGCCAAATATCAGATGGTAAGCGAGGGGCCATAAAGCAGAAGGAGTGCGAGCTACAGGGGGAGCAGTAGCCCAGAAAAACAGATAGAGCGATTTTCCAGAAAGAGATAGTAATCTGCAGATTGGGAGAAAGGATGAGGGAAGAGTGCGATAGAATGGAAGAAAGGATGCATGATGCAGAAGTAGCAAGAAGCAATGGAGGGCTGCAGACTGCAGGGGGAATTGGGGACATAAGGTGTGAGTTGGGAGTATGGTTTGGAGTGTGGCAAGGGCTTGGGTGTGCAAATTGGACTTCCTAGTGTGACAGAGCACTCAAGTATGTGCATGATGAGAGTGAGAGGCTCGGGAGTGTACGTTGGGATGGAAAATTGGTTAGTGTGAGGGGTTTTGGTGAGAGAGATGTGTGGGTATTTGTGAGATTGGAGAACATAGTAGGGGAATACCTTCACCATTACAACTGATAATGATCAATATAGTTAATAATATTAAATGAGCATGCACATTAACCCCAAAAGGTAAAGCAAAAAAAAATATTGCGAGAATCTTCCTGTGTTAGGCCTACATATAATTTTGATTGATGCCATGTGGTCCTGAAAAGTTAACCTTATAATGAGATCAGTCCTGTAAGCGTTTATTTTTAAACTTATTTTTAGAAAATACCCTTGAGGCTACCCGAAGAACCACTCTGACATTGCCACCTGCGACTGAACTCTGGACACTGAACACGTTTTGCAGGCTCCTGTAGAAAAGAGATCCGCTACATCCTTGGGGCTAATGCCTGATCTCTCACAGACAGAGACATGCAGGCAAGTGCCACATACTAGCGTAGCTGGGCCAAGAGCATCGTGTCTTGGCAACACTGTAAAACATCCCGATTGCTGTGATAGAAGCATGATTCGCTCCAGCACATTGCATTTTACATGAAAGCACATTCCCCCAAGTACAGCGCCCCTGCAGGGCACTGTGAATACACCAGTAGATCGAACAAACCGACAGTGCTGACCTGCCTTTATTTCCAAAGCCTGTACCATTATAGTCAGAGTGGGTGTTGCAGTTTATGATTTACAATTATTATAATTTGCAGAAGTTCAAACATTGGCGGGAACAATTGACTTACTGTACTCTTGGTGCTGCGCAATTTATTTTGCGTTGAAAACAATATGCTAATACACTGAATCGATTTTCAACTTATTTGATTTTAAAAGCAAAACAAAACCAAAGTACACGTGAGCACCAAGGATGCAGCCGAGAAACGCTGTCGCTGCGCGGTGTTTGTGGGCGTTTCCTCACAGGCGTCCTTTGTCTCGTCGGGACGCAGCGTGCACTGGGACGAGTTAGGTGAGAAGCCAGTGGCTTTAGTAGCAGGAGAAGCCGCAAGCCTGCAGTGCAAGCCCTCCAGCACCCCTCGGTACGACGCGTTCCACTGTGCCAGCCAGCCCATGTCGCAGTCACAATTCCAAGGGTTGTAGGAAAGGAAGATGTACCGTAACTTGGGCAGTCGAAGAAACAACGGGTGAGGAATGGACGCCAAATGGTTCCTGCTTAAGTGAAGAAACTCCAGTTCTTTCAGGGAGGAGAAGGCGTTTCTGGAGATGTACACTATGCGGTTGTTGTTCAGGTATAGTTTCTTCAAGTTAATCAGGCTGCTGAAGGGGCAGCGGATGGCTGTGATCCTGTTTGCTTCAAGGTACATCGTCTTAAGATGGATTAGGCCTTCGAAAAGCTGGTTAGGCAGATCAGAAATATTGTTGTGTCCTAAATTTAGATTACGCAGTTCATTCAGGTGGATGAACGCCTCGCCTTGAATCACCCATATGCGGTTCTTTCGGAGATTTAGAGTATGCAGGGACGTCTGAAACATGAGCGAATTCTTACCAATAGCCTCTATGTTATTCCTTTCCAAGGACAGCCGTGTGATGTTCGGCACTTTGCTCAAAGCGTGAGGGATGTAGCGCATCTTGTTGGAAGTTAAATCCAGAATTTCCAAGGACACCAGGTGTGAAAATACAAGTGGGTGGATTTCAAAGATGTTGCAGTGAGACACATCCAAAGAAATTAGGTTGGAGAGTCCCTGGAAGGTGTACGCGTGCAGGTAGGTCAGTCTGGAATTTGCGCTGAGATTTAAGTTTCTTAAATCTGTCAGGGCAACAAAAGTTCCAGGGTACAGGAAAGTCAGGTTATTGTGGTTTAGCCAAAGAGTCTGAATTGAAGGGACAAGGTGGAAATAGTTGAAAGAAAGAATGCACAGAAGATTTCCAGCCAGGTTTAGATAGGTGGCCGATGCAGTTATGTCTTCAGGCAGGGCTGTTAACCCCAAATTGTTGCAGTGAATGACCTCTTCTGTGTAGCATTTACATAGAGCCGGACACGCCGAAGCACTGAAGTGCAGCTCAAATGACAACAAAAAGGCAGACACCGAAAAAATAGGAAAGAACATGACAAACGAGGAGTGGGGAATGACTGATACTCCGCCCACGTCAACCTTGACGTAAATAGAGAATTACAAGAATGTAAATTGCTTTTCCAATTTCTGCTAAATAAATGAGACAGCTTAATTACAACATTGCTAAGCTGAGGTAAGCTTCTTTTGTGCTCCTAACTACGTAGAAAACTGTTTCGACGGAGACACAGTCTGTTCCTCTTTGTGTTTGATTTTGGGTACATGAAGTAAAGTATTTCTGCTGATGACCCTGAGGACATTCTCTTGGCTTTTTCATGCAGGTCGTGGTCTCAACTACTCCCTTACGTTGTCATGTATGTGTTCATTCTGTGTGGTTTATGTTTATGATTAGGTTTCATCCGGTTTGAATTATATGGTAACTTGTTATATTCAATTACAGAACGGCTACTAAAATATATTATTGTATTCTGTTACCTACACAGCTATATTTTACCATTCTGGGCATGCCATAGTTTCCAGCTACCATCAGATGGATTCTTCAATCAACATTGGTGGATAATTATCAACGGTGCCTATTTCATAACTGTCATGTGGGACGACCGACAGGGACCATCCTTCCCTTTGGTGGTACCAGCAATAAGGAGCAACCTGTCAGCGTTTAGGATGTAAAAACGTGCTGAAGCGAAAGCGTTGCACTTGAAAGTGCAAAGAATCCATATCTTCTCTCAAAGGGAACACCATGTGCGTCACTAGAAAGTTTTGCTGGTGTAACATAAGGACACACAAGAATTGGAGTACAGGGATTGACCGATCACTGATCGCAATCAGTTTCATTAGGAAGTTATAAAGATATCGTTCATTTCGTGGACTTAATTTTCTCTTGTGAGCATTCTTTGCAAAATAAAAACACTTGTTACATTGCAGACTTTTGATGTTTTCTTAAAAAGAAATGTGTTGCTCTCCTATTTGGGACAAGAAAGATAGGTTACGCCCTGTGAGAGCATGTGTGTGTTTATCTGCCTGGTTATGGCGTGGGTATTCAGGGGGCGTGTTTGGCTACGCTGGCCACGAACGCCATGAAAATAGGTGGAGCATTTCAATTGGACTAGTGATGTCAGTTTGAGGGGCGGGTGATCTGTATTCTTGCTACGAGGGCACTTGAACTTAGAGCGATGCATCAACAGATAGGATTAGCACAAGAGGGTGGCACCCAACCCGTTGTTTTCGCATGTGTAAAAGTGAGGAAAACTAAGGTAAGATGCATAGGACATGTTTTTAGGATCGATCACATTATGCTTAGAAATACATGCCCGAACAATCAGGACGATGCCATTTCTGAGCAAATTTCCCCTTTAAAAGTGTGGAAAGATGAAATAGAATGAATAGAAAAAGGGAGAGTGTTCCGGGATATAGGGGCTAAGGGAGAAAAGGAGTGCCCAGAGTGCAACGGCAGTTGTGACAGGAGACACTGTAACATTGTATTTAGTGACAGGAAGTCTTTTCACTGTTTTTGCAAAGCTGTAGGCAGGACTCTCCTTAAAAGCTGTTACATGCGTCGAGTGCCCAGAGTGCAAGGGTAGTTGTGGCAGGAGACATTGCAACATTGTATTCAGTGTCGGGAAGTCTTTTCACTGTTTTTGCAAAGCTGGAGTTGTGATTCACCTTAAAAGCCGTTACACACGCTCAGTGCCAAAAGTGCAAGGGTAGTTGTGGCAGTTGGAGTAGTGAGCTGAGTGGTGAGTGGTCCTATAATTATATACAAGTTTAATGATGCTGGCAACTTGTAAAGTGTACCAATTGAGAAGCGTTAGCAGTACTGCAAAGAAACGCATCACAGGCACAAGTAGAAACTTAACTCGTTTGCAGCAAATTGCAGGCTAACGGATCTGCTCAAGGAATTGTGACAGCGGATGAGGAAAAACACGTGCAGAACACTTTATGAACCGAACACAGTAAAATAACAGCATTTCTCAAACAAACTATTTTATACATTCCAATAAACATGGCTATTGAAACAGAAGTTATGGTGCAACAAGAGGAGCAATTGGCACCAATAACTGTGGACTCATTCATGTTGGCACCAGTTGATTAAAACTCATGTGTTTACGCTTGCAGTGGAATTCACTGGGTGATTTTGTTAAAGTAAATAATCCTAAGAACTTCAATGATGACCATAGCTTGGGAAATGTAATTGGTTTTGCAGCCTTGAGCAGGATAAATATATTGAAATCCCCATGCTCTATACCACCCACCAGCCCTACACCCACTCTCTCTACCCCCACCCACCCTATCCTCACCCTCTATCCCCACCAGCACACCCTAACCTCACTCTCTCTACCCCCACCTGCCTTACCCCCATACTCTCTACACCACCCATCTGCCCTACCTCCACTCTCCTTACCCCACTTACCTTATACACACTGTCTCGACCCTGACCCACCCTGCCCCAACTCCCTCTATCCCCACCCTCCCTATCCACACTCTCACTACCCCATCCACCCAGCCACCCAACTCTCTATTCCCACCCACCCTATCAACTCTTTCTACTCACACTACCAACTCTCTCCACCCCCACGCACCCTACCCTCATCTTCTCTACCCTCACCCACCCTACCCTCACACCCTTTAACCCCACCCAGACTACCCCCTCTCTCTCTTCCCCTTTCCACAGACGTTACCCCCTCACTCTTTCACCACCCACACTACCCCCTCTCTCTACCACCACCCATCTTACCCCATCTTTCACTACCACCTCTCTCTTTACCCCCACCATCCACCCTACACCCTTTATTCCCCCACCCACCCTACCTCATAATACCTACTCTATTCCTCCACCCACCCATCTTACCCCCTTTCCCTATTAGCTCTCATCCTTCCTCTCACACACTTGCTTATGTCTTACTCTCTCACTCTCACCCTTTCCCGCTCATATTTCCTTTTGTTTTTTGTTAAGACAGTAGTGGTATGAACCACTTCTGTCTCACTTACATTCCTGCTCCTCAAACAGGGTAGAAATGCTTTTTTTGGATCACATTTTGCAGTGACAGGCCCCTTAAGGGACCGTCATGGTAAAACGCGCTCAGAGCATTTAGTACATGATTGTCGGCCGAGCGCTTCGGACACTTATGTATTGAGGGCGGCTGACCAGCACATCATTTGCGCTACAGCTCAGCCCTGTGGAACTGTGCAAGTAACCTTTGAGAATAAGGTGACCTGCTAATTTCCAAAAATGGGTTATCTAAACGTAGGATACATATCCTCTGCTCTATTTTTAGATGCCCCATTTTTAGAGGATCTGAGCTCAAATCTACATGTAAAAAGAAGAAAACAAATATTCACAATATGAGAGGGAAAGGAGAGGGTAATGGGTCAAATGGGGAGTGATAGGCAAGAAAGCAGAGGAGTGGGTCAGAGAGGGAATCGGTTGGCAAGAGAGCAGAGTGGAAGCTGGGGCATTGGGCCAAATATCAGAGGGTTAAGCGAGGGGCCAGAAAGCAGAGAGGGAGTGCAGGTTACAGAGGGAGCAGTGGCCCAGAAAAACAGCGAGAGAGCGTTTGGCCGGAAAGAGGCAGTGATCTGCAGATTGGGAGAAAGGATGAGGGAAAGTGCAATAGAATGGAAGAAAGGATGCAATATGCTGAAGTAGCAAGAAAGAAAGAAGGGCTGTAGACTGCAGGAGGAATTGGGGAGTGTAAGGTATGAGTTGGGAGTATGGTTTGGAGTGTGGCAGAGGCTTGGGAGTGCAAATTGGGACTTTGCAGTGTGACAGAGCACGCAAGTATGTGCGTGATTGAGAGTCAGAGATTCGAGAGTGTAAGTTGGGATGGAGAATTGATGAGTATGAGGGGTTTTGGTGAGAGAGGTGTGTGGGTATTTGTGGGATTGGAGAACATAGAAGGGGAATATTTTCACCATTACAACTGATAATGAGCAATACTGTTAATAATATTAAATAGGGTTGCACATTGACCCCAAAAGGTAAAGCAAAATAACTGTTCTGTCAAACCATGGACATCTGGGGCTCTTCACATTACATTAATTCATATGATACAAATAATGACAACCTGGCTATTTTGTAGCCTTGCACACTGCCTCTTTCCTGCAAAGGGCCAATCTTACACCCTCCAGTGAATGATAACATGTGCAGCAAAGATGCTGCAATAAATAAATGCTTTTGTCTTAAAATGTCATGTGTTATACCTCAAAATGTACCATTTCATGCCGCAAGATAATGAAGGGTCTGCCTAATAGCCCCCCCCCCAAAAAAAAAAGATATTGCAAGAATCTTCATGTGTTAGGCCTACATATATGTTTCATTGCTGTCATATGGTCCTGAACAGTTAACCTTATAATATCAGTCATGTAAGTGTTTATTTTTAAACTTATTTTTTCAAATAACATTGAGGATACCCAAAGAACCACTCTGAAACCCTCACACACTCTAACTCATCCACCTCAACCACATATTCTACCTCCACACTCTCTACCGCCACCTACCCACCCTAGCCCCTCTCTCTCTAGCTCCATCCCTCTCTCTCTCTACCCCCACCGACCCTACCTTCACTCTCCCTACCATAGCCCCACTCTCTCTACCCCACCCACCTGTCTTAGCCCCATTCTCTCTGCACCAGCCACCCTACCCCCATTCTCTCAACCCCCACCTACCATATCCACACTGTCTATACCCACACCCACCCTACCCCAACTCTCTCTTCCCCACCTACCCTATCCACACTCCCACTACCCCATCCACCCAGCCTACACTTGTGTATAGGCGTGTTATAAATGCCATATCATATCATTACCCCCACTCTCTCTATCCCCACCCAGCCTATCCACAATGCTTCTATTCACACCCACCCAGCCTACTAACTCTCTATTCCCACCCTCCCTACCAACTCTTTCTACCCACACCCACACTAACAACTCTCTCTGCTGTCACCCACTCTACCCTCACCGTCCCTACCCTCATCCACCCTACCCTCACCCACCCTACCCACACGCCCCCACTTACACACCCTACCCCCTCTTTCTATACCCCCATCCGCACACCATACCCTCTCAATCTATCCCAACCCATCCTACCACCATCTACCGCCACCCATCCTACCCCCTTTTTTCCTACTCAACACTGCTACCTCTCTCTTTAACCCCACCAACCACCCTACACACGTTATCCCCCCACCCACCTTACCTCATGCTACCTCCTTTATTCCCTAAACCACCCATTTTACCCCCTCTCTCTATACCCTCTCATCCTTCCTCTCACACACTTGCTCTATTCTTACTCTCACTCTTAGCCTTCCTCGCTCATATTTCCTCTTATCATTGTGACAGCAAAGGTATGAACCACTGCTGTCTCACTTACATTTCTGTTCCTCAATCGGGATAGAAATGCTTTTTTTAGATCACGTTTTAAGAGCCTTTCATGGTAAAATGCGCTCAGAGCCTGTTGGACATTATTGTCAGGCGAGCGCTTCTGACACTGATATATTGAAGGTGACTGACCAGCACATTATGTGCACTACAGCTCAGCTCTTCGGAACTACGCAGGTCACCTTTGAGAATAATAATAATTTGCTAATTTCCAAAAATGGGTTATCTAAGCGTAGCATACATATCCTCTGCTCTATTTTTAGATGCCCCATTTTTGTAGAATCTGAGCCAAAATCTACATTTAAAAAATAAAAATTCAATTTCGCAGTACGGGAGGAAAAGGAGATAGTGATGGGTCAAATGTGGAGTGATAGGCAAGAAAGCGGAGGAGTGAGTCAGAGAGGGAATTGGAGAGCAGAGTGGTAGCTGGGGCCCTGGGCCAAATATCAGATGTTAAGCGAGGGGCCATAAAGCAGAAGGAGTGCGGGCTACAGGGGGAGCAGTAGCCCAGAAAAACAGATAGAGGGATTTTCCAGAAAGAGATAGTAATCTGCAGATTGGGAGAAAGGATGAGGGAAGAGTGCGATAGAATGGAAGAAAGGATGCATGATGCAGAAGTAGCAAGAAGCAATGGAGGGCTGCAGACTGCAGGGGGAATTGGGGACATAAGGTGTGAATTGGGAGTATGGTTTGGAGTGTGGCAAGGGCTTGGGTGTGCAAATTGGACTTCCTAGTGTGACAGAGCACTCAAGTATGTGCATGATGAGAGTGAGAGGCTCGGGAGTGTACGTTGGGATGGAAAATTGGTTAGTGTGAGGGGTTTTGGTGAGAGAGATGTGTGGGTATTTGTGAGATTGGAGAACAGAGTAGGGGAATACCTTCACCATTACAACTGATAGTGATCAATATAGTTAATAATATTAAATGAGCATGCACATTAACCCCAAAAGGTAAAGCAAAAAAAAATATTGCGAGAATCTTCCTGTGTTAAGCCTACATATAATTTTGATTGATGCCATGTGGTCCTGAAAAGTTAACCTTATAATGATATCAGTCCTGTAAGCGTTTATTTTTAAACTTATTTTTAGAAAATACCCTTGACGCTCTCCGAAGAACCACTCTGAAATTGCCACCTGCGATTGAACTCTGAACACTGAACACGTTTTGCAGGCTCCTGTAGAAAAGAGATCCGCTACATCCTTGGGGCTAATGCCTGATCTCTCACAGACAGAGACATGCAGGCAAGTGCCACATACTAGCGTAGCTGGGCCAAGAGCATCGTGTCTTGGCAACACTGTAAAACATCCCGATTGCTGTGATAGAAGCATGATTCGCTCCAGCACATTGCATTTTACATGAAAGCACATTCCCCCAAGTACAGCGCCCCTGCAGGGCACTGTGAATACACCAGTAGATCGAACAAACCGACAGTGCTGACCTGCCTTTATTTCCAAAGCCTGTACCATTATAGTCAGAGTGGGTGTTGCAGTTTATGATTTACAATTATTATAATTTGCAGAAGTTCAAACATTGCTGGGAACAATTGACTTACTGTACTCTTGGTGCTGCGCGATTTATTTTGCGTTGAAAACAATATGCTAATACACTGAATCGATTTCCAATTTATTTGATTTTAAAAGCAAAACAAAACCAAAGTACACGTGAGCACCAAGGATGCAGCCGGGAAACGCTGTCGCTGCGCGGTGTTTGTGGGCGTTTCCTCACAGGCGTCCTTTGTCTCGTCGGGACGCAGCGTGCACTGGGACGAGTTAGGTGAGAAGCCAGTGGCTTTAGTAGCACGAGAAGCTGCAAGGCTGCAGTGCAAGCCCTCCAGCACCCCTCGGTACGACGCGTTCCACTGGGCCAGCCAGCCCATGTCGCAGTCACAATTCCCAGAGTTGTAGGAAAGGAAGATGTGCCGTAACTTGGGCAGTCGAAGAAACAACGGGTGAGGAATGGACGCCAAATGGTTCCTGCTTAAGTGAAGAAACTCCAGTTCTTTCAGGGAGGAGAAGGCGTTTCTGGAGATGTACACTATGCGGTTGTTGTTCAGGTATAGTTTCTTCAAGTTAATCAGGCTGCTGAAGGGGCAGCGGATGGCTGTGATCCTGTTTGCTTCAAGGTACATCGTCTTAAAATGGATTAGGCCTTCGATAAGCTGGTTAGGCAGATCAGAAATATTGTTGTGTCCTAAATTTAGATTACGCAGTTCATTCAGGTGGATGAACGCCTCGCCTTGAATCACCCATATGCGGTTCTTTCGGAGATTTAGAGTATGCAGGGACGTCTGAAACATGAGCGAATTCTTACCAATAGCCTCTATGTTATTCTTTTCCAAGGACAGCCGTGTGATGTTCGGCACTTTGCTCAAAGCGTGAGGGATGTAGCGCATCTTGTTGGAAGTTAAATCCAGAATTTCCAAGGACACCAGGTGTGAAAATACAAGTGGGTGGATTTCAAAGATGTTGCAGTGAGACACATCCAAAGAAATTAGGTTGGAGAGTCCCTGGAAGGTGTACGCGTGCAGGTAGGTCAGTCTGGAATTTGCGCTGAGATTTAAGTTTCTTAAATCTGTCAGGGCAACAAAAGTTCCAGGGTACAGGAAAGTCAGGTTATTGTGGTTTAGCCAAAGAGTCTGAATTGAAGGGACAAGGTGGAAATAGTTGAAAGAAAGAATGCACAGAAGATTTCCAGCCTGGTTTAGATAGGTGGCCGATGCAGTTATGTCTTCAGGAAGGGCTGTTAACCCCAAATTGTTGCAGTGAATGACCTCTTCTGTGTAGCATTTACATAGAGCCGGACACGCCGAAGCACTGAAGTGCAGCTCAAATGACAACAAAAAGGCAGACACCGAAAAAATAGGAAAGAACATGACAAACGAGGAGTGGGGAATGACTGATACTCCGCCCACGTCAACCTTGACGTAAATAGAGAATTACAAGAATGTAAATTGCTTTTCCAATTTCTGCTAAATAAATGGGACAGCTTAATTACAACATTGCTAAGCTGAGGTAAGCTTCTTTTGTGCTCCTAACTACGTAGAAAACTGTTTCGACGGAGACACAGTCCGTTCCTCTTTGTGTTTGATTTTGGGGACATGAAGTAAAGTATTTCTGCTCATGACCCTGAGGACATTCTCTTGGCTCTATGCATGTCGGTGGACTCTAGAAAGATCCATGCATGGCATATTCCATCAAAGGCTTATCACTACTTTGGGCTCAGATTTTCCTCCACATGCTGACTCAGTATATGATGCGTCCTCATTTTAATGAGGATTGTTACCTGGAAATGTATAATGGCTCCCTGCTGTCAAATTACGAGTTCCACCATGTTCAAGCAGCTAATATAGCCAATCCTGTAATGCACCACAACCACGTACATGGCAATCAAAGCATTAACATGCAGAGAAGTACCAGCAAGGAATACTGTACTTAGTTCTACTGATTTGTTATGCTAATGCCCACTAAAAAGTATACATATTCCAAATGTTTGCCATTGTGAACTGTTTACCCAAGCCATTCATCATGCAGTGTCAGCATCCAGACTTCTACAATCCCACACCCATGCAAGCGGCACGTCTAGACTGCCCGAAGTACTATAAAACCTTACCATTGACAGGTGTGAGCGCTATAACTGACAGATAACATGAATGTATTTGACACATATATGCATTCTCCAAAAGCAGCACATGTCTGCATTTCCAGCTGAAATTTGCTTTAGAGGAATAATGGAGGGTAGGGCCTGAAACCAGGCACAGCGTACTGCTATGCCCCACTGCTAGACCTTTGTTCTGTAACAGAAGCATTCAAATCTGCAGTTACAAAACCTGCAGGGATTAGACACAGCACAACCTCTAGACCCCATGCATGGAAGCGACTGATCAAAATAGGCATGGACCTCTGTGCAAATGAAGGCAGAAGTGTAGTTAGTAGACAATATTAAGCTGGCTAAGGCACCGGGGTAGTGATGTGTTGGGATGCATACTCCACCTGGGTGTGAATGGGGGGGATGCATACTCCACCTGAGTGGGAATGGGGGGGATGCATACTCCACCTGGGTGTGAATGGGGGGATGCATACTCCACCTGGGTGGGAATGGGGGGGGATGCACACTCCACCTGGGTGGGAATGCACGGTGAGTGGAGAATGCACTCAGAGCCAAACACTCCTGACCTGAACCTCCCAACCCCAACACAACACATCACTGGCACACATTGCACCAATTACGTATATCAATGACAACATGTAAGACGCACAACCTGGCCACCATGTGTATGTCTAGCAAAGCATCACTAAACATGATAGCAACTGTGCCAGTGTGGCAAATGTGACCATGCACTGTTTAGTATACACAGCAAAAATGGGAAGCAAAACATCGTCCTGCAGCCACAGTACACCCACACCAGCATGCAAGAATTCACCCTGCATCATCTGTACAACGCCATCCAGACTACCACACCTTATAGCAGTATAGAATGCATCTAAATAATATTTGTGTATACGTACAGGGACATGTGCATGTCCACAGCAAATAGCTGCGGGCATGACTGTGAATCCTGAAGGTGGTAGCTCATAGTGAAACACACCTATTTGTATTTGCTTGCAAGTGATGGAGGATATCCCTTGAAGCCGTGGTTACTTACCCCTTTGCGTAACCCACGGGACAGACAAGAATAGCAGTACAATCAGGTTCACACCCGTACCCGTGTTGTGATTGAGCAGACCTTTGGCCTGTTGAAGGCGCGGTTCTGCTGCCTAATGTCATGATCTCTGCTTCCAAAAGGTCAGGGTTTTCCCAACTCCCTTGGAAGCAGATCCATAACCCAGGTTCCGAGTGCCAACCAGTCCCAATTGGGACCTTTTGGACCCAGTCCTGGCGCCAGTGGCACCAGGCTCATAAATATGCCCAGTCCCAGCGCTGGAAGCGCCGGGCTCATAATGCTTGGGTGGACTTACCTGCAGCAGACCATGCTGCTTACTTGCCTGCCAGTTGAGCCTCTGATCCTCTTCTGTTTGGAAGCGCCGGGCTCATAATGCTTGGGTGGACTTACCTGCAGCAGACCATGCTGCTTACTTACCTGCCAGTTGAACCCCTGATCCTCTTTTGTTTGGGACTACTTTTCCTGTTGGGTGGGGCAGGAGCCACTCCCTAGATTCAGAACACTGGAACTCTTCTGGAAAGCAGGAACTCTTTTCTTACCTAGGCGTGGCTGTGGAAGGAGACACCTAAGCACTACAGGAGGCTATTTAAACCACACCCGATGGATGAATCTTGCTTTGCGTTATTCTGCATCCTCTGCAGCAGAACGCTCATCGTGTCTTCTGCATCTGATCCTGGGCCTAAGGAAAAAGGCTTACCATCCTGAATCCAGTCTTCAGCAACACCTATAAAGACAAGAAAGAACAGGTTAGCATTACTGTCTTCAGTGACAGCTCTTCACTTACCTGGTCCATCGGCTGTCACCAACGCCTCGCGCTGCATTCCGGCATCTGAAAGACAAAGGCTTACCTACTCTTCGTGCGCTCCGGAGGTCTTCACACTGCATTCCGGCATCTGAAAGACAAAAGCTTACCAACTCTTCGCACGCTCCGGAGGCCTTCGGCGCTGCATCCCGCATCTGAAAGACAAAACAAGGTGCGTTTAAAGACATTGGGGAACTTTAATACTCACGTGCCATTACTCCTTTCCACATCTAACCCAGTGGGTATTCCGGCACCCTGCAGCCGCTCTGAACCTGTACCTGCAAAATAAAAAGACAGTTAGAGCGCATCGTGAAGCAGGCAACAAGCGCTAACTTACGTGCTTCCAGGCGCTTCTATTCATCACACGGGCTCCATCTTCAACTCACTTCAGCCCGTCATCCGCCATCGCCGGAACCCTGCAAAACAAGAAACATCATTACTAAAGACTTTAAAGACATTAGAATTACTCGAAACTTACCGTTCGTGCAGTAAACGACGGACAGCAGTCCTCTGAAGTCAAGAGGCCTGCTCCCCTTATCCAGTGAAGAAACTGGTTACAGCACCCTGCCCCGAGGCAGATGGAGAGCACGGCGTTCACTTACCTAAGACATCTTACCCTTCGAGTCAGACATACAGTGCACAGAGGTCCAGCCCAAAGAGCCAGCCGTGTGTTACACATCACCTTTGAAGATACGGTATACGCCCAGTCAAGACCGGCGCCTCTACGGGAATCAGGTGAGCGTTACAGAACTCAAAGCCTACCACAAAACTCCCGTCCAGGCGCTATGGAAACCTCGGATACCGACCAGCTAGCCCAGTTACTTGGGGAACTAAGGGCAGAAGTGCATGCAGCCCGTCAGGAAACGAACGCTCTAAGAAGGGAACTGATTATTTCCAAGGAGCGAACAGATGATCTCGCTAGACAATTGCTACAGTCACAAGCCGGACAGACCCCGTTACCCGCATCTGGGGGAAATCTTCCTTCTACATCCTCTATGAATCCAGTGCAGATCAACCTACCTGGGAATGTACCTCTGGCTCCGCCCGAACGATTTTCTGGTGACCCAAAGAGGTTTGCAGTATTTATCAATCAGTGCCGGTTGCATTTCTTATGCCGGCCAGCAGCCTTTCCAACTGATCAAGCTAAAGTAGCTTTCGTGCTTTCGTACCTTAGTGGCAATGCGGCAGACTGGTCGATCCCTCTAGTAAATCAAGATGATCCGGTCCTCCATGATTTTCAAGCTTTTCAGCTCAGTATGGAAAAACTGTTCGCAAGACATTCACAGGGGCAGGCCTTGGACAATGAGCTTCTTTCATTGCGACAAGGTAATCAAGACCTTTTGGCTTATATTGCGTCTTTCAACAGACTGATAGTGGAAACTCAATGGCCTGAGGACAAAAGGATTACGCTGTTTTATAGAGGTCTACGTGGAGAGCTCAAAGATGTGTTAGCCCAAGTAGTGAATCCCCCACAAGATTGTTCGGACTATATAGACTTAGTCGTTCAAATAGATCACAGACTGCAGAACAGGAAGGCCGATCGTTCCAAGTTTGATGCTCGAGTATTTTCCAAACCGCCAACTCCTTCCAAAGGAGTAGACTCCGGGGAACCCATGCAAATAGGGGGTCTGAAAGGTCCTCTAACACAAAAGGAGCGGGAAAGGAGAAAACAGTTGCAATTATGCCTCTATTGCAGAAACTCAGGGCACTTTCTTCGAGACTGTCCGGTGAAACCTGCCAAGAAGGCAGTAGGAGCTGCAGTTACCAAAGTTACAAACTCTGAGCAGGGAAACGACCTCGCCCGACAAGAATAGAGGTCCTCTTGCCGAGCGTGAAAACCAGTTCCGTGACCTCGCATTTCGTGATACCTATGGTCCTCATTAGCCCTGATAATCCGGATCGATTACATGCAATTGAAGCTTACGTCGACAGCGGTGCCATCGGCAATTATGTGGATCATGAAATGGTTTTGAGGATGAATCTAACTCTTTGTCCCAAGGCTGTAAAGGACGTCATTACTACGGTGGATGGTACGGAGATAGCCTCCGGGCCAGTAACGCATACCACTCAAGAGGTGACGCTAGTAAGTCAAGATGGACACCATGAGAAGATCGTGTTCGATGTGATCAAGACCCCTCAGTTTCAGATTATTCTAGGAATACCTTGGTTAGAGAAACACAATCCTCTGATCGATTGGCGAGCAAGAACGGTCCAGTTTCCAGAATGTGTCTCTACTTGTCACCCTCCACCTGGTGTTGCACTGGCAGCAATTTCTTCAGAGACTCCCCAGTTACCTCCCGAATACCTAGAATACCAAGATGTTTTCCGGAAGGATCAGGCTAACTCTCTACCTCCTCATAGGTCTTATGACTGCCAGATAGACCTGATACCTGGATCTACTCCTCCTTGTAGTAGAATTTATGCCCTCACCGAGCCTGAGAACCTTCACCTTCGACAATACCTGGATCAATACCTGGCAAATGGGTTTATTCGTCCTTCCAAGTCCCCTGCTTCTTCAGCTTTGTTCTTCGTTCCAAAAAAGGAAGGAGACCTTAGAACTTGTATAGAATATCGCTCCCTGAACCAGATCACCATTAAGAATAGATATCCGTTACTTTTGATCCCTGAACTCCTGGACCAAGTCAGAAAAGCATGCATATATACAAAGCTGGATCTTAGAGGAGCTTACCACTTGGTACGAGTAAAAGAGGGCGATGAATGGAAGACGGCCTTCCGCACCAAGTATGGGCTATTTGAATATCAGGTCATGCCCTTCGGACTTTGCAATGCCCCGGCCGCCTTTCAATATTTTATGAACGATGTCCTCAGAGAGCTCATAGATGTGTGTGTTGTTGTTTACATTGACGACATCCTCGTTTATTCTTCATCGGAATCTGAACATCGGAAACACGTGAAAATGGTCCTCGAAAGATTGCGTCAACACAAACTTTTCGCTAAGTTGGAAAAATGTGTTTTCAACGTGACTGAAGTTGAATTCTTGGGATTCATATTATCACCTGGCGGAGTGCGTATGGATTCAAAGAAGGTCGATGCAGTTCTCAAATGGCCATCACCATCCTCCGTAAAAGGTGTGCAAAGCATGTTAGGCTTCGCTAACTTTTACCGCAGGTTTATCCCCGAATTCTCTCGAATAGTCCAGCCCATCACTGCCTTGTTAAAGAAAAACAAACGTTTTGAATGGTCTACCGAGGCGGAACAAGCTTTCCAGGATTTGAAGACTAAATTTATCTCTGCACCAATCTTAAAACACCCTCGCCCCGAACTCCCCTACATCATGGAAACTGATGCTTCAAGCCTTGCCATGGGGGCAGTTCTATCACAAAAGGACCCGGTAACCAATCAGTTGCATCCCGTGGCATTTTGGTCCCGCAAATTCTCGCCTCCTGAAATCAATTACACGATTACTGACAAGGAACTTCTGGCTATCAAGTCTGCCTTTAAGGCTTGGCGGCATTATCTGCTGGGGGCCCGACACACCGTTACTGTGATTACGGATCACCGAAACCTGCAATATTTGAAAACCGCAAAAGCCCAATCCTCTAGACAACTCCGTTGGGCATTATTCTTTGCCGAGTTTGACTTCATAATTACCTATCGACCTGGTACAAAGAACGGTAAAGCTGATGCCCTTTCTCGGATGGGAGTGGAAGAACACTTGATCAACCCTAAACCTGTACCAATCATTCCCGAACAAAGAATTCTGGGTGTAATCGCCACAGAATCCATAGAGGAAGTTAAGGATAAAGCCAGGCAACTTGTAACTCCAGCAGACATACAGAATTGGCATCTGCAGGGAAAGGACTTTGCAGTAAAGGACAACCTATTGTATTTCCAAGAACGATTATACCTACCCAGCACAGATTTACAGAAAAAAGTAATCTCTTGTTATCACGATTCTTTAATGGAAGGACATCCCGGTATGGCCAAGACCTCAGAAAAGATCAAGCGCTACTTCTGGTGGCCGCCTTGGAAAAAAGATATCAGAGACTTTATAATGTCCTGTGGAGTATGCGCCCAAAACAAGAGTCAAAAGGAAAGACCAGCAGGCCTCTTACGCCCTATTGACATCCCACCTCGCCCTTGGCATACGCTTTCTATGGACTTCATCACCGATCTACCTCCATGCTCCGGATACAATACGATTCTAGTAATCGTGGACTTATTCTCCAAGATGGCGCATTTCATTCCGCTCAAAGGCTTGCCAACAGCAGCAACTCTGGCCCGAGAATTTCTCGAAAACATCGTCCGACTGCACGGTTTTCCTTCGGTTCTAATTTCGGATCGAGGTAGTCAATTTATTTCTCATTTTTGGCGAAGTTGCTGTCGGTCGGCTCAAATTGATGTGAGACTATCGACCAGTCACCACCCTCAGACCGACGGACAAACCGAGAGGACCAATCAAACTCTGGAACAGTATTTACGCTGCATGCTGCAACAAACTGAAAAAACTTGGAAAGACATCCTTTGGATAGCCGAATATGCCTACAATAACTCTGTCCATTCGGGAACTGGGAAAACCCCGTTTTTTCTTTTGTACGGCAGTCACCCTCGGAGTTGGATCCCCTCCAAGATCTTGAAACACCAGCAGTAGACTACCTGCATTCTACAATCACCCAAGCCTTTAAGGAAGCTGTTTCTCACCTTCAAAGGGCTAAAGAACAATACAAGAAAGGAGCAGATCAACATCGGAAGGAAGCCCCTCAATATCAAGTAGGGGATCAAGTCTGGTTATCCACCAAATATCTACCTCTAAAAGGGCCACGCACATTCAACCCAAGATACCTTGGTCCCTATTCCATCACTACCATAGTAAACCCAGTAGCGGTCAAGTTGGACTTGCCCCCGCACATGAAGATACATCCGGTCTTCCACGTCTCTCTATTAAAACCCGTGCAACCTCAAACCCGACTAACTAAATCTCCAAAACCTATCCTAGTTGATGGAGAACTCGAGTTTGAAGTCAAAAGCATTCTGTACTCCAAGATCTCCAAATCTAAACTATTTTACCTAATTGACTGGAAAGGCTACGGCCCCCAAGAGAGATCCTGGGAACCTGCTGAATATGTCCACGCTCCTCGCCTAATCAAAAGATTTCACCGAACATTTCCTGACAAGCCAAAACCCCCGGAGAAGCCCGGTTTGGGAGGGGCCTTGAGGGGGGGTACTGTCATGATCTCTGCTTCCAAAAGGTCAGGGTTTTCCCAACTCCCTTGGAAGCAGATCCATAACCCAGGTTCCGAGTGCCAACCAGTCCCAATTGGGACCTTTTGGACCCAGTCCTGGCGCCAGTGGCACCAGGCTCATAAATATGCCCAGTCCCAGCGCTGGAAGCGCCGGGCTCATAATGCTTGGGTGGACTTACCTGCAGCAGACCATGCTGCTTACTTGCCTGCCAGTTGAGCCTCTGATCCTCTTCTGTTTGGAACTACTTTTCCTGTTGGGTGGGGCAGGAACCACTCCCTAGATTCAGAACACTGGAACTCTTCTGGAAAGCAGGAACTCTTTTCTTACCTAGGCGTGGCTGTGGAAGGAGACACCTAAGCAATACAGGAGGCTATTTAAACCACACCCGATGGATGAATCTTGCTTTGCGTTATTCTGCATCCTCTGCAGCAGAACGCTCATCGTGTCGTCTGCATCTGATCCTGGGCCTAAGGAAAAAGGCTTACCATCCTGAATCCAGTCTTCAGCAACACCTATAAAGACAAGAAAGAACAGGTTAGCATTACGGTCTTCAGTGACAGCTCTTCACTTACCTGGTCCATCGGCTGTCACCAACGCCTCGCGCTGCATTCCGGCATCTGAAAGACAAAGGCTTACCTACTCTTCGTGCGCTCCGGAGGTCTTCACACTGCATTCCGGCATCTGAAAGACAAAAGCTTACCAACTTTTCGCACGCTCCGGAGGCCTTCGGCGCTGCATCCCGCATCTGAAAGACAAAACAAGGTGCGTTTAAAGACATTGGGGAACTTTAATACTCACGTGCCATTACTCCTTTCCACATCTAACCCAGTGGGTATTCCGGCACCCTGCAGCCGCTCTGAACCTGTACCTGCAAAATAAAAAGACAGTTAGAGCGCATCGTGAAGCAGGCAACAAGCGCTTACTTACGTGCTTCCAGGCGCTTCTATTCATCACACGGGCTCCATCTTCAACTCACTTCAGCCCGTCATCCGCCATCGCCGGAACCCTGCAAAACAAGAAACATCATTACTAAAGACTTTAAAGACATTAGAATTACTCGAAACTTACCGTTCGTGCAGTAAACGACGGACAGCAGTCCTCTGAAGTCAAGAGGCCTGCTCCCCTTATCCAGTGAAGAAACTGGTTACAGCACCCTGCCCCGAGGCAGATGGAGAGCACGGCGTTCACTTACCTAAGACATCTTACCCTTCGAGTCAGACATACAGTGCACAGAGGTCCAGCCCAAAGAGCCAGCCGTGTGTTACACATCACCTTTGAAGATACGGTATACGCCCAGTCAAGACCGGCGCCTCTACGGGAATCAGGTGAGCGTTACACCTAAGCAGGTCTGGTGGAGCGCTCCTTTATAGGCCTGAGAAGGTGGCAAAGATCACCATGGCCTTTGTCATGCTGCACAACATGTGCGTCCGGAGAAATGTACCACTGCCACCTGACATTGACATGCATGCACTGGGTGAGGATGATGAGGATGGAGATGGAGGTGAAGCAGCACCCCTGCCAGTACGTGATGCACAGGATGGCCGTGCAGTACGCCAATCACTGATTCACGAATACTTCTGAACCACAGGGACTTTGATAGATATGTGTAAGTGACACACTGGGTCCATGTGGACATGCACACAGGGAATGTTGGGAGTTGTGCACTGAACACCGTCATACATTAAATGAATACACACGAAATGAACAATGTCCAGGCATTGAATGTTTTTTCATACAACGGGTGTATTGATTCAAACTGCTAAAATGTGACAACCACCCCTCCAAACCTCCAGTGAACTCCCAAAACCCCCCAGTGAACTCACAAAACCCCCCAGTAAACTCCCCTTACCCCCAGTATACTCCCAAAACCCCCCAGTGAACTCCCAAAACCCCCCAGTAAACTCCCCCTAACCCCCGGTGAACTCCCAAAACCCCCCATTAAACTCCCCCTAGTGCTCCCATTCACCCCAACACCATCTGAGTCACTCCCATAGTTCTCCCAAACTATTTGCGGGACTTCTTGCTGTCCGGGGGCAGCATTTCAGTGTGCCTCACACTCCTTCTCGTAGGACGCACATGCCTGGAGGGTCCAGAGGAAGTGGGGACAGAGGAAGCAGGTGTGGTGGATGGTGAGGAGTCGGTGGGGATTTCTACGCCTGCTGCAATTCGTGGCCGCTGCATGTGCAGCAGGATGGATGTCAGGACCTGTGTGATGGCCCCCAGACGGTCTCTCATCAGCAATGCCGAGGCATTGACTGCGGCTGTGTTGGCCGTTATGGCAGCTGTGGTTCCCGCTATGGCTGTGGCTATCTCCCGCCTGGTGTCCTCACCATCCACGATATATTGGTGCATCAGGTCCAACATTAACTCCTGTCTGGCCTCCACCCTCACCAGCCGTACCTCAAGGCTTTTGGTGGGAGCAGCAGTGGTCGAGGGTGCTGTCACGGAGCCTGCATTAATAGTGCTGTCCTCGGGTATGGGGCTCAGGTCGGAATCGTGCAGGCAGGGATCGGCACTGCTGTAGGTGGGTGATGGCTGAGTTTGGGGCAGGGGGTGGACATGGGGCTTGGGGAGTGTGGACATGCCACATGCGTCACTCCTTCCTGGTCCACATACTCGTCCACGTCATCTTCGGTGGTGGCCAGTGGTTCCAGGGCCTCGCCTTCCACTGGTGTAGGTGTTGGCAGCTGGGTGTCCACAGTGTCAGGCGCACTGGGTGTAGGTGTTGGCAGCTGGGTGTCCACAGTGTCAGGCACACTGGGTGTAGGTGTTGGCAGCTGGGTGTCCACAGTGTCAGGCACACTGGGTGTAGGTGTGGGCTGCGAGGCTGCCCCGGAGGTGGTGGTGTCGGTTGCCATTTTCTGTGGCCGGGACGTGGATGCCCTTGTGGTGGTATCCTGGCTGGCATCTTCTCCATCTGTGCCTGGGGGGGGGGGGTAGAAGAGATGCAGAGCATCAGTGATGGTGTTACATGCCAGATGCATTCTATGGTGCTGTGGAGTATTTCATTAATCATGCATTCATGACTTACAGGTGTGTCACACAGGGTAGTATGAGGGGGCATTTTGGCATTTGCTGCATGGCAGGTGGCATGCCGTTGTATTGGGGTTTGTGTGATGTATTACATGGGCACGGTCGTGTGTGTTGGCTGTGTGTTGGTAATGGGATTGGCACTCAGCATGCATTTCAGTGTGGCAGGGTTTGGCCCTCCATCTGGACAAGAATATGTTCATGTGTGTGCTGGGACATGCATTGCCTTGCCTAGGCTCTCTTCCACATCACTTGTGCTACGTCATGGTTTCCCCTACAGGGATCTGCAGGGTCACTCACCTCCATCTCCTGATGTTGCCGCACCCGTCTCCATCTCCCCAAATCCCTCGATGGACTCAAGATTGATGAACGTGCTTGCCGTCTCTTCCCAGGTGGTCAGATTGGCAGGAGAGTGGGTACCCCCGCCTGTAACCATGGCCTCCTTCCTGTTGCTTGACAGGATATTACGGACTCCGAGGCAGAGGTCATCCCACCTCTTCTTGCAATCCCTCACTGTCCATGGGGTGGTTCCAACAGCGGAGACCTTGCGGGCCACCTCCTGCCAGATCTCCTTCTTGCGCTGCTGCACCTCACGCTTCAGGTTCTGATCTTTTATCACATCAGCATGTGCGGCAAGGGTGTCCACAAGCATGTTCAATTCTGCATCAGAAAAGTGCTTTTTTCCGTAGGTGAGGGCAGTCTTCCGGGTTGCCTTCGACATGGTGTAAGTATTGCCACTGGTCTCTCCTGTAAACAACTGGTGGTTTGGGAGGATTGCAATGGATTGTGTTTTTAAAGATGGCCGTCAGCGCATTTCCTGTTCCGACGCGATGACGTTACTTCCGGGTCCGGTATTACGAGCCCGGTATTAGCATGTTGTTATTACCGGGTCGGTATTAAGGGGTTCCTCCTAGGCGGAGGCGGTATCGGCGGGTCCCGTGATGGCGCTATCGGGGGGTTGGAGGGCCTTTAGTACGGTCATTACCGTCATGGGTGTTCACGCGTGCTCGCATATTCGTAATCACCCGCTTTTACGCACGAATATCCCCTAAAGTTATTTAATCTTGGCTGGGTTAGCCTGCACTCCTTCACTATTTTCACATTTTGAAAACTGTTCTGCCACAAAGGGCAGATCCTACTCGAATAGTGGGAACCAATTCTTCATCGGCTCAAGCCCCTTCCTGGCTTGCTACAGCCGTCCCAAGAAAACACGCTTTTTGCTTCACCTGCGCAATCATGCGCTTTTTCGCACAACTGTACTGTTGAGCACAAGGCTCCCCACTTCTTAGGGCTGGACTAGAAAATTAGGGAACGACTCTGAAGAATTGTTTAATGCTCCTAGTGTGTTAACCAACCCTTCTCTTTACAGGCTGTGGCTGTGTGTTCCTCATTTGTCGCATTAGGAAACATATTGTATATATGCTGTATAGTAGAGTATTGTGTGTGGTAACTGTTTTTGCATAACCAAAGTTTACTTGTGTCTATTGGTCCGGTCGACTATAAATGTATAGATATCTTTCATATACACTTTGCTAAGAGTCATTTGTGGTTCCTTGCTGTGTGTGCTCATTGTGGGCTTCCACTCACTCTCACCCCTCCTGAGACTTAGGGCCTCACTCCGAGTATGGTGGTAGTCATGGCACTATTTGCGCCATGACTACCTCCCATACCGGTACCGACTCTGACCTGGTTCAATGGGGACTTACCGGTGTAGTCCAACCTTTGCAGGACCGGTAAGTCCCCATTGAAAAAGGCAATCCCCATTCCCATTTGAGCCCCCATAGGGCACAATGGGAATGGGGAGGGAGCTAATAACGGTACCGCAATTTGCAGTACCGTTATTTGGTCCCTGGTCCCATTGCGGCTCCCGCTAAGGGCGCCTCGGTAAAACCAGGCACCCTTAGCGGGACCCGCTAAGGGACCTTGGAATAGGGCGCAAAGGGTTTACCGGCACTGGTGTCCGTGCCGGTAATCCCTTTGCACCCAACTCGGAATGAGGCCCTTAGTCTTGACCGCCTGCCAAGCTATCTAGATTGTTATCCAGAAAGTTCCCCTGTTTCACAAAACCGAGGGTGGCCTCTTTTTGCCCATCAGGTCAGAGTTTAGAAATCCATCTTAACACCCTCCTCCAGCACTTGTACACCATAGGCTCCTCCTTCCATCCCCTATGCACTAGCACGCCTATTGGCACAAGGCCTAGTCAGAGCAGGAATGTAATGTAAATGTAATTATTTTTCACCAACCTGCGTTCCCATTTCAGCATGTGGCGCTTTG
Organism: Ambystoma mexicanum; assembly: GCF_040938575.1. Classification (NCBI taxonomy): domain Eukaryota; kingdom Metazoa; phylum Chordata; class Amphibia; order Caudata; family Ambystomatidae; genus Ambystoma; species Ambystoma mexicanum. The sequence goes on along the minus strand of NC_090930.1, from coordinate 462,898,664 downwards.
AAATAGAATTTTGTTGTAGAATGCGCGCTACACATGTTCACCTTGTGCATTGTGTGGCAACTTGACATGACAATGAACACACTGGAGATCTATTTAGTATGAGCATGCAATGTCACACTGTCTCGCATGATGGTAGAGAGGGCTGCTTCAGGCACGCAAGAGAGCATGAACGGACATGCATTAATTATAGTAAGAGCCGTGCAATATATGCCAGAAGTGTAAGTAGCAAACAAATGATTCAAGAGAGGAACAGAGATATATTAATGATGGGCGGTTGGTATATAGCACACTAGGATTAGGTGTATGCTTTGTGCCATGAAACACTGCTGAACAAGGGAGAGGTGGGGTTTCGATGAAATTTTCTTACAGAGATGATATATCCCCGGAGGTTACAGCAACACATAATATTTCTGGATTATTACTATTTTCTTGTCATGAAACATATTTTACATAGCTGTTTGGTAACTGTCCTTGATTTTCTGAACCACTTGCCCAAAGCAGCATCTTGTCCAGGCTCTTTTTTGTATGGCATTCTTTCCCAAAATTGAAACCTACCAGTCTCTGGCTTCAATCACTGAAAACAGGCTACTATTGTTGTCTGGCCTTGAGTGAAAGTCAGCAACTGTTCGAAGGACACAATGGGCCTCATTACAACCCAGGCTTTAAGGGTTTAACGGCGCCATCGGCGCCGTTAACCCTTAACGCCTGATTACCATTTTAACGCCTGCTTTTGGCAGGCGTTAAAATGCAAGGCGCTAACCCGCCTTGGTGCTAATTACGGCACCGTAATTTACGGTGCCGTAATTAGCGCCTTCCCCACTCCCATTTTGCCCTATGGGGCAAAAATGGGAATGGGGAAGGGTAAATGGGGAATGGGGATTTACCGCCCCACTCACCTTGGAATGGGGCGGTAAATCCGCCATCCACCATGGTGTAAACAGAGTTTACACCATGGTGGTAAAGTAGGGAACTTACCGCCTGGGTTGTAATGAGGCCCAATGTGTCAAATACTCACCAAAAAATGATAACATTTGCTATATTGAAAGTGGACATATGAAAATGCAGTTTCCATTTCTGTGATCTGTTGTTTGGAGCGGTTACTCACTGTGACATTGAGAGAATGGAACTTCCTGAAATTATGTAAGCTGAACTATACATATTATTTGTGCCAATTAAAATGGCAAGTGTGCTGTATGCATAATGACTAATTCAGCGACGTGCGAATGTGCTATTTAACCAAAACAATAGACACAGTATGTTCTGTTACGTTGAATGATATTTATACCGTGCACTATAAAAAACCAATTGCATATCTCGCTGTTTGTTTATCTGTCTAGTAATGACTGTTATTTGTGTATAGTTTAAAGAGGTGTGAATAAAGGTATGACATTTTTGGACGTATTGCTTACTGGCTTTCCCCACCAATATATTCTGTGCAGAGTTATGGGTTGTTAGATGGAACATATTGTGATGATTATTCCTCAAAGACCCGCAACCACAACCTGTATGCAGGCTAATGATATCTACACTGCTTTGTCCCGTGCGATATCCTGGTGTGCTGTCACCATTGCATCCTTGTGCACCATAAAGTGGGAGTTGATGGAGTTGCGGGGGCAGGACCTTTTCCACAGGCACTTGGTTCTCTTTTCAGTCACTAATCTTACCACTTCCATTATAGTGCCATCTGTCTGCGGTTCAACAGAAAACATACTATCTGTGTCCTTATTTTCTGGTAGGGCCTGCTATGTGAAGCGGGTGCATCTGGTACTTCATTCCATTAGGAGCTATACCTACTTCACAACGCTAACCTTTCATGCAGGTCGTGGTCTCAACTACTCCCCCACGTTGTCATGTATGTGTTCATTCTGTGTGGTTTATGTTTATGATTAGGTTTCATCCGGTTTGAATTATATGGTAACTTGTTATATTCAATTACAGAACGGCTACTAAAATATATTATTTTTTTCTGTTATCTACACAGCTATTCTTTACCATTCTGGGCATGCCATAGTTTCCAGCTACATTGGTGGATAATCATCAACGGTGCCTATTTCATAACCGTTATGTGGGACGACCGACAGGGACCATTCTTCCCTTTGGCGGTACCAGCAATAAGGAGCAACCTGTCAGCGTTTAGGATGTAAAAACGTGCTGAAGCGAAAGCGTTGCGCTTGAAAGTGCAAAGAATCCATATCTTCTCACAAACGAAACACCATGTGCGTCACTAGAAAGTTTTGCTGGTGTAACATAAGGACACACAAGAATTGGAGAACAGGGATTGACCGATCACTGATCGGAATCAGTTTCATTAGGAAGTTATAAAGATATCGTTCATTTCGTGGACTTAATTTTCTCTTGTGAGCATTCTTTGCAAAATAAAAGCACTTGTTACATTGCAGACTATTGATGTTTTCTTAAAAAGAAATGTGTTGCTCTACTATTTGGGACAAGAAAGAAAGGTTACGCCCTTTGAGCACATGTGTGTGTTTATCTGCCTGGTTCTGCGTTAAGTAACGTTATGGCGTGGGTATTCAGGGGGCATGTTTGGCTACGCTGGCCACAAACGTCATGAAAATAGGTGGAGCATATCAATTGGACTAGTGATGTCAGTTTGAGGGGCGGGTGATCTGTATTCTTGCTGCGAGGGCACTTGAACTTAGGGCGATGCATCAACAGATAAGATTAGCACAAGAGGCCCTTGCCCAACCCGTTGTTTTCGCATGTGTAAAAGTGAGAAAAACTAAGGTAAGATGGATAGGAAATGTTTTTAGGATTGATCACATTATGCTTAGAAATACATGCCCGAACAATCAGGACAATGCCATTTCTGAGCGAATTTCCCCTTTAAAAGTGGGGAAAGATTAAATAGAATGAATAGAAAAAGGGAGAGCGTTCCGGGATACAGGGGCTAAGGGAGAAAAGGAGTGCCCAGAGTGCAACGGCAGTTGTGACAGGAGACACTGTAACATTGTATTTAGTGACAGGAAGTCTTTTCACTGTTTTTGCAAAGCTGTAGGCAGGACTCACCTTAAAAGCTGTTACATGTGTCGAGTGCCCAGAGTGCAAGGGTAGTTGTGGCAGGAGACGCTGCAACATTGTATTCAGTGTCGGGAAGTCTTTTTGCTGTTTTTGTAAAGCTGGAGTTGTGATTCACCTTAAAAGCCGTTACACACGCTCAGTGCCAAAAGTGCAAGGGTAGTTGTGGCAGTTGGAGCAGTGAGCTGAGTGGTGAGTGGTCCTATAATTATATACAAGTTTAATGATGCTGGCAACTTGTAAAGTGTACCAATTGAGAAGCGTTAGCAGTACTGCAAAGAAACGCATCACAGACACAAGTAGAAACTTAACACGTTTGCAGCAAATTGCAGGCTAACGCATCTGCTCAAGGAATTGTGACAGCGGATGAGGAAAATCTCGTGCAGAACACTTTATGAACCGAACACAGTAAAATAACAGCATTTCTCAAACAAACTATTTTATACATTCCAATAAACAAGGCTATTGAAACAGAAGTTATGGTGCAGCAAGAGGAGCAATTGGCACCAATAACTGTGGACTCATTCATGTTGGCACCAGTTGATTAAAACTCAGTGCTAAACATGTGTTTAAGCTTGCAGTGGAATTGTTAAGACAGCAGAGGTATGAACCACTTCTGTCTCACTTACATTCCTGCTCCTCAAACAGGGTAGAAATGCTTTTTTTGGATCACATTTTGCAGTGACAGGCCCCTTAAGGGACCGTCATGGTAAAACGCGCTCAGAGCATTTAGTACATGATTGTCGGCCGAGCGCTTCGGACACTTATGTATTGAGGGCGGCTGACCAGCACATCATTTGCGCTACAGCTCAGCCCTGTGGAACTGTGCAAATAACCTTTGAGAATAAGGTGACCTGCTAATTTCCAAAAATCGGTTATCTAAACGTAGGATACATATCCTCTGCTCTATTTTTAGATGCCCCATTTTTAGAGGATCTGAGCTCAAATCTACATGTAAAAAGAAGAAAACAAATATTCACAATATGAGAGGGAAAGGAGAGGGTAATGGGTCAAATGGGGAGTGATAGGCAAGAAAGCAGAGGAGTGGGTCAGAGAGGGAATCGGTTGGCAAGAGAGCAGAGTGGAAGCTGGGGCATTGGGCCAAATATCAGAGGGTTAAGCGAGGGGCCAGAAAGCAGAGAGGGAGTGCAGGCTACAGAGGGAGCAGTGGCCCAGAAAAACAGCGAGAGAGCGTTTGGCCGGAAAGAGGCAGTGATCTGCAGATTGGGAGAAAGGATGAGGGAAAGTGTAATAGAATGGAAGAAAGGATGCAATATGCTGAAGTAGCAAGCAAGAAAGAAGGGCTGTAGACTGTGGGAGGAATTGGGGAGTGTAAGGTATGAGTTGGGAGTATGGTTTGGAGTGTGGCAGAGGCTTGGAGTGCAAATTGGGACTTTGCAGTGTGACAGAGCACGCACGTATGTGCGTGATTGAGAGTCAGAGATTCGAGAGTGTAAGTTGGGATGGAGAATTGATGAGTATGAGGGGTTTTGATGAGAGAGGTGTGTGGGTATTTGTGGGACTGGAGAACATAGAAGGGGAATATTTTCACCATTACAACTGATAATGATCAATACTGTTAATAATATTAAATAGGGTTGCACATTGACCCCAAAAGGTAAAGCAAAAAAACTGTTCTGTCGAACCATGGACATCTGGGGCTCTTCACGTTAAATTACTTCATATGGTACAAATGATGACAAGCTGGCTATTTTGTAGCCTTGCACACTGCCTCTTTCCTGCAAAGTGCCAATCTTACACCCTCCAGTGAATGATAACATGTGCAGCAAAAATGCTGCAATAAATAAATGCTTGTGTCTTAAAATGTCATGTGTTTTATACCTCAAAATGTACCATTTCATGCCGCAAGATCATGAAGGGTCTGCCTAATAGCCCCCCCCCCAAAAAAAAGATATTGCAAGAAATCTTCATGTGTTAGGCCTACATATATGTTTCATTGCTGTCATATGGTCCTGAACAGTTAACCTTATAATATCAGTCATGCAAGTGTTTATTTTTAAACTTATTTTTTCAAATAACATTGAGGATACCCAAAGAACCACTCTGAAACCCTCACACACTCTAACTCATCCACCTCAACCACGTATTCTACCTCCACTCTCTCTACCCCTCACCCTACCCCCACACTCTACCGCCACCTACCCACCCTAGCCCCTCTCTCTCTAGCTCCACCCACCCACCCTACCCCCTCTCTCTCTACCCCCACCCACCCTACCTTCACTCTCTCTACCATAGCCCCACTCTCTCTACCCAACCCACCCGCCTTAGCCCCATTCTCTCTGCACCACCCACCCTACCCCCATTCTCTCAACCCCCACCTACCATATCCACACTGTCTATACCCACACCCACCCTACCCCAACTCTCTCTTCCCCACCTACCCTATCCACACTCTCACTACCCCATCCACCCAGCCTACCAACTCTCCATTCCCACCCAACCTATCAACTATTACTACCAACACCCAAGCTACCAACTCTCTCCACCCCTGACGTCATGCTCACTACCTCCACCCACCCTGCCCTCACACTCTTTACCCCCACTAACACACCCTGCCCTCACTCTCTGTACCCCTACCCGCCCTATAACCACCTTCTCTACCTCCACCAACACACCCTGCCCCCACTCTCTCTAGCCCCACCCACCCTATGCCTATTCTCTATGGCACCCACTCGCCCCACCACTACTCTCTCTACCCCCACCCACCCTAACCTCACCCTATTTACCCCCATAAACAAACATTACCCCCACTCTCTCTGCCCCCACCCGCCTTACCCCCACTCTCCCTACACCACCTACCCCTCCCCCACTCTCTCTATCCCCACCCAGCCTACCCACAATGTCTCTTTACCCGCACCCACCCTAACCCAACTCTCCCTACCCCCACCTAAACTATCCACACTCTCACTACCCCATCCACCCAGACTACCAACTCTCAATTCCAACCCTTCCTACCAACACTTTCTACCCACAACTATGCTAACAACTCTCCACTGTCACCCACCCTACCCTCACCTTCCCTACACTCACCAACCCTACCCTCACCACCCCCACTAACACACCCTACCCCCTCTTTCTATACCCCCATCCACACACCATACCCTCTCAGTCTATCCCAACCCTCCCTACCACCCTCTACTGCCACCCATCCTACTCCCTCTTTCTCTACTCAACACAACCACCTTTCTCTTTAACCCCACCAACCACCCTACACACGTTATCGCCCCACCCACCTTACCTCATACTACCTCCTTTATTCCCCAAACCACCCACCTTGCCCTCTCCGTAAACCCTCTCATCCTTCCTCTCACACACTTCCTGTATTCTTACTCTCACCCTTCCTCGCTCATATTTCCTCTTGTTTATTATTGTGACAGCAAAGGTATGAACCACTGCTGTCTCACTTACTTTTCTGTTCCTCAATCGGGATAGAAATGCTTTTTTTAGATCACATTTTACAGTGACAGGCCCATGGTAAAATGAGCTCGGAGCCTGTCACTGATATATTGAAGGCGGCTGACCAGCACATCATGTGCGCTACAGCTCAGCCCATTCGGAACTACGCCGGTCACCTTTGAGAATAATAATAATTTGCTAATTTCCAAAATGGGTTATCTAAGCGTAGCATACATATCCTCTGCTCTATTTTTAGATGCCCATTTTTGAAGAATCTGAGCAAAAATCTACATTTATAAAAAAGAAAAGAAAATTTCAAAGTATGAGAGGCAAAGGAGAGAGTGATGGGTAAAATGTGGAGTGATAGGCAAGAAAGCGGAAGATTGGGTCAGAGAGGGAATCGGTTGGCAAGAGAGCAAAGTGGAAGCTGGGCGGTTGGCCAAATATCAGAGGGTAAGCGAGGGGCCAGAAAGAAGAGAGGGAGTGCAGGCTACAGTGGGAGCACTGACCCAGAAAAACAGAGAGAGCGTTTGGCCGGAAAGAGGGAGTGATCTGCAGATTGGGAGAAAGGATGATGGAAGAGTGCAATAGAATGGAAGAAAGGATGCAATATGCGCAGGTAGCAAGAAAGAAAGAAGGGCTGTAGACTGCAGAGGGAATTGGGGAGTGAAAGGTGTGAGTTGGGAGTATGGTTTGGAGTGTGGTAGGGGCTTGAGAGTGCAAATTGGGACTTTGCAGTGTGACAGAGCATGCAAGTATGTGCATGATTGAGAGTCAGAGATTCGAGAGTGTAAGTTGGGATGGAGAATTGATGAGTGTGAGGGGTGTTGGTGAGAGAGGTGTGTGGGTATTTATGGGATTGGAGAACACAGAAGGAGAATATTTTCACCATTACAATGGATAATGTCCAATGCCGTTAATAATATTAAATAGGGTTGCACATTGACCCCAAAAGGTAAAGCAAAATAATTGTTCTGTCAAGCCATGGACATCTGGAGCTCTTCCCATTAAATTAATTCATAAGGTACAAATAATGACAACCTGGCTATTTTGTAGCCTTGCACACTGCCTCTTTCCTGCAAAGTGCCAATCTTACACCCTCCAGTGAATGATAAAATGTGCAGCAAAGATGCTGCAATAAATAAACGCTTGTTCCTTAAAATGTCCGGTGTTATACCTCAAAATGTACCATTTCATGCTGCAAGGTCATGAAGGGTCTGCCTAACAGCCCCCCTCAAAAATAAAAAAATAAAAAATATTGCAAGAATCTTCCTGTGTTAGGCCTGGATATATGTTTTCATTGCTGTCATATGGTCCTGAACAGTTAACCTTATAATGATATCAGTCATGTAAGCGTTTATTTTTTATCTTATTTTTACAAATAACATTGAGGCTACCCGAAGAACCACTCTGAAACCCTCACACACTCTAACCCATCCACCCCAACCATGTATTCTACCTCCACTCTCTCTACCCCACTCACCCTACCCCCACACTCTACCGCCACCTGCTCACCCTACCCCCTCTCTCTCTAGCTCCACCCACCACCCCTACCTCCTTTCTCTCTCTCTCTCTCTCTACCCCCACCCACCCTACCTTCACTCGCTCTACCACACCCTCACACTCTCTACCCCACCCAACCGCCTTGGCCTCATTCTCTCTGCACCGCCCACCCTACGCCCACTCTCTCAACCCCCACCTACCCTGTCCAGACTGTCTATACCCACACCCACCGTACCCCAACTCTCTCTTCCCCACCTACCCTACCCACACTCTCACTACCCCATCCACCCAGCCTACACTTGTGTATAGGCGTGTTATAAATGCCATATCATATCATTACCCCCACTCTCTCTATCCCCACCCAGCCAATCCACAATGTCTCTATCCACACCCACCCAGCCTACCAACTCTCTATTCCCACCCTCGCTACCAACTCCTTCTACCCTCACCCACACTAACAACTCTCTCTGCTGTCACCCACCCTACCTCCACCATCCTTACCCTCATCCACCCTACCCTCACCCACCCTACCCACACCACCCCCACTTACACACCCTACCCCCTCTTTCTATACCCCCATCCACACACCATACCCTCTCAATCTATCCCAACCCATCCTACCACCATCTACCGCCACCCATCCTACCCCCTTTTTTCCTACTCAACACTACTACCTCTCTCTTTAACCCCACCAACCACCCTACACACATTATCCCCTCACCCACCTTACCTCATGCTACCTCCTTTATTCCCCAAACCACCCATCTTACCCCCTCTCTCTATACCCTCTCATCCTTCCTCTCACACACTTGCTTTATTCTTACTCTTACTCTCAGCCTTCCTCGCTCATATTTCCTCTTATCATTGTGACAGCAAAGGTATGAACCACTGCTGTCTCCCTTACATTTCTGTTCCTCAATCGGGATAGAAATGCTTTTTTTAGATCACGTTTTAAGGGCCTGTCATGGTAAAATGCGCTCGGAGCCTGTTGAACATTATTGTCAGGCGAGCGCTTCTGACACTGATATATTGAAGGTGACTGACCAGCACATTATGTGCACTACAGCTCAGCTCTTCGGAACTACACAGGTCACCTTTGAGAATAATAATAATTTGCTAATTTCCAAAAATGGGTTATCTAAGCGTAGCATACATTTCCTCTGCTCTATTTTTAAATGCCCCATTTTTGTAGAATCTGAGCCAAAATCTACATTTAAAAAAAAAATACATTTCACAGTATGAGAGGGAAAGGAGATAGTGATGGGTCAAATGTGGAGTGATAGGCAAGAAAGCGGAGGAGTGAGTCAGAGAGGGAATTGGAGAGCAGAGAGGTAGCTGGGGCCCTGGGCCAAATATCAGATGGTAAGCGAGGGGCCATAAAGCAGAAGGAGTGCGAGCTACAGGGGGAGCAGTAGCCCAGAAAAACAGATAGAGCGATTTTCCAGAAAGAGATAGTAATCTGCAGATTGGGAGAAAGGATGAGGGAAGAGTGCGATAGAATGGAAGAAAGGATGCATGATGCAGAAGTAGCAAGAAGCAATGGAGGGCTGCAGACTGCAGGGGGAATTGGGGACATAAGGTGTGAGTTGGGAGTATGGTTTGGAGTGTGGCAAGGGCTTGGGTGTGCAAATTGGACTTCCTAGTGTGACAGAGCACTCAAGTATGTGCATGATGAGAGTGAGAGGCTCGGGAGTGTACGTTGGGATGGAAAATTGGTTAGTGTGAGGGGTTTTGGTGAGAGAGATGTGTGGGTATTTGTGAGATTGGAGAACATAGTAGGGGAATACCTTCACCATTACAACTGATAATGATCAATATAGTTAATAATATTAAATGAGCATGCACATTAACCCCAAAAGGTAAAGCAAAAAAAAATATTGCGAGAATCTTCCTGTGTTAGGCCTACATATAATTTTGATTGATGCCATGTGGTCCTGAAAAGTTAACCTTATAATGAGATCAGTCCTGTAAGCGTTTATTTTTAAACTTATTTTTAGAAAATACCCTTGAGGCTACCCCAAGAACCACTCTGACATTGCCACCTGCGACTGAACTCTGGACACTGAACACGTTTTGCAGGCTCCTGTAGAAAAGGGATCCGCTACATCCTTGGGGCTAATGCCTGATCTCTCACAGACAGAGACATGCAGGCAAGTGCCACATACTAGCGTAGCTGGGCCAAGAGCATCGTGTCTTGGCAACACTGTAAAACATCCCGATTGCTGTGATAGAAGCATGATTCGCTCCAGCACATTGCATTTTACATGAAAGCACATTCCCCCAAGTACAGCGCCCCTGCAGGGCACTGTGAATACACCAGTAGATCGAACAAACCGACAGTGCTGACCTGCCTTTATTTCCAAAGCCTGTACCATTATAGTCAGAGTGGGTGTTGCAGTTTATGATTTACAATTATTATAATTTGCAGAAGTTCAAACATTGGCGGGAACAATTGACTTACTGTACTCTTGGTGCTGCGCGATTTATTTTGCGTTGAAAACAATATGCTAATACACTGAATCGATTTTCAACTTATTTGATTTTAAAAGCAAAACAAAACCAAAGTACACGTGAGCACCAAGGATGCAGCCGAGAAACGCTGTCGCTGCGCGGTGTTTGTGGGCGTTTCCTCACAGGCGTCCTTTGTCTCGTCGGGACGCAGCGTGCACTGGGACGAGTTAGGTGAGAAGCCAGTGGCTTTAGTAGCAGGAGAAGCCGCAAGCCTGCAGTGCAAGCCCTCCAGCACCCCTCTGTACGACGCGTTCCACTGTGCCAGCCAGCCCATGTCGCAGTCACAATTCCAAGGGTTGTAGGAAAGGAAGATGTACCGTAACTTGGGCAGTCGAAGAAACAACGGGTGAGGAATGGACGCCAAATGGTTCCTGCTTAAGTGAAGAAACTCCAGTTCTTTCAGGGAGGAGAAGGCGTTTCTGGAGATGTACACTATGCGGTTGTTGTTCAGGTATAGTTTCTTCAAGTTAATCAGGCTGCTGAAGGGGCAGCGGATGGCTGTGATCCTGTTTGCTTCAAGGTACATCGTCTTAAGATGGATTAGGCCTTCGAAAAGCTGGTTAGGCAGATCAGAAATATTGTTGTGTCCTAAATTTAGATTACGCAGTTCATTCAGGTGGATGAACGCCTCGCCTTGAATCACCCATATGCGGTTCTTTCGGAGATTTAGAGTATGCAGGGACGTCTGAAACATGAGCGAATTCTTACCAATAGCCTCTATGTTATTCTTTTCCAAGGACAGCCGTGTGATGTTCGGCACTTTGCTCAAAGCGTGAGGGATGTAGCGCATCTTGTTGGAAGTTAAATCCAGAATTTCCAAGGACACCAGGTGTGAAAATACAAGTGGGTGGATTTCAAAGATGTTGCAGTGAGACACATCCAAAGAAATTAGGTTGGAGAGTCCCTGGAAGGTGTACGCGTGCAGGTAGGTCAGTCTGGAATTTGCGCTGAGATTTAAGTTTCTTAAATCTGTCAGGGCAACAAAAGTTCCAGGGTACAGGAAAGTCAGGTTATTGTGGTTTAGCCAAAGAGTCTGAATTGAAGGGACAAGGTGGAAATAGTTGAAAGAAAGAATGCACAGAAGATTTCCAGCCAGGTTTAGATAGGTGGCCGATGCAGTTATGTCTTCAGGCAGGGCTGTTAACCCCAAATTGTTGCAGTGAATGACCTCTTCTGTGTAGCATTTACATAGAGCCGGACACGCCGAAGCACTGAAGTGCAGCTCAAATGACAACAAAAAGGCAGACACCGAAAAAATAGGAAAGAACATGACAAACGAGGAGTGGGGAATGACTGATACTCCGCCCACGTCAACCTTGACGTAAATAGAGAATTACAAGAATGTAAATTGCTTTTCCAATTTCTGCTAAATAAATGAGACAGCTTAATTACAACATTGCTATGCTGAGGTAAGCTTCTTTTGTGCTCCTAACTACGTAGAAAACTGTTTCGACGGAGACACAGTCCATTCCTCTTTGTGTTTGATTTTGGGTACATGAAGTAAAGTATTTCTGCTGATGACCCTGAGGACATTCTCTTGGCTTTTTCATGCAGGTCGTGGTCTCAACTACTCCCCTACGTTGTCATGTATGTGTTCATTCTGTGTGGTTTATGTTTATGATTAGGTTTCATCCGGTTTGAATTATATGGTAACTTGTTATATTCAATTACAGAACGGCTACTAAAATATATTATTGTATTCTGTTACCTACACAGCTATATTTTACCATTCTGGGCATGCCATAGTTTCCAGCTACCATCAGATGGATTCTTCAATCAACATTGGTGGATAATTATCAACGGTGCCTATTTCATAACTGTCATGTGGGACGACCGACAGGGACCATCCTTCCCTTTGGCGGTACCAGCAATAAGGAGCAACCTGTCAGCGTTTAGAATGTAAAAACGTGCTGAAGCGAAAGCGTTGCACTTGAAAGTGCAAAGAATCCATATCTTCTCTCAAAGGGAACACCATGTGCGTCACTAGAAAGTTTTGCTGGTGTAACATAAGGACACACAAGAATTGGAGTACAGGGATTGACCGATCACTGATCGCAATCAGTTTCATTAGGAAGTTATAAAGATATCGTTCATTTCGTGGACTTAATTTTCTCTTGTGAGCATTCTTTGCAAAATAAAAACACTTGTTACATTGCAGACTTTTGATGTTTTCTTAAAAAGAAATGTGTTGCTCTCCTATTTGGGACAAGAAAGATAGGTTACGCCCTGTGAGAGCATGTGTGTGTTTATCTGCCTGGTTATGGCGTGGGTATTCAGGGGGCGTGTTTGGCTACGCTGGCCACGAACGCCATGAAAATAGGTGGAGCATTTCAATTGGACTAGTGATGTCAGTTTGAGGGGCGGGTGATCTGTATTCTTGCTACGAGGGCACTTGAACTTAGAGCGATGCATCAACAGATAGGATTAGCACAAGAGGGTGGCACCCAACCCGTTGTTTTCGCATGTGTAAAAGTGAGGAAAACTAAGGTAAGATGCATAGGACATGTTTTTAGGATCGATCACATTATGCTTAGAAATACATGCCCGAACAATCAGGACGATGCCATTTCTGAGCAAATTTCCCCTTTAAAAGTGTGGAAAGATGAAATAGAATGAATAGAAAAAGGGAGAGTGTTCCGGGATATAGGGGCTAAGGGAGAAAAGGAGTGCCCAGAGTGCAACGGCAGTTGTGACAGGAGACATTGTAACATTGTATTTAGTGACAGGAAGTCTTTTCACTGTTTTTGCAAAGCTGTAGGCAGGACTCTCCTTAAAAGCTGTTACATGCGTCGAGTGCCCAGAGTGCAAGGGTAGTTGTGGCAGGAGACATTGCAACATTGTATTCAGTGTCGGGAAGTCTTTTCACTGTTTTTGCAAAGCTGGAGTTGTGATTCACCTTAAAAGCCGTTACACACGCTCAGTGCCAAAAGTGCAAGGGTAGTTGTGGCAGTTGGAGCAGTGAGCTGAGTGGTGAGTGGTCCTATAATTATATACAAGTTTAATGATGCTGGCAACTTGTAAAGTGTACCAATTGAGAAGCGTTAGCAGTACTGCAAAGAAACGCATCACAGGCACAAGTAGAAACTTAACTCGTTTGCAGCAAATTGCAGGCTAACGGATCTGCTCAAGGAATTGTGACAGCGGATGAGGAAAAACACGTGCAGAACACTTTATGAACCGAACACAGTAAAATAACAGCATTTCTCAAACAAACTATTTTATACATTCCAATAAACATGGCTATTGAAACAGAAGTTATGGTGCAACAAGAGGAGCAATTGGCACCAATAACTGTGGACTCATTCATGTTGGCACCAGTTGATTAAAACTCATGTGTTTACGCTTGCAGTGGAATTCACTGGGTGATTTTGTTAAAGTAAATAATCCTAAGAACTTCAATGATGACCATAGCTTGGGAAATGTAATTGGTTTTGCAGCCTTGAGCAGGATAAATATATTGAAATCCCCATGCTCTATACCACCCACCAGCCCTACACCCACTCTCTCTACCCCCACCCACCCTATCCTCACCCTCTATCCCCACCAGCACACCCTAACCTCACTCTCTCTACCCCCACCTGCCTTACCCCCATACCCTCTACACCACCCATCTGCCCTACCTCCACTCTCCTTACCCCACTTACCTTATACACACTGTCTCGACCCTGACCCACCCTGCCCCAACTCCCTCTATCCCCACCCTCCCTATCCACACTCTCACTACCCCATCCACCCAGCCACCCAACTCTCTATTCCCACCCACCCTATCAACTCTTTCTACTCACACTACCAACTCTCTCCACCCCCACGCACCCTACCCTCATCTTCTCTACCCTCACCCACCCTACCCTCACACCCTTTAACCCCACCCAGACTACCCCCTCTCTCTCTTCCCCTTTCCACAGACGTTACCCCCTCACTCTTTCACCACCCACCCTACCCCCTCTCTCTACCACCACCCATCTTACCCCATCTTTCACTACCACCTCTCTCTTTACCCCCACCATCCACCCTACACCCTTTATTCCCCCACCCACCCTACCTCATAATACCTACTCTATTCCTCCACCCACCCATCTTACCCCCTCTGCCTATTAGCTCTCATCCTTCCTCTCACACACTTGCTTATGTCTTACTCTCTCACTCTCACCCTTTCCCGCTCATATTTCCTTTTGTTTTTTGTTAAGACAGTAGAGGTATGAACCACTGCTGTCTCACTTACATTCCTGCTCCTCAAACAGGATAGAAATGCTTTTTTTGGATCACATTTTGCAGTGACAGGCCCCTTAAGGGACCGTCATGGTAAAACGCGCTCAGAGCATTTAGTACATGATTGTCGGACGAGCGCTTCTGACACTTATGTATTGAGGGCGGCTGACCAGCACATCATTTGCGCTACAGCTCAGCCCTGTGGAACTGTGCAAGTAACCTTTGAGAATAAGGTGACCTGCTAATTTCCAAAAATGGGTCATCTAAACGTAGGATACATATCCTCTGCCCCATTTTTAGAGGATCTGAGCTCAAATCTACATGTAAAAAGAAGAAAACAAATATTCACAATATGAGAGGGAAAGGAGAGGGTAATGGGTCAAATGGGGAGTGATAGGCAAGAAAGCAGAGGAGTGGGTCAGAGAGGGAATCGGTTGGCAAGAGAGCAGAGTGGAAGCTGGGGCATTGGGCCAAATATCAGAGGGTTAAGCGAGGGGCCAGAAAGCAGAGAGGGAGTGCAGGCTACAGAGGGAGCAGTGGCCCAGAAAAACAGCGAGAGAGCGTTTGGCCGGAAAGAGGCAGTGATCTGCAGATTGGGAGAAAGGATGAGGGAAAGTGCAATAGAATGGAAGAAAGGATGCAATATGCTGAAGTAGCAAGACAGAAAGAAGGGCTGTAGACTGCGGGAGGAATGGGGGAGTGTAAGGTATGAGTTGGGAGTATGGTTTGGAGTGTGGCAGAGGCTTGGGAGTGCAAATTGGGACTTTGCAGTGTGACAGAGCACGCAAGTATGTGCGTGATTGAGAGTCAGAGATTCGAGAGTGTAAGTTGGGATGGAGAATTGGTTAGTGTGAGGGGTTTTGGTGAGAGAGATGTGTGGGTATTTGTGAGATTGGAGAACATAGTAGGGGAATACCTTCACCATTACAACTGATAATGATCAATATAGTTAATAATATTAAATGAGCATGCACATTAACCCCAAAAGGTAAAGCAAAAATAAATATTGCGAGAATCTTCCTGTGTTAGGCCTACATATAATTTTGATTGATGCCATGTGGTCCTGAAAAGTTAACCTTATAATGATATCAGTCCTGTAAGCGTTTATTTTTAAATTTATTTTTAGAAAATACCCTTGACGCTCTCCGAAGAACCACTCTGAAATTGCCACCTGCGATTGAACACTGAACACTGAACACGTTTTGCAGGCTCCTGTAGAAAAGAGATCCGCTACATCCTTGGGGCTAATGCCTGATCTCTCACAGACAGAGACATGCAGGCAAGTACCACATACTAGCGTAGCTGGGCCAAGAGCATCGTGTCTTGGCAACACTGTAAAACATCCCGATTGCTGTGATAGAAGCATGATTCGCTCCAGCACATTGCATTTTACATGAAAGCACGTTCCCCCAAGTACAGCACCCCTGCAGGGCACTGTGAATACACCAGTAGATCGAACAAACCGACAGTGCTGACCTGCCTTTATTTCCAAAGCCTGTACCATTATAGTCAGAGTGGGTGTTGCAGTTTATGATTTACAATTATTATAATTTGCAGAAGTTCAAACATTGGTGGGAACAATTGACTTACTGTACTCTTGGTGCTGCGCGATTTATTTTGCGTTGAAAACAATATGCTAATACACTGAATCGATTTTCAATTTATTTGATTTTAAAAGCAAAACAAAACCAAAGTACACGTGAGCACCAAGGATGCAGCCGAGAAACGCTGTCGCTGCGCGGTGTTTGTGGGCGTTTCCTCACAGGCGTCCTTTGTCTCGTCGGGACGCAGCGTGCACTGGGACGAGTTAGGTGAGAAGCCAGTGGCTTTAGTAGCACGAGAAGCTGCAAGGCTGCAGTGCAAGCCCTCCAGCACCCCTCGGTACGACGCGTTCCACTGGGCCAGCCAGCCCATGTCGCAGTCACAATTCCAAGAGTTGTAGGAAAGGAAGATGTGCCGTAACTTGGGCAGTCGAAGAAACAACGGGTGAGGAATGGACGCCAAATGGTTCCTGCTTAAGTGAAGAAACTCCAGTTCTTTCAGGGAGGAGAAGGTGTTTCTGGAGATGTACACTATGCGGTTATTGTTCAGGTATAGTTTCTTCAAGTTAATCAGGCTGCTGAAGGGGCAGCGGATGGCTGTGATCCTGTTTGCTTCAAGGTACATCGTCTTAAGATGGATTAGGCCTTCGATAAGCTGGTTAGGCAGATCAGAAATATTGTTGTGTCCTAAATTTAGATTACGCAGTTCATTCAGGTGGATGAACGCCTCACCTTGAATCACCCATATGCGGTTCTTTCGGAGATTTAGAGTATGCAGGGACGTCTGAAACATGAGCGAATTCTTACCAATAGCCTCTATGTTATTCTTTTCCAAGGACAGCCGTGTGATGTTCGGCACTTTGCTCAAAGCATGAGGGATGTAGCGCATCTTGTTGGAAGTTACATCCAGAATTTCCAAGGACACCAGGTGTGAAAATACAAGTGGGTGGATTTCAAAGATGTTGCAGTGAGACACATCCAAAGAAATTAGGTTGGAGAGTCCCTGGAAGGTGTACGCGTGCAGGTAGGTCAGTCTGGAATTTGCGCTGAGATTTAAGTTTCTTAAATCTGTCAGGGCAACAAAAGTTCCAGGGTACAGGAAAGTCAGGTTATTGTGGTTTAGCCAAAGAGTCTGAATTGAAGGGACAAGGTGGAAATAGTTGAAAGAAAGAATGCACAGAAGATTTCCAGCCTGGTTTAGATAGGTGGCCGATGCAGTTATGTCTTCAGGCAGGGCTGTTAACCCCAAATTGTTGCAGTGAATGACCTCTTCTGTGTAGCATTTACATAGAGCCGGACACGCCGAAGCACTGAAGTGCAGCTCAAATGACAACAAAAAGGCAGACACCGAAAAAATAGGAAAGAACATGACAAACGAGGAGTGGGGAATGACTGATACTCCGCCCACGTCAACCTTGACGTAAATAGAGAATTACAAGAATGTAAATTGCTTTTCCAATTTCTCCTAAATAAATGAGACAGCTTAATTACAACATTGCTAAACTGAGGTAAGCTTCTTTTGTGCTCCTAACTAACTAGAAAACTGTTTCGACGGAGACACAGTCCGTTCCTCTTTGTGTTTGATTTTGGGGACATGAAGTAAAGTATTTCTGCTCATGACCCTGAGGACATTCTCTTGGCTCTATGCATGTCGGTGGACTCTAGAAAGATCCATGCATGGCATATTCCATCAAAGGCTTATCACTACTTTGGGCTCAGATTTTCCTCCACATGCTGACTCAGTATATGATGCGTCCTCATTTTAATGAGGATTGTTACCTGGAAATGCATAATGGCTCCCTGCTGTCAAATTACGAGTTCCACCATGTTCAAGCAGCTAATATAGCCAATCCTGTAATGCACCACAACCACGTACATGGCAATCAAAGCATTAACATGCAGAGAAGTACCAGCAAGGAATACTGTACTTAGTTCTACTGATTTGTTATGCTAATGCCCACTAAAAAGTATACATATTCCAAATGTTTGCCATCGTGAACTGTTTACCCAAGCCATTCATCATGCAGTGTCAGCATCCAGACTTCTACAATCCCACACCCATGCAAGCGGCACGTCTAGACTGCCCGAAGTACTATAAAACCTTACCATTGACAGGTGTGAGCGCTATAACTGACAGATAACATGAATGTATTTGACACATATATGCATTCTCCAAATGCAGCACATGTCTGCATTTCCAGCTGAAATTTGCTTTAGAGGAATAATGGAGGGTAGGGCCTGAAACCAGGCACAGCGTACTGCTATGCCCCACTGCTAGACCTTTGTTCTGTAACAGAAGCATTCAAATCTGCAGTTACAAAACCTGCAGGGATTAGACACAGCACAAACTCTAGACCCCATGCATGGAAGCGACTGATCAAAATAGGCATGGACCTCTGTGCAAATGAAGGCAGAAGTGTAGTTAGTAGACAATATTAAGCTGGCTAAGGCACCGGGGTAGTGATGTGTTGGGATGCATACTCCACCTGGGTGTGAATGGGGGGGATGCATACTCCACCTGAGTGGGAATGGGGGGGATGCATACTCCACCTGGGTGTGAATGGGGGGATGCATACTCCACCTGGGTGGGAATGGGGGGGGATGCACACTCCACCTGGGTGGGAATGCACGGTGAGTGGAGAATGCACTCAGAGCCAAACACTCCTGACCTGAACCTCCCAACCCCAACACAACACATCACTGGCACACATTGCACCAATTACGTATATCAATGACAACATGTAAGACGCACAACCTGGCCACCATGTGTATGTCTAGCAAAGCATCACTAAACATGATAGCAACTGTGCCAGTGTGGCAAATGCGACCATGCACTGTTTAGTATACACAGCAAAAATGGGAAGCAAAACATCGTCCTGCAACCACAGTACACCTACACCAGCATGCAAGAATTCACCCTGCATCATCTGTACAACGCCATCCAGACTACCACACCTTATAGCAGTATAGAATGCATCTAAATAATATTTGTGTATACGTACAGGGACATGTGCATGTCCACAGCAAATAGCTGCGGGCATGACTGAATCCTGAAGGTGGTAGCTCATAGTGACACACACCTATTTGTATTTGCTTGCAAGTGATGGAGGATATCCCTTGAAGCCGTGGCTACTTACCCCTTTGCGTAACCCACGGGACAGACAAGAAGAGCAGTACAATCAGGTTCACACCCGTACCCGTGTTGTGATTGAGCAGACCTTTGGCCTGTTGAAGGCGCGGTTCTGCTGCCTAAGCAGGTCTGGTGGAGCGCTCCTTTATAGGCCTGAGAAGGTGGCAAAGATCACCATGGCCTGTGTCATGCTGCACAAAATGTGCGTCCGGAGAAATGTACCACTGCCACCTGACATTGACATGCATGCACCGGGTGAGGATGATGAGGATGGAGATGGAGGTGAAGCAGCACCCCTGCCAGTACGTGATGCACAGGATGGCCGTGCAGTACGCCAATCACTGATTCACGAATACTTCTGAACCACAGGGACTTTGATAGATATGTGTAAGTGACACACTGGGTCCATGTGGACATGCACACAGGGAATGTTGGGAGTTGTGCACTGAACACCGTCATACATTAAATGAATACACACGAAATGAACAATGTCCAGGCATTGAATGTTTTTTCACACAACGGGTGTATTGATTCAAACTGCTAAAATGTGACAACCACCCCCCCCAAACCTCCAGTGAACTCCCAAAACCCCCCAGTGAACTCCCAAAACCCCCCAGTAAACTCCCCCTACCCCCAGTATACTCCCAAAACCCCCCAGTGAACTCCCAAAACCCCCCAGTAAACTCCCCAAACCCCCCGGTGAACTCCCAAAACCCCCCATTAAACTCCCCCTAGTGCTCCCATTCACCCCAACACCATCTGAGTCACTCCCATAGTTCTCCCAAACTATTTGCGGGACTTCTTGCTGTCCGGGGGCAGCATTTCAGTGTGCCTCACACTCCTTCTCGTAGGACGCACATGCCTGGAGGGTCCAGAGGAAGTGGGGACAGAGGAAGCAGGTGTGGTGGATGGTGAGGAGTCGGTGGGGATTTCTACGCCTGCTGCAATTCGTGGCCGCTGCATGTGCAGCAGGATGGATGTCAGGACCTGTGTGATGGCCCCCAGACGGTCTCTCATCAGCAATGCCGAGGCATTGACTGCGGCTGTGTTGGCCGTTATGGCAGCTGTGGTTCCCGCTATGGCTGTGGCTATCTCCCGCCTGGTGTCCTCACCATCCACGATATATTGACGCATCAGGTCCAACATTAACTCCTGTCTGGCCTCCACCCTCACCAGCCGTACCTCAAGGCTGTTGGTGGGAGCAGCAGTGGTCGAGGGTGCTGTCACGGAGCCTGCATTAATAGTGCTGTCCTCGGGTATGGGGCTCAGGTCGGAATCGTGCAGGCAGGGATCGGCACTGCTGTAGGTGGGTGATGGCTGAGTTTGGGGCAGGGGGTGGACATGGGGCTTGGGGAGTGTGGACATGCCACATGCGTCACTCCTTCCTGGTCCACATACTCGTCCACGTCATCTTCGGTGGTGGCCAGTGGTTCCAGGGCCTCGCCTTCCACTGGTGTAGGTGTTGGCCGCTGGGTGTCCACAGTGTCAGGCGCACTGGGTGTAGGTGTTGGCAGCTGGGTGTCCACAGTGTCAGGCACACTGGGTGTAGGTGTTGGCAGCTGGGTGTCCGCAGTGTCAGGCACACTGGGTGTAGGTGTGGGCTGCGAGGCTGCCCCGGAGGTGGTGGTGTCGGTTGCCATTTTCTGTGGCCGGGACGTGGATGCCCTTGTGGTGGTATCCTGGCTGGCATCTTCTCCATCTGTGCCTGGGGGGGGGTAGAAGAGATGCAGAGCATCAGTGATGGTGTTACATGCCAGATGCATTCTATGGTGCTGTGGAGTATTTCATTAATCATGCATTCATGACTTACAGGTGTGTCACACAGGGTAGTATGAGGGGGCATTTTGGCATTTGCTGCATGGCAGGTGGCATGCCGTTGTATTGGGGTTTGTGTGATGTATTACATGGGCACGGTCGTGTGTGTTGGCTGTGTGTTGGTAATGGGATTGGCACTCAGCATGCATTTCAGTGTGGCAGGGTTTGGCCCTCCATCTGGACAAGAATATGTTCATGTGTGTGCTGGGACATGCATTGCCTTGCCTAGGCTCTCTTCCACATCACTTGTGCTACGTCATGGTTTCCCCTACAGGGATCTGCAGGGTCACTCACCTCCATCTCCTGATGTTGCCGCACCCGTCTCCATCTCCCCAAATCCCTCGATGGACTCAAGATTGATGAACGTGCTTGCTGTCTCTTCCCAGGTGGTCAGATTGGCAGGAGAGTGGGTACCCCCGCCTGTAGCCATGGCCTCCCTCCTGTTGCTTGACAGGATATTACGGACTCCGAGGCAGAGGTCATCCCACTTCTTCTTGCAATCCCTCACTGTCCATGGGGTGGTTCCAACAGCGGAGACCTTGCGGGCCACCTCCTGCCAGATCTCCTTCTTGCGCTGCTGCACCTCACGCTTCAGGTTCTGATCTTTTATCACATCAGCATGTGCGGCAAGGGTGTCCACAAGCATGTTCAATTCTGCATCAGAAAAGTGCTTTTTTCCGTAGGTGAGGGCAGTCTTCCGGGTTGCCTCCGACATGGTGTAAGTATTGCCACTGGTCTCTCCTGTAAACAACTGGTGGTTTGGGAGGATTGCAATGGATTGTGTTTTTAAAGATGGCCGTCAGCGCATTTCCTGTTCCGACGCGATGACGTTACTTCCGGGTCCGGTATTACGAGCCCGGTTTTAGCATGTTGTTATTACCGGGTCGGTATTAAGGGGTTCCTCCTAGGCGGAGGCGGTATCGGCGGGTCCCGTGATGGCGCTATCGGGGGGTTGGAGGGCCTTTAGTACGGCCATTACCGGCATGGGTGTTCGCGCGTGCTCGCGTATTCGTAATCACCCGCTATTGGCGGCGTCATACGAGCACGGACCCGCTCATAACTCCATGCCGATAATGACCCCATTTTTAACGCGCTCCTCGTAATGAGGCCCATTGGTTTTGTTGTTCCTCTTGGTAAATGTTGGATTAGATGCTAAGGAGGTCAAAAAGAAATCCGAAATATGGGATCACATAAAAAACATTGAACGTCTAAATAGTATGTTTTCTTTTAATGTTTGTACAAAACAAGGTTTTACCATTAGAATTTCGTTTAAATATTTTGATCAAATTAGGAATTTAAAAGTGCGTCGATTTTTAATGAGATTGCGTTTTGACAAACTACCCACTTTTGAGCAAATGTATACATGGATTAATGTCCCATATGAGGACAGATTATGCCACATTTGCCATATGCATATTGAGACTACCAGACACTTAAGGTCTGATTCATGGAAGTGTTC
Source organism: Ambystoma mexicanum (assembly GCF_040938575.1). Lineage (NCBI taxonomy): Eukaryota > Metazoa > Chordata > Amphibia > Caudata > Ambystomatidae > Ambystoma > Ambystoma mexicanum. The sequence continues at coordinate 462,876,043 of NC_090930.1, read as the reverse complement.
TATAATGGTGCAGTCCTATTGGAAAACGCTCTGTGAATCAGGCCTTAATAACCTCTTGCATTATATTATTTGAGCTATATTGTAAAGGGTTGATTGTGAAGTTAGATCCTGAACTATCAGATAATTAATTGAACAACAATTTTAGATGTCTTCTCATTTTATATGTATATTGGTTTTTAGAATGTTTATGTTAATAATTGAATATTAGGATTATCAGCAATTGATAAATTAAGTGTGTTTTAAAGTGTCATATTATGTGGAAATTAATATGTTGTGACGTGAGTAATTGTACAATTTCCTTTAGATATTGCAAGGCATTTTTTATGTATTGCTTCTTTGATGATTTGGGTAAATGGTAGTTTACCAATATACCTAATAAAAACACATGAAAAAGAAAATGAGCAAACTGAGACCAGAGAGAAAAAGACTGGGAATTAAAAGAAACAAGAAAGGAGAGGGCAGGTGGAATGAGACCATGGAGGGATTTGCAGACGATACAGAGAAAGTTATAGAGCAAGCAGGAGTCAAAGGAAAGCCAGCAGAGTGAAATTAGGGCAGAAGAAATGGAGTTGCAGGGAGAAATGAAGAAGTAGATGAACAGACGAGTTATGGATAGAGCGAAGAGGGGCCAATTAATAAGCAGGGAGACTGAGAAGAATAGCAGAATAATAGAAAAGGCGAGAGAAGAGAATAAGGATTTAGCTGTATGAGTGGTGTGGAATAGACAAGATTGGCAAATATTACAAAGTTGAAAGCTTCAAGAGTGAGAAATACCAGAGATGTGATCTGAGAAAGTTAAAGAAGAATTAAAGACAATGACTAGGTTGTGGGCAGTAGGCAATGGTACAATAAAGAAGGGGGAAAAGGAGATAGAAGGAGGAAAAACAGGGGGAAATAGTAGTTTTTCCCAGGTTTATATGAAGATAGTGAGTGGTTATTCAAGCTTCAATCATCAGGATACATGAAGACATGGTGGATTCGAGTGACGGTGTGAAAGCAGAAAAGGATAGACAGATTTGAGCATCATCTGCATAGATGTGATGGGAAATTCCAAAGGAAGAAATAATAGGAGCGAGAGCGATAGTTTAGAGATAGAAAAGTAGAGGACCCAGACAGAGCCTTGAGGTACACCATAGATAAGCGAATGAGTAGAGGAAGACTGGCCATGCCAGAAGACAGAAGCGGTATCAGCTGAGAGATGTGAACAAAACCAGTTCAACACAGACCCACGAGAGACAAGAGAAGAATAGTGTGATCAACTGTGTCGAAGGCGTGGAAAGATCTAAGAGTATAAGAAGAAAAGAGAGCTTAGAATAGCGAGGAGTGGGAAGAGAAAGACAGTAAAGAGAGTAGTCTCAGTGGAGTGACGAGGACGGAACCGGATTGGTGGGGAGGGAGAAGAGCATCAGTGAAGACATGTGCATACTATGAGGTCAAGACACCTAGAAAGTAAAGGCAGCTAGAGAAATAGGGCGAAAATTTGCAGGCAAAGTAGGGGCAAGAGAAGGTTTTTTCAGAATTGGTAAAATAGAGGCATGTTTGAAAGAAGAAGGGAAACCGGCACTAGAGAGAGAAGAATTGAAAAGAGACGTGCAATAGGAAATAAGAAGAGGGTAAACCAAGGGAATCGGGGAAGAGGTGATCTGTGCCTTGCTATGGTTGCATGTCTTACCCTTGCAGTGTATTACACTTCTAACAGCCTTATTTTACAGAAAGTGTAAATTGGGGACCACAACGCTCGCACCTACTTGCTGTGGGTGGGATTTCCTGCATACAATTTTGGGGATTTGAAATTGCTCGGAGATTTTTAGCTCCTGTTTCAACCCAAGGAGAGCCTGGTTACCTTAAAACTAACAGATACCAGCAGTTACATTTGGCTCCGAGGTCAACTGGTGCCTTACAAACATTCATATGTGACATTAACTTTGAGTGTTTAAGAATGTAAATAAAAAAGAATTAAGACACATCTAAATATAAAGGATCAAACAAAATGGGTAAAACGTAAAAGTGTGTATCTCATGTGCAAGTTAAATTTACAGTGCACTGTGTACTCGCTCCTGATTCCCCAGCGGTAGCTCCTACCTATTGGATGATGCCTGACAGCCAGGAGCTGGTTTTAGCGCCTGCTCCTTGAATCTGAATTTCCAACTGTGAATTTTAAACCTCCATGAAGTGGAGTGGGCAAAGAAAGATTAAAATCGAGGCAAACTCACTTTTACTCTTTCCATTTTCCACACTGTCTTGGAAGAGTAAACACTGCCTGCAAATACGCATTGGTGGCAGCGTTTACTAATGATTTTCTGTGGAATCCGCCCGTTCTTTACCAGGTGTAAAACCAGGACAGATGCCACAGGAAGCCATTCTTTGTTCACCTGCATGAAAATCTCATGCAGGCGTACAGCGAGGCGCACTCACGAGATGGAGGAGGATTTCGCTCTTTGTCTCTTCTGCGTCTCTTCAGTGCACCAAAATGAGGCGTCATTTGAAATGGAGGCCTAAAACAATTACCCTTCCCTTTTTACGCTTCCACTTAACATGCAGCCTCATTTAAGTTAGATGGGCCCTGAATACACTTGGTAATGTAATATGACTTTTTCCCCAACATTTGTACATTAGCCATTGAGGCTAAAAACCTTACACAACTTCAGTGCTATAAAAGTTCATTATAACGTGATCCCATGGATGTCTGGAAAGAGATATGTGGTTCAGGGAAACAACTGAGGCCGACTTTTATGAGGGCCAATTTCTGCATGGAGAAACGGTTGTGTTCTAAACGTGCACCGAGGATTTCACAACAGCATATTTGATCGTTGTTCATTCTCTTTGAGAGTGGATGGGAACACGGGCATATAATTGTGCTGTTGCTGTTCTCAGGCACAGCACGCTGTTATTCTATCATAGTGCATATCACTAGGAAACGCTGATTTGCAATACTTTTCGAAACACATATATATGTTAGATGCATAGGTTATATGTGTCATATATGTAAACTGTCATATTAATTGCATGTAGGTAATATATTTCAGATATTTGACAATTGTCATATTTGTATGCATTATATTTTAAACAAATGTCAAATATGTGGTGTTTAGGCTTACAAAAAGGCATTCACATTAACCACAGGTCATCTTAAAGCCTCATATTGCTGCTGTATGAGACCTAAGTGGCACCCTACTTGTGGATCAGTAATTCTGCACTTTAAAGGACAAAGGGCAGCATGAAAACATGGCCTAGCCTTATTTGTCATGCTGTCATATGCTCTCAGATTGTACCTAGGTGTTCTACAACCTATTGTTTTACATGTTCTCGCACTCCCGTGCCCTCTACAAGAAAGTGGCACACACCCTTCAAAATAAAGTTGACTGCAAAGGTTTGGCAGTTTTATCATACTATACTGATGAAGGATTTAAACCTGCCTATACAGCCAATATACCATTAGGAACTCTAGTAAAACTTTGGTCCTGTAATTTCTCTGGGCCTTACGGATGTGACTTTAATAGTGAGACCAACGCAAGACACATCATAGAGAAATGGCACGTGTCTTTAAATGGCATGGGGTCGCAGTGCAAGTTGCAGGTTGTTTTGCTTGTAAGGCCTACTGCCACTTTCCACCGACTAACAGACTTCCTATTGAGATATCCTACAACCTTACAGTACACACACAAACCTCCCACATATGGCCACTACAGGCCTAGCAGTTAGCACATCAACACTAACCAAGTCACGACTAAGCTCTCGTGTTTAGCCCTGTTTCACTCTCCCACATCAGCAGCTAACCAGGCCCAAAGTGCTGTAGTCTATCAGATCTTGGGCTCTTCCCTATGTACAACATACTCACGTGTTTCTCTGCTGTGCCCATCGAAAGTAGATTGCCACTCAGGAACTGGGTAGGTACTTCCGACCTGCACCCATCAACAACACAGGTTTTGCATCTGCCTTTCCCACTGTCCCACTAATCAACCCCACTCCACTTTTTTCTTACAAAGACAATCACAGCAAGGCCACCAATAGTAGACACTCTACCTCAGCCAGTCTATTGCATGAAGAAGACTTGAGGATAGCCCCCCCATGATGCCTAGAAGAGTGTACGAGGGTAGCTGGTCTTTTTTCCACAGACATTTGGACGATACAGCAACATCAAAGACAAGCTCCATCAGTGTTCTTGGTATGTATAAATGCACCACTTTGGTGGACACTCGGCCGCAGGCACAGCTATCTATCCACTCACAGTAGAATGCAGCTACGACCTATGACAAAATTTGCGCTAGCGGGACACTTAATGTTTTTAAGCCTACTTCCACCAGATTATGCCTCAACACCCTCCCATCAGTATGCGGCGATGACCTATGACAAATTCAGGCACGTTGGACCCAAAGGGAGTCTCTAGCACTCACACCATCTCCTGACCTCTCTCAGAACCCATCCACCTGCCTGATCTTTGTGGGTTGTTTCTACTGGAGCCTGGCCAGCCCCGCTAAGCCTTATCGTATCCAAATGCACACACGCATTCTAATCCTACTCTGTGATCTCCAACACTCTGGAAGAAAATCCCTCGAAACGTGACTGTTCACAAGACTACATCTGACACACTAAAACAACATGCTAAAACATGGGACCAAATAGACGCAGACCAGACAAACCTCAATTAACAGCGATCCTGGAGTCAATGCACCCAGAAAACAACCTGACAAACATCAACCTGAAAGCAGACCCTTTCTGACAGCTAATAGCACAGATTGTTATTCCTGACATCGGACCAAAATGACCTATCTAATCAAACAGTGGTAACAGAAATTCTGGTAAAGTGGGGCACAACATAGATGTGATGATTTCTGAATAGCTTTACTAATTTGTGGTTCACACCATCACTCAAGACCTCAAACAGTAAACTCAGGAGATTGGAATCAATCAGATCGGCCTCCCCTGCTCCCTGCCTGGAGAAAAAATGTTGCAAATGGTTATGGAGAACAACATGATGAAAAATCCAATCACGGGACACCAGTAGACTGAGGCACTACCGATAAAGCCACCATATCAGGACTTGTTGCCAATCACAAACCACTTCTCCCCAACTAACTGATTTACCTCCAAATGTTCTTATATCGTACACTCCTCTCACAGGTCACCTCGCAATTGGCAAGGTCATGTCTACCAATACCACATTAAGCTAGCATAGCCATTCCAAAGCACACACCTTTAGCTCTATAATTCAGCTGCCCACACCAGTGGCTAACTCAGAATCTCCGTGCTTTAATTTATTAAACCCTGACCTCATCCATCCATAAAATAAGCATACCCATTCATACCAGCCCTCAGCACTCAGGTACTTCTACCTGCACCCGTCAACATCTCAGGATTTACACGTGCCTTCCCCTCTAATACACTTACTTATTTTATTTATTTATAAGTTATTACATTTATATTTTGAGTACACAGAGGTAACATATAGAAAAAGTAATGCAATAAGAACATAACCAGCGGAAACAGTGTAAACAAACAATAGAACAATCAGGTTACAGCAAGTGGGATATCCATGATACCAAGATGACAAAAAAGCCCCCCATGAAAACACTTCAAAGAACACATCTCGTAAGCACATCAGCCGTACACATCGAGGAATAGTTCCCATATATCAGTGTATTTATCACACTCCCTTCTGTGCTTGAAAATGGCCTTCTCATATGTGGACATGGTCAACAATTCCTCCACCCAATCATCAATAGAGAAGGAATTGGAGGATTTCCATGCACGTAGGATCATCCTTTTCACAAGCATGCACCTCTGCAGTAGTCATATTTTCTTTGAAAAGGAAAGATCCGCTAATAGAGTGATATCCCAAAGGTCCAAAAGGGAAGCCTTTCTGGGAATGGTACACTCCAGCACCAAGTCCATCCTCTCACAGACCCTTTCCCAAAAGTCTCTGGTCTTGCTGCCGAACCAAAGTAGTTGGCTCAACTTGCCCCTAGACTGTTTACATTTTCAGCACTGGTCACTCTCTGAAAGTTGTCTCGTCAACATTTGTTCCAGAGCACAATATGTTCTGAAGAGTAATTTGGTCTGGGAGGCCATCAGACCCCAATCTAATCCATGCTTTTCAATTGGACATTGTTACAGCATCTCTGCCAGCAACCAGGTCTAATCACCTCGCCCAGTTCACTGGTCCTAATGATCCAAGCTCAGAATCCCCTTTGCGATTTGTCACAAGGACATTGTACATGGTGGCGGCCGGATAAGTGGCCCAATCACAAAGTTTGAGCACTGACCAAGCAGCCCTCTGCATGGTTATCAGCGAAGCCAGAGCAAGCTTAGCAGAAACGATCCCCATCAGCTGCCTGTATTCGGCATAACTGCAGTCTCTCAAATCGAACACTCTACAGATACGCATGAAGGAAATTCAGATTCCATCCTCAAAAAGGTCTTTGATGTACTGATTCCCATCCAGGTACCAGGACGGCCAAAATAAGATCTTACCTTGCACACTCAATGCCGGATTCAGCCAAATGGATGCCTCAGGGAGTAGGAACGGGTCGCTTCTCAAATGATTCAAATTCAAACCACATGTCTGGAGCAGCCGTCACATTGCGACTTAAATGCCTCGTAGTGAATGCAAAATGGTATTCGAAGAAATTGGGCAAGTTAATACCACCTTGTTTCAGTGGGAGCTTTAACTTCTGTAATTCTGTATAAGTGCATGAAGTATCTTGAAGACACATATTGCCGACTTGAGCGGAAGCATGGAGAGGACGTAGTGGACTTTTGTTGCCATGTTCATTTTGATGCCATTGACCTTGCCCCACAGTGAAAGTTTCAGAAGTGACCATCGGTCTATGTCAGTCCTGTGTTTAGTCAATAGGCAATCAAAGTTGATCTTCAGCAACAAATTCACCTGGGCCAATCCAAACCCCTAAGTACTTCATCCTCTCCGGACACCATGTAAACTCCAGGTGATCAAACATATATCACATGGATGATCCGGTGATAGGAAGTACTTCAGACTTGCTCCAGTTGACCTTATTTCTGGAGACTTCAGGGAAGCACTGGATGTCATCCATCAGGTGGGCAATGCTCGATTCAGGGTCATGCACAACCACCAATAGATCATCTTTGTAGAGCCAGATCTTGCCAGAACACTCCCCACTTCTAAGATCATGAATATTTCCATTAGCTCTCAACATTATAGCCAATGGTTCCATCGCTAGAATAAACAACAAATGGAAAAGCTAACATCCTTGTCTCATCCCCCACTTCAGTTGAAAGAACTCAGAAACTATGCCATTATTGAGCACACTGGCAGTGGAGCTTGCATAGAATAGCCCCACCCAGCGCAGGAAAGTCGGTCCAAATCCCATTGCCTTCAGGCTTTCAAATAGGTAGGGTCACTCAATCCTCTCGAAAGCCTTCTCTGCATCAAGGGAGATTGCCGCCAGAGTAGCTCCCAGCTTCCTTCCTTCGTCAATAGTCAAAAGCAACTTCCTCATGTTGTCCACCATAGATCTTCCAGTGACAAAACCAACCTGATTCTCGTGCACTAGTGACGCCACAACTCTCTCCAACGTTTTTGCAAATATTTTCACCAACAGTTTACAGTCAGTATTAGATAGGCTAATCGGCCTATAACTTGCACACTGTGTTGGTGAGTTATCCTTTTTTAATAAGACCGTCACCAAAGCATGCCTCATGGAGACTGGTAGTATGCTATATTCTAATGATGCAGCATACACATCACGTAGCAATTGAAGTGCACAATAAAGTAAGATCCGATAGAACTCAGCCGGGAGCCCATCAGCACCAGGTTTCTTGTTACCTCTCAGATTTGAAATCGCAGAATGGATGTCTTGCAATGATATTGGGGATTCTAGCAGAGCAGCAAGGTCATCTGACAACCGAGGTTATTGGTGTGATTTAGAAAAGAAGCAATTGCTTTGCACACTTTTGGTACATATTTTATTTATTTATGTAGCGCTAAAGCCCACAGGCATCAAGGCACTGTAACATAAATACTGCAACAACACATGAAAGACATTAGTACCAGGCGAGGGACAATCAGATTGTCACAATCAATCTGATTGCCCCTCGCTAGGGCTTTACCCACTCTTTTCCTTTGCCCCCGGCGGGGGTGTGGCAGCCCCTCAGCCAATGAGGAAGCTCGGAATGGGGTAATCCCTGCTCCGAGCCTCCACACTGCTGGAGGCTGCCGTCTTCATCCACTCAGGATTCAGGTAAGTGTTTTCCCACCCCCCGCACCCTCATCCAAACAATCTCCTCCCCGCCCTCCCAACCCCAATGACCTGCTTTTTGGTCCATTTTGGGGGAAAACACACTGGGAACACTTCTGTCCCCAGCGCTCCCGCTCCCGATCCACGACTGGCTGTCATGGAAAGGAAGAAGGGACTGCGCATGGTCCCTTCTTTCCTCTCTCCGTTCCATGGTGGCAATTTTCTTTGTTTACATTTTTCTTATTTTTTAAACGGCTGCCATGGAAAGGGAGAAGGTACTACTTGTAGTCTCTTTTCCCTTTCCATGGTTAGCCATTTTATTTCTTTAGCTTTTTCCATTCAGTATGAATGTTCGCCATGGAAAGGGAAAACAGACTTCGTTTTCCTTTCTCCGGCGGCCTTTCTTTTTTACATTTTTCTTTTTTTTTTCTGTTTCAAGAACAGAAAAACAATGCTCTTAGTACCCTGGTCTTGTGGGCCGGGGTACTAATAGCAATAAACCCTGAGCCGTGGGGGCATTACCGAGTCAGGTAATGCCCCAGGGCCTTCGTTAAGGCTTCGCTCGAGCCTGTAACTTTGGGCCCTGGGAATTACCTGACTCGGTAATGCCCCCACGGCTTGGGGCTTATTGCTTAATTAGTCTGATCCAGCGTATCAGAAGGTGGATTCAAAGAACACGGCCTGACTGGGTGAAGGATTCAGAGAAAAGGAACGTTTTCAGACTTTTTCCTAAAGGATGTAAGAATAGAATCCAACCTAGCACACAGTGGTAGTGTGTCGCAAGGAATTGAAAATATCTATCACCCAGCCGGGTACGCTTCATGCGTTTATTGGTTGTAATTGCAGCGAAAACTGGAGCGAAGAGAGCAGGGAGCTTTGAACCGCTATAGCAGTTTTAAGATAAGCTGGTGCTTCACCATACAGACATTAGTGCATAATAGTTAGGGCCTTGAACTTGATCCGTTGTGCAACAGGCAGTCAGTGGAGCTTTTTCAATGTAGGCAAAGTGTGAGATCGCCTAGCAACATTGGCCACAATCCTGTAGCTGAATTCTGCACCACCTGAAGTGTCACAATTTCATGACCTGGTGTACTAACCACTGAGGCCTGCTGTAATTTTTCTAAACCTTATAATGCAGTTTGTACACTGTCCATGTTATAATATGTTCTCCATAGGTAAGTCACACGTGGTTCTGCCAGGTCCTATAGGTGCTCCTGGAGTTCCGTAGAGTTATTCACGTTAAGCATCTACAAGCTTTGCTCAGCATCTCTTGTGCCTCGCGGTTTTGCATTTTTGCAGTTGGCTAGTGACAAAATAATAAAAGCAATGACACTATGTATATATATCTGTCCTCTAACTATAGAACTGTAGGTTCATGTTCTTCATGTATACAAGTGTGTGTTTGTTTCTTTGCAGTAGGGACTGCGTGTGCTTCATATCTAACGCTGCTATGGCGTGGTGTCACCGTGGCTCATTGTCGTTCAGTCGAGACTGTCCATATAGGATTCTTTAATCATGGTCCCGGGCTCTTCTCCCACGCATGGATAAACTTGTATTTCCCTAGATTTGTATGGCTGACAGAGTGGGTACCTCTCTGTGTATTTACCGATCATTGGTGCATTAGGAATTCGTCCAAAATAGAATGGATGATTGCAGTGCTTTCTGGCCTTCTGCCTCGTCATGAACTTGGTCGGAGGGGGGTGGTGCCAGGATCCCGACTGCCTCTTCACCAGCAGGGTGTTGCCATAATCTAACATACTTCCAATGATGGCCCTGGCAATGGTAGCAGCATTTGAGTGCGATATGAAGGGCCTAATCTGATGAAGCAGGCAAAGGTAGTGATGGCAGGTGCCAACCAAAGCAGAAACATGAGCATTCATGATCATATCATAGTTTAGGTAGATGCCTGCGATTTGGTATTCCTCATTATCTCGATGGAGAAAGTGCCTAACAGCATGGATTCATATGTACTTCCCAGTTTCTTAATCGTGTTTTGGGCGGCCAGTAATAATAATTTGGTTTTATGGTTATTTAGGCAAAGCCAGTCGTCTCTCATGCTGACAGCGTTAAAGATGTTGTTTCCTGGCTAGTTTCTGAGGCTATCTCACACATGAACAGCAGTTGGGCGTTGTCAGCATAGTATTCTAAGTGAATGTGTTTGTTACACAGCAGTTCATGAAGTAGTCTAGTATAGAGATTGAAGAGCAATGGGGACATGTGTCACGATGCGACCCTGGAAGCTGTGGGCAAGATGGAGGGTCGCAGTAGATCGCCTTCAACCCTTCGTTAACGGACTAGATGTCCGTGGTTCTGCCTTACATATTGTAGCCACGACCCCTGCTTGTAGCGTTGTAGCTTTTCAGTTACCGACGCTCGAGCTGTATCCCGCTGGTTCGTGAGATTCCGTTCCTGTTCCTCATTTGTTTCTGCCCGTCCTCTTTGTTTTCTTTTTGCCCTTCGTGGCTCCCTTCTGCCCTTTGTTTCTCTTGTGTCCTGGCCCTGCAGCCGGCTCTGTTTTTGTCCACTTTCGTTTTCAGAGCCGACCTGCGGTTCCTCCTTCTGGCGTGTCCCTTCTGGGTGGATACATTGTATCCTAGGCTTTCTCTGTGTTGGCTCCTTTCAACAGGCAGTTCGGGAATTGCATTTCTCTCCATTGGGTGCTTACTGATTTTCCTTAGTTCCCATTCTAGTTTTTCTTTTTTGTTATTTTTTTCCATGCTAGATCTCTCTCTCTCTCGCTCCCTCTTTCTTTCTTTCTTTCTCTCTTGCTCGCTCGCTTTCTCTCCTTCCCCCTCTTTTTCCCTTGTCTTTCCGGCAGCCCTTTTCCTTTGCACAGGCATATTTCTCTGTGTCCTTACCGCATCAACCCAGTATCTCTGAACTCCTTTTTTTTCCCACTGTTCCCTTTTTACCTCTCGGTCCTTGAGTCCTGCACTTCTCCTACGAACCCCGCTCCGGACCAGAGCTCTACATGTACCTCCCAGTCGTTGAGTCCTGCACTTCTCCTAAGAACCCCGCTCCGGACCAGAGCTCTTCATTGGTTCTACCGCCTCTACTTACCTCCTTACTAACTGCCGGCGGTTCAGTGTCCTACAAGACAGCGGAACAGGGTTTTTTCTGCCTATTTCGGCTTTTTCCCTGTTAGGTGGCCAGCTCCTCTGGATACCCCTTTGGCTGTGTTCCTTTGCGGTCAAGGTGGCTTCTGGGGGGGCCGTCCCTACCTACACAAAAAGAAAAGAGAGAGTAGAACCAAGAAGAAAGAAGAAGAGGAAGAGGAAGACTCTAAAAGGACAAGAAGAAAGAAGAGGGTTGATCCTCCAGGCAGAGCTTCAGAGACTTCAGGTGAGGAGAGTCGGTGGGAGGAGTCCTCTGAAACTGACAACATGCATGTTCCCTGAGGGACTCCTTGCATGGTCGGATAAGCCTTTGATGAAAACTGGCACATCACTACTGTGGCAGACCTACCTTGCAGAAAGGAATTAAACGCTAGCTGACCAAGGGTGCCGTGTGTGGCAAGACGTGACATAAGAATGTCATGGTCTAATACATCAAAAGCAGCTGATAGGTCTAAAAACAACAGGACGGAAGCCGGACTGGTAGATCCCTAGTAAGTTGGATGTAACGACAGAGAGTTGTAGTTGCAGATACGCGACTTTGTCTAGGATTCTAAGAAAAAAGGTTGGTAATTTGACGGTAGTTGGGTGGGTCAGAGGGGTCAAGGGATGCATTTTTTATAATAGGAATGATGCAGGCCTTTTTCAATGAGCTCGGTATGACACTGGTGGAAAAGGTCTTATTTAGAATTACAGTTTTTGCCTGCACCAGTCAGTGAGAGCCTTCTTTGATGCTTAAAATCCCTCCTGTTTTTTGAGTCATGCAAAATGAGGTCAGGCCACCAGGCAGAGGTGCTCTCTGCAAGATAATTTTATATTACATTACTTTACATTTAGGTGATCAACAAAGTGGATGTGGTGCCTCCCTGACAATTCTGCGTGAGTAATAAAAACACACGTTTAACCATTCAATTGCTGGATGCTCAAGTGAAGATGGTCCGGATGTTGGTGGGGGTATAGATGGCATCAATTGATAGGAATACTGTTGTTGATTATGGTAAACACATAACTTTGGGATTTCACACTCTCGTGGTCTATTTTCTCACAAAACCCCTTGAAAAATAGATGTCTCACAGCAATCAATTGGTAAACAAAGCAGACTTCTAGGCGGAACACAAAAAAACAAACAGCTGGCACCCTTCTGCTCATGTAAGGTTCAGCTGTCAATTCTTCATACAGGTACTTCCTAGTCCTGTGTATCTGCCCAGTTTCACCCCACAAACTATTAAAAATAGCTTGTTTTTAAGTGAAGCATCCTTCCCGATTTGAATGCTTGTTAGGGAGAATTCTCTGTAAAGGCTAATTTCTCAAACCTAGTGAGTCCCCCAGCAGCTTTGATGGATTTTTGGGGTTCATTTTTTTCTCCTGCTTAGAGTGAGACTCTTTTTCTCCCACTCTTAGACATGATTTGAGGTGTTCCTTTGACTTTGTATGTGTTCTATGGGCTATGGGGTCCTTTACCCCATAGGGTTTCATGTGTTTTTGATATGTGGGTTACACAGCACCCTCCGTGCAGTAACCCAGGAGGGGTGTCGTAGCGACCCCCAAACATAGAATCCATACCCTGGGACTGATTACTGTCTCCGAGGGCATGTAAAGTCACCATTGGCTTTACTAGTCTTAAATTGTGAACAGAACCAGTACAAACCATCATATTGTGGACGTACTGGTCGGGGCAATTCGATTGCCCCGGGGTCTGTTGTTCGAGGGGGCACTGTCCATTCCCCCCGACTGATTTTTGACTGGTGACAGTGGATACTACTTTTTATATTCGACCGCGAATATATTCCTATGCGATTTTCCCATTTTTCGAGGCTACCACTTTTTATAATAGTCTCGAACATACCGCCGGTTTATTACATTAATATAAATTCACCGGTTTGTATTTTTTGCCGAAACTTGGTTCGAAAATGGCGTTTGTGTTCGCTTCTGTGACTCCAACCCAAGTCGAGCCCTTTGTTCCACTTTTTGGCGGGCTTCTCCACAGAAGCCTCCAAAAGTGGTGCCACTCTGTCTGGGTACCACAGGGGGTGTGGGAGGGGGTTTAGGCACCCTGGACTGAGTTGCCTCGGCAACTCAAGTCGCACTCTTGTGTGATTGGCCCAAGTGGTGAGCCGCCCGGCTCACCACTTAGCATGTTTGAGTGACAGCTAGGCTGAATGAATGGGGGTTTTCTGCATAAAAGCAGGGCTTTGGGGACAGGAACTTCAGAAGTCGCCACAGGACCTAAAGAATCTGAGGAGGGAGAAGCCGAGCCGACCTGCAACAACGACACCACTGGTGGAGCCCTGCTGAACCGTCTCACCACTTTTCCCGACGACAGAGGAGATCTCCAGTCCAGAGAGTCTTCTTCCTTTGACTGGTGGGAATAACCAGTTTGCCCATCTTTTCGCCTTCCTGGACCATCTCGTGGCCGCCTTGCCCGTGCCAAGCACCCCGGCAACCGGAATACCACGGTTTACCACTACCGCAAAGAAAAGGGTAGTACCTTGTAACCGGGAAACTCCGCGGCTGGTTTCTTCCCTGGCAGTGGAACGATCTTCATCTTTCCTCCACGTCGAGACCTCCTCTTCCTCTGGACGAAACACCAACTCGCACCCGCTGCCAGGAACAACTGCCCCCGCTGGAGCGTTCTTCCTATTTTCAGGTACTGTGTCCCGCTTGGCTTCCCTTGCGACAGATCGTTCGGGATGACAGTAAATCCTCGACTTTCTAACCGGGGTTAGCCTGGGGCCTGTTAACTAACTTTTCCTGACTTCATCTCAATCTTTTGTGAACTATTTACAAAGATTCTTTGGGCATAACCCCACTGTGTGATCCTGGACACATTTCGCTTGCTCTCTCTAAGAGTGGGCCTGGCATTTGAACTTCCTTGCTCTCCAGTAGACTTTGCCTAACCTGCCTCACTGTGGTTCTTTGAAAAGTATTGAAATTTGTGTGCTTTCATAACTTTGCCTTTCCCTCCCTTTTTCTATAACTTATTAGAGTGCCATCTTATGTTAAGCGCTCACCTCTGTCTGAAAATAAGTGGTGTTTCTCATTAAGACTTGTCTAATAAGTAATTAGGGTTGTATATATATAATAGTGATTGTGTGTTGAATGTACTTAACTCTTTTTGTGCTAGTGTAATTTACAAGTGCTTCTTTAAATAAATAATTATATACTTTTTACACCAAAGCTCTGGTCAGTTTGCCTGTGCTACTGTATCTCTGTACCTATTGTGTATACTCTATATACTGCCTAACTCATCTTGAGAGAAGTCTGACTGCTCAGCCACAGCTACCAGGTAAATCTGGGTGGTGCAGACTGCTACCAATTGGGTTTACTGCCAATCACCTGTAGTCCTAAATCTTTTCAGTGGTCCCTAAGGGAACTGCACAGGTTTCTGCCTACTGCTATAGCCAGCACATGGTGAAGTTCCTTTGGATCTCTCCCTACTCTGGCATTGGTTGATGGTCACAGGAAGCTGAAGGGTGGTTAGTTTTAGGTTTTAGCATATTTCAAGGCCGTTTACAGTAATTAATTGATCAGAAAGGATATGGTCCAGCAAAACACTCCTGGGACACAGAATCCTTCACTCATGTACACCAATTATCAAAGGCCTTCCATCTACAATCCCTTCTCGATCCCTTTCTAGGTGGGAAGGTTTAGAGCCAGTGGTACCAGATTAGGCTGGCGATTATGGCTTCCATACTGGAGAAAGAGACTATGGAAAGACAGAGTAGGGCCCCAGATCAGCAATCGGGGAGGGGTTCAAGAGACGTGGAGGATGGAAGTAGAAACAAACCACTCCAAAATTCTGACAGTGTGTTTCAGAGAGGTACACAGTATTCCGAAGGAGCACTTCCAGAATGGAAGTGCCAGTGGCAAATTTTGGGGACAGGCCTTACAAGTGTCCATTACCTGGCAATGTCTCATGGTCCTGCCTTGCGTATGCTGTTACTGGTGCCCGTTTAGGATTACTTGATTCTCTGTAGTTTGGACTGTACCATAGACACTGTACTCCTAGTATAAGAGCTGATGGCCCCCAGACCGGAAGTACCTATACCTTCATAAAATAATATTCTCAGAGATGGTATGATGAGTAAAAGTACACATCACAAGTTTAAAAGTAGACTAATTGGTACCGCCTTAATACATGTAGATCATGTTACAGAATTATTTATAAATAGTACATATAAATGCATCCAATTTATATCACTATCAAAGTGAACGAAAAATAACCAAAATATGACAGTAAACAATATAATGGAAAGTGCAAGGTTAGGCTATAGTCTGAAGTTACTATTAAAAACTAACAATAAAAAAGGAACATACAAATGATATTATGATAAACACCTACTAATGAAACATACTACTTACATTTAAAAAGTCAATGTTATAGTACCAAAATTAGAATGGATCCAGAACCATCCAGCAGAAAATGCAACAGGCTGGTGACAGACCAGTCCTGTCCATTTGTTACCAAGATGAATGCCAGGAAATAGTTCCCAGAGAATTAACAGTGGATAAGAAAATTGCCCTTTTCTGCCCCTTCTAACAAAGAGCAGATGGCTGTCAATGATTTCAGTGCTCGTTGATATTTTTGTGTCAACAATTCCAAAGCAAATAATTGACACATTTCCAGCTAAATGTAACTGTGCCAGTCCCTGTAAATCTCTGGGATTCATTCCATGGGAAAATGCCATCCTGTCACTAACCAAGCCAATAAACAACCGTCATTTTGAGCTGATACATTTTCAGATACCAATGTTGCAGTAATACTATATATAATTAGGGTGATGGCCTTCAAGATTCCTGCCCTTGTGCTACCAATCGTATTGAACTCTGTCAGTAGCCCTCATTATAGTTGGAGCAGGCAGGTTTCTAAGGTAAAAAGCCTCCTGGTTGTCGACTGTGCTAATAGTTTGGATCTAATCCAACAGACTACGTTAATAAAATTCAATACTCCAATAATTTTGAAGGCACTTCTCCAGGTGCAATACCTCCAGATGGACAATAAAGGCAGGATGAGGGCGCAAATACACTGCAATCTGCACCATCAGTGCCAAACCACAAAGGACCAACAGCCAGTTCTGCAGTGACCAGGCGCTCACAAACCTCCACGTTCTTCACAAAGTACAATAGCCACTAAAATATATGAGTGGTGCAGGTTGAAGACAGCAACAATGATAGAGATTTTCCAAGTATGTAAAATACATGTGTGAACCAATGGATGTAGTGGGGGAGGGCCATAGGGCTAGCAATTGCAGAAGCCAAGAGTCAATCAAGACCCCCTACTCCTTGTGCAGCTCCCACCAGCACCGCCTTTAGAAAAAATCCTCTTACCTGCCTACCTTACTTTATTTCTCCCCAAATGAATTTATGTTTTCTCAGCAAAACATGAATGGTGGGAGAATGTGTGTCCCCATGGCACCACCACTATTCACTGAGCACCCACAAATCAAGAATGGGGGGCCAACATGGCCCTCCAAGGTGTGGCCTCTATAAGCCTCTCTAAGCATCCCCGAACAGTACCTCAAACCTATGACTGGACAGTACTTACAACGCTCCCTTCAACCTGGGCAGAATAATGGGCAAGACCGTGTAAGAGCAAAACAACAGCTTCTAATAATGTATACAGAACATATGTTTCAAAGGATAAATCGATAACAATTACTTAAACCTTTACATTAAATGATGAAATATATCAAATATTTGAGAACAGCAGTCTGTTATTGCAACAGAAACAATGTACAAAACCCAATAAATACACAATTGAAATGCTAACTCACAAACACACAGTATGCACAATATTTTGTATTTTTGTATTTTATTTGTATTTATATAGCACCATAGGATCAAACGGTACACAAAGAGAGATACTTGGTCAAAATTGGAGTCTGGCAAAAGTAAGGACAAAATATTAGAGAGAAAGAAGGTGGTCTTTGATTTAAACATGTCAAGACTGTGTAACGACCGAAGATACAGAGAGAGAGAGAGAGTTGCAGTGCTTACGAGCTAGGAGGGAGAAATGAATGGAAACAAGAGGGAGCACAGGTGGGCGAGGAACAATTTGGAGAAAGAGGGAATGTGAGCGAAGTGCCCGCAGAAGAGAATAGAAGAAAACAAGTGAGGAGAGATAGGGAGGAGCTAGTCTATGAATGCATTTAAAGAAAAGATATAGGAAGAAAGAGAACAAAGGGTATGAATGGAGGAGGAATAGATGGAGTGAAAAGGGGCAAGACAATACGCTGGGAGACACAGAAGTAGACAAAAGGAATAGAAAAGATGAAAGAAGACTAATGAATGGAGTCTAGAGGAATGAAAAGTAAGACACCGGCGAGCCCTCTGAATGTTAAAAAGCTGGTAGCGACAGGAGCGATTGCAAGATGAAATATGCGAGCAGAAAGACAGGGACGGATCGAAATGAACACTGAGATGTCGAGCAGAGGTTGTAAGCAAGAAGGAAGAGGGGGAAAAGAAATGGAGAGAGGGGGAGGGTAGGGGAACAATAGAAACAGGGAAGAAAAGGACCTCAGTTTTAGAAGGATTCAGATGTGAAAACTGTGAGGACATCCAGGATTGGATGGAGAGAGAACAGGCTGAAAGAGATGAGTGGATAGAATCAGAGAAAGAGGAGAAAGAAAAATGTGTGAGTCAACAGCATATTAATGGCAAGAGAAACCATGTGGAGAGATGAAAGCCCCAAGAGGAGAAGTATAAAGAGCAAACAGCAGAGGAACAAGCACAGAACCCTGGGGTACACTATGAAGGAGAGGGAAAACAGATGAGGGCTGACCAGATCAAGAAACAGAGAAGGTACGGTTGGGTGAGTTAAGACCGGATCCAGTCCAAGACAGTTACAAAAAACCAAGGCGAAAAAAAGAGAGGCAAGAAGAATAGAGTGGTTGACCGTATCGAAGGCAGCCAACAGATCAAGAAGAACAAGAAGTGTTGATAGCTTCTGTTAGCGAGCAGAAAGAAGAGATATGTGTTGTCTTGCTTCTCCCTGTACCCTACCCTATATGCATGGAATGCTGTGTGTGACTGACATGGAATGCTGTGTGAGAGAAAGTTTTGTTCTGAATGGTTCTGTGAATGTCAATTGAGAAGATGGGTTGACTGAAAGAGGATGCCAATGGATGTCTGTCCATGTATCTTACCTGAAATGTTCTTGATGTATTCCCATGCCCTGTACCCGGAGCTGGAACTCTAAAGATGTTTCTTGTTTCTACACAGGTGTCAGTGTTGTGCCTGGCCAGGAACCAAACGTAACAATGGTGACATGGATGCTGGCTGTGCTGGGGGAACAACACCTGGAAGGGACATCAGGAAATGGACATGCACCACCCTCCCCAAATAAAGAGAAGATCCTCTCTTGAGGTAGGAGTACTCTGGGCTATAGTGGGGCCAGTCTGGACCAGCCCTTGAGGTGCAGGCAGCGCCAGGGTCAAGTGCCATCCGAGTCTGCAAGCGACAGGAAGACCAGGGATCAGAGAATTTGGCCGGGGGCCAGTTGGGTCTGCGAGGGGCAGACAGAGCAGTGCTGAAAGGGGCAGCACAGTGACTGTGGTGCTGTTTGAAGTGGCTGTGGCGCTGCCCGATGACGGGCCTACGCGGCGGCGTGACGTTTCACGCCGCCGCGCTAAGTAGAAATAAAGGGGGCGTTCCCGGCCGCATCAGAGCGACCGGGAAGCCCGAACACGAAGGACTGGTGTCTGGTGGTTCCTTCATGTGTCGGGGGCTTGCGGCATCGCGTGGGGGCTCTGACCCGCCCCCAACAGTGGCGACGAAGCGGTGAGGGAGACCCGGGCCCGGTGGTGAAATATCTGTCAGATAAATTTTTCTAAACGAAGCGGATCGGATTTTCGTTTCATCTCATGCCGGGTCGCGGGACGCACACGCGGCCGGCGGCCATTTTGTTCAGAGGCCGTGAAACTTCACGAGGCTCCGGTTTGGAGCGTGGGGTTACAACTGGCCTAATTTTTGGACACTTTAGTAGCAGGAGGCCTACCCTGCACGCCCATGTCTAATTTGTGGATTTCAACCTGTTTTTGGGTCTTTTACGTCGTGTGAAAGCCAGGAGAGGACTGATGTGACAGGGCCATCCACCATCTTTGGCTCAATTTTTGGAACTTCTAAGTCCATTTGGAAAGTGGCAACGTGGATCCACGGTATTCTTTGTCCCCTTCATCATCAGAGTGCCGTGGGTTTTGCTTCTTTGTCCTCTTCATCATCAAGCCTGCTCTGGATAACTGTGTTTTTGGACATCCACTGGTGCTTTATCCGGATTCCTCCCCGTGTTGGGACTGCTGTGTACCCGGGAAGGAGGGGTGAGGTGCACTGTGTCGGTGGGTGTCTGAGTTGCGGCCCTCAGGACAGTAGGTGGGGGTGCCTGTGCGCTCAAGCCCATGGGCGACTCTGAGGATTCGGACAGTGGTGGTGCAGCAGCGTCCCTCCCCCGCGATCGTGGCCAGGCAGCGGCTCAACAACAGGCCGCCCTACCTCCCGTGATCCAAGGCCTTGCAGGACCGCCACCTGGACAACCGGGTTTTCCCATTATGGCCCAAGCAAGAGCACCCGCGGCCCATGCCGCCTTGCAGCCGATTCCGGAATTCGATGCGTCAGGCCCACCCTCGAGCATGGGGCCCCGATGGAGAAGATGGGTGAGTCGCCTCGACATGTATTTCAGGGCTGCTCAGGTGACAGTAGATGACAGCAGAATTGCTACCATGCTGTATTCGGCAGGGCCGACAGTCCAGGAGATATTTAAATCGCTTGCTCCTGTCAACAACTCTTATGATGCGGCCCTCCTAGCACACTTCCTTCCCATGGCGAACGTGGACTATGAGAGGTTCGTCATGCTCTCGGCGAAGCAGAAGGAGGAGGAGACGCTGGACACTTTTTATGGTCGCTTACGCCGCCTCTCCCTCGGTTGTGCATGGGGGGATGCAGACGACATGATTCGCACCATGCTAATCCAGGCATGCTCCTCCGGCAAGCTCAGGAGGCAAGTCCTGAGAGAGCTGGGCCTCAAGCTGCCCCGTATTTTGGAGCTGGGCAGGTGCCACGAGGTAGCAGAGGCGCGAGCCAACAAGATGGAAGCTGGGTCTCGGTCGGTGAGGTCAGAGGAGGTGTGTGCCGTGTGGCGGGGTGGCCGAGGAGTGAGACGCCCGGGTGGAGGACCCCGAGACAGGGCTGGGAGAGCCGGGGAGTCGTGCCAGAAATGCGGATACGACCTCCCTCATGTGGCAGAATGCCCGGCGGCTGGAAAAACCTGTGGGAGGTGTGGACTGGCCGATCATTTCTCGAGAGTGTGTCGGGCAGCCACGCCGGTGATGGTGCCGAGAGGTCAGGCGCGGACATGGGCTCCGCGCCAGAGCCAACAGCCCAGTATTGACCAGGTGGAACAAGGGGAAGTTGAGTCCCATCCGGAAGGAGCCGAGAAGGAAGACGAGGAAAACATCTTTTTCGTCTCAAGCGTGGGAGTGCTTAAAGGAAGAAGCCGGAGACAGCCGAGATGTATGGTCGAGATCAATCACTCCCCAGTCCCAGTGCTTGTTGACACCGGCGCCTCTGTCAATGTGATGGCCAGAGGGCACTATGACTCCCTCAAACCCCTCCCGGGTCTGGTCGCACCGAAGGCCCGCATATTTGCGTTTGGGGGTCAGGAACCGCTACCGCTCGACGGTGCCTTCGTGGCAGACGTGGAACATGATTGCTCGCAAATCAGGGCCCGATTTTATGTGACCCCGGTAAGCAACAATACCCTGCTCAGTTGCGCAGCTGCGGAGGCCTTAGGTATCGTCAGCTTTGCATACTCCGTCCACCTGGAGGACATTAACGATCTCCTCGACAAATATGCTGCACTCTTCAGTGGGATCGGAAAGATGATCGGGGAACCAGTTCGATTACACATCGATGAGTCAGTACAGCCCATCGCATTGAAACACCGACGAGTACCTTTTCATTTAAGGGAGCAGGTCGATAAGGAGCTGGACAATTTGGTGAGCTTGGACATCATCGAAAAGGTTGAGGGTCCGACCCCCTGGGTGTCCCCGATCGTGGTGGCCAGAAAGCCCAAGCAACCCGACTCGGTACGCATTTGCGTGGACATGAGACTCCCCCAACAAAGCGATCAAAAGGGAACGCCATCTTACTCCAACGATCGATGATATCATTGCTGATGTTCAAGGGGCTCGAGTGTTCTCGAAGCTGGACCTCCGAGCCGGATATCACCAGGTCGTCCTTCATCCAGAGTCTCGGTACATAACAACGTTTACCACCCACCGGGGACTATATCGGTACAAGCGGCTGAGTTTTGGGGTGTCGTCTGCCGCTGAAGTGTTCCAAAACATCATCAGGGGCGCCCTAGCAGATCTAGAGGGCGTCCTCAACATCAGCGATGATATTCTGGTGTTTGCCAAAACCGAAGTGGATCACATGAAGAGGCTCGAGGACACTCTAAGACGACTTCAATCGTTGGGCCTCACCCTGCACAGGGAGAAGTGTGAGTTCATGCGCCCCTCGATTGAATTTTTTGGCTTCATATTCAAGGAGGGGGGGGTGTCGCCAGACCCGAAGAAGGTGCAGGACATCAAAGCGGCGAAGGCCCCCGAGTCTGTGACGGACGTGAGGAGCTTCCTGGGGATGGTTACGTATTGCGGGCGGTTCATCCCGAACTTAGCTTCAAGATCCGAACCACTCCGGGCGCTGACCAAGAAGGAGTCACCATGGCATTGGGGCCCTCTCGAACAGGCCGCCTTTGAGGACATTAAGGGTGCCCTCACAGCGGGAGATACTATGGCGTTTTTCGACCCCGCCTTGGAATCGGAGATTGTGGTGGATGCGAGTCCTTTCGGGCTGGGGGCAGTGTTGACTCAAGTGGACCACAGCGGGGCTATTCGACCTGTGGCATATGCAAGCAAAGCGCTCACCGAAACGGAACAGAGGTACTCCCAGATCGAGCGGGAGGCCCTGGCAGTGCTGTGGGGCTGCAAGCGTTTCCGGCTCTATGTCGTGGGACGTCCAGTGACAGTGGTGACTGATCACAAACCGCTGCTTCCGATTCTAGTGGGATCATCGTCAAAGCCACCAGCTAGAATTGAGAGGTGGATGCTCGCCCTCCTCGAGTATTCAGTCACCCTGGTATATCGGCCGGGGGCCAACAATGCCGCGGACTACCTGTCTCGTCATCCGGGAGTAGGTGGAGGAGATGGACATGACACTTGCGGAGAAGAGGCGGACAGTTATGTACGAATGGTGGTGGAGGGTGGAGGCGGCAACGCCAAATGCGATGTCCCTAGAGGAGTTGGAGGCTGCTGCGGCTGAGGACGAGTGTTTTCGGATCTTGAAGGACACAATGCACAGTGGGTCCTGGAAGTCCGTCCTCGGAGCCGTGTCCGGGCGCACCCAGGAAGCCAGAACAGCGCTGGAGCAGTTGTGGAAGGTGAAGGAGGAGTTGTCGTTCTCCGACTCAGGGCTGTTACTCCGGGGTGACCGGATCGTCATCCCACGGTCGAAGGTGAGCGACGTGATCTGTCTCGCCCATAATGGACATCAGGGCGCCGCTAAGACCAAGGCGCGGCTCCGCTCGAAAGTCTGGTTTCCGGAGTTGGAAAAAAGGGTGGACGATTTCGTGGCGGCCTGTGTATGGTGTCAGGCGGCCTCTCCGCTGCAACGAGAACCTGCAATTGAGGCAATGCCCCGTGGCACGAGGCCCTGGGAGATCGTCCACGCTGACTTTGGTTCAACATCAGTGGGCACTCACTTCCTGGTGATAGTAGATGAACACTCGAGATACCCGGAGGTTGAGTTCGTCGAGTCGGTGGCTTTTGAGCATGTGGTGGTGGCCATGGAAAAGATATTTGCGGCCCATGGTTTCCCCCACACTCTATGCTCTGATAATGGATCGCCCATCCAAAGTGAGCGGTTCTCCGAGTTGATGGAGAGCTGCGGAATACAACACAGAAAGATCTCCCCCCTGTGGCCCCGTGCAAACGGGGACGCCGAGAGACTGATGAGGACCCTGAATAAAACGTTCCGAATTGCTCAGGGGCAGGGGCAATCCTTACAACGTGCCCTCTATCAGTTTCTGCGGGTGTACCGCACCACCCCACATGCCGCCACGGGAGTGGCACCCGCCGAGGCATTATTCAAGAAGTGCCCCAGGGGACTGCTGCCGGAAGTGGGGGAGAAAGAACCAGGGGTCATCAATAGTCCGCGGGTGGAGGCGGAAAGACGAGTCCGAACGGAACAGGAGAACCTGCGCAGGGGTCTCCAACCTCAAAGACTTGAACCGGGAGATGAGGTCCTGATCCGGAATCGACACCCTCACGGGAAGCTATCGCTCCCCTATGAACCGGAGCCTTTGGATGTAGTGGCAGTGAAAGGATCCATGGTGACGGCCTCGGATGGACGGTCGGCTGTCACCCGAAACGTGAGTTTCTTCAAGAAACTGGGTGATTCACGAACTGAGACCCCGCCCGAACCTGATCCACCAGACATGCCTGCTGACGGAGGTCTATGGGGTGAAGGACCCGAATCCCCAGTCCGGGGAGACGCGGCGGAAGGACATCACGTGCCGGAGGTAGGCCGGAGGTACCCCCAGAGGGCTGGGCGAGGGAAACCTGCCTACCTCAGCGAATATGTTGTGGGACGATTGATTCGCGAACTGGGGTGATAAGAGCTGGGTGGATGACATTAAAGGGGTTTTTGTTTTGGGTGTGCAGTAGTGTTTATGTTAGATGTGTGGTTTTCCTGGTTAATAAAGTTACTGTTAATCCATGTTCGTGTTCCTCCCGGAAAAAGAGGAGTGTGGCGCTGCCCGATGACGGGCCTACGCGGCGGCGTGACGTTTCACGCCGCCGCGCTAAGTAGAAATAAAGGGGGCGTTCCCGGACGCATCAGAGCGACCGGGAAGCCCGAACATGAAGGACTGGTGTCTGGTGGTTCCTTCATGTGTCGGGGGCTTGCGGCATCGCGTGGGGGCTCTGACCCGCCCCCAACAGTGGCCAGGAGTTTACGTGCCTGCAAGGGGCAGACACTGACTTTGTTGCACGGGGCAGATAGTGATTTTGCTCCAGATAGCAGCTCTGTGGTACCGGTTCCTGTGGGTGCATTGGGAGCCTTACAGAGGCAAGAGGGCAGGGGCAAGAGGAGCAGTGCTGCGGGAGTCAGTCTCCCAAGGTGGTACCAATGTGAGCTGCGTCAATGCCCATGGTTGTGGGGCTGCTACCTTTTTACTTGGAGAAGCTCGTGAGAAGCAGTGGTGGGTAGAGGAGGGTCTGTGCTGCAATGGGCTGATGTTCGAGCTTGAAGCTCTGTTGTACAGGAGCAGTTGCAGTCACTGTGACCATTGGAGCCAGGAGCTCTGTTCTGCTGAGAGAGTCTCACTCAGACTGATGACGTAACACAGAGTCCCTGGGTGATGGCGATCGGCTCGCTAGCGTGACTGGAGGTAAAGTTACGAGTGTTCTCTGAATAATGAACCTTTGGGTGAGGAAAGAAAAGAGCCCTGCAACATTCTGAAATGTTGCAACGTGATCTTCGCTCGTTTTGAGGTTCCTTC
Organism: Ambystoma mexicanum; assembly: GCF_040938575.1. Classification (NCBI taxonomy): domain Eukaryota; kingdom Metazoa; phylum Chordata; class Amphibia; order Caudata; family Ambystomatidae; genus Ambystoma; species Ambystoma mexicanum. The sequence goes on along the minus strand of NC_090930.1, from coordinate 462,851,162 downwards.
CTCTTATGTGATGCTGTAACAGGAGGCAGGTGCAGTGTGTGGCCGTTGGGTATGGTGCTGCCGTAGGCTGTCTGCAGGACGTCAAGGAAGGTGAGCGGGGGTGATGCAAAGTTGGAGTTCGTGGCAAGACAATACCAGAAGCTGCGGCCGCAGCGTATGGCCATTCAGTTTATGACTTCGGCAAGTGAAGGTTTAAGGCAAGTGGAAATGAAACGCTGCGATGAAGGTGCTTGCAGCGTTTCTGTGTGAGAGGCATCCTGCGTTTCCAATCAGAGGGGGAAGTGGGTGATCAGTGCCGATGTAATGCATCGCATTAGCAAGGTAGCAATGCGTGTTGATGGTGAGGTTACCAATCCTCATTTTTGTATGGACGGAAAGTAGCTATTAGTGTGGTAAAACTCATATGTTTACCAGCTTCATTTTAAGGATATGTTTCAGGAGTTTATTTACTTTGCGCATTTCGGTAGAGAATGTCATGAGAGTGTTGGATTGTGCAATGATTTAAATGTTTGGTAGTCGTGGCCAATGTTCCCTCTAATTATTGGTCTTTATGTGCGAACCGTCTGTCTGTTGTGCGCACATTATTTTTCATGTTTGCAACTGACGAAAGGTAAACCATTTAGTGGTTTCAATGATTTAGGGTTGTGGGGATCGGGACTCTCGGTCTACTGCGCACCTCTTAGTGGTAGTTTCAATTCAGCCTGCAGCCGTGATCATGGTTCGTCTGGGGACCAACTCCAAAGTTCCCAATTGATTGGATGCTGTTGCGGTGCCAAACCTTTGATTGTGTATTGGCGCTGGTTGGATTCGTTTGTCCAAGGTTCTGGCAGTTAAACCTGTTTCTTAATTTAGTCAAAGTCCAGTCTTAGATTTTTTGGTGCATGTGGTTTTTTTATTATTCATATTGGTATACCAAAACCAAAAATCATCAGTGTGGAAATTACTGCCTGTTGTTCAACATCGGTGAGTGCAAACAGCCGACGCGGGTTTCGACCTGAGTCTTTTTCAAGGCTGTGATTAGTGAGGTGATGGAGTGGGTAAGTAAAGTGCAAGACACAGTGACATTGATTCAGACACATTTCGAGCGACATAATCAATCATGAGTAGTGGTTTGATAGTCACAATGATATATTGTTTGAGAGGTTTTGTATAAATATCATATATTCATTGTCATGATGACGACCAGTAATGCATAGGTTGTAATTGCAGTTGGTGACAGTGAGTGGTGGTGGTGATTTAAGATAATTACCGCAAGCTATTCACGTTTGGATTTATTAATTGTGTCAGAATATACAGAGTTCGACATTAGTATGATTGAGGAGACAGAGTACCAAGGATGAGAGAGAAGGGGAGAAAGGAAAATTTGGTTAGGCAGGGGCCAAGCATGGTTAGTAGTCACAGGGATGCATGTGCTGGGGTGGTAAAGCTTACCAGATGTGAATGAAGTAGTGGACTCTAGATAGAGTTAGTTGCTGGTCCACCCAAGTCCGGGTGTGAAGTTGGGCTGGATAGCCTGTCTGCGAGGAGAAAGGGAACTTGAATTAATTGGTGTTGCTGGCGAAGTACTGGCTGAGTTGTTAGATATGGTGTGCGTAGGTGATGAGCTTCGTTTTGGAAGTGGGGATGGCTTAAGTGGGGTTGCCAGGGTTAATGGCAGTGTGGATCAAGTGGTGAGGGTCGGTGGAAGCGGTCTGGTGGGTGATTCCACGAGCATGATAGGGCGCTGCCAGGTGCCAGGCTGAGTAAAGGCCCGAGTGGGCATGTGGCCTGAGCCGCGTTATGGCGGCTGCAAGGAAAATTGGTGTTGAGAGGGCTGTACGGTCCTAATGGATGCGAAAGCCCACAAAAAATAGGGGTTAAATGTGGACACTGGTCGGTGGTCCGGCATCAGGAGACATCTCATACGGTCGGTATATGGCCGAATTGCTCGGTATATGGCCGAATTGCTACGTGGCGGAGGAGAGGCATGGGGGAGTAGCCAAGCCTGGATGGTGGGCAAGAGGTCCAGGGGCCCGGTAGTGCATGTTAATAAGGGCAATGGGTAGGGGTGGCAACGGCCGTGTAGAGCTGTCTGGGTTGCGAGATTGTACGTGCGCGAGGTTGCGCAGGTGCAGCGCCGTGTGGCTCATGTTGCCAGGCAGCCATGAGAGGGTGAAGAATAACACGGGCGCCTTGGCAGGACTGCATAAAATGGGCTTCGGTCGGATGAGTGGTCAGGCTTGTGAGGAGAGCACAGGGCGCATGGAGGGAATTGATTAGTTCTTACCTGTGGCCGTGTTCAGCGGCGATTGCCAGTTAGTGTCAGTCAGCGTGTGAAACGACTGTAGCGTCTCAATATCATTCCTGATTGCATGTATTCCGTGATGTGATTGGTCGAGAGGGAGTGGCCCTGATTCGCTATTGGAAGTGCTGCTCTGATTGGTAAGCCAGGCGGTGCAGTGGCTGAGGTGTGTGATGACGCGAACTGAATGGAATTCAGTACGGATTAGTTGATGGGGGAGAATAGCCCGGATTGCAATTGGAAGGAATAAGTGGCTTAAGTGGGAGCAGACTGGATTATGGAAAAACAGGGGGAGTTTGTGGTCCTTCGGTATTCCATACCTTGCTAGTGCCCCTACACAGGCCCCTAGGCACTGGCACATAGATATGAACATCCTCCCATTTCTCCTTGAAGGACCAGGAACTCACCCTGTTTTTCCATAATCCAGTCTGCTCCCACTTAAGCCACTTATTCCTTCCAATTGCAATCCGGGCTATTCTCCCCCATCAACCCATACCTACTGCATTCCATTCAGTTCGCGTCTTCGCACACCTCAGCCACTGCACCGCCTGGCTTACCAATCAGAGCAGCACTTCCAATAGCGAATCAGGGCCACTCCCTCTCGACCAATCACATCACGGAATACATGCAATCAGGAAGTATATTGAGACACTACAGTCGTCTCACACGCTGACTGACACTGACCGGCAATCTCCGCCGAACACGGCCACAGGTAAGAACTAATCAATTCCCTCCATGCGCCCTGGGCACTCCTCACAAGCCCGACCACTCATCCGACCGAAGCCCATTTTATGCAGTCCCGCCAAGGCGCCCGTGTTATTCTTCACCCTCTCATGGCCGCCTGGCAACATGAGCCATACGGCCCCGCACCTGCGCAACCTAGCGCACGTACAATCTCGCAACCCGGACAGCTCTACACGGCCGTTGCCACCTCTACCTAGTGCCCTTATTAACATGCACTACCGGGCCCCTGGACCTCTTGCCCACCATCCAGGCTTGGCTACTCCCCCATGCCGCTCCTCCGCCACGTAGCAATTCGGCCATATACCGAGCAATCCGGCCATATACCGACTGTATGAGACGTCTCCTGACGCCGGACCATCGACCAGTGTCCACATTTAACCCCTATTTTTCAGGCTTTTGCATCCATTAGGACCGTACAGCCCTCTCAACACCTTTTTCCTTGCGCCCGCCATAACGCGGCTCAGGCCACATGCCCACTAAGGCCTTTACTCAGCCTGGCACCTGCCAGCACCCTATCATGCACGTGGAATCACCCACCAGACCGCTTCCACCGACCCTCACCACTTGATCCACACTGCCATTAGCCCTGGGCAACCACACTTAAGCCATCCCCACTTCCAAAACGAAGCTCATCACCTACGCACACCATATCTCTATATCTAACAACTCAGCCAGTACTTCGCCAGCAACGCCACTTAAATCAAGTTCCCTTTCTCCTCGCAGACAGGCTATCCAGCCCAACTTGGCACCCGGACTTGGGTGGACCAGCAACTAACTCTATCTAGAGTCCACTACTTCATTCACATCTGGTAAGCTTTACCACCCCAGCACATGCATCCCTGTGACTACTAACCATGCTTGGCCCCTGCCTAACCAAATTTTCCTTTCTCCCCTTCTCTCTCATCCTTGGTACTCTGTCTCCTCATTCATACTAATGTCGAACTCTGTATATTATGTCACAATTAATCAATCCAAACGTGAATATCTTGCTGTAATTATCTTAAACCACCACCACCACTCACTGTCACCAACTGCAATTACAACCTATGCATTACTGGTCGTCATCATGACAATGATTATATGATATTGATACAAAACCTCTCAAACAATATGTCATTGTGACTATCAAACCACTACTCATGATTGATTAGGTCGCTCGAAATGTGTCTGAATCAATGTCACTGCGTCTTGCACTTTACTTACCCACTCCATCACCTCACTAATCACAGCCTTGAAAAAGACTCAGGTCGAAACCCGCGTCGGCTGTTTGCACTCACCGATGTTGAACAACTGGCAGTAATTGCCACACTGATGATTTTTGGTTTTGGTATACCAATATGAATAATAAAAAAACCACATGCACCAAAAAATCTAAGACTGGACTTTGACTAAATTAAGAAACAGGTTTAACTGCCAGAACCTTGGACAAACGAATCCAACCAGCGCCAATACACAATCAAAGGTTTGTCACCCCAACAGCTAAACCATTTAGTGCACTGCCATCTCAGAAGAGTTTGGAAAGGAATTCCTCTTCCCAACCACTGCAATTCATTATGAATCTTTGTAAAAAAGTGCATCTTAAAACACTTTTTCCAAACACATGAGCTAAAAAAATATATTTTCTATGTAATTATAAAGAGAGCTCATCAACCAGTCCAAGACTTGAACACCTGCCACAGTACCTTGCAAACATACTTCTGGGCAGAGACAAATGTGTGTTTTATGCCACTAGAAAGATACTCATGTGTATTACAAAAAAACAAGTAGCTTGTCATAACTGATGTGGCTGTCTTAAAATTCAGACACAATACAACACTTGCAAATGGATTAATTGCAGTTAAAAGCAATGTGTCAAAACATGCCAATAGGAGTTTAAGTGCCACTTTAATGAAGTAATTCAAGGGCCAGGAGAATATGCCTCTAATAATTGTGTAAGGATAATAATTGCATCAGAATAACTGCACCTCAGAATATGATGATCACAAATTCCTGTGCCCCTGCTTACTATCCACATTGTCCTGTGAATTTTGATAACACCAGTCTTACAGCTAAGAGACATATACACCATACATTTTTACTCACTAAAAAAAGGAAAGTATGCCTAACAAAAATGAGAAAAAATGTACATATAGGAGCCACCCCTCCTCCCTGCTTCATCCTAAAAAGCTCCACTGATGACCAGCAAAGCAGGGGCATAGGAAGGAACTCTAATAATAATAATGCCCGATCTCAAGAGGAGATTTAAGCGAAAGAACATCTTTTAATAAGCATACAATATGCCTATTGGCAATGCAAATCACTTTTTTACTCCCTGAAAAATCACGTGACTCCAAGTATGGAGCAAAATCTGATTAGAGCCATATTTTTAACCCTGACATAGGAAGTGAAATGACAGGGCACATAATAAAGTCTATAGTTTTGGCCACCTTTCCTCACCCCAGCCTAGACAAAATTAAACCAGAACCTTACTGAGGTTTATGATGGAGCCCTGTTGAAAAAAATCACATATATGCCTTTTAAGTTAATAGCATCAATTCTCAGAGGTACAATAGACTGAGAGCCTTCTTCCATAAATAGTAATCTCTCTACTGTAATTCTTTGTTATCAGTTAAATAAGTTGCAGAGAGACGCTAGCGACGATACACATAGAGCACATGGTTATTTTGAAAGGTCCTCAACAGCTGAGCATAGAAAGAAAAAGAAGGTGCTGTTGTCTGCACTGTTACTAGAATGTCCTATCCTTTAGCAAACATGCAACACATTTCCTTCACTGTGCTGTACTGCTGAAATGTTTGACTTGGTTTTTAAAAGTGCTGTTTTGTTCATCACCTGCAAGAAGTGTTGGCCTGTGCCCTTCCAATCATACCCTTCCCCAGCCCCTGTGCTAGCTTTGAATACTAGTTGATAGAGCACTGCAAAAAGTGAGTGATTGTAGCAGTAAACACTCATTCGGATATTTGCAGACCCACAATACTTGGCAAGTGAGGCATAGTTAATGCCTCATCATGATATTATGTGCATTTTAAAAATCTCATGAATCTGTATGTGCACAAGTATTTTGCAGTGCATACAAGATTGTTTGCAACATACCCCACCCTTATATCAGTTTGTAGGATAATGTAAGTGCTCAGTGAAACCGTTTTGCTTGTCAGCGAGTTACCATATAATGTGTGATGATCTATGCCCAATGAAACTAGAAACACTTGGAAAGGATGCAGATGGCGTGAAAAGCATTCTACTGTCTGAATATCCGTTGCCCTAATACAGAAAAGTAATGCCAGGCATAGTCCATACCCATTATCCCTTGTGGGTCAAGTAAATGATGTTGCAATGTTTCTCTCCACTTATAGGGTAATGTTAGCAATGCTAAAGTAGGAGACGCTGAGCATCAGATTTGTCGTCTCCCAATCCTTAGAGGGCAAATTAACAGTTTTATAATGTGTTAACTTGCAAGGGGGCCGCTCCAAATTGCGTGTGTGGCATATGTACAACGAATTGGAAGCATAGGATGAGGTTACACATCCAAGTAGCTTGCTTAGAGTCAGTATTTGATATTTGAGCTTGTAGTTCGATTACATAGTGTGTCTGACACTTTTGGTAAGGCACCATGACTCATGAGTAACAGTAATTCTGGAGCATGAACGTTATTCATATTACAAAAAAAATAAAACAAGTGGATGTAGGTACATGTCTGGTAACCTTTCGCAGAGAGAGGAGAGGAAGTTTGGGAAGGCAACATTATTTGGTTAATATGTGCAGGTTAGATTTGTCTGTTAATGGTGCCTCCTTTTCATATTAGTTTTTAACCTCTTGTGTGTATTTTGTGGTTAGTGATTTTACGTGTTTAAGGTCACGCTTGTAAATGAGTAGAATATCAAGACTAGTTAATTATTTTACGAGAAAGAAAATGCATTTATTTTATTTTTTATTTATAAAGTCCTTCATACCAGCGAGTGGTTTCTAAGCGCGGGGATCGGGATTCAAACTTGTGTTGTGCTGCGTCGTCTTGTTTCCTAGACAATCGTGTTGCCCTGAGTTATCCTTCCTCCAGGTAATTGCTCCAGCTTGTTCCTTATTAAATCTTTTTGAATAGGTGAGAATTGTCTGTGTGCGCTGCTAAAAATCCTCTGAGCGGCAACCAGAAGGGAGCTGGGCAAGCGCACATGTGCACAGCTTAGAGGGAACATTGGTCGTGGCATCTGTTTAGAGAGATTTATTGTGCACACACATGCATGCACACGCAGACGCACACCCACACACACACACTGCTTTGATTGCAGCTCCGTCACTGCCCTACACATGCTCAATCATTAACAGCCTTCATGGCCTGGCTGAGTGAGCAACACCCCCCACCGCACCCCCTCCCGTCTCCCTACACTCCCACTTACCTGCCCTTCCGAGCAGCGTCTAGTAGACTGGGTAACGGCAGACAACACTCCCACTGACCAACCCTTCGGAGCTGAACACAAACAACCCTCACTCCTACTCACCTGCCCTTCTGAGCTGAACACAAACAACCTTCACTCCTACTTACCTGCCCTTCTGAGCTGAACATAAACAACCCTCACTCCTACTTACCTGTCCCTCTGAGCAGAACACAAACAACCGTCACTCCTACTTACCTGGCCTTCTGAGCTGAACACAAACAACCCTCACTCCTACTTACCTACCGTACTGAGCAGAAAACAAACAACGCTCACTCCTACTTACCTACCCTTCTGAGCTGAACACAAACAAACCTCACTCCTACTTACCTGCCCTTCTGAGCTGCACACAAACAACCCTCAATCCTACTTACCTGCCCTTCTGAGCTGCACACAAACAACCGTCCCTCCTACTTACCCGCCCTTCTGAGCAGAACACAAACAACCCTCACTCCTAATGACCTACCCTTCTGAGCAGAACACAAACAACCCTCACTCCTACTTACCTACCCTTCTGAGCAGAACAAAATCTATCCTCACTCCTACTTACCTGTGTCATGATGCCTACCCCCGGAGCACCAGGCCAGGCCCAGCACCCACGGAAGCAGGCATCATGCCCTCGGGTAAAAGCCCAGCGGCCCCTTATAGGGGCTCTTTGGACTCAGTCCTGGCGCCTTTGGCGCCAGGCTCAGGTTGGACATCAGTCCTGGCGCCATAGGCGCCAGGCTCATAAAGGGAGGTGTTTTGTGCACTTACCTGATGCAGACCATGCTGCACGCTTCAGGCCTCCCTGAGAGCTGAAAGGGACTATTTTTTCATAGGGACTATTTTTTCACTCGGGCGTGGCCAGGGAAGGCTACATACCTAGTTGGGGAAGGATACATACCTGGGACTTCTTTGGAGGCTATTTAAGCCACGCCCAGACAGTAGCTCATGCTTCGCGTTGTTCTGCTTCCTGCAGCTTAACGCTCACCGTGTCTGCTCCTGCTCCTGGACTCCAGCCACACCCGCCTCGAACCTGGAAGACCTGCAAGGAAGGAAGAGAAGAGAAAGGTGAAAACCAAGGACGATTTCTAACTTCTTACCTGCATCCGGAATCTTCTCGCCAGCATCCCTGAAGAAAGACTTCCATTTAAAAGCATTGCGTTGCTCGCTGCAGCGCCACGCTTCAATCACCTGTCCTCGAGACATCTCCCGGCTCCATCGCGGCTGTCAGCATCGGACGCCATATCTCTGCACCTAGGGGAGAGAGGAAGAAACAAAAGGTGAGCAGAAGGAACACAGAAGGAAAGCCTGATTAACAGCCATAATACTTACCGGCTTTTCTTCCACATTTCGGGTCGGCGCCGCCCCGTTGGCAGGTACCGTACCCCGGCCCCTAAGGGGAAAGGACAAGAGACATTTCTGGGGAATGATAAGGACATTTAGAGGGATCGACCTCATCACTACTCACCTCGGCAGTTTAACCCCTCGACGCATCGCCTTCATTCTGCACCTGAAATAAAGGACAGATCACAGGTTAGAAAGACAACATAAAGGGGGCCTCACTTGAACTTTGAACTTTCATACTTACGGCGCATCGCTCAGGAAAGTCAAGTGGATTTTGCCAGCGCCATTCTGAAAACCAGTGAAGTAACTGGACGAACACGCGCCCCTGCACCAGAAGCAGGATGGAGAGTTCATCCTTCCAAACCATAAGGTGAGCTTAAACCGGGGTTTGGAGGAAGTTAGAGAGGAACGAAGGGGGAAGGGGGAAAGGGGGGAGCTAGCACACTATTCTGCAGACTGTTAATCCCCTTTCTCATCTGCAGAAGGATATTCCTACGGGCCAGGCAAGCACGATTTGAAGGTCCTGTCCAATCGGTGTTTCGGGTCCTGCGCATCACGCTAGAAGAGGCCACAGCAATCCAGACTAGACCAGCGCCCCCGTGGGAACCAGGTGAGCGTTACAACCTGCCCTTCTGAGCTGAACATAAACTACACTCACCCCTACCTACCTGCCCTTCTGAGCAGAACACAAACAACCCTCCCTCCTACTTACCCACTCTTCTAGGTCCCTTGGCCGAGTCAGCAGCAAGGGAGTATCCAGCATTGCAAGAGGTGGGGGGGAGGCAAACAACGAAAAAAGTCCTTTTATCCCCCCAACCCCAAAATGCAGAGCACACATTTCCATACGTTATCATTCAACTTTTTTGGTAACATTAGTGGGAGGTGGCATTTTAACACATAACAAAAACAAAATAAAACTGCAAATCATTACAGATGTAGGAAACTCATCTATTAGAGGTCTGTCCAGGCACACTGGGGCAAAATACAAGCAAACCTCCTAATTTGCATCATCCGTCTTTGATACTTGGAGTCACCATGGGAGTGACTTTAGAATAAGCTGCCAAAACTAATTCAAGTGGCAAATAAAGTTGTGGTGAAAAATACCTAAATTGCACTATTATCCATGCAGCAACTCTTGTCATTCAGCTTTTTTAATAATACTATAATATATTAACATAAACTATGAAGTGAATCACTTATGGAGCTGCAGATAAGACAGTGTGATTAAATGATCTGCCCAGGGGAAGAAACCCAGATCATGTTAGTTCTACGTGCACAAATACACTCCACCTGTGTTGCAGTTGCTTTGCCGACCGCACAATACTTCAAACATATGTTGTGTTATCACATGCGCTGGTTTTGTGGTGGTATTTTTAATTCAAGGTGACACAAAAGCGCCTCCTCACAGAACACACAAACTCCCTGGTCATTAATGGCGAGCCCAGGGAGGGATCAAATGTGCAGGCGTTCTAGGTCCGAACATGCGAAGTAGGCGCAGGTCACTCGGTTATAGCTCCCAGACGCCCGCCTCTGTGCACCTTCTCGAAGATGAGTGGGGCTGGGCAGGTAGCAGAAGCCCTGCACTTCCAGGGCCTCCTCATTCTGGCCAGGGGTGCAGCAGGAAGGGTGGCCCCCTGTGCGGGTCCCCCAGCCACACAATCTCGTCTGACAGGGCTGGGGGAACGTTCTAAAAGCACCTTCCCCCAAAAGTAAGGCATTGGCCGAGACACCTCTAAAATGCGGTATACTCACTGGATCCGGGGACCCGCATCAGTGCTGCAGGGCTTCATGCAGCTGTGCTGGGGCTCGCTGTGATGTCAGAGAGGGACCCTACACTTCCTCCCCTTCACCCACTGTCCTGTGGGCCTGAGCACTCCACTCACTCCAGCCTGTGCTCCCTCACTTTTTCGCCTCTCTCTCACCACCCCACCGACCCTTCACTCTGTTCCCACCCACAGCCCACTCTGAATCTCCTCTCGCCCCTTTCTGTGCCCACTCACGCAATCCTCACTGTCTCTCCCGCTCACCTCTCGAGGGCTCCAGAATCCCTCCTTCCTCCTCACTCCTCCCTGTACCCGGAAGCTGGATCTCTCCTAGAGCAGGTCATTAGCTTAAACCAACAGCCCCAGCCAATGGGACAGGGGCTGGGGGAGGACTGCCAGCCAGTGCAGGGCTGAACCCCCCCTCCAACTCCGTGCCCCCACTGGTGAGTGCAGTGCCTGCATGGATGGATCATGTCATGAATTGATTATGTATCCTTCCACCAAGAAAAGAGGCCCTATGTCTGGGAGGCCTACCGGGGAAAGTCCCGGTGTACCGGTGGGCCAGTCCAGGCCTGGGGGGCACAAGGTTATGGTGGCTTTAGATGAATTTCAGGTTTTTTTTGTGTAACGTTCTCGCCTTAATGTCCATGCAACTAAAGATTTTCCTTGAATTTCAAGTTTTATTTACAAGGTATTGCTCACCTGTTAAGGATACTAATCGACCATCACACACTGGACCAGGACACTTGTCTTAGCATGGTATGTGGTACTCAATAGGAATGCTTTTTCTTTAATCTTAATTAATTCAAATTGAGCCGATACCTGACCCGTCTCACACCCGCTTTTAAAAATACCCTGGGTCTCAATGGACCATGAACCAGGCCGGTTGGTGAAAATACAATATTTATTTTGAAAGTTCACAAACATCACACCAATTTTAATATTTGGCAGCAATCACCAATGGGGTGATAATTACAATAAAAACTACTGAACTACACTTGGTTAACCTTTTACATGAACATATCCAAAGCACAATTGAATAGGGGCACTTTTTGAATTAGGATAGCTAGCACCCAAGTTAAGGTTTCCCCCTGCAAAGTTCCCTCAACCCATGAATCAAATTCTGAGTGGATAGAAAGAAGCAGCAGGTAGTCAGGGATAAGAGGCAACAAACAGAATCAAAATCTGACCTTCCCACACAAAATAAGAGGGAAACATATTTTAAACCCTTTGCAAAGGCCTAAAATGACACTTGGAAATTGACCAATAAATAATTAATGTGCGGTTATATCTATGAGGCAAATATGATTTCTCACACTAGCATGAATGTATAAACACCAACAATCCCAAGGCAAAGTATCACCAAAGCATACAATTCACAAAACAGATTTGAAATTGAAAACCCAGTGCAGCCAAATTCACATGTGGAAAAGTTGCATTTACACTTATTTCAGCTTTAAATGTAAAAACGGTTTTGGCAAAAAACGTGTGAAAAACACTGAATTGGAATGCGGTTCTTGGGCTGAGGAATAGATATATATCACAGGGACAATATAGAGGTGAAAATAGATCTCTAGCTGGTGTATTGAGAGAGATTTGGAAGGTATAGTGGGGTTCATTGTTAGGAAAATAGAGTAGGGAAAAAGAGAAAATCGGTTTTAAAAATGAAAGGCAAATTTTACTTAAACTAGATCTAATGGCTAAGAAAAGAGGAACCCCACCCGTGAATATAAATGTTACACTGCAGTTGTAACCGTTCATGCAGTGTACCCCTTTTCTTTAGAGAAAATTAATTTATTTAATCAAAATATCGCTAATGACTTATGATCTATGCAAGACAGAAATGAAGAGAAAAGTCGCGCTAACGCTTGCAGATCAAGGACAAGATGCACAGAGAATTCTGACAGTTGGACAAGTTATCAGGATATGGATAGGGTTGCTTAGAGAGTGGAACAAAGACAAAAGGGTCAAGATGGGGTAAACTATGTGTTATGGGATGTGAGATACTCATAGTCCACGCTTGGGTTTGGGAATTTTGGAACAGTCAACAGAGTTCTGTCCATGCACCTCTCAGCTCACCAGGTAGCGGACTCTCCTGGCAAAAGACAGCTGGGCAAAGGTCTGGTCACCGGATGGCAAGTGCAGCTTGGCAATTCGGGTCACTGGATGGCACAGGTTGTGGACAAGCCGATTTGGTCTCAGGATGCTAAGGTACCACAGCCTTTCCCCTTTTTAATGGGACTTTCTTAAGCTAGGCCTTTGCTGGAGTAGAGTCAGCTATGCTTTGGCCTGGCAGTGAAATCTGGTCAGCTTTGCTTTGGCCTTGTAGTGGAATCCGGAGTCTGGCAGGATGAATCTGGAAGATCAGGAACACAGGCGCTGGAAATACAGGAGAGAGTGTGTCTGGAGCTCTGTCAACCACTCTTATTTATAGAGCATGGTGACATCACAGAATTATTGGTGGACAGAACTGAGCTAGGCCTACCTCCAAGAAGCGGATAGGACAATCATTGTTGGTTGCCTCCTCGAGGAGGAGTCCCAGTTTATGAGGTTGCATTTTATGAGGTAAAAAGCCACCCCACAGTACTTTTTGCCAAAGATCAGTCAGCACCTAATTTACACATTTATACATGTCACAAATCACATGGGCAGATTACATATTGTATGTTGTGGGAGCTTGTTTCACCCTTCTACCAGTTTTTCACACTTTTCAGTGTGAATGATATTACTTAAAATAATATAACATATTAATACACATATGTATAGATTATTATTAGGCATATCAGTGTTAAATTTGACAGTGGCATCCTGTACACTTTCCGTGGAATGCCCAATTCTCTGCCATTTCTATTCCCCATGTGGCAGTGAAGTCTATGATGTCTTAAATTAAAGCCCATAAAATCACATTAAAACTGTTAACTTTTCACATTTTTGAAAAGCCCTGTTGCAAAGATAAAAGTCTTCCAAGTTTTAAACAAATGGGCATCCTTTGTCCTTCACTGGAAGTATTTTTTCTCTTCAGCCCATTGTGGAGGAGTGTTTCCCAGTTTGATAGAAGGTTTATGACTTTACAGATTGGTGTCCCAGAAGTTCCATTGTAAGAGACTGGAGCACAGACCAAAATCTGTAAAGTAAAGGTAGCACGTATCACTTGTGTGTTAGGATCTACTGTGAATGGCCTTCTGTTGCTAGCATCCCCCCAAGCAAAAACCCTGTTTTGGGCTGGTTTCTCCCAGGTTGCCAATGCAGTTTAATTTATTTTATTTATTTTTGCTCTGAATTAGAAGAAAACCTGCTGAATAAAACCATCTCATACATGTATTTCACAGCACAATCCCCTTTCACATTGCTAGGCAAGGATACGTTTTTGTTCAACATTATCCTTTTAAAACAGGTTTCCTTCTTTGGTTTGTAAAAGCCCATTTTACCACATGTGGTGCAAGCTGCTAGCATTTTCCTTTCAAATTCGGGTTTTCCATCTGACTTCCCAATATTGTTTTGCAGCCATAGTTAATTTCTTATGGGCAGCAGTCTGTACAAGGCAAAGGTTTCCATGAAATTGACATGTGCACAGCAAGCTAAAATTTCTTCTCAAGCAGTGATTTTTGACATTTTGTAGCAGATGTTTAAACGTTTTTCTGTGCAGCTGAGTAAAGCCTTTGCTGATTTTCTCTGGTTTGGCTGGCACAGAGCCTGTCATTCAGGAATAATGCTCTTTTCTGAAGGAGCACAATGTGAATATGGCTGGACATGACAGGGTATTTTTGATTAAAGTAGTTTGATGAAACACAGATGAAAATAAGGTCAGAGCAGCATCCTTTTCAATGTGAAATATTCCCTTTTTCAAATCGGAACTTTGGGCTTTGCAACAAAGCAGCGCTGCTTTTTCACTCCCCTTCTTTTGTACATGTAAGAACACACTGGCAAGCTTTTTCAGTGTGCCCCCTTGTTCCATCGTGCCCAATATGTGCTTGGCAAGGTGGTGCAGCCATCTTTTTATCGTTCAAAACACAGTTTTGGTGTGAGGCAATGGTGCTCACAGGAGCCAGCGGAGCCATTTTGCTGGTTCTGCTGAAGTGCAGCTTGGTGATATGGAAGGGAGTACTGCTGAGGGTAAATATATCCCACACACCTTAATGTTCCTGTGATTAAAGTTTTTTCCTTGATTCTCAAGGGTTTTGTTTTCCATAGAGGCCAAGCCCACTATCTATTTTAGAACACAACCAGACCATGGCCTTCAGCCATGGTCAGTGGGCACAGCCTTTTGCAATGACCACTGTCCATTTAAAAACGCTACCAGACTACTAGACATGGCCTGTAGGCATGGCTTTCGGTCATTTCTACTGTCCATTTTAGAACACTACCCGATAGGTACAGCCACTGTATATTTTAAAACATTTGCAACCCATCACTCAAAGACGTTCATCAATCCCAAACTAATTTTGACCTGTTTTGACAGTGGTATTGTTATGGATAAGAGATTGCAGGCTTTGAGAACTCACAATGTTTTTCGTCAATGCGCACTGAGATTAAATTATTTGCTGAGGATCGAACATTTTGGTTAAGCAGCATGCTACAAGCCCCTTGTTTTATGGCTGGTGACTGTTGTGATGCACCGCACAACCCCAACTAACTGCATTTAAGCTGCATGGAGAATGGAAAAAATGACCACCTGCAAGAATAACATATGCCCAGGTACTTTTGCCCGATAGCAAAAATTGAAAGCTGGCATCGATGAATATATGCACAGTAAGTGAACATATAACTTAAAAAGTGAAATATACAAATGTAATTCAATAGACCTATTGCTTTGATGAAAGTGTGCAAGACAAAATAGCACACCAAAAAAATAACCTGAGAGAGGAAATCTTCCAATAAATATGCTGGCAAAGTATAAAAGGTGCTCACCTTTTAAACCCAGCAATCTGTTGTGAAATATTCCCTGTAAAACTAAATCCCAATACGAAACAAGTGCTTGTATTCTTGTGAGTAAGCATCTGCACTGGAAACATGACAACCTAAGTAAAATCCTTGTAGCCAAATACTTGAGAAAGCTTGCCAACCTAAAAAAAAATAAAACATGGGGCTGCATCCGCCCTCTGAAAAAAAGTTACACTGTCCACCCACATGTGTCCTTTACTTGTGAAAAGCAGCCACAATCAGGGGAAAATAACTGCACCATTGTCCACGATTGTAAACTCTCTTCCCACATCGTATGCAAATACTCATTACTTACTTGCTCTCTCATAATTTCTCCTCCTTACCCCCATGTCTAGCTTTCAACAATACTCTGCTTTTATAAAGATAACTTGAAAAGTACACATACCATAGTGTCACTCAAATATATAAACCCTTATAGAACTATGCCAGGCAAAAAGTGTACAATTGTGGCATTATTCCCCCCATCTTGACTGGGAGACTACAACTACCAGAATGGAATTCAGCAAAAGGCAAAATAATTGTCTCTGAGTGCAAAACAACTTTCAAGGACTGACAGTAGCATGGTTTAAAAAATGTGCAGATGCCATGTGTTATTGTAAGGTGGTTCATTTATTAGCCAACATGGCCTTAGGGGGCTGGACCCTTCCTCGTTTTGAAGCTAAGCAGGGTCAGTCCAGGGTTACTCAATGGATAGAAAAACCACTGTAGCTGTAAACATTTCTATTTTCTTCTTTTTTATTATGCATAAAAGATTGCAGGCTTTGAGAACTCACAATGTTCTTAGTCAATGCTCAGCGAGATTAAATTATATGACGAGGATCACACACTTTGGTCAGCAGTTTGCTACATGCCCCTTGTTTTATGGCTGGTCTCTTGGTGACTATTGTTAAACATTGCACAACCCCAACTAACCACATTTAAGCAGCACAGAAAAGGGTAAAAAATGACCAGCTGCAAGAATAACATATGAACATGTACCTTTGCGCATAGTGAAAATCAAAAGCTGGCATCCATGAATATACGCACAGTAAGTGAGCATATATTTTAAAGTGAAATATACAAATGTAGTTCAATTGACCTTCTTGTTAGAAGAAAGTGGGTAAGACACAAAATAGCATTGGACTTTAAAAAAAAATATGATCACCAGAAAAATAACCTGACAGAGGAAATCTTCCAATAAATATGCTGGCAAAGTATTAAAAGTACTCACCTTTTCAACCCAGCAATCTGTCATGAAATATTCCCTGGTAAACAAATCCCAATACGAAACAAGTGCTTGTGGTCTTGTGGGTAAGCGTCTGCACTGGGAACATGACAACGTAAGTAAAATCCTGGTAGCCAAGTACTTGCACAAGCTTGTCAACCTCAAAAAACCCAAAGGGTTGCGTCTGCCCTCTCAAAAAAAGTTACGCTGTCCACCCACATATGTCCTTTAATTGTGCCCTGAAAAGTAGCCACAATCAGGTGGAAATAACTGCACCATTGTCCAGGATTGCAAACTCTCTTGCCACATTGTGGGTAAATACTCATGATTTACTGCCCTCTCATAATTTCCCCTCCTCACCTTCATGTCTGGCTTTCAACAATATTCTGCTTTATAAAGATAATTTGAAAAGTACACATACCATAGTGTCACTCAAATATATAAATCCTTATAGAACTATGTCAGGCAATAAGTGTCCACTTGTGGCAATATTCCTGCCATCTTGACTGTGAGACTACAAATGCCAGAATGCAATTCAGCAAAAGGCAAACACATTGTCTCTGAGTGCAATTCCTTCAAGGACTGGCAGTCGCATGGGTTTAAAAAACCACTCCTTCTTTGAATCATCTCTGGAATCCATCCTTGGAAGATTATTTTGCTGGACCCTGCTGAGAGAGCAGTCCTTTCTAAAGACCTCCAGTTGTGAGGTGAAGGCAAGTGTTCCAAGGCAGAGGCGAGCTCTGTACCCTAACAATCCCTTCATTGCTCGAGTCACCATTCAAAGCACCAGCTTCTTTATCGACACTCCTGTAAGTCTATCGACTCAACCCTGGTGTCCTCCAGACAGCAACCTCTGAGCATCTGGATTGAATTGTTTTGCCTGTGCATCCAATTACCCGCTCGACTGCCATAGAACCTCTGCTGCTGACCGAACCTGGTGACCGCCTGATCCACACAGCTTTGAGACCCCTTCTACCTTCTGTTTATCCTCGTCTTGAGGCCAGCTTGCCGCGGGACCATCACAACTGCCACATCCTCGAACAAAAGAGGACCTACGAATTACATTGAAAAGCCTGGTTCAATGCCATCAAACCACCAAGACATTTGCAGAGGTAGTATCGACTGGTATCTGTCCACTGATCCATATTGGGGCAGTTGGGATGGGATAGGTCATTTTAAACCCTTTAGCAACCTCAAAAAAATCCTATTCGAACATTGTGGTCTTTTAATTGCCTTTTCTCTCCCTATCTCATTACACAGAGTGTGCCATCTTTTGTATCTCTGCAAATTCTGTGTTCTTTCTACAGGGGTGGATTTTTAAAGTGTTTTCCAGCTCCTTATTATTGTACATGATGTGTTTGATTGAAGTATATATTTTTATAGAACCTTGATTGGACATCCCGTTATTTTGGCTTATACACACCCCTTTTGAGAGTATAGCCTTCCCTTGGCCTACATTACTAGAAAGGGCAAAGGGGGTATATCTCTTAACTGTTTCTGTTTTACATTCATGATTGTGTTAGCTCTTGGTTGTAGAAGTGTGAGGGCTGAGTGGGCACTTTAGCCTCTATTCATTCTTGTACTCTGGTAGGGCCGAAGTCAGCTTGCCACATATTGCCTGCCCTTTCCAACCAGAATGGTTTCCAGGGACACTTGCTGGTTTGTCACTTCAGCAGGCACAGCCCTAGGTACCAGTGTCCGAACAGTGGGCAGGCCGTTTACAACAGAAACTCAAGCCAAATGTTCTTTTGAAATGGGTGAGTGGAAGGTCTTACTCTTTCCTTGGAAATCCTTATCTTTACTACTATTCCAGAGGACGTTGGGTAAACTGATACCCTTATAACCCTCTAGGAAAATCTTTCCTTTTCTTGAGTCCAACTATTATTAAATTAGGGGGAGTGTCTCACCCCTTATATTGTCATTTATCCACAGTGGATTGGTCCATCCCAAGCCTTCTGTTAGAGGCCAGTCCTAGCTTCTATAACAAGTGTCTTGCCTTCTGTTGTCAGAGAGCTGTGGCTTCTGGAAGTATGGAAAAGGAAAGGGAAGAAAATGTTGCCTGGGTATTTCAAAAAATCGTGGCACCCCTCTCCTGGGTTCTACCCCTATCCTGTGTTAGACTTTACTCTTCCACCTCTGTCTGCATAAAATAAAAGAGAAACCAGCCATTCTGTGCTGAAGCATTGCTCCTGCCTCACCCCAGGGCGTATTGCCTGGACCTCTAAGAACATGTCAAGCCTTTGCAGCAGAGAACAAAGAAAGCATTGAGTGCTTTCCCAACAATTTTCTTTTGCTGACACTTTCAGACCCAGACAGTAATAGACAAAGGTTCTGAAATAATTCACTGAAACCAGCTGATAACTAAATGACATCGAGGAGGGGGGTGGGCGTAGGGGAGTTGACAATTACAACGGTATCTCCTCCTACACCACCATACCCAACTAGATATGCCACTGCAACTGGCACCCGGTCCTAGAGGGACCAGACTACCCTCTACCAGTCCCACCAGCATCCCTCGCCAGCACTTGCCCTTGGTCTCCCTTCCCCGAACTAGATCTAACCTGGTCCACCCTGTCCACTGCACTCATCCTCCCTTTCCCCTCTCTTTCCCCTGGCATTTGCCGTCTTGGCCGCCCCTCAGCCCTTACCCACTCCCATTCCTTTGGGCATCCCACTCCTGCACTTCTCCCTCTACTCCCCCCTGCACTTTTACCCCTTGTCCTGCACTTGCATGGTAGGATTGGCACATGGTAAAAATAACAATTTTTGTTCTACTTTATTTCCTGTGTTCCCCCTATTTACCCAACTTGTCTTGTGGCGCATGGAAACACTTGTGTATAGGCGCCATACAAATGTCCAAATAAATAAATAAAGATTTACATTTATTTTTAACCAAAATACCACCTGTTCTTACTGACACAAAGTTAACAATTGAAACCCGTTTGTTACCTTCAATGGTATTCTTTTTATTCCAAAAAAATCCAATACGAAATTTAGAATACATTTGGTCTTTTGGAGGCCACCTTCCTGACTTGGTCAGCAATGTACCTTCCAATGTATGGTTGCTTTGCCAACCAAAAACGGTTTGACACTTTGTAGTGAACAATCGGTTGGCAGACTTTCTTAAAGCGCAGCCCCATTGCTGCTAACATGAATTTAGTTTCAGCAGACTGAAAGTTTGCACCATACTTTTCCTCACTCTATACTAATGGTTTAATAAGGTGAGATGTGTCAATAGGAACGTGCATGACATTAGGGGCTTCCCATCAGGACCTTTATGCTTTTAAAAGACACCTACATGAAAACTGTTACTCAGCTTCTGCATGTGCACATTTCCTTCTGTGCATACATATATGTTAATTACTGTGTATCCTAACAGCTGCTAGCATGCCAATTACTGATGCCTAGAAGAAAGTATACACGAGTTGTCTTACATACAAATGTTTTATGCAATTGTTTTGAAGGTCAGTGTATTTTCCTAGTGCCTGTTCTTGGCCCTCATTAATAATACCTCCGACATGCTCACATTGTCTTGTTTTTAAACAATATTCATTTAACTACACTATTCTCCGATCTCTCTGATTACAATGCAATCCACACCATCCAGTTAGGCTCTACTCATTTAGGTTATTTAACCTTCTCATGGCACAATTCCACAAAGTCATTACTAAATATCTCCAGATGTCTCGTATTGACTTTGACACTTACTCAAGCAATTTGAGATCCTGACTCTACCTTGGTTATACATAAACTTAGATTTCACACACAAATACGAGAACTGCAGTGCTTCTGACTTCTCTCCAAAACTGGAACTAAATCCACAAACTTCCTCTCAAATATAGATCTGAATCGAAAAAATTAGAGTCACCCCCTTCATCAGATGCAGTCTTCTCCATTCACAACTGCATTCTGCCAGAAGTCAGTATGTGCAGACTTGAACTCTGCCAGTGCAGGAAGGAATAACCCAGAAGACAGGCCCTGAGTGTCTACACTCCAAGACTCTGGAGCCTCCTCCTTATCAACATTCGACTCACCCCTTCACTTCTAGAGTTCAGCGAAGAAGCTTAAGACTCCTCCTATTCAGGTAATGGCTCCTCCCTAATATCTAGGTCCACACACCTTCCACTCCCCACCATACCTGAGACTGGGTGATTTAATCCTCACTGTTACCTCCCCTGGTTACTTGTAGACCCATTTCTGTTACTTGCCCTCCCCCCTTTGTTGATATATCCCCACTCCCTTGTTTCTCTGCTCCCTAATATTGTTCTTCCCCCTATGATTGCAAAGCACTCAATTGCTTCCGAAGCGAGGTCTGCGCAAAATAACTACCCTAATACTAATAGTAATGTATTATTATTATTTATTATTATTATTATTATTATTATTATTATTACTAACTAAACTCTACAACATGCAGATGTGCTCTCCTCAATATGATCCCTCCACTGTCAAGCACTGGGGGCACATGACCTGTTAAATACGCATAAGCTTGACCTACTAGCCCTCTCATGGGATACTGAAACATGAATGAATGCCAACTCCGACTTTGCCTTATCACTCGCCATGCCTGATGGATATGAATTATTAAACACCAAAAGAACAACAGGACAAGGAGAAAGAGTTGCAATGATATGTTGGTCAAAGCCAATTTTGTGAGCTTTTAACTGTGCAGACATAACAGGATGCGACACTAAGCATCAAGTTGTTACTTTCCAATGGTGCCTTCCTACTCGTTTTATATCACCCTGTGATGAATCTGTAATTGGTGAAGGATCTTTGGCAAAAGGGAGACCTGGTAGAAACAACCTACAGCTTAGACAGGAGATGAAAGGCTGAGCTAAGAGGGGGCAGGACTTATTAGTGTCATGGAGATATTCATTCTTCAATAATGTCAGCTGTCACCAGGTGCTTTTCTTTAATAGTGTTTTTATTTCTTTGGTTGCTAGGGAATGAGTCCAGCTGAAGAAGAAGAAAATGTCATTGACGAGTGGGTTTACTAGAAAAAGCTTCACCGTAATGTTCAAAGATTGTGAAAAGGTTGCGCCGTTGCGCTGATGCAGTTAATGGTTAAAGATTAACAGGCCGATTCACGTAATTAATGTGCACTGAAAATTTCTGCGCAAGTGTGCGAAAGCGTGCGAATCGCAGCGCAAGTGCGAAAATCGCAGCGAAACCCGCGCATAGCGATTCATGGAAGTCCCTGCACGTGTAAATCCCTGGATGTGCGCTAGAATTCTGCGTGGCGCACGCTGGTGCACACGTCTTCAAACAGCGTGCGCTACGCACACAGCGAAAGCACACATAGCACAGCGCACACAACAAAAGTAGGCGGAACAGGGGGCGTCACATGAGGAATGGGGAACAACGCGTGAAAATGTGGGTGTCACAGGGGAAGTACAGGAGGCAAATGCGCGGGACGCTCACACGCGCATCTACAACACGTATTCATGGAATCGAACGGGGCTAATGCATGCGCCAAAAAAGACGCGCTAATCTGGAAACACGTACGCCAGCAGGAAGCAGGCGTACGTGGACCCGCGCAGCATAAAAGTGCCCGCAAACAACAAACAAGCTCAGACGCCAAGATGAATATACCATTCCTAGCAGCTGTGGTCGTGGGATACCGCAGGAGGAGAAGGAGGATAGTCAGGCCCAGAATTTTTACACCGAGAACCAGCCTTTTTGGGATGCCTGATGACCAGGTGTATGGGAGGTACAGGTTTCCACCTCACATAATATTCAACCTGGTGAGTGAGTGGGAGGATGACCTCACATCACCCACCCTGTGCTCCCAAGCACTGAGCCCCCTGGAGAAGGTCCTCAATGTACTGCACTTCTTGGCCACTGGATCATTTCAGCGAACAAGTGCTATAGTGGGGGGGAGTGTCACAGGCCACGCAGTCACGCTGCCTACACCAGGTGTTGGCCATCATGACTGCACGCCCATCAGTCAGCAGGCACATATACCTGCCCAGAACACCTGCAGAAAGGCAGGCTGCCATCCAGGATTTCTACGGGGTGGCACAATTCCCCAAATTGCTAGGTGCCATTGATTGCACCCATGTGGCTCTACATCCCCCCAGGGCATCTGAGCACATCTATAGAAACCGCAAGCACTGGCATTCCATCAACATGCAGGTAGTATGTGATGCCAAGGGAATCATCACCTCAGTATATGCCAACGATCCAGGGTCCACCCACGACAGTTTCATTTACAGAATGTCAACCCTAAACCGGGACCTAGAAGCTGGGAGGCATGGCGATACATGGCTGCTTGGTGCGTATAAATGGCACTGCACATGCATGCATGTCAGATACTGAGTAATGTCACAACCCCACTAATGATACCCATCACCACCTCCCCAGGGGACAGTGCCTACCCTATGAGCACCTACATGATGACGCCGATTCGGAACCCCACCACGCCACCCGAGGTAAGATACAACACAGCCCATATTGCAACCCGGGGCATAGTGGAGCGCACATTCGGAGTGCTCAAGTCACGCTTTCGCTCCCTTGACTGTTCTGGTGGGCAGCAGTTATACGCTCCCCCAGTAGTGTGCAGGATCATAGTGGCAGCATGTTTCCTGCACAACGCTGCAACACGTCGAGGCCTGCCGGTGGACATGGTGGTGCCCCCACATCCCCAACCACATGCACACCCGCTGCGCATGGGAGGGGAAAGGGCATGTGGTGAGGTAGTTCGTACGCAGCTGGTGGCTAATTACTTCACATAAAATCACACCCCTGTGGAGTGAACACAGCCCTGGCACATACCAGCTGACAATCAATGATGATGACATAAGGGACAGTCAACTGTCACAAGCATACCAGCCTGAGAGTGGTCACCTGGAAGTGTTTCATTGTGTGCTTCCCTACCTACCCAAACACCACCAATGCTGAGTCATCAAAAGACATACATCTATGCTGCTAAATTCATTGCCCCCTTGCAAAATACAACATGAGAACAGCGCCATGTCACCCAACCCCTCCCCAGCTCCGCCACCCAACAGACCATGGCATGTCATGCTATGTGAAAGCAAACAAAGCAATGCACAAGACCTGACACAAGTGTCACAAAGTGCACTGTCCCTAGTGGAAACTGCCCACACACAATATGCTCCCAGTAATGTAGAACTAACAGCACACATGACCAAATACTTACCACCAACACAATGCAGCAACACACCATGAAAAATTGCAAAAGCATGACAGTACTAAGTTAAAGTAGTGGTAGTCTTACAACCTGAATATGCCAGCACATGGACCCCTTCGAACTGTACAGTGTTGCTGCCACACAAATGTGTCAGTGTACTGCATACAACATGAACTCCATCTGCAAAGTAGACGGCCTTGTGAAGACATGAGGAAGGAACCTGCAAATTAGGAGGAAGACATGGATGCACAAGCACATATCAATACACCATGCAGTGTACAATACAACAACAATATCCACTAGGGATTTCCACACAGTATTGACTACAGACTGCCCACACAGCTCATTGGAGCCCAATGTCACTGTGTCATTCACTGTCACTTGATCACACCCTTTTCAAGCCCATGGAAATGGGGAGCAGGAGGGGTGTGTGTCTCACCAACCCAAGCATCTAACCCAAACTCAGGACAAGCCTGCATGTGCCCAGCCTGAATACAGTGGATGCCCACGGGAGCCACACAAGGCAACACACTGAAAAAAATAAATAAAATGGCCATGTGGAGGGGGGGAATAAGGAGGGGTGGAGGACAAGGTGCACACCAACACCCACCTGCGTGGATGTTGCAACAAAATAAAATACCTCCTTGGGCTCATGGCCTGCACGGCTATGCCATTGTGGGAGAACTGCTGTCGCTCTCTTCACCCTCTGCTGCTGCATCAGGAGGTGGTGGCACTATGGGAGGTAACCCACGCAAAGCCCTGGTATGGTCCTCCATGGCAGCAAGCATGCAGGTCTGGAAGGTCTGATTCTGGAGGATTAAAGTGCGGACATCCCCATGCAGCACCTCACGGGTTGCTGCATTTCTGCACGCATGGCCTCGCGTGATGCCCAGATCTCCTCACGTGTTGCCTGCAGCTCAGCTGAGAGAGAACGTGTGAGCTGCTCCAACTGCTGTTCTGCCCTAACATTTCAGGAAGCCTCAAGTTCAAGCAGAGTCTCCCTGAGATTATGGAGTTCTACCCTCAGGGCTTCCCTGGGGCCCTGGAACTCTATTGAGATGGATTCGCGCAGAGTCTCCAGTGCCGCCCGTCGGTCCCTGTTGGACGCCAACATGTCTTCCCTGTGTGATTGGCAAATGGAGTCTGTTGCCTGCTGTTGTTGCTCCATCTGCCTTTCAGGGGGGATAATGGAAGTGGCCACCCTCTCCATTGCCTGAGCCATTATTTCTACTGATGCTGCCTGTTGGGTTGCCATACCATACATGGAGTTTTCCCATACAGTATTGCCTGGTGGCGCACGGCCACCGCGTCGGCGGGCACCACACCTGTTTGGGGCAAGGCGATCTGCACCTTGCTGTGCTGGGACTCCCTGAGGCTGTAGGACTGCATTCCCCCTCTGATCTGCTGGCCCAGGAACAGGATCAGATGCTGTGGAGTGTGACCCTGCATCCGTAACCACCAAAGGCGGACCTACCAACACTGACATCCCCATAGAGGGTTCTACCCCTGGTGCAGGTGGGTTGGACAGAACAGTATCCCTTCCAGAAGCACTGACCTGCGACAGCACATAAGTCTCATCATCCGACTCAGCACCTGAATAGAGTTCTGGGGAGCTGCACCCAGAGACACCCCTCGACAGTATGGTCTGCAGTACTGAAGTGTTTTCACCCACCACCACACCACGTCCCCCACTGGTGCCTGGTCGTGGCTGAGAATCCCCCTGGGTCTGCACCATCTCATGAACCTCACCAGCATCAAGTGCGTCGTCACCTGCAAATACATGAAATACAACAAATGGAAACAGGCATGAGCACCATAGCACACACATAGGCCTAACAAGACAGATATCCTGTACATGGTTTACACTTGTCCCACATGACTATAAGCCTGCCATGCATGCAGTGTCAAAGAGTTGGAAGGGGAGTCAAAAAGGCAGACACTGAGAACACCAAGATGGAAAAGCAACACATTTGCAGCATGTTGGGTAGCACTGGCATCACACATCAGGCTGTGAGTGCCATGTCCAATACATGACACATGCCAGCACACAGATGGCATGTACCATAACCATGGTAAATTACAAAAATACAGCGATATGTCAGTGAATGAGTACTGTCACACATCCATGTCACAAGGACATGATGAGAAGATTAATGCAGAATATTGTTGCAAAATATGCATGTGCCAGACACTGCAACACATCCAGTGTCCAATTATACAGTCATTGTGGGCTGATGTACACATCAATGGTTGGTCACTTTAACATTACAGGAAACATCTGTCATGTTCCACATGCAAACAGGCACAAAAAATAAATTTCAGCAGGCCAATACTCTATCGCCCTGAATGGTCTAATCATTCACATAACCCTGTACAAATAGTGGTCCAATGTAGGCTGTAAACAATGACCGAAGCACGTCACATATGTTGCTTTAGGGCTGAAAAATGCGTAGCAAAAATGGGAGAGTGG
The DNA here is from genome assembly GCF_040938575.1 of Ambystoma mexicanum. NCBI lineage: Eukaryota > Metazoa > Chordata > Amphibia > Caudata > Ambystomatidae > Ambystoma > Ambystoma mexicanum. Next base: position 462,824,850 of record NC_090930.1, on the reverse strand, counting down.
AAACAATCAGCCTGAATGAACACTTAAAAAATCTGAACAATGTTGTTGCAAGATGACAGTTCAAGGTCAACTGTAGTTATGTGGGGCTAATTGGCTACTGTGGGCAGAAGGGATACTGTCATACCCAAATCCAAGGCACGTGAATGTATTGGAGGAAGCACATGGGTGACCCATAACACTCAGGAGAACACACCCTCACCTGGCACTCAATCAGAACCCGTCACCCAAAGAACATACACATGGATTACGCACACATGCATGGGCACTCACCGGACAATGCGTCGTAATTAGGTAGGTCTCCCACACCTTGGATCTGTTCCTCTGTGACAAAGGTCCCAGCAACAGACTCATGTTCAGTGAGTTTGTTGTCCTCTGGTGGAGACCCACCGCCAGTCACCAGAGTAGCGGCATGATTTGAGGCCAGCTTGTTCTTTGCTCTGCGTTTCAGGTCATTTCACCGCTTGTAGCAATCATCAGCTGTGCGCCTCACAAATCCAAGGGCACTTATGCGGTCCGCGATGGTCTGCCAGTGTGCCATACGTTGACCAGGTGTGGTCTTGCACCCTGCAGTCACCACCATTTTTCAGCTATGTGCAGACACATAGGCCACAAGTGCATCTAGTTCGACGTCATTAAAGCTAGGCTTCCTTGACGTGCCGGAGTGTGTAGCCGTGTCTGGGGTCTCAGCCTGTAGTGCCAGAGCACCCTTCTTCCTCTTTTTCAAAGGTGGAGAGGAGTCTGAGTGGCTTACGCCGCTCTGGTCAATAGGGGCAGAAGCGCTGGTGGACTGGGTACTAGGAGTGTGCGAATGCACAATGACCATAGGTCTTGGTGCAGGCATTGGCTGAAGTGTGATGTTGGCAGGGGCAACGTCGGTTTGATGGACCTGGACTGACACTGTCCCAGCTGGGAGACTCAGAGCTGGGGTGGATAGAGCTGCAGCTGCCCCTGCAGCCTCCCCACCCTGCCTCCTTGGGGCATCAGATGACATTGCTGCCCCAGATCCATGTGGCCTGGTGACACCAACTTGCACCGCAGCACGTGGTTTAGACTTGCTGACCTGGAAGTCAGCCTGGGAGTCATCCTTTGCCGGGTCAGGTGCCACATGGGCTGGGCCAACAAGGGCTGAGCTGGGATGGTGTCAGCCACGTTTCCCTCAACCATGGGGGGGCATGGGTGTCCCTGATTGGTCCTCCACACATGGGGGTCTAGGGGCACCCTGCAAATACTTGCCATGTCCCCTATTGCACCCACCACACCCACCTTTTGGAGGTTGGCCATCTTTGCCTCCCTTACCGCTTGGTCGCCTCACAACCATGGCACTGATTTTGTTGTGCGTATGGGAGTAGCAGTAAATGATTGTCCTGGGCAATTGGGGATGAAAGGGGTAGGGTACTAGATGGTATTCGTACCCTAGTGCTCTAGCAAGGCTGTCTGTGACCCCCGGGGGAAGATGACGGTTCACGCAATGCACAGGCACCCGAAAACAAAAAATAACGTGCACGCAACCCCTCGTAGACCATGTGCGTGGAAAAATAAACCCGCACTATGCTGTGACACCCAGAAACACAAAAATAAGCGTATGCGTGTTACACGCAGCCTACAATGACCTCTGAAGGGGTACGCGACACACGGGGCAAGCACAGTTGGTAAATACGTGCGCGACTCACCGTCTGCCTGAAAAAAGAACGTGAAAAAGACGAGCATGTGCGCGTTGGCAACACCCCTGCCAAAAGAAGAATTGTACGCTGACTGAGGAGACAGGACAAAAGAAGAAGTGAACGCTGTTTGAGGAAACAGGCCCAACAAAAAAATGTCAGAGGTAACAGGGAGTACGAACTTGCTGTGAAGTAATTGCGTGTGAACCGACAAGAAGTACAGAATTCACCCACTCGCTCTCCACGAAAAGCACGTACAAGGAAATGGGGTCCTACACGTACCTTTTAAACCGGCCCACACGTACAACGTTACTTACGTGTGTATGCGCTGAGGCCATTTCCTCCAATTACACGAGCTGACACTCGGACGTGCAGTTCTTGGACGTGTACACATGCACCCGTGCTGAGGGAAACGCCCGCGCGTCACGTCACAGACGCGTAGTCCCTTTCCCCAGATTACACGCATGCACACGCGGACGTGCAGTTTTTTCTCATGCCATGAACCACTATGCCCACGAGGGAAACGCCCTCGCACAGGGAAACACCCGTGCGCATCACGTCACAGATGTGCTTAGGCGTTAAGGGCCTTTGGTCCAATGAAACCGCGTACGTGTGCTGACGCGTGGGCCTGAGGCTAAGGGCCTTTCCTCGAATTACACGCTGATGTTCAATTTTTTCACGTGCCAAATCACTCTATATCAAGCTGGCCATGCGAAAACACACGGAAGACCACGCTCCTGCCCAGAAGGCCGAATTACTGCCCCCCAGAGCCCCGAGCACGCTCCCACCTGCCATCTGCTGCTGCCTGCCTGCCTACTGCCCACGTGCCCTGCTATTTGGTGCCTGCACGTCAGCCAGGGTTCCAGTTGTTGTGTCCACCCCTGCTGGAACACAAGTCTCCTGACTGGGATACCATCGCTCCACAGCCCAGCCCCAGGACCCAGTTGCCCACCCACGCCTGCCTCGGGGGTCGCCATGTCGGGGAAAACACCATCTGAGACCACTGGCGACCCCCAGCCAGAGAGTTAGAGGGCCACCAGCTTCAGTGTGAAGGAAGTTGGGTTCCTGGTGGACCATGTCCTGGGGCATTTTGATGCCCTCTTTGGAACATAACGCGCCAACAAGGAAGGACGGGAGAGGATCTGGGACGACGTAGTGGTTGCCATCAACGCAGAGGGGGTGGCAACCCGCGACATCAAGCACGTCAAGAAGCGCTGGGAGGACTTGAGGTCTAGGACCCTCTACAAGGCCCGGCGCATCGCGGAGTGGGGCCAGGTCAGCATGAGTGACATCCAGATGAGGGTCCTGGAACGCGTAGGCCCAGCGCTCCACGCCCAGATCCTGCAGAGGAAAACCTGTCTGGAGTTGAGCGGTAAGTGGCCAAGCATTGGTGTTTGAGACAGGGCATGTTGCAGTGTGCTGGTAGTCTGATACTTGCCTGTATGTGTGACATAGGCCATGTATGGATGTGTGTGTGCAGGGACATCATGGGCATGCATGTGAGACCAGTAATGTGTGAACCACATGGTTGGGGCATGATTTACAATGCAACATGGGTAGCTGTATGGCAAATGCACACATGAAAGCATGCCAGTGTCTGTTCTTGCACATGGTGGGGGTGTGAGGGATGGGTGTTGCTGTCATGTACATGTATGTTGCACATGTGTGTGTGTCTGAGAAGTGTGTGTGTGACTTAGGTACGCCATGGATTCATGACACATGTCTGTGAGGATGTGTACATTCACTCATGCAGTGCGGTCACCGTTGTATGCACTGTGTCTATCCACTGTGTCTGTGGTGTGCAAGGCATGATGCATGACCCTCCGGTGATGTGTGTGCATGGGATCAGTGTGAGCCATGATGCATGTGAGTTTGAAGGCAAGATTTTGGTTAATAGAGGCCCTTGTACATGGATGCTGATGTTGATTGCACACGCCGTGCCTGTTCATGCATGTGTGTTGCGTGCATTCACCCATGTGTTGTGGAGGGACAGGATGGAAGTGATGTTAGACACTGCAACTCATGTGTTATTGCTTCCTGTCTAGGGGAATGTTGTACTGTACCCTGATGCTTGTGTTCTGTGTCTCCCTCTACGCAGCGTCAAGTGAAGAAGAGGGCGGAGACGGTGCTGTGGAGCCAAGCAGCGGGGATGCCTCCACCGGGCAGCGACACAAGGCCCAGCCACCCTCCCAGGACTTGCCATCATCCGGGAGCAAGGGGGCTGGTGCCGCGTCTGCCACTACAGCTGTGGCAGAAGGGCTGGGTGAGCCCCCACAGGGGCTTGCAATGGCGAAAGACAGTACAGAGACATCCAGGTTGGTGGTCTCCACAGAGGAGGAGTAGCCTGCTACTGAGCCGCACATGGGGCCTGGTGGGGGTAGTACCACTGGTGCAAGTGGTGCAGTCCATGGTCAGGAGGCAGCACAGGTCACCGCGGAGGGGCCTGTGCATGTCCCTGTCCTTGACCCTGTGACTGCACCACCATGCACCAGCAGGGATGCCCCGTCCCAGGCCCGTCCGCAGGTAGGGGAGAGTGCCATGTCATCTGCCTCTCCACTACCTGCGGACGAGGGGTCCCATGACCGCATGGGCTCCGTCCTGATTGGTGTCGCATTTTGCACGCGTGACATTGTGATGATGTGCATTCTTCCTGGGCGGAGAACGCACGCCATCACGAACAGCAGCGTTGCGACGTGGCACTGTTGGGAGGGGCCCTGGTCGGTGGGTTCCTACATGTGTCGCGCACTCTGGTGGACCTCTCCTCCTCTGTGGAGACTATGCGCCAGTCGTTCTCCCTGCTGTCTTCCGGCCCAGATTCCACCAGGGCCCCCTGTGGACCTGGCCCGACCAACACAGCCAGCTTGGTGGAGCTCACATCCCTGCCACATTCGGGAGTCGGCTGTCCAGCAGGGGTGGACACCACAACTGGAGACCAGCTGACGGAGGATGTGCAGGCACCATTGGACAGGGCACATGGACAACAGCAGCAGCAGCATGCTGTAGATGGGAGCAATGATGGCTCGGGGCCATCAACATCAGAGGGGCAGGCATCGGCCAGAGGGCAGGAGGACCCAGGAATGGGAGTGTCTTCCGTGTGGCAGCGGTTGGGCCAGCGGATAGATGCGGAGCGGCAGCGGGCGGAAGAGGCGCGGCTCACCATGGTCAGGGCAGAGTTCTCCATGCGTCGGGCGTTGAGGTGGGCAGAGTGCCTCGAGGCAACTCGCAGGGAGTTGGAACAGGCCATGAGTGCCTCCTTGCGAGACCTCTGGGCCAGGGCAGAGGCCCGCCTCCGGGACATCAACATGGAGTTCGGTGATGCCCTGGCCCGGGACAGCACAGAGTGAGCCGCAGGACTTGCCCGCCGCCATTGTATATAGTTATATAGTGTTAGGTTTCCTTTCTGTTTTGGTTTATTTTGGGGCGCTTGGACAATGCACCACATTTTTGTATATAGTTCTTTATTAGGTAGTCTTTTTTGTAGGTTTCATTTCATTTGTTGGGCTCATGGACCCTGGATTGGTGATTTGTATATAGTTGAACAGTGGATTTGTCTTTTTTTTCATTTCACCATAGAGCAATGGATTTCACTTATTTTTTTCCCTTGGATTTGCTTTGTTGGACTGAGACTTTGGACACATTTTCATTTGGATTTCTTTGGATTCTGATTTCATATTTTTGATTATTTTCCGGACATACTGTGTTTTATTTCTTCTTCACATTATTGTGTGTTTTCTTTTCATTACATTCATTTTGGGTTCAATACATTTTTGTTTCATACTTCGATGTGTGGTATTCTCATTGATTTCATGCATGTCATGATGTGGCTTTTCACATTCACTTCCACCCATTGTGTGTGTGTGACGGACATGTGTTCATTTACATACTTGCCTTTTGGGTTGTATCATGTAATAGGCATTTCTAAGTGGGTGGATGCAACACTTGGTTGGGTCTTTGGGCTGGGGTGGCGTGGGATGTGATGTGGCTGGCCATAAGGCCCATGATTGAGGATCGTCATGACGTGGGGGCAGGGAGACATGAGTGGGGGCCTGCTGGCAGGTGCCTCTGACTGCTGGGGTTGGGGGTGCTGGGGGACATGTGTGGGGGCCTACTGGCAAGTGCCCCTGACTGCTGGGGGGTGGCGGTGCTGGGGGACATGTGTGGGACATGAGTGGGGGCCTGCTGGCAGGTGCCCCTGACTCCTGGGGGGTAGGGGTGCTGGGGGACATGAGTGGGGGCCTGCTATCGCGTGTGAAACTTCCCGCAAACCCCCGAAATACACGTACCCTGCTCCAATTGCGTGTGAAACTTCCCGCATACCCCCAAAATACACGTCCCCCACTCGCACAGGGCCTATCGCATGTGAAACTTCCTGTGCACCCCCGAAATATACGTACCCCACTTGCACAGGGCCTGTCATGTGTGAAACTTCCCGCGCACCCCCTTAATACACGTACCCCACTCGCACAGGGCCTATCGCGTGTGAAACTTCCTGTGCACCCCCAAAATACACATACCCCACTCGCACAGGGCCTATTGCGTGTGAAACTTCCAGCGCACCCCTGAAATACACGTACCCTACTCCAATCGCATGTCAAACTTCCTGCGTACCCCCAAAATACACCTACCCCACTCGCACAGGGCCTATCGTGTGTGAAACTTCCCGCAAACCCCCGAAATACAAGTACCCTGCTCCAATCGCATGTGAAGCTTCCTGCGTACCCCCAAAATACACGTACCCCACTCGCACAGGGACTATCGCGTGTGAAACCTCCCACGCACCCCCGAAATACATGTAACCCACTTGCACAGGGCCTATCGCGTGTGAAAGTTCCCGCGAACCCCCGAAATACACATACCCTCCTCCAATCGCGTGTGATACTTCCCGCGTACCCCCGAAATACACGTACCCCACTCGCACAGGGCCTATCGCGTGTGAAAGTTCCCGCGAACCCCAGTAATACACGTAGCCCACTCGCACAGGGCCTATCGCGTGTGAAACTTCCCACGAACCCCAAAATAAACATACCCTGCTCCAATCGCGTGTGAAACTTCCTGCGTACCCCCAAAATACACGTACCCCACTCGCACAGGCCCTATCGCGTGTGAAACTTCCCGCAAACCCCCGAAATACACGTACCCTGCTCCAATCGCGTGTGAAACTTCCCGCATACCCCCAAAATACACATACCCCACTCGCACAGGGCCTATCGCATGTGAAACTTCCTGCGCACCCCCGAAATATACGTACCCCACTTGCACAGGGCTTGTCATGTGTGAAACTTCCCACGCACCCCCTTAATACACGTACCCCACTCGCACAGGGCCTATCACGCGTGAAACTTCCTGCGCACCCCCGAAATACACGTACCCCACTCGCACAAGGCCTATTGCGTGTGAAACTTCCAGCGCACCCCCGAAATACAACTACCCCACTCGCACAGGGCCTATCACGTTTGAAACTTCCCGCAAACCTCCGAAATACACGTACCCTGCTCCAATCGCGTGTGATACTTCCCGCGTACCCCCGAAATACACATACCCCACTCGCACAGGGCCTATCGCGTGTGAAAGTTCCCGCGAACCCCAGTAATACACGTAGCCCACTCGCACAGGGCCTATCGCGCGTGAAACTTCCCACGAACCCCCAAAATAAACGTACCCTGCTCCAATCGCGTGTGAAACTTCCCGCGTACCCCCAAAATACACGTACCCCACTCGCACAGGCCCTATCGCGTGTGAAACTTCCCGCAAACCCCCGAAATACACGTACCCTGCTCCAATCGCATGTGAAACTTCCCGCATACCCCCAAAATACACATACCCCACTCGCACAGGGCCTATCGCATGTGAAACTTCCTGCGCACCCCCGAAATATACGTACCCCACTTGCACAGGGCCTGTCATGTGTGAAACTTCCCACGCACCCCCTTAATACACGTACCCCACTCGCACAGGGCCTATCACGTGTGAAACTTCCCGCGCACCCCCGAAATACACGTACCCCACTCGCACAAGGCCTGTTGCGTGTGAAACTTCCAGCGCAACCTCGAAATACACGTACCCTGCTCCAATCGCGTGTCAAACTTCCCGCGTACCCCCAAAATACACCTACCCCACTCGCACAGGGCCTATCACGTTTGAAACTTCCCGCAAACCTCTGAAATACACGTACCCTGCTCCAATCATGTGTGATACTTCCCATGTACCCCCAAAATACACGTACCCCACGCGCACAGGGCCTATCGCATGTGAAAGTTCCCGCGAACCCCAGTAATACACGTGCCCCACTCGCACAGGGCCTATCGCGAGTGAAACTACCCACGAACCCCCAAAATCACGTACCCTGTTCCAATCACGTGTGATACTTCCTGTGTACCCCCAAAATACACGTACCCCACTCGCACAGGGCCTATCACTTGTGAAAGTTCCCGTGAACCCCAGTAATACACGTACCCCACTCGCACAGGGCCTATCGCGTGTGAAACTTCCCGCGCACCCCCAAAATACACGTACCCCACTCGCACAGGGCCTATCGCATGTGAAACTTCCCGAGCACCCCCAAAATACACATACCCTGCTCCAATCGCGTGTGAAACTTCCCGGCTACCCCCAAAATACACGTACCCTGCTCCAATCACGTGTGATACTTCCCGCGTACCCCCAAAATACATGTACCCCACTCGCACAGGGCCTATCGCGTGTGAAAGTTCCCGTGAACCCCAGTAATACACGTACCCCACTCGCAGAGGGCCTATCGCGTGTGAAACTTCCTGCGAACCCCCGAAATACATGTACCCTGCTCCAATCGTGTGTGATACTTCCCGCGTACCCCCGAAATACACGTATCCCACTCGCACAGGGCCTATCGCGTGTGAAAGTTCCAGCGAACCCCAGTAATACACGTACCCCACTCGCACAGGGCCTATCGCATGTGAAACTTCCCACGCACCCCCGAAATACACGTACCCTGCTCCAATCGCGTGTGAAACTTCCCGCGTACCCCCAAAATACACGTACCCCACTCGCACAGGGCCTATCGCGTGTGACACTTCCCGTGCACCCCCGAAATACATGTACACTGCTCCAATCGCGTGTGAAACTTCCTGCGAACCGCCGAAATACATGTACCCTTCTCCAATCGCGTGTGATACTTCAAGCAGAACCGCCGAAATACACGTACCCCACTCGCACAGGGCCTATCGCGTGTGAAACTTCCCGCGCTTCTAAACCTAATCTTGCCCACATTAACACTTTCAAATTATATCCTTCTTTTGGGTGACTTTGATCTTCGTTTTGTTGACAGTAAAGATGCTGTCGTTCGAGACCTCTAGTTGTCTGTTAACCATCTGGGCTTCATACAAAAGGTTATGGCCCTCACTATAAGGTTGGCGGATTGGGTTTACCGGCACCGGTAAAGGTGCCGGTGCCGGTGAACTCGTTCCGCCCTATTACGAGGTCTCCTCGCGGGACCTGCAATGGGCGCCTGGAAAAACCAGGTGTCCTTACCGGGTCCCGCGAGGGGACCAGGGAGCTCACAACAGGCCCGTCATTAACGGGCCCGTTGTTAGCTCCATCCCCATTCCCATTGAGCCCTATGGGGGCTCGAATGGGGATGTACCGGGTCTGGGTTCCTCGGACGGGGAATTACTGGGTCCGCCAAGGTTGCGATGGCCCGGGGATTCCTCATTCGAGGAACCCGGGCCCGGATTGCGGTATGGAGGCAACCATGGCGCTAAAAGCAGCATTGTTACCTCCAACCTTCTAATGAGGCCCTATGTCTCCTACACATTAAAGGTTGTATATGAGGGTGGGTCCTGTCCAGAAATGTGCATTTCATCAATACAGAGAACACTCATCTAGACTGGTTCGATCACTTCTGTATACTGTTTGACATGATGACTCCTCTCCCACAGAAAAGACATACCAAAACCTTAACATGCAACACCTTCCATAAATACATCGTTCTACAAAAAGAGTAACTGCATCAGCCTCCAGGATTAATCACATCATATTTTACCCACAAGACCTGGTCAGTGTATACAATCCAGCCATCACCTCCAACCTGTAATCTGGTTGTACATAAGACCACCAGGATCAGGAACACCATGAAAATAAAAAACAGCTGGTTCTTTAAGGAACTTAGACTTCTTAAGGCTAGCGTTAGACACGAAGAAAGAAAATGGCAATGAAATCCATCACTGACTCAAAAGCTGACCTTAACACTCACAGTAAACATTACAAAATTGAAGCGTAAAAATGTTATGTGTACTTGCAGGAAGAGAAAGCAGCAAATTTAACTAAAACGCTCTTTAAAAATGTCTCTAAATTGTGTAACCCTAGCAAGCTTGCTTTGGACCCGCAATCATCATTGTGTTGAGCTACAACATTATTTTATAAGCAAAATAAAAGTCATCGGTAAAATGTATGTGGTACCATGGCATTACAGAACGCACCCAAGTGTTTCCTATCTACCCCGTTTTACATTTCAGCTAACAACACTTAGGGACCTAATGCCAATTCTAAATTCCTTAAGCCCTACAACAGGCTCTTACGACCCCTGTCCGTCTTCTGACTTTAAAGCCCATATAGACAACGTCGTTGCCCCTCCTTATAGAAAAAAATGTAAATTATACTTTCCTCAAGTGCTCCATCCCATGCTGCCTTAAAACATCCTGGGTCCCCCCTGTTCTAATTACAGACCTATTTCCAATTGCTCATTCCTCTTGAAAATTCTAGGCAAGGTAATTTTTCTCCAGTTGTGAGACTACCTAGAGCATGGCAACCTGCTGGGAAACTGTCAATCAAACATTTGCCAAAGCGAATCACCGAAATGGCTCTTCTAGATGTTACAGAAAAAATTCTCAAGCTTTGGGATTATGATCGATCGTGCATTTGTATGCTAACAGATCTGTCTGCAGCATTTGATACCATCGACCATCGTATCTTGCTGCATAGACTTGTTCAGACACTAAAGCTTAACACCACAACCTATAACTGGTTTCAATCATTCCTCCAGGACTGTACTTCCGCAGTCCAATTGCCTACCTTTGCATCTTTTCCCTCAACACTGGACTGTGCTGTCCCTCATGGATCTTGCCTCGTATTGATCTTGTCTCTCTCCTATTTTGTTTAACCTCTAAATGATGTCCCTCTGTTGATAAGCCTAAGGGTGACATTTCAGACCTATGCTTATGACACATAGGTTATAAGGAAACGTACAGGCACCCAAGAAGAAAACCTATCTTTGGTAAAGCATATCTTTGACAACATCTGGATGAAAACAAATTTCCTTAGGCTAAATCAATCTAAAATGGAATGTCTCTTATTACATACCCAACACTTAAGGAAAGAATCACCCAGTCATTCACTTATCACAGGAATGCATTTAAACTACAGATAGTTAAGTCTCTTGGTCTGCTGCTCGATGCTACCTTGGCCATGTCACCTCACGTCAATGCCATTGTGAAATCTGATTGATAGTACCTGCTGCTGCTCAGGCAAGTGCACTACCTGCTATCTGAATCCAACTGCACTGCCATAGCATGCACAAGCATTGGGGCAAAACTAGATGATTGCAATATCATACACCTGGGGATAAACAAAAAAGTATACACAGAATACAGGTCATTTTCAATACTGCCACAAAAAGGGTTACAAACGCATACAGACGAGGCTACATCACCCAGGTTCTCAAGATGATGCATTGGTTCCCCATTGGTTCTAATGTCCCCTTCAAGGCCATTACCCTGGTCTATATAATTCGGCGTTATCAAGTACCAATTTACCTAAAAAACACAATCTCATTTTACACCCTACTGTGGCGGATCCCCGTGAGGGTATGCGCACGCGGCGGCGTGACGTTGCACGTCGCCGCGTGTGGCTTAAATAAACGGGGCGTTCCCGGTCACGACAGAGCGACCGGGGAGCCCGAAACACACGGACGTGTCCTGCGTGAGGTCTGTAGGTGGAGGGGCTCACGGGCACGCATGGGGGCATCCTGAGACCCCCAACAGTGGCGACGAGTGATACTGGACGCCCGGGCCCGGCGGTGAGAGTCATCCAGGATAATTTTTCCATACGTCGGAACATCCGCGGATGTTTCGTCTCACGCCGTGGCCGCGGACCATACACGCGGCTGGCGGCCATTTTGCACACGTGGTTGCGGAACTTCCAGGAGCTCCGGTTTGGAGTCGGAAGGTGATCCGAGCCAAATTTTTGGATATGCTGACTGCGGGCAGCCTAACCTGCAGGCCCATGCCTGTGTTTTGATGTTTTGACCAATTTTGGGTCTCTGACGTCGTGTAGTAGCTGGGAGACGGACTGAGGTGGCTGGGCCTTCTCAGACCACTCCATTTTTCAAGCTCAATTTTTGGAACCTCCGGTTCAAGAAAGCTTCTTTAACCCCTTCATCATCACGAGGGTGGTGGCAGTGTGGGGAGAGGTCCAAGTTGCGGCCCTCAGGACTGGAACGAGGGTGCCTGTGCGCTTGGGCCTATGAGTGATATCGGCGCCCTGGAGGGTGCGGCTGCCACGACCTCGGAGGATTCACAGGACGAAGGCTTGGCAGATCTATTTCGGCAGAATCCCCCACAGCCACCCCCACAACTTGTGACGTCTGGACTGCCAAGACCCGCGGTAGGTGCCGCTGCTCCCCCGAATCAGCCAGGGCCTGGGGTCTTACAGGGCGCTCAACAACCCCCTCTGGCCATGGCCCAGGCCAGGGCGCAAGCGGCCCTGCAGCCCATTCCAGAATTTGACACTGCGGGTCCCCCGTCCAGCCTGGGCCCCCGGTGGAGAAGATGGATCGGACGCCTGGACATGTACTTCCGGGCCGCCCAGGTGACGGACAATGATAGTATGGTGGCTACTATGTTGTATTCAGCCGGAGTCACCGTCCAAGAGATATTTGAATCACTGACTCCGGTGGACAACTCCTACGACCAAGCCAAAGCCGCTCTCCTCGCACACTTCATTCCCCTTGCCAACGTGGATTACGAGAGATTCGTCATGCTGTCGGCCAGGCAAAAGGAGGATGAGACTCTCGACACCTTCTATGGTCGCCTGCGCCGCCTCTCCCAAGGGTGTGCGTGGGGGGATGCGGAGGACATGATGCGGACCATGCTAATCCAGGCTTGTTCATCGGGCAAACTGAGGCGGCAGGTCCTGAGAGAGCCCGGCCTTACCCTACCCCGCATTCTGGAGCTGGGGCGGTGTCATGAGGTGGCCGAGGCCCGTGCCAACAAAATGGAAGCCGGATCCCGCGCCGTGCGGCCTGAAGAGGTGTGCACCGTCTGGCGGGGCGGCAGAGGGGTGCGAAGGCCCGGTGGAGCTCCCAGAGACAGAGCAGGAAAACCCGTGGAGTCATGCCAAAAGTGCGGCTATGACCTCCCCCACTCATCTGAGTGTATGGCAATAGGGAAGATCTGTGGACGCTGCGGGATACCCGACCATTTCTCGAGGGTGTGTAGGGCGACCCTACCTGTACTGATTCCGAGAGGACAACCTCGACTGTGGACTCCTCGCCAGAATCGCCCGCCCAATGTAGCTCAGGTGGAGCAGGCGGAAGAGGATGCGCCGGCGGAGGAAGCTGAGGAGGAGGACGAGGAAAACATTTTCTTCATCTCCAGCATGGAATTCCTCAAAGGGAGAAGCAGGAGACAGCCGAGATGCGTCGTGGAGGTGAACTGCTCGCCTGTCCCAGTGCTGGTCGACACTGGGGCATCAGTCAATGTAATGGCGAGAGGACATTATGCCGCGCTCAAACCACCACCGAGTCTGGCGACGCCGAGAGCCCGCATCTTTGCATTTGGGGGGCGGGAGCCCTTGCCACTGGACGGTGCGTTCGTTGCAAAGGTGGAGCATGACGGGTCCATGATCAAGGCCCGCTTCTACGTGACTCCAGTGAGCAGCAACACCCTGTTGAGTTGTGCGGCAGCGGAGGCTCTTGGCATCGTGAGTTTCGCATACTCAGTCTACCTAGAGGACATAAACGACCTGCTGGACAAGTATGCTGCCATCTTTAAGGGGATTGGGAGAATGAATGGTGACCCGGTGAGGCTCCACATTGATGAGTCGGTGCAGCCGGTGGCTCTGAAACATAGGAGGATCCCTTTTCATCTGAGGGACCAGGTTGACAAGGAACTAGACAACCTGGTGAACCTGGACATAATCGAGAAGGTGGAGGGCCCGACACCCTGGGTGTCCCCCATCGTAGTGGCGAGGAAACCGAAACAGCCGGACTCTGTCCGGATCTGTGTGGACATGAGGTTGCCCAACAAGGCCATCAGGAGAGAACGGCACTTGACCCCGACCATCGATGACATAATTGCAGAAGTGCAGGGGGCCAGGTTCTTCTCCAAATTGGACCTACGAGCCGGATACCATCAAGTTGTCCTCCACCCAGAGTCCCGCTACATCACGACCTTTACTACTCACAGGGGGCTCTATCGATACAAGCGGCTGAGCTTCGGAGTATCATCAGCAGCCGAAGTGTTTCAAAACATAATTCGAGGCACCCTCGCAGATCTGGAGGGCGTCCTCAACATTAGTGACGATATTCTGGTCTTCGCCAAGACTGAGCTGGACCATCTGAAACGTCTTGCCAAGACCCTCGAGAGGCTGCAGTCGCTGGGGCTCACCCTCCACAAGGACAAGTGCGAATTCCTCCGCCCGACCATTGAGTTCTTTGGGTTCATATTCAAGGAGGGCGGTGTATCGCCGGACCCGAAGAAGGTCCGTGACATCAAGACGGCGCGACCGCCTGAGTCGGCATCGGACGTGCAAAGCTTCCTGGGTATGGTGACATACTGCGGGCGCTTCATCCGGAACCTCGCCTCGAGGTCGGAGCCACTCAGGGCCCTGACAAAGAAGGATACAGCCTGGCAGTGGGGCCCGTTGGAGCAGTCGGCGTTCGAGGACATCAAGGGCGCCCTGACAGCAGATGATACCGTGGCCTTCTTTGACCCGGCCCTTGAGTCTGAAATTGTGGTGGACGCAAGCCCGTTCGGTCTGGGAGCTGTGCTCACTCAAGTGGGCCGAGATGGAGGGATCAGACCAGTGGCCTACGCCAGCAAAGCCCTCTCCGAAACCGAACAGAGATACTCCCAGATAGAACGCGAAGCCCTGGCCGTCCTGTGGGGCTGTCGGCACTTTCGGCTGTATGTGCTGGGAAGACCTGTAACGGTGGTGACGGACCATAAGCTGCTGCTCCCGATAATGGCTGGATCATCATCGAAGCCGCCGGCCAGAATCGAGAGGTGGATGCTTGCCCTCTTGGAATATGGCGTCACCCTGATCTACCGGCCGGGTGCCAACAATGCGGCTGACTACCTGTCCCGACACCGGAAGGTGGTGGAGGATCAGTGCGAGACTCCTGCGCCGAAGAAGCCGACGACCACGTCAGAATGGTGGTAGAGGGTGCCACGCCCAACGCAATGCCGGTACCCGAACTGGAGGCTGCCGCGGCCAACGACGAGTGCTTCCGCATATTGAGGAGCTCAACGCGATCGGGATCCAGGAAGTCCGTGCTGGAGCTGGTGGCGGGGCGCACTCAAGAGGCCAAAGTGACCCTCGAGCAACTCTGGAAAGTGAAGGACGAGCTGTCCTTCTCGGAGTCAGGCCTTCTGCTGCGGGGCGATCGCCTGGTGGTGCCGGGCTCCAAAGTCAATGAGGTCATCAATCTGGCACACCAGGGACACCAAGGATCCGCCAAGACGAAGGCGAGACTGAGGCTGAAGGTGTGGTTTCCCGAGCTAGAAAGGAAGGTGGATGACTTCGTGGCGGCCTGCGTGTGGTGCCAGGCGGCCTCCACGGTCCAGCGGGAACCTGAGATCGAGGTAATGCCACGAGGGACCCGGCCGTGGGAGATCGTACATGCGGACTTTGGATCCACAGCTGTGGGCACCCACTTCCTGGCCATTGTGGATGAATACTCCCGATACCCCGAGGTAGAGTTCGTCGAGTCAGTGGCGTTTGAGCACGTGGTGGGAGCAGTGGAGAAGATCTTTGCCACCCATGGGTTTCCAGTAACCCTATGCTCGGACAATGGGTCCCCATTCCAGAGCGCACGGTTCTCGGAGTTCCTGGAGAGCTGCGGAGTGACACACAGGAAGGTATCCCCGCTGTGGCCCCGTGCGAACGGGAACGCAGAGCGGCTGATGAGAACACTGAATAAAACATTCCGAATAGCCCAAGGGCAGGGCCAGCCCCTCCAGCGGGCACTATACCAATTCCTGAGGGTATACCGCACCACCCCACACGCCTCGACGGGGGTTGCCCCGGCAGAAGTCTTATTCCGACGATGCCCCCGAGGCCTCCTGCCGGAGGTACGAGAAAAGGAGCCCGGCGTGATAGACGATCAACGGGTGGATGCGGAGAGACAGACAAGGACACTCCAAGAAAATATCAGGCGGGGTCTCCGTCCACAGCGGCTGGAACCGGGTGACGAAGTACTGATCCGGAACCGGCATCCTCATGGCAAGCTCTCGCTCCCGTATGAACCGGAGCCACTGGATGTGGTTGCAGTAAAAGGGTCAATGGTGACGGCCTCGGATGGGAAATCGGCCGTCACTCGGAATGTGAGTTTCTTTAAGAAGCTGGGTGACTCTCGAGCCGAACTCCCGCCGGACCCGGATGAGACGGACCTCCCGGATGAAGACACCCCCCGGGGGGAACTCTCGGGGTCGCCAGATCGAGGGACTGGAACCAAGGGAAGTCCTGCGGTGGAGGTAGGCGGGAGGTACCCCCAGAGGGCTGGGCGAGGGAAACCGGCCTACCTCGGTGACTATGTGCTGGGACCGATTGATTGTGTTCCGGAGTGAGGGGACTCGGGTGGCTGACATTAAAGGGGCATGGGCTCTGAGTTTTCAATTGTTGTTTTGTGTGCAGTGCAATATCTAGAAGTGTGTGCTATTGTTGTTCCTCCCGGAAAAAGGAGGAGTGTGGCGTTGCCCCGTGAGGGTATGCGCACGCGGCGGCGTGACGTTGCACGTCGCCGCGTGCGGCTTAAGTAAACGGGGCGTCCCCGGCCGCGACAGAGCGACCGGGGAGCCCGAAACACACGGACGTGTCCTGCGTGAGGTCTGTAGGTGGAGGGGCTCACGGGCACGCATGGGGGCATCCTGAGACCCCCAACACCTACCTAGACCTCTCAGATCTGCTCACAAGTTACTTTGTAATGTTCCATGAAACAGATGTGAAGCAGCTTTCGTCCGTTTTTTCACGTCCTCTCAGCATCCTTCTGGAATTCTTTGCCTCTAGCGATCTAAACAAACAATACCTTACCTTAATGTCTTCCACAAGATAACTTTAAACTTTCTTCTTTACAAATAGAGTATTCTTTATTCCCTCTCGCTGTGATCCTTTGATTGCTGTAATCCCCCTTACATGCTCACGATGATATTCTCTTGTTTCTTGCTTCTCTCTTTTTCTGCTGAACCTCTTTACCCAAGGGCCTTGGTGCTTAGATACCTTCCCAGGTCGTTAGCAAAATGTAAACACATATCATTTCCTTTCATTTCAGTCATACACGCATGCCCATCTGGCTACAAACCCAACATCAGTTTTCAAAACACAGACCACTGTTTGAAAGAGAGACTGTTTAACAAATCTGACCTTTCGTGGCAGATTTCAAATACTATAGCTCAATTTATTCATTAAAAAAAAATACATGGAAGGTTTCATCCTAGCAGATGGAAATCCATCCACGTGAACAATTATGATAAGCAAACCACTTGGTGTGCAGATTTAGGATGCATGTTCTTGGACCTGGAGGTACACGATCTTTGTGTCAGCTCAGGTGGGCTAGGTAGATGTACATGTGCGTCTTATACAACAGCAGATCATCAACTGCAGTAAAACGACTGCATCATGAACA
This sequence comes from Ambystoma mexicanum, assembly GCF_040938575.1. NCBI lineage: Eukaryota > Metazoa > Chordata > Amphibia > Caudata > Ambystomatidae > Ambystoma > Ambystoma mexicanum. Next base: position 462,807,318 of record NC_090930.1, on the reverse strand, counting down.
CACATGCCCTGGAGGTGTACGTCCTCTCGCGTCCGCTCCTTCTCTCTTCTTGCTCCACTTGCATGGTATTCTCTTCCCCCGGACATCCGAGAAACAGTTCACAAACAAAAAAACACAGATTTGCTCAAAACCAAACTAAAAGCCTACCTTCCAGACACAGAGGTACCCTCTTAACATACCTCTCATCTGCCTGCTAGGTAAAAAAAAATCCTCGCCTCCAACCTTCCTCCGACCCTTACTTTCTCTGCCGCCACCCTAGTGCTTCACCCATCATGGTCATATCCCTAGCAGAGCTGGCCGTACCATCTACCTGACTTTTGTAATTAAAATAGCATTGTCCCTCCTCTATATATCTATCTATATATGTAAATAAATGCATAAAGGTATTCTATAGTATCCTGTTGGTGGAGGATGAAGTGTTTAAAAGGATTAACGTAGTGATGGGAGCCTCACTACCCGTGGCCCAGGAATTACTGCTGCTTCACTTTCGCAGGGACATGGATTGACTCTCTGGTTGCAGGAGGCTTAGGTTGTATGGAGCTTTATTAATTGCCAAGACCGAAGTCTGGTGTTTGAAAGTCTACATGCAGGCCAACGATGGAATTGTGGTATGATGCAGTTTCAATCAAAATATAAGACAATACAGTGCCAGCAGAGACTTGGATGGCCACAATGATATGTGAGATGCTTATAATGAACCTTTATTGTGTGATAAATTGTTTTGGTTAGTGATGGGCCTTGGCATGCATGAGTCATGTTAAGGTGGCAGTAATTCACCTCCCCTGGGCCTCGTGCATTTCCTTTTCTCCCCTTTACTGTCCCGTTGTTTTTCATGATGGGGTTTATTCAATGGTCATTTGTATCAATATTTTGTTGTATTTAAGCGGCATGCATGGATGTGGTACTGTTGAATGATATCTCTCGGTGGGAGCATACTGGCTTCAGGGAGTGGGGTCAAATTCTGGACTTTTTAGGGAACTTTGTTGGTTTCTGTTGTAAAGGCAGGGAGCCTTTAATAAGTAAGGACTGTGACGAGTATGGGTGGACTAGGAGTAATGTGGATTATAATACATCATCTGGGCGTTGTAAGCAGTTAAATAGGTGCTTGGTGAGATCGTTTCAAACGGTACGACGTTCCTTCATCCCCCGTTTTTATTTCACAGCACTTTTTGCCCAATAGGTTTTGCCGGAAAAAACATAACATCGAAAAATATGGGGGGTGCATATAAGGGGTAGGGTGGGATGGTGTATATGGAATAAATAATAGGGAGGGAATATTTGGGGGGTGGGTAAAGAATGAACATAGAACCGTTTCAAAGAAGCAAATCAGAAAGGAGCAGGTCAAGGAACTTTTCCTATGCCAGGACGAACATGACATCACTTAGCAATAATGGGTTAGTCCTGATGCAGCAGCTATACTTTAAACATTACCCATCAATTCCTGCATGTTTAGCCAATTAGTTTACAGGATGGCAGGTGACTTGCCTGAGGTTGCTCAGCATTGGACACAGAGCGATCAGGTGGCTTCAGGACAGTCTTCCTTTAGCCCCCTTCGCAAGGTTTGCAGGCTCCTTAAAGCTCTTCTACCTCCATTGTGGCAGTGTGCTACTATAATCTCAATCAGTTTTTAGTTCAAAGGCCTTCACAGAGTGCATGACTGTATAGCACTGCATCTTAGGAATCAAATAACTACATCCTTTAAGCACATTTCTGTTTTGGCCTGTTAAAATAAAACATTCCAACTAATTGCACAACTACTCATAAATGTCTTAAGTTGACATTTTTCAGGTCATTCAGTTCACATGTTTTGGCATCTAGCTGCACTGAAAGATCCAACTTCCTTCATTATTTTGCAGTGAAGACATGCAAAGCACTGAGGCATCCAAACTGTTGCACACGCCAGCTGCTCAGACGCTGCACACTACTTGCATCTATACATTTTGTTGCACAGCCACCTAGCAAGAGGCGTGCCTTTGGTGACTAAGCATGAGGCTCACGTTCGATAAGGTGCAGTGCAAAATGTACGATTAAAATGAGGCATGCATTTCATGGGCCGTCATAGTTTCATTCGTTTGTACGGAGGAGAGGGGACACGGATCATCCATTACGATCCCGCCTACCCCTTTCTCTCCGCGTTAGAAATATTCCGGCATTCTTGCGGATAAGAATCGTAATTCTAGTTTCACAACATATATTTATTAAATATAATCAACATGCCACCATAAACAGAACGTTATTTTTGTAAATGCAGGCATAATACTGCTTATGAGATGTTTTGGTAATAAGAGTGCTTTAATCAGTGTCAGTGCCAAAGTGTATTTGACAGCATGCAAAGTTTGTAAATGCGTAACACTACCACTTCTGGAAATGCCTTTAACAATGAAAAGGATACAGCACTCTTGAGAGAGCCCGCGTAAACAACATGGATGCCAAGGAGCTATTTACAGTGCAGCCAAAGTGCTTATAACAGTGCCACCTAAATGCATGTAATAGTGCCAACTAGTATAGATAAAGAGACATGCATTTGATTTAATTTCAATATATGTCAAATTGACATAGCCAACTATTCACCCACTTGAACAAATCCAGTGCCTCTTCATTCAAAGTGCTTTCCAATTTTAAACGAGGCAGCCAGCAGTTAATATATTGCTGCCATATGATAACAAATTGTATACTAGTTTCGACGGAAAATGGCATTTGCAAGCCTCACCTTCAGGGAAGTAATTTAGGGGTCACGACGGGTCGCACTTGCAACCCCTGAGGTCTCCCTTGCTACCCCCCCACCCCCCAAAAAAAGAAAAAAACAATTTTCTTTCTTTTTTTACAAATTGAAGCTCCTTGGCTGTGGCCAATGACACGTGGCTATTTGAGCAATTTGTCTTTCTGGAATTTCATGCAATAATTTCTAGACTTGCACACTTCAGGAGGTGAGTCACTGATTTAGTCTATTCTTAAACACCTCAAATTCACAATGCCGATAAAATCCTCCAAAAAGCATTTAGAGTAGAATAAGCATCCATTTCAGACTATGTATTTTACTTTTCGCAAGTTGTAGTTATAGCATGTTTTTTTTTTGCCAATACATATGGAGATCCATTCTTGTATGAAATGTATATCACGTTACAGTAATATTGTATGCATATTTTGCATAGTGCAAACGATGCTATGTGATGCCACTTGCTGTTTTGTCAAGGGGTAAACACATGTTCCATCGCTTCCCATGATGTCACTTCGGGGTGGGGTCAAATGACATCACGTCATGTGATGTCATCAGAGGTGAAGGGTCGTGGGATGTCATATTGGTGAAATGACGTCCCTGCTCACCTTCCTCAGGGCAATAGCGACATGGAAAAGCTACATTGGAAAGGTTAAAGACAGATGTGTGTGGAGCTATCTCCTCTTTCTCCAATAGGCTCTTCTGCTCCCAAACACTCATTGGTGACCCTGATACTCGGTGTTGTATGTGTGGGCTGGAAGACCACCGTACCTGCTTCTCCTTCTTCCCCGAAATCTTCCATTCTCTAAAAAAGGCCATGATCAATGTCGGTATCACAATTTGAGGTGGAAGGACTGTTTTGTTCTGAGTTCGAACTGAAGAAGTATCAGAAAAAGTATCCCATTTAGTTTTGGAGTGAAAACCTCTATGTTGACTGGAGGTCGTATAGTTGCATCTAGGTTTTGGAATAAAATCTTCAGACATGCTTGAGTATACTACTTCCTTTTTAAAATTGGCCATGTCTTTTTTTTATTTTTCCATTTGCTTGGACGTAGTGAAAGTTTTGATTTAATCAATTCGTTTTTTAATCATGTCTAATTTGGCTTTTACATATGCAATCAACATATCATTCTTCAATAAATGTTCAGTCTTTTCAATTTCATATATGATTGTAAGGCTTTCTTTTGGAGAGGTGGTAATTGTCAAAGATGATCAAAGAAATTGCGCATAGCGCTTAGAGCCTGTGATTTCTAGCAAGGATTTCCATGTGGTCACTTTTTTGCAATGATCATACTTAGTACTGTTTTGAAGCACAGCATGGCCACAACGCAGAGGCGGTAAATGCTGCTTTGATAATTGCTAAACGTAACACACCTTTGATAATGAGGCGGACAGCTGGCCTCCCTTGCAGCAAGACGAAAGTTAGTGATAACTCACTGCGAGCCTCATGCGATACATTTGGCCTGGTCTGCTTTCCTTTTCAGTCAGTAACAACTTTATTTCGGCCAAGGCCATAAAAGTACATATAAAAAACCACCAAACATAAAATGGTTGAAATCTATTAAAACATTAAAATGTGCAAGAATCACAGTCAGTAATCGTAAAACAACACATCATGCAAATTAGAAGACTCAGGCACAATCCTACCTTTCATATCTACCTTGGCTAAAATTAATTTATAGCATCATTAACATTCTTTATGAAAAGTTCATGACATAGCAAAACAAAACATCCCTCATTGATTAGTAGTTAAAGTGCAAGTACATAATAGCTTAGCTATCCGTCATAAGCATATAGTCAATAAGGGAAATTAGGAAAGAAAAAATGAATATATTTAACTTTCACTGCTTAAAGTGCAATTTCATATTCCCTGCCTACATAATATATTTGTATGCCATCTGAGTAAACAGACACATGCCTGATTCATGGATTATTTGCACCAAAAAAAATGGGATTTGTGCGCCATTCTGCCCGCAAATCCCTGTTTAACTAATAGTGATTTGCGGGCAGAATGGCGCACAAATCCCGTTTTTATGGCGCAAATAATCCATGAATCAGGCCCTATCAGTGCAAATTTCATAGGTACGTTGCATACCAGTTTAATATTTCCAGATAACCTATTGTTGCTTGCCTATCACGAACTGTATGTTAATTTGCACTCTTGGAGACAGCATTACCTTGCTGACATTGCATGATATCAATAATAACTTCATGATATGACATGATATGACATTTATAACGTGCCTATACACAAGTGTTTCAAGGCGCGACGAGGCAAGGGAGGGGAACAAAGGGAGGACAGACAACAATCATACTAGACCAGGTGTCATTCAGATTGCACAACTGCGTGGAAAGGGGGCAGGGACAGTGCAGTACATGGGAATAGATAATAACAATAAGTAAGTGACGGCCAGCAAGTGTCAAGTGCATGGGTAAGTGCAGACACCAGGTGTCTGGGTAAGTGCATGGGTAAGTGCAGACGCCAGGTGTCAAGGGCTGGTAGGGGGACTGTAGGGATACAGAAACAGTCCGCAAGTGCGAGGGTTGCCAGGCGGGCAGTGCAGGAGTGTGACGCTGGCGGGGGAGGGACCTGGGCCCGAGATCAGAGGGTGTCCAGGTAGTCAGTGTAATTCCGGTTACAGCCAGGAGGTCAGCAGAGGAGAGGAGGAGAAAAAGCAGAAGCAAAGAGAAAGGTTTTGAGGTGCTTCCGGAGATGGTTCTCCTCAAGTTTAAGGGAGGCAGGGAGGCTGTTCCAGAGGGAGGCACAGCCGAAGAAAGAGATCTACCACCAACTCGTTGCTTGGAGAAGCGACTGACCCTGAGTGAGTTGGAGGCGGATGAGCGAAGAGCTCGAGAAGGAAGATGTTTAGGAAGAGAGAGTTGAAGGTATTGAGGCGCCAGGCCCCAGAAGGCCTTGTGGACGATGCAGAGGGTTTTGAACTTAATCCTCACAGCCACTGGGAGCCAATGCAGAGATTTCATTCCTGGAGAGATACAAGGACAAGTCTTGCAGTCCTGTTCTGGATAAGTTGCAGAGGGCGGAGAGTAGAAGCAGGCAGATTTAGAAAGAGGCTGTTGCAATTGTCCAGCCTAGAGAGAACCAGAGCTCTGGAGACAGTGAGCTTTTGGGGGAAGGAGAGGAAAGGAAGAATGCCTCTGAGGAGGTTGAGCTGGTAGTGTGACTTCTTAGAGACGGCAGAGATGTGAGGAGAGAAGGAGAGTGTGGAGTCGAAGATGACCCCAAGGTTTTTAGCCTTGCAGGTGGGAGCAGGAAGAGGGCCAAGAGAGGCCAGCCAGGGAGCTACAGGAAAGGAGGGGGCAGGTGTGCCGATGAGGAGAATCTCAGTCTTACTGGCATTAAGGCAGAGATCTTTGACGGCACACCACTCCTGGATAGCAGACAGACGGTCAGAGATGAGGGAAGGAGAGGAGGAGGCCGAGGGTAGCCTGAAAATGAGCTTGGTGGCATCCACATAGCACAGAAAGTTGGGGCAGAGAGCGGCGATGCAGTGGACAAGGAGTGCCTGGTATTGGTTGAACAGCCAGGGAGAGAGGTTAGACCCCTGGGGGACACCACAGGTACAGAAGAAGATAGTGGCGAGGAAGGACACAAGTTGGACCCGGGAGGGTCGGTCAGAGAGGAAAGAAGTCAGCCACGTCAGAGCCTGACGAGTGATACCCAGGTTATCACAGACATGGTTGAGCAGGATGGCATGATTGACAGTGTCAAAGGCAGAAGAGAGATCAAGCAGGATGAGGAAGCACGGGGTGTTAGAGTCAAGGTTGGAGAGCAGTTCTTCATGGATGTTCAGGAGAGCAGTTTCCGTAAATCTTTTTTTCTTTATAACAGATACCAAATGCAAGTATGCTAAAACAAACATTTTGAGGTCATTGTTAAATTGCAGCTACCAAAATGTCTAGGTTGCACAGAACTTTTTCAGTTTGCGCCTGTTGCTAGTATCACTGTGAAGAGAGGGTCCCAGCCCAGGAATGCCCCCCCTCGTCCCCATGAACATGATGGCCTGAAGAGTCAAGAACACACAAAGTCACTCATTGTTCGGCTATCCCTCAGGAGCACCAGTGACTGACGCATTTCTACGCTCACCTGGTATCCACGGGGACGCTACCCAGCCTGGTTGGATGATTTACACCCTCAAACCCTCTCCCGGTCCCTTGGTAATGCCTCTGGTTAAAGATGGGTCTGCAGGAGAGCTGGATTCAATATCAGATTGTCTCTATGTTTTCCCACCTCCCTTGGCCTCAACTCCTTCCTCCCCCTTGGGCCTTCTCCTCACCTTAATATTGTAAAAGGTGGTTTCTCCGTCCTGCTCCTCGTGGCAGGGGCGCGTAGATGTGGGGGCGAGCAGCGACCAAATTACTTCACTGGTGCAAGCCCCTCTGTGGAAATCCAGGCCTGCTGCGACTCCGTAGGTTTGCTGGTTTACAGTCTTCATATGCAGTTCTTATGTTCCTCTTAGTTCGAATAACAATGTCTTGCTTCTTTCCTTTTAGGTATGGAAAGGTATTTTGGTGGTGTCATGCAGTTTGAAGATGATCATGGCCGGTAGGCGAAAGCGCGGTGCGCGCGATGCTGTCTGGTGAGTAATATGCGATGCGCGGCGCTGTTTCCGCAAAAGTGGTGTTGCTACCAGATAGATTGGGAACACATAGTAATTCACATCACCTTGAAGAGGTGCACAGAGGGCTGAGAACAGAAATGTGTCCCAGTCCTAAGGAGATGTGGGATGTATTTACCCATGCATCCGAGCCATACCTCAAAACTGTGCAGTACTGACATGGAAAACATCATGATGGCCAGAGCTTCCCAGAAAATGCACAGGGAAATGCATGAAGAATAGGCTGCCACCCACCAGTGCGAGAATGAAAGGCCGGGTTGCCAAAGGAAAAACAGTAGCGCCGGTTAGCTTCAAAGCGCTTTAAAATCACCATTGGACTACCCGCACAGTAGTCTGAAACCATTGGGAATGGCAATGCTGATTGCCAAATGCAACCTAGAATTGTTGGGAATTCATTTTCTTAAATCCCAAAAATGGGTGCAGTACCAGTACTCACCACTATCCAAAAGCCGGCAGTTTAAAACCACCCTGTGTTTCTCTGAAGGCAAGCCAAAGTGTCTATTTTAAACATTGCAACACATCTAAAAACTCACTGGACACCAGCAGACATTTGGTAGAATGGAGTTTTGTGTGCCTACAAAATCTGGGAAATGAAGAGCCCAGAACAATGCTTATAACAAAACTGGCTGAGCTATGGAGTCAGCAGTTTAAGTTGCACTGGATTAAAGACACTAAAATCGAAAATGTTTAGATTAAATGAGTGACCTATGTTTGGTGTCACATGCCTTTGTAACTGTTGAAATGTCATAGTTTTGCACTTAGAATCAGCATTCTAGCTGCATATGTAAAAATGTTTAGTTTTATTTGAATGCAGAAACTGGGGAACAAAAAGTGACATTTTATCTGAAACCTGGCTTAAGGAACTGAATTCTGCCTGGCAACCACCCCCATCAGGAGTGAAACTTGAGTCACAGCTGTGTTCCCAGGCCTAGCTGCCCTTTTGCTGCTCACACTAAGGATATGCCATCTATCTGATAATTGAATTACCTGTGCTCTGCAGGAAAGTGAACAAAGCCCTGTCCTGGCTCAGGCAAAGGTTTTATTGGCAGGAGTCGTAAATGGTCGTAAAAAGTGGCTTCCTCCTGAGGAAAGGGGAGGAGCACTGCCTGTGAGAGCAAGCTGGCTTGGCAGAACTGGAAAAACCAGAAATTCAACCTTATGCTGAGGGTAAACCACACCCCTTTGGAGCCAGAACATAACTTTAAAAAGATGAATAACTCATAGAGCGGACATGTGAAAATTTTATAAATGATACCATAATTCTTGTGATTTTTCTGCCCACAGTTTAAGAGGTTTTTAGAACCGGTGGTATGTTCAGGGGGGTGTCAGCGGAAAAGTGGGGATAACTCTAAATGTATGCATGTTAAAAATCTGAAACTTCATCAGTGAATGTCCGTACTCCCTGCGCACATGTATGTAAAGTTGGGTCAATGGCAGAAATTGCAAAATCAGTTAAAAAGTGAAATATGTGCCATTTCTGAATGCAAGCTCCCAGGAAGAGCAGAGTTTGAACAGGGGATACCTCCTGTAATGCATGATGGGTCCATATGATTTTAAAACAATATGTACCTCTGCAAACATGTATTTGTTTCAAATCTAGATTTGTGTGTAAGTTGACAGGAGGAGTGGACTTTCTGCAGGCTGTAAAATGACATCACTCTGACTCACAGTTCATTCCCCAATCAAATAAGAAATGGAAGTTTGACCAATTAGAAGCTGAGAGAGAGGTAGGGTCAGTGATGCTAGAACACACCCACATTCTAAACACATAAAAGCAGACAGACAGGACAGATAGGGACTTTTTCATTTCCATCTGCAGCGGGACGCTCTGCCGGAAAAATCCATACTTTACCTCCATCAAACCTCCAGAGAGCCAAACTAGAGACTTCAATCTATCCAGAACTAGAGACCCAGACCAGAGAACCAGAGAGAGCTGACCCAGATCACTGTGAAGTGCAGAGACCAGAGGCGAGTTTAAAACCTGACCAGATCCATGGCGAGGCCCATTTCACTCAAGAATATAGTGTGAGTACATAGTAAAACTGTGTAGAACCCATCTCTTAGTTAAAATAATATAATTCAATCCATTTTAACCTAAGTAGAACTGCAGCTTAGCAATTCTGTTATCCTGCCATCATTTTTAAAGCTGAAAAAGTGTGCGTTTAAAATTTCAAATCTGAAAAACGACCTTTATTCAATCGTTCATATCTCCGCAACCGTTTGTGCTAGAGACTTGCAGTAACTTTCATTTTGAAGCTGAGATCCTAGGCTTTCCTAGGACCCCAAAACAATAGAGATAGTGTTTGTGGTTCCTCTGTAATAGCGCTGGGCGCATCCGCGAATTTTACCGCGATTTGCAAATTTCTTCACATGTAAAAACTGCTGCTGCTTGCCTTCCATTTGCCAGAAATTCGTTTAACCTGCTAACTATCCCTGCATCATTGCTAGTGTGAGCCTGGACTAATATTAACTAGATACCAATCACCCTGAACCTCTGAAAGGGAATTAAAAGTATTTTAGCATACTTTTCAATTCATTGCCAGCACATATCAAAGCAATTTGGGCCTGTGTTTTTAAACTTCTGTTGTCTAAGCTTGCTGGGGTGAACTGATTTACATTGATTGCATTTCTGAGAACTGTGTGTTTTCCTTCCATTTCCTTGCCTTGCATCAAGGGGGGGAGGGGATTGCCAGAGAAAAGTGATTACATTGTTTGGTTGAAATCATATTGAGTATTTTCTGTACTGCATTGATTGAATATTGCATCCACCTGAGCTTACATAAAGCATCCTCTACCACATTATACTTTTGTTCCTATTTACCAGTGTGCTACCTTATCCATTTCATGTCAACTCCTTAGTAATTATAAAGAAGTGTGCTAGTGCCAGATTCTCTGTTGTTAATCTGTATCATATCAGATTAAGTGTGATATTCAATTATTAATTTATTATAAAGTGTCATATATATATCTATTGTTTAAATTATCAAATAAACCCTTTTAACTTGCAAAACAGAACTACTTCTTGGCTCAGTGGGGTCAGGGGGATTCCAAGAGAGGGGTGTTATATAGGGGTAGTCATCCAGAACGCATGAACTGGACCTAAAGATATATCAATAAGGGTTTTCATTCAGTATTCTAGACTAGGCGTTAACTTAGCTGTAGTGCTGAATTGAATCCTCTTACAAATTGGGGGCTCGAGCCGAGACGTTGGGTTAGATTTACCACTTGTGCAGCTTAATACAGTGTGCTAACTGACGGGATACATACATCCGGTCGGATCACCACGCTGCATTACGCTGTGAGGCATTCCTCAAAAGGGACACTCCAAGAAAAGTTCTGTTCTGCAAAAATAAAACACTAACTTCTGTAAGTCAGGACAGAGACCAATCTCTAGAATGACGACCTTAGTAGACATGAAAATAGCCAGAGAGCACCTCTTGCATAAGCTATTTGTGAGAGGTGAATGGACCGAACAGGGCCAGGATGTGTGGTTGCAGGCCATCACACAACAGGTCACTGAAACAGGGTCAGATATATATAGAGATCAGGGTCCCTTACATGTGGCCCTGAGTGAACTATATATGGCTCCTAAAGCCAAAGAGGAACACAATACGATTGCCAGGATAGCAGCATACCTGTACCTATATATGGGAGACATGCAGGATAGATGTGCTGAAAGCCAAAATCTGGCAAATAGGCAACAGATGGCATTACAGAAGGCCCAATCTGATCTGGACTCTTCTGAGCAGAGGCTGCAGAGGAGCCAGGAGGCAGAAAATGATAGTAGGCAATATATCATTAAAATAAAAGAGGATATGGGCATCCTTCAACAGGAAAAGACAGACCAGGATACCCGATTTCTGGCCCTGCAGAAGGAGCACCAAGACAGTTTGGACTCCTTACTGCAGAACCAGAAAAAGCTGGAGCAACAGATCAATTTCAACAGAGCATGCACAGAGCAGGTAGCCACCCTGAAAATCCAACTAGACAGAGAGAAAGAGGAGAGCAATAAACTGATCCTGAAAGACCTGGATACCCAGGCAGAGTTTGATCAGGAGCGCCAGAAAGCTGGTGCCTTCCAAAGGCAAAGGGACGACCTGGCGGCACAAATGCAGGCTCTTAGTCAGGAAAGAGACGCCTTAGGCCAGGAAGTCTGCCATTTAAAAAGAAAAATGGAAGAAAATCACCTGGCCCTCCAGGGGCTGGGTGATCTCCAAAAAGAAAACCAGAACTTGGTAGAGCACACCAGAAGGGTGGAAGATGCTCTAGCAAGAAAGGAGCAGGCCAATAGGGACATTGCCCAGGAGGTAAACCTCCTGCAGCAAAGACTGGCCCAGTTCTCCAGGACCAACCAGGAAGCACAGAGGGAGAATGAGGCCCTCTGTCAACACAATGATAGGCTCCAGCAACAGGTAGCGATGCAGGAGAAACTGATAGAGTCGAGTAAGGCCTTAACAGAGGAACTGAAGGCACAAATGCAGGCTCTTGCATTGCAACAGGGAGCAGGGGCGGATAGAGATGAGGTTCGCTGGGAAATGGAAACTCCGGAGCATAACCTCAGGAGCCCTAGTACCAGAGGCCCTCATACCTCTCAGTCCCTGGACTCTGCCACCCCCATGTCCCCTGGCGCACATGAGCCCAGGGCCACAGGGATGGAAGATTACTATCCAGCTAAGAGTATGGGGCTCATAGGCCAGTACCACTCAGGAATGGAGGGGTGGGCATCCGGGTATGGGCACCCAAGTACAGTACAGTTCAGTGGGGAACCCCAGGAGAGTAGGCCCATTAAGGGCATCCTGAAAACCTCTGCCCAGTTAGGTCAGTGGAGGGGGTACCCATCAAATCCTGGCAGCAAGGAGGAATCTGAAGACTCCTCTGAACTGCGCAGGACACAGGAGACCAGGTCCCCACATTCTGCCAGCCATTCCCAGGCTCGCAGAATCCGGGAAAACCTGGAAGGTCAGACGGGAACCTCTGGGAGCAGTGCCTCTGAGTCCGAGGATGAATGGACAAGGGTTACCCGAACCAAAAAGGCCAATAAGGCAAAAAGGGCCTTGCTTAAGGACCCCTTAAAGCAGATTAAGGCGATCAGGAGCGTCATTACGCCTTACCATAAGAACGCTAAGTATTCTGTTTGGGAGCACTTAGAGTTGTTTGAACAAATGATGGAGACTTTCCATTTGAAGGACAGCCAAAGCTGTATTCAATATGTAAAGTGGACCTTCTCCCCGGAATACTCCAGTTTCTTTGCGGGGCTGGAGGACCAAAATCATTTAAGATGGTCCACCTATAAGGCGGCCATCCTGAAACATTTTTCTGTTCACAGAAATCCTCAAGAGGCTCGCAAGGCAGCCTACAATTTGCAATGTGGGGAGGATCAGGCCCCACAAGAATTTGTGCAGGAGTTAAAGCGTGCTTTTGCACAGACCACAAGAAGGGTGCGCACAGATAGTAGAGAGTTCATAAATACGTTTTTCCATGCCTTGCCCAAATACATCATGACCCAGCTCGTGAGGGATATTCACGAGAAAAGATCCTTAGATTGGGTCATTGAACAGGCTACCCGGATCTATGAGGTGCAGAAACCGATAGATAGCAAAAGTAATGCCCAGAAAACCCCCAAAGCCAACAGCACCCCTGCTGCTGCCAAGGTGGCAGAGGTAAAGGTCACCCCCGTTTTGGATTTGGAGATGGGGGGGCCTAAAAACCTACCTGCACCTAATAATGCTAGGCCCAGAAGGTCTTCGGGCCAGTCACAGACAGGGAGCCAAGGAGGCAGCCCCACAAATGGGGTCCCTCGCTCTCCTGATTATGTAAGTCCCCGTTACAAGGGAAATCGACCCATCCTGGGTTATGTGTGGACTCCTCCAGCCCAAGGGGGGGGATCCAGCCAAGCACCTAACCCAGGGAACTTCCCTCCAAACTTCCCACAGGAGGGCAGAAAATTACTAAACCCTGGGCAGAACTTTTTCCCCAGGTATCCACCCAACTTTCAGCCCCAAAACCATCCATCCTTCTTTCCCCAATTCCCTGAGCCCAGACCACTGAATCCGGGAGAGGGGAGGCCAAGGGTGGAGGGGTACCCAAATCTTCCCAACCCGGGGTATTACCAGAGGAGGGATAGCTACCCTTCCCGGGATCAGCCCAGGGGAGAAAACAAGGCCCCGTATCAGCCTGAGCGGGTTTCCCAGTTAGAGCGCCAGGTTCAAAACATGGCGCGGGATATGGGTCATATACTGAGGGCGCAGCAGAACCCTCAGATCAGCATGCCGGCGCAGAACGCACCCAACTCTGGACCTGGTGCTCCAGAACAATGACGGGGGCAGCACCCCGATAACTCACCGGTTCCCAGGGAGGAAGCTTCCTTCCTCACTTGTAAACAGCCCCTGGAAACCCAGGAACCGGAAACAAAATCTCTTGCCCCTGAAAGCCTGCCTCCTAAGGAGCAGAGGGGGGGTAGGAGAAACAAAAGACCCAAACAGACTCAGTTTGAGGAGGAGGTACAGATCTTCCAATTTGAGGGAGAGGGATCCTCAGAGGATCCGGGGAAAAGGATCTTCTCCTTCAGAGAGGGGGGAACTCCTCCCAAAGAAAAATGGGTCCCTAGGGATGCAAATCCAGACTGGGGAGATGGGGAGACTGAGCTACCGCCGCCCACCATCTCATCCCAGAACCAACAGCAAGAAAATCCCCTGGTTCAAACCCATCCTGGGGACTGCCTCCAAAAAGGGGGGGGCGGCCCAGAACTGAAACCAGGGGAACCCACAATGGCTCTGATCTCCAGTTGCCAACTTTTTCTTTCAGATTCCCAAGACTCTCCACAGAATTCTGCCCAAATCTCTTCGCTAGCGATGTCCAAAACCAGAAAATTAGCCCACCAGTTGTCCAAAAATGTGCATTATCTGTGCCCCCTTGAGGAGAAGGAGGGAAGATATTATGCCCCGGTACAAGTACAGGGGCAGGGTACAATCTCGGCACTGGTGGACACTGGATCTCAAGCTACCCTTCTGTCCAGAAGGGCCTTTGATGAACTGAATGCAGGAAGGGGAGAGAATTACCAAGTTCCTCTCACCTCTCTTCCTGGACAACTGCAGAACTTTGACGGGAAGGAAATTCCCGTTGAGGGGACTGCAGACTTGGACATTAAAATTGGGCGACACAAGTTGAAACACCCGGTCATAGTTGTGACCCCAGAGGGCACCCCTTGTTTACTAGGGAATGACCTCCTGAGAAGGTTGTCACCCCTAATAGATTGCGTAAACAAGGTCCTCTGGACCCAGACTAGCCGACCAATAAAATTAAAACAGAGTGTCAACCATGTTAGTTTAAACGGCACATGCCACATGGTTGAACAAAAATCTGACCAAGTAGAATTTCACTTCCAGAACAACCAGATTCCAGACGTGACAGTAATAGCAGTAGGACAACAGACTAGTGATGGGGGGTCCTCTCTATTTCTGAAAATCAACCTTCCTTCCAGTCTAAAGTGGTATTCCACGCTGGAAGGAAACACTTTGAAATTCTATACCAATCCACAATCTGAAACTCCCACTCCTATAGTCCAGAAAGATGTGAAATCAGCTCAAAGCCTGGCTGATATTCAGCAAATTGGAGAGCAGTTGTTCATCCCTGTTCAGTTAAATGATGGGAAGGACTCTGTTCTCGCTCGAGTGTGTGTGAACAACGGTAAGAGCTTCATCAGCGAAGCCATGTTTCGCCAACTTCCAAAAGATCCAGCCATTCCCACCTTCAAACTGATAGACAAATGGGAAATGGACCTGGAAGCACCCAATTCAAAACATCTCCTGCCAAGCAGGTGTATGCATAAAATCTCCATTGGCAACAAGAGCATAGTCCACAATTGTTGGGTCGTGCGAGACGTCCCTGCCGCCTTTTACTTAGGCAGTGACATTCTCAATCGCTTTGCCATTAGTTTGGACCTAATAAACTTCAAAGCTTGGTCCCGATTAGCGGATAATCCCATGGGCTTTGATGATCCAGAAAAAGCATTTAGGTCAGCTCAATTGCTACCTTATGCAGTTGAAATTCAGGTTAAAGAGGAAGTCACCATCCCAGAAAGGACCCGACAATTCTCCCTGGAAGTGAAAGTTAAAAGGGGACAAGAGTCGAAAAACCCTGATGCTTACATACATCTAAATGTTTCTCTCCAACAGCAAGGGTTGGGGGTAAACCCAACACCATTAGTCAACATAGAACATGACACCATTCTAATAGAGGTGGATAACAGCGACTTAAAGAGTATTACTCTAGCCGCAGGCACCATTATTGGAATGGCGGTTGATGACCGACATTTTTCCATAGATTTAGGAAATGAACTGTTAGGACCAATCCCCAAGGACTGTTTTGACAGTGACAGTGAGGACAATACAACACCAGACAGGATTTTTACCCGGCATGGGGGGAACTTCCTGGTGTACACTTCCTGCCCTTATGGTAAGGAAGATGTGACTTGTGAATTCAGGAGGGATGAGGTGATTTTCCAGGTTCATGAGGGCTGCCTTTCCCACCTGAAGCCTCCGGTCCAAATCAGCACTCTGACCAGGGACTTCTCCACCCAGCTGGAGGAGGCCGCGGAGATAGCCAAACCAGAAGTCTTTCCAGGCTTCAGGCAGATGGTGGAAGAGAGAGTCAACCTAGCTGATGCCTGTGTGACTCTGGAACAAAAGCAAAAGTTGAAACAAGTTTTCTTGGATTTCCAAGATCTCTTTGCGGTAGACTCGTATGACTGTGGTCGCACTGACATCCACACAACAACAATCCCCACGGACCCTGGCATGACTCCTGTGTTTGTGAAGCAATATCGCTTGCCCCTCGCATCAATGGAGTCCCTTACTGAAATAATTAAGAACCTTGAGTCCCGGGGAATAATCCGTCCAGTCCACAGCACCTTCAATAATCCGGTGCTGGGAATATTGAAGCCAAACGGCCAGTGGAGACTCTGCGCCGACCTTAGGGAGCTCAACAAACGGGTCCATACTTCCCGATGGCCTCTGCCCTACATCGACCAAGGGCTGGCCCAGATCCAGGGGTCACAGGTATTCACAGCAATAGACCTGACCAATGGATACTGGACTGTGCCTGTCAGTAGGGAGGACCAATACAAGCTGGCTTTTACCTTTGGGGGCCAGCAGTACACATGGACCCGGACTCCCTTCGGATACCTCAACTCCGGCAATGAATTCAACATTTTCCTACATAAGGCCATGCCCGACCTGGGTGCGAGGGGTAACCTGGCTTATGTAGATGATGTCCTCATCAAAAGTTCATCTGTGGAGGAACACATAGCGGAGATCCGTTATGTTCTGACACAGTTGAGGGCCGCCGGAGCAAAACTTTCCTTTCAGAAAGCACAGTGGTGTAAAACCCGTGTTAACTTCTTGGGGCATGAGATTACTCCTCAGGGTCTTTGTCCCCAGGAAAAGAAAGTGGAAGCACTTCAGAAACTGAAAGACCCCACAACTCTGCGGGAACTAAGGAGCCTCCTTGGACTGACTAATTACAGCAGAAAGTTCATTGAGGGCTACGCAGAGATCACCAGACCCCTGATTCATCTCCTGAAGGGGGGGGTCAAGTGGGAATGGGGTCCAGAACAAGCCGAGGCAGTAAGACAACTCAAGAGAAGCCTCTCACAAGCGCCTTGCCTAGCTTACCCTGTCAGAAACAAGGAGTTCTTCCTGGAGACAGGGTTCTCTAATACGTGCTTGACGGCCGTATTATACCAAAAGCATGACAAGGTCAATAAAGTTATCTCCTATGCGAGCAAAACTTTATCCTCTGTGGAGGAAAAATTCAACGATTGTGAGAAGGCACTCCTGGCAACGGTGTGGGCATTGAAGAATTACCGCCCGTTTATCCAGGGGGAACACATCATAGTGGAGACTCCACACCAGCCTCTGCAATATCTCCAAAGTGACAGAATCCGGGCCGGAAATGTGAGTAATTCCCGAATTACTTCCTGGATTCTGTCAATGCAAGGCTTTCCTGTGGAGGTCAGATATGGCCAAAACAAGAAGAGTCCCCTCGCGCAAGGTCTGGCTGACTTGCATGATTGTGCCAGAGAAAACTGTCTCGAGGACGAAAGTCTAAAAATAAAGGACAACACGGAGGCATACCTTAATTCCCCACACAAAGTCTTTGAAGAGGACAAGTGCGAGGGAATGCCCACTGTCTATGTGGATGGATGCTCTTACCATGTTGACAACAACGGGGAGAAAGAACTGGTGGCTGGCGTAGGGAATGCATGGGTGAATGAGTCCCCAGAACCCTCCGCTGGATACAAAATTGGTCCCCGAAGTAGTCAGGTGGCAGAATTGATGGCTGTGCATCAGGCCATCCTCACTGCTGTCCAGCATCAACTCCACGAACTGGTCATAATCACAGATTCGGATTATGTACGGAACGGGTTCGTGGAGCACCTGGTTAATTGGAAAACCAGAGGCATGTTATGTGCTAACAACAAACCCTTGAAACATGGGAAGTTGATCCAAAACATTGATGATCTGGTCACCTCGAATGAGATGACTATCTATTGGAAAAAGATTAAGGGTCATTCCAAAGTAGAGGGACCAGACAAAACTGGAAATGACTTAGCTGATCAGCTGGCCAAAACCGGGGCCATCCAAGGGGATCTAATTGAGATTGAGTTCCTGTTGGGGGAAATCCAGGTCACTGCTATCACTAGGTCCCAGACAAATGCTCACAACGACCTTTCAATTGCACAATGGAGTAAGGAGACCCCTGATGATGATTTGATTACTGCTCAGAAGGGGGATCCAATTATTGGTAAATTTTACCAGCACCTTGAGGACCCTGAGAACTTTCCCCTGACGAATACCGATTACATTGGGAAAGAGGACCTAAGAGTGTTGATGAAATGTCCAAAAATGTTCCGAATCCAAGACGGTTTGTTGGTAAGGAAATCCAAAGCTGGCCACGATCAGTGGGTGGTTCCTACCTCATTCCGAAGCCTGATGTTAAGTCACGCCCATGATGCGGCCACCGCCGGTCATAGGGGGTTTCACACAACATTGGAAACCTTAAGAGAGGTTGCATACTGGCCACACATGGGGCAGGTCCTCGACCAATACTTGAAGGGGTGTCTTGTGTGTGCACAATTTCAGCCATCATCCCTCACGCACCGGGCACCTTTACAAAAGAGGGGAATGACACTCCCATGGTCAGATTTACAAATCGACTTTGTAGGCCCTGTGATTCGCTCGGCTAGGGGGAATAAGTACATGTTGACTGTGACATGCTTGTTTACCAAGTGGGTGGAATGTCTCCCAGCCCCAAATTGCAAGGCAGAAACTGCAGCTGCCTTGATGATTAACCACATCTTTTCCCGTTTTGGTCTACCTCAAAGGATTGAGTCAGACAGAGGTAGCCACTTCACCAGTGAAGTAATGACAAAGATGTGGGAGATACTGGGGGTCAAGAGAAAGCTGCATATTGCTTATAGACCAGCTTCTTCTGGGGCAGTAGAGAGATATAACCGGACAATTGTGAGCATATTAAAGAAGTTTGTGGCAGATTCTGGGCCAAGTTGGGATATCCGATTACCTCTGGTCCTAATGGCCATCAGATCTACCCCTTCATCCGCAACCAAAATGTCACCATTTGAGTTGATGACTCGGCGCAAGATGGTGCTTCCTCAGCATTTGCTCTACAGGACCCAAGAGCAGACACTGATAAATGCCTCCACTACTCATGAGTATGTGGAGAATTTAAGGAAACACCTCCAACATGCTTTTGCTTACGCTCAGCGGAATCTAGAAAGATCGGCTGATAGCATGAAGACCCACTATGACCTGAAGACTTCCAGGAAGGAATATCAGGTGGGAGACCGGGTCTATCTATACAACTTCCAAAGGAACCAGGCCAAGCAGCGCAAATTTTTGCCTACATGGAAAGGACCCTTTGAGATCATCGACAAGATCTCCCCGGTGGCCTACAAAATCCACATCCCCAAAGGTCCTTTGGCAGCGGGGGAAGACAAATGGGTCCACATAAACCAGTTGAAATGTTGCCATCCCAGGCACACTCTGCAACAACTGGAGGAATCCTCTGGAATCCTAGCGGGTACTGTCTCAGACTAATTCAGTTCCAATCATAAAACATACCACATCTAGTCTCTAAAATATTGTGATTTGCATGAAACTGTCTCTTAGTTATACTGTTTTTTTTAAAAATAAGAATGTAATGTTTCATTATGATGAAATGCATATGCTGCCCCACTATCTCAACAGTGGTGGAAAAATGTCTATGGATAGGTATTGCCGCTCTTCCTTTGTCGTCCTAGGAGAAAGAAAACCTGAAGACGGGCCAAGGAGGGCGATCCGGAGACCGGGAACGAAGATCCAATGGGCCCAGTGGACCGCCCAATATTCCCATCAGGACCGGCGAGGAGAACCGATCGATCAGTACCGGATGGAGGAAAAGATGCTGAACTGTGCCATCTATTGGAAGAAGATGAGGAAACATCCCAGGTCTTGCGAGTCCCATTCGTGAAATAGAATGGCCATCGCAAGAGGGGGGCTTGTGGGATGTATTTACCCATGCATCCGAGCCATACCTCAAAACTGTGCAGTACTGACATGGAAAACATCATGATGGCCAGAGCTTCCCAGAAAATGCACAGGGAAATGCATGAAGAATAGGCTGCCACCCACCAGTGCGAGAATGAAAGGCCGGGTTGCCAAAGGAAAAACAGTAGCGCCGGTTAGCTTCAAAGCGCTTTAAAATCACCATTGGACTACCCGCACAGTAGTCTGAAACCATTGGGAATGGCAATGCTGATTGCCAAATGCAACCTAGAATTGTTGGGAATTCATTTTCTTAAATCCCAAAAATGGGTGCAGTACCAGTACTCACCACTATCCAAAAGCCGGCAGTTTAAAACCACCCTGTGTTTCTCTGAAGGCAAGCCAAAGTGTCTATTTTAAACATTGCAACACATCTAAAAACTCACTGGACACCAGCAGACATTTGGTAGAATGGAGTTTTGTGTGCCTACAAAATCTGGGAAATGAAGAGCCCAGAACAATGCTTATAACAAAACTGGCTGAGCTATGGAGTCAGCAGTTTAAGTTGCACTGGATTAAAGACACTAAAATCGAAAATGTTTAGATTAAATGAGTGACCTATGTTTGGTGTCACATGCCTTTGTAACTGTTGAAATGTCATAGTTTTGCACTTAGAATCAGCATTCTAGCTGCATATGTAAAAATGTTTAGTTTTATTTGAATGCAGAAACTGGGGAACAAAAAGTGACATTTTATCTGAAACCTGGCTTAAGGAACTGAATTCTGCCTGGCAACCACCCCCATCAGGAGTGAAACTTGAGTCACAGCTGTGTTCCCAGGCCTAGCTGCCCTTTTGCTGCTCACACTAAGGATATGCCATCTATCTGATAATTGAATTACCTGTGCTCTGCAGGAAAGTGAACAAAGCCCTGTCCTGGCTCAGGCAAAGGTTTTATTGGCAGGAGTCGTAAATGGTCGTAAAAAGTGGCTTCCTCCTGAGGAAAGGGGAGGAGCACTGCCTGTGAGAGCAAGCTGGCTTGGCAGAACTGGAAAAACCAGAAATTCAACCTTATGCTGAGGGTAAACCACACCCCTTTGGAGCCAGAACATAACTTTAAAAAGATGAATAACTCATAGAGCGGACATGTGAAAATTTTATAAATGATACCATAATTCTTGTGATTTTTCTGCCCACAGTTTAAGAGGTTTTTAGAACCGGTGGTATGTTCAGGGGGGTGTCAGCGGAAAAGTGGGCATAACTCTAAATGTATGCATGTTAAAAATCTGAAACTTCATCAGTGAATGTCCGTACTCCCTGCGCACATGTATGTAAAGTTGGGTCAATGGCAGAAATTGCAAAATCAGTTAAAAAGTGAAATATGTGCCATTTCTGAATGCAAGCTCCCAGGAAGAGCAGAGTTTGAACAGGGGATACCTCCTGTAATGCATGATGGGTCCATATGATTTTAAAACAATATGTACCTCTGCAAACATGTATTTGTTTCAAATCTAGATTTGTGTGTAAGTTGACAGGAGGAGTGGACTTTCTGCAGGCTGTAAAATGACATCACTCTGACTCACAGTTCATTCCCCAATCAAATAAGAAATGGAAGTTTGACCAATTAGAAGCTGAGAGAGAGGTAGGGTCAGTGATGCTAGAACACACCCACATTCTAAACACATAAAAGCAGACAGACAGGACAGATAGGGACTTTTTCATTTCCATCTGCAGCGGGACGCTCTGCCGGAAAAATCCATACTTTACCTCCATCAAACCTCCAGAGAGCCAAACTAGAGACTTCAATCTATCCAGAACTAGAGACCCAGACCAGAGAACCAGAGAGAGCTGACCCAGATCACTGTGAAGTGCAGAGACCAGAGGCGAGTTTAAAACCTGACCAGATCCATGGCGAGGCCCATTTCACTCAAGAATATAGTGTGAGTACATAGTAAAACTGTGTAGAACCCATCTCTTAGTTAAAATAATATAATTCAATCCATTTTAACCTAAGTAGAACTGCAGCTTAGCAATTGTGTTATCCTGCCATCATTTTTAAAGCTGAAAAAGTGTGCGTTTAAAATTTCAAATCTGAAAAACGACCTTTATTCAATCGTTCATATCTCCGCAACCGTTTGTGCTAGAGACTTGCAGTAACTTTCATTTTGAAGCTGAGATCCTAGGCTTTCCTAGGACCCCAAAACAATAGAGATAGTGTTTGTGGTTCCTCTGTAATAGCGCTGGGCGCATCCGCGAATTTTACCGCGATTTGCAAATTTCTTCACATGTAAAAACTGCTGCTGCTTGCCTTCCATTTGCCAGAAATTCGTTTAACCTGCTAACTATCCCTGCATCATTGCTAGTGTGAGCCTGGACTAATATTAACTAGATACCAATCACCCTGAACCTCTGAAAGGGAATTAAAAGTATTTTAGCATACTTTTCAATTCATTGCCAGCACATATCAAAGCAATTTGGGCCTGTGTTTTTAAACTTCTGTTGTCTAAGCTTGCTGGGGTGAACTGATTTACATTGATTGCATTTCTGAGAACTGTGTGTTTTCCTTCCATTTCCTTGCCTTGCATCAAGGGGGGGAGGGGATTGCCAGAGAAAAGTGATTACATTGTTTGGTTGAAATCATATTGAGTATTTTCTGTACTGCATTCATTGAATATTGCATCCACCTGAGCTTACATAAAGCATCCTCTACCACATTATACTTTTGTTCCTATTTACCAGTGTGCTACCTTATCCATTTCATGTCAACTCCTTAGTAATTATAAAGAAGTGTGCTAGTGCCAGATTCTCTGTTGTTAATCTGTATCATATCAGATTAAGTGTGATATTCAATTATTAATTTATTATAAAGTGTCATATATATATCTATTGTTTAAATTATCAAATAAACCCTTTTAACTTGCAAAACAGAACTACTTCTTGGCTCAGTGGGGTCAGGGGGATTCCAAGAGAGGGGTGTTATATAGGGGTAGTCATCCAGAACGCATGAACTGGACCTAAAGATATATCAATAAGGGTTTTCATTCAGTATTCTAGACTAGGCGTTAACTTAGCTGTAGTGCTGAATTGAATCCTCTTACAGAGACCAGTTCCAGCCAATTGGAGGACAGAAACCCAGGGGTGGATGACAGGGGTATAGGGCCAATGGTAATCCTGCAAACCTGCAAGAGTGTAATAGTTTCTTGGGGAATGGGCAGTCCAGCCACCTGGCACGGAAGAACCAATTGGGTAAGATGTATAAGGGCAATCTATAGTGTCTACCACTCTGAGCACCCACTGAGTATGTGTGATAGGTTTTTGGGGAGGACCCAGGAACTGATGCCATTCTGCATCAAAAGGGGGTGACACATTTGTTGGAATTATGATTGTGGAGATTTTTGAATGTCCCTGTTGTTATGAATGATCCCTGTCATTTTTTTAATAATAAACAACAGTTCTAACTTGCCCTTGGCTGAGTCCTCCATCTGTTCTGGTTGTTGGGCCCTTCGGAGCTGAACTGGGGAGCTTGTAGTAACCCCCAGACCTCTGGCATACCAGACCTCACCAACAAGTTGGTAGCAGAGGTATGGTTGGCTACACCCATTCAGCATAAAGCCACCTCTCCTGCCGCAGCACCTGGAGGGCTGTGGGGCACCTTGCGGGACCCAAGACGATGGGGAGTGCACCCCTCTATAGAGGCCGCCAGGAGCCAGCTTGCAAAGATCCTGCTCGTGATCCGTGAGAAGTCCAGCAGACCAGAAGGTTGGTGTGGCAGCATTTGAAGACCGGGTAGCCAAACAACCTCAGTAGATCACGGAGTGTTAGTATTGACTCAGCCACACAGCAACTAATGGGAGCGGGAAAGTAATCAGGTGGCGCAAGGGCGGTACTGAGCATTGTTGAGTATCTTTGGAGTATTGTCGAGTATTGTGCAGTAGTGTCGAGTATTGTCAAGCATAGTAGGGAAAGGAGCGGAGGTAGATGTTATTTTTTACTTTACCTTTTGTTACTTTATATTATTTCTTATTACCAAAGTGGCCCGGAGGCATACGTGCGCCAAAGATGCAAAAACAGGTTTATGATCAGAGTGAGGAGGGTCAAATAAACCCAAACCAGGGATTTATTCAAACAGGTGAGTTTTAAGCAATTTCTTAAAACTCTCAAGGGACGTACAATTTCTTAATTCAACTGGCAGAGCGTTCCAATTATGGGGAGCCGCCACCCAGAAAGCACCTTTTTTTACTACCTCTAAGGACACTTTAGGTATATGCAACAATTTAAGACTATTTGAGCGTAAGGCGTGAGATTCAGTTTTATTTTTTAACTCTACAGGCTATATACTCGGGGGGAAAAGCCCTGCCAATGCTTTATAGGTAATGGTGAGAAGCCTAAAGTTTATCCTAGAAACAATAGGCAGCCAGTGCAGACTTCTCCACACCGCCAACACATGTTCATATTTACACAACCCCATGATCGCTCTGATGGTGCTATTTTGCACAACTTGAAGTTTGGCCGGTTCCCCCTTGCCACTACCCACCAAAAGAGAACTGCAATGTTCAATTTTGGAGGAAATGATGGCTCGTGCCACCGCTTTGAATCTCTTTTGAGAGAGATAAGGGTGAATGTGGGACAGGAGCCGTATCTAGTAGGCGGATGCTGATATAAGCTATTGACTTCTGCCGTCATATTGAGTGTCTGGTCGAATACCACCACCAATATTTGTTTTCTTTCTTTCATGGCAATATCAACAGTCGCAATGGGGAAGGAGTCATTTCCGCATTGAGTTTGAGAAGTTTGGACCTTGAACCTACGATCATGAGTTCTGTTTTTTCGTGGTTCAAGGCCAGACCACTCAGATCCACTGACTCTCGTATCCGTGCATACATTTCTGAAACAGTATGGAATCTTTCTCATATTCATCTGTTAATGGAATGAGACATTGAGAATCATCCATGTAATTGGAGAAGCATATCCTTTTTGCTCCAATAATTGAAAGAAAAGTGCTGTAAAAATGTTATAAAGGATGGACGACACAGAGGATCCCTGCGGGACTCCATAGCTCATTGGAGCCGGGTCAGCTTCTGCTTGCTGGCTACACACCTGAATGGTCCTATTGCTTAGGAAAGACTGCATCCACTCCTTTGCTTGCTCACTAAAGTTGGCGACCTCCTGCAGTCAATATAAAAGCAAAGGATGATCCACTAAGTCAAAAGCGGATGATATATCCAAAGACATCAACAGCATGGTTTTCCCCTTGTTGATGTTGGACATCATATTCGACTTTTGCTCCAATACGGCTGATTCTGTGCTATAGCTTGGTCTAAAACCTGACTGACTGCCATTCGGGATAGGGTGGTCCTTTCGATCATTCAAAAGTTGTTTGTAGGCCACTCTATCCATAATTTTCAATAAGAAAGGTGATTGAAAGGTGCCTGAGGAGGCAGAGAGTTGCAGAACAGCGGTGCACAGAGCATGCCTGACAGGTTTTTTTGGGGCCATAGAGGCTCAAAAATAATTGTTAAGAACTGTTATTATGTTGTGTTTGTGTAACAGCAGAGTGTCAAAAGACTTCACTTGAGGTCAAATAAGTATAAAAGCAATGTATCAAAGGAAGTGCAGGAGGGCACGCCCCTACAGCACTTGTGTAAGACCCTTCCACGCTATAAGGACAATATTTGTAAATATAGCGTGGAATGGACGAAAAATACAGAGGGTAAATTGTCTAAGCCATGGCCACAAAGTTTCTCCAGAAATGTGCAGCAACCACTACTGACACACTTGCAGAACACTTTTAAAGGGAAGAAATTATCCAATCGTATGGCGATATTTGAACTTTGACGAATGTTCCAGGAGGATGAGGGGTGAGTAGCGAGGCGTCAATGGATGCTGAGCCAACAGGAGACACTAGGCCAGCGTCCCTCCCCTCTACTCCCCACCTTCTACTGCGAATGAAAAAGAAGGAGATACTGAAGGTGAGCGTGGTTTATACCCTACACAGCAGCTAAAGGCAGCGGAGGGGTACACAAATCCAATATTCCAACCTCCACCATGTATGCAGGCAGAGGGGCAGAAAGGGGTCGGACAAATGGACAGTAGAAAGGAAGCATGCGTGAGGTGCAGACTAGCACCAATGCAGGGGTAGAGGGCAAAGCCTCGAACAAATGGATAGGAGGGCAGATCCTCCTGAAGTTGGATGAGAAAACAAGAGAAGCAGTGGAGGCGATCAAGGACATGGAGGGCCTTAAGGGGAGCAGTGAAGTAAGAGACTGGGCAGAGATAATGGAAGAAGTAGAGAGAAAGGAAAAGGAAGAAGAGGAGAGATGTGAAAGAGCATGTAGAGACAAGCAAAGGGAGGAAGAGAAAGAGCATGAGCAGCGAGAGAGGAGAAGGAGGTAACTCACAGAGATAGAGAGGTGAAGGGAAGAAGATAAACAGGAAAAGCAAGTTTTAGTGAAAAGCAAATGGAGAAAGAGGGAAATAGAGCAACTCGCAAGAGAGCGCGAAGAGGATCGCATGATCAGTGACATAATGAAAGAGTGGGGAATTGGCACAGGAGAGGACAAAATGAGAGGAATGTAAGAGGATTCAATTCAACACTACAGCTAAATCAACGCCTAGTCTAGAATACTGAATGAAAACCCTTATTGATATACCTTTATGTCCAGTTCATGCGTTCTGGATGACTACCCCTATATAACACCCCTCTCTTGGAATCCCCCTGACCCCACTGAGCCAAGAAGTAGTTCTGTTTTGCAAGTTAAAAGGTTTATTTGATAATTTAAAATATATATATCACACTTTATAATAAATTAATAATTGAATAGCACACTTAATCTGATATGATAAAGATCAACAACGGAGAATCTGGCACTAGCACACTTCTTATAATCACTAATGAGTTGACATGAAATGGATAAGGTAGCACACTGGTAAATAGGAACAAAAGTATAATGTGGTAGAGGATGCTTTATGTAAGCTCAGGTGGATGCAATATTCAATGAATGCAGTACAGAAAATACTCAATATGATTTCAACCAAACAATGTAATCACTTTTCTCTGGCAATCCCCTCCCCCCCTTGATGCAAGGCAAGGAAGTGGAAGGAAGGCACACAATTCTCAGAAATGCAATTCAATGTAATTCAGTTCAATCCCCTCAAGCTTAGACTACAGAATACAGATAGGAGTTTTGAAAACACAGGCAAAATGTTTTGATATGTGCTAGCAATGGATGAGAAATATGCTGGAAATGCTTTTAATTCCCTTTCAGAGGTTCAGGGTGAGTGGTATCTAGTTAATATTAGCTCAGCTCACACTAGCAATGATGCAGGGATAGTTAGCAGGTTAAACGAATTTCTGGCAAATGGAAGGCAAGCAGCAGCAGTTTTTAAACATGAAGAAATTTGCAAATCGCGCCAAAATTCGCGGATGCGCCGAGCGCTATTACAGAGGAACCACAAGGACTATCTCTATCGTTTTGGGGTCCTAGGAAAGCCTAGGATCTCATCTTCCAAATGAAAGTTACTGCAAGTCTCTAGCACAAACGGTTGCGGAGATATGAGCGATTAAATAAAGGTCGTTTTTCAGATTTGAAATTTTAAAGTTCAAAAAAGACACGTGCAGCTTGCAACTAGAAAATGACAAGTGACAGCTTTGCAAATGACAGGTGACAGTTAGGAGACAGTTCTACTTAGGTTAAATAGATTGAATTAGATGAATTTAAACTAAGATTGGATCTACACAGTTCTGCTGGGTACTCACACTATATTCTTGAATTAAATGGGCCTCGTCACGGATCTGGTCAGGGTTTTAAACTGGACTCTGGTCTGGTCTGGTCTGGCCTCTGCACTTCACAGTGATCTGGGTCAGCTCTCTCTGCTGGTCTGGGTCTCTCTGGGTACAGCACTGCTTTCTCTCTGGTCGGGTCCTGCCTTCTCTTTGGATATTTCTGTCACCGGGTTCTTGCAAAAGTTCTTGGCAAAATTCAGACGGCTCGCCCGGCTGTCTGAAGAGTTCAGTTGCAAAAATATTTTGAGGCCTGCTGACAAATACTCTTGCTGGCAGTGGCCTTTTTGGTTAAGGTTCTGAAGTCTCTGTTTATCTTGGAGTCTAAGTGTTGGCTCTTTGAAGATTGATGGAGGTAAGTATGGATTTTTCCGGCAGAGCGTCCCGCTGCAGATGGAATTGAAGGTCCCTATCTGTCCTGTCTGTCTGCTTTTATGTGTTTAGAATGTGGGTGTGTTCTAGCATCACTGACCCTACCTCTCTCTCAGCTTCTAATTGGTCAAACTTCCATTTATCATTTGATTGGGGAAAGAAGTGTGTGTCAGCGTGATGTCATTTTATGGCTTGCAGATAGGACACTCCTCTGTCAGATTGCACACATTCTATATTTGATAATAAAAGACATATTTCACAGTTACACAGTTGCTTGAAATTACATATACATGGTGTGGCTGAATTTAGCCATGTCTCTGTCCAAATCTGCTGTTTCTAAGAGCTTGCATTCAGAAATGGCACATAATTGACTTTTTAACTGATTTTTCAATTTCTGACATTGACCCAACTTTACATACATGTGCGCAGGGAGTATGGACATTAACTGATGAAGTTTCAGACTTTTAACATGCATACATTTAGAGTAATATCCACTTTTCCGCTAACACCCCCCTGAACATACCACCGGTTCTAAAAACCTCTTAAACTGTGGGCAGAAAAATCACAAGAATTATGGTGTCATTTATAAAATTTTCACATGTCCGCTCTATGAGTTATTCATCTTTTTAGAGTTATGTTCTGGCTCCAAAGGGGTGTGGTTTCCTCTCAGCACAAGGTAGAAATACTGGTTTATCCAGTTCTGCCAAGCCAGCTTGCTCTCACAGGCAGTGCTCCTCCCAGCTTCTGCCAAGAGGAAGCTACATTTTACGACTGCTGTAATAAAACCTTTGCCTGAGTCAGGAGAGGCTCATTGTTCAAGAGGAAGCCATTTATGATCCTCTCAATAAACCCTCTGCCTGGGTGAAGGGAGTTGCATTGTTCACTCTCCTGCAGAGCACAGGTAATTCAATTATCAGATAGATGGCATATCCTTAGTGTGAGCAGCAAAAGGGCAGCTAGGCCTGGGAACACAGCTGTGACTCAAGTTTCACTCCTGATGGGGGTAGTTGCCAGGCAGAATTGGAATCCTTAAGCCAGGTTTCAGATAAAATGTCACTTTTTGTTCCCCAGTTCCTGCATTCAAATAAAACTAAACATTTTTACATATGCAGCTAGAATGCTGATTCTAAGTGCAAAACTATGACATTTCAACAGTTACAAAGGCATGTGACACCAAACATAGGTCACTCATTTAATCTAAACATTTTCGATTTTAGTGTCTTTAACCCAGTGCAACTTAAACTGCTGCAATCCACAGCTCAGCCAGTCTTGTTATAAACCTTCAAGTCACTTCAGAATATCACTTTACATTGTATCCACCTCTCAGTAAGTCTTTCTTTGGCATGTTTTGGGTTCATTTATTCAGTTTTCTACAAAAAAGTAAAATCTGGTGTTGTTTTAAATTGCCGGCTTTTGGATAGTGGTGAGTACTGGTACTGCACCCATTTTTGGGATTTAAGAATGAATTCCCCACAATTCTAGTTGCATTTGGCAATCAGCATTGCCATTCCCAATGGTTTCAGACTACTGTGCGGGTAGTCCAATGGTGGTTTTAGGCAGTGTCCTTCTGTGCCCATAACATCGGCAAAAATGGGTGGCAGCCTATTCTTCCTGCATTTCCCTGTGCATTTTCTGGGAAGCTCTGGCCATCATGATGTTTTCATGTCAGTACTGCACAGTTTTGAGG
Source organism: Ambystoma mexicanum (assembly GCF_040938575.1). NCBI lineage: Eukaryota > Metazoa > Chordata > Amphibia > Caudata > Ambystomatidae > Ambystoma > Ambystoma mexicanum. The sequence continues at coordinate 462,777,586 of NC_090930.1, read as the reverse complement.
TAGGGCTCGGATGCATGGGTAAATACATCCCACAAGCCCCCCTCTTGCGATGGCCATTCGGTTTCACTGATGGACTCGCAAGATCTGGGATGTTTCCTCATCTTCTTCCAATAGATGGCACAGTTCAGCATCTTTTCCTCCATCCGGTCGGATCGATCGGTTCTCCTCGCCGGTCCTGATGGGAATATTGGGCGGTACCCCGAGCCCGTTGCGTCTCAGCTCCCGGTCTCCGGATCGTCCTCCTTGGCCCGTCTCAAGGTTTTCTTTCTCCTAGGACGACAAAGGAAGAGCGGCAATACCTATTCATAGACGTTTTTCCACCACCGTTGAGATAGTGGGGCAGCATATGCATTTCATCATCACGAAACATTACATTCTTATTTTGAAAAAAAAAACAGTATAACTAAGAGACAGTTTCATGCAAATCACAATATTTTAGAGACTAGATGTGGTATGTTTTATGATTGGAACAGAATTAGTCTGATACAGTACCCGCTAGGATTCCAGAGGATTCCTCCAGTTGTTGCAGAGTGTGCCTGGGATGGCAACATTTCAACTGGTTTATGTGGACCCACTTGTCTTCCCCCTCTGCCGAACCGCCTTTGGGGATGCGGATCTTGTAGGCCACAGGGGAGATCTTGTCGATGATCTCAAAGGGTCCCTTCCATGTAGGCAAAAATTTGCGCTGCTTGGCCTGGTTCCTTTGGAAGTTGTATAGATAGACCCGGTCTCCCACCTGATATTCCTTCCTGGAAGTTTTCAGGTCATAGTGGGTCTTCATGCTATCAGCTGATCTTTCTAGATTCCGCTGAGCATAAGCAAAAGCATGTTGAAGGTGTTTCCTTAAATTCTCCACATACTCATGAGTTGTGGAGGCATTTATCAGTGTCTGCTCTTGGGTCCTGTAGAGCAAATGCTGAGGAAGCACCATCTTGCGCCCAGTCATCAACTCAAATGGTGACATTTTGGTTGCAGATGAAGGGGTAGATCTGATAGCCATTAGGACCAGAGGTAATCGGATATCCCAACTTGGCCCAGAATCTGCCACAAACTTCTTTAATATGCTCACAATTGTCCGGTTATATCTCTCTACTGCCCCAGAAGAAGCTGGCCGATAAGCAATATGCAACTTCCTTTTGACCCCCAGTATCTCCCACATCTTTGTCATTACTTCACTGGTGAAGTGGCTACCTCTGTCTGACTCAATCCTTTGAGGTAGACCAAAACGGGAAAAGATGTGGTTAATCATCAAGGCAGCTGCAGTTTCTGCCTTGCAATTTGGGGCTGGGAGACATTCCACCCACTTGGTAAACAAGCATGTCACGGTCAACATGTACTTATTCCCCCTAGCCGAGCGAATCACAGGGCCTACAAAGTCGATTTGTAAATCTGACCATGGCAGTGCCATCCCCCTCTTTTGGAGAGGCGCACGGTGCGTGAGGGATGATGGCTGAAATTGTGCACACACAAGACACCCCTTCAAGTATTGGTCGAGGTCCTGCCCCATGTGTGGCCAGTATGCAACCTCTCTTAAGATTTCCAATGTTGTGTGAAACCCCCTATGACCGGCGGTGGCCGCATCATGGGCGTGACTTAACATCAGGCTTCGGAATGAGGTAGGAACCACCCACTGATCGTGGCCAGCTTTGGATTTCCTTACCAGCAAACCGTCTTGAATCCGGAACATTTTTGGACATTTCATCAACACTCTTAGGTCCTCTTTCCCAATGTAATCGGTATCCGTCAGGGGAAAGTTCTCAGGGTCCTCAAGGTGCTGGTAAAATTTACCAATAATTGGATCCCCCTTCTGAGCGGTAATCAAATCAGCATCAGGGGTCTCCTTACTCCATTGTGCAATTGAAAGGTCGTTGTGAGCATTTGTCTGGGACCTAGTGATAGCAGTGACCTGGATTTCCCCCAACAGGGACTCAATCTCAATTAGATCCCCTTGGATGGCCCCGGTTTTGGCCAGCTGATCAGCTAAGTCATTTCCAGTTTTGTCTGGTCCCTCTACTTTGGAATGACCCTTGATCTTTTTCCAATAGATGGTCATCTCATTCGAGGTGACCAGATCATCAATGTTTTGGATCAACTTCCCATGTTTCAAGGGTTTGTTGTTAGCACACAACATGCCTCTGGTTTTCCAATTAACCAGGTGCTCCACAAACCCGTTCCGTACATAATCCGAATCTGTGATTATGACCAGTTCGCGGAGTTGATGCTGGACAGCAGTGAGGATGGCCTGATGCACAGCCATCAATTCTGCCACCTGACTACTTCGGGGACCAATTTTGTATCCAGCGGAGGGTTCTGGGGACTCATTCACCCATGCATTCCCTACGCCGGCCACCAGTTCTTTCTCCCCGTTGTTGTCAACATGGTAAGAGCATCCATCCACATATACAGTGGGCATTCCCTCACACTTGTCTTCTTCAAAGACTTTGTGTGGGGAATTAAGGTATGCCTCCATGTTGTCCTTGATTTTCAGACTTTCGTCCTCGAGACAGTTTTCTCTGGCACAATCATGCAAGTCAGCCAGACCTTGCGCGAGGGGACTCTTCTTGTTTTGGCCATATCTGACCTCCACAGGAAAGCCTTGCATTGACAGAATCCAGGAAGTAATTCGGGAATTACTCACATTTCCGGCCCGGATTCTGTCACTTTGGAGATATTGCAGAGGCTGGTGTGGAGTCTCCACTATGATGTGTTCCCCCTGGATAAACGGGCGGTAATTCTTCAATGCCCACACCGTTGCCAGGAGTGCCTTCTCACAATCGTTGAATTTTTCCTCCACAGAGGATAAAGTTTTGCTCGCATAGGAGATTACTTTATTGACCTTGTCATGCTTTTGGTATAATACTGCCGTCAAGCACGTATCAGAGAACCCCGTCTCCAGGAAGAACTCCTTGTTTCTGACAGGGTAAGCTAGGCAAGGCGCTTGTGAGAGGCTTCTTTTGAGTTGTTTTACCGCTTCGGCTTGTTCTGGACCCCACTCCCACTTGACCCCCCCCCTTCAGGAGATGAATCAGGGGTCTGGTGATCTCTGCGTAGCCCTCAATGAACTTTCTGCTGTAATTAGTCAGTCCAAGGAGGCTCCTTAGTTCTCGCAGAGTTGTGGGGTCTTTCAGTTTCTGAAGTGCTTCCACTTTCTTTTCCTGGGGACAGAGACCCTGAGGAGTAATCTCATGCCCCAAGAAATTAACACGGGTTCTACACCACTGTGCTTTCTGAAAGGAAAGTTTTGATCCGGTAGCCCTCAACTGTGTCAGAACATAACGGATCTCCGCTATGTGTTCCTCCACAGATGAACTTTTGATGAGGACATCATCTACATAAGCCAGGTTACCCCTTGCACCCAAGTCAGGCATGGCCTTGTGTCGAAAAATGTTGAATTCATTGCCGGAGTTGAGGTATCCGAAGGGAGTCCGGGTCCAGGTGTACTGCTGGCCCCCAAAGGTAAAAGCCAGCTTGTATTGGTCCTCCCTACTGACAGGCACAGTCCAGTATCCATTGGTCAGGTCTATTGCAGTGAATACCTGTGACCCCTGGATCTGGGCCAGCCCTTGGTCAATGTAGGGCAGAGGCCATCGGGAAGTATGGACCCGTTTGTTGAGCTCCCTGAGGTCGGCACAGAGTCTCCACTGGCCGTTTGGCTTCAATATTCCCAGCACCGGATTATTGAAGGTGCTGTGGACTGGACGGATTATTCCCCGGGACTCAAGGTTCTTAATTATTTCAGTAAGGGACTCCATTGATGCGAGAGGCAAGCGATATTGCTTCACAAACACAGGAGTCATGCCAGGGTCCGTGGGGATTGTTGTTGTGTGGATGTCAGTGCGACCACAGTCATATGAGTCTACCGCAAAGAGATCTTGGAAATCCAAGAAAACTTGTTTCAACTTTTTCTTTTGTTCCAGAGTCACACAGGCATCCGCTAGGTTGACTCTCTCTTCCACCATCTGCCTGAAGCCTGGAAAGACTTCTGGTCTGGCTATCTCCGCGGCCTCCTCCAGCTGGGTGGAGAAGTCCCTGGTCAGAGTGCTGATTTGGACCGGAGGCTTCAGGTGGGCAAGGCAGCCCTCATGGACCTGGAAAATCACCTCATCCCTCCTGAAGTCACAAGTCACATCTTCCTTACCATAAGGGCAAGAAGTGTACACCAGGAAGTTCCCCCCATGCCGGGTAAAAATCCTGTCTGGTGTTGTATTGTCCTCACTGTCACTGTCAACACAGTCCTTGGGGATTGGTCCTAACAGTTCATTTACAAGATCAATGGAGAAATGTCGGTCATCAACCGCCATTCCAATAATGGTGCCTGCGGCTAGAGTAATACTCTTTAAGTCGCTGTTATCCACCTCTATTGGAATAGTGTCATGTTCTATGTTGACTAATGGTGTTGGGTTTACCCCTAACCCTTGCTGTTGGAGAGAAGCATTTAGATGTATGTAAGCATCAGGGTTTTTCAAATGTTGTCCTCTTTTAACTTTCACTTCCAGGGAGAATTGTCGGGTCCTTTCTGGGATGGTGACTTCCTCTTTAACCTGAATTTCAACTGCATAAGGTAGCAATTGAGCTGACCTAAATGCTTTTTCTGGATCATCAAAGCCCATGGGATTATCCGCTAATCGGGACCAAGCTTTGAAGTTTATTAGGTCCAAACTAATGGCAAAGCGATTGAGAATGTCACTGCCTAAGTAAAAGGCGGCAGTGACGTCTCGCACGACCCAACAATTATGGACTATGCTCTTGTTGCCAATGGAGATTTTGAGCATACACCTGCTTGGCAGGAGATGTTTTGAATTGGGTGCTTCCAGGTCCATTTCCCATTTGTCTATCAGTTTGAAGGTGGGAATGGCTGGATCTTTTGGAAGTTGGCGAAACATGGCTTCGCTGATGAAGCTCTTACCGTTGTTCACACACACTCGAGCGAGAACAGAGTCCTTCCCATCATTTAACTGAACAGGGATGAACAACTGCTCTCCAATTTGTTGAATATCAGCCAGGCTTTGAGCTGATTTCACATCTTTCTGGACTATAGGAGTGGGAGTTTCAGATTGTGGATTGGTATAGAATTTCAAAGTGTTTCCTTCCAGCGTGGAATACCACTTTAGACTGGAAGGAAGGTTGATTTTCAGAAATAGAGAGGACCCCCCATCACCAGTCTGTTGTCCTACTGCTATGACTGTCACGTCTGGAATTTGGTTGTTCTGGAAGTGAAATTCTACTTGGTCAGATTTTTGTTCAACCATGTGGCAGGTGCCGTTTAAACTAACATGGTTGACACTCTGTTTTAATTTTATTGGTCGGCTAGTCTGGGTCCAGAGGACCTTGTTTACGCAATCTATTAGGGGTGACAACCTTCTCAGGAGGTCATTCCCTAGTAAACAAGGGGTGCCCTCTGGGGTCACAACTATGACCGGGTGTTTCAACTTATGTCGCCCAATTTTAATGTCCAAATCTGCCGTCCCCTCGACGGGAATTTCCTTCCCGTCAAAGTTCTGTAGTTGTCCAGGAAGAGAGGTGAGAGGAATTTGGTAATTCTCTCCCCTTCCTGCATTCAGTTCGTCAAAGGCCCTTCTGGACAGAAGGGTAGCTTGAGATCCCGTGTCCACCAGTGCCGAGATTGTACCCTGCCCCTGTACTTGTACCGGGGCATAATATCTTCCCTCCTTCTCCTCAAGGGGGCACAGATAATGCACATTTTTGGACAACTGGTGGGCTAACTTTCTGGTTTTGGACATCGATAGCGAAGAGATTTGGGCAGAATTCTGTGGAGAGTCTTGGGAATCTGAAAGAAAAAGTTGGCAACTGGAGATCAGAGCCATTGTGGGTTCCCCTGGTTCCGGTTCTGGGCTGCCCCCCCCTTTTTGGAGGCAGTCCCCAGGATGGGTTTGACCCAGGGGATTTTCTTGCTGTTGGTTCTGGGATGAGATGGTGGGCGGCGGTAGCTCAGTCTCCACATCTCCCCAGTCTGGATTTGCATCCCTAGGGACCCATTTTTCTTTGGGGGGAGTTCCCCCCTCTCTGAAGGAGAAGATCCTTTTCCCAGGATCCTCTGAGGATCCCTCTCCCTCAAATTGGAAGATCTGTACCTCCTCCTCAAACTGAGTCTGTTTGGGTCTTTTGTTTCTCCTACCCCCCCTCTGCTCCTTAGGAGGCAGACTTTCCGGGGCCAGAGATTTCGTTTCCGGTTCCTGGGTTTCCAGGGGCTGTTTACAAGTGAGGAAGGAAGCTTCCTCCAAGGCTTTACACCCCCCTTCCCCTTGTGCCTCCTCCCTGGGAACCAGTGAGTTATCGGGGTGCTGCCCCCGTCATTGTTCTGGAGCACCAGGTCCAGAGTTGGGTGCGTTCTGCGCCGGCATGCTGATCTGAGGGTTCTGCTGCGCCCTCAGTATATGACCCATATCCCGCGCCATGTTTTGAACCTGGCGCTCTAACTGGGAAACCCGCTCAGGCTGATACGGGGCCCTGTTTTCTCCCCTGGGCTGATCCCGGGAAGGGTAGCTATCCCTCCTCTGGTAATACCACGGGTTGGGAAGATTTGGGTACCCCTCCACCCTTGGCCTCCCCTCTCCCGGATTCAGTGGTCTGGGCTCAGGGAATTGGGGAAAGAAGGATGGATGGTTTTGGGGCTGAAAGTTGGGTGGATACCTGGGGAAAAAGTTCTGCCCAGGATTTGGAGAGTTTCTGCCCTCCGGTGGGAAGTTAGGAGGGAAGTTCCCTGGGTTAGGTGCTTGGCTGGATCCCCCCCCTTGGGCTGGAGGAGTCCACACATAACCCAGGATGGGTCTGTTTCCCTTGTAACAGGGACTTACATAATCAGGAGAGCGAGGGACCCCATTTGTGGGGCTGCCTCCCTGGCTCCCTGTCTGTGACTGGCCCGAGGACCTTCTGGGCCTAGCATTATTAGGTGCAGGTAGGTTTTTAGGCCCCCCCATCTCCAAATCTAAAACGGGGGTGACCTTTACCTCTGCCACCTTGGCAGCAGCAGGGGTGGTGTTGGCTTTGGGGTTTTTCTGGGCATTACTTTTGCTATCTATCGGTTTCTGCACCTCATAGATCCGGGTAGCCTGTTCAATGACCCAATCTAAGGATCTTTTCTCGTGAAAATCCCTCACGAGCTGGGTCATGATGTATTTGGGCAAGGCATGGAAAAACGTATTTATGAACTCTCTACTATCTGTGCGCACCCTTCTTGTGGTCTGTGCAAAAGCACGCTTTAACTCCTGCACAAATTCTTGTGGGGCCTGATCCTCCCCACATTGCAAATTGTAGGCTGCCTTGCGAGCCTCTTGAGGATTTCTGTGAACAGAAAAATGTTTCAGGATGGCCGCCTTATATGTGGACCATCTTAAATGATTTTGATCCTCCAGCCCCGCAAAGAAACTGGAGTATTCCGGGGAGAATGTCCACTTTACATATTGAATACAGCTTTGGCTGTCCTTCAAATGGAAAGTCTCCATCATTTGTTCAAACAACTCTAAGTGCTCCCAAACAGAATACTTAGCGTTCTTATGGTAAGGCGTGATGACGCTCCTGATCGCCTTAATCTGCTTTAAGGGGTCCTTAAGCAAGGCCCTTTTTGCCTTATTGGCCTTTTTGGTTCGGGTAACCCTTGTCCATTCATCCTCGGACTCAGAGGCACTGCTCCCAGAGGTTCCCGTCTGATCTTCCAGGTTTTCCCGGATTCTGCGAGCCTGGGAATGGCTGGCAGAATGTGGGGACCTGGTCTCCTGTGTCCTGCACAGTTCAGAGGAGTCTTCAGATTCCTCCTTGCTGCCAGGATTTGATGGGTACCCCCTCCACTGACCTAACTGGGCAGAGGTTTTCAGGATGCCCTTAATGGGCCTACTCTCCTGGGGTTCCCCACTGAACTGTACTGTACTTGGGTGCCCATACCCGGATGCCCACCCCTCCATTCCTGAGTGGTACTGGCCTATGAGCCCCATACTTTTAGCTGGATAGTAATCTGCCATCCCTGTGGCCCTGTGCTCATGTGCACCAGGGGACATGGGGGTGGCAGAGTCCAGGGACTGAGAGGTATGAGGGCCTCTGGTACTAGGGCTCCTGAGGTTATGCTCCGGAGTTTCCATTTCCCAGCGAACCTCATCTCTATCCGCCCCTGCTCCCTGTTGCAATGCAAGAGCCTGCATTTGTGCCTTCAGTTCCTCTGTTAAGGCCTTACTCGACTCTATCAGTTTCTCCTGCATCGCTACCTGTTGCTGGAGCCTATCATTGTGTTGACAGAGGGCCTCATTCTCCCTCTGTGCTTCCTGGTTGGTCCTGGAGAACTGGGCCAGTCTTTGCTGCAGGAGGTTTACCTCCTGGGCAATGTCCCTATTGGCCTGCTCCTTTCTTGCTAGAGCATCCTCCACCCTCCTGGTGTGCTCTAACAAGTTCTGGTGTTCTTTTTGGAGGTCACCCAGTCCCTGGTGGGCCAGGTGATTTTCTTCCATTTTCCTTTTTAAATGGCAGACTTCCTGGCCTAAGGCGTCTCTTTCCTGACTAAGAGCCTGCATTTGTGCCGCCAGGTTGTCCCTCTGCCTTTGAAAGGCACCAGCATTCTGGCGCTCCTGATCAAACTCTGCCTGGGTATCCAGGTCTTTCAGAATTAGTTTGTTGCTCTCTGCCTTCACTCTATCTAGATGACTTTGCAGGGTGGCTACCTGCTCCGTGCATGCCCTGTTAAAGTCTAATTGTTGCTCCAGCTTTTTCTGGCTCTGCAGTAAGGAGTCCAAACTGTCTTGGTGCTCCTTCTGCAGGGCCAGAAATCTAGTATCCTGGTCAGCCTTTTCCTGTTGCAGTATATCCATATCCTCCTTTATTTTAGTGATGTACCGTCTGCTGTCATTTTCTGACTCCTGGCTCCTCTGCAGCCTCTGCTCAGAAGAGTCCAGATCAGATTGGGCCTTCTGTAATGCCATCTGTTGCCTATTTGCCAGATTTTGGCTTTCAGCACATCTATCCTGCATGTCTCCCATGTATAGGTACAGGTATGCTGCTATCCTGGCAATCTTATTGTGTTCCTCTTTGGCTTTAGGAGCCATATATAGCTCACTCAGGGCCACATGTAAGGGACCCTGATCTCTATATATATCTGACCCTGTTTCAGTGACCTGTTGTGTGATGGCCTGCAACCACGCATCCTGGCCCTGTTCGGTCCATTCACCTCTCACAAATAGCTTATGCAAGAGGTGCTCTCTGGCTATTTTCATGTCTACTAAGGTCGTCATTCTAGAGATTGGTCTCTGTCCTGACTTACAGAAGTTAGTATTTTATTTTTGCAGAACAGAACTTTTCTTGGAGTGTCCCTTTTGAGGAATGCTTCACAGCGTAATGCAGCGTGGTGATCCGACTGGATGTATGTATCCCGTCAGTTAGCACACTGTATTAAGCTGCACAAGTGGTATTCTAACCCAAACGTCCGGCTCGAGCCCCCAATTTGTAAGAGGATTCAATTCAACACTACAGCTAAGTCAACGCCTAGTCTAGAATACTGAATGAAAACCCTTATTGATATACCTTTATGTCCAGTTCATGCGTTCTGGATGACTACCCCTATATAACACCCCTCTCTTGGAATCCCCCTGACCCCACTGAGCCAAGAAGTAGTTCTGTTTTGCAAGTTAAAAGGTTTATTTGATAATTTAAAATATATATATCACACTTTATAATAAATTAATAATTGAATAGCACACTTAATCTGATGTGATAAAGATCAACAACGGAGAATCTGGCACTAGCACACTTCTTATAATCACTAATGAGTTGACATGAAATGGATAAGGTAGCACACTGGTAAATAGGAACAAAAGTATAATGTGGTAGAGGATGCTTTATGTAAGCTCAGGTGGATGCAATATTCAATGAATGCAGTACAGAAAATACTCAATATGATTTCAACCAAACAATGTAATCACTTTTCTCTGGCAATCCCCTCCCCCCCTTGATGCAAGGCAAGGAAGTGGAAGGAAGGCACACAATTCTCAGAAATGCAATTCAATGTAATTCAGTTCAATCCCCCCAAGCTTAGACTACAGAATACAGATAGGAGTTTTGAAAACACAGGCAAAATGTTTTGATATGTGCTAGCAATGGAGGAGAAATATGCTGTAAATGCTTTTAATTCCCTTTCAGAGGTTCAGGGTGAGTGGTATCTAGTTAATATTAGCTCAGCTCACACTAGCAATGATGCAGGGATAGTTAGCAGGTTAAACGAATTTCTGGCAAATGGAAGGCAAGCAGCAGCAGTTTTTAAACATGAAGAAATTTGCAAATCGCGGCAAAATTCGCGGATGCGCCGAGCGCTATTACAGAGGAACCACAAGGACTATCTCTATCGTTTTGGGGTCCTAGGAAAGCCTAGGATCTCATCTTCCAAATGAAAGTTACTGCAAGTCTCTAGCACAAACGGTTGCGGAGATATGAGCGATTAAATAAAGGTCGTTTTTCAGATTTGAAATTTTAAAGTTCAAAAAAGACACGTGCAGCTTGCAACTAGAAAATGACAAGTGACAGCTTTGCAAATGACAGGTGACAGTTAGGAGACAGTTCTACTTAGGTTAAATAGATTGAATTAGATGAATTTAAACTAAGATTGGATCTACACAGTTCTGCTGGGTACTCACACTATATTCTTGAATTAAATGGGCCTCGTCACGGATCTGGTCAGGGTTTTAAACTGGACTCTGGTCTGGTCTGGTCTGGCCTCTGCACTTCACAGTGATCTGGGTCAGCTCTCTCTGCTGGTCTGGGTCTCTCTGGGTACAGCACTGCTTTCTCTCTGGTCGGGTCCTGCCTTCTCTTTGGATATTTCTGTCACCGGGTTCTTGCAAAAGTTCTTGGCAAAATTCAGACGGCTCGCCCGGCTGTCTGAAGAGTTCAGTTGCAAAAATATTTTGAGGCCTGCTGACAAATACTCTTGCTGGCAGTGGCCTTTTTGGTTAAGGTTCTGAAGTCTCTGTTTATCTTGGAGTCTAAGTGTTGGCTCTTTGAAGATTGATGGAGGTAAGTATGGATTTTTCCGGCAGAGCGTCCCGCTGCAGATGGAATTGAAGGTCCCTATCTGTCCTGTCTGTCTGCTTTTATGTGTTTAGAATGTGGGTGTGTTCTAGCATCACTGACCCTACCTCTCTCTCAGCTTCTAATTGGTCAAACTTCCATTTATCATTTGATTGGGGAAAGAAGTGTGTGTCAGCGTGATGTCATTTTATGGCTTGCAGATAGGACACTCCTCTGTCAGATTGCACACATTCTATATTTGATAATAAAAGACATATTTCACAGTTACACAGTTGCTTGAAATTACATATACATGGTGTGGCTGAATTTAGCCATGTCTCTGTCCAAATCTGCTGTTTCTAAGAGCTTGCATTCAGAAATGGCACATAATTGACTTTTTAACTGATTTTTCAATTTCTGACATTGACCCAACTTTACATACATGTGCGCAGGGAGTATGGACATTAACTGATGAAGTTTCAGACTTTTAACATGCATACATTTAGAGTAATATCCACTTTTCCGCTAACACCCCCCTGAACATACCACCGGTTCTAAAAACCTCTTAAACTGTGGGCAGAAAAATCACAAGAATTATGGTGTCATTTATAAAATTTTCACATGTCCGCTCTATGAGTTATTCATCTTTTTAGAGTTATGTTCTGGCTCCAAAGGGGTGTGGTTTCCTCTCAGCACAAGGTAGAAATACTGGTTTATCCAGTTCTGCCAAGCCAGCTTGCTCTCACAGGCAGTGCTCCTCCCAGCTTCTGCCAAGAGGAAGCTACATTTTACGACTGCTGTAATAAAACCTTTGCCTGAGTCAGGAGAGGCTCATTGTTCAAGAGGAAGCCATTTATGATCCTCTCAATAAACCCTCTGCCTGGGTGAAGGGAGTTGCATTGTTCACTCTCCTGCAGAGCACAGGTAATTCAATTATCAGATAGATGGCATATCCTTAGTGTGAGCAGCAAAAGGGCAGCTAGGCCTGGGAACACAGCTGTGACTCAAGTTTCACTCCTGATGGGGGTAGTTGCCAGGCAGAATTGGAATCCTTAAGCCAGGTTTCAGATAAAATGTCACTTTTTGTTCCCCAGTTCCTGCATTCAAATAAAACTAAACATTTTTACATATGCAGCTAGAATGCTGATTCTAAGTGCAAAACTATGACATTTCAACAGTTACAAAGGCATGTGACACCAAACATAGGTCACTCATTTAATCTAAACATTTTCGATTTTAGTGTCTTTAACCCAGTGCAACTTAAACTGCTGCAATCCACAGCTCAGCCAGTCTTGTTATAAACCTTCAAGTCACTTCAGAATATCACTTTACATTGTATCCACCTCTCAGTAAGTCTTTCTTTGGCATGTTTTGGGTTCATTTATTCAGTTTTCTACAAAAAAGTAAAATCTGGTGTTGTTTTAAATTGCCGGCTTTTGGATAGTGGTGAGTACTGGTACTGCACCCATTTTTGGGATTTAAGAATGAATTCCCCACAATTCTAGTTGCATTTGGCAATCAGCATTGCCATTCCCAATGGTTTCAGACTACTGTGCGGGTAGTCCAATGGTGGTTTTAGGCAGTGTCCTTCTGTGCCCATAACATCGGCAAAAATGGGTGGCAGCCTATTCTTCCTGCATTTCCCTGTGCATTTTCTGGGAAGCTCTGGCCATCATGATGTTTTCATGTCAGTACTGCACAGTTTTGAGGTAGGGCTCGGATGCATGGGTAAATACATCCCACAAGCCCCCCTCTTGCGATGGCCATTCGGTTTCACTGATGGGACTCGCAAGATCTGGGATGTTTCCTCATCTTCTTCCAATAGATGGCACAGTTCAGCATCTTTTCCTCCATCCGGTCGGATCGATCGGTTCTCCTCGCCGGTCCTGATGGGAATATTGGGCGGTACCCCGAGCCCGTTGCGTCTCAGCTCCCGGTCTCCGGATCGTCCTCCTTGGCCCGTCTCAAGGTTTTCTTTCTCCTAGGACGACAAAGGAAGAGCGGCAATACCTATTCATAGACGTTTTTCCACCACCGTTGAGATAGTGGGGCAGCATATGCATTTCATCATCACGAAACATTACATTCTTATTTTGAAAAAAAAAACAGTATAACTAAGAGACAGTTTCATGCAAATCACAATATTTTAGAGACTAGATGTGGTATGTTTTATGATTGGAACAGAATTAGTCTGATACAGTACCCGCTAGGATTCCAGAGGATTCCTCCAGTTGTTGCAGAGTGTGCCTGGGATGGCAACATTTCAACTGGTTTATGTGGACCCACTTGTCTTCCCCCTCTGCCGAACCGCCTTTGGGGATGCGGATCTTGTAGGCCACAGGGGAGATCTTGTCGATGATCTCAAAGGGTCCCTTCCATGTAGGCAAAAATTTGCGCTGCTTGGCCTGGTTCCTTTGGGAGTTGTATAGATAGACCCGGTCTCCCACCTGATATTCCTTCCTGGAAGTTTTCAGGTCATAGTGGGTCTTCATGCTATCAGCTGATCTTTCTAGATTCCGCTGAGCATAAGCAAAAGCATGTTGAAGGTGTTTCCTTAAATTCTCCACATACTCATGAGTTGTGGAGGCATTTATCAGTGTCTGCTCTTGGGTCCTGTAGAGCAAATGCTGAGGAAGCACCATCTTGCGCCCAGTCATCAACTCAAATGGTGACATTTTGGTTGCAGATGAAGGGGTAGATCTGATAGCCATTAGGACCAGAGGTAATCGGATATCCCAACTTGGCCCAGAATCTGCCACAAACTTCTTTAATATGCTCACAATTGTCCGGTTATATCTCTCTACTGCCCCAGAAGAAGCTGGCCGATAAGCAATATGCAACTTCCTTTTGACCCCCAGTATCTCCCACATCTTTGTCATTACTTCACTGGTGAAGTGGCTACCTCTGTCTGACTCAATCCTTTGAGGTAGACCAAAACAGGAAAAGATGTGGTTAATCATCAAGGCAGCTGCAGTTTCTGCCTTGCAATTTGGGGCTGGGAGACATTCCACCCACTTGGTAAACAAGCATGTCACTGTCAACATGTACTTATTCCCCCTAGCCGAGCGAATCACAGGGCCTACAAAGTCGATTTGTAAATCTGACCATGGCAGTGTCATCCCCCTCTTTTGGAGAGGCGCACGGTGCGTGAGGGATGATGGCTGAAATTGTGCACACACAAGACACCCCTTCAAGTATTGGTCGAGGTCCTGCCCCATGTGTGGCCAGTATGCAACCTCTCTTAAGATTTCCAATGTTGTGTGAAACCCCCTATGACCGGCGGTGGCCGCATCATGGGCGTGACTTAACATCAGGCTTCGGAATGAGGTAGGAACCACCCACTGATCGTGGCCAGCTTTGGATTTCCTTACCAGCAAACCGTCTTGAATCCGGAACATTTTTGGACATTTCATCAACACTCTTAGGTCCTCTTTCCCAATGTAATCGGTATCCGTCAGGGGAAAGTTCTCAGGGTCCTCAAGGTGCTGGTAAAATTTACCAATAATTGGATCCCCCTTCTGAGCGGTAATCAAATCAGCATCAGGGGTCTCCTTACTCCATTGTGCAATTGAAAGGTCGTTGTGAGCATTTGTCTGGGACCTAGTGATAGCAGTGACCTGGATTTCCCCCAACAGGGACTCAATCTCAATTAGATCCCCTTGGATGGCCCCGGTTTTGGCCAGCTGATCAGCTAAGTCATTTCCAGTTTTGTCTGGTCCCTCTACTTTGGAATGACCCTTGATCTTTTTCCAATAGATGGTCATCTCATTCGAGGTGACCAGATCATCAATGTTTTGGATCAACTTCCCATGTTTCAAGGGTTTGTTGTTAGCACACAACATGCCTCTGGTTTTCCAATTAACCAGGTGCTCCACAAACCCGTTCCGTACATAATCCGAATCTGTGATTATGACCAGTTCGCGGAGTTGATGCTGGACAGCAGTGAGGATGGCCTGATGCACAGCCATCAATTCTGCCACCTGACTACTTCGGGGACCAATTTTGTATCCAGCGGAGGGTTCTGGGGACTCATTCACCCATGCATTCCCTACGCCGGCCACCAGTTCTTTCTCCCCGTTGTTGTCAACATGGTAAGAGCATCCATCCACATATACAGTGGGCATTCCCTCACACTTGTCTTCTTCAAAGACTTTGTGTGGGGAATTAAGGTATGCCTCCATGTTGTCCTTGATTTTCAGACTTTCGTCCTCGAGACAGTTTTCTCTGGCACAATCATGCAAGTCAGCCAGACCTTGCGCGAGGGGACTCTTCTTGTTTTGGCCATATCTGACCTCCACAGGAAAGCCTTGCATTGACAGAATCCAGGAAGTAATTCGGGAATTACTCACATTTCCGGCCCGGATTCTGTCACTTTGGAGATATTGCAGAGGCTGGTGTGGAGTCTCCACTATGATGTGTTCCCCCTGGATAAACGGGCGGTAATTCTTCAATGCCCACACCGTTGCCAGGAGTGCCTTCTCACAATCGTTGAATTTTTCCTCCACAGAGGATAAAGTTTTGCTCGCATAGGAGATTACTTTATTGACCTTGTCATGCTTTTGGTATAATACTGCCGTCAAGCACGTATCAGAGAACCCCGTCTCCAGGAAGAACTCCTTGTTTCTGACAGGGTAAGCTAGGCAAGGCGCTTGTGAGAGGCTTCTTTTGAGTTGTTTTACCGCCTCGGCTTGTTCTGGACCCCACTCCCACTTGACCCCCCCCTTCAGGAGATGAATCAGGGGTCTGGTGATCTCTGCGTAGCCCTCAATGAACTTTCTGCTGTAATTAGTCAGTCCAAGGAGGCTCCTTAGTTCTCGCAGAGTTGTGGGGTCTTTCAGTTTCTGAAGTGCTTCCACTTTCTTTTCCTGGGGACAGAGACCCTGAGGAGTAATCTCATGCCCCAAGAAATTAACACGGGTTCTACACCACTGTGCTTTCTGAAAGGAAAGTTTTGCTCCGGCAGCCCTCAACTGTGTCAGAACATAACGGATCTCCGCTATGTGTTCCTCCACAGATGAACTTTTGATGAGGACATCATCTACATAAGCCAGGTTACCCCTTGCACCCAAGTCAGGCATGGCCTTGTGTCGAAAAATGTTGAATTCATTGCCGGAGTTGAGGTATCCGAAGGGCGTCCGGGTCCAGGTGTACTGCTGGCCCCCAAAGGTAAAAGCCAGCTTGTATTGGTCCTCCCTACTGACAGGCACAGTCCAGTATCCATTGGTCAGGTCTATTGCAGTGAATACCTGTGACCCCTGGATCTGGGCCAGCCCTTGGTCAATGTAGGGCAGAGGCCATCGGGAAGTATGGACCCGTTTGTTGAGCTCCCTGAGGTCGGCACAGAGTCTCCACTGGCCGTTTGGCTTCAATATTCCCAGCACCGGATTATTGAAGGTGCTGTGGACTGGACGGATTATTCCCCGGGACTCAAGGTTCTTAATTATTTCAGTAAGGGACTCCATTGATGCGAGAGGCAAGCGATATTGCTTCACAAACACAGGAGTCATGCCAGGGTCCGTGGGGATTGTTGTTGTGTGGATGTCAGTGCGACCACAGTCATATGAGTCTACCGCAAAGAGATCTTGGAAATCCAAGAAAACTTGTTTCAACTTTTTCTTTTGTTCCAGAGTCACACAGGCATCCGCTAGGTTGACTCTCTCTTCCACCATCTGCCTGAAGCCTGGAAAGACTTCTGGTCTGGCTATCTCCGCGGCCTCCTCCAGCTGGGTGGAGAAGTCCCTGGTCAGAGTGCTGATTTGGACCGGAGGCTTCAGGTGGGCAAGGCAGCCCTCATGGACCTGGAAAATCACCTCATCCCTCCTGAAGTCACAAGTCACATCTTCCTTACCATAAGGGCAAGAAGAGTACACCAGGAAGTTCCCCCCATGCCGGGTAAAAATCCTGTCTGGTGTTGTATTGTCCTCACTGTCACTGTCAACACAGTCCTTGGGGATTGGTCCTAACAGTTCATTTACAAGATCAATGGAGAAATGTCGGTCATCAACCGCCATTCCAATAATGGTGCCTGCGGCTAGAGTAATACTCTTTAAGTCGCTGTTATCCACCTCTATTGGAATAGTGTCATGTTCTATGTTGACTAATGGTGTTGGGTTTACCCCTAACCCTTGCTGTTGGAGAGAAGCATTTAGATGTATGTAAGCATCAGGGTTTTTCAAATGTTGTCCTCTTTTAACTTTCACTTCCAGGGAGAATTGTCGGGTCCTTTCTGGGATGGTGACTTCCTCTTTAACCTGAATTTCAACTGCATAAGGTAGCAATTGAGCTGACCTAAATGCTTTTTCTGGATCATCAAAGCCCATGGGATTATCCGCTAATCGGGACCAAGCTTTGAAGTTTATTAGGTCCAAACTAATGGCAAAGCGATTGAGAATGTCACTGCCTAAGTAAAAGGCGGCAGTGACGTCTCGCACGACCCAACAATTATGGACTATGCTCTTGTTGCCAATGGAGATTTTGAGCATACACCTGCTTGGCAGGAGATGTTTTGAATTGGGTGCTTCCAGGTCCATTTCCCATTTGTCTATCAGTTTGAAGGTGGGAATGGCTGGATCTTTTGGAAGTTGGCGAAACATGGCTTCGCTGATGAAGCTCTTACCGTTGTTCACACACACTCGAGCGAGAACAGAGTCCTTCCCATCATTTAACTGAACAGGGATGAACAACTGCTCTCCAATTTGTTGAATATCAGCCAGGCTTTGAGCTGATTTCACATCTTTCTGGACTATAGGAGTGGGAGTTTCAGATTGTGGATTGGTATAGAATTTCAAAGTGTTTCCTTCCAGCGTGGAATACCACTTTAGACTGGAAGGAAGGTTGATTTTCAGAAATAGAGAGGACCCCCCATCACCAGTCTGTTGTCCTACTGCTATGACTGTCACGTCTGGAATTTGGTTGTTCTGGAAGTGAAATTCTACTTGGTCAGATTTTTGTTCAACCATGTGGCAGGTGCCGTTTAAACTAACATGGTTGACACACTGTTTTAATTTTATCAGTCGGCTAGTCTGGGTCCAGAGGACCTTGTTTACGCAATCTATTAGGGGTGACAACCTTCTCAGGAGGTCATTCCCTAGTAAACAAGGGGTGCCCTCTGGGGTCACAACTATGACCGGGTGTTTCAACTTATGTCGCCCAATTTTAATGTCCAAATCTGCCGTCCCCTCGACGGGAATTTCCTTCCCGTCAAAGTTCTGTAGTTGTCCAGGAAGAGAGGTGAGAGGAATTTGGTAATTCTCTCCCCTTCCTGCATTCAGTTCGTCAAAGGCCCTTCTGGACAGAAGGGTAGCTTGAGATCCCGTGTCCACCAGTGCCGAGATTGTACCCTGCCCCTGTACTTGTACCGGGGCATAATATCTTCCCTCCTTCTCCTCAAGGGGGCACAGATAATGCAAATTTTTGGACAACTGGTGGGCTAACTTTCTGGTTTTGGACATCGATAGCGAAGAGATTTGGGCAGAATTCTGTGGAGAGTCTTGGGAATCTGAAAGAAAAAGTTGGCAACTGGAGATCAGAGCCATTGTGGGTTCCCCTGGTTCCGGTTCTGGGCTGCCCCCCCCTTTTTGGAGGCAGTCCCAGGATGGGTTTGACCCAGGGGATTTTCTTGCTGTTGGTTCTGGGATGAGATGGTGGGCGGCGGTAGCTCAGTCTCCACATCTCCCCAGTCTGGATTTGCATCCCTAGGGACCCATTTTTCTTTGGGGGGAGTTCCCCCCTCTCTGAAGGAGAAGATCCTTTTCCCAGGATCCTCTGAGGATCCCTCTCCCTCAAATTGGAAGATCTGTACCTCCTCCTCAAACTGAGTCTGTTTGGGTCTTTTGTTTCTCCTACCCCCCCTCTGCTCCTTAGGAGGCAGACTTTCCGGGGCCAGAGATTTCGTTTCCGGTTCCTGGGTTTCCAGGGGCTGTTTACAAGTGAGGAAGGAAGCTTCCTCCAAGGCTTTACACCCCCCTTCCCCTTGTGCCTCCTCCCTGGGAACCGGTGAGTTATCGGGGTGCTGCCCCCGTCATTGTTCTGGAGCACCAGGTCCAGAGTTGGGTGCGTTCTGCGCCGGCATGCTGATCTGAGGGTTCTGCTGCGCCCTCAGTATATGACCCATATCCCGCGCCATGTTTTGAACCTGGCGCTCTAACTGGGAAACCCGCTCAGGCTGATACGGGGCCCTGTTTTCTCCCCTGGGCTGATCCCGGGAAGGGTAGCTATCCCTCCTCTGGTAATACCCCGGGTTGGGAAGATTTGGGTACCCCTCCACCCTTGGCCTCCCCTCTCCCGGATTCAGTGGTCTGGGCTCAGGGAATTGGGGAAAGAAGGATGGATGGTTTTGGGGCTGAAAGTTGGGTGGATACCTGGGGAAAAAGTTCTGCCCAGGATTTGGAGAGTTTCTGCCCTCCGGTGGGAAGTTAGGAGGGAAGTTCCCTGGGTTAGGTGCTTGGCTGGATCCCCCCCCTTGGGCTGGAGGAGTCCACACATAACCCAGGATGGGTCTGTTTCCCTTGTAACGGGGACTTACATAATCAGGAGAGCGGGGGCCCCATTTGTGGGGCTGCCTCCCTGGCTCCCTGTCTGTGACTGGCCCGAGGACCTTCTGGGCCTAGCATTATTAGGTGCAGGTAGGTTTTTAGGCCCCCCCATCTCCAAATCTAAAACGGGGGTGACCTTTACCTCTGCCACCTTGGCAGCAGCAGGGGTGGTGTTGGCTTTGGGGTTTTTCTGGGCATTACTTTTGCTATCTATCGGTTTCTGCACCTCATAGATCCGGGTAGCCTGTTCAATGACCCAATCTAAGGATCTTTTCTCGTGAAAATCCCTCACAAGCTGGGTCATGATGTATTTGGGCAAGGCATGGAAAAACGTATTTATGAACTCTCTACTATCTGTGCGCACCCTTCTTGTGGTCTGTGCAAAAGCACGCTTTAACTTCTGCACAAATTCTTGTGGGGCCTGATCCTCCCCACATTGCAAATTGTAGGCTGCCTTGCGAGCCTCTTGAGGATTTCTGTGAACAGAAAAATGTTTCAGGATGGCCGCCTTATATGTGGACCATCTTAAATGATTTTGATCCTCCAGCCCCGCAAAGAAACTGGAGTATTCCGGGGAGAATGTCCACTTTACATATTGAATACAGCTTTGGCTGTCCTTCAAATGGAAAGTCTCCATCATTTGTTCAAACAACTCTAAGTGCTCCCAAACAGAATACTTAGCGTTCTTATGGTAAGGCGTGATGACGCTCCTGATCGCCTTAATCTGCTTTAAGGGGTCCTTAAGCAAGGCCCTTTTTGCCTTATTGGCCTTTTTGGTTCGGGTAACCCTTGTCCATTCATCCTCGGACTCAGAGGCACTGCTCCCAGAGGTTCCCATCTGATCTTCCAGGTTTTCCCGGATTCTGCGAGCCTGGGAATGGCTGGCAGAATGTGGGGACCTGGTCTCCTGTGTCCTGCGCAGTTCAGAGGAGTCTTCAGATTCCTCCTTGCTGCCAGGATTTGATGGGTACCCCCTCCACTGACCTAACTGGGCAGAGGTTTTCAGGATGCCCTTAATGGGCCTACTCTCCTGGGGTTCCCCACTGAACTGTACTGTACTTGGGTGCCCATACCCGGATGCCCACCCCTCCATTCCTGAGTGGTACCGGCCTATGAGCCCCATACTTTTAGCTGGATAGTAATCTGCCATCCCTGTGGCCCTGTGCTCATGTGCACCAGGGGACATGGGGGTGGCAGAGTCCAGGGACTGAGAGGTATGAGGGCCTCTGGTACTAGGGCTCCTGAGGTTATGCTCCGGAGTTTCCATTTCCCAGCGAACCTCATCTCTATCCGCCCCTGCTCCCTGTTGCAATGCAAGAGCCTGCATTTGTGCCTTCAGTTCCTCTGTTAAGGCCTTACTCGACTCTATCAGTTTCTCCTGCATCGCTACCTGTTGCTGGAGCCTATCATTGTGTTGACAGAGGGCCTCATTCTCCCTCTGTGCTTCCTGGTTGGTCCTGGAGAACTGGGCCAGTCTTTGCTGCAGGAGGTTTACCTCCTGGGCAATGTCCCTATTGGCCTGCTCCTTTCTTGCTAGAGCATCCTCCACCCTCCTGGTGTGCTCTAACAAGTTCTGGTGTTCTTTTTGGAGGTCACCCAGTCCCTGGTGGGCCAGGTGATTTTCTTCCATTTTCCTTTTTAAATGGCAGACTTCCTGGCCTAAGGCGTCTCTTTCCTGACTAAGAGCCTGCATTTGTGCCGCCAGGTCGTCCCTCTGCCTTTGAAAGGCACCAGCATTCTGGCGCTCCTGATCAAACTCTGCCTGGGTATCCAGGTCTTTCAGAATTAGTTTGTTGCTCTCTGCCTTCACTCTATCTAGATGACTTTGCAGGGTGGCTACCTGCTCCGTGCATGCCCTGTTAAAGTCTAATTGTTGCTCCAGCTTTTTCTGGCTCTGCAGTAAGGAGTCCAAACTGTCTTGGTGCTCCTTCTGCAGGGCCAGAAATCTAGTATCCTGGTCAGCCTTTTCCTGTTGCAGTATATCCATATCCTCCTTTATTTTAGTGATGTACCGTCTGCTGTCATTTTCTGACTCCTGGCTCCTCTGCAGCCTCTGCTCAGAAGAGTCCAGATCAGATTGGGCCTTCTGTAATGCCATCTGTTGCCTATTTGCCAGATTTTGGCTTTCAGCACATCTATCCTGCATGTCTCCCATGTATAGGTACAGGTATGCTGCTATCCTGGCAATCTTATTGTGTTCCTCTTTGGCTTTAGGAGCCATATATAGCTCACTCAGGGCCACATGTAAGGGACCCTGATCTCTATATATATCTGACCCTGTTTCAGTGACCTGTTGTGTGATGGCCTGCAACCACGCATCCTGGCCCTGTTCGGTCCATTCACCTCTCACAAATAGCTTATGCAAGAGGTGCTCTCTGGCTATTTTCATGTCTACTAAGGTCGTCATTCTAGAGATTGGTCTCTGTCCTGACTTACAGAAGTTAGTATTTTATTTTTGCAGAACAGAACTTTTCTTGGAGTGTCCCTTTTGAGGAATGCTTCACAGCGTAATGCAGCGTGGTGATCCGACTGGATGTATGTATCCCGTCAGTTAGCACACTGTATTAAGCTGCACAAGTGGTATTCTAACCCAAACGTCCGGCTCGAGCCCCCAATTTGTAAGAGGATTCAATTCAACACTACAGCTAAGTCAACGCCTAGTCTAGAATACTGAATGAAAACCCTTATTGATATACCTTTATGTCCAGTTCATGCGTTCTGGATGACTACCCCTATATAACACCCCTCTCTTGGAATCCCCCTGACCCCACTGAGCCAAGAAGTAGTTCTGTTTTGCAAGTTAAAAGGTTTATTTGATAATTTAAAATATATATATCACACTTTATAATAAATTAATAATTGAATAGCACACTTAATCTGATATGATAAAGATCAACAACGGAGAATCTGGCACTAGCACACTTCTTATAATCACTAATGAGTTGACATGAAATGGATAAGGTAGCACACTGGTAAATAGGAACAAAAGTATAATGTGGTAGAGGATGCTTTATGTAAGCTCAGGTGGATGCAATATTCAATGAATGCAGTACAGAAAATACTCAATATGATTTCAACCAAACAATGTAATCACTTTTCTCTGGCAATCCCCTCCCCCCCTTGATGCAAGGCAAGGAAGTGGAAGGAAGGCACACAATTCTCAGAAATGCAATTCAATGTAATCCAGTTCAATCCCCCCAAGCTTAGACTACAGAATACAGATAGGAGTTTTGAAAACACAGGCAAAATGTTTTGATATGTGCTAGCAATGGATGAGAAATATGCTGGAAATGCTTTTAATTCCCTTTCAGAGGTTCAGGGTGAGTGGTATCTAGTTAATATTAGCTCAGCTCACACTAGCAATGATGCAGGGATAGTTAGCAGGTTAAACGAATTTCTGGCAAATGGAAGGCAAGCAGCAGCAGTTTTTAAACATGAAGAAATTTGCAAATCGCGGCAAAATTCGCGGATGCGCCGAGCGCTATTACAGAGGAACCACAAGGACTATCTCTATCGTCTTGGGGTCCTAGGAAAGCCTAGGATCTCATCTTCCAAATGAAAGTTACTGCAAGTCTCTAGCACAAACGGTTGCGGAGATATGAGCGATTAAATAAAGGTCGTTTTTCAGATTTGAAATTTTAAAGTTCAAAAAAGACACGTGCAGCTTGCAACTAGAAAATGACAAGTGACAGCTTTGCAAATGACAGGTGACAGTTAGGAGACAGTTCTACTTAGGTTAAATAGATTGAATTAGATGAATTTAAACTAAGATTGGATCTACACAGTTCTGCTGGGTACTCACACTATATTCTTGAATTAAATGGGCCTCGTCACGGATCTGGTCAGGGTTTTAAACTGGACTCTGGTCTGGTCTGGTCTGGCCTCTGCACTTCACAGTGATCTGGGTCAGCTCTCTCTGCTGGTCTGGGTCTCTCTGGGTACAGCACTGCTTTCTCTCTGGTCGGGTCCTGCCTTCTCTTTGGATATTTCTGTCACCGGGTTCTTGCAAAAGTTCTTGGCAAAATTCAGACGGCTCGCCCGGCTGTCTGAAGAGTTCAGTTGCAAAAATATTTTGAGGCCTGCTGACAAATACTCTTGCTGGCAGTGGCCTTTTTGGTTAAGGTTCTGAAGTCTCTGTTTATCTTGGAGTCTAAGTGTTGGCTCTTTGAAGATTGATGGAGGTAAGTATGGATTTTTCCGGCAGAGCGTCCCGCTGCAGATGGAATTGAAGGTCCCTATCTGTCCTGTCTGTCTGCTTTTATGTGTTTAGAATGTGGGTGTGTTCTAGCATCACTGACCCTACCTCTCTCTCAGCTTCTAATTGGTCAAACTTCCATTTATCATTTGATTGGGGAAAGAAGTGTGTGTCAGCGTGATGTCATTTTATGGCTTGCAGATAGGACACTCCTCTGTCAGATTGCACACATTCTATATTTGATAATAAAAGACATATTTCACAGTTACACAGTTGCTTGAAATTACATATACATGGTGTGGCTGAATTTAGCCATGTCTCTGTCCAAATCTGCTGTTTCTAAGAGCTTGCATTCAGAAATGGCACATAATTGACTTTTTAACTGATTTTTCAATTTCTGACATTGACCCAACTTTACATACATGTGCGCAGGGAGTATGGACATTAACTGATGAAGTTTCAGACTTTTAACATGCATACATTTAGAGTAATATCCACTTTTCCGCTAACACCCCCCTGAACATACCACCGGTTCTAAAAACCTCTTAAACTGTGGGCAGAAAAATCACAAGAATTATGGTGTCATTTATAAAATTTTCACATGTCCGCTCTATGAGTTATTCATCTTTTTAGAGTTATGTTCTGGCTCCAAAGGGGTGTGGTTTCCTCTCAGCACAAGGTAGAAATACTGGTTTATCCAGTTCTGACAAGCCAGCTTGCTCTCACAGGCAGTGCTCCTCCCAGCTTCTGCCAAGAGGAAGCTACATTTTACGACTGCTGTAATAAAACCTTTGCCTGAGTCAGGAGAGGCTCATTGTTCAAGAGGAAGCCATTTATGATCCTCTCAATAAACCCTCTGCCTGGGTGAAGGGAGTTGCATTGTTCACTCTCCTGCAGAGCACAGGTAATTCAATTATCAGATAGATGGCATATCCTTAGTGTGAGCAGCAAAAGGGCAGCTAGGCCTGGGAACACAGCTGTGACTCAAGTTTCACTCCTGATGGGGGTAGTTGCCAGGCAGAATTGGAATCCTTAAGCCAGGTTTCAGATAAAATGTCACTTTTTGTTCCCCAGTTCCTGCATTCAAATAAAACTAAACATTTTTACATATGCAGCTAGAATGCTGATTCTAAGTGCAAAACTATGACATTTCAACAGTTACAAAGGCATGTGACACCAAACATAGGTCACTCATTTAATCTAAACATTTTCGATTTTAGTGTCTTTAACCCAGTGCAACTTAAACTGCTGCAATCCACAGCTCAGCCAGTCTTGTTATAAACCTTCAAGTCACTTCAGAATATCACTTTACATTGTATCCACCTCTCAGTAAGTCTTTCTTTGGCATGTTTTGGGTTCATTTATTCAGTTTTCTACAAAAAAGTAAAATCTGGTGTTGTTTTAAATTGCCGGCTTTTGGATAGTGGTGAGTACTGGTACTGCACCCATTTTTGGGATTTAAGAATGAATTCCCCACAATTCTAGTTGCATTTGGCAATCAGCATTGCCATTCCCAATGGTTTCAGACTACTGTGCGGGTAGTCCAATGGTGGTTTTAGGCAGTGTCCTTCTGTGCCCATAACATCGGCAAAAATGGGTGGCAGCCTATTCTTCCTGCATTTCCCTGTGCATTTTCTGGGAAGCTCTGGCCATCATGATGTTTTCATGTCAGTACTGCACAGTTTTGAGGTAGGGCTCGGATGCATGGGTAAATACATCCCACAGGAAGTAGACAAATGGAGCCAGACAGCACTACCACATAGGACAGGACTGCCAATCTATCGGGCAGGACAGACATGGGGTCCTTCGGGGAAAGGGACAGCAAGGACTTGATTGACTTTGGAGGGATGCCCAGCACAGACACAATCTCTAGGAAGCTGAGCTTTGTTGATGATTTTTTGCAGTGATATGGGCACCGATTCAGACAAAGACGCAGAGGGAAGTGAGTATGAGGGAAGAGGGCGACCCAAGCATATGTTGATGGGGAAAAGCGCAGATAGAAGTGTGACCTGGGAAGCAGCAAAAGACACAGGGGGATTAAGGGGTGACAAGGACAATTGATCACAACCGTCCAGAGATGCATCGCACAGTCTAGACAACCTGATCCCAAATGTGCAGAGGCTTAGGAATCTTCCAGGGCGACAGAAGGGAGAGACAACAAAGGCATGTCTGACATTAAAGACACTGACAGACCTGACAGACAGATCAGGCTGACACGAGGAGGGAATGGGAAGATCAGGTTCACACAGTTGCCCCTACTGTAAAAGGGAGGGAGGCGACCTCAATATATACCATAGAAGCACACAGACAAGGAAAACTTGAGATGTAGGCTATTCTCCTCAACATCAGGTGTGGGAACATGGATATATGAAATGGAAAGGAGGACAGCGGGACAGAAATTAGCCATGGGGATGTAAAGGTGCTACAAGTGGCAATCCTCGGGGAGGCTGCTGATGACGTATGGAGAAGGGCTGGGTACCCAGGAGTAACCACCCAGGACACGGTGCACAGTGGCTCACCATTTCCAAACTGCTGAGCAGCTGTATGACAAGCTCTAAGGACACAGTACCCGGACACGTCAGACATTAGTGCGATTATGGCATGCAAAATGGGAAAGACGAAGACCCATTACACTACATTCAGATGATTCAAGAGCTTTGGTTCCTTGAAACGCGAGAACCGTGGGAGAAAACAGTAGCATTATTCTTCCACATGTTATGCCAAGGGTTGCCAGAGCAAGTGCAAAAGCAACTCAAGAAACTGGTGGGGATGGAGGCAAAGCCTTAGTCAGAAATGCAGCTCACGATAATACATTATTGTAAGCTATTGCAAGAAAACATGAGGTAAAAGCGAGAGGAAAGCAAGTACAGAGGAAGTTATCTAAATATGCCATGAAAGGGGCAGTATTGATGAGCACGGGAGGACAAGGGGCCTCACAGACGCAGTACGCACTGACACCTGCAAGGGCAGGTTTCTTGGGTTGGAGGAATGCACAGCATGGGTTTCGAGGAAGAGGGGGGCCACCTAGGGGATGCAGGTATGGGCAACAGATGCAGCAGAAACAAGGGGGATTCCTAGGGGGGTTTCAAGGATATGGGCAAAAAATGCAGCACAGCCCACAGAGATTTCCTAGTGGGTTCCAAGGACAGGGGAGAGAGCCACCACAGTGCTGGGTGGGCGGACAGATAGGACACATCTCGAGAGTGTGCAGAAGCATGGGAGGGATGCAACAAAATGGGGGAATGCAATACCAGTCAGCATACCAAGGGGAACATGACAAGTATTACACACAGGACAGACCCCACACCAAGGACAGACACCAACCGAATAACCGCAGACGTACAAGCCAATGACGCAGACACCACAAATGGAATCACCTATGCAGCAGTATTTGCATACACCACAGGTGCATAGTAACACAAATACGCATACACGGTAAAGCAAATACCACAGATGCAGAATAGCACACAATCAAACAACGGGACAGTGGAACGCACAGACTCCATGACAATTACTCCCATTAGGAAATGGGGGGAGTCACTGTAGTGGGGGCAACCCATTACTAGGGAACAGGATGTCCTAATACCCTCAATAGGACAGCCCACAGACAGACTTGATGTGTTCCATCCTATCGATCACACCAAATCCTGTGGAGGAACCATGTATAGGGGTGACGATAGGTGACAAGACTTGTTCCTTCCTTGTAGACACAGGGGCGACTAAATACTGCACCCGGGAAGGGAAATATAGTATGTCAGGTGATGCCATGAATGCTTAAGGATTCTCTGGGGCGACGGAAGTGGTTTCTTTTACAGACGATATTACACTTTCTATAGGGGAGCATGATCTATCCTTGCCCCTACTTTATTCCCAACAGACACCTGTAAATATGTTGGACATTATGAGCAGACTTAACATGACCATTTCATTCACTGACAAAGGGATAGTGTGCTCCACACCAGGGATACACCTTCTCAATGAGAGGGAAATCATTCAAGCCTATTGTAGACAAAGGGTACAGAGCGGGATACCAGTGAAGAGGAGCTGGTCCAATATGAGATTGTAATAGCATGGCTTCCAGGGATCCAGGGGAAGCTGTGGCATCTTCCAAATGAGTACTTATTTGGGCCATAGATACCATTAGATGAGAAAGAAGGGACAATAGTGTCACGAGAATTAGAAGCAGTAATCATGGGAGACGATTAGATAGCAGTGCATGGGGCAGATTACACAGGGCGACCATGGAGAGCAGTGATCACCATATCTGAAGGACACAGGTTAACCACAGTCACAGACAAAGAGCTATTCAAAGACAACAGATCAGATCATGAGATGGTGTTTGAGATGAGCATCACCTTTTGGTTGAAAGTTCATTACAGAGAGGTACCACAGAGAATGGCGATGGTACTGAAAGCGCCGTTGACGTTTCTTGAGGAGGACTTGGAAAAGGTACCCAACATGTTATGGACCACAAGTGCTTTTGATGTGGGGCTTCTGAAGGGGAAAGTAGGAGTGAAGATAAAGCTGAAGCCAGGAACAATTTTACCACAAGTTAAACAATACCCACTCTCAAGGGCAGCAGATGAGGGGATCTATGAAACCATTGCAGCAGTAGTGAAACAGGACATCTTAGTGTCATCAGAATCACCATGCAACATGGTTGTGTACCCTATTTGTCTGACTTGCACAACTCCTAAATGTTTACCCTGTACACTCCCAAAGAGACTCACCAGGTACTTAATAAGCTTTCAATGTGTCTGCCACTGTTGTAACCCTTCCAGGGCCTCCAACTGTATCTGTAACCAAGTACCTCCCACTCTGTAACCAAGAAACCACATATTTTTCCACCACTTATGTGACCGTAATCTTGCCTAGGTACACTTTCATGTAACAGCGCCTCAATGCCTTTGGGCTGCAGTGCGCTCTACAAATGTAAAAAATAAATTAAATAAAATACCCTGTCAGAAAGGTGACAGGGGGGTTATGGGGCCTCATTATAAGGGTGGCGCTCCCGTAATGAAGGGGGCCGGTACGGGACTGGCCTCCTTCATTACGGGAGCGCCGATTACAAGCTTCCCTTTGCGGGACCTGGATCAGATGCCTGGTAAAACCAGGCATCCTTTCCGGGTCCAGCTAGGGGAAGAGGGAGGTAATAACGGGCCAGATGTAATCTGCCCGTTATTACCTCCCTCCCCATTGCCATTGAGCCCTATAGGGGCTCAAATAGGAATGGGGAATGGTTCCTGCAAGGAGGAATTACCGGGTCCTTCTATGTCGGAATGACCCGGTTATTCCTCATTGCAGGAAACCGGTAAAGGAGCCCGGTTTGGAGGCAGCCATGGAGCTAATAGCTCCATGGCTGCCTCCAAACTCGTAATGAAGTCCATAGTGTTGTATACAGGGCTTTCACCCTCTTAACCATATTGTAGAAGCAGAATATCCTTTAGTTCCAAATCCAGCGACAATCTTGTGCAGCATGCCCATGGAAGCTGCCTACTTCACAGGTATAGATTTGAAGAATGCCTGGATTAACACAATGAATGAGAAGTCAAGGTACCATGAGAATTTATCATGCAAACTAGACATCAGAGCACTAAACCAACTGCCCAACTACTTGAGGATTTTCCCAGATAAAAGTATCAGGAACACTTATCTGAAACTGCGTTTAAACACCCTACCTACAAGATCTTGATTAACTAGAATAAACCAACTACCACTTTTGCAACAATATAGCAGATTTTGTAAGAATACAGAAATCATTGAAACAATTCATCATATCATCATGGAATTTCCTGATCTCCAAACTGAGAGAGCTCTCTGTAGAAACCATTTTAAGATCACAGACACAAGGACAGGTGCAGAGTCAAGATGGGCACAGATCCTTTTAGGCCATGATAAGAACTTGATATTCATTATTATCCAACTTTCGAATAAGATTATGAAAAATGCGGAGACAAAGACTTCCTCACGGGTACTGTGAATCACCTTCAATATTAAATAGGGTCCTTCAGATGGACCTAGGCAACATACAGATGGAGAGCACAGTAATACAGTATGTAAATGGCATATTGATCTGTAGCAAGACAGAAGAACAATGTAGAAATGACTCCGTACACATGCTGACAGTGTTAGCAGACAAGGGATACAAGGTGGACATGGCCAAACTACAATATTGTCAGACAGAAGTGTTATACATTGGACAGATGGTCTCCCAAAATGGCAGATGAGTGACGCCAGAAAGGGCAGAGGCAATATGCAGATCAGAAAAACCCACAACAGTCAGAGAAATGCAGCAGTTCTTTGGACTATGGAGAGCAACATACAGATGGAGAGCACAGTAATATAGTACGTGGATGGCATATTGATCTGTAGCAAGACAGACGAACAATGTAGAAATGACTCAGTACACATGCTGACAGTGTTAGCAGACAAGGGATACAAGGTGGACATGGCCAAACTACAATATTGTCAGACAGAAGTGTTATACATTAGACAGATGGTCTCCCATGATGGCAGACAAGTGATGCCAGAAAGGGCAGAGGCAATATGCAGAACAGCAAAACCCACAACAGTCAGAGAAATGCAGCAGTTCTTTGGACTATGTAACTACTGCAGGGCATGGGTGTTTGATTACAGCACCTACACTAGGCCCTTATTGAGTGCACTGAAGGAAGCACAGAAAGGGTAGAAGATAATGCAGTGGACAACAGACATGACTGAGGTATTTACTAAGCTACAAGGAAGCAATATGCACAGCTCCAGTATTAGGGATCCCAGACTATCAAAAGGAATTCATTCTGTTCTCACACTCCGATGGAGTAGTGATGACAGCAGTACTGAGACTGAAGACCAGCATGGGGCACAAGCCACCAGCATATTACAGCAGGAACTTAGACCCAGTAATGAGAGGACACTATCCATGCAAACAGGCTTTGGCTGCAGCTGCATTCACAATAGACAAATCAGAGAGCATTACCATGGGATGCAGCACCACTCTTTACGTGGAGCATGCTCTCATTGCAATACTGGAAAGACCATAGAGCACACTGACAACACAGAGAGCCTCAGGGTTTGAGGAGTTACTTTCTAACCCAGCTTTGAAAAGAGTGTGATGCAGACTTGTCAACCCAGCAACATTTCTCGCTGATGCTTTAGAGGAGGGTGACTATGCACATGACTGCACAGTAAACCTAGAAGATTTCAGTGACACTCACACAATACAGGAGGAGCCACTTGAGGGAGGAGATGTGCTTTATATTGACAGGTCCTCAACAATTGACCAGACAAATGGGGAAAGATATACTGGAACAGCAGTAGTGAGACTGAGAAAGGATGGGACAAGTGAGGTGGTGATGAGCGCTTGACTGCCATCACATTATTCAGCACAAGTAGCAGAATTAGTGGCCTTAATATTGCCATTGGAGTGCAGCAGAGGGATGGAAGTGATGATTTATTCAGATTTAGCTTATGTGACATCCACAGTGCCTTCTGGGCTGTCATGTTGGATGAGGACGTGTTTCAGACGTGTTTATGGGACACCAGTGCAGCACGCACTCCTATTGGGCAGATTGCTAGACATCATAGATTTCCCAGAGGGACTAGCAATCGTGACATGCCAAGCACACACAAAAGGGGAGGATCCTATCTCAAGAGGAAATGAAGCAGCAGATGCAGAGGCAAAATGCGCGGCATACTTTGGGGACATTTTAGAAATGGAACTTTCATCACACACATGCGATTGTGCGAGAACAATGATACTCAAAGAGGGGTACAACATATGTGTATTCCCTTTACGTTTTTAGACTAAATGAAGGATGCAATTTTACCTTTTGTTCTTTTTTGCAGAAGCATAAACTACAATAGCTTCTGATGCATGGGATTTGGACAAAAGAAATATGGATCCATCCTGAAGTTGGGTTGAACACAAATTAGGTAATTGTTTCTCAAACAAATACAGAAATAGGAACTGTTTCTCTGATTGGACAGGTTTTGAGTGAGATTTCAGTGTTGGGCTATTTTTTAATAGGAACATTTGTTGTTTTTTATTGTCTTTTTAGAAAAATGTTTCAAGCTACTACATGGGAAGAACATTTTCCATCTCTGTACAAGTCCTGAACATGACAGGCATTGTTAGGCAGAATTGCAGGCAGTACCCTCTGGGACCACCACACACAATTAGAACTACAGGTGTAAGCCAAACCAACCTTTGGTATAGGTCTGTACCACACAGTTTTTGGTAGCAAGCTGAGCAGCCAGGCTTATCTCAAGAGTGAATGTGAGCAGTACAAGTAATCACATAGAGGACTTCCAATCATAGTGGTTCAAGTAAACACTTATACTCAAGGTTTCTTGGTAAAACACTTATTAATGTATTACACAATCATTTAGAAAGCATTTCACTAGAAGGAGGCAACTTAATATTATAAACCAATACACTTCAATCCAAAACTCCAAGAGTTTTTGACAGTTTGAGCTCTGCTGAAATAGGAGTCAAATGGCAGTTCAGTTACTTAAAAGTGAGCAAAAGGGTGAAGGTAAGTAGAATAGGTCTTTGCAAAAGTTCTCAGAAGTAGTTTAGGTGAAAATGAATCATATGTCGGGTCACAAGCTGATTAGGCCTGCAAGTTGGGAAAGTTTCACGAACTTTCACTGCGAGAGTGGTGTTCTCTCAATAGGGTTGGCACAGTACCTTAGTATGAAGAACAAAATGCAGCTGAAGACATTGGTTCCTGGCAGGTCCTGCAGATCTCACTGTTCCTGAGCCTTAGTCATGGGGACAAGAGGGAGGACGTCGGGGACTCCTGCACTCCACGGGACTGTCAGAAAAGCAAACAAGATGGAGTCACTTCAGTTCCAGTAGCTGTAGATTTAAGGGCACAAGCTGGTGTCCCTCTCCCTGTTTAATCCTAACCAGCCTTGAGAATGGTATCCAGGTGGCTTACGAGTTGATTGGTCCCACCAAATCGAAGGAAGAAGTCGTCTTTGAAGGGGCTTCCCTGTTGAGATGAACTTGGCAATTCAGACCTGCAGCAGGGCTTCATCGGGTAAACCAAAGGTGGAGGAGTTGCAGCAGCCGTCCTCTTCCAGCTCTTCTTTGGTTCTTTCATCCCAGTGGTCGACTCTGCTTTCCAGGCCAAGAGGCTCGCCTTTTAAACAGTTTTCTCTCATTCATTCCAGCCTAGCTGTCACTCACCCAGCAGGGTGGCTGTCCTTGCCGGACAGTCAGCCAGCCAATCACACCAGAGTGCATTTGGGTCTCCTAGGAGACTAAGCACAGGGAGTTTTGGGTACCCCCTCACTTCCTGCCCACCCCAGACACTCAGACACCAGAGCCGGTCTTCACTCCTGAAGCCCGCCAAAGGCATACGAACAAAGGGACCAAACCTGTTTTGGCACGCAGAGACAAACACTAGAAGGACCTTTCCCAAAAGAAATGACAAAAAAGAAGACCGGGACCTGTTTAAACAAAGGGGCTTAAGGCGCCATCTTGAAAAACATGGCTCCCGTGATTTTTAGCTACCGGTGTTCGCGTTCGGAAAGAATCATGGTAGTTCAACATAAAACCACTGCCACCAGCCTTTTCATTAGGAAAGGGTAGTATTTGACTGCTACATGAGTAGCTAGACGTAGGGGATACTAGGTAACCCCTCCAGCACTCCATTTTAAGATGGCGTGTGCTGGGTCAAGGAATTTGGAAAGACTAGTAAAGTCAATTTCACTTTACATTCTCTGGGAAACAGTAGTTTATCCCAGAGAAGGTATTTAAACCTTTGGGAAGTCTAAAACGATATCCCTGCACTGCACTGAGGATGCTGTGTAACACACAGGAAAAGATTGTAAGCGGATTCAATTCAACACTACAGCTAAGTCAGTGCCTAGTCTGGGATGCTGAGGGAAACCCTTATTGATATATTTTTTATGTCCAGTTCGTTTACTCTGGATGACAACCCTTATATAATACCCCTCTCTTAGAATCCCCTGACCCCACTGAGCCAAGAAGTAGGTTTGTTTTGCAAGTTAAAAGGTTTATTTGAAAATTAAACAATATATATATATATATATATATATATATATATATATATATATATATATATATATATCACAATTTATAATAAATTAATATTTGATATCACACTTGAGAATATGATGTTGATCAACAATGGATAATGTTATATTGGTAGACTCTTTTTAATGGCTTAGAAGTTGATATAGAGAGGATAAAGTAGCTGAGAATGCTCATATGGCTTCAAAGACAATGCAATGATGAATGAAATGCAGTACAGAAAATAAACTTGATATGATTTCAACCAAAACAATGTAATCACTTTTCCCCCTGGTAGCAATTCACCCCCCCCCCCCTTTATGCAATGTAAAGAGATGGAAGGAAAGCACACAGTTCTCAGGAATGCAATCAAATATAATTCAGTTCCCCCCCTAGCAAGCTTAGAGGAAAACAGGTAGAAGTTTTAAACACAGGCCCAAAATGCTTTGAATGTGATGACAATGAAGTGAGAAATGTGCTAAAATTGCTTTTAATTCCCTATAGGAGTTTCAGGGTAGGTGATACATACTGGGAATGAGTTCAGGTCCGCGCTACAATGATTAATGAGGGATTATTAGGTTGGAAACGGATTTCAGGGATGCAAGAAAACACAAATATTTTTACACGTGGCTAAAATGAAGCAAAATGTCAAATCGCGGCAAATTTTGCGAGTGCGTCGGGCGCGATTACGGAGGCACTATAAGGAGTAGCAAGTCGGTTTTAGGCTTGTTGGAAAGCTTAGAATCTTAGCTTTAAGATGACAGTTTTACAGAAATTAAATCACAGTTTCAGAATGACAGATGACAGTTTTCAGCTTTAAAGATGACATAATGACACAATTCTAGGAGGCAGTTCTAATAGGTTAAAATAGTTTGAATTAGATTATTTTAAACTAAGAGATTGGGTTTTGCACAGTTCTGGCGGTACTCACACTATATTTTGGACAGGAATGCGACTTCGCCACAGATCGGGTCAGGATTGGACTGCGGTTGCCTCGTCACGGACGGTCTCTGCCTGGTTCTGCTCACTGGATAATTCTGCCTTCTGGGTCTGTCAGGCACCGGTTCTGCTCACAGGGGTCTGGTCTGGGTACAGCTCTGCTTTCTGGTCTAGTCTGTGGTTCTGGATTCAGCACTGCTTTCTGGGTACTGGCACAGGGTACTAGCCAGAATCAGACAGCTCAGCCCCGGCAGTCTGAATAGTTTGGTTTGGTTGCTAGGTTTTGAAGGCCTGTGATAGGAGTTCAGCTGTTGGGTTTTAGAGTTCTTGGAGTTTTGTTCTGGAGTCAGGAGGCTCTGGATGTGAAGTCTGAAGTCTGGATGTGGAGTTGTTTGTCAAAATGCTCCGCAGAAAGTGAAAAAGAAAAGTCCTATCTGGCTTCCAGTGGCTCTTTTTATGTGTTTAGAAAGTGGGTGGGTCGGCTAATACTGCATGCCCAACCCTCTCAAGATTTGATAGGCCAAAGGATTCTTTGGTCCCTGATTTCAGAAAGGATAGTGTGTCAGAGTGATGTCAGCCATTTACGATCTATTGAAGAAATGCCCCTTTGCTTTTACCTTAGAAATCATTGTTCATAACTACACATATTTCCCAGATACACAGTTGTTTGACATTACATATACACATTACAGATTACTTAAGGTACAATCTGGCCCAACTCTGATCTTCCTGGGGGCTTGCATTCAAAAATGACAATTTATTTTCGTTTTTAGTTGATTTACCAATATCGGACGTTTACCAAAAATGGCACACATGTACACCGCCTTTCTACCCATATTCCATTAATTTACTAGATCTCTAGCATAAACAATGTGTCTGTAATATCAATAAATAGCGGGGTTTTGCCTCAGAACATGGTACAAAGTTGAATCAAGTCTTGAATTGTGGGTACATTTCTTAGATTAAGGATCTCCAAATTGCACATTTTTGTAAGCTTAATACAATATTTTAGAAGCATTTAACTTAAACATATATTTGCTGCAATATGATTCCACAAAAGTGTCTGAACCCACCCCCAGAAACTGGGTAAGTCAGGAAACACATGTCTCTCCTTCCAGGCAGGGCTCTGTTTACAGTCCACACTGAAAATCAACATACCCCATTCAATTGCAAGGGTCTATTGTGTTGGGTTCAGCAGGCTGAGGTCAACAGACCAGGGGGCCACTCTGCATTTGATTAACAGAGACCTGTGATTTCCTGGGCTGTTGCTGCTCAGGGCTGGTGTGAATGCCTCCCATGAACAGAGACTCTTTGAACTTTTAATTAACTAAGACTCCTTCTGATCAATGCACAGTTCTGCAAGACAGCTCTCCTGTCCGAGTTTAGACCGCTAGCGCCGGTTTGTGGACAAAGCTGGTACTGCACCCATTTTTGGGATTTGTCTTGAATTAATGCATCCCAAAAAGGGGATTTTACTTGATAGTATATAATCCTTGCTTAACATTATTTTGATGGGAGTCCTTACAGTAGAGTGGTGATGTGGAACCCCCCACAGGAAGGTTGAATCTTTAGAGTGGTCTTGTGCCCATGATTTTAGCAACTTTTTGACATCAAGAACATGAATTCCCAACAGCTCTGGGTTGCTTTTGGCAATCAGCCTTGCCATTCCCAATGGTTTCAGGCTACTGTGTGTGTAGCCCAATGGTGGTTTTAGGCAGTGCCCTCCAGTGCTCACAACATAGGCATACATGGGCGGCAGCCTATTCTTCATGTTTTCCCTGTGTATTTTCTGGGGAGTTCTGGCCATCATGATGTTTTCAATGCCAGTAATGCACAGTTTTTGTGGTAGGGCTTGGTTGCATGGGTAAAACATCCCACAAGCCGATGCCTATGAGTTATCTAAAACTCCATAATCAAAGAACACAAGTGTAAAACACACAACAAAATACATGAAGGAGTGGGGAAAAAAGGCTCACACTCTTTCCAGGTAAGAAAATCAAGTCCTCAAACATGCAGCAAAGTTGCTGGGGGTCTCTAAGGTGAAGGGAATGAGCACATTTATGAGAATTCTCCCTAACAGGCGTCATTACCCATTTATGGGCATCTAGATGGCATAGCATCGAAACCATGGTTAAGGGATGTTTGTTAATTATATAGGGAGTAGTACGCTAGTGGGCAGAATACTCCACAGACACCTATAGTCCGCTATTACTTGTATGGTGTTTTTTGTAGTGGAACAATTGAGCATTAGTGAAAATATGCTTGCCACAGTAATATACTTATGAGCCAACTAATTTGTGGTGACGTTTCCATTTCTTGCACAGAAAAAGAGTTTACTCTATATAGACCTAATCACTTGATGGTCTTTTTTGATATACGTACCACTTTTTAATGAAATAGATAGCGTTGTTAAATGTGTAGAGCTATATGTATATTTGTGATATGCTTGTATGTTTGTTTTTAAAGAAAATAAGTATCTATTGAATAAAGATTTTGATTATAAATAATGTGGATACACAAATAGCCTACACTGAGTTCTAGTCTGAGCTTTCCAATAAGACTCAGGGTTCTTCTTTCCCTTTTTTAAAAATAATTTAGATAAGAGTACTGGTTCTGTGAGGCATCCTATCTGGTTTTGGTTTATCAGCTCATCCCCAGATGCCCACAAAGAAGGGGAGTCCCACTTTTTTGGTTTGCATAACATATTACCAGTGACACAAATTATGGAGCTTCAGGGAGCTGCACCCAGGGAGGAAAAGGAACTGTGGTTTAGGAGGGGATGTACAGTATCTCCAACAGACACCTTGTGGCTGAAGAACAACACAGGGAAAGTGGTTATGCCACTCGCAGTATTGCAAACAGCATTGACAAAGTTACATTATCCAACCGATAAAGGGAAGGAGGTGATTGCCGCCCATATTGGAGAAACATGGTTCTGTCCTAACTTGGTAGAACACATGGCCAAATTCATGAGTAATTGTTTGATATGTAAATAGTTTGCTGCAGGTCACACATTGAGGGAAATGAGAGGAGCCATAGCTCGGCCAGTTCGTTCATTCCAACATCTCCTCTTTGACTATGTCAACATGATCCAAGTCTTCCAAGAGTACCGCTATATGATAGTGGTCGTGTGTCCATTTTCCCGTTGGATCGAAAGCTGGTTCTTGTTCTCATCCTGACACCCTTAGAGCGTCAAAATTCCTGGTCTGGGAAGTTTTCCCACAATGGGGCATGTGTGAGGACCTGCAGTCTGATGGCA
This sequence comes from Ambystoma mexicanum, assembly GCF_040938575.1. Classification (NCBI taxonomy): domain Eukaryota; kingdom Metazoa; phylum Chordata; class Amphibia; order Caudata; family Ambystomatidae; genus Ambystoma; species Ambystoma mexicanum. The sequence continues at coordinate 462,739,616 of NC_090930.1, read as the reverse complement.
CTCACTTCGCCAATGTGATGTTTCAAAGTGCACCAGGCACAGCCCCGTTCAAATTCACCAAAATATCCATCCAGGAAACTGAAAGAATTATTGCATCCTTGAAGCCCTCTAACTGTAAGGTCGACAATTGCCCAGCCCAACTAATTAAGGATGCTGCAAGGGACCTAGCCCCCTTCATCACTGAACTGATCAATGCCTCCTTTTCTACTTACACTGTCCCAAGCAATTTAAAAGAGTCATGGGTTTTACCTCTCCTTAAGAAACAAACTCTAGACCCCGATATCCCCACTAACTACAGGCCTATTACCACGGTACCCTTCCTTCTCAAGATAATAGATAGAGAAGCCTATCTACAAATCCAGTACTATCTTGAAACAAATCAGCTTCTAGGCTCCCGCCAATCTGGGTTTCGACCACAACATGGCACAGAGACGGCCTTAATTGATCTAAAGACTCAGCCCCTGCAGCCCCCGTAAAAGAAAAAGAAAAAAGAAAAGAAAAGGACGCTGCAGCGCCGGTTCCTGATCACGGAAGTGAAAGGGAACTGGCGCCACAGGGACTCAGTGTGAAGAAGAAGGTAAGTGGGGTTTGTTTATGTTGGGGGTGTGGGTGGGGGTGTGTTGAGGGTGTGGGTGGGGGGTGTCATTGGTGTGTTGTGGGTGTGGATGGGGGTGTGGGTATGTATGTGTGTTTGCATGAGAAAGGCGCAAACTTTTGGTGTTTCGCACCTTTGTCATGCAAACTTTCCGGCCGCGGGCAAATCAGCTGTGGTCGGATCATGTAGATCCCGCCTATACTTGCAAAACTCATTAGGGCATGCCGAGCTTTCCTAACACAAGCCAGTTGTATTATCCTCGCCAATGCCCTAATACTTTCTAAACTAGACTACTGCAACGCCTTATACCTGGGAGCAAACAAATACATTACTGACAAAATTCAGATACTGCAAAATAACGTCCTTAGAACAGCCCCAAACTTACCTACTTGAGAACACGTATCTAATATGAGAAGAGAACATCACTGGCTAAAAATCAGAGACCGAATTTCACTTAAAACAGCCTCACTAACTTTTAAGTGCCTTAATAATGCAGCTCCCCCTTAACTTGTGGAGAGAATAGTCATAAGAACCTCGACCCGCCCCAACAGAGCTGCCAACTCCCACTGCCTACAGATAGCTAGATTTAGGATAAAAAAAACAGGTGGAAGTAGCTTCCCAGTCAAGACGGCCCAGTATTGGAACACACTCCCACTCGACCACAGGATCGATCAATCCTACTACAGCTTTAGGCAAAATATTCTGAAATGGCTACGTTCAAACGACCTCCATGACTCACTGATGCATTTTGTACCAGTTAGCTTCTGAACCCCTCCTGGCTTTTTACCAGTTACCCCGCCTTTTATACTCACCTGCTTATATCTATCCCTTTGTATGTATATATGTACATTCCTTACCAGATGTGTCAAAATGTGTACGTAATATTTCTATATATACCCCATTACTATGTAACTAAGCTTAAAGTATCCTTATAACCTGTACTCTGTTGCGCCCAGTTACCTAAGGGTCCGGTGCGCCCTACAAATAAATAAACAAACAGACATTACAACCTTGCTGGTCATCCAACACAACTGTTCCTGTGCTTGTTACTCACAAACAAACAGGGTGTGTGAATGCCTCAATGGCCTGCTTAAAGACGCCTTAGCCAAGACTAAGAAGAGTCTGAAAAGAAATTGGTTGCATTGCTTATCCTCAGCCCTGTTCGCCCTGCTCAATAAGCCCAGGTTCGACCACCATTTAACCCCACACCAGGTAGTTACAGGACAGCGCATGCAGCTTCCTCTGGCACCTCCCACTAGAGAAGTTAAGGATGCTGAAAATGTAGCAAATGTATTGAGTCAAGAAATGTATGAATATATGACTTCCTTGATTGCTAGTGCCTCTTTTATTTCTCACCAGATAGAACGACACCAGTAGGGGCCTGAAGCTGGCGAGGAAAGCAACAGTGTCAACAGGCAAGAGGACCTACTTAAGCAGCCACCTGTATACCCTGGAGACCAGGTTCTCCTCAGGAAATTCTCTAGACGGTCTCTAGACACCCAAGTTCATGGGTCCCCACACAGTTGAAGCAATGACGCAAAGAGTCATCAAATTAGTTATAAAGAGCATTTGGAATCATTTAGGTGACATCAAGCCTTACAAAGCTGTGGCCTCACCTGCCAATGACATCGACATGGCCACCGATCCTCCCCAAGAAGAGCAAAGAGACAATTTGGAATCAGCACTGCCGAGCAGAGGACACCCAATGGTTAATCACTCACGAGCAGCAGAGTTAGGGCAAGGACTTTCCACACATCCAGAGTGAGGCTACGCTGTCATTTATTTATTTATTTTTATTAAATTATATTCACAAGCGGTGATGGACTATTGGGAGAATCTTGCTTGATGGCAGGTATACTATTTCCAATTGCGGCATTTAGAGTATCTATCTCCCCACCACATTTGAAATCACGATGATGCGAGGTTAAATAACTAAACACATCATCCAATTTAAGGGAGTTTTCTTTGATTGCCACCATTAGATGTGCTGGATCTATTACCACATTAGATGGTATCTCAGTCTTTGCGCCCTCAGCAACTTCTTTGGCAAAAGATTGTGTTCCAGCAAATTCAGTTGTAACTGCCTCAGAGGTCTGTGTGTATTGATTCTTTCCCCTCTTGTCTACAGTACTTAAGGCTTTTAATAAGCATGCATCCACTAGGCCCTGTCTTTCTGTTTGGCCAGTTGCCTGTGCAAGTAAGTAACCTTCTAATTTGGATATTTTATTTGACAGACCCAACATTCCTTCTTTTAAGGAGTTCACATGCATATACGTTAGTTCATGACCCTTATCGAGTAGATTCAATAGTGAGGTTATTACAGGAAAGCTCGTGTTTTCTCCATATTTTTTTCTACGTTGGGAACTTTTATCAGTTTTTAAATCAAAGTGTTTGCTTGCCCTTTCCTCAAGTAGATTCTCTTCTTCAAATTTCTCATTCTTGTAAGGTTTAGGTGGGAGCACTCCCCCCTCATTTGATCATATGTTGTTAAATATAGGAGAACTACTCAAGGGTCTCACTGGTCTCTCATGGTAATGTTTGTCAAGGCGGCCACGTGGGTCAGGAGACTGTACATCTTGTAAGTTATCTAAACAGATTCTTTCTACTTCTGATGATAAAAATACTGCTGGTGATCGGGGATTTAGAGCTATGCAACATCGTTTTTCCCACTCATTTACCAGTGCAGGCGCCATAAAGGAAACATCAGAGATGTAGTTAGGTATATCAGTGTGTGTACCAATGTTGTTCATCGATACATGATCACTCGTAACATCATACAACACTGTAGCATTAGCTAGTTTTACCTCATGCATATCTTTGCTAGCATTCATTACCCCTCTCAATCCATTCTGCTTATAGTGCAGCAGTTGCTCATTCAAGGCATCAGTAGGTTCAATTGCTAGTGATTGCATACTGTAAGGAACAGTATTTACGTCCATTGCCCGTTCACTATATAGTGAAACTTGTAGTGCTAGTGGAGTTGTGTCAGCACTGGAATTGTGCAATTGAATTGGAACAGTTGCGTTTAAACCAATCTGTGTATTGTCATCCACTAACTTTTTCCACTAAGTAGGCTACCCACCATGATTGAGCCTTATTCACCAAAGAATATATCAAGTGAGTCAACCACACTATGTTTTACCTGACTTGACTTTACTGATATATTAATCACCAATTAATACTTGAAGCCAACAATAACATTAATATGTGATCAAACGAGCACCAAAAGAAAAAGGAAAAGAGAAAACAAGGAAGAAAATCAAACTCAATAAAACCATACACTGGCACCAAGAACAGCCTAGGTTCAAATATAACCAAAATGTGAAAACATAGAATTAACAGATGAGATGATGGTGTTGATAAGTTAAGCTGATCCAACCTCCAACCCCCTGCCGACCCGCCGAACAGCCAAACAGCCCAGCAAACGTGTGTTTTGTAATTGGAAGATCCAATCAGGATGTGCCTTCGGTGGGGCCTTCAGTGGGAGTCGGGGGCAGGACTACAGGGAGAGAACAAAGAACAACAATCAAAGAAGGTTGTGTTGATGTTAGCCACGTACGCAGTACGCGGCACAGAGAAATTCTCTGAGGAAGCCTATGTGAGAAAAGTCACCTCAAGTCCAAGTAGCAATAGGACACTAACAGTCCAGCAATGTGAGCGTGGTTCGTCTCCTTATAAACTTCCTTCCTTGTTTTTATTGCATTTCTTCCATGCTGTCCACTGATTCTCAACCGGATACCTTCCAAGGCCAATTTGTCCAATTTATTAGAAGGTCCAACAGATTCCGAGCACGTTCCCTAATGTGTATTATCACATCTTCATAGCATATTTGACCCAAGCTTACCCACAATTAGAAGGAGAAGACTAAACAATCCTTGCAGTCCACAGAGACTCTAGAATTAAGACTCTGTGGGAACAACCATTCATTTTTGCCATGACAGATTATATGATCAACGGGGCTTGAACTATTACAACACTAACAAAATAATGCATATTTTTGCGCAGTTCAGGCGGGCAACTGATATCTTCAAGCTGCACAAGGATCCAAGCAGCACAGGTAATGGAAGGGGTCATTAAAAACATGCTCATCGTGTCTTGTCTCTTTTTTCCAAGTGGTGTTTTTGCCCTTCTCTTTTGGCGAGTATCCCTTGTATGTAGTTCTTTCCCTGTATACGTTACTAGCACTACCCCAACTCCAGCCGGTAGAACAACCATGACAGGTGGACAGGGGAGCACTGTAAGCATGATAAGGAGAGGCAAGCGCAGTGCTCACACAGACATGGGAGGGGTGGACCTATATCTGACTGACACGGCTCGAGCTTCGAACAATATGTGGTACAAGCACATGACCAAAGTAGGTAAAGAAGCCACTGGGGAGGGCTGATATGTCTGCTCACTAATCAGCTATGCCATGAGTGCTTCCAGAATGTTTATAGCAACTGAAATACCAGCAGCAAGAGCACAACGCATCATGTACATGTCCATTGTTACAACCCGAGGAAGAGTCCAGTGGAAAACAACATTGAGATGGATGTCTCAGGCAACATTCCCCTATCAAGACAGTTGTATAAAGACCCTAGACATGATGAACAATTACTGGCAATTAGACCAAGCAATACAACACGTAACTGACGGCTCACAGAAAGGAAAGACAAAAACAATAACACTAAAATAATTACCATGCCAGAAGAGGGGGGTCAAGGAAATAGGAGGTGAACCAGGATGTTGGGAAAGACCACAGTTGCTCGTTTATGGCCAAGTATACACAGCAGAAGGATGAAAAGAGGAAGTAGTAGGAAGCAAAGCACACACCCTCGTATAAGCACCAGTGAACACAGTGCAAGCAGAAGGAGACAAGTGCCTGAAAGAATGGGATGCGAGCATTAAGTTGATCACCTGGGTAGACAATGAAGCTGCAGCAATGTTTATAATACCACTGAAGAAACCAGCATTATGTTACCAGAATGAAGGTGCGCTAAAGGTTGGAGATAACACAGAGTCCAACACCAACCCGGCGTGTCGGTAGTGGCTGGGAAACTGGTGCGGCTTGATGCGTTCAGACATGTTAGAGGGTCCTTTCCACTAGCATTATCACAAAGGTTGGAGACGTGAGTCCCGCGGGCTGTGCGAAATCCTTAGAGCTAGAGGCGGGATCTCCCAACCACATCTGCTGGAGTTCCTTGAGAGTCACTTTGTGTTTCTGTCTGGTAGTCTGTGCCTGTGAGCTGCTGTGTTATCATCAAGCTGCAGTCTTTGTGGTTGCCTGCGTCGGCACAATTCTCATCACATGATACTTCGGTATTGTAGCATTGCAGGTGGGAAAGTGTGTTTCTCGTTTTTAGTACACTATGGCCATAACCAGAGCTCGTGCCCTAATGGGGGCTTTAAATGGGATGTCTGTTTATCTAATGGACTCTCCTTTACAAAGCAAATACATGGTCTCTGAATCTCCCTTATGGCCTCCACAACCTTTGTTTAGCCTGGGGATCTGGGATTTGGCTTTTTCCGATCCTTAGCCTTTTAAGTATGAGTACGATCCCAAGTGTGACCGTGTGCCTTCTCTTTATGGATTTGGCAAAAAGCTCCCTGAGAAGACAGCACCTCCAGCAAGATAAATTAGAAGCACTTGAAATGGAGATGGATATTTATTTGGGGATTTCCTTGGTCAGGCCTGATAAGAAAGCGGTCTCCTGTCAGGAGAATGAGGTGAATCTGTCCAAGGTCCCGCACTCTGGAAACACCATTTCACTGTCACCCATCAGTAGCCTGGAGGTTACTATGTCAGTCGTTCATCTACAGTGTTCCGGGATGAATACTAAGCCAGTTAGCAAAAGATGCCAGGGAGAGAATTGACAATCAATCAAGGAGAAAATCATCTCAGGTTTAAACCAATGTAACATTATGGATCAAAGAACCTTTAGCCTAACCAATGTAAACAGAATTGAGCAGTGGGAATCTAGACAATCTTTAAAGAATAGGGCCTTTCACTGGCTACAAGTATGAATGGGGCTGGGATGTATTCAGATGTATGACCTTAGATTTCTATGCATGATCCAAGTCAAGGATTGTTCCACTGAGGTTAATCGTGATTGTATTATTGTGGGCTGTGGACTTAGCACTCTTCCAGCTTTTTTGAATCGTTGAAAGTCTTTCTGGAATGGTTACCTTCACTCTAAAATTCAGATTATTTTATGATGTGTATTATTTTGACAAAAACTGGACTTGACCTTTTGATACTATTTTTGGTTCAAATAGGACTTTATGGTGTATGTACTTGTCCTGTGTTTTTTGTTTGTCTTATGTGTTAATGTGCATTTCAATGCCAGCGGGCTGTAGCGCGTTATAAACAAACAAATAAATAAATAAATAGAGTGTAGGTACACAGAGAAGTATCCAGCAATGAAGGTTGGCACAGCAGTATTAATTGACCACTATTGGGTGTGTGGTCCAAGGCATATGAGAAGCTGTCACCCAACTGGACATGAAGATAGACGACTTCCCTAAGATGGATACTAACAAGAGAAAGAAGAGATTGGTAGAAAGGGAAGAAGAGGGAAGGAAGAAATGGTCTGTAGAAGTGAGTAGAGTGAAGAGAGACAACTATTTCTCATCAGAATCAGAAGCATCACTAGGCGATGTACCACCTGAACATGGGTTATTCAGCAGGGCAGAGATGCTTTACGTGTCAGTAGTTCCAGTTGTCCAGACATATACAAATGCAAAATGGTTGCAGATAACCAGATGGGAGCTGATGCAGACAATAAACTCTACAGTGAATAGCTTCAGTGCAATAAAAGAAAAGCTCTGAGCAGTAAGGTTAATGGCACTCCAAAACAGATGTGTTCTAGACCTTCTCACAGCTATGGGAGGAGTAGTTTGTGCCCAGATTGAGAGTTCCTGATGCCCATTCATGCCTATTCAAAAATATATAGTGGTTACCTGAATTAAATCCCTGGTCCTTTAGGTAGACATACAGAAAATATAACACAATGGACCAGTGGATTGGGGATGACAATGTGAACTTATTCTCTTATTTGTTCCATGAACATTATTTTATTCCAAAATACAAAAATACAATATATTTAATCTGAATATATACATACAATAATTATCTCATACAATAGTTTTCTGGCTTACAACCATTTATCCCATCACACATTCATACTCACACTCTCATATCTGAAATCTACCTTAGCTTCTCACAAAGGTAACATCGCATATATCACCATCTGTAATAGTTGGTTTAACACATTGTTTTTTTTACCCTTTCTTCAATGCAGGTTTATTTGTCTGTGTGTCAATATTACAAACAGTATTACAGGTCAACACATGTTTCGTATGTCTAAAACGGGCACTACCAATCTAGCCCCTTTGTTGCTCCAACCTTCATCAGGACAAAAAGCAAAGTACCAATTATGTCTTGTTTCTGATAGACTGGAGTGAGCCACACCATCTATAAAACACATAATCATAAAACCTATTATCATTTGTATATTTTTCATCGTCATTTATTTAATCACTGTTATTCTGTCACAGTAACTCTCCTAATAGTTACGCACATCCCAATCACCTCCACATTTAGTTGTCGGAGGGGGTGAAGATGTTGTGGACTAAATCCTTCACAGGCTCTCCTATTTGAGTATATTCTTATATCTTGGCCTGCAAAACGGAAGAAACCCAGGTTATGCATGCCTGTTGGTTCAGTTCAAAGTATCTTAGCATTGACCACAACATTTATTTGTTCTGGGTGCATAGGTTGTATACTCACTTTCAGTTTAAACGGATAGCCCGCGTGGTAGCTAGGTCTCTAGTCCTGCTGCATTTCTTCTATGGCCCAATAGTCTTGTTCACAATGAGGGGCAAATCCTCTTGGTTCACCTGAGCTGGAAAAAAACACTTTTTTAAGTATGCCGGATCACCTACTATGGTGTCCTATTCTCACAAACCCTGTATGTAAATAGCGTGAGTATATTACCAAACTTACCGATTAAATGGAGGGCATCTCCTCAATCTCTGTTCTTAAATTTCATTATTTTACTGGTTGCTGATGACCATCGTCCTTTCAGCTACTCCTCTTTTTTCAGTTAATTTCCTGTAAACCAGTTTCACAGTACCTCACTGGTTCACACATCAAATGTCCGTATGTAGTGAAAATCAGAGCGTCTCTTATCAATATTGCGTTTGTCAGTTCTATTTCTACACCTTAATATTAGCAACTTTTTCCATCGCCGTTCCTTACTTCATCATTTTAACCCTCTCAGTTATTGTATATAAAGTGCAAATGATGCTCTTGGTGTTTCCTCGTATTTGCATGATACATTTTTTTGTTCCCGTTTATCTTTCTTTAAGGCCCACTTTCCGTGCGGTATAGTGCTCCCCTGGGCAATCCCCAGCTTGCTCGTATTTCATCCGCTTTCCACACTGTCTAAACGCATCCCTGGGCTTCTCTCATCCCACTCACATTAAACCTCCACATTTAGTGTTTGTGGGTATTTAGGAGCACATAGGGTCTCATTACGACCTCGGCGGTAGCCATGCCGCTATTGGAGGCATGGCTGCCACCGAAATCACCTCCGGATCCGGTTTCCCAAAATGAGGAATTACCGGGCCATTCCGAGTTCGGAGAGCCCGGTAATTCCTCCCTCCAAGGACCCGGACCTTCCCCATTCCCATTTCAGCCCCCATAGGACTGAATGGGAATGGGAGAGAGAGCAAACAACGGGCCGATTATGAGTTGGCCCATTGTTTGCTCCCTCTTCCCCTCGCGGGACACAGTAAGCACGCCTGGTTTTACCAGGCGTGCTTACCTTGTCCCGCGAGCGGACCTCGCAATGTGGTGGAACAGGTTTAACCTGTCCGCATCCTTTTGCGGCACCCGTTAACCCGTTCCGCCAGGGTCGTAATGAGGCCCATAGACTCCCTCATATACATGCCCCCATTGTCGTATGATATACCCTACTTCTACTACAAACCTCATCTAGTTTTCATTAAATGAGCATTATTCTGTTGTGCTTACCTTGACACACTGCTTGCGGCGTTCTGGCACTCTCACGGGCGCGTTCGTATCCGCCCTTACTCATTTACCACTACTCTATGTTAGCTCAATATTCATAGAAAGAGGACGAGGACTCCCCACGCTCGCTAGTTAATATATTTCTTATAAACATGCTTGAACGAAGTGCATGTAAAAATTACTTGTGTTTGTTTGATTATTTTATCTCAACTGAAGGAATAGACAATCCTGCTACAATAATTGTAATTCTACTCCATCATTGTTAGGGTCAGTTGCCATGGTAACGCAACAGGACTTCTCCTTGCATTAGGATGTTCTTTCAAGACATCCCGATATTATTTAGGGTTACACATCACTGAGGCTGGTGGGATCAAAACCCCCACTTGGGATCACGGCTAATATTATTGTTTTGTTCAGCATCATTTGCCATAATGATATAACATAGGTCCTCATTACGAGTTTGGAAGTAGCCATGGAGCTATTAGCACCATGGCTGCCTCCAAACCGGCCTCCTTTACCGGGTTCCTGCAATGGGGACTTACTGGGTCATTCCGACATAGGAGGACCCGGTAAGTCCTCCTTGCAGGAACCATTCCCCATTCCCATTTGAGCCCCCATAGGGCTCAATGGGAATGGGGATGGAGGTAACAACGGGCACATTATGAGAGTCCCGTTGTTACCGCCCTCTTCCCCTCGCGGGACCCGGAAAGGACGCCTGGTTTTACCAGGCATCCCATCCGGGTCCCGCGAAGGGAACCTCATAATCAGCCCTGACGGAATGAAGGGGGCCGGTCCCGTCCCGGACCCCTTCATTCCGTGAGCACAAGCCTCGTAATGAGGCCCATCATTTCTAATTTGCATTGGGGTGTTGCTAATCACTCTTCCGATATTATCACAGGCTACATGTGACGTGTAAACCAGTTAGCCCATAGTTAGTGATTTGTTAGTGAAGTAAAGTTAGTGAAGTCGCTCAATGATTTCCAGAGACTTCCTATGCGTCATGTATCGATGGTAATTTTCTTCCTTCCTTTCTCATATCATCATTTACATGCCCTAATCATATTGTGATGGGCATATTCAAAATCTCTGTATCAGTTGTCCAACCTCATATGGTATTACTCAGTGTTGTACTTCACTGCCCCTGTCTTCACAGTACATATGTGATGTCACTTTCCTGTTTACCTTATCTTTTTATGATAAGGTTATTCCACTCGACGGAGACATTGGCCCTCATCACAAGGTTGGCGGAATGGGTTTACCGGCACGGTAAAGGTGCCGGTGCCGGTAAACCCATTCCTCCCTACCACGAGGTCTCTTTGCGCTACCCGTAATCGACGCCTGGAAAAACCAGGCGTCCATTCCGGGTCCCGCGAGGACACCAGGGAGCTAACAACGGTCTCCGTCATTAACGGGCCCGTTGTTAGCTCCATCCCCATTCCCATTGAGCCATAAGGGGGCTCGAATGTGAATGGGGATGGACCGGGTCCGGGTTCCTTGGACGGGGGATTACCGGGTCCCCCAAGGTTGCGATGGCCCGGTAAGTCCTCATTTGAGGAACCCGGGCCCGGAATGCGGTAAGGAGGCAACCATGCCCCTAAAAGCGGCATGGTTACCTCCAACCTCCTGATGAGGGCCATTGAGTCTCCGCTGTACTGTGTCTAACGTGTATATCCAACGTTGCTCTATCCGTTGCAATGTTGTTGCCATATCTCTACCCCTAGTCTGTGGTTTGATAGATTGTAATACGAACCATTTCAGATTTGTATCTTTATGGTTCAGGCGGCACAAAATGGTCTACCGGAGGCTTGTCTACCACTCTATTGCGTATGCAGGACCTGTTTTCGGATATCCTCTGTCTCACCTCTCGGGTGGGTTTATCAATGTATATCATGTTGCATTCATACCTGCTAATGACAGAGAGAACAGCACACAGACAGACGCAGTGGCAAGATTATTGAAGATGCACGCCAAGATGGGCGAAGAAGCGAAAGGGCTAGGAAAAAGACCAGAGCTGGTTGTCATACATATGGTCCTGGATGCCATCACGACTAGCAGACAGACTGAAAACATTACTAGGGGGACTAATATTAGTACGAGTGTGACTGTGTGTGGTGAACATATGCATTACACAATGTCCCAAAACTACTGAAAAGACAATAGGGATGAAGGTGATGGTGGAAAGAAAAACACGAGATAGTAGAAGAAAGAGATAACCTGATGACAAGGAAAAAACAATGTCCACTGGTCCCGACTGAGATGATAACATTCGACAATCCTTTTGACAATAACAGGTACCAGGAGAAATGGGTGTGGTGCAACCCAGAAGGAGAATGCAGCTATATGACCTGGAGTTTTGATGACCATGCAAATTACTGTGGACATCTTGGAGGAGTAACGAAGATATGGCTACAAAGAGCAAGAGTGATGAAGTATGGAGGATTGGTTCACATGTCGACCAGAGGGGGGACTGAAGAGAGGGTCCCAGGATTCCCCCTCATGCCCATGAACATGACGGCCCGAAGAGTTAAGTACGCACAAAGTCACTCATTATTCGGACATCCCCAGGAGCACCAGTAACTGACACGTATGCAGAGAAGTACACTCCCAGGCAGCCATTGAAACCTTATCCAGTGAATGTCCTTATGGATACAGGTGTTTCAATAGTGGTCATGGATCCAAATGCCATGATGGGTGATGTTGACTAATGCCAAGAAACCACTGTGCTGACATCATTAGTGACACCACAACCTAGCCACGTTAGTCATGAAACGCACTCACAACTATGCACAGCTTTACACAAACACACATCTGTATACATGAAGATCATGCTTACACAGTTCTGTAGATTGAGAATGGATACATACACATACTGTCAAAGCTTTTATTATTTTTCTTATTAGCCAAGTACAGAAACGCTGAACGCAAGACAACAAAGAGATGCAGAGCAAGCTTGCAGATGCTTGTGGCAACTAAACATATGGAACTACAGGATTACATAAGGAGCTTGGCAGGACCAAATACTACTAAACTATAGGAAATATAGCACTATATAAGTGTGCAGAAATCATAGTATAAGTCTAATGAATATCACAGAAGGCCGGAAGCCGCAGGACAAGAGACGAGGGAAGTAGAACCAGGATGCACAGAGCGGGAAGGCCAGGGCTCACAGCCAAGGTCAGAGACAAGCAGCACATTCCAAACTTAAGACGACAAGGAGCCACCTGCAGAAAAAAAGAATATATTCTCATAGTTGCAGACCAGAAGAGCTTGATTTTGTGGTCCACAACCATGTGATGAGGCCGAGCTAGACAATGGTCATTCACTGTGGTGGGAAGGCGAAGGCTGGGAGCAGAACTGGGTCCCAGGCCTGAGGAGACCAATTCCAGCCAATCAGAGGACAGAAACCCGGGGGTAGATGACAGGGGCTGAGGGCCAATGGTAATACAGCGATCCTGCAAAAATGTAATAGTTTCTTGGGGAAGGGGCAAGCCAGCCACCTGACTTGGAAGAACCAACTGGGTAAGATGGATAAGGGCAATCTATAGTGTCTACCACTCTGATCACCCATTGAGTATGTGTGATACGTTTTTGGGGAGGGCCCAGGTGCTGATGAATCAAAAAGGCTGAAACGTTTGTTGGAATTGTGATTCGGAAGATTTTCGAATGTCCTGTATGAGCCCTTTTAATAAACGATTGTTCTAACTTGACGTTGGCTGAGTCCTCAGGCTGTCCTGGGGGCAGGGTTGTGTGGCCTTTGGGAGCTGAACAGGTGAGCTCGTAGTAACCCCAGACCTCTGCCATACCAGACCTCACAACAACTGTGCAATAAACAGCCACAGTAATACCAAACGGAAAAGTGTTCAAAATACAACAGCACATCAAATCAATCTGCATATTCTACGGTTCGGTAAGCATATATCGCAAGTCATGAAAAACAATGTGTGTCCACTACTCCAGTACAAATGCCGAGGACCACTTTGAATACCATTTAAAGGAATGTTGTGGTTCACACCCTCACTCCCAAGTCAAGGAATGCAAGGTCATCTTCATACGTGCCCAGTATGCTCAGTGTTTTATCCCAGACTTGACATAATGAATGAGACTGTATGCAGGATTTATATGGCGGGTGAACATTCCTGTTGGTAATGCACTGCTCATACTGAATTCTTTCAAATTCATGGGATGCGTCCTAAAGCAGACATCGTGACTGGTAGCCTGGCAGGTTGAGTGACTGTTGTGGAGTGGTAATATGCTTGGAGCTACTGGATCCAATTTACAAAAGACTTTTACAATGGCGCAATCCCATTAATAATTCTTTGTAAATCAGGCCCAGTGTGTAATCCCACGGCATTTCATAAAATTCTGCAATATTGCACTATAAAATGCACTGCTTGGAGCAGTGGAGGGGTTACATTGAAATTAAGGTTTGTAGTGGATTGGGTTGTTGTACCCCAATTGTAAATGTAGAGTTGCGGCCAACGAATGTCATGCTTAGGTAGCCTGACATGGAGCAGCAGTGGAGCATTAACTGGCAGTCTTGTGTAACTGAAGTTACCTGTCATGTTCCTTAGCCCCATCCTTGCATGCTGGAGGAGTCCTCAGAGTTGTTGAAGACACGTCCTCATTTTGGGCTACATACTATTGCCAAACTGCAGCAAATACGGGCCATATACCATAGCGACAAAACACTGCTCACCCACAAACAGAGGTTGGCACCTTTCCCTCCCTCCAACAAATGAGGTGGGGAATAAAATGGGTGATACTAACTTTTTTATTACCTGTGATAATGTGCAGGGACAGCTTACATTTTAATGTGCCAGATGCGTGAAGGTGCCGTGTTTGTTCGGGACATTCACTATTGGTTTACACTACTACAGCTTTGATAGTGACGTGTGATCGAGCATGCTATTACATGGCAGGTGTCTGGGCCTCATTACAAGTCTGCCGGTCTGGAAGTAAGGGTGCTGGTAGTAACGTACCAGCACCCTTTCCGGACCTCCAGACTAGGAGAATGGCTGCAGGGGCTGGTGCTCCTCGCAGGTCTAACCTGCCGGGAGCATCTGTCCCTGGCCTGCAGGCATGGGTTTCACGGAAGCACCGGCACCCTTAGCAACAGTGCCGGTGCTTCCGTGTACCCATTCCCGTAGAGTCCTATTGGACTCCACGGACAGCTCACCAGCTGTACAGACGAGTAAAAACACACCAGGGCCCGATTATTAAAGATGATGCACTTTGCACACATTTCCAGGCTTATTTTACACTGATATTTGAATGGTCACATTTCTGTGATTATTACACATTGCGTTGGTTTTAAGCGCAAAGAGCTGCAATTATCGAATTGATGTGAAGTACTTGTTTGATAATTTCATACTTAGCGCCTCTTTGATAATGTTGAAGGCAGTTGGAGGCAGTTGGCCTCCCTTGCAGCATATTAATAGCTCAATGGAGCCACATTGACAACATTGAGGGCACGGCTGCCTTTCTTTTTCTGGGTAACTGTGGACGCTAAGTGAGATGGGTCTGGAAGGGGAAAAAGTGGGGCTTTTGGGGGGCTGACAAAATGAGAGTGACACTGGTGCATTTATTTCATGAACTGCCGTGCACATAGGAAAACAAATAGGTGCAGTGCCATAGCACACAATGCAGGGGGACCCCCCTGTGAGCCATGCTGAGGCCCCCCCCCCCAACCCCAAGCTCAGCAACAAAGCATGGGTCATGCTACACTGCGGGCCGGCCTGCATCTCCACGCATGCTTTAATGTTTTAATCCGACCTTAAATATTTCAACTAGTGTAGAAACAAGGCGTTGTGACTAGCTGTGGGCACCCAAATGTACCAGCCGACTCTGTGCGTGGCCAGTAATATTATGCAAAATAAGGCTACAATAAGAAACCATGCTGATACTGGATCTAGCAGTATCCCCATATACAAACATTCTCATGTTGGCTTTGCCTTGGACTTAACTCCAATGATCCTGTAAAGACGGGAGGGGGCAATCCCTACTTTTGCCCTCTATATGGTTGGGTAAAGGCACATAACAGGCTCTCAATTTGGTAACAATGGGCAAGCAGCAGCCAGGTTTAAGCTTTCAGGAGGTGATGCAGGCTGATTCTGAAGTACAGTGAGTCCCCAAGCCCCACAAAGGAATGTCCACACAATGTTAGGTGATAACACAGCTACTTTATATAAAATAAGATTCAGGAATATATATACATTTAAATAATAACATATTGTACTTGGAAATAATTATTCAAGAATGGCAAATATATACACTGTATGTGGTAATACACAATACATACATTCAGTAATAGATGCACTAACTGCAGACAGTTTTAAATAGGCATGTGATTTCTTAAGTGAGGTGTATCAGCATAGAATAGGGAAGAAAGACAGGTTAGTTGTGAACAGTGGCAGAACGCTTTCTTTAGACTAGATATATAGAAGATCCCCCCACCTGGGCAGCCTGTAATGGAAAGGTTACAGAGTAACTTAACCTGTCTTTGGCAGCCCAGTTCGGGTGCATAGGTCACTATTGATGCCTGGTTTTGGAATATTACAGTTTTCTGACTTTCGGTTCATTGGTGCTGCAGCCGCAGCACGGACCTCTAGACTGCTTTTGGTGACCTGGAATCGACCACTGGACATCTTTGTTAGCTTCCGGTGGTGGGAAACCCACCAATGGACCTTCCTCTACACTCAGATACTCTGGACTCTCTCCAGCTGGGGAAACTGGGTAGTGATGATGGCAAGGATGTCCCTTGAAATGTTCTTAGGCAGTTTGGAACATTCGCAGCTCCGGGTGTCAAGCAGCACTATGCCAGGTGTAAGGAACTCATGGTGACAACAGTAAAGACAGACACAAGTGATCACAGTTCCAGGGTGTTTATTAAACTGTAAATGCAGGTTGAAAAAACACCTAATCTAAACCTAAATCTAAGATTGAAGCAAGCGTTGACCATCAAAAGAAAACTAAGGCCGTCCTGGTGGCGTTGTGTCAAAATAAAAGGGCCTACAGTAAGAAAAACCTATTGCCAATTCCTCTCAACTAATTACACAAAGGGTGTGGGATAAGGGTTTAACAAAGAAAGAAGTGTTCACAAATAATAAGTCAGGATTTGATTTCCAGGGGTTCCCCTTCCGCCCCTTTTTCTGCACGGGAGAAGGTGGGACCTTGGAGCACAGCACAAACTCGAGCCTTTGCAGTACGAGTACGTATCAGCTATCAGGTTCTTCGATGGGAAAATCTCTTTGCATTCAAAAGTCTCTTGCCTTTGAGGCCTGATGTATCCAACAAACAAACACAAAGTTCTGCTTCACGTATACCTTGGGTGATGGCTTCACCCCTCGGTTCCCCTACTTCTGGGTGTAGACCCTTCACTAAATCGTATTAAAAGAAATTGATTAAACAGCTCCTTTTCAATGCACTTTGTGTGACAACTTTCCACCCTGAATCTCCCTCTTTTGGGCTCGGACCCCTTTTTAAATGTTCGCCTCACTCCTACGGGTTCACTGTGGCTTTTCTTGCATTCAGGAGTTTCAATGTATTTTTAAACAGTTCATCAGGCTTTGCCCTTGGTTTACGGCTTCCCTCTGCTGGGTTCTCTCTCGCCAACTTCTACCAAACAGTTCACTATGGGACTTCAGACTTAGCCCCTTCTCGTTAGCCTCCCTCCACCGGGTTTCACTTTTGCCAACTCTACGAAACACAGTTCATTACTAATTTCACCATGCGGGATCCATTTCCCTTCTTCGCAATCATCTTTCTGTCAAAGACGTTCGGCGGTACAGAGAATATTACAAAACCCCTGTATGACCACTTTGACCTCTCTTCGTCTCTTCCCAATGCCTTCTGGTTATGGTAGTCACTAGTTGGGTAATCGCCCAGAGTTTTCTGCATGAGCACCCACGTGGTGCCACACACATCTGTTGCAGGCTTTCCCCCACTTTCTCAAAAGTTCCTTTAAGCTTTCCAAAGTTCAAATCATCTGTTTGGCACTTTTCATTCAACACAGCTCGTTTTCTTATTGACTCCCCCTCGACTCACCGGCTGTGATGAACTGCTTGGCTTTCTTCTCCTTTGAATCCAGGTTGGTACCCCAGAGACCAGCATCTCTCCTTGGCTTGGCTATCAACGGAGGAAGGTCTTGTGTACTTCGACATTTGCTGCAACACATGCTGGCCTTTGTTCGTGGTCTTATGTTTCCGTCTACGGAGGTGTCATGGGCCTTGAAAGGAAAGGACCAGGTTACCTCTTCCCTTGTCACCCTCTCAGTATTTGCCGTCTTTCACCTCCTCTTCAACTGCCATGCTAAGTTAGCTCTCACTTCGTGCGGTCTGCCTTGCTCTCTGTGTGCTTTTGTGCTCTACCTTTTATCCCTGTGGGGAAGGGAAAGGGCCATCAGGTGTGTGTAATTCTGGTCAATTGCCTGAATTTACCTGACCCTTGTATTGGGACATGTCAGGTAAATTGCTCTGGTGTTAGTCCAATGTCTTTCGTGTTATGGAAAGTGTTCAGGTTGGAAAGGGGGAGGCAGTGTTTTGGAATATCCTACGTGGTAGGGTGTGGAAAAGGTGTTAAAAGAAGGAGGATATTGCGTCTCAACCATCAGTGTCTCACTCCCCAAGGACCCCCCCCCCCCATCCAGGTGATCCTCCCTCACTGGTCCACCCCCAGGAACTGGATCCAATAGTGTTGGCCATGTCCTGGCCACCTTAATGACAGATCCCCGGGTACAAGCTAGGGAGCCACCTTTAGATTTCTCACACAGAATACCCTTTCTTCTGGACAGTAGACAGCAATGGCTTCCAGCGGTCATGAAACTCACCTTCAGACTGTGGGTGACACCAATGGACTTCTTTGACTCGAGATTTCCAGTCACTCCTCTTCAGGACTCACAAAGACCCTTTCTCCGGACAGCTTGCACACATGACTGGTTTACAGGGCACTTCAGATGAAGAGTAGAAATTTGCATGATGGTTCCTCATAGCTCGGGGAGAGGTCTCCTTTGCAGGTCCTGTCTGGATCAGTCCTTGGAAGAACACGGCAGTTTTTGGATTACGTGTAGAAATGCAGCAGAAGACTTGTCCTCCAGCAGGGCTTCAAGGAATAGATTCTTCATGCTTCAGCTTCTGAACAAATTGATAGGTGAGAGGTCCCCAGATACACAAATCTGTTCACCATTCGCTCTGGCTGACCCAGGCTCAGTCAGCCAATCACGCAGAAGGGCACTCATGCAGGCAGGCAGCCAATCAGGCTCACAGGCATTCAGGTCATTGACTCCACTCAGACACCCATAACAAAGAATGTGGATTGGGGTAAGTACCCTGCCTTTCAGCACACTACACTGCATTTATGTAAGTTTCAGTCAGAGCTGTCTCATTCATTGTGTCACACACACAGAAATCAGACACTCATAAGACTGAATGTGAGTTCACCTAAGACTCCATTCATACAGGTCCCACCCCTAGGGTGTACCCACAACCCACAGCACCTGGGAAGGCTCCAGTCAGTCTGACAGGAAGCTGCCAAAGAGACATATATGGTATTTCCACCCAACAGCCAGTCAGGAGGAAAGGGAACAGATACATATATATGATATGGCATTTGTAACGCGCCTATACACAAGTGTTTCAAGGCATGATGAGGCAGGGAGGGGGGAACAAGGGGAGACAGACAAACGATCCTACTAGTCCAGGTGTCATTCAGATCGCGCAAGTGCATGGGTAGGGGGGACGGGAAAAGTGCAAGGGGGAAAGGGAGAGGGGAAAGTGCAGTACAAAGTGATTAGTAAATGTAATTAATTAATTAATTAAAATACAAGATAAATAATAAGGGCCAGCTGGTGGCAAGTGCTGGATAAGTGCAGACTAGTGCTGGGAGGGGGGGCTGTAGGGATACAGAGACAGTCCCGTAGTGCGGGGGTTGCCAGGGAGGCAGTGCAGGGGAGAGTGGCTGGGCCAAGGAGAGAGTGGCTTGGCGAGTGGCCCAGTTGCTGATTCAGTACAGTTTCAGTGATTTAGCAGGGGAGAGGGGGAGAGAAAGCAAAAGCAAAGAGGAAGGTTTTGAGGTGCTTCCGGAACCGGAGATGGTTCTCCTCAAGTTTCAGGGAGGCAGGAAGGCTGTTCCAGGGGGAGGCCCCTGCTGCGGAGAGAGATCTCCCCCCAACTCGTTGCTTGGAGAAGCGGCTGACCCTGAGGGAGTTGGAGGTGGATGAGCGAAGAGCTCGAGAAGGAAGATATTTAGGAAGAGAGAGTTGAAGGTATTTTGGCCCAAGGCCCCAGAAGGCCTTGTGGACAATGCAGAGGGTTTTGAACTTAATCCTCGCAGCCACAGGGAGCCAGTGTAGCGATTTCATTCCTGGAGAGATACAGTCCCTGGGCTTGAGGCCAAGGACAAGTCTTGCAGTCCTGTTCTGGATGAGTTGCAGCGGGCGGAGAGTAGAGTCAGGCAGATTTAGATAGAGGCTGTTACAGTAGTCCAGCTTCGAGAGAACCAGGGCTCTGGAGACAGTGAGCTTCTGGGGGAAGGAGAGGAAAGGAAGGATACCTCTAAGGAGGTACAGCTGGTAGTGTGACTTCTTAGAAACATCAGAAATGTGAGGAGAGAAGGAGAGTGTGGAGTCGAAGATGACCCCGAGGTTTTTTGCCTTGCAGGTAGGAGCAGGAAGAGGGCCAAGAGAGGCCGGCCAGAGAGCTGCAGGGAAGGAGGGAGTGGGTGTGCCGATGAGTAGAATCTCAGTCTTACTGGCATTAAGGCAGAGGTCGTTGGCGGCACACCATTCCTGGATAGCAGAAAGACAGTCCGAGATGAGGGAAGGAGAAGAGGAGGCCGAGGGTAGCCTGAAAATGAGCTGGGTATCATCCGCATAGCACTGAAAGTTGGGGCAGAGAGCAGCGATGCGGTGGGCAAGAAGTGCCAGATACTGGTTGAACAGCCAGGGAGAGAGGTTAGAACCCTGGGGGACACCACAGGTAGAGAAAAAGATGTCAGAGAGGAAAGATCCCAGTTAGACCTGGGAGGGTCGATTTGAGAGGAAAGAGGTCAGCCAGGCCAGAGCCTGACCAGTGATACTCAGGTTATCACGGAGACGGTTTAGCAGGATGGTATGGTTGACAGTATCAAAGGCAGAAGAGAGATCAAGCAAGATGAGAACACATGGAATGTTAGAGTCAAGGTTCGAGAGGAGATCCTCACGGATGTTCAGGAGAGCAGTTTCTGTGCTTCTGGCGGCTCTGAAGCCAGACTGATGGTCATGAAGGCTACCAACAGATTCAGCATGGAGATTAAGCTGGGAGATGGCCAGTTTCTCCAGGAGCTTGCCCGGGAAGGGAGTGATAGAGATTGAGCAATAGTTAGCTGGGCAGGAAGGGTCGGAAGAGGGTTTCTTAAGAAGAGGGTGCACAAGGGAGTGCTTGAGAGGGGATGGGAAGACTCCAGAGACGAAGGAGTGATTGCAGAAGTAAGCAAGGGCAGGAGCCAAGGAGTCAATGTGGTCCTTGATAGTTTTGGAGGAACAGGGGTGGACCTGTTTTGACGATACTTTCATAGATCGGACTTGTCTCGAAACCTTGTCAGCGGAAAAAAGGGGAAAGGCAGAGAAGGAGAGAGGAGGGGAGGCTGCAGAGGGGGAAGAGGCCGGGCAAGGAATAGAGGGGGGGAGGTGATAGGAGGAGAGTGAGGACAGGATGTCCTGAGTTTTTGAAAAGAAGTGGGAGGCCAGTGACGATACGGAGGGCCTGGGAGGGGACAGGAGAGGTAGATACTGCAGCAGGATTGGCCAGCTCCTTGCAGATTTTAAAGAGTTCGGCCGAATTGTTAGATGCCGCAGTGATGCTGGCTTGGATAAGGGCTCTCTTCTTGGTGAGAACGGAGAGCCGGTAATGCCTTTGGAGTAGGCGACAGGCCAGTTTGTCAGAGGATGAACATGAAGCACGCCATTTCCTCTCTGCCACCCTGCACTTGCGTTTAAGGGTGACGAGATCAGAGTCATACCAGGAGTTGCATTTGGCTTTGGGCTTCAGGCGGATTCTCATGACAGGGGAAAGGATATCAAGAGTATCAGATATAGCAGAGTGGAGAGAGGAGAGGGCTGTGTTAGGATGGGAGTCAGCCGAGGGGGGAGGAGGGACGAGAAGGTGGCAGCGAAAGCCTCAACTGACACACGCTTCATGGGTCGGATGACCGAGAAGGAAGGTGGCAGTGATGAGGGTGGCTTTGCCTGTGGGGTAGGGAGGGTGAGGTGGGAAGAAAGGAGAAAGTGATCACTCCAGGAGAGAGGAGTGGAGAGAGGGACAGAGAGGGGAAGGTCAGAAGAGATCAGGGCATCTAGAGTGTGCCCTGCAGAATGGGTCGGCCCAGACGGGAGAATAGAGAGTGAGAGAGAGTCGCAGAGGTCGCGAAAGAGTCCAGAGGGGGGACCAGAGGCATCCAGGTGGATGTTGAAGTCTCCAAGAATGAGGAGTTGAGTGGTTCAGGACACGAGTGAGGAGGAGAGGTCCGCCCACTCGAAGAGGAAGGAGTAAATTTGACCAGGTGGCCGATAGATAGTAGCCACGGTGAGGGAATGGCTAGGAGAGAGAGAGAGTCGGCAGACAAGACATTCGAAAGAGGAGTAGGTCTGCGTGGGAATAGCCGTGGCAGGAATCCACTCAGGGAAGATAAGGGCCACACCCCCCCCCAGCACGGCTGGGCCTGGGCACGGAGAGGATCTTGTAGCCGTCAGGTAGGAGTGTGTCAAAGCTGGTGATAGAGCTGGCCGTGAACCATGTCTCAGTGAGACTGAGTACGTCAAGGTCCAGTTCCTCAAGAAGGCGGCAGATATCAGAGGAATGTTTGACGGCAGAGCGAGAGTTAAGAGTGGCAATGTGGAGAAGGTTGCCATCTTTAAAGGACTTCCGGGGAGGGGTACAGATCAGAGGTACGCCCTGCGGAGGTGAAGAAGGAGCAAGGGAGGGGGCAGGGAGGGAGGGTAGAGGCAAGGTAGCCGAGGACAGAGAAGGGGGGACAGCAGGAGAAGAAAGGAAGTTGATGAGGCGCGGGAAGCGTCTATCAAAGAGGTGAAGGTTGGCCTGAGGGCCTTGGACCAAGACGGTCCCATTAGCGTAGACATTAATGATGGCCTTAGAGGAGTGGAAGGAGGCCAAGAGGACATCCCAACGGGTGCCGCCATTAATGGGAGAAGAGGAGAAAGGAAAGAGCACAGAGACCATATGAAGGGTTCATAGGTCAGGTGAAGGCACGAAAAAGAGGATGTCAGTGAGAGTTTCCTTAGATGAGGCACTGGTATAGGTGTCAGCGATAGGGAGGCCTGGGTTGGAGACCAGGATGTCCTTTTTAAACTTTTTCCTACCAGATTTAGTGAGAAGAGCAGGATAGTCAATGGAGAAGCAGTTAGAAAAAAGAGGAGAGATAGAGAGCACCATGGGATAGGAGGGGGGGAGGACAGGTCAAGCGCAAGCAGACAGGAAGAGAGCGACAAGCCCTAGTTTACCACAAATTCAGGACACAGTGAACACAGTAAAGCATAACAGGTACCCAGTGGAGAGGCCACCTAAGTTTGAAAATCCTGCGAGGGGAGAAAAAATCCCTAGTTTAACACAAATTCAGGACACAGTGAACACAGTAAAGCATAACAGGTACCCAGTGGAGAGGCCACCTAAGTTTGAAATTTCCTGCAAGGGGAGAGGAAAATCCCAAGTTTACCACAAATTCAGGACACAGTGAACACAGTCAAGCATAACAGGTACCCAGTGGAGAGGCCACCTAAGTTTGAAAATCCTGCGAGGATACATATATGGTGTTTCTGCCCAACAGCCACTCAGGAGGAAGGGACAGAGCCAGGGATTCCCATGACTTTAGGAAAGCAAGGTAAAAGGCAATAAAAACCAAGAGGGCCCAGGGGCCATCTTGTCTATTGTCAGGAATCCACTGATTCCTATGGCAGGGCCTGGGTGTCCCAGAATGGAGGACACTCAGAGCCACAGCCAAATCAGCATGTAGCTGTCACCAGCCCATACCCTGCTCTGTGGGCAACACGCGGGTGCATAAGGGTATCCCATGGGTGTTGTTCACCAAAAGGAAAGCATGAAGTGCTGGACTGCCAGAGGTCTCGGCTGGACCTCAGTGGGAGAAAACCTAGAGATAAAACACACAGAGAATTGGGCGGACAAGGACTAGGAGGCCCTGTCCTTCCATAAGGCATTTCAGCATCACATATCCTCATAATGGACTATGCTGGCTTGGAGGCTGGGAGTTATAGGTTGCAGACACCTGACATATATTGTGTGTCCAGCCTGTCGGCAGTCATGTGCATTTTTGTGATGCATCCAAGTGATGCATTGCTTTTTCCGCACACAAAAGGCTAACACACGCTTTCTGTAAAAGCATCCTTTTAAGGCCTATTTACCATGTTTTGTCCTACCACTAAGTTTAATTATACTTACCCGTGCCCCTGTATTTATGAATTCGTTTTATTATGGATTTTATTTCTCAAGCATCAGAATGAGCCCCCTCCCCTTTTACAGTGCTACTCTCGCAGCTGATAAGTGTGTTCTCTTTTACCGTGTTGAACTTGCATCTTTATTACAGGTACGTCCATAGTTTGCCAACAGTGCAGAAGTGCATGTCAGTGCAGCAATGTGTCATCTGAAGTATTGCAATATGTCATTTACTGCCCTACAGAATCATGTTATATTCCTATGACTTTTTATATAATGTCTTGCGACATTGGTGTTGTAAATGCACCATTTTGACCTATTTTAAACATTACTCGGCAGGGACATGTCCTGAGAGTGGTTTCGGGCTGCCTCCGTTTTTATGTTCCCTTGCAATTAATATCTTGCAGTAGCCACTTTAGAAGTCCACCAGCTGCCGCTGTGGATTATGTTTTTAATTTTGGTAGATCAAATGTTGCAGCCCTTGGGAGGCACTTTTGAATCCGAATCGGTCCCCAGTCACATTGACTTTGACACCCCAGCTGTAGGACACTGTTGATCTAAAAAGAACGGACCAGTTTAAGGGAGTGCGTACTTGGCAAGTGTTTTCTTTTCCCACAAACCTTCTATTAACCTTAAATCCAAATGTTTATTTTTAAAAATGCTTTCCTCTTAAGAGCAGTCATAAATATATTTGGAGACCTATCTATTCTGCTTTGGGATGTCATTGTGATAGCCTTCAGGTTAATTTATTGCTAAAATATGTTCGCATATCAGTTTCTAACACCAAGGGAGAGGTGCAAAAATGATGTCATAAATGTTGTATTCTTACCATTTAAAGTTGACTCAACAATGGAAACAGAACTAAATGTTCCAAACCATCTGATAGTTGGCTGCGTCTAGGAAACCTGCGAGCACTCGGGATGGTCCAAAACACATTAAAAACCGCCACTCTTCAGTATACTGCCTGTTACTTGATAGATCTTTGCCAACATCTGTCAATATTATATTCTGAGAAAGTGTCCTGATCTGGGAATATATGCACTTTACGACTGTCTTTACTTGGAGGGAGATGCGCACCCAAGCAGCTAATAAAAGTGCCGGACCAGACTGGATCAGGCCTACAGGATCCCACTTTGGTGAATAGACTGACTCCAGTCATTGAAGCAGTGAATGCTCCAAGGAGTCTGATGTTTGAAATCCTTTCGTCCATTTAGAAATAAAAGGAGGCATATATTAGTCAGAATCATGTATGCGTATTAACCGATGCATTCACAAAACTGTACAGAAAATTAATCGATGATCGATGAATACAGTGGCTTGATGAAAGAATATGATATGTTGGGGTAATACGGATTAGGAAAAGGATTTAGAACTGCAGTGGAAACATAATCTGGATTCTGCATTTACAGATTTATCCAAAGCCTTTAACTGTATAAACGAGTCCAGGATGTGAACAATCCTCCAGAATATGGGCTACCAGTTACTATGAACATGTTGGTCGTGTTGTGAAATGCCTCGGAGGGCAAGTGCACCCCCAGCTTCCCAGCAACAAGGGCGTGTACCCACTCTTCTTTGTAATCTGTACAGCAATGCACTTCATTGACATCTGGAGAGGTTGGGTGAAGATTCCCCAAAGACAGGGACATTATTGTTTTTTGGGTTTTTTTTGGTTTTAAATATATTTTTATTTTATCTCAACCAAACAACATTACAACGAAACATAAATAAAACACTTCAAACAACAAAACCAAACGAACAAAAAGTAAGGCACTGCAATCCCCATCCCTCCCCCCTATGAGCCTGTAGAGTGTTCGCCATCAGTGTCCGTTCCGTGCGGTGGGGCCTCATCGCTCTCAAGTCCAGCCGAGGCCGATCTCGCACCAAACAGCTCAGCTAACAACAACTTCCATGCCGTGAGAGAGCCTATTTCTTCCCCATCCCCTGCCATACTGCCATCTTGCCACGCTGTCGTTTCGGCATCTGCCCATTTTTGGAGATCCCGCCACCAGACCTCCACTCGCGGCTTGTGACATTTCTTCCACTCCATGGCTATCCTACGTTTGGCAAGCACATAGGCCAGATCTTTAAGTTTATCAACATGTCGAAGCTTACGCGCCCTGGGATACCCTCCCAGCAGACAAGCCCAAGCCGAATCCACCTTAAGTGTGATACCCCTCCCTGCCAGCCTCCGCGCCACTTCACCCCAGTAAGTTGCAATCACTGGGCACGCCCAGAACATATGTATCATGTCCGCATTCTCTTCGTTACACTTGGGGCACGCCTGCCGCCCACTACCTAGGAATTTGGAAATTCTAAGGGGGGTCATATATGCCCTGTGCGTAATATAGAGCTGTATCTGCTTGAACCTGGCGTTCCTCGATACCTTTTTGTGGTACCCCAGGGCGCGCTCCTACATCCCATCCGACATCGGGGCCCCCATCTCCGCTTCCCACTCCAGTCTCAGGTGCCCTAAATCCTTCCCAACCTTTGTCATCAACATCTCGTACAACCTAGAGACCTCGTGTCCGCCCTCTGATGCGTCATACATCGTCTCCAGCGTGGCATCCGGTTCATCGGCCAAAGTAGTTTCGGGCCACGTGCTCCGGACCTCCCGGACCACCCTGTGATATGTTACATATTGACCCCTGTGCAGTCCCGACCCTGCCTCCAGTTCATCGAACTCCATCAGGGTCCCATCCTGCCAGATGTCGCCCATTGTAATCAATCCCACTGACTCCCAATACGTCTGGATAATAGTTCTCAGCTGCCCGTCCTCCTTTGCCAGGGCGATCAGAGGGAACTGCGGCATACACGGCGAGGGGTCACCCATCATCCGACAGGCACGCCGCCATATGTTCCTGCCAAGGGCCAGCATTTTAGGACGCGCTCTCATCCATGAGCCAGTCACCCAAATCACCTCCCGCAGATAGAAGGGGGAACAGTCTTTCCCTAGCAGCCTATGTTCGGGGGTCTCTTCATCTGAAAGCCACCTGGCCACATATTGCAGTTGCGCCGCGATATAATAGGCCTCAAAGTTCGGCAGCTTCACGCCACCTTTCTCGTAAGAGTTCTGCAATTTCCATAATGCGACCCTGTTGCGCGTGCCATGCCACAGGAAATTCCTACACACGCTATGTAACCTAGCAAAAAACTTCCTAGGTATCATATACGGGATGTTATTAAAGTAATGCAGGAGCCTGGGCAGCACCACCATTTTAAGCATAGCTCCGCGACCCATCATTGCTAAAGGCAATCTTTCCCAGAACCTCATGCACCTCTCAATCTTTCCCACAGCTAGTTCAGTATTATACTTGTGTTCTTCCTCGGTCGTGTGATACACGTCAATGCCCAAATACCGGAAGGAGCTCGTTGCCCACGGGATCCGCAGCACCGGCAACCTCTCCGCCGGTATCCCCACATAACTGCCCAGCGGGAATAATACGGATTTCTGAGGGTTAACCGCTATGCCGGACAACCAGGCGTACCTCTCCAATACCTCCAAGATATACTGCAAATTCTCTTCCGGATGTTTCAGGTATAACAGCATATCGTCTGCATACAGGGATATAAGATGGCACTCTCCTCCCACCTCTATGCCCACCGGATCATACTGCTGCCGGAGGTCAACTGCTAAGGGTTCGAGGGCCAGTATGTACAACATTGGGGACCAAGGACATCCCTGCCTGGTACCTCTGCCTAACTGCCATCTGTCTGACACTACTGCACCCGTACGGACCCTAGCCAGAGGCGCACTATATAATAGCTCGGCCCACCTCATGTAGCTTGGTCCCAGTCCGAACTGCCCCAAAGCCGCCAGCAGCCATGGCCATCGAACGGAGTCGAACGCTTTAACCGCGTCCAGCGCCACTATTGCCATTTCGCTGTCCTCACTGCCCCCCCATTCCACCACCCTGTGAAGGCGCCTGTGATTGTGAGTAATATTCCTGTTCGGGACATAGCCCGTCTGGTCAGGATGGATCAGCTTGCCTATTACCCTCCGCATTCTGGCCGCCAGGACCGCTGTCAGGATCTTGCTGTCCTGGTTCAGCATCGACAGGGGCCGGTAGGAGCCACAATCATGCCCCGGTTTATTGGGTTTGGGGAGCGGTACTATAATCGCCTCCCTGAGTGATTCCGGCAGCCGCCCCACCTCGAACGCTTCATTGAACATCTCCAGCATGGGCGGGAGCACCTCCTCCCCATACGCTTTATAAAATTCACCGGGGAACCCGTCTGCACCTGGGGCCTTACAAGTGGGCAGCTGCCGCACAATCTCCTGCAGCTCATCCAGAGTGATCGGAACATCCATCTCCTCTCTCTCTTCGTCACTTATCTTGGGCAGGCCTATGTCTTCAAGTACTACCTCTATCTCCTCCCGGCTTCCCCCCTCTCGATCCTCATATAATGCTTGATAATATTCTGCGAATGCTCCATTCACCCCTTCCTGGGTGTCCTGCTCCACTCCCTTTTCAGTGATAACTGATCGGATCGGGGATCTTGGGGTCTCGCTCTTATACAGCCAAGCAAGAAGCCTGCCCGTCTTGTCTCCCCCGGCATGCAACCTCTCAATGTACTTCCTGTAATTCAGATTACAAAGCCTGTCCCAATGTTCTGCGCACCTCTGTTGCAGATTAATGACCTCCTCCATGTCCGTCTCCCCCTCCCCCAGCTCTCTCTCCAACTCAGTCTCGGCTCTACGCAGATCTGCCAGGACTCCTCCCATTAATCCTTTGGATTTAGCAATGGCAACCCCCCTCATTACAACCTTAAAGGCCTCCCACAAAGTACCAGCCGACTTGACGCTGCCTGTGTTCGCTTCAAAATAAGCAACAATCTCCTCCCTCACTTCCTCTCTGAAGACTGGATCCCTGAGCGCTTCCGCCCTAAGGCGCCATGTTGGAATACGCGCACGTGGGGGACAAAGCTGCCAACGCATGACCAGGGGCGAGTGGTCCGAAAGGACTCTCGCCCTGTAGTCTATCTGGTCACACTCCGCGACAACGTCCGGAGTGGCGAAAAAGTAATCCAGCCTTGTGTGTAACTGGTGCGGGGCAGAGTAATGTGAATATTGCCTCACGCCAGGGTGTCTCGTCCTCCACACGTCTGCCAGGCCAAGGTCTACCAGCAGCGCCTGCAGTACTCTAGCCGCCGGGCTGGGCCTGTCCACCCTGTCATCTGACCTGTCCTCCTTGGGTCTAGTACACAATTAAAGTCCCCTCCCCAAATCACAGGACCCCCCATCCCCTCACCCAGTCTAGTGGTCAGTGTCCTGAAGTATGTCGCCGTGTCACGGTTGGGGGCATAGGTATTTATAACGTACACTACTTTATTTTCCACAAGCCCCCTTACCATGACCAGCCTCCCATCAGACTCCACAACCTCCCCAAGTAGCTTAAACGGGACATGTGGTGCAACCCAAATCAGCACACCTCTAGCATAGGCAGAATATGTAGATCCAACTACAGTCCCTCTCCACTTTCTCCCCACCAGTTCCAGTTTATCCCGTGTCAGATGTGTCTCCTGTAACAAGGCGATATCTATCTTTTGTCTTTTTAGGTACAACATGACCTTGTTACGCTTAAGGTAGCTGTTAAGCCCTCTAACGTTCCACGTTAGTATCCTAAGGTCCCCCATGATGCATCAGTAGCTCCCATCCCTCTCCCAGGTCCACTCGCCTCCCCCCTACCGCAAGGGCCCCCATCCCCAGTTTCTCTCCCAGGCTCATATAAAAACTGACCCACCCCACCCCCCTAACCCAACCAACTGCCCAGCTCCATCCCTGGATCTCAGGCATCCCTGTGTTCGGTTCTCTCTGGAACCCAAGTAGAGAACCCGACAGGGTGTCACCCCACACACCGTGACTAACCTAAACTCAAACTGGGGTACAAAGAACAGTCCCCGGAGGCTCCCCTCCCACACTACCGTATCCGCACACATGGACCATGTTCCGAAGTCCTAACGCATACAATACCATAACAAAGTCCCACAGACTATATTCCAGTCCCAATATTCATCGCCCAACCGGGCCCGCAGCGTCACTTACCTCTTCCCGTTCCATCCGCCATCCGCTCATCTGGCTCTTGAGGACAATTTTGTGCATCGAGCCATTCCATGGCCTCCTCCGGAGTGTCAAAAAACAGTGTCTTAGTCTTAAATAATATCTTCAATCTGGCCGGGTAAAGCAACATATACTTATACCCCGCTGCCCGCAATCGCCTCTTGACCGCCCCAAAGTTCATGCGACTACGCTGCACTTGCAGGGTGTAGTCGGGGTAAGCAGTGATGGTCGCCTCTCCTCGCTGTATGGTACCCCCCTTACGAAAGTGCTCAAGGATCCTTTCCCGGTCCCGATAGTTAAGGATCTTGGCGATCACAGGCCTAGGTGGGTTCCCCGGCGGTGGTCTTCTGTTCAAGGCCCTATGCGCCCTCTCCACCGCAAACCCCTGCGACAGGGCTCCCCCAATGATCTCCTGCAGCAGCAAGTTCTCAATAAACTCCGTGGGGTTCTGGCCTTCAGCCCCCTCCGGCAGGCCCACGATGCGAACGTTATTTCTCCGAGCGCGTCCTTCCGCCTCTTCGGCCCTACTTTCCAAGTTACCCACCTGCTGCACCAGGGCATGGATATCGCTCTTATATGCAGTGGAGTCCACCACAGTAGGGCCCATCTCCTTTTCCAGAGTTTCCGTGCGCTCAGCAAGGGTTCGTACATCCTGCCTCAGGAGGTTCACATCCTCCTGCACCGCCCCGACCTGTAGTTCCAACGCAGTTTTCAATTCGACCACAGCAAGTTGGAGCTTGGTCTCCCACGTCGCCTTCAGGTCCGCGATCGCAGCGAGGACCTCTTGGTTCGCACCCCCGGCAGCCATCTCCTTGGTCTGAGCTTTATCCCTGGTCCTGGCACCTTCCAGGCCGGGCGACGTCTTGGCGTAGTCGTCGAGCGTAGGCTGCTTATTCTTCGCCCGCAGAGGTTTGCTCGACATATCTCCAGTCAGGAGCGTCCTTCTGGCCGCGCTCCGGTCCAGGCCAGGGAGGCACCGTGCCCATACACCACGACTCAGTTGAGAGTCCCAGCTCGCCCCACAGCCTCAGGCACCGCTGTTGTACGGCGCACCCCCAGATGGGCCAGGTCGCGCAGCCCCCTTCGTTCCGCTGAGAGGGCGCACGTATGCTGTGGTCCCAATCTACCGCTCCTTTGTCCCCTCGTCAAGCGGCGGCGGCCATTTTGTCGTCAGTCGTGATCTCGCCACCAGTGCTTCATTCGGCTCTTAAGTACACGTGCGCACCACGAACCCGTGTAAAAATGGGTCCTCGCGTGCAGCCGGACTTCATGTTCACAGTCTTCCCACTTTCTACCAAATCACAGCGGTCCTTGCGCGGTATCAGTCGGATTATGTACGGATCAACGGGAGCTCCCGTACAGGCACGTCCTTTCACATGGCTTCCAAGCCACGCCCCCAGGGACATTATTGTTAGCGTTATTAGCGCACAAATACGACATTGGGCCTCATTACAACTCCGGCGGGAGCCGTGCTGGAAAATACGACAGGCTGCCGCCGGAATTGTGTATTTTTTCCGGTGCCTGCCAATGGGGAATCACCCTGGCATTACAGCTCCCTGAAGTGTCAGAAAAAATTACTCCCCATTCTCGTTTCAGTCCCATAGTACTCAATGGGAATGGGGAAGACGGTAGCACCGGCACCATTCATAATGCTGCCGGTGCTACCATCAAAATCTGCGAGCAGGTGCCTTTCCGCCCGCCAGGTCATACTTGGCGGGGGAAAGGCACCCGACCCGCAAACTTGTACTCTGCCTGTCCGGTAACAACAGTGCTGGTAAGCCTAACAGCACCCTTGTTACCAGACCAGCAGGGTTGTAATGACCCCCATTGTCTTGCTGGCCTGAACACACTAGGAAAACTATGAGTATGAAGTGGGCACCATCTTGTGACCGTATCTTGTTGCTTGTAATTTGATAGTAGTAGTTGGTGCATTCCAGACCTACACAGCACTATGCAGATACATACTACAAACACACAACTGTGAGGAATCCCCACAGTACTGATTTCCCCCTGGTAGTCTGTAACTACGGCACCTTAAATATCAGTAAATAATTTTACAATGTTCCTTTTATATGATAAAAATCTATTGTTATTGTGAGTCCATTTTCTTCACAACTCTATGAGGCAGACAATGTTGGACAATGCATTTCGGACTAAACAGCCCATCATCAGGGCACACATCTAAAAATAACATAAGAGCAAATGACTATAAAATACAGTACAACCCAGCTTTTACAGTTTGCTGCTCTGTGTAGCCAATTTAATAAAAACATACCGGTTTTGAAGAAAATAAACAACTCTCATGAAGGACAAGTAACAGCCTGTTGTTTACGAGCTAGAAAATTCCAAAAGAACATAATGTACAAGTAAAGTACCTGATTTCACTGCCAAAAGTTGCCAACAAGAGAGGCTGTGCTGAACTAATGAGACTACAATACAAGAAAAAGGGAGGCCATATATACAATGTGAAGATCAAATAAGGACAAAGTCACATGGAAATAACCACAATAATTGAATTGATAACTTACCAAAGATACAAGGCAATCAAAAAATCACAGCAAATATACCTATACTGAAAACTGAGAGTTAACATGCACGTACAGATGCAGTGACGTCATCACGATTGCGTAATCTCAATGAAAAAAGTTACTAAAATGTATATGAACTAATGTAGACCAATAATAGTGAAAAGTAAAAAAAAAATATTTAGGGATAGTAGCGGAGAAAGTGAAAATGTACAGAATAAAAACATGTACCCAGGAAATCATACATTGAATTTATGATCATGTCTCGTTTTCTATGCAATTGGGAAGTGAGAAAGCATAGGTATCTGTTATATTATTCCAAGCTGTGTCAAAAAAAGAATCACTATCAAATTGTGATCTATGTACAATCTAAAAATTGACAAACATACATATATATTGTGCTGATCAAATCGTTATTACATATATACAGTGATTGTTCAAAGTGTATATGTGTTCCAACACACACACACTAAAAGACATCTTGCATTATGTATTAATCAAATCCCTGTTGAAGGTGTACATGTTAATGTTAAAGGTATTTGTAACGCGCACCGTCATCAATGTTATAGATACATATGTACAGAAGGTAGACATTCATCATGACTGATACCTAGACTGACAATATACATAAGACACTAGAGCAAAAGTGTTGTACCAGCCTTATGCAATTCCAGTTTGCATCTTGTGATAGCACTTTCCTTATAGAAGTTACACTTTTCAAGAAGGCAAGCAAATTGGATTTGGCTGATCTACACACTTTATTAAACCATCCCCACATATTAGACTTCACTTGCAAGGAACAGCTAACAACATAATTCAGAGATATTTGCCATTCGTGAATCATATGTGGCCAATGCCACAGAATGGAGAACATCAGTATCCAACAATGTAGTAAAATGATGTAAGTCTGACTCAAATTAATTTTGGACAAATAATTGATTAATCAATTCATCACATTTATTAATTTGAGGGTAGATGCTACCTCCAGCAATGCTCAAAGCGAGAATCATTGGAAACACACAGACTACACTTCCTCTTTAGCAATAGCACAATTGGATGATGATTGCTGTATAATCTATCTACAAAGAGGAAATCCTCAATATGTTACCATTTGATAGCAGGGATACAAAAATATGCAATCTTGGAGTTTCCTTTTTTGTCCTCTAAACGCGTACTTGCCTGGATTATCCTTGGTGACTCAACGATTAATAGAACGCAAACCACACTCATTTAGGCATGTATAAAATGTAAGGCTCGTTGAGCATGAACAAGGGTCTAACATACAAGGTTCAAAAAGGCCTAACATCCCATCCTCATGTAAATCAAAAAGATAGCATGGAGGCCCATTACCTATTTAAAAATTAAAATCACCTCTCAAAATTAAGCAGCATTGGCTTAACCATTCTTGAGAAATATGGTCAGATTGTGCTTTAGCCCTAAGGTGCAAGAATCCCACTGTGTTCAGCTTTACCCCCAGATTTGTCCCCAGATGTAACCATCAATTCTCACAACTGTTAATCTCTTTCCCAGTTAAAAATGATGCAAGGGCAATATCTTTATTCATTAATGAGTCCATAAAATATTCTCTCTGAACAAGTTTATCCAGAATAGGGCTGCAAGATTTATCCTTGGCCTCAAGCCCAGAGACTGTATCACTTTAGCCCTAAAATCTCTCCACTGAGTCCCGGTTGCTGAAGGATCAAATTCGAATCCCTCTGCATAATCCATAAGGCTGTCTGGGGCCTAGGACCATGCTATTTACAACTTGCTCTCACTGAATACTCTCCTTCCAGGATTTACGTTCCTCCAGCTCCAACTCTCTGTGTGTCAAGCGCTTCTCTAAGCAGCGAGCTGGAGGCCTATCTCTTTCCTTGGTGGCTCCCTCCTCTGGAACAGCCTCCCCATCCATCTCCATCTTGAGACAGATCTCCTCAAATTCCGGAAGCCCCTCAAGACTTTCCTCTTAACCTTCTCCTTCCCCTCCCCCTCCTTTGCTAAAGCCCTCAGTCGCTGAGATCGGTGACCATGGCCCCTTATGTGTCCTTCTGGGTCCTGGCCTTCCTTCCAATCGCCTTCAGCCCCTCCCGCTCCCAGCATTTGCCCTTGGGCACACACTGGCCTGTGTTGCCTCACAGGACTGCACTTATTGTATCGGAAGACTACCACTCTTTACTAAGTGACCTCTGCCAAGCACTTAACAGTATCCTGGCAACTTACTCCCTGCATTTCCCCCTCTGGAGAATCTCCTAGCACTGCCACCCCCTTCCCCTGTCCCTTCTCTCTTTCTGCACTTGCATGGTCCGAATGCTCACAGGGCCTAGTAGGACCACCTCTATCTAGTTCATTATTGTATAATATTGCCTTTGTCCCATGTTCCCTCCCGTGTCCTGTAGGCACTTTGAAACACAATTTCTTGCTGTATGAGCACCTTACAAATGCAGAGTAAATAAATAAATAAGTCAGAAAGTCACCCGGAAGCTGCTTCACTCTCATGTTGGGGTTTCATTGATTCTATCACACCTCTTAATAAGATCTGAAACTAAACCCAATTAACCCCAATGTATACTTCAGAAGAAAAAATGTAATAGTGTCAGTGAAAAGAATGTCAGCTTGCGAAAAATGCTGCCCTCTAAAGGACAAACTACATCTACAAGAAAGTCATCACAGAATGCTGTAAACCTGTTCCATCACTGTAACATGGTAATGTCATAGATACAAAAAAAGGTCACTACAATACAGGGGTGTGACTCTTAGGAGAGACCAGACAGTCACAGTCATCCAGCTGCTGTACTTGATGACTCTGAAATGGGCACCACCTAACACACAAATCTCATTGGGAATTGTGTGTCACTCATATTCACACATTCTCCGGGAAAACACGTGTACGAGGAAAGGGATCAGGGTCTGGTCAGAACTCTAATAAGGGAAAATTGCACCACTTCATAAATAAACAACTTTGGACCCCAAATAACCCAGGGATTTACAGATCTATTTTTAGCATTCTCATTGGGAGCAGGAGCAGTTCAGCATTCAAACCGGAATCTATTGGAATCAAGCAGCTAAAAACCACTAGGGACTGCCCCCATACAAGCATGAAGTAAATACTTTGGCACACTGATTCATTTAAAACTAACAGGAAATCGACCTGTCAAACCTTCAACATCACATAGATGAAAGAAAGAACCAGATTTAAATATGAGTACAATCAGAGATCAAAATCTGTATACCTCCTGATGAGCCACTGTATTTAAAAGTGGTGAAACACGTGTAGAGGATAATTGTCTATTGTTTCAACTATTAAACCCATATTGGAGCGCATGTCAAAAAGTGTTTTGGAGTCTTCTTTTGGATTTAGCATTCTCATTGTTGGAGAATACTATTATGATATGATATGGCATTTATAACGCGCCTATACACAAGTGTTTCAAGGCGCGACGAGGCAAGGGAGGGGGAACAAAGGGAAGACAGACAACAATCCTACTAGGCCAGGTGTCATTCAGATCGCACAAGTGCATGGGAAGGGGGAAAAAAGGAAAGTGCGTGGGGGAAGGGAGAGGGGAAAGTGCAGTACATGGGATAGTAGAATAAATGAGATAAATAAAACGGCCAGCTGGTGGCAAGGTAAGTGCAGACAAAGTGCTGGTAGGGCGACTGTAGGGATACAGAAAACCATCCCCGGTGCAGGGGTTGCCAGGGAGGCAGTGCAGGTGGGCAACTGGTGGGACCTGGGCCTGAGATCAGAAAGGGTGGCCAGGTAACCAGTGCAGTTTCTGCCAGGAATTCAGCAGGGGAGAGGGGGAGAGAAAGCTGAAGCAAAGAGGAAGGTTTTCAGGTCCTTCCGGAACCGGAGATGGTTCTCCACGAGTTTCAAGGAGGCAGGAAGGCTGTTCCAGAGGGAGACCCCTGCCGAAGAGAGAGATCTACCACCAACTTGTTGTTTGGAGAAGTGACTGACCCTGAGGGAGTTGGAGGCTGATGAGTGAAGAGCTCGAGAAGGAAGATATTTAGGAAGAGAGAGTTGAAGGTATTGCGGCCCCAGGCCCCAGAAGGCCTTGTGGACAATGCAGAGGGTTTTGAACTTAATCCTTGCAGCCACTGGGAGCCAGTGCAGAGATTTCAGTGCTGGAGAGATACGATCCCTGGGCTTGAGGCTAAGGACAAGACTTGCAGTCTTGTTCGGGATACGTTGCAGAGGGCGGAGAGTAGAGGCAGGCAGATTTAGATAGAGGCTGTTACAATAATCCAGCCTAGAGAGAACCAGGGCTCTGGAGACAGTGAGCTTCTGGGGGAAGGAGAGGAAAGGAAGAATACCTCTGAGGAGGTGCAGCTAGTAGTGTGACTTCTTAGAGACGTCAGAGATGTGAGGAGAGAAGGAGAGTGTGGAGTTGAAGATGACCCTTGCAGGTGGGAGCAGGAAGAGGGCCAAGAGAGGCCGGCCAGAGAGCTGCAGGGAAGGAGGGAGTGGGTGTGCCGATGAGTAGAATCTCTGTCTTACTGGCATTAAGGCAGAGGTCATTGGCGGCACACCACTCCAGGAAGACCCTCGAACAGGAAGAAGCACCAAAGACAACATGGCCACCAATTATATGAGCTCACACCAATCCCCTCCGCTCCTCCCTTAGCTCTTGCAAGGGGTAGACACCCTGCTCCTCCTCCTCAGCATCTTCTGCATCATCGGATATTACACTAGGTGGTGCTGGAGGCAGAGCGGAATTATCCGATCCTGCCTCCTTCACCTCCTGCTGGCTTTGCATCCATGGCCTTTCCTCCGGGAATATGCGCCACAGCTCAAATATAGACATCCGTTTGGCTAACTTCTTCCCCTTGTATG
Source organism: Ambystoma mexicanum (assembly GCF_040938575.1). Taxonomy (NCBI): domain Eukaryota; kingdom Metazoa; phylum Chordata; class Amphibia; order Caudata; family Ambystomatidae; genus Ambystoma; species Ambystoma mexicanum. Next base: position 462,702,159 of record NC_090930.1, on the reverse strand, counting down.
TGCTCTGTAAGTGTGTCAGTAGTGATTGCAGCACATCTTTGGCGAAACTGCTGTTAGGCGGTCATGGTCTTGCAATTTTTCCTTCTGTATCTTTAGACCACTGGACACTATATTTTACTATTTTATCTTTATACAGGGGCAGGGTTTTACAGAGATGCTGTATGGGAGTTACCGCCCCACTGTATACATGATACATCATGAATGTTGTGTTTTTACCTGACCTTTAAGCGAGGGTTTCAATGATCTGCTGTCAAATGAAGAAAATTATAAAGCAGTGGTTATTACTTTCACTAACTATGAGCCCCAGCCGCCCTGCACCTTACACAGTGTACTCCACGTACAACCCCGCCTTCATCAGCACTGCCATTCTCTGGCACCCCACCTCACACTGTAAACCTCCCTCCTCCCCCACACGTCACACCCACCCGCACTCCCACATTGCTAATTGTGTGGATCACTACTTACGTTCTACGTTCGCTGATGTGGCTCAGCCACTGGCTCCCCATCAACCGCTGGTCTCACCCTTCTGGTCTGCGTGGACACCTCGCCGACTGTGGGCGGGTTAGTTTTTGAAGGTGGCTCCCGACGACCTATCTCCGGTTGCGCTGGCTGGTTGTCTCGCAATTCCCCCGAGGTTCCTGCAGCCTTCTGGGTCTGACAGATGAGGAGGCAGCTTCTGGCCGGGCTGACATCACGAACGATCTCAGCAGTGCCTCCAACTTGTTAGGGTAGACCCCCAGGCAGGCAGAGCCTTTTACTAAGAGTCTGCACTTGCAGAACTCATGGAAGGCCCAACCCCTTCCCAGCCTAAAAGAACATAAGGTCCAGCCAAGTCGCAAGGTATAACTGCAGTTTATTACCCAAACAAACCACAGGGATCTCATGCACGGTAGCAATTCCGGCCACCTCTCTTCAAATTCTGGCTTGCAGGCCAATTTTTTTGCCACTCATACGTCACGTTTCAGGCCCTTCTCCAAGAACCTAACTCCGCTCAGCATAGACTGGTGAGTGGTAGTTCCCCTGTAGGAGCCCATATAGAAGGTTATCCATTGGACCAGGCCACGTCAGGCTTGGTATATCCCCCAAAATTGCAACTATGCAATTGCTACAGTGTGCAGACCCCATGATTGATCAGTGATCCTGGCTACCCACCCCTGGAGGCTTGAATTCTGATTGGTGGAAATTAGGGCTCCCAAGCTTTGGACAAACTCTGTTCCCAGTCCGCAGGACACCTGTTCTCGGTGCATGTGCAACTATGTGTCCGTGAGGTGCAACTATGTGTCAGCGTCATAACCGTGTGCGGACCATCATTGCGTGCTCCATTCTCAGGGCAGAACTGTAGCTTGAGTGTAACTAATTTGTTGCGACCATTGTCTGGTCCGTGGGACGGTTGGCTATTCTCAGCCACCAGATCTTGGCTCCTCTTCAGGTTGGCCGGACCACGTGCTTGGAGACCACGTTTGTGAGCTCTAGTGCTCTGAAATATTCTGTAATTTACAGGGAATGGCCTCGTCTGCAGGTGGTGTTACTTCGGTTCAGAGTGAGGAATGCCACTTGCAACATTACGATCTTGGCAGTGCTTTTGTTCCCACCGTAGGGATTCTGCTTGCACATAACTCTGTTCACCTTTTGGTTCTCCTGAGAGGGTTATGGCCTACTACGATTTCCTAAGCCATGGTCTGGCTTTCTACTGTACATGCTTCCAAAGCATCCATAGATTAGTGCATTATGACTGTCAGGTCCCTCGAGTGCTCCTGTTATGCCATAGGGTTATTTGAATATAAGCATCTGCAAGCATTTACACGTTCCCTTCTTACTGCTTGGATTCCTGCATTGCTGTGACAAGCTAATGACAAAAATAATAAACGTGCAGACCGTATGTACATGTCACTGTCCTCTAACTCATAGAACTGTACACGTGTGTTCTTTGTGTAGTTGGGTGTGTGAGTGTCCTGGATGTGGGGATGGCACATGTGCTGTCTCCAACAAGTTGAGGCATGGCTTCTCTGCGCCTTAGTTGATTCTGTTCATGCAGCCACCTCCAGCTCCTTCTTGTGCATCTTCGTCCACTTTGGGTAATGTTCGCACGGCTCCTGGGTTGTAGGGTCTGGTGAGAGGGTATCTCGCGTGGTAGGAATCCATTGGAGGAGCAGAGGTGATTGGTGTGAGCTCACATAATCGGCAGCCATGTTGTCTTTGGTGCTTCTTCCTGTTCGAGGGTCTTCTGGGACGGGAGGCGTATACTGACCTTCTCTCTTCAGAGTGCCTAGATTTGCCACTAAGGTGGCCTCCTAGTGCCGAAGATAGAGAATGAGCACAGAGAGGTTTTGAGTGATAAAGGTAGATTTCCCATTGTTTTCAGAAGACTACATATTCAACCACATTTCTAATGTTCTTCTGGCATGCGATCCACAGTTATGGTGCTTGGATGGAGAAAGAATGCACTCGCTATCTGTGGCGTCTTAATCTCGGGTCAGAAGTAAGCACAGATGTAGATGACGCTAGAGGATGCTGTGGTATACATTGTGTAACTTTCGTTCTCAGGAAGTTGGGCAGATTTTGTGGATTGGTAGATGCACCATGCAGAGGACTTTAAAATCCACTCTATTGGCACACAGCAGCCACCAATGTAATCAGAGAGGTTCTGAGGAGACGTGATAGAACCTCCTTAGGCAGGTAAGAGCTTGTGCAGCAGAGTTCTGTACTCTCTGTAAGCTGCACCTAAGGGGTTTTGGAAGTCCAAGGAAAATGCATAGTGTAGATGGGAGGTTACCAACACCATAAGTGTCTGCACTTGTCCAGGGAAAGAGAGTAATAGGAAGATTTTCAAGTGCTTCATATTGAAAAATCTCTTCTGCCCCATGCTTGGTGAATGGCATTCCAAAGACAACTTGTAGTGCAAGAGGACTACTAGACTGTTTACAGTTTTTACTGGTACAGGACCCTTGCAACATTGCTGTACAGGAGGGATTTTAGATAGCCATAACCTAGTTTATGCATTCACAAACAATACCTTTGATTTTTCAGGGGTTACATGTTGGATTATTTTCACTCATCCAGGGACATATAATTACAAAACTGTGGGAGTTACAATAATCAACTTGTTATGGCCGGCCACCGGTTTCTTATTGTTGCTTGTAGAGAGTGTTGCATAAGCGAGGAACACGGAGGTCAAAGCCTCACCTCCGATAAGTCTAGCAAGTGTTGAGTCCTCACCAAAAAGCTGCACCACAAATCAAGTTTGATTTCAAACTATTTATTTTGTTCAAATATTACTACTCCGTTTAGGAGAGGCCCTCTGATGGCATGTGTTTCGGCACGCCTAGTGCCTTTTTCAAATAAGAGCATTTCTTTAAACAAACTTTTCATTGTTTCTTAAAAATGATTTTAGCATACCAATGCGCATTCAAAATGAGACAGAAAAATAGGAGTGGTGATGGCGAGGAGTGTTAGGGTTAGAGATACATTTAACAAACAAAATACACAACAATAAAACAGAAAAGAAAAAGACAAAACAGAAAAACATTAGTTTGTTGGTTTGTTCTCATATATGCATAGGTATCCAGTCATTTTTTTGAAAACATAGTTTCGAATGATAAAAGTTTCGAAAAAAAATTTTTTGTAGGTAAAGTTTTTTCTTTTTACTAAAATGGGTGTTAAGGCGTAATAAAACAGGGGTTGGGGGACCCCCCCATTAAAAAAATTGTTTTTAAAAAAAAATTCATTTTATTCAAAGCTTTGCCATTCGAAACTATGGCATTCGAAAATATCACTATAAACCATATACATATTGTGTTCAATGTCATTCTGGTGAATACATATTTGTCCTACCAACATCACTATCTTCACATTTTTGGAGTTCTTAAACCCCACATCATGAGAATAATTTTTAGTCCCAAAGCATTTAATTAAATGAATATTTTAATTCCTGAGGTCTTAATATGCACAATGCATATAGATGTATCAATACACATTAGGTTCCCATTTGGTTTACTATTATTTGAAAACAATCTGAAGCATTCTTATTTACAAAAATAGTCTTGTCTTAACATATATGTATGTTGCTCTTTCTCATGCTGTTTGCTGTGAATTTAACGGGTTCATCCCACCTGTAATGGAATATTCCCTATCACTGTTATATAACAAGAACATTTATGACTACATTACTACAAATGTGTTTAGCTAAATATCTTGTTAAAGACTTTGTGGTGCTTCTATTACCCCGCTCTGACCCATGAGGAAAGGCCCCCTTGCCTCTCAATATCCCTATTCAGGCCTTCTTTGATGTCTGTGAGCCGCTGAAACTGTGAAAATACACGCGGAGAATCAGAAAATGGCTGTTTCCTGCTTTTGTTTACAGGTTGCCTAGGAACCACTACCGAAGAGCCTTGCCGCCTATTGGCTCACTGTTTCTATTTCCTGGCCACAACGCTGCCGGGAGGCACAAGACCGCCCGCCTATTTAAGGCACCCGTGTAAGGCACAGGCCTGTCTGTGCCTGTCCGGGCCTAAGGGCCCAGGCCCACTCACTCCGCCCTGATCATCTGCCACCTGTGAATCCAACCAGCACTGCATGTGGAAGCCTGCTGCCGGCCATAACTGAAACCTCCGAACCTATGCACCCATCGCTCCCAGAACACTTGTGTCCTGCTGTCTAAGTTATACAGCATGAATCTTAATGGAGGTAATCATCAGCACACCTACTCGCTAAACCTCCTTGTGTAGATTGCAGTATCCTACGCACTACTAATTTAATGCCCTAACCAAAGGCTCATCATTTGTTGATTGGATCGTACATCATAGTAATGCCAGCCTCTTTTGCGTGATAATTATGTTTTGCATATCGCAATATGTCTCATCTCGCATCATATGCACAGTATAATTCTTTATAAGTAATCCTCTTTCACACCAGCATACTACTATTGTATTTAGTTATACGGATAGCTCACACTACTAGATATGCCTCTTGACTGATATATCTGAATAAGCTCTAAAAACATTAAAATACTTCTTGCATGGGACAATTGCGAGTGCTGTTTACACCACATCTACCGTCCACAGCATGACCACCTAAGGCACTGCATCTTTGCATCCACTGCCTATTGACTCCCATATTTACTGCTTACCTAACGTGATTGCTGTACACTGTGCCTTTTCCACATCATATTTACTACTTGCCTACTGTGAATGCTGTACCTACTGTCAACTGAACCTACTGTCTGATTAGATGGAATATTGCATACACTGTGAATGTTGTACCCACTGTCCACTGAACCTACTGTCTGATTAGATTGAGTATTGCATATACTGCCCACTGCTCGACTAGATTGACCACCGCACCCAATGTTCTACCTTGCCTACACGCAGAATATCGTTACATCTGCCTAACTGCCTGTTCAGATGGAATACTGCCCCTACAGCAGCCCTCGTGAATATTTAAAACTGATCCTGCCCAGCGCCATACCAACCATGCTCACAACTAGCATATTACCAATACTAATTATGGCCTCACTCAGCCCAAGGGACTTGCCTTGCTCATCTGGTTCTTTTACCCATGTAGAGAACGGCCTTGCCTGACTATTCTGCGCAGGTCACCATCCCCTCCCTTGCCCAACCCCATTCCTTCCCACAATGAGCTCATTCCCCACATCCACACCACACCCCCACTCCCAAACCAATAACTCCATACACACTGGTGAGACATCAGGTCCTCCTGCCCTGATCAAAACCCATTCCACACAAGCCATAATTGGTCATAGAAGAAAACTAAGACTATAATCTCGAACTGCCCATCACTATATTCAGAGCAATATGATTGCCTATACATTGCCCAATAGACTTCCCACCTGGCAAACATCCTCTAATAACCAGATTTCAGATCTTCCAGCCCCGGTGTTTCCCACGCGAACCAATAGAACATCCCCTCCCACAAGGTTGACCTATCCAGTCCCAATACCTCAACAATTGCCAAATGTACCAACGAATAAAACTCAAAACCATACGACCCACAACACCCACACCATAAAACTTGGGGACATTGATTCAGCCATATACTAGAGAGGCGCCCTTATCAATGCAAGATCTATCACAGCCCATGCCCTAGACATAGCAGACCTTATCAAAGCCCATGACCTAGACCTACTGGCAATCACAGAGACCTGGCTCCACTCAGCCTCAGGTCCCACCCTTTCACTAGCAATCCCTGAGCTATATACAATATATAGGAAAGACAGAACTACTTCCAAAGGAGGTGGAATAGCTCTTATAGCTAAGGACACCCTCAACATCAGAATATCAGGAGAACCATCCATCACTTCGGCCGAAGTGATCACATTGATATGATATGATATGATATGATCGTTTATTTATATAGCGCCTATACACAATGTGTTTCAAAGCGCTTCAAGGCAAGGGAGGGAACAAGGGAAAATACAACCACATTCTCACAGGCCATGAACAGTAAGGATGTGAAATTAACTATCGTACTCGGCCTGACGACATTTCAGATAGTGCAAGAGCTAAGACATAGATAAGGAAGGGAGGGGGAGAGTGGGAAGGAAATGGAAACAGACAGGGGACTACCGTACTAGGCCTGACGACATTTCAGATAGTGCTGGAGGGATCGTGGGGAGGAAAAAAACAGTAATGGGAGGGTGGAGGAAACAGACGAGGTTGCTATCATATTAGGTCCAGGGAAAATTCTGATAGAGTAAGTGCATAGAAGAAAGTAAGGCGGGGGGGATAGGAAAAGGGAGAAGGGAAAGGAGGATAGAAAAGAGAGTAAGCAGTCAAAAAGAGTGGAGAAGCAAGAGTGGAGAGCGAATACAATTGCAGAAGTCAGTAGTAACACATAATGTTGCAAGCCAGGATACAAGATGAAGATGGGAACAGCATGATTCAGGGCCGCCATGAGTACAAGATGCAAAGAAAGTCATTAAAATTCGATCTCACCCACACCTATGCCTGTACTTTACACATTGTATCCAGACCCCTAGGTGCATCAACTACCTTCGAAGACAACATTACCTCTCTCTTAGCATACAACATGAAGCCAAAATCAAAAGATATCATCTTAGGTGACTTTAAGCTTGGCCTGAAGGATCCTCTGATACTCATGCAGGCTTCCTTGCCGATTCCATGAAAGCCCAAGGCTTCTCCCATCGTATCAGCTCACCCACACACAAAACTTAGATTGTATTGCAGCTATTAACTGCGCCATGAATATCACCACAAATATCATGTCTAATACCCCATCACCATGGTCCGACCACAACACCCTAATCTTCTCCACCACCATAACCACCAAATGTACTAAAGCACCCTTACCATCACCTACGCCACCATCCAGAAGCTCAAAAAATGTCAGTCGCGATAACATGCTCCCCCTTCTGGCACCTTCTAACAAATTCCACATATTCAGAAGATGACCCATCCCTACTAGTCAAACTATATAATAAAACTATGCTAACAGCCATGGAAATAGTCGCACCTCTGGAATCTATGAAAATGAAATCTAAAGTTCATACCAACACATGGTTCACCTCAGAACTACAAACATTGCACGTGACCAAAAGATCTGCAGAATGTAACTGGCGGAAATCAACAAACACTCACAAATAAAGCCATCTTCCAGTCTCTAGCCAAGAATTATAAGGATGCAATCACCAAAGCTAAAAGTAATCTTTACAACACTAGAATCCAGAATGCCCAATCACACCACAGGGAACTATTCACCTTCCTCCGTGAGCTGAAATCACCTGCCTCGGCTCCCGACCGTTCTATCAAAGACCAGCTATGGTACACGAATGTTCAAAATGATAATGATGATAAGTTATTTATGTAGCACCTTAATCCAAAGCGCTTTACAGAGCACATATTTACATACAATATCACCCAACCAAAGTTGGTACTCATTTATCGACCTCGGAAGGATGAAAGGCTGAGTTGGCCTTGCCGGGATTCGAACCTGCGACCTGTAGATGACTTTCAGATCGCAGCAACAAGCGCTCAACCCGCTGAGCTATTTTACCTGCCTAAAAAGCACGAGCTGACAAAATTACCCTCCTGCAAAGTAAAATTGAAATAAAAAAATCCAAACTCAACCGTGACCTCGACCAACAATCTATACCCCTGACTCGAGAACCACCTATGTCTAACAAATTCGCGTTTAGGCCAGTGACTACAGTAGAAACTATTAACATCTTTAAAGGGCTAAAACCATCTAGATGCAAAAGCGATGCTTGCCCTGCTACATTGATAAAAGAATGTGCACATTAATTAGCTCCTCTCTTCACTGCCGTCATCAATAGCTCATTCTGCTCCATCTCCATACTTGACGACTTAAAAGAAGCATGGGTACTACCGTTGCTAAAAGAAACCACCTTGGACCCTAACATCCCAACCAATTTTTGACCTATCACTACAGTACCATTCTTATTAAAAATCCTTGACCGTGCAGCCTACTTGCAGATCCAACAATTCCTGGAAGCCAACAAACTACTAGGATTAAGACAGTCGAGGTTCAGACCCGACCATGGCACAGAGACAGCCTTACTGGATCTAAAAATAAAGATGGACCAATTCAAAGACAGAGGAGACCTCTGTATGCTTCTTCTACTAGACCTCTCTGCTGCCTTTGACTTGGTCAACCACAAAACCGTATGTCACCACCTTGAAACTGCAGTCCACATCTCCCCTGAAGCCATCAAATGGATTGAATCCTTTCTTTCCATCTGTACAATGATAGTATTTTCAACCACAGCAGCAGCCTCCCCAACCCCTGTAACATGCGGTGTTCCACAAGGCTCATGTGTATCACCAACATTATACAGCGCCTTCACAAAGCTCCTATTTGGCATACTAGATAACTTGGGTATCACATATACAAATTATGCAGATGATATGCAAATACTAATCCCAAATATCAGGATGTCATTGCACCGACACCCACAACCTTAACAAAATATACCTTGCCATCCAGGCCTGGATGGCCCAAAATGAATTATGCCTTAACGATGAGAAAACAGAGCTAATACTAACAGAAAATAAATATAAGTTAGATAATCTACAAAAACAATATGAATCCTTTAACATTGATGGCAACACGATCAATGTCGGCAAAGAAATAAAAACACTGGGGGTGTACATTGACTCATCTCTCTCCCTCACCCTTACCCACAAATGCCTTGCCAACAATGCGCCAGCCTATCTCAGTGACCAAATTATCAGAACCCAGGCCAACAGACCCACTCGTACCTCCTACTCCAACCTCATCACCATTCCAAGATTTAAGAGGGTACGAGCAGGTGGGTCCAGCTTCCCGGTAGTTGCAGCTAACCTCTGGAACTCCCTACCACCACACATAAGAAATGATCCATCCTTGTGGTCATTCCGAAAAAGTCTTAAAACTAGACTATTCAGCCTAGACTTACAACAATTATACACGAGCTACAGGTGAACTAGCCTCTAGCACGTATTATTCAAGCATATATTCCAGCACAGAATTGTCATCATTATTTTGCCTGTATATACCTGTTTCCACCTGTCTTGTGAACGCAACTGTAATATGTAACATGTACCAAGTAACATGTACGCCTTTTTTTGTCGGTTTAGTACCAATTGTGCGCTCACAGTTCTTTAGAGAAGAAAGGAATTTTCATTTACAAACTTGATTAAGGTGTATAAAATAGGTTTATTCCTTGTGTTGTACAGATTCATTGTATTATATTTCATACTGTATTATGTTATTCACACAGATCAAAGTCGGTCTTACACATAGATTGTGTTTCATACATTTGATAATATCATCCCTCTCAACACGTGTTTCCCATGGTTTATAGTATACCATGGTTCATCAGGAGAGAAAACGCTTATGATTTGATGTGGGTATTCACCCTTTGTTATTGTTAAATCAGCTTATTTGAAAAAAGTTGTTGTCTTCCTTCAGGCTCAGTCATAAGATCCTATTAGTGGATCCTCCGCGCAATGTTAGCCTTTTTGTGGCTTTATTCTTGTTAATGTGGTGAAGCAGGGAGATACGGTTGTCTCCCACACAGCACCAGATCAGCGTTGTACCTGTACCTCACTGTAACCATCATCTTAAGTATTAGTGCCTTGATGCCTCTGGGCTAAGCGCGCTTTATAAATGACAAAATAAATAAATATTGTCATGTGTGTTTAATTTATACGAATTCTACAGGCTGTTAGTGTTCCTGGACGTTGTATTTGCAAAGAGAACGCATGGCGTCCGCTCGTATATTGGCAGACTAATCATATTACCATAGAAACCTCGTAAACCCATGGTTTAATGGGTGATGATCTACATGTATGTTCTATATCTATCCATCCCATGTTGAATATTCCCATGTGAGTTTCATCTTAGTGTTTCTTCACATCTATGGTCTTAACCTCGCTCATTTATCAAAATACATTCTCCTCTGTATGCCACGTTCGTAATGGGAACACAGCGTCTATTTGTATATTTGCAATGTATTTTAGTAGTGATATCCACATGAAATCAATATCTTTCTTTCCCAAATTGTATATTCCCATGTAAGTTCCCTTTTGGTGTCTCTCCACGTCTGCGGTCTTAACCTCGCTCGCTCGTGAGAAATACCTTCCCCTCTCTACACCGCGTTCATAGTGGAGCACGCAGCATTTATTCGTATTTTTCAACTGTATTTAAGCCCTGAAATCCTAGTACCTCCTAGTATCTTGATTCCTATGTGTCACTTACCTATCAGGTATCTAGTCCCTCTTGTCGTGTCGGCTCTCCTGATTACAGGAGAATGCCAGCCTAAAGTAAATAATGTTTCCTTTGGTTTACATGGTTCCCTGGCATGGCCGTCTACACTTTCCAGGGACTGACGTTAACTGCTGCCATATTTTGGGAACTGCACATCATTCTGACTCATCTCGGGTTTACTCTTTCCCAATCTCATATACTCATGAAACCTCTAGGGGAATAATGTCGTTATGGTTTAAGGTCTGATGCAAACTAAAAAACAAAAATTAATAGTATTAAATAGCAAACGAGTAAGTATTGTTAAGTTGTGCTTGAACCAAATCATTTTGGATTAAATTCTTGTTGATCCTGAGCATACGGTTAATTGATAAAATTCTGTGCTTTCAGGTGACCAAACTGCCTCACATTTTAAGTCTACTGGATCCCTTTTTGAATTGGACCTTCCCTTCATGTATCTGTTAGACCTGCTCATTTGTCCCTAAAGAGACTCTTTCATAGGTTTACGACCTGTTATCCGCCCATTACATTGTTAGTTGGTTATGTCTCATGGTTTCGCTAGTACTGCTCATATAGCCCATGTAAGAAAAAGACTAACTGTCTCTCTACACCTAATTATCCTATTGGTAAAGTCTCTCCTTTCCTATTAATAAAATGACCTAACCTATTATTATTTACAAATTAGTTCTTATTTATGTTCCAAAAACCCTGTTGACCTTATAGACTGTATTGTTTCTAGGCTCTGGTTTGTTGGAGTTGTGCCACTGATAATTACACATTAATTCCCATACATGTTCTCAAAAACAAAAATACAAAAACCCTTGTAATCTGTATAGGTCCTGTCACTTTAGTTTAGTGGAGTGGTGCCGATGGCTAGCAGCATATGTTGGATTCCACCTGCTTACACTACTACAGAAAAGAGGCCATCTCATTTGGGGTCATTCCGAGGTTGGAGGTAAGGGAATAACGATGCCGGTAAAGGATTACTGGCATCGCTTACCGCTACGGGCTATTCTGGCCAACCAGACCGCTATTTACGGCATCGTACTTTACTATGCCGTAAATAGCGGTCTAGGTGCGCGCGCTTGACACACCATGCCGGCATTAGCGGCATGCCGTAAACCGGAGCTGAAAGAGCTTACCGGCATGGTGTAAATACCGGCATCTCCGACAAGGTGTAAAGAACCCTCAGCAGTGTTTTCAAGTGCCAGAGGTGCACACAATCAGCACAGGTGGAGGCAATGGAGTGAGGGCCAGTACAAAAGGAGCACACCCACACACCACACCCCCTCCCACACCAAGATGATACCAATAGTAGTAGCATTACTGGACCTGGAGGCCCTGCTTGCAATGCCTCAACAACAACAACAACAGCCGCCACCACAGAGAAGATGCAGGAGGAGAAGGAGGGTGAGACAGGCCCAGCATGCCCCACCAATGCAGCCACCATTACCACGCCGGCACCCCCCAATCCCTCGCATCAGAGCCACCCCTTCAGCCTAACACCTGAGAAGATCCACACCCTGTACCGGCTTGACCGTGACACCATCACCACCATAGTGAACCTGATACACAACGACATAGTGAGCCTCGTAGAAATACGCACCGCCATCCCCCTCTACTGAAGGTAGTGTCTGTGCTCCCCTTCCTTGCCACAGGCACCTACCGGCACACAGTGGGGCACATGCATGGCATATCACAACCCTTATTTTCCCGGATACTGAACCAAGTGCTGCATGCCCTCCTCAAGCACACAAGGGACTACATATCCCTACCATGGACTCCCCAGGAGATATTCGATACAAAAGTTGCCTTCCATGCATTGGCAGGCATGCCAAATTGTGTAGGTGCCCTCGACTGCACCCACGTGGAGTTGGTGGTCCTGCATGCCATGGAGGTGGCGTATCACAACCGCAAGCAATACCACAACATCAATGTGCAGATGGTATGCGATGCCAGCAAGATCATCACACATTGCTGTGCCCGATATCCAGGATCAACTTATGACTCTTTGGTACTGCGGAACTCCATGCTACCACTCTACATGGAGCGACATGCTGGACGACGTGCCTGGCTGCTTGGTGAGTTGCCTGACTGGGCCATGGCAGTGCATTGGGGTTGTGAGGTGGGTGGCTGCATACTCCACCTGGGTGGGAACGGGGGATGCATACTCCACCTGGGTGGGAAGGGGAGGATGCATACTCCACCTGGGTGGGAAGGGGGGGATGCATACTCCACCTAGGTGGGAAGGGGGATTCATACTCCACCTGGGTGGGAAGGGGGTGATGCATACTCCACATGGGTGGGAAGGTGGGGATGCATACTCCACCTGAGTGGGAAGGAGGGGATGCATACTCCACCTGGGTGGGAAGGGGGGGATGCATACTCCACCTGGGTGGGAAGGGGGGATGCATACTCCACTTGGGTGTGAAGGGGGGGATGCATACTCCACCTGGGTGGGAAGGGGGGATGCATAATCCACCTGGGTGGGAATGTTGACATCAGTGCACGATGTGCACATCACCGAACACTGTGCCCCAAAGCAACTGAAATGGTACATGACAACCAAATCCCATAGTGATGAAGTAAGGCCAACACCCATCACTACATGACTAACAGGTAACCAGCCCACATCCCACAACACATGCACAACTCATCACCAGCCCTCACACACGGTAAGGTCATTCAGCACTCTGTACTGCATATGTGCTATGTTACTGACTGCCGCATTACACCACACAGGACAGCTATCCCAGGCCTTGCATTGAACTGAGTCGACCTGGGATACCACAGTATGTCACTGGTTAGGCACAACCATAGGAGTGCTGCATGTCACCATGGAACTGATCATTGTCGAATGCCCAATATAGAACTGATCACAGGCAAAGCTCCCTACTACCAAATTCCATAGAACACCACTCATCACTCATTTTACACCAAGACTGCTGTATGCGTTAATGATGCATGTGCAACAAGACGTCAGTGCACACCATGACCCATCTTGAAGATGCAACCCACACCATTAGTCCATTGCACAGGGCACATAGCGGGGCCAGAAATGGGGTCAATGCATCCAGGGACATGTGCGTGTGCGCACAAATTACCTTCTTCCATGTGAGACTAGTACAGTTGTCCTACATGATTGTGCGATCACTTACCTTTATTCCACTCTCGTTCAGGTGATTGTGGCTATCCCTTGAAGCTGTGGCTCATGACCCCTGTCCGAACCACACATACCAGGCACGAGGAGGACTACAATCGTTCCCATACCCGTACACGTGTGGTGACAGAGCAGACCTTTGGCCTGTTGAAGGCAAGATTTTGCTGCCTCAGCCGGTCGGGTGGGGCTCTCCTCTACAGCCGTAGGAAGGTGGCCAAAATCACCATGGCATGTGTAATGCTGCACAATATGTGTATCCGTTGGAACTTGCCCCTGCCCCCTGACATGGAACTGCTACCACCTGATGATGATGAAGGGAAGGAGGAAGATGTGGCAGGACATCATCATGGTGCCGATGCACAGGAGGGACATGCCGTGCGGCAGTCTTTGATTACACAATATTTCTGACCCACAAGTCAGCAGAGGGTGACATATTGTTAGGAAATAGGGCACTGGATGTGGGGATACATGTACACTTTACACTGTGCAAGAATAAATGACACATGCGCAATGATGAATGTCCACTCTGGTAATTCTTTTGAATAACCGGTGTATTGAATTTGGAAATATCAACGTGAAAAACAAACCCTCCACCACCCTCATCCCCCTCCCCCTTCCCCACAACTCCCCAACACACCCTCACCCCCCACCCCCTCCCACCACAACTCCCCAACACACCCTCCCCTCCCTCCCCCTCCAAACACAACTCCCCAACCCACCCTCACCCCCCTCCCCCTCCCACCACAACAACCCCACACTAGTTCCATAGGGTCCACGTAGCCCACCTGTGGCTGGCAGTAAAGTCACTCTGCGCTCCCGAAGCCAGGGGGAGGCATGTCCCGGCGGTGCAGCACACGGAGCGACCGACGGAGTGGACTGGTCTGGCAGGAGTTGCTCGTTGAAGGTGTGTCCTCATGCTGAGGCTTTTGGCCAGGATGAGCAGCCTCCAGTACATCGGCTTTGTGGCCGAGCACCTCACAGAGGCGGTTGGTGCTTTCCGTTATGGACTGGCCCAGTGCCCTCAATTTATCACGCCACTCCTCCCTGGCCTGCCGATTGTCCTGCACAAATTCTGTAATCAGGGCCGTGAGCTGGTCAGCCCGCTGTGCATCGGCAGATGAAGCAGTGGCCCTGCTGGGGATCGGGCTGACATGTCCTGCTGGTGCTTCCTCAAGGGAACTGCGCACAGGACTGCCATGTCCCTGTGTTGGTCCTTGGCCAGACTTCTCCAGTGTGTCGGTCTCACCTAAAGGATACCTGGGGGTTTGAGTAGGCTTCAGGGGTGTGCACGACTTCCACTGTGTCGTCCTCAGTCGCTCCCCACATGGCATTGGGGCTGTCCTCAACTTCGAGGGGGGCCATGGCTGCCACCTCCCCAGCCACACTGGACTCCGCGGACCGTGGCGTTGGGCAGGTGTCTGAAGCCAGTGCAGGGAGGGGAGGGGGTGGGGGTGGGGCACCCTCCACGGGCCTTGCTGGAGCTGGTGGTGTACGTCCAGGTGTTGTCTTTGTCGCTGGGAGACGGCGGCCCCTGCTTGGCCCCTGGAAGTGCTGGCATAGTTGCTCTCCTGCTCCTCTCTGTCATGCTCACTGCCTGTGGGGGTGGAAGAGAGGGACGGCATGAGTGATGTTTGGAGAGCCAGCATTCATACATGGCTACGATAGTACATTCAGACAATTGTGGGTAATCGGCATTTGTGTAGGGAACGACACGTCATTCCATATTCGGGTGGTAAATGCATGCATATGTCGGTGTCACTCATGTTGGCCAGGTACTGTGCTGTCTAGCATGCACACTGTTTACATCAACTACCCTGTGTGCCTCATGGAATGGGCAACTTTGTGTGGTATGTGTCATATATGTTACAGCTTGCACCTGGCACTGGCTTGGGTCTCACTTGCTTTGGCATGATTCAAAGGGGGGGGGGTGTGGCCGACCATGACGTGACTCCTTGGCCAGACCTTAGCAGTGACTTTCATAACATTTGCATTAGCAGTATTTACTTTGGACACTCACCTCCATCAGCGGATGACGTCGCACCACACTCCATTTCTCTGACCCCTTCAATGGATTCAGCCCCTATCATGTCTTCTCCCACAGCATGAGTTTTATTGGAGAACTTGGGCCTCCTCCGGTCTCCAAGGTCTGGGGTCTAGTTTCTGTTCGCAGAGAGGATGCTCTGCATCCTCAGCCGCAGGTCGTCCCACCTTTTGCGGCAATCCTTTATGGTGTGGGGGGTGTTGCCCACAGCGCTCACCTTCTGGCATACTAGTGCCCAGATTTCTTTTTTTTTAAGCACTGCCTCCCTCTGCATGTTGCTGCTGAAAACAGTCCCAGCATGCTCGTGGAGAGTATCCACAAGCATTTGTAGCTCATCTGGGCTGAACTGCTCCTTTCGGAGGCGTTCAGCTCCCTTCTTTGGTGCTTTGGGCATTCCTGGGTGGTTACAGTTAGTTTCCGGTAGGTCACCAGTGTGCCAGGGCTCCTGTCTGGTGAGGATAGCAATGGATTGTGTTTTTAAAGATGGCCGCCGTGCTCCTTCCCGTTCCTGTGTGATGACGCTGTTTCCAGTTCCGCAATTTAACAGTGACCATAAATAACTGTGACCGCTATTTACGGTCACTGCTAATGCTGTGTTGATCTATGGCGGTAGTGTTGTCTACGGTGCGGTTCATGCCGGTAGGGGGGTTTTCGGGCCCTTTTGCGGCATGCCGCAACGTCCTTTACCGGCATGGCGCAAAGCTTGTGCCCACAAACTCGTAATAGTGCGCTTTTAACAGTCTATTGGCAGCACGGAGACCCTATTTGTACCATGCCGGTAAAGGACGGTACTTACCTCCAAAGTCGGAATGAGGTCCATTGCCTTTATTTAAACCATGGTCCAGAGTCCTGAATTTACAGATGAGTTTAGCTTCTGTTTGTCTAAGTAAGTTCTCTCTGTTTCCACCTCTCCTTCCAAGGGTAACTTTTTGTAGACCAATAAGTTTGATGTCCTGCTTTCTGTCTATCTGATGTTTCTTTTGTCAATGGTGTGCAAGTGGGAACATGGGGTCCTGGCTCCCAATTGCAGACAGATGCTCTCTTATTCTTGTTCGTAACTCTCTCATTGTACTTTCTATGTAGATACGTTTTCACACGCATAATATAGCAGAGACCACATACTTAGTTGTACAATTAATGTTCTCCTTTATTCTCATTCTGATGCCTTGTCTGTCTTGAAATGTATTTGTACTCTCGTATGCATGCTTGCATAATGTGCAAGTGCCACATTTCCTGAAACCTAACGCGTCCGATCCTAACCAAGTGTGTGTTGGAATGGTTTGGGCTTCTGGGAGTAGTGATTGGCTCAAATTGGTTTTGAGAGTCTTGGCCCTCCTGTAAATTATTGTGTGGTTCCAGGTTCAAGATGTGCCAGTTTTTGTGTAGCATTTTCCTTATTTCATAATTGTTGTAGCAAAATTTGTTTATGAAATAGATTTTTTCAGATTTTTCATTGCTGGTCTTTCCTTTTGGATTAGGGTTTGTTTCCTTGTTAGGCTTTTTGCCTTTTCATGAGCTGTTCTGATGTATTTCCATTGGTATCCTCTCTGTTTGAATCGTGTAGATAACAGTTCGCATTCATCATCAAATTTCAAAGGATCTAAGCAATTTCTACGTGCCCGTATAAACTCTCCAGTTGGTATATTTTGTTTCACTGGTTCATAATGGCAACTGGTTGTGTATAAATTCGAGTTGACCTCGGTTTCTTTGCGATATGTTTTAGTGAGTAGTTGCTCTTCCACTATGTAAATTGTTAAATCGAAGAAATGAATGCTGATTTGACTGCTTTGTCCATTAAATTCAATTCCTAGCTCATTTCGATTCAATCTTTCTGTAAATCTCTCAAGTTCTTCTGCTGTTCCATTCCAAATCATGAGCATGTCATCAATATAGCGTGCCCATAGAATCACTTGGTCTGTAAATGTCTCATCTGTATACACAATTTTGTCCTCAAACATCCCCATAAAGAGGTTTGCCAGGGCAGGGGCATATTTTGTTCCCATCGCCACTCCCTTCTTTTGACGGTAGAAGTTGTCATCAAACAGAAATATTTTATGATCAAGGGTTCCATTAAGCATCTCTTTCAGCATTGTCACTTGATGGTAATGTGAGGCAGAATCCCCTTTGAACACGTACTCAATTGTTTGTATCGCAAAGTCGTGTCTAATTGATTTTTATAGTGCACGTACGTCCAAGGTGGCCAAAATGTAACTTGGTTGCCAATTAATTTGTTGTAAAATCTTTATTGTGTCTGTAGTATCCTTTAAATAAGCCTTCAATTTAGGTACTTCTGGTCGCAAAAATGTTGTCAATGTATTCAGACAGCCTTTCAGTAGCCCATCCTATACCACTTAGCATGGGCCTTCCTTCAGGGATCTGTCCAAATGGTTTATGCACTTTAGGTAGAAAAAAAATTGTGGGAATCACTGGTTGACTGATGTAGAGGTAAGTTTTTTCATCATCTGTTATGAGTCCTTTTCTGTGCCATCCAATAATCAATTCTTCCAAATGGTGAATTATCTCCTTTTTCGGATTACTGAACAATTTCTCATAACATTGGGGGATTGATCAGTGGTTGTTCGCGGTTGTAATATAGTCGCCTCTATTCATAATCACAATGTTTCTGCCTTTATCTGCCTCTTTAATGAAAATCCTTCTGTCTTCCTTTAGGTCTTTGAGTGCCTGTTTTTCTTCTTTGGTTAGGTTCCCTCTGGATGTCCCATGTGTGTACTTCCTTTGTCTGTCTGATAGATTGTTGATGTCCCTTGTTACCGATTTGTAGAAAGCCTCAATCATATTGTCTGATGACAACTGCGGTGTGAACTTGGACTTGGGCTTTAGTTCCACCCTGGACATGATCTTAGGTACCACTCTTAACTCATGTAATGTATTGATCATTTGAAAAGACTCTGGTCCATCTATAGATCTTAATAAATGTATGTTTCCGATTTGTTCAATTGTTATCGGACTTGCCTCTGTGTGTACTTGAGGGTTATTAGGTCTGGAAACTTGTGATCCAAATTTGTTTTTTAGCTTTAACTTCCGTACAAATTTAAGTAAATCAATTTGGAACTCTGTATTATCAAATCCACACGTGGGCGCAAATGAAAGCCCCTTGTTGAGTAAGGATGTTTCTTGCGTTTACATAATTCGGTGAGATAAGTTCATGACTAGATTATTTATTTGTTTCTCATGGCTGCCTCTTTCGCACCTGCCCTTGTAAGTCTCCTGTAGTTTTCCAGTGCACTGGGATTTCCTGAATCTTCCACACCCCCTCCTTCATCTCCTCCTGATGTAGGTTGACCCATGTCCGAGTTACTGGGTAATTGATAACGGACTGTTTTTGTGGTGTATTCCTGTAGCCTTTCTTGTACCTGCGGATCAGAGCATGTGGCACAGTTTATTGTAAATTGCATTGTGTGCCAGAAATGTACTGCCAGGCAACTTTGCGAACAATGAGAGGAGCCATTCCTAGACCCAATGGCCCATTTCAGCACCTACAAATAGACGATTTAGATATGCTGCAGACATGCAGTGGTTACAGATATATGCTGATTGTGGTATGTCATTTTTCTAGATGGATCGAGGCAGGTCCATGCACACACCCTGATGCCACATGCGCTGCCAAGTTCCTTGTGTGGGAAGTGTTTTCCAAATGGGGTGTGTGTGAGGTTTTGCGGTCTGATAATGGGCCACATTTTGTGAATGAGTTGTTTGAACAAATAGATCTCCTATTATGCTTTAAGCGTGCATTTTCCTCTGCTTATCACCCACAGGCGAATGGTATTTGTGAACTATTAAATGGATTACTGAAGGAAAGGATTGCAGAAATAAAGATAACTTTGAAGAAGGATGGCTACATTGCCTACCCCTATCCTTATCTTTATATGTAAAGCTGAATGTATGTCTGTGTGTGTGTATGTTTGTCTGGCTCTACAAATCCACACAGTTGAACCCACTTCTACCAAATTTTTCATGGATTCCTCTTTTGTCTGGCGCAAGATCGTAGTCTATGTTTGGATGCAAAAATCTTATATGCAAACAAAATATGTATATGTGTCTGTATGTTTATCCGACTACACACATCCACACTGTTGAACCCACTGCTACCAAATTTTGCATGGATTCCTCATTTGTCTGGGGCAAGATTGTAGTCTATGTTTGGATGCAAAAAATGTACTCCGTAGACACCCTCTTCTACTGATGCTCACTCTGATTCCCTACTGTTAGGCAAAATTGCATGCAGTACCCTCTGGGAGCGCCACATACAATTAGGACTACAGGTGTAAGCCAAACCAACCTTTGGTATAAGTCTGTACCACACAGATTTTGGTAGCGAGCTGAGCAGCCAGGATTATCTCAAGAGTGAATGTGAGCAGTACAAGAGGTTACACAGAGGTCTTTCAATCACAGTTGTTCAAGTAGACACTTATACTCAAGGTTTCCCGGTAAAACACTTATTAATTTATTACACAATCATTTAGAAAACATTCACTAGAAGGAGGTAACTTAATATTATACACAAACACACTTTAGTACTGAACCAATGAGTTTTTGAACAAATTAGGCTCCCCTGAAATTGGAGCAAAATGGCATTTCAGTTACTCAATGGGAGTAAAAGGCACAAGTTTAGCAGGATAGATCATAAATACTTTCTTAGGCAGTGCAAATGGTTTCAGTTCACAATAGGACTCGATTCAGTTCAATAGGCCTAGGCCAAAGTCAATGGACTAGTGTCTTGGATAGGAAACAGCAGTTCTTGTAGTAAACGGTGAAGTCTTTGCAAATGTTCTCAGAAGTAGTTTATATGAAAAAGAATCATATGTTGGGTCACAAGCTGATTAGGCCTGCAAGTTGGGAAAGTTTCACAAGCTTTCACCCTGAGAGGTAAGTTCTCTCGATCGGGTTGGCACAGTACCTTAGTATGAAGAACCAAATGCAGCTGAAGATGTTGGTTCCTGGCAGTTCCTGCAGATCTCGCTGTTCCTGAGCCTCAGTCGTGGGGACAAGAGGGAGGACGTCGGGGGACTCCTGCACTGCACAGGATCATCGGAAAACGCTGACAAGATGGAGCCACTTCAGTTCCAGTAGCTGTAATTCAAGCACACAAGTTGGTGTCCCTCCCCCTGGTTAATCCTAACCAGCCTTGGTAATGGTATCCAGGTAGCTTACAAGTTGATTGGTCCCACCAACTCAAAGGAAGAAGTAGTCCTTGAAGGGGCTTCTCTGTCGAGATGAACTTGGCAATTCGGACCTGCTGCAGGGCTTCACCGGGCAAGCCAACGGTCCAGGAGTTGCAGCAGACATCCTCTTCCAACTCTTCTTCGGTTCTTCCGTTCCAGAGGTCGACTCTGCTTTTCAGTCCAAGAGACTCACCTTTTAAACAGTTCTCCCCCTTTCATTCCATCCTAGCTGTCACTCACCCAGCAGGGTGGCTGTCCCTGCCGGACAGACAGCCAGCCAATCATGACAGAGTACATTTGGGTCTTCTAGGGGACTAAGCACAGGGAGTTTCGGGCACCTCCCTCACTTCCTCCCCAGACACTCAGACGCCAGAGGCGGTCTTCAGTCCTGAAGCCCGACAAAGGCACACAAACAAAGGGACCAAACCTGGTTTGGCACGCAGAGACAAACTCTAGAAGGACCTTTCCAAAAAGAAACGGCAAAAAAAGAAGACCGGGACCTGTTTAAATAAAGGGGCTTATTGTGCCATCTTGAAAAACATGGTTCCCAAGATTTTTAGCTGTCGGTGTTGGCGGTCGGGAAAAATCATGGTAGTTTGTTGTAAAACCACTGCCAGCAGCCTTTTCAATAGGAAAGGGTAGCATTTGACTGCTACATGAGTATTTCGACACAGGGGACACTATGTAACCCCTCCAGCACTCCATTGTAGGATCGTGTGTGCTGGGTCTAGGAATTTCGAAAGACTAGTAAAGTCAATTTCACTTTACATTCTCTGGGAAACAGTAGAATGTACAGTTCATCCCAGAGAAGGTACTTAAACCCTTGGGAACTCAAAAAGACATCCTTGTGTCACTGCACTGAAGGTGCTGTGTAACACACATGAAAAGATGATGCCTATGGAGCTATCTAAAACTCCATAATCAAAGAACACAAGTGTAAAACACACATCAAAATACATGAAAGAGTGGGAAAAAAAGGCTCACACTCTTTACAGGTAAAAAATCAAGTCCTCAAAATCTAGCAAAGTTGCTGTTGTCTCTAAGGTGAAGGGAATTAGCACATTTTTGAGAATTCTCCCTAACAACTACAGTGGGTATAAGAAGGAGGCAACATTTGGAAAAGTGACTGAAGCAAAATGTTTGATATGTTGGTTAAAAATGTATTACAACTGTATACTATTCAAAAGTGTTTATAAAAGCATTTTAAAAGGGAAACATACTAAAAAAATAATTTTTATATATTCTTTTATCGTGCCACTCCAAACATGGGATATGGCAACGTTACAGTTCCACGAGAATAGAGCACAATCAATCCATTTTTCTTGAACATTTTCTCAAATGTGCTGAAGCCATTAAGTGACTAAAACATGCCGCACAACAAATGAACATCACTTGGAAAAGCTCCATCTAATGAAAAGCGAAAATCAATATCCAGGGCTTCTGAAAAACAAAAACAAACAGCAGCACTACTTGCCGACTAGAGGACAAGAGCAACTTTCTCCAGGGCAAATGAGGTGCCAGAGCAAACTGAAGCAAGACTTGCTGACATGAGGACAAGAGCAACATCCTCCAGGGCGCATTAGACACCAGAGTAAACTGAAGCAAGGCTTGCCGACAAGAGGACAAGAGCAAAATCCTCTAGGGTACATGAGACACCACACGATCAAGACACGGGCATTGCTGGGTACCCCAGCTAGTACGCTCTAAGGAACCACCCTGGCTCAGATCACCATCTAACTCCTCATGAGTTGGTGACTGGATGCCACATCAGAACACCCCTTGCTCCTCCAACTAGGTTCAAAAGTGATGCCCATAGTGTAGCAAAGACATTAGGTGACGAGAAGCATTATTACCTGACAACAATGACTGCAAGTGTTTCTTTCATGTCTCAACAGGTCAAGAGAGGATTTGTTAAAACAACCAATTTTATACCTAGGAGACCAGGATCTGGTACGAACATGTGTACACACTTGGAGTACGCCCCGCTTTGAAGGTCCAGACGAGGTGGAAGAAGTCGCACCCACAGCAGCCAAGCTTAAAAGACAAAGAGCCTGGCTTAATTTGCACGACATCAAGCCACATAAAGGTGAAACCCCGACCTCTCTTGCAACTACCCACAGTGAAGCAAGAGAAGAAGTTCCACGTATGCAGACTCATTCTATGGTCAGGAGTAAAGGCAGTGAAAGTGAAGAACACAGCAGCATCCTAAACTAGGGGCCGATAACTATTAACAGACATGCAGTTAACCTTGATCTTTTTTAGATAGGCTCAAGAGACAATGTATTGAAGTACATGAGCTGAAAGAAGAAAATCACACCTCATCTTTATGTTACCTATTGCAATAACATTACACACATTATTGTATGCTGTTTTACCGACATATTACAGTCTTATACACCTCTAATATGAAGATAGGTCAACATCATAACATTTCTTGGAAATCCAAAGAACAATCATATTATTTTTTAAATAATTGTTGCAATGATCTTGCAGTTCTTGATATAAAGGTGTGATTCATAGAGACTTACAGAGTTACATAAAAATGTTAGCAAAAATGAGGAGGTTTCAGAATATAACAGGCTCATTGCCATCAAGGAAATCAATTTGTTTCCATGGAATAATAATTGTGGTGTCATTTTGCATTATGATTTGTGTTTTCCTCCTCATTATTATGACATTTAGACAAGTTATAAGAAACAATAAAGTTATTGTGGGTGACAATGAAACATTTACTGTTGCCCCTGATGAAATCACGAGCAGCATATTTTATAATCTTACTAGGCATTTATTTTGATTTAAAAAGGATGTTTGGGAAAATCATAAAGGTATAAATACATATCTTGACAAATCAGCTCATTTAAAGAATAACCTATGGTATCAGCACATGAAAAAGGTGGGGAGAAGGATGTCAAATGAAAACTGCTATGTGTGTTCCCTTATACCTTATGCTTTGGGAGCCTCTAAAATATTCATAGCAACAGAAGTATTAGTGAAAAAGGCACTTTTGCCTAACCAGAGGACATTTCCATGGCAGAACAGCATCCACAGTGTGGGTGAATAAAGCGGCATCTCAAAGAGAAGACAATTGTGAACATGATATAAAGTCAAGAGAGAAGCCAGAAACAATGCATCAAATAATAAAATACTAACAGCCTGGAATAAATGGAGCAGGAAATATTATTGAAGATAATAAAATGTTACAATGCAAGGATAAGAATGGGAAGGAAATACAAGAATGATGAGAAAGAGGTCAACTACAAATGAAAGGAACAGTGCTTACTCCTGAAGGATGCGTTGACGGATTGCTTGTGTGCAAAGCAACAGCATTAACCGGACAATGGGAGGTAGTTGTGACAAATGCAGAAAAGGAATGCAAAAACAATGACCTAAGATTGCAATATTGTTGACATGGGTCGACGATGAGAGAGGACCATTGCAGATACTACCCCTGAAGTATGCGTCTCTATGCTTCAGAAATAATGGCAAAGTGAAAGTTGGAGAAAACCGCAAGTGTTGGCTGAGTTTTTGACATACCATGCATGAAGGAAGGAACAGCAGTCCTGACTGACCATTATTGGGCCTGTTGATCATGAGCAAATATAAAGTTGCCACCAAAATGGGGAGGCGTTTGTTCATTGGTGCTGATAAGCATACCAGCCTTAGTAATACCACAAAGTGACCTGCAGATTAAAGACTTCCAAAAAATGGACATACACATAAGGAAGAAAAGATTATTTTATTGAAGCAGACAGAGGACAGATAATTATGTCCCAGCAAAATTAATAGAAGCCTATTATGACATTCCAGATGAACATACGTTGTTCAGTAGAACAGCACTGATTATACAGCTTGTTTTGCCAGGAATTCAGACTGCAGTGAATGCCAAGTGGCTGCAAATCACCAGATGGGAGCTGTTGCAAACAATCAATATGACAATGAAAGGATTTAATGCAATCAGAGAAGAGATTAGGGCAATCAGGCTTGTGGCCCTCCAGACCAGGTATGTCTTGGATTTAATTACAGCAATGGAAGGAGGCGTGTGTGCCAACGTCGGGCCTTATTGCTGTACATTTAGACCTACCCATGATGAAGACTATGGGACCTTGACAGAAGCAATAACGATGTTGTCAACCCAGCATACAAAGATGGAGGATGAAGTTGACAAGACCGAGGAGGACGGCTGGTTTTCGTCTTTGTTTTCATTGATTCCAACTTGGTTGGCAAATGCCTCAAATTACTTGGAGCAGTACTAGTGTTGCTATTGCTAGGATTTATTTCATAAGGATCATCGTGGGACAATGCCAGAAGAC
The DNA here is from genome assembly GCF_040938575.1 of Ambystoma mexicanum. NCBI lineage: Eukaryota > Metazoa > Chordata > Amphibia > Caudata > Ambystomatidae > Ambystoma > Ambystoma mexicanum. Next base: position 462,676,725 of record NC_090930.1, on the reverse strand, counting down.
AGCCAAGAAAGTGATTGGAATGAAGATCATGATAGATATAGATGCTGCAACTGGTGAGCAGATGCAAAATGAGGAAAGTACCCATGAGAAAATAAAAGAAAGTACTCTTGCACCTCGAGGAACAAAGTTCTACTACCATAAGGAGCATAAGAAATATATAGGATGATGGATATTCTGTCCACCATCAGGAGATTGCTGCCATATGACCTGGAGTGCGGATGAACATGTAAAGTATGCAGGTCCCAAAGAAACAAAAGTATGAAGAGATGATAAAGGAGAATGAAGAGAGGAATGCGGTCAAGGACTCAACCAGCGAGGGGAATGTAGAGGAGCAGCTGGACGCATTTTCCCTAACTCCCGCCCCCTAACCGCCATCATGATAGAGCAGCCAGACAAAGGCCCTATGTGAGACTACATGTGTTATGCCTATACCGCATCGAGTGCACGAGAGATGATATGCACTCAGACAACTGTATCAAATGTACCCTTGCCCTGAAAGTGTGGAAGTATGCCATATGGAAGGATGTCAACACGCACCACTGGACATCATTGAGCGCCGAGTGAAATCTGATGTGGATAGAGTGATGTCATAAAGAAGCTATACGAAGCCATACTGAAATGATATGAAAATACGTAAGAGTGACAATGTAACTGAAGCAATAAAAAAAACATGTATGAGACGATAAAGTCATCATGAATCCAAATTAAGACAAAGTAACTTGCTAACCAATAAGTGTAAATATGCAGAGTGCAAAAGAAACATAGAAGCTTGCAATAAAGGAATATATAATGTGGAAAAGACGGCCATAGCTGGAAAATGGGCACTGACTCATGTAAATATTCAATTTAATGACCTGAAAAATAGATCACAGTTGCAGAGTCAGGAGACGCTGGAAGAACAGCTTTGTGTGCAAAACAAAGAGTGGTCTATGTTGCTATGTTTAAGGAATAGCTGCAAAGCACAAAGGGAGGTAGACAGATAAGCTGTAGATGAGACATATTTCTCTTCGATTAAAAGAGAAGAAAACATTTGCAATGGCCAAGGTGGATGGTGGATATTCTGTCCACCATCAGGAGATTGCTGCCATATGACCTGGAGTGCGGATGAACATGTAAAGTATGCAGGTCCCAAAGAAACAAAAGTATGAAGAGATGATAAAGGAGAATGAAGAGAGGAATGTGGTCAAGGACTCAACCAGTGAGGGGAATGTAGAGGAGCAGCTGAACGCATTTTCCCTAACTCCCGCCCCCTAACCGCCATCATGATAGAACTGCCAGACAAGGGCCCTATGTGAGACTACATGTGTTATGCCTATACCGCATCGAGTGCACAAGAGATGATATGCACTCAGACAACGGTATCAAATGTACCCTTGCACAGAAAGTGTGGAAGGATGCCATATGGAAGGATGTCAACACGCACCACTGGACATCATTGAGAGCTGAGTGAAATCTGACGTGGATAGAGTGATGTCATAAAGAAGCTATACGAAGCCATACTGAAACGATATGAAAATACATAAGAGTGACAATGTAACTGAAGCAATAAAAGAAACATGTATGAGATGATAAAGTCATCATGAATCCAAATTAAGACAAAGTAACTTGCTGACCAATAAGTGTAAATATGCAGAGTACAAAAGAAACATAGAAGCTTGCAATAAAGCAATATATAATGTGGAAAAGACAGCCATAGTTGGAAAATGGGCGCTGACTCATGTAAATATTCAATTTAATGACCTGAGAAATAGATCACAGTTGCAGAGTCAGGAGACGCTGGAAGAACTGCTTTGTGTGCAAAACAAAGGGTGGTCTATGTTGCTATGTTTAAGGAATAGCTGCAAAGCACAAAGGGAGGTAGACAGATAAGCCGTAGATGAGACATATTTCTCTTCGTTAAAAAAGAAGAAAACATTTGCAAGGGCCAAGTATTGGACGACTAAAAGAGTATAAAGTCTATACAAGGTAGAGTGAGCAAGTCTCCAGAGGCCAAGATGAGCAATGACACCCAGTATAATTAAATCAAAGCGCATTAAATAAGATGCTGAAATTGACAAATTTGTGGTTTCTTCACATGTGACTCAGAAGTCGAAAACAAGGGCTATTCATTAAGCCTCGGTGAAGATAGTGATGTGCTTTCACTCTCTTGAATGTCCCAGAACAGAGAGCAGGCTACAAGGTCAACTACAGAGCAACATTTTCTCATGGCTGGTCTGATGAGAGATGATGGAACAATTGGGAAAGTAGGGAGTAATCTGACGTGATTCAAGCTTTTGGGTTTCGGTTTCCTTACGTGCTGCTAGCCGAGCCAAAAGTTTAAGGTTAGGTCAGAATGGCAACCAATCAGTGGGTCTATGGGGCAACCTGCTATACGATTTTGCATAGACCAGTCCACTGCCATTTTGTTTGCTATAATCTGTATTATATGTATTTAGAGGTAATTCGAGGTGTGTCTTACATATAAGAGACAGCCAATGAAGTACTAGTCTGCATACATTCTATAAGTAGTCATGTTCCCCTAACCAATCCCTCCCACTAATATGTTTTAGGGCGGGACAAAGACTGATATGCAAATGGATATTTCCCATCTGTGAAAGGTACAATGAGCAAAAAGCTTGTGCTGCAAACTCTCATCTCAGAACAGGTTATCATGCCATGTTCTTTCTGGAGAGGAGCGTCTGCTACCTTTTTTTAAATATTTAAAAGGAACTTGGGGTTGGTCATCCTGAGTTACATGGGGGCAACCAGACATGGACTCCCTGCTCATTGTGCTCAGAGAGACAAAGCTTCACCTCACTGATGAGGCCAAACAAGCCTGAAACACGTGTATGGGGTTGCTTTTGGTACTCTTGTTCAGAGAGGAATTTCCATAGCATTTCGGTGCTGGACTGCCCATGTGGGCGGGACGAAGACTGATATGCAAATGGATATTTCCCATCTGTGAAAGGTACAGTGAGCAGAAAGCGTGTGCTGCAAACTCTCATCTCAGAACAGGTTATCATGCCATGTTCTTTCTGGAGAGGAGCGCCTGCTACCTTTTTTGAAATATTTAAAAGGAACTTGGGGTTGGTCACCCTGAGTTACCTGGGGGCAACCAGACGTGGACTCCCTGCTCACTGTGCTCAGAGAGACAAAGCTTCACCTCACTGATGAGGCCCAACAAGGCTGAAACACGTGTATGGGGTTGCTTTTGGTACTCTTGTTCAGAGAAGAATTGCCATAGCATTTCGGTGCTGGACTGCCCATGTGGGCGGGATAAAGACTGATATGCAAATGGATTTTTCCCATCTGTGAAAGGTACAGTGAGCAAAAAGCGTGTGCTGCAAACTCTCATCTCAGAACAGGTTATCATGCCATGTTCTTTCTGGAGAGGAGCGCCTTCTACCTTTTTTGAAATAATATGTTTTATGGTTTGGAATGTAGGATGACATCATAGCTGATGCATATTGTGGTATAAAACCTCTGTGTAATCAAGTTTGTGTGTGAATGTGCAAGCATCCGTCTGATGTTTGCCGGTTGACCTTGCTTTATTAAACTGAGCATAAAGTAGTGCTTTGCCATATTCTTTGAGTCTGTCCAGTCATTTGGTCTGAGATATTTATTGGTAATTCCATATAGCACATGAGATGCTTCAAGATGCTAGAGCACAATAGTGTGGCATGGTGTGGGTTAACACAGCATGGTATGGGCTGTTATGTATGGCATGAGCTGGCATGGTATGGGTTAGTATGACATGGTTTGCGTTAGCATAGAATGGCATGGTATGGTTTGCCATTGTATGAAATGGTGTGAAATGGGAAGGGTAAGCATAGTTGTATATTCTTTGGTGTGGGCTGTTATAATATGGTAAGGTGTGGTATAGTACGGCATAATAAGTGCTTTATGGCATGGTTTGTATGAGTGAGTATGGTATGATATGATTTGGTATGTGATGAGAAGGTATGGTCTCATATGCTATACCATACACTGTTTTGATATGGTATGGCATACTATGGCATGGTGTGGATTAGTGTAGTTTGCTATATTATTATTATTTTTATTATATGGGCAGTTGTGTATGGTATGAGATATTATGAGGTTATGGTATGATATGTTTTGCTATAGTGTGAGAAACCGAAGGGTGTCTCACCTGCTAGTCCACCGGGATCTCTCTCTCAGGTGGCCAGGGCACAACCATCACCTTTGGATACAGACCCTGGGGCTGGACCAGTGTGGAAGGAACACCTGGGTAAGCAGTCTTCGAGGGGTAGGGGTGAGGCAGCTGGTGGCGTGACGGGTTATTCCTCCCTTTTCCGTACCCATGATCCCTCCTATTTCATAGGATTCTACTGTGTCCCAAGCCCCCCACCCTCCACGCTTTCCACACAAACACTGGACCGAGGAATAGGGCATCCGAGAGTAATAATGCTAACTCTTACACATCGCATTGCATATGTCCCGCTAATTGTATCAGGCGAAGTCAGGCACTTGATTCTAAGTGCATACCTCTGATACCAATTAGCTCTCCTCACACAGATAAAAGGCGAAACATAGAGACACACATGGAACACGAGTAAGAGATGAACTTCCAGGGCAAGGGGCAACCTACTGGAGCAGAGCAAAGGACTGAGGGATGAGAGCCACGGCTGGAGAACCCCAGGAGTTCCCTGCAGGAGGTTGTTGCCTCCAAAAGGCAGCGAAAGAGACATGGATAAGGCTGAATCTCAAACTAGAAGGCTGCATTGTGTTTCAAGGATGCCAGCGACCCTGTCGGGTGAACGGCAGGGTTGGGTAAGTGAAGCCAAGCTTGTGGTACTAACCTTGACTCATAAACTGGAAGACAGTAAAGACAAGAAAGAAACGCACAAAGCCGGTGAGTTGGCAAGCGATGTGAGAGACCAGTGTGTGCTAAAGAAAGACTGAAATGGCAACATTATATTGCACAATTTAAGGCAGCACATGTGTGGATGAGACACGAAGGATCTTCAAATGAACCTTGAAGTGCTGATAGCTGTAATGTCAGCGATACTGAGTAACGGAACTGTCTGGGGAAAGGAAGTAGCCCACTTGAAAGTCTCTGCGAAAGGTGAAAGGTTTTTAGCGATAAAGTGAATGAACTGTAAAAGCGAGGTGATTGAAATGAAATTGACCCCTAGAAAAGGGGAGAGTAAAAAGGTTAAAATTGTACTTTGGTTCATAATAGATTGATCTACCCAGACTAGGAAGCATTGGGGCAAATAACATAGGAGAGTGAGGTGAAAGCTGGAAGGTCAAAGTTGTCCTGCAGAGGTCTATAGAAAAAAGCCACACACATTCGAAAGTCTTCGACATCAAGAAGCGGTTCGAGCCCGACATAGGGAGGCTGAAGGTGTAACAAGTTTGGGGAAGGGAACCGCTAAAGGAGGTGAATTAGGTTTGGGGAAGGGAACCCCTGCAAGTATTTTGTTTTGTTTTGTTTTGAAAGGTCCGAGCCCAACTGAAGGAGACCTACGTGAACATTTTGGTGAACCTTTGCTTTACGAGGTATGAGCTCGACAGAGGGAGACAACATTAACTTTTTGGTAAACTGAGTTTTGAAAATTAGAAAGTAAGACTTTAACTCAGAAGGCCAGGTGGGCCTCAACTTCTTGAACTGCCTTTGTCTTAGGAGCTAGAGCCAGAGTGGGTCATCGTACTCACAGGGACAGCCTTACTGCATGCTGTCCAACATGGGAAAGAGAGGTGGCCCAGCCACATGTATTCTTTATATATGAACACAGACTCTCCTTTGTATACATATTCTCCTTTTCACACTTTTTGTACACGATATAGGGCAGGCATTAGGGTTTTGTTGGTATAGGCCATTTTGATTTGACAGACTGAACTAGGACTGTTTTGTTTATTATTTAATGGTCGAGACTACTCCCAACTTAGCTGTAGGGAAAAGTAGGAGTTTCACCAACCCAACTGAAACTTCAATAAAAGTTTTTACAAATTGTACCTTTTGTGTCAGTGTCATACTTGTGATACCATGCCTCCTTTACAATAGGATGAGTTTATATGGAAGAGTTTGTACTGTTATGAGATTGTATAGTATGGCATAGTATGGCATGGTGTGGATTAATATAGTTTGATGTATGGGCAGGTATATATGGTGTGAGATAGTATGGCATGGTATGGGGCACTATTGTATGATATTGTGTGGTATGAGACGGGTAATTATAGTTTCACGTGGTTTAGTATGGGCTTTTATGGCATGGTATGGTATGTGTTAGTATGGGGATTATTTAAAGCAAAGTGCATAAAGAAATATGGAGTTTAAAAAAAAGCTGAAAACCAGACTTATCACAACTGAAGAGAGTGTAACCTTTATGTATCTGGCAGATAGAGTCTAGCTGGACAAAAGGACACTAGAGTCCACACTGCTATACAGTTTATTTTAAGAAAACCTTTGGTAGTAATTTGGTTATTAAGTGCATCAAGCTGATATCACTAAAAAACAAATCAATGGCTGTAGCACACTCTGAAAGCAGTCAATATAATCTCTTGGTAAGAAAAAAGGTGAAATGTATTGCTTGTGTTTCAAAGAACATAAAAGTGGGGGAAACACAGTTTTAAGAATAGTTAAACAAATCTAAAGTGAGACAATAAAACAGAAAATCAGAAAACAATAAGTTAGAACAATCACTTTGTCCATCACAATTAAGTGGTAGATAGAAAAATGAACAGTAAATAAATAAACAAATATCGACTCCAGGTAATGACTTAAATTCAATCAATACTCTGATTCTTGAATTGATGAATTTTTCAATTTTCCAGTTAACTAAGTTTTCCTATTATTTTAATTGACAGGTCTGCCTACGTGTGAGTGTCATGTCATAACTCAATAGAAGAGGAAGACCAAAAAACAGAATAAAAACTAATAATACATCTTCTACACGTTTTGGCTAAAGAGCCACCTGTCTGGCCAACAGTTCTAAATAGGTATAGTTGCCTTCCTCAGGGCGAAAAAAGGAACACACAACAACTGGACCCTGTGGTGAAGCAGACAAAAAAACATAATAAATAGTGGAAAGAGAAATATGAAACTGCTAAAAAGAAATAAAATATCCTTGTTAATGAGTTCTACCAAGATTGCTTGCAGAGTAAGCCAAAAGCCAAAAAAAGAGAAGAGCCACAAAACAGGTTTAGATTGTAACTGGTTGGAAATGACCAGACGCGGTGCTTACCGGCAACCGGGGCAAGGCGTCTGGGCAGTAGGGCCAGGGTTAGCCTCATCAGAGCGGTATCATCACAGGGAGTGAAGTGGGAGAATGGAAGAACAGGCTCCCGCCCTTCCCCCCTCGCGCTTGGCCTAGAGGATCACGGCCTAGACACCCGCCACAAGAGGAGTTTGCCTATCTACCAGACGACCAAATACCCTGGTACAGGAACATACGGATGTGCCCACCTACCTGCCCAGCAGCCCGCCCTGCCCATGCCGACACCTGCGGCATGGATCAACTCGACTAAACCTACACGTCGTTAGAGATGCCATGACGACCTAGCCAACGGTCAGCACACCTGTGCAAACATGCACACTGGACACTCCCACACCAATCCACACGAAGAACATACTCAGTGCTATGACGTAGGCGACAGACATACCCACGGACGTGCATCTTTATTATTTTTCCACATAGGCTCTCAAAATGCAGAAACGCAAGACGCATAATGAACTTATCTAAAAAGGCTTGCTCACGCTTCTTCTAAGAACCATGTACCATAATGAAGAATATAACGGAGACACGATACTGAGGATAGAGCAATATGATACCGTAACCTAAAGCGCTCTGCATGAAACGGTTCCACCTATGCACCAGGCCCAAGTAGGCCGCAAGCAAAAGCTTCCATGAACATTGAATGAGCAAGAGCTCGGTTGCTGACCCTGCAGAATGAACCCGGCGAAAGCACACCGCCAAGGGCACGATGTTGCAATCTCGCACGCCGCAAGCCAACGCCAAGGTCGCACCTGCAAGATAAACCAGGCACACAGTAGGAAAAACAATATTAATTGTGCTGAATTCTGCCTCAAACACGGTCCCACCTCACGTGACAAAGCCAAACCTGACAGGATGCCAAGCCCAGGAGGAAGGAGACGCCTGAATCCCACGTTTCAAGACACAGGCAGATACAATTAAAAGGCTCATTGGACATCTGCAGCAGTGGGAGTAGTCGACCTCCCAACATATGAATAAATCCTCACATTGTTTACACCTACCCATAGTAAAACATTGTTGCAAATGACAGGTGCACCGCGAGCTGGGAACAGCGATAGTCCCAGACTGGGAGGCTCGCGAGCGGACCAATCAGAACATGGGGCTCTTATCACTGACGCCATTAACATTGACCAATCCTCAGAGGTCTTCATGTAACAATTTTCATGTATCAAATTGAAGGGACAGCCCAAGTATATCACCTGACTAACCCTCAACCACTAACACTGTTCTCTATATGTATGCTATACTAACCCTACCACTCGAGTAACCAATCCAGAGTGGAAATAGGTTTTTTGCTAAACTTTCTAAGGTGACGCAAGTAGCGCATCATACTAAGGTAAAAAGGGCCTGCGAGCCCCACGATTGTGTGTGTGTCAGGACGGACGCGTACGATCCTTGACCCATCCCTGCCGTTTTGTCTAATAAACAGCAGAGTCACCTTGCTTCTTGCGTGTGTCTCATACTCTATCTCGTTTGGGATATACGGGAGGAGTTGGGGCCTCCCTGCCCGGAGGTCTACGGACGGCCCGGCCGACCCCGGCAGAATTTCCCCCCGACAGGAGGTGCGGCGAAGAAATAGCTTCTGTGTAAAGTAATTGAAGCCCCTTCCATCATTTGTAGAGTGCTAGAAAAAATGAAAAAATGAAAAAATGATGAGCCCAAAACTACCTGGTAGTTGTTGCTTTTCATTAAAGGACTACAACTGAACAATTAGTTGCCGGTGCATTTGTCATTTGTCATTATTCAGCGTGCTGCAGAATAGATCCGTAGCTTATTGGTTTTCATCTTCTAAATCCCACTTAGTCAAACCTATGGGTAAGATAAATGAATGCATATGTGACTGGCCGCTAAACGGTACAATAGCTAGCTAAAGATAAAATAATTAGAGTAATGAGGATAAAGTAGGTTTGTATTTGAAAAGGGGTTCTGCAGTGTTTAAAAAGATTGGTGGGCTGGCAAGTCAGAATGCCACACCTGTAAAGAGGAAATGTATAGTTCACTGTAAAGTCAATATATTTCTCGAGGCGCCTACCTGAAATGTAGGAAAGTTGGCTTCAATCGTTAGACAGTGCCTGAAATTGCGGTCAGCGAGCCTCATGTATGCACTTTGACAAGGGAAGTCATGTCTGAAAAAAATGAAAAATGAGCGTGTGCATGAAAACGCCTTGAATTAGGCAGGATTTCGGGCAGCATAAGTGAAGAAATATAGCAGGCGAAAATGTGTGGGTCGGTGCCTTAAAACAGAAGAGAAATTGCCTTAAAGAGCCACGCTTACCATGAAGTTTCATAAACGCTGAGCAACAGTCGATTCAGTCCAGCTGCACGGGAGAGTTCCTATGCGTATTCAGCTTATTGAAAGAATGGAGCCTCGAAGACAAAGAGGAAGGGTTGTGGATTTTGGAACCGCTTCCCATTGGACAGCGTTATACGCGTGCTGTGGTTGGCTGACAGCCGACTTGCCCCTTCACACTACTGTTGTGATTGTCTGGGCGTGCCAGTCCTCTCGCATGCATGTGTGTCTGGGGAGCTGTCTTTTTTTCTGTTTTCTTTTTTCTGGAATGCGATGGCGCCAAAAACTAAATGCCTCGCTTTTTATAGAATTGGCGTCCAAGCAGAGAAGGGGAGCTCGAAAGTGCTCCAAAGGAAAATATTGGGCTGGAAATGGTAATGAATTACACAAATTACATATTAACAAAAGGGGGTGGGTTAGGGCAAGGAAAAACAGCCATGTCAGAATCAGATGCCCAAAAACATTTGTAAGGAACGGAAATAAATATGCCTGATGTGGAAAAGAGAACGAAAAGTGTTACTTGTTGAGGAAAACAGACATCTCATGCTGAAAAGCCTTCCCGAGGCCCATTCGTGATGGTTGTAATTTGAAAGGAAACACTGTGAAAAATAGAGGCCAAATGGGGGGCATGTGTGAACAAGTGGAAAGAAAACTGACGTGCCAGCCTGCCTGAGGTTATTTTGATTAAAAGGGGGCACAAGTCATAGTGGCAGCAAGTATCAATGGTGCAAAAAACCGTGACACAGCCATCTGCAGAGAACATAGCAAAAGCTAAATATAGGTGGACATAGATCAAGGAGGTTTTCATTTGATAGTGATCACAACCACCAGGAGATCTAAATGCTGAGACACAAAAGCAAAAAAAGAGAGCACAGAGGAATTTTTAATGAACATTTCTAGGATATAGGGAAGAATTCCTCATTTTATCCATTAGTATGGGTAGCTAGACGGTAAATCCATCTTGCTTCCTTCTGTAACAAACAGCGAGACACATATGTGGAATTCTTAACCGCATCTAGGATCCACCAAGAAATGTCATTGGCGGAGTGGTGTAGTTCAATGTAATGATTTACAAGTGGTGCAGATTCCGTTCTGCACCTAATCCTGGAACGGTGTTCAGAAATCCTAATGTGGACAGGGCAGGAAGTCTGCCCAACATATCGAAGTCCGCATGGGCACTCGATACAGTACACCACCTGTTTAGTTTTGCAATTTGTCAAGGAGGAAAGGGTCTACATTTGTGGGTGGGTCTTGCTTAAAGTTTGAGTGTACTAACTTGTCACAAATGTTTTTGGCCCTTTTTAAAGCAAACCTAGGCAGTGTGCATCAGGCAAACTTAGTTTAATGATTGGCCAGTATTTACTTTCTTGATTTGGAAGGTTTTTGGGTCCATGTGTTATTACACACGTTATTTTAGCTCCCTCAGTGCCAGATGGTACGTCAGCTACTGTTTCAGGGGAAAGTAGAATGTCCCTATCAGTGAAGCGTGCCCTCTCTTTAGCTTTATGAACCAGACGCTTTGGGTATCCTCTTTCAATCAGCCAGGAGCTCAAGTTGTCTGATTGTTCATAAAAGTCGTTCAGGTTGGAACAATTTCTTCGAATACAGAGAAACTGTCCATAAGGTAAGTTGTCGCGAAGGTGACGTGGATGATTGCTGGAATAGTGCAACAAAGTGTTGCGAGCACTTGTTTTACGGTATAGGGAGCATTTCAATGTGCCTGATTCGTCTTTAATTAGAAGGTCTAGAAAGGCAATTTGTTTTATACTGGATTCCATTGTGAATTTGATGTCGGTATCTATGTTATTCAACCAATTAAGAAAGAGTGCCAAATCTGACTCTGACCCATTCCAGATAAAGATGATATCATCTATATGCCTCTTTCCAATTGATTATGCGATCTCGGTAGGGATTGGTAGGGATTGGCAATAGATGAAATGTGTTCTGATTCGAATTTGGACATAAAGAGTATTGCCAGACTGGGGGCAAATGCTGCCCCCATTGCTGTGCCCTTTGTTTGTAGATAAAATTGACCATTCAATTCAAAGTAGTTTTTATTCAATGCAATGGTCATCAGTTCCAAAATGAAATTATGTGGGACTCGTTCCTGTGTGTCAAACTCCGTCAGTAATTCTCGCATGCAGTCGATTGCTTGGTCTTGGGGAATACTGGTATACAGGGACTGGATGTCTATTGTAACTAGTCTTTGAGTCATTTGGTCAAAGTCATGATTCTCAAAAATTGTGATTGTATGAGTCATATCCCTAAGATATGTTTCAATACGAATGCTGATGGGTTTTAAGAAGATGTCGATAAATTTGCACAAAGGCTCAAGTATAGAGACTATTGGTTTCCCAGGTGGTTTTTCCATATTTTTATGTATCTTTGGGAGTGCATACATTGTAAGTGTGCGGCCTTGATTGGTAGTAAGAAATTTGGATTCTTTTTCCGTGATCCATTCACGGTCATGGGCGTACTGTACCACGCTGTCTTTTTAGATAGAGTCTAGCTTGCCATGCCAATAAAGCAGTGTGCATTGTGTTGCTGGGTGTCAAGCCTGTCTGGCAACACGTGCTGTGCACATATTTGCTGTTTTGCACTGTTTCACTGGGCTTGGTGGGCTGGACTGGCCTGGACAGTGGAGTGGACACAGGCTGGCTGCATAGTTCACTCCTCCTGTGGGACCTTAGTGTGTAAGGTTTCCCCAGACTCTTTGGAGTCTGGGGAAGGAGTTGGCCCGAGCAGCCTAGCGGGATGGACGGAACAGCCACATAGCTCTCTCTTCCTGTAGTAAATTATCATTGGGGTTGCAACCTGTGGCAGAACAGGGAGCACATTGCCACTCCTTCACTTCAGCAGGGAAACTAAATGAAAGCCATGCTTCCAAGTCTCCAAGGTCGCTGGGACTCAGTAAACATCATTATGTGTTTGACATCATCTCACCGGGGAAAGCAGGAGCAGCTACTAATGAAGAGCTCAGGGAAGCTGGAGGAGAGAAGCAAGCGTGGGTCGGCCATAGAAAGAGAGGACTGGAGGGGTAAGGGGGAGTAAAAGCAGGAAGAACTTTACACTATTTATATTGGGCACCTGGTGTAACCTAAACAATCTGCAAGTATTGGATTTTAGGCACTGGAGTTTGAGGCAAATGGGCAGCACACCAACACCAAGCAGGAGCAGCTTGCATTGACTTGTCTGGATTCCGGAACCTCGAGATGACGGTATCTTCAGCCAAGCAATGGTAAGTACAGATGAAAAACAAATTGGGTGTTTGTGGCATGCACTGTGCAGTCAGTCTAGCCATTTCTTACTGTGACATGACATTTTTTACTGGGCAACTATGGTAAAGCGAGTATGATCAGTGTTCATGAATGTGTAGACTGGCCTACATTTTATTTTTTTTGCTTATCCCGACAGGGGATGACTGTACATTTGCTTGGTTCTGGCTCAGTTTCTAAGGATTTAATTTTTTGACACACCTTCTTTCATTTCATGCAACAGACACATGTATTTTCTTTCCATTGCATGGCATCGTTTGCCTTGGATGTCTGCTTACACTCACAGTAATCTGGTAAAATGGTAAAATGGGTCTATACACACTGATATTAATGCTACATATGGTAATCAATTCGTGTATGAAATGTATATCATATTACAGTGATATCGCAACCATATTTTTCTTAGTGTACTGGAACAATGCTATATGATTCCACATCCTGTTCTGTCAAAGGGTGAAAGGCTGTGTGCCATCACTTCCCGTGATGTCACAAGGGGGTGGGGTCAAATGAATCACTTCTGTTACCCCATGCATTTTGATGAAATGAAGTCCCTGGGACAGGTCAAGGAGAATTAGCATAAAGGGTCTTTCTCTTTCGATATCCCTCTCCAAGGTCCTCAAACTGCCAGGGTATACAACAAATTGAACCCCAATCTCATAAATAAGGCCATTTATGTTTCATCAGGATCGAAGTTGAGATATTTGGGACTTTTCACATAAATTCTAGCAATTTTCATAAATTGATGAAATAATACATATCTCTCTAAATGTTTTGTCAGGTCCAGTCATACTGTCACAGTTTCTTTTTCATGAGTAAAAGATTGTGTGTCAACATCTCCCAGGTTAATCTTCACTCTGAATTTGTTAGTTGTCTCCATGACCATTAGTCTGGCTTCAGAGCTGCCAGAAGCACAGAAACTGCTCTCCTGAACATCCGTGAAGACCTGCTCTCCAACCTCGATTCTAACACCCCCTTTGTCCTCATCCTACTTGATACGGTCAACCATGCCATCATGCGCAACCATCTCTGTGATAACCTGGGTATCACTGATCAGGTCCTGGCTTGGCTGACCTCCTTCCTCTCTGACCGACCCTCCCATGTCCAACTTCGGTCCTTCCTCTCCTCTATCCCTACCTGTGGTGTTCCCCAAGAGTATAACCTCTCTCCCTGGCTGTTCAACCAATACCTGGCACTTCTTGCCCACTTCATTGCTGCTCTCTGCCCAACTTTCAGTGTTATGCGGATGACACTCAACATATTTTCAGTCTCCCTTCTGCACCTATTCTCCTTCTCTCATCTCTGACTGTCTGTCCGCCATCCAGGAGTGGTGTGCTGCCAATGATCTCTGCCTTGATGCAAGTAAGACCGAGATTCTCCTCATCGGCACACCTGCTCCCTCATTTTCTGTCACTCTCCGGCCGGCATCTCTTGGCCCTCTTCCTGCTCCCACCTGTGAGACTAAAAACTTCTGGGTTATCTTCGACTCCACACTTTACTTCTCTCCGAACATCTCTAACATCTCTAAGAAGCCACACTACCAGCTGCATCTCCTCAGAGGTATTCTTCATTTCCTTTCCTTCCAACAGAAGTTCAATGTCTCCAGAGCTCTGGTTCTCTCTAGGCTAGGCTACTGCAACATCCTCTTTCTAAATCTGCCTGCCTCTACTGTAAGCCCTCTGCAACTCATCCAAAACAAGACTGCGAGACTTGTCCTTGGCCTCAAGCCCAGGGATCGTATCTCTCCAGGACTGAAATATCTGCTCCAGCTCCCAGTTGCTGCGAGGATTGAGTTCAAAACCCTCTGCATTGTCCACAAGGCCTTCTGGGGCCTGGGGCCCCAATACCTTCAACTCTATCTTCCTAAATATCTTCCTTCTCAGGCCCTTCGCTCATCCACCTCCAACTCCCTTAGGGTTAATCGCTTCTCCAAGCAACAAGTTGGTGGTAGATCTCTTTCTTCTGCTGGGGCCTCCCTCTGGAACAGCCTCCCTGCCTCTCTGAAACTTGAGAAGAACCATCTCTGGTTCCCGAGGAACCTCAAGACCGTCCTCTTTGCTTCTGCTTTCTTTCCTGCTCTCCCCTGCTGATCTCCTGGCTGATTCTGTAACTGCACTGGTTACCTGGCTACCCTCTGATCTCGGGTCCAGGTCCCTCCCCGCCAGTTGCACACCTGCACTGCCCCCCTGGCAACCCGTGCACTCGGGGGCTGTTTCTGTATCCCTACAGCCCCTATGAGCACTTGACACCTGATGTCTGCACTCACCCTTGCACTTGCCACCAGCTGGATGCACTTTTATTTATTTATTATTTATTGTCTTATTTATTTACTGTTATCTTATGGACTGCACTGCCCCCCTTCCCCTGCACTTTTCCCTTCCCCCCTCCCCTGCACCTGCGCAATCTCAATGTTACCTGGCCTAGTAGGATCGCTGTCTCTGTCTTCCCTCTGTTTCCTAACCCTTGCCTCGTCGCGGCTTGAAACACTTGTGTATAGGCGCATTATAAATGCCTTATCCTATCATATCATATCATAACATTTCACAGTTACAATCACTTTCCTCTAAAGTCATCTTACAGTTCCTTGTAAAATCATTTGGTACAGTCAAATTCTCCGGTTTATAATCTGTTTGACACAAGAAAGAAATTATTGCAAACATAATTTAATTTGGATTATCTCCATTGGGAGGCTAACAGGCAGTTTTAAGAGATTTCTTCTGAAAAAAAGCCCTCTATGGTGTCACAAGCTTTCTCATCCTGGAAATTCACCAGACCATAAATTAAAGATGGCATAATCTTGTTTTTATAAATGTTCAACAAAGGTACTAATGAAAAAGTACAATATTTACTTTTGATCTTTCTAATTTGCACATATAAACGCAACCCTGCCTCACACCTACATGAGTGGAAAGGCCTTTGGAATACCTACCTAGACTGTCTATTGTAGTGTGAATCTGAGCATAGGAATGCAGTTGTATGAATTCTTTTTAAAAACCTTTGGGAATTCCCCACTCCATATTTAATTCCTGATCCGTTTTCGGTCAACTTTATTAAAGGCCTCACTTAAATCAATGTAAGCCACATATAATGGGGTCATCTTTGAGTCCCAAGCATGATTTAGGAGTAATTTAAGAATGAGACCATTCAGTAAAGTACCTACTCCTTTCCAAAAACCAGTCTGGAACATTGAGAGTCTATTAGATTTGTAAACAAATTCTTCCTTTTCCTTGAGGATAAGGGGCACACATATTTTGCTTGTAACATCGAGTAAGGCTGTAGGTCAGTACGTGGGTCAAGTCGATTTACCCTTTTAAAAATTGGAGCCAAAAAGCGTGAATGCGAAGAGACGTGACAATGATTTTCTACATGTATTCATTCATACAATATGTATAGTAGAGTAGCCCATGAACAAAGATCACCTTTTAGGATGAAATTTGATAGCCCATTAGGCGCCATCACACTTGAATTATTTGATTTGTTGATGCATCCTATATTTAGATCATAGTTCCCCAACCAATTGGGTAATCTCTCATGAACAAAAACTGGCTTTGTATGGGTCTGATTCTCAAAATGTGTGTTTAAAGTGTTCTACCCAGAGTTCCTCTCTTATATGGGTTATTAGCTTTTTGCTTACAGCAGGCTGTTTTCTCTTGATCTAATCACAATTTCTTATAAATTGTTAGTACCCAGCACTCTTTGGATATTGCCACTATCTCTTAAATTAATAACAATGGTCTGATAATTAAGACAGTTTTTGTACCTATGTTGGCAGAATCTTATCAACTATCCAGATGCCATCTTTGGGAGAGAAACTTCCCTTCATATCAAATGGATGCTTCTTCTATGTTCTCTCTTTTGTAACCTAAGAACCTTATTGAAGTCGTGATTTCTGGAATGACCTACCTAGTTGTTATTAGAATTACTGACTGTCACGGCATAGACCAGTGCATCCATCATTTCCTTGAGATCGCTTAGAGATAAATCCTTTGTATACCCCTTGCAGACCAAATTTTCTAAATGGTGGACCAAAATGGCATTACATTTATCCCTCATATACTATTCCATTTTAGCCTATTACCCTGATTTTTAGCTTCGAGACCCAAAATGCTTTTCGACATTTGTAAATAGAAAATTGGTAGTTTTACTTCCAAAATTAGACAGGCATGGTCACTAATAGTGGAATCCCTAACTTCTAGGGACTTTGATTGGCTAAAAATAGGCTGCGAAAAAAAGAAATATTCAATGAGTGAATGCAAATTTCCCCTTCGCCAAGTAGGATTTCCTGCTATATACCCTTCAATGTTCCCATTCAGCAACACAATTCCAGTCTTCTATTAACCCCCTCCAACGTGAACCATACAAGCTTTTAGAATTCCTGTCTGGGAGTTTCCAGTCAAAATTTCCTCTCAGGATTAGCAGGAGGGCAACAACAATTGAAATCTCCTGCAATTATAATGCGGTCAGACTCGTTAACATTAAACCAATCGGCTAGTAAAGCCTCCACTGTATGCCTCAGAATACTAGCCACATTTTTTTTACCAGATTCAAATACACATTGATAAGGAGAAGATAGAAGTCCTTCCGATGCATGCTTACTGCCAGTACTGCCTCTAAATTAGTTTGTCTTTCCTACGTTTTCAGCCCTAATACATTACCTACCCCTACTGGGAGACCCCCTCACCCCCTTGGGAAGGCACGAGATACCTCAGGTTGTTTTGTTTTTGCAAGTTAAGAATCCATAAAAATGCGCAATACTAGTGAACCATGCTTCTTGCAATAGGAAGACTTGAAAATCCAAAACTTTAAAGGAATCAGGGGTGCCCCCAAGAAAACTGTTAAAACCCCTTGAATTCAATGATCAAATCTTTATCACGTTTAATATCAGAGTCAAGCAGTGACCATGCAACTTCATCTTGGCAGTAAGAAATGCTGGAATCCATGACAAATGATGCCCCCTCCTTTTGCTGTACATTTCCCTTGCATGTCAATTTAACTTCTCTTTACCCTTTCATATTAACTTAACATTTCAAAATATCCCATTGCGCGTTTGGTGATGGAACATTTTTAACATTCTTAGCTCCTTCATCCTGATGAGGGCTTTGAACGCTTCCTCTACCACTACTAGGGCTAAAAGGTAGGCATCAACTCCAAAGGATACGAATGTGAAGACCTCTTTTAAAATAAGCTCATATATAATGTTTGAGTGCAAAATGGTTAATGGGGCCATGGAGCTGTCTGTAAGAGTGCCATTGAGAACAAAGGTACCCAGGCAATCAGTCTCTTCCACGTATGGTGGGATAGGGTTCATGTGTTGCTTGTAACTCCAGTCCTAGCAGAAGTAGGCGAGTGCTTGAAGTTGAAAAACACCATCCCACAATGGGCACATTTGTTTACAAAAATGTCATAACCAGGTTTACAAGGACTTTATTTCTAATCATATGTTGTACTCTCTCTTTTCAGTGCTTAGAAACCAAAGAACACACTTGTGACGTCCCAGTGGTGTTAGTGCGCATGCGCGGGACTCGTTACGGTCCCACGCATGCGTGGTTCAATAAAGTGCGCCCGTGCGGCAGTTCCCGCCGGGACGCGGAGCAAGCAGCATCGCGTCCCTCGTCTTCTTGTGTGGGTCTTGTGTCTGCGTGTGTGTGAGGGCCCCGCGGCCATATACAACATCTGGCGACGAGGCGGGATCGGCGCCACAGCGCTCGCCCCACGAACGGGAGCGTGTGACACACGTCTCCGGCAACACGAGAACGCAGGACGAAAACATTCGGTTGTTTCAAGGCAGTAGCGGCCTGCACAGGTGCTCGTGCGCTGCCACGAAAAAAAAAATCAATTTTTGGAACTCTTGTTGTTCCCAGCAACCTGGGGACAACCCGAAAAAAAATAAAAGAAGAACCGGACACGCGACCAGTGACGGGACATAGCGGAACAGTGCGTCAACCAGGTTAGCGGCCTCTATTACACCGAGAGGTGCCTGTGCGACCTGTGAAAATGTCAAGCAGTGAGGATGAAGCAGAAGTGGCGACAAGAGTGGTGAGGACACAACGGGGTTCGCTGCTGCCCATGCAGGAGTTCGACATGTCGGGGCCCCCGTCCAAGTTGGGTTCCAGGTGGCTCCTATGGGTCAAGAAGTTGGAAATGTACTTTACTGCGACGGGGACGTCGAACGACGCAAAAAGGGTGACCCTTCTGTATTCAGCTGGCCTGGATGTTATGCGAATCTATGAATCATTTGCCCTACCGGTGGTCACGTATGACACGGTCAAGACCGCGCTGGAGAACCACTTCATCCCACAATCAAACGTCGACTACGAAAGATTCCTCTTCTGCAGGGAAAGGCAGAGGGAGGAAGAATCTCTCGATCAGTTCTGCGCCAGACTTAGAGTGATTGCCAGCACGTGCCGCTGGGACAACGACGAGCTGATGATAAGAAACCAGGTGCTCCAGGGCTGCAGTTCGGGCAAATTGCGACGTCAAGTGCTGAGGGAGCCAGGATGGTCACTACAACAGATACTTGACAGTGGGAGGACGTACGAGCTAGCAGAGTCCAGAGGTGCGAGCATGGACGCAGCGGTCAGGCCAAATGTGAGGGAGGAGGCCTTTGCCGTATCCAAGAGAACAAAGCAGAAAGAAAAGTGGGACTCGAAGGCATCGGAGACCAGGCATCCGTCCGTGCCTGGGACGATTTGTCCGGACTGTGGATATGATATACCTCACGTGGAGGAGTGCCCCGCCAAGATGAGGTCGTGTGGGCGATGCAATGGTCTGGGGCACTATGCTCGAATGTGCCGCGCACCGGCCCCTGTCCCCACGCAGAGAGGCCCCGCAAGAGCGAGAGGCGGCGGATTCAGAAGGCAGCGCAACATTTCTGCCCCCGAACAGGAGATACGGAGACTGCAGCTCACGGAGGAAGAGGAAGAAGAGGACGGGGACGAGGAAGAAGTTTTCTTCATCTCTATCATTGCCTCGGGGAACAAAAGGAGGAGGCAGCCCAGGTGCGTGGTGGACATATTGGGTGTGCCGACCCAGATACTGATAGATACAGGCGCTTCGGTGTGTGTGCTGGCTGAGGAAGACTATCGGAAACTTCCAGGCCCACCGCCACTGGACATGTCCACGGCGAAGATATTTACTTTTGGAGGGGACACCCCGCTACCACTCAAGGGTGTGTTCGTGTCACCGGTGTCAAAAGGGGGCAGGAACATCAAGGCCAAATTTTTTGTTACGGATGTGAGTCCCCACTCACTTCTCAGCTGCGCGGCGTCGGAAGCCCTTAGCCTGGTTCATTTTGCATATGGGGTATACCAGATTGAAATTGAAACACTGCTGGACAGGTTCTCGAGCATCTTCGAAGGCATTGGGAAACTCAAAGCACCCCCAGTGCACCTCCACATCGACGAGTCGATCAGACCGACAGCCCTCAAGCACCGCAGGATTCCGTTTCACCTGCGGGAGAAAGTGGAGGAGGAGCTCCGATCACTAGTGGAGATGGACATCATTGAGAGAGTGGAGGGGCCAACGCCCTGGGTGTCCCCGATAGTGGTGGCCCCCAAGCCAAAGCAACCAGGGGCCGTGAGAATCTGCGTGGACATGCGCCTCCCAAACGCCGCTATTAAGAGGGAGAGGCACCTTACACCCACTCTGGATGACATCATCGGAGAGCTTCAGGGGGCGAAAGTGTTCTCGAAGTTAGACCTACGAGCGGGCTACCACCAGCTCGAACTACACCCGGACTCTAGGTTCATAACTACGTTCACAACGCATGACGGCCTCTTCCAGTTCAAACGTTTGAGTTTCGGCATCTCATCAGCCGCCGAAGTTTTCCAGAACACCATTAGAGGAGCGTTGGCTGGTCTCAAAGGGGTGCTGAACATGAGCGACGACATTTTAGTCTTCGCGGACTCGGAACGGGAACACATGAAGAGGTTGGAGGACACGCTCCGGAGGTTGAAAAACTTGGGGCTCACCCTCCATCGGCAAAAATGTGAGTTCTTCAAAGACCGCATTGGGTTTTTCGGGTTTATATTCCACGCAGCTGGTGTGTCGCCCGACCCAGCCAAAGTGAAGGACATCAAGGAAGCCCCCGCCCCCCAGTCACCTACGGAAGTGAGGAGTTTCCTGGGGATGGTAACTTATTGCGGGCGCTTCATCAAGGGGCTGGCGTCGCTGGCGGAGCCACTCAGGGTGCTGACAAGGAACGACGCTGAGTGGAAATGGGGGGCCAACGAGCAGGAGGCGTTCCAGACTCTAAAGAATGCTCTGTCGGATGGAGACACCATGGCCTATTTCAACCCCAAAGTAGAGTCCGAGGTGGTGGTTGACGCTAGTCCGGTGGGAGTGGGGGCGGTGCTAATGCAACCTGACGCACGTGGAGACATACGCCCCATCGCGTATGCGAGTAAGGCCTTCTCGGACACGGAAACGAGATACTCACAGATTGAACGGGAAGCGCTAGCCATCCTGTGGGGCTGTCACCATTTCCGTTTGTACATACTGGGCAAACCCGTAGTGGTGGTGACGGACCACAAGCCACTCCTGCCCATTCTGGCAGGGGGAGCCTCCAAACCTCCCCCCAGGATCGAGAGGTGGATGCTGGCCCTAATGGAGTACGGGGTGAAACTCGTATACCGACCAGGCACAAACAACCCGGCCGACTACCTGTCGCGCCATCCCAACAAGGAGAGCGCTGTCACCGACATCGGTGCGAATGAGTGCCACGGGCTGCTGCTGTCAGGTGGTGGAAGGGTCCCTTCCGATGGCAATATCGAGGCTAGAGATGGCAACGGAATGTTCCAAGGACGAAGTATTCACCATTGTCAAGAATGCCGTGAGAAGCGGCGAGTAGAGGGAAGTGCTGCAGGACAACTCCCGCCGGCGAGCGGAGGCGCAGAGTGACCTTCAAGCGCTCTGGAGGGTCAAGGATGAGCTCTCAGTCGCGGACGATGGACTCATTCTTAGAGGGCGGCAAATTGTAATCCCGCGAGCACTGCGGTCAAGGATCCTCGAACTTGCCCACATTGGACATCAGGGGGTTGTCAGAATGAAGGCTCGGCTGAGAAACAAAGTCTGGTTCCCGGACCTAGAGGGGCGAGTGGAGAGTTTCGTAAGGGGGTGCATCGCATGTCAAGCGGCGGCCCCGGGGGACAGAGCTCCGCCGATAAGGTCGATGGAACGCAGTTGCCGTCCGTGGGAAACCGTCCATGTGGATTTTGGCTCGACCGGTCGGGGGATGTACTTTCTGGTGGCAGTGGACCAATGGTCCAGATATCCCGAGGTGGAGGTGGTACACTCGACGGCGACAGAGTTTACAACGAAGGCACTGGACAAAATGTTTGCCACCCATGGATTCCCAGACCTCCTGTGCTCGGACAATGGACCACCTTTCACTGGCAGCCAATTCGCGACCTACCTCCGTGAAAGGGGGATCAGGCATCGCAGGGTGTCCCCGCTCTGGCCGCGGGCCAACGGGGAGGCCGAAAGAATGATGAGGACTCTCAACAAGGTCCTGAGGATCTCCGCCTGCGGCGGTGAAGACCTGGAGAGGAAGCTCGTGGAATTTCTCAGGGAATACCGCACGATGCCCCACCAGTCCACGAGAGTGGCCCCAGCCGAGGCACTATTTGGGCGATGCCCAAGGGGAATGTTGCCGGAGGAGGATGGCCGGCTGCCCGGAGTAATAGACGATGATGATGTCCGGGACGTACGGGCCAGGCGCAATGATAAAGAGAATGAAAGGAGGGGCCTGCAGGAAAAGGAGGTGCGAGTAGGGGACGCAGTATTGGTCCGGAACAGGCACCCCGAGGGGAAGTTGTCCTTGCCCTTCGAGCCGCGCCCGTGGAAGGTAACACACGTCAAAGGCACCATGGTGACGGCAGCCTGCGACCGAGGGACAGTCACGCGCAACCGGTCGTTCTTCAAACGCATTGAAAGACCGGCAGAGAATGGACCAGCAGAGGAAGGCGCAGGGCAGGCGGTCCACCAGAAGATCTGGAGAGTGGGCAGGCGGGCCCGACAGGCGGTCCGAAGAGGGGGAAAGATGAGGAAACATCGAGGCGGGAACATGACGATTCTCCTCCGCCCCCCGCCTCACCAAGGTACCCCACCCGCCGTGAAAGGCGACTGCCCGGGCACTTCAAAGACTATGTCCTGGACTCACGTGACTGGACTGAATGAGGCAAGGTGAGACTCAGGCGGTCATGTGGCCGCCCGGAATACCTGGCGTGCAAGGTGATGTGAGTTTGAACTGTTTACGTTGTTTTTGGTTGAAGTTAAAAAGGGATGTGACGTCCCAGTGGTGTTAGTGCGCATGCGCGGGACTCGTTACGGTCCCGCGCATGCGTGGTTCAATAAAGTGCGTCCGTGCGGCAGTTCCCGCCGGGACGCGGAGCAAGCAGCATCGCGTCCCGCGTCTTCTTGTGTGGGTCTTGTGTCTGCGTGTGTGTGAGGGCCCCGCGGCCATATACAACAACACTGATATGTTCAGTGCTCAGTCACGCTATGCACGTATTATACATAGCCCGGCACAGAGAGGTCAGCAAGTTGCAGAAATGGAAGTTTGCAAAAGGCAAGCTAGAAGGACGCGTATTATCTGAGCATTGAGTCCGAGTGAGTCCAGCCCACTCAGTGCACCTGATGGTCTAGATTGCACTTCCGAGTATGACAACAGCCAAGGGTTTCCAATTTAGGAGGCGATATGACTTCTTGAGTATACACAAAATTGAGTTTCATCGGAAGGTAGATTAGGAAAACTAATCTAGAGAAAGTCCATGATTCATAACTCGGACAATAATTACTGTGATTGCTTTCGTCTGGGAATTCGGTTCAAACATTGCAAATGCGTTTTCAACATGGGACATATTTAGTAAGAAAAAGAAATACTATTTTCTATGAGAAACTATTCTTTTGGATTTTGTGTCCAGTGATTCAGATGTCAGCTGTCTCAAAACACATACAGCTTGGAAGTATGCCACATATGTTTAAGATGATCTGTGATTTTCCGTCTTCTAAAATTGTTGGATGCAAGCTCCTTTCCTAACATTTCTTCCCCTGAGGTTCTACTACTTAAATTTGAAACATAACATTGGATGTATGCCCAGTCCTTCTTTTAATCTACCCTCCAATGGGAGTGGCATTAAAGGAGATCTTGGCATAAGGGGTGATGTATTTGGTTGGCATGGTGACGTGTTTTATTACAGCTCAAATGTAAAAAATAGCTCGAATGTGAGTGGTAGCACAAACCCAAATATCGGGTGCAGAACATAAAACGCTTTTTCTAAGGTTTAAATAAAACACATCAGTTACCAAATTCGAACAATACAATTATGTTGTATTGTTTTGCAAATTCGCATGCATAGATGGATTTCTGCAAAATTGAACTACGCATGCTCCACAGACTATCATCAATGTTCGGCAATGCAAAAGCAGTATTTTTACCTCGTGGGCCTAATTCTAATTCTGGCGGTCAGGAAATAGGGTGCCAGTAGCAAACTACTGGCACACTCTCCGAACCACCAGACTACAACTATGACTGCAGGACACGTTGCTCCCAGCAGGTCGGACCTGCCGGGGGCACAGGCCCCTGTAGGCATGGTTTTCACGGAAGCACCGGCAACTTTAGCAACGGTGGCAGTGTTCCCGTGTCCCTATTCCCAGGAATGGGGACTTACACTTTCCGCTGCCTGATATCCCGGGCCACCAGTGGCACCGGGATATCAGGCAGCGGAACAGTGTTACTAGTTTGCAGCAACCCCTGCTAGTACTGGTAGGTTACCGCCAAACTTGTAATGCGGCTCAATGATATGGGCAGAAACTATGGAATTGAGGAAGCTACAAAAAAAATCAAAGCCTCAAGTTATCAAGTTGAGGTAAGTCTGACAGCTACAAGAAGAGTAACCCCTGCATCCTTTGAATCAAACCATTTACTGGATCTGCTATGGCACTGTCACAGTTCTGCACACCGGAAGGTCTCCAAAGTCAGTTCCTTTAGGGTAATTTGTGTCAAAAGGCAGGGTCTCAGTGTTAACACGTCTGTGCAGGTCTTTGTTAGTGTCAAAAGGCCTGCCCCCCCCCCCCTCCCCCCCCGATGCATCTGCCAGACCTCTTTGGGCCTCATTAGGAGTATGGCGGTATGGCAACAACGGTGCCGGTATCGCTACCGGCACCGTTGCTACCGCACCGCCATACTAGGACTTCTGCTCGCGGATGCCCTTGCAGCCACCTGGTCTGACCAGCTGGCCGTACCAGCATCCGCGAGCAGAACATGATGGTAGCAACGGTGCCGTTATAAACGGAACAGCTGCTACCATCCTCCCCATTCCCATTGAGCCCTATGGGGGCTCAAATGCGAATGGGGACGTACCGGCTCTGGCACCCGCGCAACGGGAATTACCGGGTCTGTCGAGCTCGGAATGGCCCAGTGATTCCCCTTTCACTGGAGCCGGAGCCGGATGTGAGTTTGGGGGTAGCCTTGCTGGTAAACCAGGCAAGGCTACCTCCAACCTCGTAATGAGGCCCTTTGTATCTGATAGCATCATCGTATTGCAGTTTGGTTTCTCATCTTCCTCTCAGCATGCTAAATCAAGACGCCTACCTGGAGCTCTTCTACCTGAGTTACTCCGCCCCAAGGAAGATTAAACCCAGAACAGAATTGCTGCTGCACCTGCGCCATGGCCAGTATCACATTCAAGGCAAGTATGTATGCAAACTATATGTGTATAAACATGACAGGACATTAATTACATTTTTGAAATGACTCAAATAACTGAATTAACTATTTGGGGCTTGTGGAACCACTTTAGGCACACCCCTGTTTGACGCTTACTTTCTACCAAATCGGCGTTCTACTCAGTGTCTCCCACACTTTGAGCCATTATCTAAGCTGGGTGCATACAGGAATATTCCCCATTGGCCCCATATTTCCTTTCATGGCCCATTCTTTGGATTCATGTAAAAATTCACCATGCCAAAAGAAAGAGTAACACAGTCCAGGGCACACCATCAAATGCCTTTTCATGCAAAGCTATCAACCTCCTCTTCTTTTATTTAAAAATAGATCTAAAACAGTTAAAAAATGTTGCCCTTTGAAAATTGTGTACGATGTTTTCCTTAGTCTTGGCAGCAAAGTCTTCATTGTTTTTAAACAAATATTAAGGTTTTAGGTAGTTAATAATTAAGAATTAATGAATCTATATTTTCACATAATCTATATTTTGTTCTCTTCTACCAGAACCTGTTTATTTTCCACCTGGTCTTTTAATCTCTTGTCCTTTATTTACAGTGTTCATTAAATGTACTATTAGGGATTGGTTTGAGACTCTTTAAAAGGCTCATATTGGTGATACGCTGGCTATGTGCTGACATGTAGGAGGCACTGCTTTTCAGTGCGTGGATACACATGTCTTTTCTCCAGATTTGGTCTGTACTTCTAAGTTGTGTATTATTTGCTGGGAGATAGACTAAATGCCTTTCCTTACAAATGAATGGTCCTAGAAAGATCTCTTCTAGGAATGCTCTCTCTAACTGTGAAATCAAAATGGCTGACGTTGATACATTATGATTCTCACCCTGATCATGCTGGGCACTAGAGGATGGACAAAGGTGTGTGAGAAGCTGGCTTGATTCATTCTATTGGTCATTACCAAGAGATGCCAATCCTCTTATTGGAGACTTTGTAGCTCGACTTTTATGTTGAGATGGTAAAAGCTTTCAGAATTCAACTACTCTAAATGTAGAGCACAAAAGAAATATTTTTTTGGTTTTCACACACTGGTGTTGGGATGCTCTCGCATTTGTTTTTTAAACCACAAATAACCTGCGGCCTCACTGCTCCACATTCATTATCATCCATATTAGTGTCCCATCAAGACCACCTTGGCATGGCCCTCTACCAGGGATGGTCCTCAGAAGTATCAGGTATGACACTTGTGATGAACCTGCTTAAGGGACCATCAGTCAACTGCATTCCAAGTGTACCAGAGCATCTTTTTGTTAAGTCAACAACTGACGATTCAGGCAATGGGTCATCTTCATGCATAATGTTAGAAAATCAGAGTATGGTGTCAGCAAGTTCTTGCTAACAGGAAGGTGCTGATACTTCATGATGTCAATATTCCTGTAACTTTCACTCATCGTAATGCATACCACACCTAACCAACAATGCTCACCAATCATTTCATCATGAGGGTATTGTATACATTTATATGCCTTAGCACTATCGCCAATGCTATTTTCGACACAAATGTCTACCTCGGATAAGGGAAGCTTAGCTTTATGTTTACACTTCAAAGAAACCCATATGTGCTTCCCTAATAATACATGACCAAGGGGCAACTAAACAACCCTGGAAAGGATAATTGCACCCCACTAAATCTCACAGCATATCAGTGGTCTTTTCAGAGTCGCAGTTGTATCATGGTCTTTCAGGAGAACATACTTTCTTTTGGTGCTTGCAAAATCAAGGTATTTCTGGTGAAATACCTTTAGTGACAAACTTTAGTTGGTATGCCCTTGAATGGAAGATTCGGTTTGGTATTATTGTCGAGGGACAGATGAATGCATCATCCATAGTTATTGCCCCTCCTCTGGCTCAATATCGTAAAGATGAGAAACGTTACTCCTTAAGACAACCATACCTCCCCTATCCCAGACAGGTACAGTAAGGGCTGAATACGATGTAAACTAAAGATGGCGAGAATAACAAAAATAGGTCATAGAACCATACATATGCATTCACAAGACATGAAGAAAACGCACTAGGTCAAATATGCATTTATACATGAAGAATACTAACATAAGCAATATATAAATTGAATGCAAAATGAACGATGCACGAGTATAGCTTACTAACATAGACATGCAAGGTTATGAGCAGCAATCTTCCGAAAATGGAAGTTGTAACAAGCCTTTTTAATACAGACGCACATCGAGACTTTTAGACAGCACAGAATGCTGAATTAATAAGATGCAGATCCACGCAGAGCTCAGACAGTAGCTTGAAGCCCAAGCCGAGGTAACTGAGAATTTAGGGAGGGTTTGGATGTTATAGAAAAGGCACAAGATAAGGATTCCCAGGACACACAAAGTATACTCCCAAATTAATTAAAGTCTGAAAAAGCACAACCGGCCATTGTGAGTCAAGTACATGATATTTATAAGTCAGAAGACTCAATGAATGGTAAGCTCAAGAGTGTCCCCAGTGGAAGAGGAGACCATAAAATTCATATTAACATTAGCTACAATAGTCGTTATTACACAAATAAATAAATCCAAACGTGGTCCTCTGAGACATGATCCCTAATTCAAGAACACTGTATATTCATTAGCAACAGACACATATAAGACACCTGCTTCAACCCTCACATATAGTCCCAGACAGGAGGCACCGCACAAGGCTGACTACAAACTACACTGCGACTCATGGCGTCAGGGAGGAGGGATGGTATTTTCTTGAACTGAAGGAAAGCAGCCCATGGACCTCTTTTCCACTACTCCCATTTGGCTCATGTCTTGATAACCTGTCAGTTGTCCAAGGAGGGTCGGTGCAAAGCCAACCAATTAAAACTCCTGGTGACAAGCTGCCCATTATGTATTTTGCCAACCTATGAATGGTCATAAAAGTGATGTATTTTTGTTTTGATCAATTTAGAGGTGGCCTTAGGAGGAGCCATCAGTTAAGCATTACCCAATTCAAAGTTTCACACTTATAGACTATATGTATAGTTACTAATATTATCCAATTCCCCTACCCCATAGGTTTTGTAGTGTGATGATTTCATTCATGTGTGTTTTTGGTATAAAAAGTATTGTTTTGTATGAGAGCTCTGAGAGCTGCAACCCTTTTTGCACGTATGCTATCTCTGCTTTATTTTGTATATTAATAAAGCTGGGTGTTGCCTTTCACTTTGTCTGTTTCCGTTGCTAAATCTGTGCTTTCCTGGCTCCTTATCCTCTGTGTAATATTGCGGTTTCCATGACCATCGTAGCAGCTGGTCTCAGGGATGGTTGGCCAGGGTATTCGGATTGACGAGGATTCCCTGCCATGGCCCAAATACTACTGGGTGACCTTTAGAGAGCTGTATCATGAATTAATAGAGAGAGGCCGACAGGTGTCGCCTTGGAGAAAAATCCTGTCCGGTCCCTGCCAGATGCCCCGTAGGGCAGAGGTCATCTGGCTGATTGGGGGGTACTAGATACCGAAGACCCCCAGCTGATCTATTGATATAAGTATAGAATCGGTCTGGCACAACGATTGGGAGGGGGATTATTTTGTATATTGGGGGAATTGTGATGAAGAGAAAAGGGTGAAGATGATGAGAAAGCTTCTGACAAGGTCAGGAAAGACTGCTTAGTACACCTCGTTATGAGGGGATGATAAAGAGAAGAGTACCTCACCAGGAGTTTGGAAGACAGCCGTAGTGTATATATGTCTGTAGTTATTGCTGCCACCAGCTGCAGGGTGTAAGGTAGTTCAGATTCTGTGAACAGTGGATTTTATTTTGTGTATAGTGGTGTATATTGTGGCAGATGTTAAGTTGTGGTGTGGACAGAAGGGTGTGGTTTGGTGCAGGAACAGTGAAGTATTACTGCTCAGGGCATGAGCTGTGTATGTGGTGTCGCTCAGGAACATTGGGTGATGTGAAAGGTGTGGTCTCCAGGAGAGATGCAGAAGTGTTAATATTAAGGAAAGTATTGTTGGCGGTGTGAGGGGTCAGTAATGTGAGGCAGACAACTTGTAGATTTTTCCAAATATGCCATTTTATTAAAGTAAATAATAGAAAATAAAGGGTTGTTTGCCCTAGTCTACTGAGGATGTCCCTGCCTAATCTATAAACAAAGTGAACAATCTCTAGCATGGGTAAACTGGCCCTCACAGTAAACAACAAACCTAAAAAGAAATTTTACTGCAACGCCATAAAATGGTGTGGACTGAAGAGTGTGGTCTGGTGCAGGATCCAGTGACATTCTTGTTCTTCTGGGTGCAGGATCCTGGCCCACGAGGTTCAATTTTTGGAGCAAGCTCCATGCTCCGCGCCACTCTCTGGATGGTTGCTGAGGGGATGATGTGGCGTGTAACCTGATATCCGGTTCATCTCTCGCTGGTCCCTACCCCAGGATTCAAAGCTGACTCAAAATGTTCTTCAAAGAAAAAGAAAAGTCTTGAACCAGCTCTTGATACTTCCAAGTAAAAGAAAATGTATATCAAACAAAAATCCACTGGTAGCCAATTTGTGTTCTTGGATTCAAGATCCTCGTCCAGCTTCCTGAAAAGAAATAACACCAATTGTGATCTTGGTTATGATTTTTATTTTATTTTATTAATATATTGGGTTTTTATAATGCACCTATACACATTGTGTTTCAAGGAGCAACAAGACAAGGGGGGCAGGGATGACAACAGAAATGGTCCCACCAGGCCTTGTGACATCCGGATCGTGCAAGTGCAGTAATAGAAGTGGTGGGGAGAGGGCGGGCAAGGGAAGTGCCAGAGGGTTATGCGAGTTCCCAGGGAGGCCAGGTGGACAGAGCCCAAGAAGAAGAGAGTGCAGAGGCAGAAGGTCCACATGCTAAGTGAAGGAACAGGCTGGAGGGGCTAAGCGGGTGCAGGCCCAGCCAAGTGCAGAGGTATATTGGCAGGGGAGGGCTTGGTGTCCTGTGAGAATCTGAAGGAACCAAGCAGCCAGTCAGAGGCACAGGGGAAGAAATTAGCAGGAGGGGGGGAGGGGAGAGGGAAGGAGGAAGAGAAAAGGAAGGTCTTGAGAAGCTTCCAGAAGTTAAGGAGATCCGGCTCGAGTCTGAGAGGGGCAGGGTGGCCATTCCAGAGGGAGGCATCTGCGGAGAAGAGAGATCTACCACCCCACCCTCCGTGTTCTCTGCTTGGAGATAGGTCTGATCTGCAGAGAGTCGAAGCTAGAAGACTGAAGGGCTCTAGCTTGGAGGTATTTAGGGAGAGAGAGTTTGATGTAACGGGTGCCAGGCCCCAAAAAGCCTTGTGGATGATGCAGAGGGTTTTGAATTTGATCCTCCCATCTACCGGGAGCCAGTGTAGAGATTTTAGGGCTGGAGAGATGCGGTCCCTGGGCTTGAGGCCAAGGATAAGTCTTGCAGTCCTGGTCTGGATTAGTTGAAGGGGGTGAAGGGAGGAGTTAGGTAGGTTGAGGAAGAGGCTATTACAGTGGTCCAGCCCGGTGAGGACCAGAGCTCTGGAGACATTGAGTTTCTGTAGGAAGGTGAAGAAAGGAAGAATCCCTCTGAGGAAATTAAGCTGACAGTGAGCCTTCTTTGCAAGGTCCGTGATGTGAAGAGAGAAGAAGAGAGAGGAGTCAAAGATGAAACTTAGTTTTTTTGCCTCACAGGAGGGTGAGGAGCGAGGGCCCATGGAGGGAGGCGAGAGTGTAGGGGGGAAAGGAAGGAACAGGAGTCCCAATAAGAAGGATCTCGGTCTTAGTGGCATTAAGGCAGAGATTGTTAGCAGTGAACCATGCCTGAATAGCAGACAGACAGTCATGTATGAGATAGGAAGAGGAGGAGGCAGAGGAGGGACGCTTGAAGGAGAGTTGCATGTCGTCTGCATAACACTGGAAGTTAGGAGAGAAGGCAGAGATCAGATGGGCTAGGGGGGCAAGGTAGATATTGAAAAACCAAGGTGAGAGAATAGAGCCATGGGGGACACCACAGGTGGAGAGTGTGATGGTAAATTGCTAAATTGTCTCTCCTTCCAGACCACTTTCAACAGTTCAAAAGACTTGTAATATTTCCCCAACAACAATAGTACACAATTCTTTAAGATTTCTTCAGTTAAACTTTAGTTACAACTGTACATACGTATATTTGTCAGGATTCTTTCTTTGGGCTGCTGCTTCCCCTTCAACAACCACACTTCTACTTTTGGTATTACAGGAACAGTCACCTATGTCCCACAGTACATTCCTACTTCGTACCACTTCAATGTGACATATGCTGACAAAGTTTTATACCACAACAGTTTAATTTTGTTTGTTTGTTTGTTTATTTGTAATGCGCACCAGACCCTAAGGTATCAGGGCGCAATGGAGCAGGAAGATACATGATTACTTTCAGCTTAACGTTACGCAGTTACAGAGTAGTAGAACAACATTTACAGATCAATCAATACAGTCAATGTATTGTGTGCCATGTATACATACCATAAAATAATCAATACAAATATTACATAATTTACAATGTGGAAGTTCAGCATAAGAAGACTTTGTAGTGTCTAATTGCAAGGCAAGTGGGTAGTGCAGAGGGGAATAGGGACAGTAGAGACTGCTAGGGATGCTTTGACAAGATACACTTTGACCTCTTCAGGTAGGCAAGGCACTCCTCCCTTTAATGACTTTCTAAAAAGGAGCAGCATCTTTGCCTCTCCTGTCTTCTGCCACTTAACTTCAGAATATTATTCACAAGAAATTAGCTCCCCTTCCCCAGCTTTGCTCACACCTTTCTTCCAGTCATCAGCCCAAGCAATTACCCAGAAGTCATAGCCATAGCCTCTTTCAGCTTCAGGTACTAATGCCACACTTGTATCCGAGGCCACTTCACTGTTGACAACTTTACAGTGGAGTTAGATGGCTCTTCAACTCTTGGCAAGGTGAAATTCACTATACAAAGGGTTTCCTCTTGGCTTGGGCAATGCTTGATCTTGTCTTGATTAGTTTAGATTATTTACTTTTTAAAATATTAAGAATGTCACTTCTGAATATAGTACAGACATCAGTCTTTCAAGTGAAAACACAATTGGGCACATGCAACCACTCTTTAAAGTAAGTAGATTTTTAAGTTTTAAGTTGAAGAAAATATTGTATTCCCATTTAACGGTAAAGGATAAAACTCTGACTTCCTTTGGAAATCATAATTGGGCTCACACAACCTTCCCTTGATGTAGTTTTCACTCTTTTTAAAAAAAAACATATCTTTATTGATCATTTCACACCATCACGGCATGAGATCACCGTGTTACAAATTGAAAGAAACATCTACATCAGGCCAACAGTCAATTAACATTCTGCACATGAGCATTTGGGTTGCCATTGTTGACCCACCTTGGTATAAATATTTCGACTCTGGTGTACCCTATGAGCCAGACTGGCCTTGTTTTCCCTCCCCCATTCAGCTCCCCTCAATTTGAATCACTGTCTTTGGTCATCAGATAAGCCGCGAGGAGGTCCCAGATGTTCTTTGTTTTATTCTGGGGCCCACAAAGGGCATCCAGATTAAATCCTTCAGCCACTTGGACGTTCCTGGCGGAGAACCGGTAGTCCATTTCATCAGTATACACCATCTAGCTAGAATCATGAAGGTCACCAGTAGTTTGTGGTTGCGCTTCGGCACCCCCGAGGACCACCCAAACATCCCACACGCAAGTGTACACTCGATAGTGTGACCAATCATTTTGGACATTATCTGCATTATGCTTCCCCAGAAGGGCCTCAACTTCACACAGTCCCACAACATGTGTGTGATATCCGCGGGCTCCGTGGAGCATCTCGGCACCTGGCCGACTTGGAGGCATTACATTTATAGACCCGTGCAGAGGTAATGTATGCCCTGTGAAGTGTTTTAACTTGTATTAATTGCAGCCTGGATCTTAGGGCTCCCGTGTGAGTAACTCCGTACAGCACTTTTCATTGTTTGGCATTAAAAGACTCCCCAAGGTCCTCCTCCCACTCACTTTTGTATTTGAGGCTTCGCGATGTGTGTCAGCCTGAATAATTTTGTTTATAGATGATAGCACTCCTCTACAGCCTGGGGAGTGTTTGATATAGTGTAGAAGTGGCGTGGTGTGTGGCATGGCGGGAAAACCAGGGTACCATTCCCTGAACGCTGCTTTCATCCTCAGATACTGGAGTCTACGATGGGGCCCTCTCCCCATCTTGTCAATAAATGTGTCTTGTGTTACGAACACCCCAGCCGGGTATAGGTCTTCTATCCGGTCAATCCCAGCCCCTCCCCACTCCCGGACCAGGGACATATCGTAAATTGGCTTCAGGGCTTCTATATGCCACAATGAAATTCCTGGGCAGAAGAGGTGCCCCAACCCGAGTCTTTTCAAGGCCCGCCTCCATGCAAATACTGTGCAGGCCACTGGGTCGATCCTGCACTTGTCCACTACCTTGCCAGAGATCAATACCCTCTGTAGGGAGAGGGGTCTCATGAGGTACACACTGCGCCCGGCATCCAGTATTGGGTAAACGATAGCTGAGCCGCAAGAAAGTATGCCACGATATCCAGCGCACAGTTGCCCCCCTCCTCCCACGATTGTGTTAACCCCTCCCAACTTATTCACAGGGCTTTTGAGTGCCACACCAGTTTAATCAGTTGAGGGCGCACCTTGTGGAAGAAATCCACCCATGGCCACACCTGTATGGTTTGGAATATGTAAAGGAGCTTAGGTACCACTACCATCTTGGCCAGGGCTATTCTGCACATAGGCGTGAGCGGGAGCGTGAGCCTGCACCATTTGTCTACGTTTTTTGTTAGGGTCTTCAAGTATTCCATGTGATTATCTCTGAGTAGTGATGGGGCCTCTCTACTGACCCTGATTCCCAGATAGGTGACGACCGACTGTTCCCACCCGAACCCTTCGGTGTTAGGTGGGCATGTAGTAGCTGCATTGAGGGGGAATAACGTAGACTTGGAGCAATTCAATCTAAGTCCGGAGTCTACTCTGAATTCTGCTATTTCCTGTGTCAGGGGGGCCAAGTTAACGTCTGAGTTTTTGATGTACATAATGGCATCATCAGCGTATAACGAGATGAGTTCGATCGACCCCCCCTATAGGCAGGCCCCTGTGTCCGTGGAACTTACGCAGTCTGCATGCTAGGAACTCAATCGCTTTAGCAAAGATTAGGGGGGAGACGGGACACCCCGCCTGGTTCCCCTCCCCAGTTTGAACTGGGTCTGACTGCACGCTCCCAATGCTAATTGAGGCGGCCGAGCCTGCAGATAGTAGCCTTACCGCCCTTAGGAAATACACTGGGATCCCCACCTGAGACAAGACTTCAAACAGGTAGTCCCATTCGACTGAATTAAATGCTTTTTCCATGTCTAGTAGCGCCGTGATCGCCTGCCTTGATGGATCTATCTGAGCTAGAATCCTAAAGAGCCTTCTTAGATTCAGCACGGTCGACCTCCCCGGAAAGAACCCTGATTGGTTTCAGTGCACTATCTGAGTGACATACGGGAGTAGGCTGTCTGCTAGTTTTTTGGCAAAGATTTTTGTATCTAGGTTAAGCAGTGATATCGGACGGTAGGACGAGCAGTCTAGCGGGTCCTTACCTGGCTTAAGGATTAAGGTTACCACTGCTTCCCTCATGGTGGGTGGGAGTTGTCGGATGCCAAGCCGTCCTCCCAGGCTCCCAGCATATGGCATGCCATAGAATCTTTTTTCAGACTGGAAGCTCCAGGTCAAAAACATCTATAAAGATTACAGAACAAGCAATATAATTACCATTTTAGCAGAAATCCCTGTGGTGCCCGCCGAAACTCTGTACTTCATGCCACCTCAGGGCCCCACTCTTTATAAAATTCTGCTGTTATGCCATCAGTTCCTGTGGCCTTGGATGATGGAAGATTCTGCACTGCCCTCAGTATATCCTCTACCGTGAGGGGGCCCACCAGGGCCTCTGCTGCCTCTGCGCCGAGCCTGGGGAGAGCTGCCACCTCGATATATTCAGTAAGCACCGCTTTTGGAAGAGTGCCTCACGTAGAATACAGGGCTTTGTAGAATCCTTGGAAGACCTCAGCGATCTCGCAGGGCTGCACAACTATCCCTCCCACTGGTGACCTCACCGCTGTGATTTCCCCGTGACCCTGCTCATGTCTCACCAGAGTTGCTAAGTGTCTGCCAGGCTTCTCCTCCTCACCGTATCTCCATGCCATTGTTGGTTGAGCGAAGTACTTCACCTCCTGTTCAGCAAGTACATGAAAGCGATCTAGTCCCTCCTTTAATTTAGCGAGCGTGCTTGGAGTGCTCAGCCTCTCTGCCTCCTCCTCCCAATGTTTGATCTCTAGCTCTGTCTCGGTTAACTTCCTGCGGATCAGCTTGAGTACCCCCATTTCTGTCGACAGACACCCTCACTATAACACCACCTTGACACAGTGTCCTGGTTCTCCTTGAAGTATTTTTTTATTAAACTGTGTATGTCACTCTTGAAAGCTATGTCTAGCAGCGTTGCCGGTTTAAACTGCCAGCAGGGTTGGGGGAGCGTTTCCTCCAGGTGCAGGGACCACAGAACTGGTGAATGATCCGAGAGTATCCTAGGGAGTACCGTGCAGTCCCCCGTGCAGTGCAGCAGGTGCGGGCATGCCAGAATGTAGTCTAGTCTGGATGAGGTGTTATGAGGTAATGTGTGATGTGTAAAGCCCTCCACCTCTGGGTGTATCAGCATTCAGCACCGCCTCCGCTGCCTTAGACCTCCTTCTCTCCCTGCCCGTTCTGTCTATGCGAGGGTCAATTACCACGTTCAAGTCTCCTGCCCACAGTAAGTTTGGGTCATCTCGTTCGGCCTATAAATGTTAACTAGAGTTAATGACGTGCTGCCTATCGAGCCAGACACTATGACATACCTCCCGTCAGCGTCTATCTGAACCGTGGCGACCGGTGGACCAGCGTCATCACATCTGCCGAGTATGCTGAAAATGTTGAATAGAACTTACTGTTTCCACCGTTTCTGGCCACTCCTGCATTACATTTACCTTTAAGGTGGGTCTATTGAAGTATAACTATCCTTGCCCAATGCCTCTCACAGTATTGCATCACCTTCTGCACTTTTCGTGGGTCATTCAGTCCCCTCACATTCCAACTGATTGCCTTATATGCCATTACTGGGGTGCGGACTGCATAGAAAGGCTAGGCTACTCCATTTGCCTGTGTCTTCTGCTGATGGGCTCATGATCTGACTGAGATGATTTGAACCATTTTGCATTAACTCAACTCTGCCATAGTCACTGTGTGTTCCCACAACTCCCACCCTCCTCCCGAAGATTCCCTGGGTGCCCCCCCACCCAGACTGCCCTCCCCCAACTAGCAGTGTCACCTTCCCCTCCCTGATAACACCACAACATTAATGTCAGCATGAGCAACCGCCCGGGGGCGCAGGTCACCGTCATCCAAGTGGCCCCTCTTTCCTCCGCTGATGAGAGGGGGACAAGCTGTTCTTTTCTCTTGTTGGTTCGCCGCTGGGCTGACTCATTACATGTCCGCTGCTGGTGTTGTGTATGCCCATCGGGCCAGTTGCATTCTGATCAGTTAGTTCAGTCCGCAGCTGTCTTTGGCAGTTGGACTAGCTCCACTTCACTCATGGCATCCTGTGGTCAAGTCCCGGTCCGCATCAAGATGGCTATGCTGTGAGTCATTTTGAGAGCAATTCTATGACTCGTATACGGCTTCTGGGGTTGTGAAGAAGTGTGCCCTCCCATTGCGCTGCACCCTTAGCTTAGAGGGATACTGCATGGAGTATTGAAGTGCCCGGTCGCGAAGCACCCTTTTTGCTGCAACAAATGACATCCGGGTCTTCTGGACGGCGGGAGTAAAGTCTAGTTAGAAGGACACCCTGCAGTTTTCAAAGGTGTGGTCCCCAATCTCCCTCGCTCTCCTTAAAATGGCATCCCAGTTCTGATAATTGAGTAGCTTCGCAATCACCGTCTTGGGTTTTGGCCCGGCCTCGGGCCACCTGTGAGAGTCTGTATGCCCTCTCAACTAGAAACTGGGACGATAGAGTTGGTCCCTGTAACACTTCCTTAATAAATGATTCCATAAAGACCTCTATATTCTACTGCCTGACCGACTCAGGGATACCCACCACTCTGATATTGCCTCTGCGCGACCTCGCCTCCAGGTCCCCATTCTTGTCCTTTATTGCCTTTACCTCTCTCCGCAGTTCTTGAACCGCCTGTACCGTTTCATAGCTGGTGTCTTCTAGGGCGCTGACCCTAGTCTCCATCTCTGAGGTTCTGCTACTCTCCTTGTCAATCCGTTCCTGCATCCTGTCAACTTTGTAGGTCAGGCCGTCTAGCTTGGTATTGATGGCGGCAAAGCCACTCCGCATTTCTGCAAGGACAAGACTCAGCTCTGACGGGGTGCGTCCATACTCATGCCTGCTGTTGCCTGCCCCAGTGTCAGGGCGGGTGCCATGGTTGGGGGCTCAGAGGATGCTGTCTTGCCATCGCTGTGCTTCCTTTGTTCTTCTTGCTGTGTATATGGGAGGCGGGTCTGCCTCTTGTTGCCCATTGCCAGGTAGGTTCTGTGTCAAAGTCAAATCGCAAGTGCATGCAAGCTCATATTATGCCGTGGTGTTTGGTGGTTGTCTCGAAGAAGGAGGGTGAGGCCCCCTACCGATTAATCCACGTTCCGGTCCCCTCTATGTGTGGATGCTGGGGGGGCCAAACCTTCCTCTCACTCCCACTTGTGGGGCCCTATGCGCTGGTGGGCCCCAAAGGGAGTGGCGGGTCTTTAATTCCTGCCTGCTGCCATTTGGGCTCGCTCCCCCTCGCTCCTGCCTCAGTGATTCCTCTTGCCCAGCACTTCAGATGGCGCTGGGGGTCCACCACACTGGGTCTAGGGCACACCGTGCTTGCCTTGGTATGGGAAGGGTGGTGGGGGTACTAGTCGCCTCCTCTGTGACCGTCTCCACAGTGCGCGCTCCATTTGTTTTCTAACAGTGCCCCTTGTGGAGCTGCCCGAGGCCGCCCTTCTGCGTGGTATTGAGACTGCTGTGTTCAGGAGCCCTTGGTGAGTGCCCCGGCTTGTCCCCTTCGTTGACACAGCTTGCAGAGGCCCGCTAGCCTCGGCCCCCTGTCCGGTCTCCTTTCTCCTTTTTGATTTGCCAGGGGCTGCGAACGCTGGCTCCGCAGGGGGGGCAGCTGCTATGTGCTTGTCTCCATTCGGGCCTCCGCCCCTCCTGTTATGTGGGTCCTCCATCAGCTACCGGCCACGGGATACCCCAGTCGTTGTTTAACTGTGAGGCTGCAGGGCCTTCGCCACTCTGGCGCTGGCCGGGACCAGTCGCTGCGCATGCCTCACACCAATAGGGCGCTCCTCCTCACCACTGGGGCCCTCTGGTGCCTTATTGTTGGGGGATGTCAGGCACTCCCGCTCGGGGGCCGGGGTGACCTGCGCTCATTCCCCACCCAGTGCGCTCACAACTTACTTCTGTGGCCCTCGGTTTTGAGTCCTGATGCTGCCGGCTCTTCGCTGTACCAGCCGATGCCGCGGCCTTGCAGCCTCTCCCTCCGGGACCTGAGGCAGAAGGCTGCACCTCCGCCCGCTCACTGAGGTACCCCATGGGGTCACCCTCTCCACCGCTGAGCGACTCTGGTCTCTCTCACTGGTGGCTCCTCCACAGGACACGGCTCGGGACACCCCACTCACAAGCCTCTGACCTTCTGTGAAGTCTGCTGGCCCAGTGCCAACACTGACCGCCCACTCCTGCTATTCCTCTCAGGCACTGGAGCCGAGATGTGCACAGGCACTCAGGCGCTGGCTCCGAGCGGCACTCTCGGCCTCCTGGCGCCCTCCGCACACCTGCTCATCAAAGTAAACACTGACAACAAATCTCTTCTCCTGGGTGAAATATCCACTTTGCATTTCTAGCCAAAATAGCACTAATGGTAATCCTGGTCAAGATGCTTTATCACCTCTTTGGGAAATTTTGCCACAGTTTAAAAGAAAATGCAACATCCACACTGTCAGCAATATACAGTTCTTGGTCAACAGTTAGGACTTCTTTAGTTACAGTCTTTAGCATTCACAATGGCACATTTGTCAGCATGACTTTTCTGAGTTGTTGCTTCCACTTCATCAACCACACTTCTACTTCTTTTACTGTGAGAACAGTTACCACTTGTCCCATAGTACTCCACCTTGTTTAGTCTAC
Organism: Ambystoma mexicanum; assembly: GCF_040938575.1. Lineage (NCBI taxonomy): Eukaryota > Metazoa > Chordata > Amphibia > Caudata > Ambystomatidae > Ambystoma > Ambystoma mexicanum. The sequence continues at coordinate 462,637,052 of NC_090930.1, read as the reverse complement.
TGTAATGTTGCACTACTGAAATTTAGATATACCACCACAGATTAAGTATTTTAGAACTACTACTATAGCTTCAATGATTCTAGAACTCTTAGAGAGGCTTTTACAAGGTATACTTGAAAGTACTTCAACACCTTCGGGTGGGCAAGGCACTCTTCCTCTGAATATCTCCTTTCAAAAGGAGCAGCCTCTTTGCCTCTCTTGTCTGTCTGCCACAATGGTAACCTGTATTTGCCTTTTAGACTTACTTCTCTCTCTCTTGCACAGTCTTTGGCACTACAGTATGTCTGTAGAAGTCAAACTATCAGCTGACCCTCCTCAGATCTTCCTTTCCTAACTTTCCCCCAGAAGTTCACTGTCTCCAGAGCTCTGGTCCTCAAACTTGAGAAGAAGCAGTGGATGAGGAGAATCTATTGGACAATCTACAATCAGGTTTTCACCCAAACCACGATACAGAGTCTGCCCTTCTAGCCGTGCACGATGATTTAATGGAGGTAGCTGATAGGGGGGATCCACAGTATTATTAATGTTGGACATCTCAGCAGTCTTCTATATGGTAAATCACCAGGTGATGGCAGAATGGATTAAGAAGGTGGGGAGAGTATCTGAACAAGTTGTGAAGTGGTTCGAGTCATTTCTTAAAGACAGAACACAAAGAGTCACACTTGACGGTTTCACTTCACAAATAGTGGAATTGGATTGCGGGGCTCCACAGGGTTCCTCTCTATCTCCACTTATTTTTAATCTTTATTTTCGTCCAGTTTTCAGGATATTCCGGAAATAGGGCTTGCTATTTCATTCATATGTGGATGATACGCAACTGTATATTGAGCTACAAAACAGTGAAGAGGATTTCGACAGAATCAACCAATGCATGAAGGAACTCAATAATTGGATGAACCATAACCATTTACAGCTAAACGCAGCAAAAACGGAAATTATATTATTCAGTCCAAAGGATACAAAAACATCGGAAATTCAAGGCGTCCTCCCCCCTTTGATCCTAGGAGAACAATTGCAATATGCTAAAAAAGTAAAAAACCTAGGTTGTTGGTGGCAAGAGAATCTGAATAGTGACGCTCAAGTAGGGGCCAAAGTGAAAACAGTTCACTTTGTACTCCGTTCACTACGGAAAATCCTCCCCTACATTCCGATGGAAGACAGGGCAGTTGTGGTGGGGGCAATGACTAACCCCCACCTCGATTACTGCAATAGTCTATTAGCAGGAATTCCTCAGAAGCAAATTATGAGGCTACAGAGAGCACAAAATGCAGCTGTGAGAGCAATTGGAAATTTAAAGAAAAGAGACCATGTGTCATCATTGCAGAGATCACTCCATTGGTTGATGGTGGAAGATAGGATTACATTTAAGATGGCATTCTTAGTGTTTAAATGTATTAAAGGACTCGCCCCTGCATATTTAGCTGATAAAATTGTATTTTATCAGCCAAAAAGTAGTCCACGGTCAGAGGACAAACTCTTACTCTGTATCCCGCGAACAAAATGTATGTCAAGAGGAGATAGAAGGTTTGGCGCTTATGGTCCTAAAGTTTGGAATCAACTTCCACTTGAAATTAGAAAGTGTGAAAGTTTGGATCTTTTCAGAAAGAGATTGAAAACTTTTTTATTTAGATAAATGTAAACAGTTAAATCAAGACAGACCTTTTGATACTCCTTTTTCTGCTCTTATGTAACCCTCAAACTTTATACTTACCATCTGTGCCCGAATATGGTTAACTATGTCTGGTGCGTGTAATAAATTACTCAAAATCCCCCAAAAAATCAAACCCCCGGTTCCAGAAGCAACTCAAGACCTTCCTCTTCACTTTCACTTTTTCTCTTCCTCTCCCCTGCTGATGTCCCGACTCCTCCATGCACTGGTCACCTGGCTACCCTCCGAACTTGGGCCCAGGCTCCTGCATGTCTAGTTGCACTTTGCACTGCCACCCGGCTCCCCTAGCACTTGTGGTCTGTATCTGTAACCCTACAGTACCTTCTTTCTGCACTTATGAGCCACCCGTTGGCAGCACTTTTTGAGTTACTGCACGGAGATCCCGCTGGCTGCACTTTTTGAGTTACATGCACTTCTCCCTCCCTCCTGCCCCCTCGGAACTTCTCCCCTTCCTCTTCCCTGCACTTGCGCAATCTGAATGACAAAAGGCCTAGTAAGATTGTTGTTTTGTCCTCCCTCTGTTTCCCCATCCTTGTCTTGTCGCACCTGGAAACACTTGTGTATAAATGCCATATTATATCATATCATACAGGTTGTATCTAGTTCAAAATAGTCTTTACGAGCAGCTTATTTCCCTTCCCCAACTTTACCTGTACCTTTCTGCCAGTTATAAGCCCAAGTTATTGCCCAGAAGCCTTGGTGCCACTCTCTTAGCTTCAGGAAATGCATGCACGCTTGTGACGTATACCAATTAGCTGTTAGTAACCTTACAGTACAGTTAGATTGCTTTCCCACTTGAAGAAAGGTTGATATTGCTGTCAATACGGGAAGACTCTTGGCTTGGGCAATGCTTGTTCTCTCCTTCAATAATTTGTACCCTTTAACTTCTCATGCAGGAAAGGTATGCCTTGTTAAAGTAGAGAATAGAAGACAGTCTTTCTTTAATGATCATGTTGTAGTTTTCAGAGTTTAAAGATGTTAACAGTAAGTATGAAATTGTGTTGTAACGTGAAGAATAGAGTTCAGTCCTCCTTTGGGAATTACAATTAGGCACAACCAACCACTCCTTGTTTTAGTTTTCAGAAGTTGCAGACTTTAACAACGGATTCAATAAGATTAGGTATTTGGGAATGCTCTTTGCAATGTTCACTTTCTTTAATTGGTGGCACGCGACCACTCCTCTATATCATGGTGAACAATAAATGTAAGCAGCATTCTTTTTCTGACGCGAGTAAATGGTCTTTAAATTCACACGCGTCTGTTACATTTTCCAGCATTCAGGTACTTCAGAGTAACAGTGTTAGAATAGTGAACAAAGGATGTAAGCAGTCTTTTTCTTCTATGCGAGTAAACAGCCTTTTCATTTACACCTGAGTGCTACATTTACATTTATCCAGATACTTCAGATATAATAGACAATGTCTACTTGCTTTAATCATACACAAGTAGACGGGGGACTGGATACTGTTGCCAGCAATGCTCGTGCAAGTTATTAGAAGGCCAAGCTTCACTCATCAGCTTCTTCAATGCTGGCTCTGCGGGACGCACTACTTCTATGACCTCCAACTCTACTTCTGCTTCATCTGGCTGCTTAAGGACCCACACCCTTCCTCTTTGAAGGTGTCTCCAGTCCGGCCACCCATTTCTGGAGCCCCTCTCACTCCAAAGAGACCAATGGCTTGGTAACTGCTACTTGCCTCGGTCTCCAGCACATTCAGAACACGGCAACCACAGTAATCAGACTCACAGACTTACATGGGGAAAGACAGCTCTACTGCACGCCTACCGCTGCGCAGCCTTTGCACTTCAGAGTTTGGGGGAACAGGACACTCTCAGAACATGCAGGTTAAATCTGCTGTTTCTATCTTCCAGCGTCCCTCTTGTTCTCCCACTTCTGCTGGTTTTGCCAGCCTCGTGCCTTCTTCTTTCTGCTACTACTTCTACAACTTGCATTCTAGTCACATTTCCAATTCCTTCCTCTCCTTCCTTCTGCCTGCACCTCAGGGTGCAATTATGCCCCCCAGGTTCCCTCTCTTCTTTGTCCCAGTACTTATGGGATTCTGGGACTTGTAGTCCCTTTCTACAAAGTTGTTTCTTCTAGCATTTGAGTTCAATTTAAGAGTAGACTTATTTTCCCTGACCTCATAAAAATATGGACTGTTAGAACTTGTTGTCATAGAGGAAGGTAGTTTGTTTAAGACATCATTTCCATACACCTTTTCTATATACCCTTGGGACTAAGAAGGGTGTTTAATTTGGGATACTTTAAAAGATTCTTCTGTTCTAGGGATTGGCTTTGATTTAATTGATTTTGTACTCTGCGTCACAGGTCTCATATGTAGATCAGAGACATTTTAATAACATTCTAGACTAAGATCTTCGGAGGTGGTGAGCTTGTAAAGGTTCCACAATGAGGTCACACAATGGGAATCGCAAATTACACTTAGACAGGATGTATAAAAATACAGTTATTTATTTATGGCCAAAAACACTATGAAAAATGACTACTAGCAAGTAGAGTTATCACACAAGACTATTAAACTAAATGCATATATACATTCACTTTGTTATAGGGCATAATACACATCAGAAAATCCTGCAAAGGAATGGTTAGAACACATCAGAAACTCCTGCAAAGGAATGGTTAGAATAGTAGTATGCACAGAAGGTCCACAGAGATGATCCCTAACTAAAATTGTCCAGCCCTAAGTTGTCTGGGGCCTTGTGCCCAATAGTTCAGGTAAAAGTTCCACAGAAGTTATGAAGCAGGAAGAAATGCAGGTAGGGTCTCTGGGGTCTAGTGAAGGGTTCTCAGGGTTAGGATACAAGTTAGACGAATGCCCAAAAGTAGCCCCAACAGTCAGATGCCCTGCATAAGCAAGTAATGGCAAAGTCAATAATGTTAGAATGTATGTTTATTATAAGCTCATTGACCTATAATGGGAGTATAGGGTTAGGTAGGAAGCTCTGTAACTGACCCCCGTACTCTGATTCTTCCCCAGACTTGGCAGGACAGAGGAAGAGGGCCTTTCCCACCGAAAGTCGCAGTCCTCGATTCACAGCAGTTACAGGTTCGAGCTGATCTCTGGTTGGTATCTTTCACTGTCGCAAGGACTCTCAACTGAAGAATGCAGCACAACTCCATGCAGGGCCCCTCTCAAGACTAGACTTGGGTCAGGTAAGTTATTTCAGACAGTGGCCACCGCAGCACCGCAAGGCAAACAGACTCAGCAGCCGTGGTCAGACTTTCCCTCCTATCTCGGGTCCCCTCAATGCTAGGATGACAAAATATCGGAGGAGGTAGTCTCGTAGAGTGTCCCCCAGGTTTCAGGCTGAAACTGGGTACGGTGACGCCGCAGTTCGGTAGCCCAGAAATGAAGCTGGTCAGCCACAGGACGGTTCCAGGGAACTTCCGAAGGATTGCTTTGGCTGGGCACAGAGCAAACATCAGGAATGGATGGTCCCTCCAAGGGTCGCAACTCCTTCGCAGGACTGCTAAAGATCACAAGCAAGACAGGGCTCCTCCAGGACAGCAGCAGAGGTTGGTTGCCAGCCCTCCTTCAGTCAGGTCTCAGGTTCTTTTTGCGGGTCTCACCGCTGGATAGGATACGTGACTCCTTCAGGTTTTTACAGGATCTCGGAAGAATGGGTGCAAGGGTACTCTTATCCTAAAAGCCAGGTAAGAGCAGCTGCCCTCACTAGCCAATAGCAGGACTAGCCCACACACACACCCCAGCATTGGTACAATCAGGACCACTGGTGGGAAAAGTCATGCATACCACTCAGACATACATTAAACCAGTTTGTGGATTTGGACCAGACAGTCCCTGCCCACATCCTGCCAGCAAACACACACAGGACTCCAGTAACCTGCCAAACGCTCCTGCTTTCCTGGGCACTGGAAGTCATTCTAAGGATGTTCCTGGCCTCTCAGGCCAGGAAGAAGACTAAAGAACAAGATGTCAAAGGACAAGCAAAAAATATAATTGCACGGCCATATATGACCAATAGCCACAGTCAGTAGCCAAATGTGGTAAATGTGGTAAGGCTAACACGGAAACTCCCAAAAAGTGGGAAAAAGTCACTTCTGCCACCAGCTTATCCTTTTAGCACACCTAGAGTAACCAAAAATCCTCTGAGTGTTAGTCTAGGGCAATACAAATATGTAACCTATTGTATTGCAATGTACGCTGCATTGTATAATGATAAACGTTACCACAAGTGATACAAAAAGTAACCAAAAGTTGTAACAGAGTAACATGACTAAGGGAAACAAGGTTTCCCAGTTCTGACAGGAAATGTGCAGTAAAGAGAAATCTTTCCTAACACCTGGCCACGTGGGAGGAGACTTTAGGCAGGGTTTTAGTGAGGGATCCGTAGGATTCTTGACAACGTACTCCTTTGTATCTAAACCAAGGCCTCTGTATTCATCATATCTATGTAACCCTATGACAGTACTACTAAATTGCACATTGAGTATTGATTCAGAATATATATCTGTTGCTACCTTCCCTTATGTTTACACCTTCATCTAAACATTCCCGGCTATCACCCCCTGTTGCCCGTTTATATGCCCCCACCATATAAAATTATTAAAACGTATATACAGTGTTAATGCAAGGAAGAATCCTAAACCTATCATCACTGTCATATACATCACACAGTTGTAATGGGAGTAATACCGCACAATAACTAAATAAAGGTTTTGTACCTTTGAGATAGTGCGGGAAAAGAAACACGTGTATTAGTAACACTCATGATGATGTCAACAAATACTAGTGTTTGTGGGTACTTGAGTGCGCTGAACTTTATTTGTGCTGATGAGGTATTTTTGTTGTGCTGGAAAAACAAAGCATGTATATACAGACATCCCTTTTTCAGTGATTGTTCTTTGAAGCAGAATGTGCCACTTCAAATAACAGTTCATGTAAAACAAAGGAAAACAACACTATTTGTCAGCAGGTATTGGTAGCACGTCAAAAGAGGAGGGAGCAGTATGGGGCACGTCCAACATCCGATAGGTGCACCCAATAGCACAGTTCCTTTACTTTCACCGCAAATGGAGTCGCATACATGAACGTGAAGGGACAACTATATCTGGGCTCACCACACCTGTAGACAAAGTTTCTAACATATATTGAGTCTCCAGGTGACAGCTGAAGGGGTGGCGAGATCCCTTGTTCTGGTGCAGCGCTGGTTTCTTCTTCCGCTCATCGCGGTGCTATCCGTTGAGAGATCCTTTTGATTAAGTGCATCAAAACGGATACATAGGGCCTCATTACGACCCTGGCGGAACGGGTTAAACGGCGCCGTAAAAGGCTGCGGCGCCATTCAACCCGTTCCGCCACATTACGAGGTCCCCTCGCGGGACATGTTAAGCACGCCTGGGAAAACCAGGCGTGCATACCGGGTCCCGCGAGGGGAAGAGGGAGCAAACAACGGGCCATCTTGTAATGGCCCGTTGTTTACTCCCTCTCCAATTCCCATTCAGCCCTATGGGAGCTGAAATGGGAATGGGGATGAACTGTGTCCGTGTCCTCGAGTGAGGACTTACCGGGCCATCCGAACTCGGAATGGTCCGGTAAATCCTCATTCTGAGGACACGGACACGGATGCGGTTTTGCCGGCAGCCATGCCGCAAATTGCGGCATGGCTACCGGCATAACTTGTAATGAGGGCCATACTGTTTAAATTCTTCCCCCAGGATTGATGTAGTCCTGTGAGCATCAGAGGCACTTCTGATTGGTGATATAGGAGGAAGGATAGTTCAGGGGCAACGTGTTTGTCTAGGAAGCAAGACAACGCAACTCAACACAGGTTCAAATTCCTATCCTGCACTTTGAAACCCCTTGCTTGTATTAAGTGCATTATAAAAGAAATATTATAATAATTATAATTATAGGCATGTGCATACGCCGGCCCATCAGTTTTATGTGGGGGGATAGGTTATGATCTTTATTGGGCTGCCTGCACATGCTAAAAAGGGCCAAGGGCAAACAATTAACACAGTTTTTTTCTGATCGTAACACACAATTTGGATAGTTTTGCCATTAGGGGGCCATTGATCCGTTCCACTACACTGTTGGCCATGGGGTGGTACATTGAACACCACTAATGCTTTATGCCCAATAGGGCTGTTATCGCCTTAAACAGCTCATTAAAGAAGAGCATGCCATTGTCGGATCTTAAAGTGTCACACACACCCCATTGAGGAAATACATCTCTCACCAAGAATTTGGTGGCCGATTTTGCATCTGGATGTGTTCAAGGAGCAGCCCTGACCCAATGGAAGTAGGGGCATACCACCACAATGAGATATTGATATGTGTTGCACAGTTCTCCCATGTCAGAGAAGTTGATATGGCCCAGTAGAGTGGGTCAGGGAACCTTGTATTCTTCGCAGTGTTTGCCGAGTACTATACCTCTGGCACACAGTACAGTTAAAAATAAATACATTCAGCATTTCCTGCAGGCTGGGTATGAACCAGTCCTCCTGTTTGTCTGTGGCAATATATTGTTTGTATACATGAGAAGGATAGTGGAGTTGCTCAAATGAAATGACCACATTTCCTGTAGTACTCTGCCTACACAATAAGTCAGGAGGGGATTGTACACATCCTCTCTTCTACCATATTAACTTCCCTTCCTGGGGAGCCCGCCCCTTTAACTTAATTACCTTGGTAGTTGTTAAGGATGTATCAGGCGGTGATAACTGCATTTGCATATTTGGAACCCCCTGGTATTGAGCTACCTCAGGTATGGAAAGATACATTGCATGTTTGCCAGCTGCATCTGCTGCAGTGTTTTTGAAACATATTTCGCTGTGTTGTTAGTATGGCCGGTGTCTTACTAAAGCGGGTCGAGATAAGGCATGTGTTAATCTATTTAGCAGGGTGGCATGCCGCACAGGGGAACTATCTGCTCTTTCAAATCCCCTCCTTTTGCCCTTTCCCCTGAAACTCCTGAGACGATTCTAATGCTTCTATCAGAGCTATGAGTTTGGCTGCATGGGCTGAATAATGCATGGGCAACCTCTTCTGTACTAGGGTTTCATACTCTCCATCTATTAGACGGACCACAGCCGCGCCCGTTTGTCTTTGGCATGTCTCTTGATCAATAGCGGCCGATCCATCAGCAAAGAACACCTCTCCCTCATCCAAGGCATAGATGTGTGCTTTTGGGGTGTCATCATCTGGTCCTCCATAGGTGGCACAGTCATTTACTTCGTCATCATCAGTGATAAGTTCAGTCAAAAAGGTTGTGGGGTTCACTGTTTGGCATCGTACTATGTGAATATTGGGGCTAGACAATATAATCTCAAACACAGATGCTCGCTGTGTAGTCAAAGTGGATTTAGACCTCTCTAAAATGGCAAAAAGTGCATGTTCCAAATACAGAGTTACTGAGCACTCATTGCAGACCTCTCTATGGCAAATGTAGCGGCAGCGAACGCTTGCTCACATGGAAATTTGCCCTGCATGACGGAGTCAAGCATACCACTGTAATATGCCAAGAGCGTATGGCCCATTGTGATCTTTTGTATTATTACAGCTGTCATCATTTGGCCATCAGAATGTGAAAAAGATAGAAGTCCTGGATGTAATCAGGGGTTGCCAACACTGGTGCTGTGGTAATCACTTCCTTGAGCTTGTTAAATCTGGTGAGTATATCCTCTGTCCACTCGATAATATTTTTTGTCTTTTGGGCATCTTTGAGCGCCTGCAACAAGGGTCGTGTGTATGTGGTGTTATTAAAAATCCATGCCCTGCAATAGTTTCATAATCCCAGAAATGTCTACACCTCCTTTACTATGACTGGCTGTGGTGTGCTGCGAACAGCATCTGAGCAGTCAGGTGTTATCCGTTTCCCATGGACAGAAATAAGCTGACCTAAGTATAATACTTCTTATCGACAATACTGTAATTTTGCTCTGGCTACATCGTACCCCTTGTAAGCAAACAGTTGCAAAAGGATGAAGACATTTGCTCTGCACTGCTGCCCACTCGTAGTGCACACTACCAAATTGTCTGCATACTGAATAATGGTACTGGAAATATGTATGTTGGCCAGACTGCATGCAGCACCCTTTAAAAAATTCTGGGTGATTCACAATACCCCTGGGGCAGCCTAGTATGTTGAAATCTCTTTCCACCATGGGTAAATGTGATATGATACTGAGAATCTGGGTGTAGAGGCATCAAGAATAATGCATTCTTAAGATCGATGACCGTGATGTGGGTAGCTGCCGTAGAAATATTGCATGATATTGTGGTGGGGTTTGGGACAACTAGAAATTGTGCCTGCACTATGTCATTCAGGGGGCACAAATCCTGAATCATTCTCCAACTGGACGGTTTTGATTTTTTAATAGGGTTTATAGACGTATTACGGGGTGAATTGGAGGGCGCCCAATAATCCTTCAATGGAGGAGCGCATTGATGGTGTTGTTTATCCTTTCCTCCCCCTACTTAGACTGGGAATATTGCTTAACTCTGGGTAACACTGCACCTGGTTTGAGGGTGATACGTATTTTCTCAACACTTTGCAGAAGACCTACTTCATGGGGATTAGTTGTCCACAAAACATTAGGGACATGGGCCAGATTTTATTTTCTTGAACAAATGAGTGAACACTTTCTGCCACAAACATGGGGCACGTGACCTGCCAATATTGGACCATACTTTCACAGGGAACACATTCTGCCATCACTATCGCCCCTTGGTCATCTCTGTCTTCAAACAGCTCAGCATCAGTCAATTCCTTCAATGGCTTGGTTGGATCAATGCACAACACTGTATGGCACTGTGTTCCCTCCGGGTCTACCGATATCAGAACAATTTTAGTCTTTGACACCAACACTCCTTCAATATCTAGCATGAGTGTCCACCCTTTAAGGTGCTCTTTGGGTACTGCAGGCCTAAAAATAAAGTCAGGGGTATTTTACATCACCCATTTCCTATAATGCGAATTGCATGAAACAACAATGCCACTCCTTAAACATACAGGTCTGGATGTATCAGTACTCCTTGGGGTGTCAGCTCACTTCCAAGGGCATGAATATTTACCATGGCTCTTATGTGGAGCACACCACTCCTCTTTCGGTGAAGGAGATGGTCAAAGTGAGCTTACTGAGCAAATCTCATCCCAAGAGGTTAAGAGGGGAGGTTTCCGAGATCAACAGGGGAGCTTGCACTGGCTTGCCTTGATGGCCAATTATTCTGTGAAAGGAACTGCCCCAGTGAAGCCCTGTATGTGCATGATTTCACATGATAAAGGAAAGCGTCCCTCCTCACTGCTTGATTTTGTGGTGCTTGTTTCTCTCCACGCCCACCAAGGGTTCCTCTTCTGGGTCGGTAGTGAAGGACAGGACTAGGCAGGCAAGAACTCTCTGTGGTCTGTCCTAATCTAGATAGGTGTTTGTTCCTGGGAAAACAAAAAGGTTTCCCCCAGCGCACTTGCTCCCTGATAGTGTGTAACCAAACCATTGGGGACTGCATTACTATTGGGTATTTGAGGCACCTGTGGAGGGACAGGGTGCATCATGTATGCTGCCTGACTCTTGGCATTTGGAGGATGCAGCTGGGGAAAAGATGAAGGTTTGGGCAGGTGGTTGTTGTGCTCCATACTGAGCTGCTGTGGGACCAGGGGCATACAGCCTTTGATAGGGGGATGGTGCATCTTGGTCAAAATGATTATGACCTACACCAATCCTGCTTCTACACTCTCGTGAAAAATGTCCCATTTTGCCACATGTCCAACATTGCCCCATATTCCCCCCTTGGTCCCATGTTCCCAAATCCTCCTTGTCCTCCTTGCGGGCCTTCAAACCCCCCTCTTCCATGCAGGTTCCCTCCCTGGGGCCATCCTGAGTATTGATATTGAAACCCACTGTTCCAGTTGTACCCTCATGTCCACGCAGGGGCTGTTATCATGTCTGCCTGTACCAGCCTTGTCTCTGTCTGTGGATGATGTGATGCAGCGATCATGAGCCCTTCCAATGATATCTTTGCTAATTTCTTTTGTACTAGTTTCTCTTCCTCAGACTGAAGTCGCTGGGCCATTTGCTCATCCTTTTCTTTCAACTGTTTACAATGTTGTATAATGATAGATTGTATCTCTGCCAACAACCCCTCTTAATCATGAAATAAAAAAATGGAATTGATCGATCCCACCATTCCCCTGTTTCAGCCCTCCACATTTCTTAGTTCTATAAAATATATTGAGTGGGGTCTTCATTGTCTCCCATTGTGTGTTGCATAATTGATTGAAGAACGGGCGAATCGGGATAAGCGCGGTGCAAGGCTGCTCAAACCTGTGCTCGTATATCATTAAAATGGGCACCACCATGAATGTTGTCCCCTAATCGTACACCTGGGTACCCTGCTTTTACCCAAATGTCATCTGCCTGATCTCCCAGTATGGTAACAAATAAGTTCTTCAAAAGAGTAAATCCATTTTCCCACCTCAGCAGTAAGGGATGGCAAACATTTAATCAAATTATTTGTGTTTGTCTGTGGCCACAAAATATATTGTGCCCTTCCCTTTGCGCTATAAGGAGAACTCTTTTCCCGCCACCTTCCTCCGCCCCATAGCCTCCCCTTTAGCCACTGCTATGTGCCCATAGTTCTTCTGTAGTCGGGCCCACATACATTTTCCACTGGAAGTGTTATCACAGGTGGGGCCTCTCCTTCTCCCACCTCATCCACTGTATGCCACTCCTCCTCTCCTGGGGCTCTACCCATCTTGTCTTCCAACCTCACAGTCCCATAGTCAAAACTTCCTGTTTGCTATCATCTTCCATTGCCCTTATCCTCCCTTTCCAAATGTACATCCTCAATGGCTGTGCTATCGATCCTAAACAAAATGTCTCCCGCTCTCCACTTTCTGCCCTTCCCTCTTTTCTATTCTTTGTGGCCTCTAATGCTGTCAAAAGGCAAATGTGTGCTGCTGCATGCCATAGTAAGGCAGCAAACACCTGCTTAAGTATTGTTAATGGATGGCAGTTCCTATGCCAACTTGGTTCTGATGGTCACTCTTAATGAATGAGCTGGATTGCATACATTATGGTTGGGCAGTCCAGCTGATACATTCTCAGGAATTATATGTCCGTTAGTGGCCATTGAGTTATTCTGATTCTGGATATTGGGGCCCTACGCATCCTCCTCCCTCCAATACTGCAGCATTCTCCACGTATCAACTAGCAGCACAGCCCCCGAGGGATATTACCAGTGGTCCACTGGACTGCATGTTGCTCTTAGTGTTTGCATTGGTTTTGGTAGAGTTTGTTTCTAATAAGGGGGTTATTATGTGCAGCTGTGATTTATTTTCCTTCAGGTGTCAAACATTACCACCTGTTTTTTTATGCAGATCATTTCTTATGGTGTTTCATGAGTTATTTTTACTGGTAATGGTAGGCGGAATTATGCAGTAAACACTGCATCCATTATTTGCCACTCTCCACAACCAGTATTGGTTGTGATATAATGTGGCATTTATAACGCGGATGTACACAAGTGTTTCTATGCGCGAGCCTATGGACCTTTCATTTCTTTGGTATTTGGCGAGCAGGATACAAATTGAAACAAATTGTCACATCACGTTTGAGGCACAGGAAAAGAAAATACACAATCAGATGCATTGACTTGGGATTGTTCTGCATGCAATAAAGAAAACTACTCACACTAATAGATCCTTTGTGGGTGCGAAAGGAGAACACAACATTACTCACATTGGCCCATTTTTGTGTTTTCGGTGGAGGAGATGAGATAGCGAAATCACACATGTTGGCAGTTGATTGTTGTGCACAACAGAGTAGAATATGAACTCACATACATTGTCACATGACCTTTTGGGTGAAGTAGGTAGAATAAAAAAACGCTTGCTTTGACCTGTGATTTATTTGGGCGCCTTACGAGATTACGACAGCATACACATTCACTGAGATTTTAATGGGTGCAGCATAGCAGAAAAGGAAATCACACACTTTGATTCATGTTGTGTTAAAGCAATTGGCACTAATATGAAATTGCACCCATTGACCTGTACTGGTTTAAAACAGAGGAGAGGAGGATATTACATTGAAAATATCGCATGGAATTTTGAGTGCAGGAGAGCAGAACATGGATTCACACACATAACACATTATTTCTGGATACATGATAGGAGAATATGAAAACACTCACATTGACACAACCTTTTCATGTGCAGGGGAGGAGAACACAAAATCATACACAAAGGGCCCGATTCAAGGAATTATTTGCACAGAAAATAGGGAAATCGCATGCCAAACTGCGTACGTAATCCCGTTTGTCGATTTATGGAATCGATTGTGCAGGACTTTGCCGGGATTTGCATGGAGTTCACGCTGGATCGGCATGGCTCTATGAGCGGCCGAGTCCCTTGCACGAGACTCCATGCCGTGGGTGTGCGTGACCTGCATAGGGGCCTGTGAAGGGGGCAGAACATGCAAAATGAGGAAGAAAAAGCCTGAAAGCGTGCGTTACGAGGGACGAACCTCAGGCAGTCCATAGTACACCCACAAATGCGCAGGACAAAGCGCATTAATGGATGTGACAGTGCAACCTCTCACCTGCAAAATCCCACGCAATGCCCTCGAAATCTTTGCCCCCCGAAAGCAGGCGTACGGACTTGCGAGGAGGATTCACAACTCTGGAGGTGAGTTTTCATGCCAGATTTAGGGGTGCATGCATGCAGACAGGGTTCTCTTCATACTTAGGGTTGCACGTACACGTTCGGGGTGCAAGGACAGTTTAAGGGGGGTTAGCATGCAGTTTGACCAGAAAAATACGTGCGTTTCTGGGAAAATGTACGTATGTTTTCGGGGTGACGGTTACAGTTACAGGGAACCCCATGCAGTGGTGCCCAGGTGCAGGCTTGGTTGGGGGGACCCTGAGCACTGTCCATGCGATGTGTGTGTTCGTGCCCTGGGATCCCGCAAGTGTGGGTGAATGTGGCTGTTTTGGCTTTGCATGGGGGCGTGTCGGGGACGTTCCAGCCGTGCCTTGCGTTTAGGCCTACTTTGCAGGAACAAATCCATGAATACGCTGGGCACGCATTGTTTCTTATGCGTGCAGGCTCATGCAGAGTCGTTCTCGGCGCGCAGGCTTTGCGGTATATATGCGTGGATTTCCATGAATCGGCCCAATGACCTTTAATATTTTGGGTGCAATGATTAGGTAATGTTAGCTAAGGTGGGGGCTGCCTGGGACCATACCTCACGTCCATAAGTGCAAATGGTTCTGGGAAGTAGGAATACGTGTGTTTGATAGAAAGCCTCCCTGAGACATAAGAACATAGCACCTCTTTCCAAGTTCTAGTATGCATTGGGGAGGCCGAGAGTGCTCCCAGGACTCGCCCTTTCATGCAGAGGTGCTTTCCCCAAAGTGTATTTTTCTCAGGTCTGGGGAGAAACATTGCTGGGCAATTACCCCTGTTTACCCAGTGCCTCCGATGGAAGGCGGCTTTAAGCTGCAAAAGCCCCAGCTGCAGGAGGTTAATGGACTGATGCAAAAGGAGCACCTGTTTCGAGTGAGCAGCCACGTGAGAAAGAGAGAGTTTGTCTGATTTGGGGCTCTTGACTTGAGTTGATCCAACACTCATAATGCCCCTTGTTACCAGATAAACCCCTTTCACACAACACACACCTTCCTGTACAGACACTTCAACAGAGCCAAAGAGCAAAATGCCACCCCCATCCCGTGATGACCCGTGCACCTGGTGTGGTGGCAGTCTTTAATGGTTAAACCTGGACTGGCATTACGTTTCTGTGAGATAGCAGCAGAACTGTGGGTACAGAAAGGAAGAAACAAGGAGGGCCTGGAGTTTTGAATGATACAAGAAGGGACACACGGGTAACTGGACTGACCAGGTGCAAAGGCCCACTCCTGAGATGAATGCCCATTGTTGTGATAAAAGGAAAATATTTACCCTTAAAGTGTGCCACTATCGGACTTAGCAGAAAAGTGATAATACCAGAACAGGGATGTTTTAACCACATGTATGAAAACTATGCAATTCAATAAAAAGTGTACACAGGGGGGTGACATGAGAGACTGTTGGATTCCACCGCTGGGAAGAGGTAATTGAGGGAAATGGGCACATTCAAGTGGAGAGAAGAACAAGTAAGAATGAAAGGGCAATTCATTTAGGTGGCATGTTGCAAGTGGGAGAAAAAGTGCACGCAATCAATGGAGGGGCATAACAAGCATAACAACAGGACACAAGCTTGGGGATTGGGGCCATCATTAGGGCTCCAAACATAACAAATTTGCAGATACAAGGATGGGGAAAAGAAAGACGTTTCAAGAATGAGGGACAATACACAAGCTCAGAGCTGGGAAGACAATCACGAATGGAAGCTCAGGACTAGGAATGAGTTGCAGGAGCTCAAAAATAGAAAGCCACACACAAGCTCAGGAATGGCACACTTGATGTGGCATGGGAATGGAGGCCAGCACTCGGACTCAGGAATAGGGAGTAGCACACAAGCTAAAGGATGGCAAACTGGATGTTGCACAGTTATGGCAATGGAGGCCAGCACTCAGACTCAGGAATAGGGAGCAGCACACACGCTCAAGGCATGCCAATGGAGGCCAGCAATCAGACTCAGAAATGGGGAGCAGCACACAAGCTCAAGGATGGCACAATGGGCGTTGCACAGGCATGGCAATGGAGGCCAGCACTCAGACTCAGGAATAGGGAGCAGCACACACGCTCAAGGCATGGCAATGGAGGCCAGCACTCAGACTCAGGAATAGGGAGCAGCACACACGCTCAAGGATGGCACACTGGGCGTTGCACAGGCATGGCAATGGAGGCCAGCACTCGGACTAAGAAATGGGGAGAGCACACATGCTCAAAGATGGCACACTGGACGTTGCACAGTCATGGCAATGGAGGCCAGCACTCAGACTCAGGAATAGGGAGCAGCACACACGCTCAAGGCATGGCAATGGAGGCCAGCAATCAGACTCAGAAATGGGGAGCAGCACACAAGCTCAAGGATGGCACACTGGACGTTGCACAGGCATGGGAATGGAGGCCAGCACTCGGACTCAGGAATAGGGAGCAGCACACAAGCTCAAGGATGGCACACTGGATGTTGCACAGGCATGGCAATGGAGGCCAGCACTCGGACTAAGAAATGGGGAGAGCACACATGCTCAAAGATGGCACACTGGACGTTGCACAGGCATGGTAATGGAGGCCAGCACTCGGACTCAGGAATGGGGAGCAGCACACAAGCTCAAGGAAGGCACACTGGATGTTGCACAGTCATGGCAAAGTGGCATCGCTAGAGTGGGGCCTGAGGAGGCCAGTGCCCCCCTATGAAATCCTGTGCCCCCCCTTGTGCCCCGCCTACCTAAGGCGAGCAGTGGCCATGTTCTCTGTTCATGGTGTTATTTCTGACACTCGCTGAGGCAAATGTCTGCATATCACATGGCAATACTCCTTTTGTCTCAAAGCGAGCAGTGATAGAGCAGCTTGCAGCCCCTCCCATCAGAATGTAGCCATGGAACTGCTAATGATGGGCCATTAGTCTGAATGTTTTTGTGCCTGCATTCTGATGGGAGGGGAGGTACAGCGGGGTGTGGGTAGTTGGTGTGCACAAAATCCTCTCTGCAGGAGTGCTTGTGACATCACACATTACCAATCATAGGTGCCCCCCCCACTTTTGTCTGTGCCCCCCTACTTTTGTCTTTGGCCCCCTCTGTGCCCCTCCTGAATTTGATTCCTGGTGACGCCACTGAGGCCAGCACTCGGACTTAGGAATTTGGAATAGCACATAAACTCAAGGATGGCACACTGGACGTTGCACATGCATGGCAATGGAGGCCAGCACTTGGACTCAGCAATGGGGAGCAGCATACCTGCTCAAGGATGGCACACTGGACATTGCACTTGCATGGCAATGCGGTCCACCTTCAGACTCAGGAATAGGGATCAGCACACAAGCTCAAGGATGGCACACTGTACGTTGCACAGGCTTGGCAATGAAGGCCAGCACTCAGACTCAGAAATGGGAAGCAACACACAAGCTTAAGGATGGCACACTGAACATTGGACAGGCATGGCAATGGAGGCCATCACTCAGACTCAGAAATGGGGAGCAGCACATATGCTCAAGGATGGCACACTCGACTCTGCACAGCCATGGCAATGGAGGCCAGCACTCGGACTCAGGAAAGGGGAGCAGCACACACGCTCAAGGATGGCACACTCGACGTTCCACAGGCATGGCAATGGAGTACAGCACTGGGACTCAGGAATGGGGAGCAGCACACACGCTCAAGGATGGCACACTGGACGTTGCACAGGCATGGCAATGGAGTACAGCACTGGGACTCAGGAATGGGGAGCAGCACACACGCTCAAGGATGGCACACTGGACGTTGCACATGCATGGCAATGGAGGCCAGCACTTGGACTCAGCAATGGGGAGCAGCATACCCGCTCAAGGATGGCACACTGGACATTGCACTTGCATGGCAATGGAGGCCCACCCTCAGACTCAGGAATAGGGATCAGCACACAAGCTCAAGGATGGCACACTGGACGTTGCACAGGCTTGGCAATGAAGGCCAGCACTCAGACTCAGAAATGGGGAGCAGCACACAAGCTTAAGGATGGCACACTGAACATTGGACAGGCATGGCAATGGAGGCCATCACTCAGACTCAGAAATGGGGAGCAGCACATATGCTCAAGGATGGCACACTCGACGCTGCACAGCCATGGCAATGGAGGCCAGCACTCAGACTCAGGGAAGGGGAGCAGCACACACGCTCGAGGATGGCACACTGGACGTTGCACAGGCGTGGCAGCACTCAGACTCAGGGAAGGAGAGCAGCACACACGCTCAAGGATGGCACACTGGACGTTGCACAGGCGTGGCAATGGAGTACAGCACTGGGACTCAGGAATGGGGAGGAGCACACACACTCAAGGATGGCACACTGGACGTTGCACAGGCATGGCAATGGAGTACAGCACTGGGACTCAGGAATGGGGAGCAGCACACACGCTCAAGGATGGCAAACTGGATGTTGCACAGTCATGGCAATGGAGGCCAGCACTCAGACTCGGGAAAGGGGAGCAGCACACAAGCTCAAGGATGTCACACTGAACGTTGCACAGGCACGGCAATGGAGGCCAGCATCGGACTCAGGAATGAGGAGCAGCACACATGCTCAAGGATGGCACACTGGAAGTTGCACAGGCATGTCAACGGAGGCCAGCACTTGGACTCGGAAAAGGGGAGCAGCACACACGCTCTCTCACGGTGACGGGACACGGTGCACTCAGGCTTAGGGAAGCTATTGAGCTGACTTTTTGTTTTAAAAAAAAACAACCAAACTCAGCTAACTCAGTTATCTCCTCGGAAGTATGATTTTTTCAATTATTTTCTTTCACAATCACAATTATCTGATAACAAATTAATTAAAAGGTCATAGTAACATACATCTGCAGGTGGTGTGGGTCCAAATGTGTGGTTAAAATAGCCTTATTGCCTTAAAAAGTGTGCTTTTCGTTGCCTTTTTCAGCAGCAAACTGATTTTATGTACAATCGCCCCTCAATGCTAGGCAATCAACATGCAGTGCACTCTCTGGCCATAAGATAAGCATTTGCCATTATTGGCCTACATGCTACATTTCTGAAGCATGAAACCTCACCATAAAACTGCATACAATGTCCAAAAGATAGCACTTAAGGAACACGACGTCCCAAGCCCTTTTACAAATTCAGCTAAGTCGTTTTCTCGGCAAAATAGGAGCACTTTCAAGCAGCGAACAGGACGATGGGGAGGAATGAGATCTTAGTGTTTCAAGTTGTAACAAGCTGAAATGTTAAGTTAAAGAGGCTGGTGAAAAGGGGGAGGGAGTATTTGGGTGTTGTGTGTCAAAAGACAGAGAAATTAGCAAGACGTTGGCGAGTCACTCAAAGGCAACATTTTTGAACCGTAAGAAAAACATCCCTTTTACAAAAAAGGAAAAAGGCAAGTATGTGGCGAGGCAGAAAGAAAACGAGTTGAGCCAGTGAAATACATTTGCACAATTGATGGGGGAAAACTAATGTTATTAAACTAGGGCTAGATATAATAATATATTGCTGCATTTCTGTTAGAGTTTCTTTCGCTACAACAGTACATAGAATACATTTTTTTTTCCAGCAGTTGTTATTCCTTTTTCCTTTCATGTGCAACTAAAATCTTTTTCCGTAACAAAGCGGCTTTCTGAAAACACATTGGGGATCATTACAAGGAATTACCGCCAAACTCGATTACCATTTTAATCTGCCGGATTAAAAGTGGCGCTAATCCCCACTGTCGCTGTCCATAGGAGCTCCTGGAGATTTTGGAAGAATTAATTAATGATCTCACCAAAATAACTTCTCCAGTTTTTGGACAGAAACGACCTCAATGTACGTCACACAGAGTACCAATACTTAAGGACTTCCAAACTCTTCGGATTGTGATATCATATGTACAGGATAAAACAACCTCAAGGTACATATCAAATAGTGTACATGTCAAAGAGTGTACCAATGCTTAGGGACTTGCAAGCTCTTCGGATTGTGATATCATATGTACAGGATGAAACAACCTCAAGGTACATGTCAAAGAGTGTACCAATGCTTAGGGACTTGCAAGCTCTTCGGATTGTGATATCATATGTACAGGATAAAACGACCTTAAGGTACATGTCACACAGTGTACCAATGCATAGGGACTTCCAAGCTCTTCGGATTGTGGTATCATATGTACAGGATAAAACGACCTCAAGGTACATGTCACACAGTGTACCAATGCGTAGGGACTTCCAAGCTCTTCGGATTGTGATATCATATGTACAGGATGAAACGACCTCAAGGTACATGTCACACAGTGTACCAATGCGTAGGGGCTTCCAAGCTCTTCGGATTGTGATATAATATGTACAGGATGAAACGATCTCAAGGTACATGTCACACAGTGTACCAATGCGTAGGGACTTCCAAGCTCTTCGGATTGTGATATCATATGTACAGGATAAAACGACCTTAAGGTACATGTCACACAGTGTACCAATGCATAGGGACTTCCAAGCTCTTCGGATTGTGGTATCATATGTACAGGATAAAACGACCTCAAGGTACATGTCACACAGTGTACCAATGCGTAGGGACTTCCAAGCTCTTCGGATTGTGATATCATATGTACAGGATGAAACGACCTCAAGGTACATGTCACACAGTGTACCAATGCGTAGGGACTTCCAAGCTCTTCAGATTGTGGTATCATATGTACAGGATAAAACGACCTCAAGGTACATATCAAAGAGTGTACATGTCAAAGAGTGTACCAATGCTTAGGGACTTGCAAGCTCTTCGGATTGTGATATCATATGTACAGGATGAAACGACCTCAAGGTACATGTCAAAGAGTGTACCAATGCTTAGGGACTTGCAAGCTCTTCGGATTGTGATATCATATGTACAGGATAAAACGACCTTAAGGTACATGTCACACAGTGTACCAATGCATAGGGACTTTCAAGCTCTTCGGATTGTGGTATCATATGTACAGGATAAAACGACCTCAAGGTACATGTCACACAGTGTACCAATGCGTAGGGACTTCCAAGCTCTTCGGATTGTGATATCATATGTACAGGATAAAACGACCTCAAGGTACATGTCACACAGTGTACCAATGCGTAGGGACTTCCAAGCTGTTCGGATTGTGATATCATATGTACAGGATGAAACGATCTCAAGGTACATGTCACACAGTGTACCAATGCGTAGGGACTTCCAAGCTCTTCAGATTGTGGTATCATATGTGCAGGATAAACCGACCAGTATACCAATGCTTAGTGACTTGCAAGCTCTTCGTATTGTGATATCGCATGTACAGGATAATTCTGCAATGAATATCCCAAAGTGGCATCTCCTGAGCATATGGTTTACTAACACCCATCTGTTTTGGGACTCTGTTCCAGGCAAATAAAGAGCAGGTAAATGGGCATTCTGCAGATCCCGAAAGGGGAAGGGAAACCAAGGAACATATCTTTACCAACACTCGCTTAGTTGCCAAATGGGGAAGAGATGATCTCTCATCTGTGCAATAACTCCCACATTGTATTTGTGCTACCAAGTGATACATTCCCATATTCAGTGCAGCAATACCACCACCAGCAATGGGCTTAGTAGCCTGCTAATTCTGGGAGTGGAGAAATACCAGGTCAAACAGACCAATATAGTGTGCACTCTAGTAAAAAGGGGGTGCCCCGGCCATACAGCTATATTGTATTGATTTCATTTATTACATTTGCATAGAGCCCAAACCCGGAAGTATCACAGTGCTTGTACAGGAGATTGTGAGAGCAAAGAGACAAGAGCAGTAAATAGCAGTGAGTACAAACAGTAAGTGCAAATAGCAAGGTCCAAAGGGTGCAGAACTATGCATATGGTCACAGACAGAGAGGGATACTACTGGCAAGCACATTCTGGCAGAGCCTCGCCTCATAGTACGAAGGGGCTACTTCAGGTGCGTATGCACACAAGAAAGACAAAAATGTATGAGTGCTCATTCTGGTAAAGCCACGCCTCATGGTACGGGGGCTACTTCAGGTGAGTAAGCACACAAGAAAGACACAATAAGTATGAGCGACCATTCTGGTAAAGCCACGCCTCATGGTACAGGGGACTACTTCAGATGAGTGAGCACTGGGCTGAAAAGGTCAAATCAATAGTTGCAGGAATGTTACATGCAAACATGATGTAAAGCACTGCACCTTCTAGTTTTGGAGAGGAGCAAACAGTGCAATATTTTAACTAGAATGTCAGCTGTAGATCGACGAGCCCGGGATGCAGAGTCAAGAAATGTTTGGTAAATGGCCATGATCCTTTCTTAGTAGAAGAGGGTTCCAGGGCCCTCTTGGTCTGGACAGGCCCAGATAGGGGTCTGCAGACTTTCCCGACTGCCTTTCCCCTTTGAAAAGAGATATACAAGTTTAGGAAGAACCACCATCTTTATAAAAGATATCATGCTGCATACTGAAGCATAACTTTGCACGTATGTAGATAGGGAATATTTCACATCGGCCACAACACGAATGTCAAGGCATGTAAAATCTCCTAATCCTGTGTGTTTGGAGGGCACTGCATGGATCTGGCCAAAGAAAATGTATCAGATTGGTCCCAGTTCATCTTTATTCTCTAAAGTGAATGATATCATGAGTGATTGGACATAGATTAGAGCTCAGATCTTTAATGTAAAGCAGAATATCATCAGCATATATGACCGACCCCTCATTGTCGGATGCTGGTGTGAGTGTCTTCCTCTGACCAAAGCTGCAAGAAGTTCAAGGGTGCAAAAAGTGCAAGGGTGCAAAAAAAGAAGAGACAATGGGCACCCCTCTCCGGCTCCACACCCCAGCAAGAATCACTGACCAATGCCCTGCAACACATACTATAACATACTGTAACATACTCTAACAGCTGACCTAGAATAGAGCAGTTGAGGTGCCTGTAAAAGGGTCCCCTGAAATACCATCTTCCTCAGGACGGCAAACAAGCAGGAGCACGAAATGGAATTAAATGCTATTCTGCATTCAACAATTCTTTAACTACTAGTGTAAAAGCAAAAGGAAATATTGAGGCTGAGTACCCCAAAAGGAAATACACCAAACACGGGTTTATAAAGATTCACAGATCTTTATTTTAACACTGTACAGTTACAAAGAAACAAAATCAGATAGCTATCTGGCTCTCAGTACATCACAGCGAATACCAGACTTTCGGTGTGAGAAATGAGAGGTACTGGACGTCTAAACAGTTATGCATTTTATACATTTTCGATCATAATGTCCAGCCCCTCTGCAAGTTAATAATCCCTGGTCTAGAGTTCCTGCCGAGTTCACTTATGGTTTGTATGACAATATGCACATGGATCATCCTCGGTTTACATAAAACAAGTTACAATGGCAACAGTGTATTCTTGGATTTAACAATAAGCCCTAACACATTTCCTTTACAATGCAGTTCATCCAGTGTCCACGTTCAGTATTTGTTCTACATTGTGGTTGATGTATGTCCGTGGATCAGACTTATTGGTGCAGACAATCCTCTGTCAACGAGTCAGGCATGGGACAAGGTCTCTTTACTAAACCCAAACATTTCGGCCAACAGACAGTTTATACATTAACTAACGTACAAGGAGCAGGACGGCTCAGTTACAAGTGGGAAACACTGTCCACCATTTTAGAACACAGAGTTACATTGGAAAGGAAATCAAAATGGCAGATGCGCCTGAAATGACGGCAAAGTCGATCTAGAATCGGAACTTTGCAACGCGGTTTTCTTTGCAGAGCGACTGGGCTTAGGCCAATATATACAAGAAAGGAGGCACAATATGATATTGCGTTTAACAAACCCTCCTTTTGGGCTAAGCCAAGCGCTAAACTACTCCTAGTCACTTTACAAGTAACTCCACGTCTCAATGTCCATACATCCTGAATCACTATCAGAGATATCGATCGCCATGAGGTCAGATACTGAGATTTCTTTCAACAAACATTTTTCTGAGGGGCGCATACCTTGTGTCCTAATGTACCCATCGCTTGTGCACAACATCCTCCTATCATCGAACATATACCAGGAAGACATTGTATACAACAACAGAAAAACAATAGAATACCTAAAATGATCAACAAGACCGAAAGTAGCTTCCATCCCCAAGATCGCAAGACGTCCCAGAACCAAGCACTAAGATCCCAGTTCCACTCGGGAACATGCACTTCTGAACTAAGGACGTGCAGATTTTGTATTGCTCTAAAGATAGTTGAGGAGCAATCTGGCACGAAAACACAACACGCGGACCCCACTTATTTACATACCCCACCATGCTCAGCCAGGATGACGTCTAATGCCATCCGGTTCTGAAGTGCTACTAATCTTATCGCTTTTTGTTCTAAAGTCATGTTATAGAGTATGTCAGTGGTCTGGTAGATGGTCCTATCCAGTACTTTCGCTAGTCTTCTGATATCCGCTGAGTCCAATATTTTCCCCAAAAGGGTACGAAGGATTTAGCTACATCACCCAGAACTTGTGCCAAAGTATCATCATTCTCGTCCTGCCGTGGACGAGCCTTTGAGATTTCTACAATGCTAGCAATGAATACCCTGGGTAACAGAATCCCTAAATAACAGGTTCCCTGCCAATCCCTGGGTAACCATGGAAACGCTACATTACCACAAAGTAGACAGGTTCGCCTACATACAAAGGTCTGTCCTCACTAGTCAAGTACGCAACATGGGCGCAACCCTTGAAATCACCCATTGACTGAGTACCATTCCTCTGTATGCAGAAAGAAACTCAGAGGCCAATTCATGGAATAATTAGCGCGGCGCAAGTGGGCAAAAACGTGCGAATCGCAGTGGAATAGCGAAAATCGCAGTGCAATTGCGAAAATCGCACGAAAAGCAGCGCACGTCGATTCATGGAAGGCCGTGCGCGAGAAAACCAGCGGATGTGCAATAAAAAGTGCGCGGCGCACGTTGGCGCACAGGCCATCTAACAGCGTGCGCCAGGTCACTGCGAAAATCGCACAGGCCACAGCGAAAATCGCACATAGCGCGGCGCACGCAACAAAAGTAGGCGGAACACGGGCGTAACACTCGGAATGGGGAACAACTTGCCAAAACGTGGGCGTCACGGGGGAAGTACAGGGCACAAGTGCGCGGAACGCCCACACGCTCGCCTACAACACGTATTCATGGAATAGAATAGGGGAAAAAAGCGCACGCTCAAACCAGCGCACAGGCACAAACACGACCGCCACAAGAAAGCAGGCGGTAGCGTCTCTGCGGCTGTAAGAAATGTGCGCCAAAAGGTGCGCCAACAAATCGCACCTATATACTGCCATGATGAATGTCCCATATTGTGGCCCTCCAGGAAAAAAGACGTGCAAAGGGGTACCCACAAACACGGACACCCGCTGACAAAAAATACGTGTGCGTGTATACCGGGGTGCGCGGGAAGTCTAACACGCGATTTCAGCAGGGTACGTGCATCACAGGGGTTCGCGTGAAGTTTCACACGCGATCGGGTCTGGGGGAGCGGGCTACGTGTATATCAGGGGTTCGCGTGAAGTTCCACACGCGAACAGCCTGGGCGCGTGTATTTCAGGGGTGCGCGGGAAGTTCCACACGCGAATAGCCTAGGTGCGTGTATTTCAGGGGTGCGGGGGAAGTTCCACACGCGAACAGCCTGGGCGCGTGTATTTCAGGGGTGCGCGGGAAGTTCCACACGCGAATAGCCTGGGCGCGTGTATTCCAGGGGTGCGCGGGAAGTTCCACACGCGAATAGCCTGGGCGCGTGTATTTCAGGGGTGCGCGGGAAGTTCCACACGCGAATAGCCTGGGCGCGTGTATTTCAGGGGTGCGCGGGAAGTTCCACACGCGAACAGCCTGGGCGCGTGTATTTCAGGGGTGCGCGGGAAGTTCCACACGCGAATAGCCTAGGCGCGTGTATTTCAGGGGTGCGGGGGAAGTTCCACACGCGAACAGCCTGGGCGCGTGTATTTCAGGGGTGCGCGGGAAGTTCCACACGCGAATAGCCTAGGCGCGTGTATTTCAGGGGTGCGGGGGAAGTTCCACACGCGAACAGCCTGGGCGCGTGTATTTCAGGGGTGCGCGGGAAGTTCCACACGCGAACAGCCTGGGCGCGTGTATTTCAGGGGTGCGCGGGAAGTTCCACACGCGAACAGCCTAGGCGCGTGTATTTCAGGGGTGCGGGGGAAGTTCCACACGCGAACAGCCTGGGCGCGTGTATTTCAGGGGTGCGCGGGAAGTTCCACACGCGAATAGCCTAGGCGCGTGTATTCCAGGGGTGCGGGGGAAGTTCCACACGCGAACAGCCTGGGAGCGTGTATTTCAGGGGTGCGCGGGAAGTTCCACACGCGAATAGCCTAGGCGCGTGTATTTCAGGGGTGCGGGGGAAGTTCCACACGCGAACAGCCTGGGCGCGTGTATTCCAGGGGTGCGCGGGAAGTTCCACACGCGAATAGCCTGGGCGCGTGTATTTCAGGGGTGCGCGTGAAGTTCCACATGTGATTTGACAGTGTGGGTCCTCCCAGGTGTACCCTGTACACCCTCCACGGCCCCTGCAGGCAGCCCACACCACAGGGGACTACCCTGCATCCCTGGTCATGTCCCGCAGGCAGCCCACCCACCATGGGCATGCCCCACAGCAAAGGCACATGTCTCCTTGAACTAATGAACACCAACTCATGTCCCCTTGCACCCCCACCCCCCAGCACTGTGGGGCACCTGCCAGCAGGCCCCCACCCATGTCCAACTCATGTCCCCCACCCCCCCCCCCACCCCCCAGCACTGTGGGGCACCTGCCAGCAGGCCCCCACCCATGTCCAACTCATGTCTCCCACCCCCCCCCCACACCCCAGCACTGTGGGGCACCTGCCAGCAGGCCCCCACCCATGTCCAACTCATGTCTCCCACCACCCCCACCCCCCAGCACTGTGGGGCACCTGCCAGCAGGCCCCCACCCATGTCCAACTCATGTCTCCCACCACCCGCACACCCCAGCACTGTGGGGCACCTGCCAGCAGGCCCCCACCCATGTCCAACTCATGTCTCCCACCACCCCCACCCCCCAGCCACCAGGGTCACCCTCCACCAGGCCCCCACTCATGTCTACCACCACCCCCACCCCCCAGCCACCAGGGTCACCCTCCACCAGGCCCCCACTCATGTCTCCCACCACCCCCACCCCCCAGCACTGTGGGGCACCTGCCAGCAGGCCCCCACCCATGTCCAACTCATGTCTCCCACCACCCCCACCCCCCAGCACTGTGGGGCACCTGCCAGCAGGCCCCCACCCATGTCCAACTCATGTCTTCCACCACCCCCACACCCCAGCACTGTGGGGCACCTGCCAGCAGGCCCCCACCCATGTCCAACTCATGTCTCCCACCACCCCCACCCCCCAGCCACCAGGGTCACCCTCCACCAGGCCCCCACTCATGTCTCCCACCACCCCCAGCCACCAGGGTCACCCTCCATCAGGCCCCCACTCATGTCACCCACCACCCCCACACCCCAGCAGTGCAGGGTCACCCTCCACCAGGCCCCCACTCATGTCACCCACCACCCCCACACCCCAGCAGTGCAGGGTCACCCTCCACCAGGCCCCCACTCATGTCACCCACCACCCCCACCCCCCAGCAGTGCAGGGTCACCCTCCACCAGGCCCACACTCATGTCTACCACCACCCCCACCCCCCCAGCCACCAGGGGCACCCTCCACCAGGCCCCCACTCATGTCACCCACCACCCCCACCCCCCAGCAGTGCAGGGTCACCCTCCACCAGGCCCCCACTCATGTCTCCCACCACCCCACCCCCCAGCACTGTGGGGCACCTGCCAGCAGGCCCCCACCCATGTCCAACTCATGTCCCCCACCCCCCCACCCCCCAGCACTGTGGGGCACCTGCCAACAGGCCCCCACCCATGTCCAACTCATGTCCCCCACCCCCCCCACCCCCCAGCACTGTGGGGCACCTGCCAGCAGGCCCCCACCCATGTCCAACTCATGTCTCCCACCACCCCCACCCCCCAGCACTGTGGGGCACCTGCCAGCAGGCCCCCACCCATGTCCAACTCATGTCTCCCACCACCCCCACCCCCCAGCCACCAGGGTCACCCTCCACCAGGCCCCCACTCATGTCTACCACCACCCCCACCCCCCAGCCACCAGGGTCACCCTCCACCAGGCCCCCACTCATGTCTCCCACCACCCCCACCCCCCAGCACTGTGTGGGACCTGCCAGCAGGCCCCCACCCATGTCCAATCCATGCCCCCCTGCACCTGGGTCCCAACATTCCCCAATCATGTCCGTAATGCCCATCCTCCCCTGCCAAAAGGCCCAACCAACTATCACACCCACCCACATATCAAAGGCAATTACATGTTACACCCCCGATGTAAATAATGCAATTTAACACATGTCTGTCACACACAATGGCTGCAAGTGAATGACAAAACACCCAACATGACATGCCTGAAAGCAATGAGATGATACGACACATTGAAGATTAAAAAAATAATATGTATTGAACAGCAAATAAGAAAAAACACAAAGCAAATCAAACAAAACAAGATGAATGTCCAAGAAAAAATTCTGAAAAATTAAAATAAGCCAATTAAGAAGATCATCCTGGGTCCATGAGCCCTACCAAATTAAACCTAACTGACTACTAACTAAAAAGTGAACTATATACAAAAAAGTGGTGCATTGTCCAATCGCAACCAAAAAAAAATCAAAAAAACAAAGGAAACCTAACCCTAACTATACAACTATATACAAAGGCAGCGGGCTATTCGGACGGCTCACTGGTTGTTGTCATGGGCCAGGGCATCATCGAACTCCTGGTCAATGGCTTGGAGGCGGGCATGTTCCCTGGCCCCGAGGTCCCGCAGGGATAACGCAGTGTCAAGCTCAAACTCCCTGCGAAGACCCTCGAGGCACTCAGCCTGCCTCTGCGCCCTCCGCATGGAGTCCTCCGCCCTGACCATCGTGAGCCGTTCCTCCTCTGCCCGCTGCCGCTCCGCACCTATCCGCTGGCACAACCTCTCCCACACGGAAGCCACTCCCATTCCAGGGTTCTCCTGCCCTCCGGCCGATGCCTGCACCCCTGATGTTGATGGCCCCGAGCCATGATGCCTCCCACGTTGAGCCTGCTGCTGCCTCCGACGCAACTGCCTGTGCCAGCACGACGGCATCCAGGCTGATGGAAACCACCGACGCCGTCGTGCACGTGCCCTGCCCGATGATGCCGTCACATCCTCCATCTGCTGGGGTCCAGTTGCTCTAGTGTCCACCCCTGCTGGATCTCTGACTCCCGACTGTGGCAGGGATGGGATCCCCACCGAGCTGGCTGCATTGGTCGGGGCAGGTCCACAGGGGGCCCTGGTGGCATCTGGGCTGGAAGACGGCAAGGAGAACGACTGGTGGATAGCCTGCACAGAGGAGGAGAGGGCCGCCACATTGGCCAACACATGCAGGAAACCCCCGAACATGGCCGATCCCAATTGGGCCACGTCGGCACGGTGCACTTCGTGATGACGTGCGTGCTCCTCCCGGGAAGCACGCACGGCATCACGAATCACAGCCGTGCGCATCGCGACCCCAATCAGGACCTTCTCCGCACGGCCAGGGGTTGCCACGTCCGCAGGTGGAGGGGAGTCAGGTGACATGGACATCCCCTCTACCTGCGGACAGGCCTGGGACGGGGCATCCCTGCTGGTGCATGGTGGTGCACTCACAGGGTCAGGGACAGCGACATGCACAGGCCCCTCCACGGTGACCTGTGCTGCCTCCTGCCCCTGGCCCTGGACTGCACCACTTGCACCAGCAGGGATGCCCCCACCAGGCCCCATGTGTGCCCCAGTGGCGGCCTCCTCCTCCTCTGTGCAAACCACCAACCTGGATGGCTCCTCACCGTCTCCCACCGTAGCAGGCCCCTGTGGGGGCTCACCCACCCCTTCCGCTGCAGCCGTGGGGGCATCCCCGCCGCCTTGCTCCACAGCGCCGTCTCCGCCCTCTTCTTCACTAGCCGCTGCGTAGAGGGAGACAAAGAACACAAGCATCAGGGCACTGTACAATGGTCCCCTAGACAGGAAGCAATAGCAGATGAGCACCACTGTCAAAGTACACTTCCATCATGTCCCTCCACAATACATGGGTCAGTCCAGGCAAAACACACACAGTAACAGGCATGGTGCATGCCATGGACATTTCCATGCATGTCCAATGGACTCTTGAAACATTCAATGATATGTAACTCACATGCATCATGCCTCATGCCCATCACATGCACACACTTCACCTCAGTCACATCCATCTGGCCCCAAACACACCAAACACAGCGGATACAAGGGTAATTTGGCTGCTTTACTGAATCTCTGCATTGTCACACACATGTGTCATGCATCCATGGCATGCACAAGTCACAGAAACGCAGGTCAGGCACACAGACATGGCTACCATATATGTACCTGGCATCAGCACCCATCCCTCACCCCCACCCATGTCCAGGTACAGAGACTGGCATGCTCTCATGT
Organism: Ambystoma mexicanum; assembly: GCF_040938575.1. Taxonomy (NCBI): domain Eukaryota; kingdom Metazoa; phylum Chordata; class Amphibia; order Caudata; family Ambystomatidae; genus Ambystoma; species Ambystoma mexicanum. The sequence goes on along the minus strand of NC_090930.1, from coordinate 462,606,237 downwards.
TCAAAATCTGAATAGGGCTCCCCATGCGGCATTTCAACACATGCAACAACCATGTGCATCACACATCACTGGTCGCACATGCATTACCATGATGTCCCTGCACACATACATGCATACATGGCCTATGGCACACATACAGGCAAGTATCATAGAACCAGCACACCGCAACATGCCCTGTCTCACACAGTAATGCATGGACACTTACCGCTCAACTCCAGACGGGCCTCCCTCTCAAGGATCTGGGCGTGGAGCGCTGGGCGTACGCGTTCCAGGACCCTCATCTGGATGGAACTCATGCGGCCCCGGCCCCCCTCCACGAGGCGCCGGGCCTTCACAAGGGTCCTGGACCTCAAGTCCTCCCAGCGCTTCTTGATCTTCAGGACGTCGCGGGTTGCCACCCCCTCCGCATTGATGGCAACCACACAGTCGGCCCAGATCCTCTGCCGTCCTTCCTTGCTGGCGCGGGACGATCCAAAGAGGGCATCATACTGCCCCAGGACATGCTCCACCAGGACACCAACTTCGGTGACAGTGAAGCTGGTGCCCCTCTGCCCCTCTGGCCTGGGGTTGCCACTGGTGCCAGATGTGGAAGTGCCCGACATGGCAACCCCAGAGGCAGGTGTGGGTGGGCAACTGGGTCCTGGGGCTGGGCTGTGGAGCGATGTAATACCAGTCGGGAGTCTTCAGTTCCAGCAGGGGTGGACACAGCAACTGGACCCCTGCAGATGGCTGATGTGCAGGCACCAAATGGCAGGGCACGGTGGCAGCAGGCAGGCAGGCAGGCAGGCAGCAGCAGATGGCACGTGGGAGGCTGCTCGGGGCACTGGGGGGCAGTAACTCGGCCTTCTGGGCAGGAGCGTGGGCTTCCGTGTGTTTTCGCGTGGCCAGCTTGATACGGAGTGATTTGGCACGTGAAAATCCTGCACGTCAGCGTGAAATCCGAGGAAAGGCCCTTAGCGCGTAAGCGCGTCAGCACGCATACGCGATTCTATTGGACCAGAGTCCCTCAGCGCGTAAGCGCGTCTGTGACGTGACCCGCACGGGTGTTCCCCACTCAGCACGTGATGACGGGGCACACGTGGAGATACTGCACGTCAGAGTGTCATCGCGTGTAATTGGACAAAAGTGCGCGTACACGCGATTGGCCTATGTACGTGTATTTAATGGGTGCGTGGCCACTTACACACGCAAGTACGTCAGCGAACCTGTATCACGTGGTGCATGTGAATTTCCGCACGCTATTGGACTGGGAACTGGATTCCAGGGGTGCGCGGGTCACACGCTGTATCCCGTGGTGCGTGTGAATTTCCACACGCTATTGGACTGGGAACTGGATTCCAGGGGTGCGCGGGTCACACGCTGTATCCCGTGGTGCGTGTGAATTTCCACACGCTATTGGACTGGGAACTGGATTCCAGGGGTGCGCGGGTCACACGCTGTATCCCGTGGTGCGTGTGAATTTCCACACGCTATTGGACTGGGAACTGGATTCAAGGGGTGCGCGGGTCACACGCTGTATCCCGTGGTGCGTGTGAATTTCCACACGCTATTGGACTGGGAACTGGATTCCAGGGGTGCGCGGGTCACACGCTGTATCCCGTGGTGCGTGTGAATTTCCACACGCTATTGGACTGGGAACTGGATTCCAGGGGTGCGCGGGTCACACGCTCACCTAGAACACGCGCTAAGCATAAATTGCGGACTTTAACAATAACAAGCTCAGACGCCAGGATGAACATACCGTTCCTAGCAGCAGTGGCAGTGGGCTACCAAAGGAGGAGGAGGAGGATAGTCAGGGCCAGAATATTCACACCCAGAACCAGCCTTTTCGGGATGCCTGATGACCAGGTGTATGGGAGGTACAGGTTTCCACCACACATCATACTGGACCTGGTGAGTGAGTGGGAGGATGACCTCACATCACCCACCCTGTGCTCCCAAGCACTCAGCCCCCTGGAGAAGGTCCTCAATGTACTGCACTTCTTAGCCACTGGATCATTTCAGCGGACAAGTGCCATAGTGGGTGGGGTGTCACAGGCCACCCAGTCACGCTGCCTACACCAGGTCTTGAACATCATGACTGCACGCCCATCAGTCCGCAGGCACATATACCTGCCCAGAACACCTGCCGAAAGGCATGCTGCCGCCCTGGATTTTTACGCAGTGGCACGATTCCCCAAAGTGCTAGGTGCCATCGACTGCACCCATGTGGCTCTACGTCCCCCCAGGGCATCTGAGCACATCTATAGGAACCGCAAGCACTGGCATTCCATCAACGTGCAGGTAGCATGTAATGCCAAGGGAATCATCACCTCAGTATATGCCAACTATCCCGGCTCCACCCACGACAGCTTCATTTACCGAATGTCCACCCTAAGCCGGGACCTAGAAGCTGGGCGGCATGGCGATACATGGCTGCTTGGTGAGTATGTATGCCACTGCACATGCATGCATGTTGGATACTGAGCAAGGTCACAACCTCACCAATGATACCAATCCCCACCTCCACAGGGGACAGTGCCTACCCTCTCAGCCCCCACATGATGACGCCAATTCGGAACCCCACCACGCCACCCCAGGTAAGATTTAACACAGCCCACATTACAACCAGGGGCATAGTGGAGCGCACATTCGGAGTGCTAAAGTCACGCTTTCGCTCCCTTGACCGTTCTGGCGGGCAGCTGTTATACGCTCCCCCAGTAGTGTGCAGGATCATAGTGGCAGCATGTGTCCTGCACAACGTTGCAACACGCCGGGGCCTGGCCGTGGACATGGTGGTGGCCCCACATCCCCAACCACATGCACAGCCGCTGCGCATGGGAGGGGAAAGGGCACGGGGGGAGGCAGCCCGTACACAGCTAGTGGCTAATTACTTCACATAGAAATCACACCCCTGTGGAGTGCACACTGCCCTGGCACATTCCATCTGACAATCAATGATGACTCAACCTGACACTGATCCTGAATGTGTGGAGAATGAACCGGGAATTCCATGTCAGCCTGAGATTGTTCACCTGGAAGTGTCACAATGTGTGCATCCCTACCCACACAGACACCACCAATGCAGTTTTGTGAAGTTACACATTGAAGCAGCTAAAATGAATACCCACTTGCAAAATGCAACAACAGGACAGTGCCTTGTCAGCCAACCCAACCCCAGCACTGCCACACGACACACCGTGCCATGTCATGCTAATTGCAGGTAAACAAAGTAATCCCCACAACATGACATCACTCTCACTATGTACAGTGGCACTATTAGAAACCTGCAACACCTGAAATGCTCACAGCAATGCCGGACCAACAACATACTTGAGCACGTAGTACCATTAACATGACATCAAAAATGTTACATATTAGTAGTCTCACCACCTGGAAATGCCTGCACTCCCACCACTACCAACTGTGCAGTGTTGGCGCCATGTAGAGTTGTAGGTGCACTGCTGCCAACATGGTCCCCATCGCCAGACTAGAGGTCCTTGTGTGGACTTGAGGAAGGGACCTGCAAATTGGGAGGTAGACACAGAAGAGGAGTTACACATCAATGCAACATGCAGTGTACAACACAACAACAATATGCACTATGAATGTATACACAGTATTGACTACAGACTGGCCACACAGCTCATGGGAGTCCAACGTCACTGTGTAATTCACTGTCACTTGGGCACACCCTTTGCAAGCCCATGGAAACGGGAAGCAGGAGGGGTGTGTGTGACTCAAACCCAAGCATCTGAATCAAATACATTACAAGCCTGCATGTGCCCAGCCACAATGCAGCGTATGCCCACAGGAACCACGGAAGCCAACACATCGAAGCCAACACATCGGAGCCAACACATCGGAGCCAACACATCGGAGCCAACACATCGAAGCCAACAGATCGGAGCCAACAGATCGGAGCCAACAGATCGGAGCCAACAGATCGGAGCCAACAGATCGAAGCCAACAGATCGTCCCAAAAAAATTGGGAATAAAAGAAATCAAAATAAAAATAAAAATAAGAAACAATCAAAAAGGGCCATTGATGGGCCCGGGGGGGTTGGGGAGGCCACCCAGGAGGTCCGAGGACAGGATGCACACCAGAACCCACCTGCGTGGATCCTGGGAAGATAAAACACCTCCATGGGCTCATGGCCCACACGGCTACCCTATTGTGGGAGTATCACTGCTGTCGCTATTATCACCCTGTGCAGCTGCATCCGGAGGTGGTTGCACTATGGGAGGCAGCCCACGCAAGGCCCTAGTCTGCTCCTCCATGGCTGCAAGCATGCGGGTGTGGTAGGTCTGGTTCTGGAGAATGAGTGTGCGGAGGTCCCCATGCAACAACTCACGGGATGCCCGGACCTCCGCCCTCGTTGCCTGCATCTCAGCTGAGAGCGTACGGGTGAGATGCTCCAGCTGCTGTTCTGTCCTTTGGTGTGTTGAAGCCTCAAGCTCAACAAGAGTCGTCCTGAGGTGTAGGAGCTCCTGCCTCAGGGCTTCCCTGTGGCCCTGGGACTCAATGGAGATGGCCTCCTGCAGAGTCGCCAGTGCCGCCCGCCTGTCCCTGTTGGACCCCAACATGTCCTCCCTGTGTGACTGGCAGATGGAGTCGGTTGCCTGCTCTAGTCGCTCCATCAGCCTTTCTGGGGGGACAATGGAAGTGGCCACCCTATCCATGGCCTGAGCCATCATCTCGGATGATGCAGCCTGTTGGGTAGCCATACCGTAAATGGATTGCTCCCATGCGGTATTGCCGGGTGGCGTACGGCCACCACGTCGGCGGGCACCACACCTGTCTGGGGCAAGGCGAACTGCGCCTTGCTGTGCCGGCACTGCCTGAGGCTGCAGGACTGCATTCCCCCTCTGATCTGCTGGCCCAGGAACAGGATCAGATGTCGCGGAGTGTGACCCTGCATCCGTAACCACCGAAGGCGTAGCTGCCAACACTGACATCCCCATGGAGGGTACTGACCCTGGTGCAGGTGGGTGAGACAGAACAGAATCCCTCCCTGGAACACTCACCTGCGACGGCACGTAGGTCTCATCCGAATCAACACCTGAGTACAGCTCGGGGGAGGTGCAGCCAGAGACACCCCTTGAGAGCACGACCTGCAGCACTTGTGGGTTCTCCCCCACCACCACACCACGTCCCTCACTGGTGGTTGGTCGGCCCTGGGACACCTCCTGGGTCTGCACCATCTCCACAACCCCAGCAGTATCAGGTGCGTCTTCCCCTGCAAAGACATGAAAACAAAGTAATGGAAACAGGCATTAGCACCATGGCACACATTGAGGGCTGAGAAGCGAGAGAACCAGTACTTGATTGACACATGTCCCACATGACTAAAACCCTCCCATGCATGCACCCTCACTGCGTATGAAGTGCAGGCAAATGGCAAACACTGATGACACCAAGATGGAAGATGAACAAATTTTCTGCATGCTGCCTGGCAGTGGCATCACACATTGGCCTGTGATTGGCAGGTGAAACACACATGCCATCACACAGATGGCATGTACCATTGCTATTGAGTGAAGATGGAGAGGAGGGCAGCACCTATTCATTCAGTCCAGTTCCCGCATGTAATAGCTTTTCTGATTCTAACAGGTCAGATTTTTCACCTGGAGCTGCCAGTCTGAAATGGTCAAATTGCACAGGGACATGTGTGTACAAATGATATCCAGGTAACAAAGTCACTCCACTTTACCATACCCATGTCAGACATGTGACTAGTGGACAGCGACATGCCTAGTGAAAGTGGTGGAATGCAAACAAACTGACTGAATGAACAGTGAAAAATAAGCAAATATGTTGTGTCAAGGTGACACTTCAAGGGCAACTGGCGTGCAGTTGTGCTAGATGTCTACTGTTGGCAGAAGGGATACTGCTATGGCCAAATGCAGCTGCGCAGGAAGTATTGCATGAAGCACATGGCTGACCCATACGACTGAGGCGCACACACTCTCACCTGGCACCCAAACAGAAGCCCTCACACACACACCATGCACATGGATGACACACACATGCATGTGCACTCACCGGACAATGCCTCGTAATCAGCCAGATCTCCCACGCCTTGGATCTGTTCCTCCGTGACGTAGGTCCCAGCGACTGACTCATGTGGAGTGAGTTCCATGTCTACTACTGGAGACCCACCTCCAGTCACTAGAGTTGCGGCATGACTTGAGGCCAGCTTACTCTTTGCCCTGCGCTTTAGGTCATTCCAGCGCTTATAGCAATCATTGGCTGTGCGCCTCACGATTCCAAGGGCACTTACGATGTCCGCAACGGTCTGCCAGTGTGCCTGGCGTTGTGCAGGTGTGGTCTTGGATCCTGCAACAATGACCATCTCGTTGTCATGTCCGGACACATACTCGACAAGTGCATTCAGTTCGTCATCCGTGAAGCTGGGCTTCCTGGACGGGCCGGACTGTGTAGCCGTGTCTGGGGCATCAGCCTGTGCTGGACGAGCACTCTTCCTCTTCCGCTTGGAAGGTGGTGGTGATCCTGAGTGTCCTGCGCCGCTGTGGACACTAGGGGCAGGAGCCCTGGTGGACTCTGTATCAGGAGTGTGGGATTGCACACTCAGCATGGGAGTTGGTGCAGGCATTGGCTCTAGTGTGATGGTGTCAGGGGGAATGTCAGCAGCATGGACTAGGACCGACACTGTCCTGGCTGGGTGTGTGAGGGCTGGGGTGGATGGAGCCGCAGCTGCCCCTGCAGCCACTCCGCCCTGCCTCCTTGGTGCAGCAGATGACTTTGCTGCCCCAGATCCACGTGGCATGATGGCATCAACGTGCACCAGCGCACGTGTCGTAGCCCTGCTGACCTGGAAGTCAGCCATGGAGTCAGCCAGGTCTGGTGCCACAATGGGCTGGTCCAACAAGGGCTGAGCATGGATGGTGTCAGCCACTTCAGCCTCAACGGGAGGGGGGGAGGGGGGAGAGGGGGGGATGATGGGTGCCCTTGACTGGTCCTCCACACATGGGGGGACAGGCTCACCCTGCAAGTTACGACCACGTCCCCTACCGGATCCATCACGGCCACCACTTGTGGCTCTTCCACCTTTGCCACCCTTACGGAATCCTTGCCTCCCAGCCATGGCACTGATATTAATGTGCGTATGGGAGTGGCTGTAGACAATTGTCCTGGGCAATTGGGGGTCAAAGGGGTTGGGTACCAGATGGTAATTGTACCCTAGTGCTCTAGCACGGCTGATTGTAACCCCTGGGGAAAGATGACGGGTCACGCAACGCACAGGAGGCCCAAAAAAGGGAGATGACGTGCACGCAACCCCTCCTAGACCACGTGTGCAGAAAGAAAAACCTGCACTACGCTGTGGCACCCAGTAACACAAGAATGAACGTATGCGTGTCACACGCAGCCTAGAATGACCTCTGAAGGGGTAGGCTACACACGGGGCAAGCACAGAAGTTGGATACGTGCGTGACTCACCGTCTGCCAGGTAAAAGAGCGTGAAGAATGAGCACGTTTGGCTGGCTAAACCCCCGCCAAAAGAAGATGTGTACGCTGTCTGAGAAGACAGGACAACAGTAGAAGGGGACACTGTTTGAGGGAACAGGCCCAGGTAAACCAGTAAAAGAGAAAAAAGAGGAAAAGCTGTCAGAGGTAACAGGGAATACGAACTGGAAACGCCGTGAAGTAAATCGCGTGTGAAACGACAAGAAGTACAGAATTCACCCACTCGCTCTCCACGAAAAGCACGTACAAGGAAATGGTGTTCTACATGTACCTTATATACAGGCCCACATGTACAGCGTCACTTACGCGGCGTGTACGTTCACCAATCACACGCTTTGTCACTCCTGCGTGTAGATCCATTTTCACCAATCACACGCTTTGTCACTTCTGCGTGTAGATCCATTTTCACCATTCACACGCTTTGTCACTTCTGCGTGTAGATCCATTTTCACCAATCACACGCTTTGTCACTTCTGCGTGTACATCCATTTTCACCAATCACACGCTTTGACACTGGGACGTGTCACGCAACAATTTCCTGCACGTGCAGGTGACTATAGGCGCGCATATGCTGTTGACGGGTTTACGCGCTAAGGGCCTTTGCTGACGTGTGGGATTTCACTCCCTATCAGGCTGTCCACGCGTTCACACACGAGAGACCACGCTCCTGGCCAGGAGGCCAAATTACTGCCCCCCAGAGCCCTGAGCACGCTCCCACCTGCCATCTGCTGCTGCCTGACTGCCTGCTGGCCACGTGCCCCACAGTGCTGGTGGGTGGGGGTGTTGGGAGACATGGGTGGGGGCCTGGTGGAGGGTGCCCCTGCACTGGTGGGGGTGGTGGGAGACATGGGTGGGGGCTTGGTGGAGAGTGCCCCTGGTGGCAGGGGGGTGGGGTGGTGGGAGACATGGGTGGGGGCCTGGTGGAGGCTGCCCCTGGTGGCGGGAGGGTGGGGGTGGTGGGAGACATGAGTGGGGGCCTGGTGGAGGCTGCCCCTGCACTGCTGGGGGGTGGGGGTGCAGGGGGACATGAGCAGGTGTGCAGGGTAGTCCCCTGTTTTGTAGGCTGCCTGCAGGGGCCGTGGAGGGTGTACAGGGAACACCTGTGAGGACCCACCCAGCCTAATCGCGTGTGATGATTCCCACGCACCCCTGTAATACACGTACCCTGGCCAATCGCGTGTTAAACTTCCCGCATACCCCTGTAATACACGTACCCTGGCTAATCGCGTGTTAAACTTCCCACGTACCCCTGTAATACACTTACCCTGGCTAATCGCGTGTTAAACTTCCCGCGTACCCCTGTAATACACGTACCCTGGCCAATCGCGTGTTAAACTTCCCGAATACCCCTGTAATACACGTACCCTGGCCAATCGCGTGTTAAACTTCCCGCGTACCCCTGTAATACACGTACCCTGGCTAATCGCGTGTTAAACTTCCCGCATACCCCTGTAATACACGTACCCTGGCCAATCGCGTGTTAAACTTCCCGCGTACCCCTGTAATACACGTACCCTGGCCAATCGCGTGTTAAACTTCCCGCGTACCCCTGTAATACACGTACCCTGGCTAATCGCGTGTTAAACTTCCCGCGTACCCCTGTAATACACGTACCCTGGCCAATCGCGTGTTAAACTTCCCGCGTACCCCTGTAATACACGTACCCTGGCTAATCACGTGTTAAACTTCCCGCATACCCCTGTAATACACGTACCCTGGCCAATCGCGTGTTAAACTTCCCGCGTACCCCTGTAATACACGTACCCTGCCTAATCGCGTGTTAAACTTCCCGCGTACCCCTGTAATACACGTACCCAGGCCAATAGCGTGTTAAACTTCCCGCGTACCCCTGTAATACACGTACCCTGGCTAATCGCGTGTATAACTTCCCGCGTACCCCTGTAATACACGTACCCTGGCTAATCGCGTGTATAACTTCACGCGTACCCCTGATATGCACGTTACCCTCTTTGCGTTCCTTGTTTGGCAGCCCTGTAAACTGGTCCAGGGTTAGCGCAGCCCTTTGCGATGATTTAGCGATTTTGATGGCTTTTCCTTGCGCGAGGGCGTTCTTGGGGGCGTTACTGGCGCTGCTGCAGGGTCGCTGCGATACTCTGCGCCACGGCTGGTTTGGGAGCATGAAATCCATGAATACGCTGTGCGCGGAAATCGGTTTTAGCGCACGTGCCTGGCGCAGTCAATCGCACGCGGACACTCTGCGCCAGCCGCTTGCGACACTTTTCAGCGAAATTCTATGAATTACCCTGTCAATCGGGGCTGTGGTTAACATTATAAGAAGGTGGCGTGGCATCCCTATTGCCTATAGGAGCCATCTTGAAAGAGATCGAAGATTGAAAAGGACGGGGCAGTCTATCAGAAGGCCTAATAGAAGCAACATTAGGCCTGCTCCTATTCGCAAAGAGTGAGCATCCCAGGGACGTTAGAACACGTTTCTCAAAGTCATTTAAATTAGTTCCATCAAAGTTTCCCGAGATGCTATCGTTCCATCGGCCAAAGAATAGTGCCCTTAAAGAAGCATAGCATGCAGTAGTCAAAGGTAAAGGATGAATATACCAGCCCAGGCCCTTATCCCCGTGTTGATGTAAATGCGAGCAGATCCAGCTATTGGATTTCTTAAAAATGGCATGTGTGGCATTCATGATAAGTAATAGAGTATTGTTATGGTAACTCTGTCAGTGCTGAGAGTCTCTAGGTGATAAAGTGTGCAGATGCACGAATGGTGTAGAAACAGTGGGTACATTTTCAGTGGGTAACAGAATTTCAAGCGAATGTACTTCTTCCAAATACCAAAATCGTAAGGCAATGACTATTGTGAAACCAGTCAACATAATCACAAGACAACAATACATTTTCGGGGCCCACGCATTCGATTGTTCATTATTACGGTCGGTCACACAGTCTCTTATCTGTTCCGTATGAGTGGCAGCGGTTGCAGGCATTGTTTCTTCAAACAAATACGCCAAAGTCAGTTTTGCTGGCGATCTCCAGATCAAGCTTTTCTTAGTCCTTTCCCAAACCCTAGCCAACAGAATCCCCTTACGTGCAAAAGATCGGGCCAAAAAGACAAGCCCTCCAATGATTTTTCCTTGATGGCACAGCCGAACCGTGCAGTAAGTCTAATTCCTCGGACGCAGATCGTACCTTGTGATACCTGGTACTGAGTAATCTGCAAACAACGTGTCGTTACTTCCTGATGGAAGCGGTGAATTCAAAACAGGATTTAAAGCAAGATTCGAAACAGAATTTGTAAAAGCAACTGTTGGAGAGTGTGGAGAAAAAGCAGCTGTTTCCCTAGGCCCCACGGGCTCAGGGAGAGTCTCTAACGCACTCTCGATGTCGTTTGATGATTCGTGATCATTGGTTACGCTGCAGGTAGGGGAAACTGTGTCTTCTGTATCGTGTGGCAAAGGGAAGGGAATCCTCTTGATGTGGGACGCGTGGATCCAGTGCTTCCAGCCCTCCACTCCCACAGCGGTCTGTGTGACCAGGAGAACTTGGTGTGGGCCCCGCCAACGAGGTGCGAGGCAAGATGATCTTTCAAATGCTTTAACCAAGACCCAACTGACTGGCCGTATGTTGTGGCCTGGGCCCTCGTACCTAACGGGGAGAGCTTCTTGGACCTGTTGGTAAATCAAATACAGATTTTTATTTAACTGTCCGCAATAATCAGAAAGAAGTACATGCTCAATGTTGCGCAAATATAGGGGTTTAGGGAGATTCCAAATGTTAGCTGGCCTACCCATGACCACCTCAATTGGAGAGAGCCCAGTCTTAGTTTGAGGGGTCGTTCTCATAGACAATAACACGATCGGTAAGGCGTCCGGCCATTTCAATTTGGTGCCGGCACACGTCTTAGCGAGCTTGTTCTTGATGATGCTGTTGGGTCTTTCTACTAAACCGGCACTCTGAGCGTGCCTAGCCAAATGGAACCGTTTATCGATCTGTAATCCCGCACATATCTGCAGAATTACAGCAGTGATACAATGTGGACCATTGTCCGACCAGATGACTCTTGGCAAACCAAACCTAGGAAAGTATTCCTTCAGCAGGGTCTTCGCCATTGTCATGGCTGTGGCATCTTTGACAGGAAAAACTTCAACCAATTTACTAACAGACAACAACTATTACGTATTTGTAGTTGTTGCAGCGCTCTATTTCAATAAATTCAAAATGTATCACCTCGAAGGGGACAGAAGGTGGACCAAAGCTACCCCTAGGAGTCGATGTGCCCTTTCCCACATTATGCTGCAAACAGATCATACAACTTTGGACGAAGCGCTCAGCTACTTTGGAGATTTTATCATTTACCCAGACATTTTGCAACATTCTGGTAACTTTTCGTGCACAGATATGGGTGGGACCAGGAGCCATAGCGACCATCATTGTAATATACGCATCAGGCAGCAATCATTTCCCTTCCACCTTGTCCACCCAGCACCCGTCATAATCCAATTTTGCCAAACCCTCAGCCCATTTCTTCGATTCCCCTAAAGTGGCATTGCCTTGAATATTTTTCACAGATTCGATACCCTCGTCCAAAGTACAGACATTTGTGGCTTCCCTTGAAGTATACATTTCTGAAGAGAGATCAGTGTTTGGCTATCTGGTCAGCGAAAGTGTTCCCTTTTCCCACATTATCTATGACTTTCTGATGTGCTGCACATTTCATAATTGCTAACTGAGTGTGGAGTGCAAGCGCTGAGAGTAACCGTACTATCAAGGAGCCATACTGGATTTTAGTGCCATGTGAGGTCAAGAAACCTTGTTCTGCCCAAAGTCTGCCGAAGTTATGAACCACCCCAAAAACATACTGACTGTCAGTATATATATTTACGGGAAGCCCTTCGGAAAGTTCACAAGCTCGGGTCAATGCTATAATCTCTGCGGCCTGCGCAGAGTTATGCGTGATTCTTTTGGTTTCCACAACCATGCTCAATGTGGTGATTGCCTAAGCAGCTGTGGATGTACCATCTGGGAGTTTGAAACAGGACCCATCACAAAACAGCTCCCCTTGTGGATTGTTCAAAGGAGTATCTTTTAGATCGATTCTGCCTTTTGTCTCTTGCTCTGTGGTGTAAAGGCAGTCATGTGACTCTTCGTCACTGCAAGCAGTACCTGGCGGGAAAGGTAAAAGTTCAGCCGGATTAAGAATGCAACATCTTTGAATTTTAATGTGCGGTGCAAACAAGATCAATTAGTATCTCGTTAATCGTGCAGAGGTGAGATGTTGTGTTTGTGTTCTGTTTAATAGAACATCTACAGAGTGAGGTACCATCAGAGTTAAAGCATGGCCTAGGACCATTCCCTCACTCTGTTTCACGGACGCAGCAGCAGCAGCAACAGCTCTTCAACATCTTGGCAAAGCGCATGCAACAGGATCAAGGGCGGATGAAAAGTAGCCGCATGGCCTATTCTTCCCTCCGTGTTCCCGCGTTAATACAGCCAAAGCACATCCATCACGTTCATGCACATACAACACGAAGGACTTTTCATAATTTGGTGTTCCCAAAACTGGTGCTGAACACAATGCAGTCTTCAGCAAATCAAATGCTTGCTGGTGTTCCAAGTTCCACGGCAACGGCGAAGAAATGCCCTTCTTCGTCAAAGCCAACATTGGTTTAATGGTTAGCGAGAAATTGAGGATCCACTGCCTACATTAAGAAGCCATTCCTATCAAGGCTCTGACTTTCTTCTGTGTATTTGGGACAGACATGCTAGAAATGATTTGTATCCGCTCAAGCGTCAACCCTCTTGCCTCCTTTGACAGGAGATAGCCTAAATAGGTGACCTCCTATCGACAATACTGAAACTTTTTGAGTGAAGCTTTGTGTCCATGTTGTGCTAGGTGAATAAGCAACAACACAGTGCCCTCCTTAAAGGTGCTCTCTGACTCAGCAGCTAAAAGTAGATTGTCTACGTACTGAAGCAGTGTACAAGTGGTAGGCAACTCAAGTGTGTCGAGCTGCTCTTTCAAAGCCTTACTGTAGATACTAGGACTCTCTGTGTAACCTTGCGGCGCACGGGTGAAGGTAAATGAGCGTCCTCCTAAGGTGAACGCGAACAAGTATCTACTATCTTTGTGTATAGGAATACTAAAGAAAGCATTCTTAAGATCCACAACACTAAAGTGAGCAGCTGAAGCCGGAATCATAGTTAATATTGTCGTCACATCAGGCACAATGGGAAATTGTGGAGCAACAATCTTATTGATGGCACGTAAATCAATAATGAAACGAAAAGGAATTGCATTATCGCCTTTTTTGTACACGGTTTAAATCGGACTATTGCACAAACTACCTGCAATTTCCTCAATTACCCCACGATGCACAAAATCGGAGACTATGCATTTCAAAGCTTGCTCACCATCGACTGAAATCTTATACTGGGGAATACGTGGCAACATTACTCCATGTTTCAAAATAATCTTGACAGGTTCAATTTGTAAAACACCAACATCATTATCATCAATTGCCCACAAACATTCCAGAACATCACTAAATTCTGGCGGCAAAGGTCTGGTCAAGAACTGAGAGACAGAAAGTTGCTGTGGTGAAATCGTCAAACACACTCCATCAGAAGAACAATGAATTACCGCATTTAATTCCTTCAACAGATTCAACCCCAACAAATTCTCTCCACAATTCGTAGTCAAAAGGAATGGACAATGGTCCGTAAATGGACCCAAAGTAATCGGTACAGGTGAAGAAACCGGACAGACTACTGGTGTACCAGAAAACCCTACAGAAACATTGGTTTGCCCTGACTGAGGAATGGTTGGAACCTGTGAATGGTCAATGGAACACTTCTGCGCTCCTGTATCTATCAAGAATAGATGTTTCCTATTTCCCACTATCATCTCAACGTAGGGAACTTTCTGATTAACGGAAATAGGTGTCGGTTCCAAACCCTGCTTCGGGCAATCCTAATGAAAAAGAATGTCGTCAAAAGGAAGTTCTTCAGAGAGGTAAGCAGCAGAAGGATGATCAAATATGTTTCTGTTATCCACACTCGGTGCCTGATTATCATGCGAAAAAAGTTGCTGCAAATCTTGTGAAAACTGACTTCTACCAGGACCCCCCACCCCAGGGCGGCCTCTGGATTGTCTACCCATGTTACCAAATGCGTTATTTGACCTCTGCTGGAGGATCGGGCATTGTGCATGCCAATGTCTCTCCTGTCTGCAATAAGCACACTGGTTTATGTTTACAGGACCCAATGGTGCATTTCCCTGTGGAGTATACTGACCCCTAAACTGTGCATAACCCCCTCTAGGGCCTCTAACAATTTGCTGTAACAAAACTTTTGTTTTCAGGTCTCCCTTTCTTTTTTCAACTCTTTCTTTTTTGTTATTGACACGATTCTCATAGTACTGAGCCATATGCAATACTACTGACTGAGACTTAGCTTGCCAAGTGCTCTCCGAAGACATCATTTGCAATTGGATGTCAGGCAGCAATCCACGCACAAATGTTTCCACAAATAGTCATTTTCCAGACTCTGTGCTCAAATCTAGTCTGCTGTAATCTGAGAACACTTGTTCGAACTGATTAAAGAATTCAGTAGCACCCTCAGATTTCCCTTGGACAGCAAGTTTGTCCCAAATACTCTGTTGTTCAGGAATTATAGCTTTTAACCTCGTAACTATTCTATCAGGCAAAGTCACTATTACCTGTGGTGGTCTCTCGCCAGATGGCTTTTCTCTATCTAATCTGACCATATTATCCCATGTATCCCCTAACTCTGGTACATCGTCTACAGTTCTAATCTGTTTCCACAAATCAACAGGTAGCACGGGAAATAGCAAATCAATATCGCTCAGGGTAAATACTGATGATTGCAAGACAGACTCTATCTCTTTGTAGAACCCTGTTGGATTCTTCCTAATATCGGGAATGGATTGTTTAATGGTGTTCACTTCCTGTCTCGAGAACGAGACGTGCACAAACTGTGACACATAATGTGCAGGAATATCATGTGCAGGTGTACCTGCTGCAGCATTAGCGGGAATCACAACTTTTGGGACAAATGTCGGAGGAACCTCTCTCATAGGCAACTGAGAAGTAGGCAACTCCGAACGCTTACTGAGCAACAAAGCTAAATCGAGCGCTAAAGCAGCTGAAGAAGTGTCAAACGAAAAAGATCTCTTATAAATATTCAATAGTTCTGCGGGACAAAAAATCTTTCTTTTTATACATTCATCCTGCAGGTACTCTACCAATACCTGTATCACTTTCCTCTGCATGTCTGGCGTATGCTGACTATACGTGTCATATACTTCTACGGGAGTTATCGACATGTCTGAAATTCACCTAATCGCATTTTTCGTGCAAATTCGTGTTTCCTCTCTTATCGATTTACGACAAGGAAGGAACCGTTTCTGTACTAACATAGCATCCAAACTATCATCATCAATATCTTCATTCCGCAACCTTTCCAATTCCCTTCTATACTCAAAAACCCTCTCAACATGCTCATGTACTTTCTCCTCAGTATCTCTTGAATATGCTAAAACATTCAGATCCCTCAACCCTTGTGGGAGATCTATATCATTTAATCTATTCCACATTATACGTAAATGAACTCCCAACCCTTCAATAAAAACGTTTTTCTCAGGAAAATTGTCTAAATTAGAGAGTGTGGCAAAAACATCAGCTTGTTCACCCCTCTCCATACAGTGTCTAGCCCATGCAGTCAATTCATGCTTTTTCTCTGGAGACACAGTATTACGAGTTACAACCCTCAATCCCGCTCCCGATCAACTACAAGCGGCACTTGGAAGAGGAAGAGTAGGCAAATCTTGTACATTCGGAAAAAAAAGGGTGCTGTCACTGGTGCATATCTGCAGAATTACTTAGTTTCACATAGATTGTTTGGTATGGAGGCCTGGCAGTTTTTAACATTGTACCTGATTGGGTGCCCCCCTCCCCAGGTCCTTGAGCGTCCGTTTCACACACTGACTCTCTATCCAGTGAGGTTGATCTATCCCCCCCACCTCGCCCTTTTATCACATTTGTGTTCACGGCCCACTTTACTTCTCACGGGCCGCTGCCGATTTCATTTCACTTGATCAGCCACTTCTGGCCTTTCACCCCGGGCAGTGACATCTCCCATGCCCACCTTCGCTCCGGATGTACTGACCTCGCGTACTCCCCAATGCCACACTTCACGGCTGTTAGGCGATCCTCTGCACACCGATCCACTGCACACCAGAACACTTGCTCACGTGATCCGGAATGGCGTTTCCCACGCGACCTTGGTGGACATCACATGATCCCGAAACGCACAGTACATAAGGCTTGAGGCACGGAACACTCATTGCTTCTCAGCTGTCTTCAGACCCTGTTTGGCGCTATGTTTTGGATAATACTACTGGTTTACCTTGATCTTGGAACTCTCTCTTGGACCCCTTTGGATTACCCTTTTGTACCTTTGCTTGGAACTGTTTACCTATTGCTGGATTTCTGACACGACCCTAACTTGTCTTCGGATCATCCCTAGGTACCTTGCTGAACTTCTACGCCATTTCCTTTTTGGGATTCAAGTCACGCCTTCAGTCCTACAGGTGGCTTCCTGCATCCACGCTTTTCTGCGGTTCTCTTGTTCTAGGGACCGCCTCATCTGAGTCTCGAACCTCCCTCCTAGGTTTCCTGGGTTTTCCAAACACCAGAGAGGTAAGACTATTCAGATCCTTTTGGTTAACGTGATATATTGTAATTGCCTGGTACTTAACCTCGTTCTTTTTGACAGCAGCATCGGTGTTCCAGAGGTTCCGTGGATCCGGGAAGTAACATCTCCCACCTGTGGCCCCAAAGGTCGCACAGCGGGTTTCTTTTAGTTCCCCTGTGCGTCACTTGGGGACGGAGGTTTCAACGGTCTACACGACACTCAAGTCAGAATAGACTGAGAAGCTGTATAGTCGTGTTAGACAATGCAGGGATCCACGGAAGAACCCATAGCTGCTTTAGTTCAGGCGATTACAGTATTAAGGGCAGATAAGGCCGCCGCGAATACGGTGATTCACCAAAGGTTAGATTCCATACAGAGTGTTCAGCATTCTCTTCCTGCAGACCCTGAATTTGGGGATGCTAGCACTTCAACCACACCTCCTCCCTTGGCAAATACCCCAGCTCCAACTCCGGTGGTCCTCCCAACCCCTTCCCCTTTGGCCGCTCCTGAACGTTATCAAGGTGACCCCAAGAAGTTCAGGACCTTCATCAATCAGTGCAAATTACATTTCTTGTGCAGACCTCTGGCCTTTCCTAATTCCACTGCTAAAGCCGCCTTTGCCCTTTCCCATTTGGCCGGGACAGCTGCCGCTTGGGCTAACCCTTTATTGGAGAACAATAGCCCGGTTCTCTATGATTTTGATTTGTTAGTTCTAGAGATGTCTCGAGTCTTCGATACCAGACACAAGGCACAGTCTAGGGATTTGGAGTTGTTAGAACTAACCAAGGGCAGAGATAGATTACATCACCCGGTTCAACCAATTGGTCGCCGAGACATCATGGCCAGAAAGCAAGCGGGCGGTTATATTTTATAGGGGGTTGAATAACACAATGAAAGATGCCTTAGCAGTAATTCCTTCCATGCCCATTCAGTATCAGGAACTAGTGGATCTTGCCCTGCAGGTAGATGCCCGTCGATCAGAGCGCAGAGCTGAGTTGGGGGTTTCTTCCCATCCTACAGTTGTTAGTACCCCTGTTTCTAGTACTGAAGAACCTATGCAAGTAGGAGGTTTACGTAGCCCTGTCACGACATCTGAGAGAGAACGTCGAAGGGTGGATAATGCATGCTTTTATTGTGGCACCACGGGACATTACGTAAAGGAATGCCCTCGACGTCCCAAGAAGTCTCAGGTTTTTCGGACAGCTCGACCTTAGATCCGGAGACCAGGTCGAGTGTCCGGTCTTCATCTCCGGGTACCACTCTTGCTTTTGCTCGTGTCCAGCCCATCTTTGTACAGGCCACTCTTTGTCCCTCTACGGGTATCTCTCATGCAGTCACGATCATCATTGACTCAGGTGCTACTGGGAACTACATAGACATTGCGTTAGCCCATTCTCTCAATCTACCTTTAGTGGTAAAAACTCGACCTGAACCTGTTCAGGCCGTAGATGGCACTGCACTAGTCTCTGGTCCCGTTAGACACCAAACTGCTCCTCTATTATTGACCATACAAGATATTCGCACAGAGACGCTAAGTTTTGACTTGATCACCACACCTCAATTCGGTATCATATTAGGAATACCATGGTTACGTGAACACAATCCTCTGATTAATTGGCAATCTGGCACGGTGCTCTTCGAGTCTGATATTTGTCAGAACTATTGTCTCCCAACCCATCAAGCAACAGATACTCCTTCTCGGGCCTTGGGAGCTCTAGCTCAACTCACGGTGAACGATGATGGATCAGAGGTTGTGAATTCCCACACTGTTGGAGGGGTGGTGTCAGGGATTCCATCTGAGTACAAAGCATTCGAATTAGTTTTCGATCGCGGTTCTTCCTAGGTACTTCCTCCACACAGACCATATGACTGCCCAATTGATTTAATCCCAAATTCTACTATTCCTTCGGGCAGGATTTATTCTCTGTCCCCCTCGGAAGAACAAGCATTGAAACAGTATGTACAGAACGCCCTACGACTAGGACATATCCGCCCCTCTACTTCACCAGCTGCAAGTCCCATATTTTTTGTACCTAAGAAAGAGGGGGACTTACATCCTTGTGTGGATTATCGGCGTCTTAACGCTATCACGAAAAAAGATAGGTATCCAATTCCTTTGATCACACCTCTTCTGGACCCCTTATCCCATGCCTCTGTTTTCACCAAGCTGGATCTTCGCGACGCATACAACCTAGTGCGTGTTCGCGAAGGCGATGAGTGGAAAACTGCCTTTTGCACCCGTTACGGCTTGTATGAATACCTAGTCATGCCCTTTGGTTTATGCAACGCCCCGGCAACATTCCAGCGTTTTATGAATGACATATTCAGGGACATTCTGGACGTATACATGGTTGTTTATTTGGACGACATCCTGATCTTTTCACGGAACCTTGATGACCATGTAAAGCATGTCCGGGAGGTCTTATCCCGTCTGAGGGAACATTCCCTATTTGCCAAACCCGAGAAATGCCAATTCCATTAAACGTCTGTTGAGTTTCTGGGCTTCCACATTACCCCTGGGGCACTATCCATGAACAAATCCAAGGTTAAAGCAGTCCTGGATTGACCAGTCCCTCAGACACTCAAGTCCTTGCAGGTCTTTTTGGGCTTCGCCAACTTTTATAGACGCTTTATTTCATCCTTTTCCACGATTGTAGCCCCACTTACGGCCCTGACCAGCCCTCAGGTACCCTATCGGTGGCAGAAGGAACATCAAGAATCTTTTGAGGCTTTGAAAACCGCTTTCACCACAGCACCGTTGCTCCAGCACCCCAATCCCGATCTTCCATTCATAGTTGAGGCGGATGCCTCATCTTTTGCCCTCGGTGCGGTGTTGTCTCAGACATGTCCTACATCAGGCAAGTTGCACCCAGTGGCATACCACTCCCGTAAGTTTTCCAATACTGAGACTCATTATACTATAACGGAGAAGGAACTTCTGGCTGTCATGGACGCCTTTCGTGTCTGGCGCCATCATCTTCTGGGAGCCAAACATCCAATCACTGTATACTCAGATCATCGAAATCTACAGGATCTGGCCTCCTTAAAGTGCATCAATAGCAGACAGGTCCGGTGGCATCTTTTCTTTTCCGCTTTTGATTTCCACATTATGCATCGTCCTGGAAACTCTCATAGAAAAGCGGACGCCTTGTCGCGTTCGCCGGGTGGGGTCGAGTTGCCAACCTTCCCCGATACTATTCTTGGTAAAAGTCATGTGATTTCTCTCTGCACTCCCTCTCTGTCATTGTTAGATTCTGTACGAGCCTGGACGAGCAATCATTCTGACCAACTGCGGGATTGGGACCCCGTGTATTGTGATGGTTTGCCTTTCGTGCATGAACGACTGTTTCTTCCCACGCCTGACTCTCGTAACCTGGCCCTTCAGTGGTCTCATGATGCTCCCTTTAATGCTCATCCCGGCCCGGAGCGCACTATGGATCTCCTAAAGCGCTGGTGCTAGTGGCCCTCTATGAAGCGCGATGTGGAATGTTATGTCAATTCATGCGCTGTTTGTTCTCCGGCCAAACATCGAAGAGGACGTCCAGTTGGGCTGCTGCTTCCGCTCCTGGTACCTCCAAGACCTTGGCATACACTGACGATGGATTTCGTGACCGATCTCCCCAAGGTACGAGGTTTTGACACCATCTGAGTGGTGGTAGACACGTTCACAAAAATGGCCCGTTTTGTTCCTTGTAAGGGGATTCCTTCGGCCCCAGTCTTGGCGGACTTGTTTTTTGAATATGTGTTCATGTTATTTGGGCTGACTTCGGTCATTATATCCGATCGTGGGTCACAGTTCACCTCTCGTTTTTGGAGATCATTGACTAAATTACTTGGCATCGATACCAGGTATTCTTCGGCCTATCACCCTGAGACTGATGGGCAGACTGAAAGGACGAATCAATCTATGGAGCAGTATCTTCGGTGTCTTATCTTGCAGCAACAGGCCTCCTGGTTGAGTGCTTTACGGCTTGCCGATTTGGCATATAATAACGCGGTTCACTCTGCTACAGGTTTTTCTCCTTTCTATGCCCTCTATGGCCAACACCCCAAGGTCTTGCCTGTCCCTGATGCCTCTGTCTCTTTGAATCCTGCCACCACGGCTTGTCTTAGGGATCTGTCTGCTGTTCATGCTAGTACTTTAGTCCATTTTACGGAAGCAAAGGCTTCTATGAAAGCTCGGGTTGATGGTAAGCGCCTGGCTGCTCCTCCCCTGGTGGTGGGTTCTAGGGTGTGGTTGTCTTCCCGTCACCTTCGCCTGGTGGGTTGTCGGAAACTTCTGCCTCGTTTCGTTGGCCCGTATGTGATTTCTCAGGTTGTGAATCCAGTGGCTTTTCGTCTGGTTCTCCCGAGTTCTTGGCGGATACATCCTGTCTTTCGTGTCTCTCTCCTCAAGCCTTGTCCTGATTCTTCCCGCCTTCGGGCCCCTGCAGCCCCGGTGTCCCTGGCCTCCCCTGATGTTTTTGAAGTGTCGGCCATTTTAGGTTCCTGTTGGTTTAGGGGTAGGCTCCAGTATTTGGTGGATTGGAAGGGTTATGGACCGGCAGAGCGTTTTTGGGTTTCCGCTTTGGACCTTGACGCCCCTCGGTTGGTGGCCCGGTTCCATAAGGATCACCCGTCCTGCCCACGGGGTCGTGGGCCGTTGGGGGGGGCTATGTTAGGCAATCCTCTGCACACCGATCCACTGCACACCAGAACACTTGCTCATGTGATCCGGAATGGCGTTTCCCACGTGACCTTGGTGGACTTCACATGATCCCGAAACGCACAGTACATAAGGCTTGAGGCATGGAACACTCATTGCTTCTCAGCTGCCTTCAGACCCTGTTTGGCGCTATGTTTTGGATAATACTACTGGTTTACCTTGATCTTGGAACTCTCTCTTGGACCCCTTTGGATTACCCTTTTGTACGTTTGCTTGGAACTGTTTACCTATTGCTGGATTTCTGACACTACCCTAACTTGTCTTCGGATCATCCCTTGGTACCTTGCTGAACTTCTACGCCATTTCCCTTTTGGGATTCAAGTCACGTCTTCAGTCCTACAGGTGGCTTCCTGCATCCACACTTTTCTGCGGTCCTCTTGTTCTAGGGACCGCCTCATCTGAGTCTCGAACCTCCCTCCTAGGTTTCCTGGGTTTTCCAAACACCAGATAGGTAAGACTATTCAGATCCTTTTGGTTAACGTGATATATTGTAATTGCCTGGTACTTAACCTCGTTCTTTTTGACAGCAGCATCAGTGTTCCAGAGGTTCCGTGGATCCGGGAAGTAACATCTCCCACCTGTGGCCCCAAAGGTCGCACAGCGGGTTTCTTTTAGTTCCCCTGTGCATCACTTGGGGACGGAGGTTTCAACGGTCTACACAACACTCAAGTCAGAACAACGGCAGGTCTCATGGTTTGTCCACTCATTCCTGCTCCCACAACCTTATCCTATTGTCCCGTGGAGTTGCCACAGCAGCGAGCCACTACTCTTCTGAGCCCGCGCATTGCTGCCGCGAGACACCTTCTCCCATTCAACGCTAACGAGACTCTACCACCATGAGCATGCGCAGTAATGTCCCGTACGATAGCGCACATATGCAGCTCGTTTTCGCAGAGCCAGCACAGGCACCATTACTAGACGCCGGTCCTGCTCCAGTTTGTCTGGAGTTTTGAAGGTATGCCTCCAATATACTATTGAATGGCAGACGGCATCCACTTCATTATTACGTTCTTTTTGGCTGTCAGGCTCCTCACCTATGAACCCTTTCCCCCTTTATCTCAATATTTTCCACCCAAGGCGAACTAGACCGAAAATATATATGTGCCACTCAGCCTTGACGACTTCACTTCTGGCACATTTTGCTCCAGCACTCCTCCAGTATTGGGTTCATCTCTTCAGTTACTTCCAGGTATATTCAGTACCCCCACCTTGGTTACTGTTCTTGTACAGTTTGCCTGTTCTGTCTTGCCCCTATGGACACCCTATGACCAGTGTGTTCTCCCCCTCTTTTTTTGTGCATCCCAGGTTTGTAACACTCTGAATCCAGACGGACCTCGCACTTACTATTAGGGGTCCCTTGCCTGCTCCCCACAGGCCGCCCGCCCATACTCCGGCCGCCATCACAACTAATGCCTACTTTGGCGATTCCTGTTTCCCCTTCTGCCCTACGATGAAACCCCTTGTGTTCATCTGCTCCCACTCAAAGCACGATCAGTGGTGAGTGGAGTGTTCTTCTGGAACCATTTAGGACATGTTTTTATGTATTAGATACACCTTACTGACCCGCTCCAGCACTCTGCTGCTGTTTTAACACTGTTCTCCTATTTTTCTACCATTTTTGTTTTCCTTAACACAAAGTTCTCTGACTTTTTTGGCCCCAGAAGAAGGCTTCCATCTATTCTGCCGAAACGTCAGCAGCACACAGACCCATAATCTTCATGGGCTGTATTTAGTGCTGCATTCTTATTCCTAACATTTTACCCAGACGTAGACCAAAGATGAGGTCAGACTTTAGCCGGGCATAGGAGACCTACAATCAACGTCTCCTCCATTTGCACTCTCATCCTGTATGTTTTTTGTACCTAATCACATGGGATATTTCACTTACAAGCAAGTTGTCTGCTAAATGCATAAGTGGATGATCTACACCTTATGTAATCTGTAAATATGTTACACTGAATCTCTAACATAACTATGTGTTTGTTTACTACAATGGTCATCATGTACTGTTATGTATATATACAAACTTAAATACTTTGCAAAAAGAAAAAGCATCAGCTAATTAATAATTAAAAGCTGAAATTTTCATATGAGTAAGAGATATGTGTTTGTCAGCAGTGAGCGTGTTGTTTCCAACAACAGTTGGCCCAGTTGTATGGGCACCCAAAATGGTCTAAAAACCAGTGTGCACTGGATTTATTTTGTGCACTCCTTTGATTCATAGAGGGTAGGACAACCCCCTTGTTGTAGTCACTGGTGCAGCAGGCAAACCCACCAAACCCGTAACAGCAGGCAAAGGTGGAGGAGCAGATGGAGGAACAACAACAAGAGGAGGAAAAACAGCCAGATGAAGAGGAACAACAAGAGGAGCAATAGGAGGAGCAGGAGGAACTACGGGAGGAGGAATAACAGCAGGAAGAGGCAAAACGGCAGGAATAGGAACATAAGGAAGTGGCGCAGTGGCACCAAGCCTTCGATCATTTAGTAGTTTGTCAATCAGCTCATCAGATACATGAAAGTCTTTAGAAGGATACATTTTCTGGATACCAAGTGAAAAAGCCCTATCCATATTCCTAACTGACTCAGGCTGTTTATTTTTATATATTTATAACAATGCTTTTTCGGCGTTCGTCATATGACGGCGCGCATGTTTTTCCCTACTTTTAAGTTGCTGCAAAGCTTCTTTCTTCCATTTCTGTAATACATCAAATGTTGCAGGTCTAGCCTTTTTCTTTAATAATATAGATTCTAAGTATTCTATGCAAGGAATTTCAAAACTACCATTGATTGGCCACTGAAGTTCGGAAGCATGTCTAGTTTGTCTGTGCCAAATATCATTAAACAGTATACTACTAATGCTGTGCTTACAGTACATAGTACACGCCGGTGACTCCTCCATTGTTGCCGGTCGGCCAAATTCCAAAGATGTCTGCCACTGCGGAATAACGGCCTGAAGCAGGCATACAATTTTCCAGGCATATCAGATTATTGGTGTTACCTGGTCAATAATTGTACTCACGAGTGCAATGCGCCAAAACAAATTATCAGGATACTTAAGAATCGGGTCATGACTCACCTGATCAAATTCTAAGGAGGTCCAATCGGATATCTAAGAACTCAAAGGACCTTCGTGGTTGGTGATTTCAGCAAATCTGCCCGTCTCGATATACGGACCCTCGTCAAGATGATGTCTGGGCCCGCGGGCTCACCGTCCAGGGATCGGGTTGTGCAGTACTGCTGTGGTATCGCGTCTCATCCAAGAAAGGGGCCCCCTTTTTCACCGTCCGATCCCGGTCCGATAGCCGCGTCACCCTTCAACGAGATGGCATCAATCTTGAGGGTCCCTATTCGGGCGCCATCTGTAAAAGCAAAAGGAAATATCAAGGCTGAGTACCCCAAAAGGAAATACACCAAACACAGGCTTATAAAGATTCACAGATCTTTATTCTAACACTGTACAGTTTCAAAGAAACAAAATCAGATAGCTATCTGGCCCTCAGTACATCACAGCGAATACCAGCTCTTTCGGTGTGAGAAGTGAGAGGTACTGGGCTTCTTAACAGTTGTGCATTTTATACATTTTCGATCATAATGTCCAGCCCCTCTGCAAGTTAATAATCCATGGTCTAGAGTTTGTGCCGAGTTCACTTATGGTTTGTATGACAATATGCACATGGATCATCCTTGGTTTACATGCAAACAAGTTACAATGGCAACAGTGTATTCTTGGATTTAACAATAAACCCTAACACATATCCTTTACAATGCAGTTCAGCCAATGTCTATGTTCAGTATTTGTTCTACATTGTGGTCGATGTATGTCCGTGGATCAGACTTATTGCCACAGACAATCCTCTGTCTACGAGTCAGGCATGGGACAAGGTCTCTTTACTCAACTCAAACATTCGGCCAACGGACAGTTTGCACATTAACTAACGTACAAGGTGCAAGATGGCTCAGTTACAAGCGGGAAACACTGTCCACCATTTAAGAACACAGAGTTACATTGGAATGGAAATCAAAATGGCAGATGGACCTAAAATGGCGGCGAAGTCGATCTAGAATCGGAACCTTGCAATGCGGTTTTCTTTGCAGAGCGACTGGGCTTTTGCCAATATATACAAGAAAGGAGGCACAATATGACCCGTTTAACACTAGGGCAGAAGGGTTCAGTTGAGTCAGAATACAAAACTGATGCTGCAAATTTAAAGCCACAGATCTCCTTGGAATAAATCCTGATTGGCCAGGATGCACAAGTGACAGAATAATGCTCTTACGGAAGCAAAGGCTTCTATGAAAGCTCGGGTTGATGGTAAGCGCCTGGCTGCTCCTCCCCTGGTGGTGGGTTCTAGGGTGTGGTTGTCTACCCGTCACCTTCGCCTGGTGGGTTGTCGGAAACTTCTGCCCCGTTTCGTTGGCCCGTATGTGATTTCTCAGGTTGTGAATCCAGTGGCTTTTCGTCTGGTTCTCCCGAGTTCTTGGCGGATACATCCTGTCTTTCGTGTCTCTCTCCTCAAGCCTTGTCCTGATTCTTCCCGCCTTCGGGCCCCTGCAGCCCCGGTGTCCCTGGCCTCCCCTGATATTTCTGAAGTGTCAGCCATTTTAGGTTCCCGTTGGTTTAGGGGTAGGCTCCAGTATTTGGTGGATTGGAAGGGTTATGGACCGGAAGAGCGTTTTTGGGTTTCCGCTTTGGACCTTGACGCCCCTCGGTTGGTGGCCCGGTTCCATAAGGATCACCCGTCCTGCCCACGGGGTCGTGGGCCGTTGGGGGGGGGCTATGTTAGGCGATCCTCTGCACACCGATCTACTGCACACCAGAACACTTCCTCATGTGATCCGGAATGGCGTTTCCCACGTGACCTTGGTGGACGTCACATGATCCTGAAACGCACAGTACATAAGGCTTGAGGCACGGAACACTCATTGCTTCTCAGCTGTCTTCAGACCCTGTTTGGCGCTATGTTTTGGATAATACTACTGGTTTACCTTGATCTTGGAACTCTCTCTTGGACCCCTTTGGATTACCCTTTTGTACCTTTGCTTGGAACTTTTTACCTATTGCTGGATTTCTGACACGACCCTAACTTGTCTTCGGATCATCCCTTGGTACCTTGCTGAACTTCTACGCCATTTCCCTTTTGGGATTCAAGTCACGCCTTCAGTCCTACAGGTGGCTTCCTGCATCCACACTTTTCTGCGGTCCTCTTATTCTAGGGACTGCCTCATCTGAGTCTCGAACCTCCCTCCTAGGTTTCCTGGGTTTTCCAAACACCAGATAGGTAAGACTATTCAGATCCTTTTGGTTAACATGATATATTGTAATTGCCGGGTACTTAACCTCGTTCTTTTTGACAGCAGCATCAGTGTTCCAGAGGTTCCGTGGATCCGGGAAGTAACATCTCCCACCTGTGGCCCCAAAGGTCGCACAGCGGGTTTCTTTTAGTCCCCCTGTGCATCACTTGGGGACGGAGGTTTCAACGGTCTACACGAAACTCAAGTCAGAACAACGGCAGGTCTCATGGTTTATCCACTCATTCCTGCTCCCACGACCTTATCCTATGGTCCCGTGGAGTTGCCACAGCAGCGAGCCACTACTCTTCTGAGCCTGCGCATTGCTGCCGCGAGACACTTTCTCCCATTCAACGCTAACGAGACACTACCACCATGCGCATGCGCAGTAATGTCCCGTACGATAGCGCACATATGCAGCTCGTTTTCGCAGAGCCAGCACAGGCACCATTACTAGACGCCGGTCCTGCTCCAGTTTGTCTGGACTTTTGAAGGTATGCCTCCAATATACTATTGAATGGCAGACGGCATCCACTTCATTATTGCGTTCTTTTTGGCTGTCAGGCTCCTCACCTATGAACCCTTTCCCCCTTTATCTCAATATTTTCCACTCAAGGCGAACTAGACGGAAAATATATATGTGCCACTCAGCCTTGACGACTTCACTTCTGGCACATTTTGCTCCAGCCCTCCTCCAGTATTGGGTTCATCTCTTCAGTTACTTCCAGGTATATTCAGTACCCCCACCTTGGTTACTGTTCTTGTACAGTTTGCCTGTTCTGTCTTGCCCCCATGGACACCCTATGACCAGTGTGTTCTCCCCCTCTTTTTTTGTGCATCCCAGGTTTGTCGCACTCTGAATCCAGACGGACCTCGCACTTACTATTAGGGGTCCCTTGCCTGCTCCCCGCAGGCCGCCCGCCCATACTCCGGCCGCCATCACAACTAATGCCTACTTTGGCGATTCCTGTTTCCCCTTCTGCCCTACGATGAAACCCCTTGTGTTCATCTGCTCCCACTCAAAGCACAATCAGTGGTGAGTGGAGTGTTCTTCTGGAACCATTTAGGACATGTTTTTATGTATTAGATACACCTTACTGACCCGCTCCAGCACTCTGCTGCTGTTTTAACACTGTTCTCCTATTTTTCTACCATTTTTGTTTTCCTTAACACAAAGTTCTCTGACTTTTTTGGCCCCAGAAGAAGGCTTCCATCTATTCTGCCGAAACGTCAGCAGCACACAGACCCATAATCTTCATGGGCTGTATTTAGTGCTGCATTCTTATTCCTAACATCTTACCCAGACGTAGACCAAAGATGAGGTCAGACTTTAGCCGGGCATAGGAGACCTACAATCAACGTCTCCTCCATTTGCACTCTCATCCTGTATGTTTTTTGTACCTAATCACATGGGATATTTCACTTACAAGCAAGTTGTCTGCTAAATGCATAAGTGGATGATCTACACCTTATGTAATTTGTAAATATGTTACACTGAATCTCTAACATAACTATGTGTTTGTTTACTACAATGGTCATCATGTACTGTTATGTATATATACAAACTTAAATACTTTGCAAAAAGAAAAAGCATCAGCTAATTAATAATTAAAAGCTGAAATGTTCATATGAGTAAGAGATATGTGTTTGTCAGCAGTGAGCGTGTTGTTTCCAACAACAGTTGCCCCAGTTGTATGGGCACCCAAAATGGTCTAAAAACCAGTGTGCACTGGATTTATTTTGTGCACTCCTTTGATTCATAGAGGGTAGGACAACCCCCTTGTTGTAGTCACTGGTGCAGCAGGCAAACCCACCAAACCCGTAACAGCAGGCAAAGGTGGAGGAGCAGATGGAGGAACAACAACAAGAGGAGGAAAAACAGCCGGATGAAGAGGAACAACAAGAGGAGCAATAGGAGGAGCAGGAGGAACTATGGGAGGAGGAATAACAGCAGGAAGAGGCAAAACAGCAGGAATAGGAACATAAGGAAGTGGCGCAGTTGCACCAAGCCTTCGATCATTTAGTAGTTTGTCAATCAGCTCATCAGATACATGAAAGTCTTTAGAAGGATACATTTTCTGGATACCAAGTGAAAAAGCCCTATCCATATTCGTAACTGACTCAGGCTGTTTATTTTTATATATTTATAACAATGCTTTTTCGGCGTTCGTCATCTGATGGCGCGCATGTTTTTCCCTACTTTTAAGTTGCTGCAAAGCTTCTTTCTTCTATTTCTGTAATACATCAAATGTTGCAGGTCTAGCCTTTTTCTTTAATAATATAGATTCTAAGTATTCTATGCAAGGAATTTCAAAACTACCATTGATTGGCCACTGAAGTTCGGAAGCATGTCTAGTTTGTCTGTGCCAAATATCATTAAACAGTATACTACTAATGCCGTGCTTACAGTACATAGTACACGCCGGTGACTCCTCCATTGTTGCCGGTCGGCCAAATTCCAAAGATGTCAGCCACTGCGGAATAACGGCCTGAAGCAGGCATACAATTTTCCAGGCATATCAGATTATTGGTGTTACCTGGTCAATAATTGTACTCACGAGTGCAATGCGCCAAAACAAATTATCAGGATACTTAAGAATCGGGTCATGACTCACCTGATCAAATTCTAAGGAGGTCCAATCGGATATCTAAGAACTCAAAGGACCTTCGTGGTTGGTGATTTCAGCAAATCTGCCCGTCTCGATATACGGACCCTCGTCAAGATGATGTCTGGGCCAGCGGGCTCACCGTCCAGGGATCGGGTTGTGCAGTACTGCTGTGGTATCGCGTCTCATCCAAGAAAGGGGCCCCCTTTTTCACCGTCCGATCCCGGTCCGATAGCCGCGTCACCCTTCAACGAGATGGCATCAATCTTGAGGGTCCCTATTCGGGCGCCATCTGTAAAAGCAAAAGGAAATATCAAGGCTGAGTACCCCAAAAGGAAATACACCAAACACAGGCTTATAAAGATTCACAGATCTTTATTCTAACACTGTACAGTTTCAAAGAAACAAAATCAGATAGCTATCTGGCCCTCAGTACATCACAGCGAATACCAGCTCTTTCGGTGTGAGAAGTGAGAGGTACTGGACTTCTTAACAGTTGTGCATTTTATACATTTTCGATCATAATGTCCAGCCCCTCTGCAAGTTAATAATCCATGGTCTAGAGTTTGTGCCGAGTTCACTTATGGTTTGTATGACAATATGCACATGGATCATCCTTGGTTTACATGCAAACAAGTTAAAATGGCAACAGTGTATTCTTGGATTTAACAATAAACCCTAACACATATCCTTTACAATGCAGTTCAGCCAATGTCTATGTTCAGTATTTGTTCTACATTGTGGTCGATGTATGTCCGTGGATCAGACTTATTGCCACAGACAATCCTCTGTCTACGAGTCAGGCATGGGACAAGGTCTCTTTACTCAACTCAAACATTCGGCCAACGGACAGTTTGCACATTAACTAACGTACAAGGTGCAGGATGGCTCAGTTACAAGCGGGAAACACTGTCCACCATTTAAGAACACAGAGTTACATTGGAATGGAAATCAAAATGGCAGATGGACCTAAAATGGCGGCGAAGTCGATCTAGAATCGGAACCTTGCAATGCGGTTTTCTTTGCAGAGCGACTGGGCTTTTGCCAATATATACAAGAAAGGAGGCACAATATGACCCGTTTAACACTAGGGCAGAAGGGTTCAGTTGAGTCAGAATACAAAACTGATGCTGCAAATTTAAAGCCACAGATCTCCTTGGAATAAATCCTGATTGGCCAGGATGCACAAGTGACAGAATAATGCTCTTACGGAAGCAAAGGCTTCTATGAAAGCTCGGGTTGATGGTAAGCGCCTGGCTGCTCCTCCCCTGGTGGTGGGTTCTAGGGTGTGGTTGTCTACCCGTCACCTTCGCCTGGTGGGTTGTCGGAAACTTCTGCCTCGTTTCGTTGGCCCGTATGTGATTTCTCAGGTTGTGAATCCAGTGGCTTTTCGTCTGGTTCTCCCGAGTTCTTGGCGGATACATCCTGTCTTTCGTGTCTCTCTCCTCAAGCCTTGTCCTGATTCTTCCCGCCTTCGGGCCCCTGCAGCCCCGGTGTCCCTGGCCTCCCCTGATGTTTCTGAAGTGTCGGCCATTTTAGGTTCCCGTTGGTTTAGGGGTAGGCTCCAGTATTTGGTGGATTGGAAGGGTTATGGACCGGAAGAGCGTTTTTGGGTTTCCGCTTTGGACCTTGACGCCCCTCGGTTGGTGGCCCGGTTCCATAAGGATCACCCGTCCTGCCCACGGGGTCGTGGGCCGTTGGGGGGGGGCTATGTTAGGCGATCCTCTGCACACCGATCTACTGCACACCAGAACACTTCCTCGTGTGATCCGGAATGGCGTTTCCCACGTGACCTTGGTGGACGTCACATGATCCCGAAACGCACAGTACATAAGGCTTGAGGCACGGAACACTCATTGCTTCTCAGCTGTCTTCAGACCCTGTTTGGCGCTATGTTTTGGATAATACTACTGGTTTACCTTGATCTTGGAACTCTCTCTTGGACCCCTTTGGATTACCCTTTTGTACCTTTGCTTGGAACTTTTTACCTATTGCTGGATTTCTGACACGACCCTAACTTGTCTTCGGATCATCCCTTGGTACCTTGCTGAACTTCTACGCCATTTCCCTTTTGGGATTCAAGTCACGCCTTCAGTCCTACAGGTGGCTTCCTGCATCCACACTTTTCTGCGGTCCTCTTGTTCTAGGGACCGCCTCATCTGAGTCTCGAACCTCCCTCCTAGGTTTCCTGGGTTTTCCAAACACCAGATAGGTAAGACTATTCAGATCCTTTTGGTTAACATGATATATTGTAATTGCCTGGTACTTAACCTCGTTCTTTTTGACAGCAGAATCAGTGTTATAGAGGTTCCGTGGATCCGGGAAGTAACATCTCCCACCTGTGGCCCCAAAGGTCGCACAGCGGGTTTCTTTTAGTTCCCCTGTGCATCACTTGGGGACGGAGGTTTCAACGGTCTACACGACACTCAAGTCAGAACAACGGCAGGTCTCATGGTTTATCCACTCATTCCTGCTCCCACGACCTTATCCTATGGTCCCGTGGAGTTGCCACAGCAGCGAGCCACTACTCTTCTGAGCCCGCGCATTGCTGCCGCGAGACACTTTCTCCCATTCAACGCTAACGAGACACTACCACCATGCGCATGCGCAGTAATGTCCCGTACGATAGCGCACATATGCAGCTCGTTTTCGCAGAGCCAGCACAGGCACCATTACTAGACGCCGGTCCTGCTCCAGTTTGTCTGGACTTTTGAAGGTATGCCTCCAATATACTATTGAATGGCAGACGGCATCCACTTCATTATTGCGTTCTTTTTGGCTGTCAGGCTCCTCACCTATGAACCCTTTCCCCCTTTATCTCAATATTTTCCACTCAAGGCGAACTAGACGGAAAATATATATGTGCCACTCAGCCTTGACGACTTCACTTCTGGCACATTTTGCTCCAGCCCTCCTCCAGTATTGGGTTCATCTCTTCAGTTACTTCCAGGTATATTCAGTACCCCCACCTTGGTTACTGTTCTTGTACAGTTTGCCTGTTCTGTCTTGCCCCCATGGACACCCTATGACCAGTGTGTTCTCCCCCTCTTTTTTTGTGCATCCCAGGTTTGTCGCACTCTGAATCCAGACGGACCTCGCACTTACTATTAGGGGTCCCTTGCCTGCTCCCCGCAGGCCGCCCGCCCATTCTCCGGCCGCCATCACAACTAATGCCTACTTTGGCGATTCCTGTTTCCCCTTCTGCCCTACGATGAAACCCCTTGTGTTCATCTGCTCCCACTCAAAGCACAATCAGTGGTGAGTGGAGTGTTCTTCTGGAACCATTTAGGACATGTTTTTATGTATTAGATACACCTTACTGACCCGCTCCAGCACTCTGCTGCTGTTTTAACACTGTTCTCCTATTTTTCTACCATTTTTGTTTTCCTTAACACAAAGTTCTCTGACTTTTTTGGCCCCAGAAGAAGGCTTCCATCTATTCTGCCGAAACGTCAGCAGCACACAGACCCATAATCTTCATGGGCTGTATTTAGTGCTGCATTCTTATTCCTAACATCTTACCCAGACGTAGACCAAAGATGAGGTCAGACTTTAGCCGGGCATAGGAGACCTACAATCAACGTCTCCTCCATTTGCACTCTCATCCTGTATGTTTTTTGTACCTAATCACATGGGATATTTCACTTACAAGCAAGTTGTCTGCTAAATGCATAAGTGGATGATCTACACCTTATGTAATTTGTAAATATGTTACACTGAATCTCTAACATAACTATGTGTTTGTTTACTACAATGGTCATCATGTACTGTTATGTATATATACAAACTTAAATACTTTGCAAAAAGAAAAAGCATCAGCTAATTAATAATTAAAAGCTGAAATGTTCATATGAGTAAGAGATATGTGTTTGTCAGCAGTGAGCGTGTTGTTTCCAACAACAGTTGCCCCAGTTGTATGGGCACCCAAAATGGTCTAAAAACCAGTGTGCACTGGATTTATTTTGTGCACTCCTTTGATTCATAGAGGGTAGGACAACCCCCTTGTTGTAGTCACTGGTGCAGCAGGCAAACCCACCAAACCCGTAACAGCAGGCAAAGGTGGAGGAGCAGATGGAGGAACAACAACAAGAGGAGGAAAAACAGCCGGATGAAGAGGAACAACAAGAGGAGCAATAGGAGGAGCAGGAGGAACTACGGGAGGAGGAATAACAGCAGGAAGAGGCAAAACAGCAGGAATAGGAACATAAGGAAGTGGCGCAGTTGCACCAAGCCTTCGATCATTTAGTAGTTTGTCAATCAGCTCATCAGATACATGAAAGTCTTTAGAAGGATACATTTTCTGGATACCAAGTGAAAAAGCCCTATCCATATTCGTAACTGACTCAGGCTGTTTATTTTTATATATTTATAACAATGCTTTTTCGGCGTTCGTCATCTGATGGCGCGCATGTTTTTCCCTACTTTTAAGTTGCTGCAAAGCTTCTTTCTTCCATTTCTGTAATACATCAAATGTTGCAGGTCTAGCCTTTTTCTTTAATAATATAGATTCTAAGTATTCTATGCAAGGAATTTCAAAACTACCATTGATTGGCCACTGAAGTTTGGAAGCATGTCTAGTTTGTCTGTGCCAAATATCATTAAACAGTATACTACTAATGCCGTGCTTACAGTACATAGTACACGCCAGTGACTCCTCCATTGCTGCCGGTCGGCCAAATTCCAAAGATTGTCTGTCACTGCGGAATAATGGCCTGAAGCAGGCATACAATTTTCCAGGCATATCAGATTATTGGTGTTACCTGGTCAATAATTGTACTCACGAGTGCAATGCGCCAAAACAAATTATCAGGATACTTAAGAATCGGGTCATGACTCACCTGATCAAATTCTAAGGAGGTCCAATCGGATATCTAAGAACTCAAAGGACCTTCGTGGTTGGTGATTTCAGCAAATCTGCCCGTCTCGATATACGGACCCTCGTCAAGATGATGTCTGGGCCCGCGGGCTCACCGTCCAGGGATCGGGTTGTGCAGTACTGCTGAGGTATCGCGTCTCATCCAAGAAAGGGGCCCCCTTTTTCACCGTCCGATCCCGGTCCGATAGCCGCGTCACCCTTCAACGAGATGGCATCAATCTTGAGGGTCCCTATTCGGGCGCCATCTGTAAAAGCAAAAGGAAATATCAAGGCTGAGTACCCCAAAAGGAAATACACCAAACACAGGCTTATAAAGATTCACAGATCTTTATTCTAACACTGTACAGTTTCAAAGAAACAAAATCAGATAGCTATCTGGCCCTCAGTACATCACAGCGAATACCAGCTCTTTCGGTGTGAGAAGTGAGAGGTACTGGAATTCTAAACAGTTGTGCATTTTATACATTTTCGATCATAATGTCCAGCCCCTCTGCAAGTTAATAATCCATGGTCTAGAGTTTGTGCCGAGTTCACTTATGGTTTGTATGACAATATGCACATGGATCATCCTTGGTTTACATGCAAACAAGTTACAATGGCAACAGTGTATTCTTGGATTTAACAATAAACCCTAACACATATCCTTTACAATGCAGTTCAGCCAGTGTCTACGTTCAGTATTTGTTCTACATTGTGGTCGATGTATGTCCGTGGATCAGACTTATTGCCACAGACAATCCTCTGTCTACGAGTCAGGCATGGGACAAGGTCTCTTTACTCAACTCAAACATTCGGCCAACGGACAATTTGCACATTAACTAACGTACAAGGTGCAGGATGGCTCAGTTACAAGCGGGAAACACTGTCCACCATTTAAGAACACAGAGTTACATTGGAATGGAAATCAAAATGGCAGATGGACCTAAAATTGCGGCGAAGTCGATCTAGAATCGGAACCTTGCAATGCGGTTTTCTTTGCAGAGCGACTGGGCTTTTGCCAATATATACAAGAAAGGAGGCACAATATGACCCGTTTAACACTAGGGCAGAAGGGTTCAGTTGAGTCAGAATACAAAACTGATGCTGCAAATTTAAAGCCACAGATCTCCTTGGAATAAATCCTGATTGGCCAGGATGCACAAGTGACAGAATAATGCTCTTAGGAAGCAAAGGCTTCTATGAAAGCTCGGGTTGATGGTAAGCGCCTGGCTGCTCCTCCCCTGGTGGTGGGTTCTAGGGTGTGGTTGTCTTCCCGTCACCTTCGCCTGGTGGGTTGTCGGAAACTTCTGCCTCGTTTCGTTGGCCCGTATGTGATTTCTCAGGTTGTGAATCCAGTGGCTTTTCGTCTGGTTCTCCCGAGTTCTTGGCGGATACATCCTGTCTTTCGTGTCTCTCTCCTCAAGCCTTGTCCTGATTCTTCCCGCCTTCGGGCCCCTGCAGCCCTGGTGTCCCTGGCCTCCCCTGATGTTTTTGAAGTGTCGGCCATTTTAGGTTCCCGTTGGTTTAGGGGTAGGCTCCAGTATTTGGTGGATTGGAAGGGTTATGGACCGGAAGAGCGTTTTTGGGTTTCCGCTTTGGACCTTGACGCCCCTCGGTTGGTGGCCCGGTTCCATAAGGATCACCCGTCCTACCCACGGGGTCGTGGGCCGTTGGGGGGGGCTATGTTAGGCGATCCTCTGCACACTGATCCACTGCACACCAGAACACTTGCTCACGTGATCCGGAATGGCGTTTCCCACATGACCTTGGTGGACGTCACATGATCCCGAAACGCACAGTACATAAGGCTTGAGGCACGGAACACTCATTGCTTCTCAGCTGTCTTCAGACCCTGTTTGGCGCTATGTTTTGGATAATACTACTGGTTTACCTTGATCTTGGAACTCTCTCTTGGACCCCTTTGGATTACCCTTTTGTACCTTTGCTTGGAACTGTTTACCTATTGCTGGATTTCTGACACGACCCTAACTTGTCTTCGGATCATCCCTTGGTACCTTGCTGAACTTCTACGCCATTTCCCTTTTGGGATTCAGGTCACGCCTTCAGTCCTACAGGTGGCTTCCTGCATCCACACTTTTCTGCGGTCCTCTTGTTCTAGGGACCGCCTCATCTGAGCCTCGAACCTCCCTCCTAGGTTTCCTGGGTTTTCCAAACACCAGATAGGTAAGACTATTCAGATCCTTTTGGTTAACATGATATATTGTAATTGCCTGGTACTTAACCTCGTTCTTTTTGACAGCAGCATCAGTGTTCCAGAGGTTCCGTGGATCCGGGAAGTAACATCTCCCACCTGTGGCCCCAAAGGTCGCACAGCGGGTTTCTTTTAGTTCCCCTGTGCATCACTTGGGGACGGAGGTTTCAACGGTCTACACGACACTCAAGTCAGAACAACGGCAGGTCTCATGGTTTATCCACTCATTCCTGCTCCCACGACCTTATCCTATGGTCCCGTGGAGTTGCCACAGCAGCGAGCCACTACTCTTCTGAGCCCGCGCATTGCTGCCGCGAGACACCTTCTCCCATTTAACGCTAACGAGACACTACCACCATGCGCATGCGCAGTAATGTCCCGTACGATAGCGCACATATGCAGCTCGTTTTCGCAGAGCCAGCACAGGCACCATTACTAGACGCCGGTCCTGCTCCAGTTTGTCTGGACTTTTGAAGGTATGCCTCCAATATACTATTGAATGGCAGACGGCATCCACTTCATTATTACGTTCTTTTTGGCTGTCAGGCTCCTCACCTATGAACCCTTTCCCCCTTTATCTCAATATTTTCCACCCAAGGCGAACTAGACGGAAAATATATATGTGCCACTCAGCCTTGACGACTTCACTTCTGGCACATTTTGCTCCAGCCCTCCTCCAGTATTGGGTTTATCTCTTCAGTTACTTCCAGGTATATTCAGTACCCCCACCTTGGTTACTGTTCTTGAACAGTTTGCCTGTTCTGTCTTACCCCCATGGACACCCTATGACCAGTGTGTTCTCCCCCTCTTTTTTTGTGCATCCCAGGTTTGTCACACTCTGAATCCAGACGGACCTCGCACTTACTATTAGGGGTCCCTTGCCTGCTCCCCACAGGCCGCCCGCCCATACTCCGTCCGCCATCACAACTAATACCTACTTTGGCGATTCCTGTTTCCCCTTCTGCCCTACGATGAAACCCCTTGTGTTCATCTGCTCCCTCTAAAAGCACAATCAGTGGTGAGTGGAGTGTTCTTCTGGAACCATTTAGGACATGTTTTTATGTATTAGATACACCTTACTGACCCGCTCCAGCACTCTGCTGCTGTTTTAACACTGTTCTCCTATTTTTCTACCATTTTTGTTTTCCTTAACACAAAGTTCTCTGACTTTTTTGGCCCCAGAAGAAGGCTTCCATCTATTCTGCCGAAACGTCAGCAGCACACAGACCCATAATCTTCATGGGCTGTATTTAGTGCTGCATTCTTATTCCTAACATCTTACCCAGACGTAGACCAAAGATGAGGTCAGACTTTAGCCGGGCATAGGAGACCTACAATCAACGTCTCCTCCATTTGCACTCTCATCCTGTATGTTTTTTGTACCTAATCACATGGGATATTTCACTTACAAGCAAGTTGTCTGCTAAATGCATAAGTGGATGATCTACACCTTATGTAATCTGTAAATATGTTACACTGAATCTCTAACATAACTATGTGTTTGTTTACTACAATGGTCATCATGTACTGTTATGTATATATACAAACTTAAATACTTTGCAAAAAGAAAAAGCATCAGCTAATTAATAATTAAAAGCTGAAATGTTCATATGAGTAAGAGATATGTGTTTGTCAGCAGTGAGCGTGTTATTTCCAACAACAGTTGCCCCAGTTGTATGCGCACCCAAAATGGTCTAAAAACCAGTGTGCACTGGATTTATTTTGTGCACTCCTTTGATTCATAGAGGGTAGGACAACCCCCTTGTTGTAGTCACTGGTGCAGCAGGCAAACCCACCAAACCCGTAAAAGCAGGCAAAGGTGGAGGAGCAGATGGTGGAACAACAAGTGGAGGAAAAACAGCCGGATGAAGAGGAACAACAAGAGGAGCAATAGGAGGAGCAGGAGGAACTACGGGAGGAGGAATAACAGCAGGAAGAGGCAAAACAGCAGGAATAGGAACATAAGGAAGTGGCGCAGTGGCACCAAGCCTTCGATCATTTAGTAGTTTGTCAATCAGCTCATCAGATACATGAAAGTCTTTAGAAGGATACATTTTCTGGATACCAAGTGAAAAAGCCCTATCCATATTCCTAACTGACTCAGACTGTTTATCTTTATATATTTATAACAATGCTTTTTCGGCGTTCGTCATATGACGGCGCGCATGTTTTTCCCTACTTTTAAGTTGCTGCAAAGCTTCTTTCTTCCATTTCTGTAATACATCAAATGTTGCAGGTCTAGCCTTTTTCTTTAATAATATAGATTCTATGCAAGGAATTTCAAAACTACCATTGATTGGCCACTGAAGTTCGGAAGCATGTCTAGTTTGTCTGTGCCAAATATCATTAAACAGTATACTACTAATGCCGTGCTTACAGTACATAGTACACGCCGGTGACTCCTCCATTGCTGCCGGTCGGCCAAATTCCAAAGATTGTCTGTCACTGCGGAATAACGGCCTGAAGCAGGCATACAATTTTCCAGGCATATCAGATTATTGGTGTTACCTGGTCAATAATTGTACTCACGAGTGCAATGCGCCAAAACAAATTATCAGGATACTTAAGAATCGGGTCATGACTCACCTGATCAAATTCTAAGGAGGTCCAATCGGATATCTAAGAACTCAAAGGACCTTCGTGGTTGGTGATTTCAGCAAATCTGCCCGTCTCGATATACGGACCCTCGTCAAGATGATGTCTGGGCCCACGGGCTCACCGTCCAGGGATCGGATTGTGCAATACTGCTGAGGTATCGAGTCTCATCCAAGAAAGGGGCCCCCTTTTTCACCGTCCGATCCCGGTCCGATAGCCGCGTCACCCTTCAACGAGATGGCATCAATCTTGAGGGTCCCTATTCGGGCGCCATCTGTAAAAGCAAAAGGAAATATCAAGGCTGAGTACCCCAAAAGGAAATACACCAAACACAGGCTTATAAAGATTCACAGATCTTTATTCTAATACTGTACAGTTTCAAAGAAACAAAATCAGATAGCTATCTGGCCCTCAGTACATCACAGCGAATACCAGCTCTTTCGGTGTGAGAAGTGAGAGGTACTGGACTTCTAAACAGTTGTGCATTTTATACATTTTCGATCATAATGTCCAGCCCCTCTGCAAGTTAATAATCCATGGTCTAGAGTTTGTGCCGAGTTCACTTATGGTTTGTATGACAATATGCACATGGATCATCCTTGGTTTACATGCAAACAAGTTACAATGGCAACAGTGTATTCTTGGATTTAACAATAAACCCTAACACATATCCTTTACAATGCAGTTCAGCCAGTGTCTACGTTCAGTATTTGTTCTACATTGTGGTCGATGTATGTCCGTGGATCAGACTTATTGCCACAGACAATCCTCTGTCTACGAGTCAGGCATGGGACAAGGTCTCTTTACTCAACTCAAACATTCGGCCAACGGGCAGTTTGCACATTAACTAACGTACAAGGTGCAGGATGGCTCAGTTACAAGCAGGAAACACTGTCCACCATTTAAGAACACAGAGTTACATTGGAATGGAAATCAAAATGGCAGATGGACCTAAAATGGCGGCGAAGTCGGTCTAGAATCGGAACCTTGCAATGCGGTTTTCTTTGCAGAGCGACTGGGCTTTTGCCAATATATACAAGAAAGGAGGCACAATATGACCCGTTTAACACTAGGGCAGAAGGGTTCAGTTGAGTCAGAATACAAAACTGATGCTGCAAATTTAAAGCCACAGATCTCCTTGGAATAAAACCTAATTGGCCAGGATGCACAAGTGACAGAATAATGCTCAACAACTTATTTATCAAACCTTTTGTGAAATGTTTGTCTCAGTGTTAAGCAAGAAAATAGGTGCAGAGGAGTAGGTCTTTAGAAGGTTTCGGTATTACGGTAATCAAACCCTCACCCAGCATTTTGGGGAGATTTCTTAGTTCCCTCGCCTCCTCTCACAACTTTAAGAGGCAAGGGGCAAGAACCAAGCAAACTTTTCATAAAGTTCAGCGGGAAAACCATCTGATTCAAAGGCCTTGGAGGAAGGAGGAGCGTTGATTACCTGAAGAACTGTGGGAAGTGTCTTAGACTCAATTCTAAAAAGCCTCTAAGGGTAGCCCCTGAAACAGAATTGCTTGTAAATAGTTTGCCAATGCATCAGTTGAGGCAGAGTCACATACATCATACAGCACTCTGTGATACACAAAAATAGAGAGGATTTCAACAGGACCAGTATGGACTGCTGCATCTGTGTCAGTTATCGCCGCTATCACTAGCAAGCCCCAACCACTACATATAATCCCTATAGGAGTTCTACTCAGTCTATCGCCTTCCCCATATCCCCTTGTATGTATAGGGCCACAAAAGAATGTAATCTCGCTATCAGCTAAGGTTAAATAATCTGCACATTTAGTGTGCATAGAGTGGAGTAACAACCCGTATCCAGGCAGCTTGTTTCTAATCCCCAAAGAGTGTATCTCCTTTTCAAGATTAGGGAGATTCAAACAAACCGAATTTAATATACCATTTTCTGCCCCAATACATATTACCCACAGATACACCTTAAATGCCTCTCAAAGTGTTGACATTTGGGAGACAGATCCATCAATCAAATCAAAAAAGGAGTCAATCTGGATTGCAAGCTCATGTACAAAAACATTGCCCATTAGAGACACACGCTTGCCACGCCAGCAGGGATGTTTAAGTCATCATCTGTTCAAAGTCATCTGTAGACAAACCAGAGAGTGATCTGAGTTGGCGGTAATATCCAGCAATCAGGAACAGCAGGAACTATTCCAGAGATAACCAATATCAGATAAATTCTTGAGTGTTTGTCATGCATCGATGAATAGTATGTGCACTCATGTATCTTTGGAGGTAATATTAGACATCTTTTAAAGTTTGATGCGATAGGGAGTGAATAATCACTTACGCCACCCGGGCCAAACCCAGAGGTTCGCTAGAAGGCTGCTCTATATTAACATTCACAACAAGTGTTGAAATCCCCCAGCCAAATGAAAACAAAATCTACATTTATTAGACACCTATTCAAAATCTGAGAAAAGAAAGATGGATTATCAATATTATGAACGTAGATATTTATTACAGCAATCATGATTATCACAATGGCCTCACAAACTATCACATACCTTTTCACTGTGTCATTATCAACTTTAATGGGGACCAATGGCAACACGTATGAACCAGGATCACCACTTCCCTGGAGCATGAAGATTTCTAGGGAAGAAATTGATTATGGCCACAAAGTCTATTGATTTTATAGTTGCCTGAGCCCATGGGGTGGGTTTTTTGCAGCCATGACATTTCAATCAGCAGCCTTTCTACAGAGACCATGATCCTATGGCCTTTAATATGATTTCTTAATCCTTGCACATTCCAACTAACCAATGTGATACCATTTGGCCATCTAATCTCCCCTACCACTCCAGCACCTGCCATATAACAGATACCTAATAGATTCCTGTACTTGAAAGGGTGTCTATATAGCTGTGACAATTTTACACTGATCAACCATTCAAAACTTCCTACTAGCTGTGAACTCCCTGCCACCGACACTGAAAGCACAAACAGGCAGTGAAAATACCCAACAGTTAGAAAAGATTCTCTTTACTGCACCTTTCCTTCCATCTTTATGGAAACCCTAGACTTTTTGCTTTTATTTTTTAATCTGACCTGTACTTTTTGGCAGTAAAGTGAAGACTTTGGCTTCACTGTACTGGCCTTTTCTCATATGTTATGGGGAAACTGATATATCCTTCAGACTATCAGTACTGGAAAACAGTGCTTCCCTTAGTTGTGTTACTATGTTGCTACTTGTGGTTACTTTTGTATCACTTGTGGTAACTTGTTATCATTGTACAATGCAGCTTACACTGCAGTGCAGTGGGGTGCATTTTTGTTTTGCCCTAGACCAACACTCAGAGGATTTTTGGTTATTCTAGATGTGCTTAAAAAATGGGCCGTTGGCAGCAGTGACTTCTCCCCACTTTTTGGGGAATTTCATTTTGGCTTTACCGCATTTGGCTATTAACTGTGGCTACTGGTCAAACATGGCTGTGCCATGAGATTTCTTGCCTGTTCTTTTTCCATCTTGTTGTTTAGCCTTCTTCCTGGCCTCAGAGACCAGGTAGATCCTTATAAGGGCTTCCAGTGCCCTGGAAAGCAGCAGCATTTGGCGGGCTATTGGAGGGCTTTGTGTGTTTGCAGGCAGGATGCGGGCTGGGTCAGTCTGACTCCAATCCACATTATGGTTTCTGTGTGTCTGAGTGGTATGCATGAATGTTCCCGCCAGTGGTCCTGATTGGACCACTGCTGAGGTGTGTGTGTGGGTTAGTCCTGCTACTAGCTAGTGGGAGTTTCAGCTCCTACCTGGCTTCTAGGATATGAAGGGGACCCCTGCACCCATTCTTCAGAGATCCTGGAGAAACCTGAAGGAGCCAAGTATCCTGTCCAGCTGTGAGACCTGCGAAGAAACCTGAAACCTGACTGAAGGAGGCCTGGCAACCAACTTCTGCTGGAGCCCTGGTGAAGCCCTGTCTTGCTCTTGATCTTTAGTAGCCCTGCAAAGATGCTGCAACCCTTGAAGTAGAGGGACAATCGATTCCCAATGTCTGCTCGGTGCCCAGCACAAAAACCACCTTCGGAAGTGCCCTGGAAGCATCTTGTGGCGGACCAGCTTTGTTTTTCGGGCTACTGTGCTAACTTCATCACTGCACTGAGTTTCAGCCTGAATCATGGTGGACCCCCAGTTACCACTGCAAGGCTCCCTCCTGTGAAATGTCAGCATCTTAGCACAAAGGAGACCTGAGATAGACCGAAATGTCTGACCATGGCTACTGAGGCCTGTTTCATCACTATGCGCAGTGTGCACTGTCCAAAACCTACTTACCTGACCCAAGTCTAATCCTGAAAAGGGTGCTGCATGGTTTATTTTTGCATTCTTCTACCGACAGTCCTTGCACCAGCAAAAAACACCAACCGGAGTGAAGCGCGAACCTGCAGCCCTGAAATCGAGGAACGCAGATTTCAGCGGGAAAAGCAAGCTAGGACACCCTTCCTTTGTTCTACCAAGACTGGGGAAGATTCGGAGTAAGGGGGGTAAGTTATTGAGCTTTTAACATACCCATATACTCCCATTATAAATCAATGGGCTTATAATAATCCCATTTCTAACACTATTGGCTTTGACAATGCTTGCCTTTGCAAGACTGCTGACTGTTGGGGATAATTTGAGGCATTAGTCTACATTGAACCCTAACTCTAAGAACCCTTCACTGGACCCCAGAGACCCTGCCTGCATTTTTTTTCCTGCATCCTAAATTCTGTGGCACTGTATCCTGAACAATTCGGCAGAAGGCCCTAGTCAATTTAGGGTTGGAGAATTTTAGCTAGGGATCATCTCTGTGGACCTTTTTGTGTATATTACTTGTCTATCCATTCCTTTGCAGGAGTATTTGACTTGTAAAATGCGTTGCACCCCAGTGAATGTATATATGTGTTTAGTTTGTTAATATTGTGTGATAAGTCTACCTGCTTGTATTCATTGTTCTATGGTTTGTTTTGGCCATAATTAAATAACTGTATTTGTATACATCCTGTCTAAGTGTAATTTGTGATGCCCATTGTGTGACCTCATTGTGGACCCTTTACACGCTCACCACCTCTGAAGAACTTAGTCTAGACCACCTGTCACTGCTACCTAAACTGGTTTGGCTACAGCTTTCCAAAATTGACCATGTTACAATATAGTTTGGCCTTCTAAACATCTGTACACCAGGCCAGAGTATAGAAAATCAGTCCAAACAAACCAAAACAAAAGAACCCTGATTTCAAAAACAAAGTTGGCAACCATGTAGGGTGGCAGAAATAGCCAGCCATGCACATCCAAGCATGTACATCCAGTCACACCAACTAAATCAACTGGAGCATGAAGATGTAACAAAATCATAGAGAAACGAATCTGTTACATTTCTATAGTAGTACTGAACCAACCCTCAGAATAGGAAGAAGAAAAATAAAGAAAACGTTTAAAAGTTAGTCAGCATTGAATTTACCACCTCTACACCCTACATCCTAT
This sequence comes from Ambystoma mexicanum, assembly GCF_040938575.1. Classification (NCBI taxonomy): domain Eukaryota; kingdom Metazoa; phylum Chordata; class Amphibia; order Caudata; family Ambystomatidae; genus Ambystoma; species Ambystoma mexicanum. Next base: position 462,561,335 of record NC_090930.1, on the reverse strand, counting down.
TCCAAACATTCTTAAATATGGGCTGTCATCCGCCCATTCCTCGAACTGGTTACCATATTTAGACAAGGTTTCTTCCACTTCCGCAATCATGCCCAGCAATTAAACAAGAGCTGCAGTTCTTTAATGTCTAAGAAATGGCGAATGTTAAACACGCCTTATAACAAGCATAATACAAGGTAGGCACAGCTATCAGGAACTATGAGTAGATCTAACTGCGCAAGGCCCGCACATTACAAAGTATGCAGCCAGTACACAGCCCCTTTGCTATAGGACTTAGGAGCATTAGAGGCATCATCTGCAAGGATGCACCCGTATGAGAGCTGTCATTTGGCGGCCACATATGATTCCGGTAGGTGTATGATTTGTGTATTGTTCCAGTGGGTTCAAACCGGAGGGGAGCTGGGAGCTATTTATCTTCTGCATGTAGCCTAGAAGTACCTGGTTATCTTGACAATCACATATACCAGTTAATGTTGGCTCTCCAAGCCAACTGATGCTGAACAAATATACCTATGTGGCATTAACTTTGTGCATTTGGGACGATCTATAAACAAGCAATAGGACACATACATATGGCTTTTAAAGCATAAGGAGTAAATAACAATGGAAAATGGTTTAAATGCAGTTTATGTGGATGTTAAATTTGCAGAATACTTTTATGAGCTCATTGTTCCCCACCGGTAGCTCCTGCTCAATGGTTAATGCTGGATAAACAGGAGCTGCTTTTAGCTTCTGCATATCCAATCTTAGTTTCGATCCCTGAAACATGCCTATGTGGCATTCACTTTCTGTATCTAGATTTTTTTTATTGTTTAAAGTGCAGACCTAACTCGAGAGCACTGCAGCACTGTACAGATTATGGGTAGCTGGAATTTTGGTTGGCATCTTTCAACAGTAGCGCAGTACTGTGAGGCCTGTGCATCAGCATGTGCGTCCACTGGAATTAGTCCTTGGTCATGTGTTGTTCAAAGAGCCATGTTTTGAGACATTTGCAAAATTGGAGAATTGTGGGGGCATTTCGAGCCGACACCAGGATCGAGGTCCATCGGATGGGTGCATGACAAGTGAAGGATTGTTTGCCGGTCCTCTCTTTATGGATGAATTGTAATAAAAGCTGGTTGGTCGATATAATGCCTGAGAAGCGTGTTCCACGAGATATGTGGTGCTTAGCTGTTTTGTCTTGAACAGTATCCAGGTTTGGAGTGGAAGTCAATGCAATTTGCATAGGATGTGGTTAAATCGGTCACATTTCCGTGCTTCTGTAATAAGATGTGCTGCAGTGTGATGGACTGCTGTTAGGGGAGTCAAGTGAGCAGTTGGGAGCCCTGTCAGTAGAGCATTTCCTAAGGACAAGGGCAAGAACACAAGGCACACCAATAGTTTGAAAAGGGAAATGTTAAAGTATTTTTTTGAAGTGATTTTAGTAAAATTAAGAATAATTTGAGGTGTGGGGGTACAAAGCTCAACCTTGGCAACTAGGTTGGAAGAAATAGGCGAAAGAAGTGGTTGTTCCTAAAATTAAGGAACTCCCGTCCCCTGCACACTAGCTGGTATCTGCGGAGCAGATCAATACTTTTGTAGTATTTTGTATTGTTAAATTTCATAACATTTTTTTTCAATTGGTGGCTGAATAGATGGAGCAATCAGAGAAATCATAAATTCATCAAACTTATATAGACAACAAACAACAATTTATTATACAATATCTCTGAGTCTGACGCATTCCGAGTAACAACTCTTCTTCAGGGGCAAAAATCATATTTCACAATCAATTTCTAGAAAAAGATAGAGAAAGATACAACTTAATATCTTATTAACCATGTAATTACATTATTGATGAAAACATTTCAAAAAAACATTTCGAAAAGAACAATTCAAAATAAATATTCAATCAAAAGTCTAATTTAGAATACATAAAAAAAGCGGGGGCTGGGATACTACCTAATAACCCTGTTTATTCTGAGTGAAGAACATTAGTCCAGTCAGTTCAATAGTCATTCAGAAAGTATTATGAAGAAAGAAAAAGTATAATTTTTCAACGGAACATGAAGTCAGCTATCTAATTGTCTCAGAGATGAATCAAGAATAAACTCTGCAGTTTTAGATATATATAAAAAATAGGTGTAACATGCAATTTACCAACTATGGGATAAGCATAGTTGAAGCATGCACAATGTCCAGAAGATGGCAAGTGTTCAAGAGAGGAAGCGTATGCATCCGCACTGTATAAATAATATGTAAAATATGAAAAAGTAAGCAATACACTCTAAGTGTCGATAGAGAAAGATAACAGTTCCAGCGAGCGGTCCGTTGACAGAGTCAGACAAATGCAGGCGGTACATGCTAGTCAATAGTTCTACATAGAAAAAGAATGCAAGAGAAAGTAAGTAGTTATAGGAAGGGCCCGGAGGACAAAGGTGTCCATAGACCAAGAGAGCACTTACTTTGGAATGTGTCAGTACTTCAACGGGTAGATCATGGCGAACCTCTTCCCGAGCAAGCGGATGGGGTTCGTACCTGATGCTGCTCTTAAATACTTTCTGAGATGATGACGTACGATCGGGCATGCGTGGTAGCTGATGGACCGCCGCACATGCGTTCTAGCGAAGCAGTAAGTAATTGGTGTGCGTCATGGGTTTGACGACACGGCACAGCTGGCGTCAGACTCATATGTAAACAAAAGAAGTCGCGCATGCGCGAGAGCGACGGCATGAATGCCTGAGCAAAAAGGAACTTTGAATTGCGATTAATGCAGAGTAGATGTAGACATGAAGATATATATAATAGAGTGATGGGAATAAGAATTAACCATCACGGGAGTTGTTAGCTAGGTAGGTAAAAGAGTGAGTCACGTGGTGGGTAGGTCAGACCGTCCTTTTTCAGTTAGTAACACAGTGAGCAAAAAAACTGTATTGTTCTAAAATAAACAATCTAACAATTTAGACATCAGTGTGATATTCATTTGGTGTAACTTCATGTTAAGATAAACAAGTAAATGATAATGCACATTGAGACATAAATGTGGCACATTTTTCAAACAAGAGATATTTCAACCATTCAACAACCCAAATATGGGGTATTTTTTAACTATTCAATCCATATGATCACATTTTTTTAACAAACACATGTCCGCATGTCTGTCAATATAATATGCATAAGATAACTAATTTTAGAGGTTACTAATGCTGCACAATATGGAAATTGTGGTCTACCTAGATGTGAATAATATGCAGTAGTGAAAGAAGGAATTGGGATGGGTGATCTGATCTTCATAAAAAGGGGCCAAGATAGTAGTGCTCGTTCATGCCTAGTCGGGCAAGTGAGTCAATACAATGTATCCAGTAGAGTTCACGCTGTCATAGCAGTTTTTGTAAGTCCCCTCCTCTCGGGAGTGGGTGTATGACTTCGAGTATCACCATTCTCATTTGTGCCACTGTATGCTGATGGTCTCTAAAATGTCTGTATACAGGAGATTTGGTATTCTTAGTACGGATATTTGACTTGTGCTCAGTCCAACGTTCTTTGGCTTTCCTGGTTGATTTCCCTACGTAATGTTTCCTGCAGGGACAACGTAGAGCATAAATAACATTTTTTGAATCACAGGTAGCAAAGTGTTTGAGTAGAATTTTCTTCCCAGTGTTACCACGTCGGATGTGGTCTCCTTTTATTATATTAGAACAATGTTGGCAATTCAAGCACGGATAGGTGCTCCTTTTCGGTTTGGACAAGAAAGTTTGGTTATTTATTTTCTGTTTTTCAGCTCTAATCAGTTTGTCACAAAAGTTCTTCCCCCTCTTATACGCCAGCATCGGTGGTTCAGGGAAAAGTCGATTCAGTTGTGGGTCCGTTTTGATTATGTCCCAATTTTTGTGTATTATTCGTTTGACCTGAAAACTCTGACTAGAGTACTTTAGTGAGTGTATCAAACTCCTTTTTTCAATTTTGATCTTTGGGTCCAATAGGTCTTCGCGACTTTGTATTTCTGTTCTTCGTATTGCTTGATTGATTAGATCGTCTGGAAAGTTTCTGTCTTTGAACCTGGATTTCATAATGGAATATTCGTTGTGTAGTCTGTCACCCTCTGATGTTATTCGCTTGACCCTGAGGAGTTGACTGTACGGTAAGTTTTCTTTTAAATGTTTTGGATGAAAACTTAGAAAATGTAAAGTACTATTCACATCTGTGGGCTTTCTGTATATTTGTGTTCTGAGTCCTGTATTCGTTATTCCAATAGTAACATCCAAGAAGTTAACATTTGGTTTACCAATATCCATTGTAAACTGAATTATGTTGTTGCATTTATTAATGTATTCCCAAAAGATATTCAGTTCCCCCTCGGTGCCTCTTTCCACCTGGGTTCAAGATCAAAAGTTGGTATAGATATATCAAAGACATTTCTGGAATTCGGAGAGGCACCGAGGATGAACTGAATATCTTTTGGGAATACCTTAATAAATGCAACAACAGAATTCAGTTCACAATGGATATTGGTAAACCAAATGTTAACTTCTTGGACGTTACTATTGGAATAATGAATACAGGACTCAGAACACAAATATACAGGAAACCCACAGATGTGAATAGTACTTTACATTTTCAAAGTTTTCATCCAAAACATTTAAAAGAAAACTTACCGTACAGTCAACTCCTCAGGGTCAAGCGAATAACATCAGAGGCTGACAGACTACAAGACGTATATTCCATTATGAAATCCAGGCTCAAAGACAGAAACTTTCTGGACGATCTAATCAATAAAGCAATACGAAGAACAGAAATACAAAGTCGCGAAGACGTATTGGACCCAAAGATCAAAATTGAAAAAAGGAGTTTGATACACTCACTAAAGTACTCTAGTCAGAGTTTTCAGGTCAAACGAATAATACACAAAAATTGGGACATAATCAAAACGGACCCACAACTGAATCGACTTTTCCCTGAACCACCGATGCTGGCGTATAAGAGGGGGAAGAACTTTCGTGACAAACTGATTAGAGCTGAAAAACAGAAAATAAATAACCAAACTTTCTTGTCCAAACCGAAAAGGAGCACCTATCCGTGCTTGAATTGCCAACATTGTTCTAATATAATAAAAGGAGACCACATCCGACGTGGTAACACTGGGAAGAAAATTCTACTCAAACACTTTGCTACCTGTGATTCAAAAAATGTTATTTATGTTCTACGTTGTCCCTGCAGGAAACATTACGTAGGGAAATCAACCAGGAAAGCCAAAGAACGTTGGACTGAGCACAAGTCAAATATCCGTACTAAGAATACCAAATCTCCTGTATACAGACATTTTAGAGACCATCAGCATACAGTGGCACAAATGAGAATGGTGATACTCGAAGTCATACACCCACTCCCGAGAGGAGGGGACTTACAAAAACTGCTACGACAGCGTGAACTCTACTGGATACATTGTCTTGACTCACTTGCCCGACTAGGCATGAACGGGGACTACTATCTTGGCCCCTTTTTATGAAGATCAGATCACCCATCCCAATTCCTTCTTTCACTACTGCATATTATTCACATCTAGGTAGACCACAATTTCCATATTGTGCAGCATTAGTAACCTCTGCAATTAGTTATTTTATGCATATTATATTGACATGCGAACATGTGTTTGTTCAAAAAATGTGATCATATGGATTGAATAGTTAAAAAATACCCCATATTTGGGTTTTTGAATGGTTGAAATATCTCTTGTTTGAAAAATGTGCCACATTTATGTCTCAATGTGCATTATCATTTACTTGTTTATCTTAACATGAAGTTCCACCAAATGAATATCACACTGATGTCTAAATTGTTAGATTGTTTATTTTAGAACAATACGTTTTTTTTGCTTACTGTGTTACTAACTGACAAAGGACGGTCTGACCTACCCACCATGTGACTCACTCCTTTACCTACCTAGCTAACAACTCCTGTGATGGTTAATTCTTATTCCCATCATTCTACTATATATATCTTCATGTCTACATCTACTCTGCATTAATTGCAATTCAAAGTTCCTTTTTGCTCAGGCATTCATGCCGTCGCTCTCGCGCATGCACAACTTCTTTTGTTTACATATGAGTCTGACGCCGGCTGTGCCGTGTCGTCAGACCCATGACGCACACAAATTACTTACTGCTTCGTTAGAACGCATGCGCGGCGGTCCATCAGCTTCCATGCATGCCCAATCGTAGGTCATCATCTCAGACAGTATTTAGGAGCACCATCAGGTACGAAACCCATCCGCTTGCTCGGGAAGAGGTTTGCCATGATCTACCCGTTGAAGTACTGACACATTCCAAAGTAAGTGCTCTCTTGGTCTATGGACACCTTTGTCCCCCGGACCCTTCCTATAACTACTTACTTTCTCTTGCACTCTTTTTCTATGTAGAACTATTGACTAGCACGTACCGCCTGCATTCGTCTGACTCTGTCAACGGACCACTCGCTGGAACTTATACAGATTTCTATGTAAGTGTGGATTTAGCACTGTTATCTTTCTCTATCGACACTTAGAGTGTATTGCTTACTTTTTCATATTTTACATATTATTTATACAGTGCAGACGCATACGCTTCCTCTCTTAAACACTTGCCATCTTCTGGACATCGTGCATGCTTCAACTATGCTTATCCCATAGTTAGTAAGTTGCATGTTACACCTATTTTTATATATATCTAAAACTGCAGAGTTTATTCTTGATTCATCTCTGAGACAATTAGATAGCTGACTTCATGTTCAGTTGAAAAATTATACTTTTTCTTTCTTCATAATACTTTCTGAATGACTATTGATCTGACTGGACTAATGTTTTTCACTCAGAATAAACAGGGTTATTAGGTAGTATCCCAGTCACCCCCCTTTTTTTTAGGTATTCTAAATTAGACTTATGATTGAATATTTCTTTTGAATTGTTCTTTTCGAAATGTTTTGAAATGTTTTTTGGAAATGTTGTTTTGAAATGTTTTCATCAATAATGTAATTACATGGTTAATAAGATATTAAGTTGTATCTTTCTCTATCTTTTTCTAAAAATTGAGTGTGAAATATGATTTTTGCCCCTGAAGAAGAGTTGTTACTCGAAACGCGTCGGGCTCAGAGATATTGTACAATAAATTGTTGTTTGTTGTCTATATAAGTTTGATGAACTTATTATATCTTTGATTGCTCCATCTATTCAACTGTCAATTGAAAAAAAAAAATGAAATTTAACAATACATAATACTAGAAAATTATTGATCCGCTCTGCAGATACTAGAAAGTGTGCAGGGGATGGGAGTTCCTACATTTTAGGAACAACCACTTCTTTCTCCTAGTAGAGCATTTCCTCCCATCGATGTGCAAGATCACAAGGGCCTGCACTGCAGTCCGGAGGTCCTGTGGTGGGATGAAGGGTTTGATTTTTCAAAGGGTAGAGATTTTGAGTCAGGCTATTTGGGCCTTCTTGGCAATGCGTTTCTGGAAGGACAGATTGCTGTCAATGGTGAAGCCTAAGGATTTTCTGAGAGTTGTGGATCAAATCCATCCAGGTGCATATGATTGAGCCATTGTTCGACAAATAGCTTTTTAGCGGGCGGTCCGATGAGAACAAATTCAGTTTTGGATGTGTTTAGTTTGAGGTAGACAGTCAACATCCAGGATGGATGATGGCTAGATAATCACAGAGATGAATGATGTTCCTCACAATATTTGCTCTCATGTACAACTGAGCATCATCTGTGTATTGGTGGAGGGCTATATTGGGATTTTTGAGGAGAGTGCCCAGAGGCTACATGTCAAAGTTGCAAAGGATTGATGAGAGGATGGAGCCTTGGGGGACTCTGCAGGAGACCTGGAGTCGGTTAGAACGCAACAAGATCATCTGGACACTGTGGTGTCTGCTTGAGAGGTAGGAGGTAATCCAATTCTGGACAGTGCCAGAAAATGCCATCCTGTCAGCAAGGAGGGAGAGAAGGATGCAGTGGTCACTGTTGTCTAATGCAGCCGAGAGGCAAAGGAGGATGAGGAGGAATGAGTTACCCCTATCCATGATCTGGAGAGCATCATCCATCACCTGGATGGTGGCTGTTTCGATGCTACACTTTGGGCAAACCCTAACTGACATTCATTTAGGAGGTGGAGTTGTTCGATTCTGGCAAGTAGTTGTGTCGTAACTACATTTACCAAGACTTTGCCCAAAAATTGAGAGGTTCGTAAGGGGCCTGTAGGTGGCCAGGTTGTCTGGATCTAGTGTTTGTTTTTTCAAAAGAGGTCATATGAGACCAGTCTTGAGGGTGTTCGGGAATGATCCTTCTGTGAGGGAGGCATTGATGAAGCTGAGCAGCACAGTGAGAGTCGGGCCTGTCAATTGTTTAATGATGGAGGTTGGAATTATATCATCAGAGTAAGAATTAGTGAACAGAGGGTTCCTGGAATGCCCCTCCTCACCCCCATGAACATGGTTACATGTCTTCATATCGACATATTGTATATTGAATGCACATATCTTGAATATTTTATATTTAAAACTTTTATAGTGAAAGCACTTTTTATTATAATTTTTTGTATTTTTTGGGGGTCGCCCCTAAACCCCCATTTCTAACCCTTAGAAACCCACCCTGACTGTTTCCCAAAAAAATGTAACCCTTTACTGCACCCCTAAATGCATTCACTATAAAGATTTTCAGTATAAAATTTGTATACATGGGCATTCAATATAAAAAATTCGATATAAACACTATACCCATGTGAATGACAGCCTGAAGAGTCAGAAATGCACAAAGTCACTCACTATTCCTCCAGTACCCAGGAGGACCAGTGACTGACACATATGCAGAAAGATATTCTCTCAGACAGTCATTGAAAGCTTATCCAGTGAAAGTCTTTATGGTTACAGGTGCTTCAACATTGGTCATGGACCCAAATGCCTCGATGGAAGACGTTGACTGATGCCGAGAAACCACTGTGCTGATGTCATTAGTGACACCACGACATAGCCACGTTAGTCACAAAGCACACTCGCCATGCACAATGTTACACAAACACACACATGAATACATGAAGAACATGCTTACAGAGTTCTGTAGATAGAGGACAGATACATAGACATACTTCCAAAAGCTTTTATTATTTTTCTCATTAGCCAAAAGCAGAAACGCTGAACGCAAGGCAACAAAGAGATGCAGAGCAAGCTTGCAGAGGCTTAAGGCAATTAACCTTATGGAACTAGAGGATCACATAAGGAACCTAGATGGGCCAAATATGACTAACCTAGGGAAAACATAGCATGGTATAGATATGTAGTAATCACCGTATTAGCATAACGAGGATCACATAAGGCCACAAAACGCAGGGCGAGAGACGAGGAGAAGCAGAGTCTAGCTGCACAGAACAAGAAGACTAGGGCTCACAGCCAAAGTCAGGGACAAGCAGCACATTCCAAACTTAAAACGATTAGGGGCCATCTGCAGAAAAACTGAATAAATCCTCATAAATTGCAGACATGAGGAGCTTGATTTCATGGTCCTCAATCACGTGATGCAGCCGAGCTAGACAATGGTTATTCACCCATGGTGGGATGATGAACAGTTCTCAGCAACAAAGACATGAAGTGACACATGAACTTGTCCACAATGTTGCAATGTAGAGAGCACTCTCACAGGCAAAAGTGGTACTGCTAACAGATACATCGGGAACACATGGTCATTCTCATCACCTTGAAGAGGTGCACTGAGAGCTGAGGACAGAGCTGGGTCCCAGGCCTGGGAGACCAGTTCCAGCCAATCAGGGGACAGAAATCCGGGGGTGTATGGCAGAGGGTAAGGGCTAATAGTAATCCTGAAACCCTGCAACAATGTAATAAATAGTTTCTTGGGAAGGGGGCAGGCCAGCCACCTGACATGAGAGGGCCAATTAACTAAGATTCATATGGGCAATCTATATGGTATACCACTCCGATAACACAACCAGAAAGTGGGATAAGTTTAACGGAAGAGGGCCCATGTTGTGACGTTACTTTGCAACAAAAAGGCTTGACACGGATTCGGGAGCGGTGACACCAGAGATTTTTTAATGTCCTGTATGGTCCCTATCGGTTTTTGTAATAAACAACAGTCTAACCTGCCATCGGCTGAATCCTCTGTTTGTTCTGGGGGAAGTTTTGTTGGGCCCTGGGAGTTGAATGGGTAAGCAGATAGTTACCCCCCGACCTCTGGCATACCATATCACACCAACCAGTTGGTAGCACCCATTCAGCATAAGCCGCCTCTTCCGCTGCAGCGCCAGGAGGGCTGCAAGGCACCTCTGGGAAATCGAGTCCGATGGGGTGTGCACCCCAGTACAAAGGCTGTCAGGAGCCAGCAAGGAAATCTCCTGCCTGTGGTCTGTGAGGATTCCAGCAGAGGAGAAGAGTGTTGTGGCAGTTTTGGGGGAGCCAGTAGCCGAACTGCATCAGCGGATCATGTAGCGTAAGTATTGGCTCAGCCACACAGCAAATAAGGAAAGTGGGAAAGTAATGGTGGGTGCAGGGTGATACTGAGTATTGTTGAGTATCTTTGGAGTATTGTTGAGTATTGTCTAGTAGTGTCGAGTATTGTGAAGCATAGTAGGGAAAGGAGAGGAGGTAGATGTCATTTCTGTGGGTAGGGAACATTCGGTCTTGAGGGAAACGTTTCTGGTGAATAGCTTAGACTATTGACTTAAGCGCATGAATGACAGAAATTATGTGAATATTGTATTCCCTGTGAATTGGGCATTTTAGCTCGGGTCACGGATGATGTTGTCTCTGTGTAAAGGCTTAGCAAATGGAGCTGGCCTAGATTGCGGAAGGTGTTCTTCTGGTAAAATCTCAAGGAGGGATTTTATCTGCAAGGTGATGTTGTAGGTACAGATCGAACAAGAGAAATATTGGTATCCCTTGTTACGAGGCAGGAAGACAGCTTTGGGTTCATGTTGGGGTTGTGTAAATGTTTGTGCAACATGAAATTAGCACTGTGAGCGTTGTAAGTGATCTCTAGCACTCCCTTGTTTAGTGAAGAGGTGACGCCACCTATCAGGTCTGTGCATAGGCCTTGGAGAGGATGAGGAGTTATAGAAGTTGGTGTTGAGAAACTTAAAATTGACAGAGTAGGCTGTCCGGTGGCGGTGCATGGAAGGCGCATGCGCAAGATTAGTGGGTGTGTCTGAGGAGGCAGAGGGTTGCAGAAGGGTGGTGCGAGGAGCATGCCTGACAGATTGTTTTGGAGCCAGAGAGGCTCGAGAAGATTTGTTGAGAACTGGTATTTGTGACATTCATAAATCCGAGTTCAAAGTATTCATTGTGCTTGTGTAATAACGAAGTGTCAAAAGCCTTGACTTGAAGTAAAGTAAGAATAAAAGTAATGTATCAAGGGAAATGCGGGGGGATACACCCCTACAGCACCTATGTAAAGCCCTTCCGCAATATAAGGAAAACATTTGTAAATATGGCACTGAATGGACGAAAAGCACAGAAGGTAAATTAACTAAGCCATGGCCGCAATGCAGAGGTTTTTCCAAAAATGTGCCACAACCATTACAGGCATACATACAGGACACCTATAAGGGGAAGAAGTTGGCCAATCGTATGGGGATATTTGAGCTCTGCAAAATGTTCCAGGAGGATGAGGGGGAAGTAGCGAGGTGTCAACCGATGCTTAGCCAGCAGGAGGCACCAGGGCCAGTGCCATCGGCCCCTGCCCTCCCACCTCCTCCTGAGAACAAGAAAGAAGGGGCTGCAGCAGTAGCGTAGGGGTTATACCCTATACGGGAGCTAACAGCAGTGGAGGAGTACACAAATCCAATATTCCAACCTCCACCATATACCAAGGAGGAGGGACAGAAAGGGATCAGACAGACAGACGGTGGGAAGGGAGCATGCAGCGAGACCCAGACGAGCTCCAAGGAGGGGCTGGAGGGAATAGCATCGAACTAATGGGTAGGAGGACAGATACTTCTGAAATTGGATGGAAAGACAATAGGAGAATCAGCAGGGGTGACTAAAGAAATGGAGGTTCATAAGGGGAGCAGCAAAGCACAAGACTGGGTGAAGATCATTGAAGAAGTAGAAAGACAGGAGAAAGCAAAAGAGGAGGGTCGTGAGACAGCGCGACGAGACAAGCAAAGGGAAAAGGAGAAAGAACGGGACCAGCGAGAGATTAGGAGGAGGAAGGAGCTCGAAGAGATAGAGCGGCGAAGGGAGGAAGATGAGAAAGAACAGCAAGTTTTAGTGAGAAGGGAACAGAGAAAGTAAAAAATAGAGCGACTCGTAAGAGAGCACAAATGCAAGGAGGAGGAGGAGCGCGCAGTGAGAGACATAAGGACAAAGTAGGGAATGGGCATAGTATACGACAAAGTGGGGGTAGGCAAACAGAGCAAGACAGCGGTAGCACACAGGACAGGACTGCCACTCCATCGGACAGGACAGGCGTGGGCTCCTCTGGGAGAATGAGTAGCAGGGACTTGATTGACTTTGAAGGGAAGCTCTGTGAAGACACAAACTCTAGGAGGTTGTGCTTAGCAGGCTATTTCGCTATGACATGGACACAAACTCAGATGGGGGCGCAAAGGGAAGTGAGGGCGAGGAAAGAGGGTGACCCAGGCATCGGTAAACGGGGAAAAGCACAAATAGAAGTGTGACACGGGAAGTAGGAAAAGACCCAGAGGGATTTAGGGGTGACAAGGACAATCGATCACAACCGTTCAGAGATGCATCACGCAGTATGGACAACCTGATCCCATACATGCAGAGATCTTCCAGGGCGAAAGAAGGGCAAAGGCATGCACTGAAATTAAAGACTCAGAGAGACCGGACGGGCAGATGAGGTTGACATGAGAGGAAAATGGGGAGATTGAGTTCACACAGTTGCCCTTACTATAAACGGGAGGGGGCGACCTCAAAACATACCATGGAACCACCTAGACAAGGAGAATTTGATGTGTGGTCTACACTTGTTAACCACAGTTGTGGGGAAATGGATATATGAAATAGAAAGGATGACAGCTGGACAGAAATGAGCAGTGGGGGACATAAAGGGGCTACTAGTGGTGCTCCTCTGGGAAGCCCCTAATGATGTATGGAGAATGGCGGGGTACCCAGGAGTAACCACCCGGGACATAGCGCACAATGGTTCACCAATTGTTAACTGCTGAGCGGCCATATGGCAAGCTCTACAGACACAGTACCCGAACACTTCAGACATTAGTTTGATTATGGCACGCAAAATGGGGTAGGCGAAGACCCCTTACACTAGATTCAGACGATTCAAGAGCGTTGGCACCTTGAAATGAGAACATGGGACAAAACAGTAGCATTATTCTACCACATATTATGCCAAGGGTTGCCAGAGCCGGTGCACAGGCAACCAAAGAAATGTGTGGGATGGTAGAAAAGCCTTGGTCAGAAATACAGCTCACTATAGTGCACTACTGTAGGTTAATGCAAGAGAATGTGAGGAAAAAGTGCGAGGAAAGAAAGCAGGAGGAGCCGAAGTTAGTTCAGAAGAAGCTATCTAAATACACCAAGGAAGGGGCAATATTGACAAGCACAGCAGGACAAGGGGCACCACAGATGCAGCATGCACCACCATCCGTGCAAGGTGGATTCATAGGGCAGGGGATGCACAGCATGTGTTTGGAGGAAGAGTGGGACCACCTATAGGACCCGGGTATGGACATCAGATGCAGAAGAATCACAAGGGATTGCCGGAGGGGTTCCGAGGATATGGGCAGCAAATACAACAGGGTGCAGAGGTTTTTCTGGGGTGTTCCAAAGGCAGGTGAGAGAGCCACCCCAATGCTGGGTGTGTGGACAGATAGGGCATATCTCAAGGGTGTGTAGAAGCAGGGGAGGGGTGCAACAGAATGCGGGAATGCAATACCAGCCGGCATAGCAGGGGCAACAGAACAAGTATTACACTCAGGACCAGACACCACAACAAGGACAGACACACCAGCCCTTGACACAGGTACCACAAATGCAAGTGCCTATGCAGCAGTAGTCGCAGACACCAAAGATACCACAGATGTAGGCTAACACACAACATGCAGAAACACCACAGCAAATCCCGCAGGTGCAGAACAGCAAACAACCGAACGACAGGACAGTGGGAAGCGCAGACTCCATGGCAACCACTCCCATTAGGAAACTGGGGTGGGTGACTTTATTGGGGGGAAACCCATTCCTGGGGAATTCAATGGCATAATACCCTCAATAGGACGGCCCACAGACAGACTTGATGTGTTCCATTCTATTGATTACACCCAACCCTGAAGAGGAACCATGCATAGGGGTGAAAATAGGTGACAGGACTGTTTCCTTTCTTGTAGATCCAGGGGCGACCAAATCCTGCATCCGGCAAGGGAAATATAGAATGTCAAGCGATGCCATGAATGCTCAAGGATTCTCTGGGGTGACGGAAGTGGTTTCTTTTACAGACAACATTGCACTTTCTATGGGGGAGCACAATCTATCTTTGCCCTTGCTCTATTCTCGACAGACACCTGTAAATATACTGTGGAGAGACATCATGAGCAACTTAACATGACCATTTCATTCACTGACAAGGGGATAGTGTGCCCCACAGGGATACACCTTCTAAATGTGAGGGAAATCGTTCAAGCTTATTGTGAACAAAGGCTACAGGCGGGGGTGCCAGTGGACAAGGAGCTGTTCCAATATGGGACTGAAATAATAATAGCATGGTTCCCATGGATTCAGGGGAAAATGAATTAGTATTCAGGCCAGAGATACCATTAGATGGGAAAATAGGGACGATAGTGGCACTAGAATTAGAGGCAGTGATCGGGATGGACGAGTGGATAGTAGTGCACGGGACAGATGAAACAGGGAGACCATGGAGAGCAGTGATCACCATAGCTGAAGGGTACAGGTTGACTACAGTCACAGACAAAGAACTATTCAAAGGCAACAGATCAGATCATGAGATGGTGTTGGAAATAAGCATCACATATTGGGTGAGAATACATTACTGAGAGGCACCACAGAGAATGGCGATGGCGCTGAAAGCACCGCCGAACTTTCTCGAGGAGGATTTGGCAAAAGGCCCCAGCATCTTATGGACCACAAGTCCCTATGATGTGAGGCTTATGAAGGGGATAGGTTAAGTGAAGATAAAACTAAAGCCATGAGCCATTCTGCCACAAGTTAAACAATACCCACTTTCAAGAGAGGCAGACAAAGGTATCTATGAGACTATTGCAGTACTAGTGAAGCAGCGCATCGTAGTGCCATCAGAATTGCCATGCATATTGATGGGTCTTCAACAATTGACCAAACGACTGGGGAAAGACATAGTGGGACAGCATTCATGAGACTGAGAGAGGACGGGATATGCGAGGTAGTGATGAGCGCACGCCTGCCATCACATTACTCAGCACAAGCAGAAGAATTAGTGGCCTTAATATTGGCATTGGATCACAGCAGGAAGAAGGAAGTGATAATTCATTCAGATTCAGCCCACGTGACATCCACCGTGCATTCTGAGCTGTCACGTTGGATGAGGAGGGGCTTCAGACGTGCTGATGGGTCACTGGTGCAGCACACACTCCTATTAGGCAGATTGGTAGAGGTCGTAGATCTCCCGGAGTGAATAGCAATAGTAAAATGCCAAGCACACACAAAAGGGGTGGATCATATCTCCAAGAGAGATGAAGCAGCAGACACAGAGGCAAAATGCACTGCCTACTTTGGGGACATTTTGGAAATGGAGGCTTTGTCACACGTGGACGATTATGCAAGAACTATGATACTAAGGGGGTAATTCATAGAATTCAGCGCACAAGTGGCGCACGCGGCTGGCGCACAGTGTGCGCGTGCAAATCCCTGCGCCAGCCGCGTGCGCTGAAATCCATTTCCGCGCACAGCGTATTCATGGATTCCAGCCACCAAAACCAGCCGTGGCGCACAGTGGCGCAGCGACCCTGCAGCAGCGCCAGTTACGCCCCCAAGAACGCCTTCCGCGCAGGGAAAAGCCATCAACATACCCAATCCAGCGCAAAGGGCTGCGCTAATCCTGTACCAGCA
This sequence comes from Ambystoma mexicanum, assembly GCF_040938575.1. Lineage (NCBI taxonomy): Eukaryota > Metazoa > Chordata > Amphibia > Caudata > Ambystomatidae > Ambystoma > Ambystoma mexicanum. The sequence continues at coordinate 462,545,293 of NC_090930.1, read as the reverse complement.
CAGCAAGCGGGCTACGTTTATCACTGGGGTGCGCGGGAAGTACCTCACACGATTGGCCCCGTGCGAGCAGGGTACGCGTATTTCAGGGGTGCGCGGGAAGTTCCACACGCGAATAGCCTGGCCGCGTGTATTTCAGGGGTGCGCGGGAAGTTTTACACGCGAATAGCCTGGGCGCGTGTATTTCAGGGGTGCGCGGGAAGTTCCACACGCGAATAGCCTGGGCTCGTGTATTTCAGGGGTGCGCGGGAAGTTCCACACGCGAATAGCCTGGGCACGTGTATTTCAGGGGTGCGCGGGAAGTTTCACACGCGATTGGGCTGCGTGCGGGTATTAGAGGTGCGCGCAAAGTTTTACACGCGATTGGGCTGCGTGCGGGTATTACAGGGGTGGGCACGAAGTTTTACACGCGATTTCAGCAGGGTACGTGTATTTCAGGGGTGCCAGGGAGTCCTACATGTGATTTACCAGTGTGGGTCCTCCCAGGTGTTCCCTGTACACCCTCCACGGCCCCTGCAGGCAGCCCACACCACAGGGGACTACCCTGCATCCCTGGTCATGTCCCGCAGGCAGCCCACCCAACATGGGCATGCCCCCCAGCAAAGGCACATGTCTCCTTGCACCAATGATCACCAACTCATGTCCCCTTGCACCCCCACCCCCAGCATTGCGGGGCACCTGTCAGCAGGCCCCCACCCATGTCCAACTCATGTCCCCTTGCACCCCCACCCCCCAGCACTGTGGGGCACCTGCCAGCAGGCCCCCACCCATGTCCAACTCATGTCCCCCACCACCCCCAACCCCCAGCACTGTGGGGCACCTGCCAGCAGGCCCCCACCCATGTCCAACTCATGTCCCCCACCACCCCCACCCCCCAGCACTGTGGGGCACCTGCCAGCAGGCCCCCACCCATGTCCAACTCATGTCCCCAACCGCCCCCACCTCCCAGCACTGTGGGGCACCTGCCAGCAGGCCCCCACCCATGTCCAACTCATGTCCCCCACCACACCCACCCCCCAGCACTGTGGGGCACCTGCCAGCAGGCCCCCACCCATGTCCAACTCATGTCCCCCACCACCCCCACCCCCCAGCACTGTGGGGCACCCTCCACCAGGCCCTCGCCCATGTCCCATCCATGCCCCCCTGCACCTGGGTTCCAACAATACCCAATCATGTCCGTAATGGCCATCCTCCCCTGCCAAAAGGCCCAACCAACTATCACATCCACCCACATATCAAAGGCAATTACATGTTTGTTACACACCCAATGTAAATAATGCAAATGAACACATGTCTGTCACACACAATGGCTGCAAGTGAATGTTAAAACACCCAACATGACATGCATGAAAGTAATGAGATGATACGACACATTGAAGGATGAAAATAAAAATGTATTGAAAATCAACTAGAATGGAAATGAAATTAGAAAAACCACAAAGCAAAACAACAAAAAGAAGATGAATGTCCAAGACAAAAATCCAAAAAATCAAAAAATCCATAGAAGAACTATTTACAAGACAATCCCGGGTCCATGAGCCCAACCAAATGAAACCTAACTATGTCAACTAACTAAAAACTGAACTATATACAAAAAAGTGGCGCATTGTCCAATCACAACCAAATAATAAAAAAAATAATTTAAAGGAAACCTACCACTAACTATATAACTATATACAATGGCAGCGGGCAAGTCCTGCGGCTCACTCTGTGATGTTGCCGGCCAGGGCATCATCGAACTCCATGTCGATGTCCTGGAGGCGGGACTCTGTCCTGGCCCCGAGGTCTCACAGGGATAACCCCATGTTCACCTCAAACTCCCTGCGAGCTTCCTCGAGGCACTCAGCCCGCCTCAACGCCCGACGCACGGAGAACTCCACCCTGACCATGGTGAGCCGCTCCTCTTCCGCCCGCTGCCGCTCCGCACCTATCCGCTGGACCAACTGCTCCCACACGGAAGACACTACCATCCCAGGGTTCTCCTGCCCTCCGGCCGATGCCTGCCCCTCTGATCTTGATGGCCCCGAGCCATGATGCCTCCCACGTCGAGCCTGCTGCTGCCTCCGACGCCACTGCCTCTGCCAGCACGATGGCATCCAGGATGATGGAAACCACCGACGCCGTCGTGCACGTGCCCTGCCCGATGATGCCGTCACATCCTCCATCTGCTGGGGTCCAGTTGCTGTGTTGTCCACCCCTGCTGGACCTCTGACTCCCGACTGTGGCAGGGATGGGATCCCCACCGAGCTGGCTGCATTGGTCGGGGCAGGTCCACAGGGGGCCCTGGTGGCATCTGGGCCGGAAGACGGCAAGGAGAACGACTGGCGTATAGTCTCCACAGAGGAGGAGAGGGCCGCCAGATTGGCCGACACATGCAGGAAACCCCCGAACATGGCCGATCCCAATTGGGCCACGTCGGCACGGTGCTCTTCGTGATGACGTGCGTGCTCCTCCTGGGAAGCACGCACGGCATCACGAATCACAGCCGTGCGCATCGCAACCCCAATCAGGACCTTCTCCACACGGCCAGGGGTCCCCTCGTCCACAGGTGGAGGGGAGTCAGATGACATGGACATCCCCTCTACCTGCGGATGGGCCTGGGACGGGGCATCCCTGCTGGTGCAAGGTGGTGCACCCACAGGTTCAGGGACAGCGACATGCACAGGCCCCTCCATGGTGACCTGTGCTGCCTCCTGCCCCTGGACTGCACCACTTGCATCAGCAGGGATGCCCCCACCAGGCCCCATGTGCGCCTCAGTGGCGGCCTCCTCCTCCTCTGTGGAAACCACCAACCTGGATGGCTCCTCGCCGTCTACCGCCGTAGCAGGCCCCTGTGGGGGCTCACCCACCCCTTCCGCTGCAGCCGTGGGGGCATCCCCGCCGCCTTGCTCCACAGTGCCGTCTCCGCCCTCTCCTTCACTAGCCGCTGCGTAGAGGGAGACATAGAACACAAGCATCAGGGTACTGTACAATGGTCCCCTAGACAGGAAGCAATAGGAGATGAGTGCCACTGTCAAAGAACACTTCCATCATGTCACACCACAACACATGTGTCAGTCGAGGCAAAACACACACAGTGACAGTCATGGTGCGTGCCATGGACATTTCAATGCATGTCCAATGGACTCTCGAATCATACAATGTAATGGGACTCACATGCATCATGGGTCATGCCTATCACATGCTCACACTTCACCTCAGTCACATCCATCTGGCCCCGTACACCACAATCACAGAGCATACAAGGATGACTAGGCTGCATCAGTGAATCTGTACATTGTCACAGACATGTGTCATGCATCCATGGCACTCACAAGTCACAGACACGCAGGTCAGGCACACAGACATGGATACCACATATGTATCTGGCATCAGCACCCATCCCTCGCCCCCACCCATGTCCAGGAACAGAGACTGCCATGCTCTCATGTGTGCAATCTGCACAGGGCTCCCCATGTCGCATTCAAACACATGCAACAACCGTGCGGTTCACACATTACAGGTCGCACATGCATTCCCATGATGTCCCTGCACACATACATGCGTACATGGCCTATGTCACACATGCAGGCAAGTATCAGACAACCAGCACACTGCAACATGCCCTGTCTCACACAGCAATGCTTGGCCACTTACCGCTCAACTCCAGACGGGTCTCCCTCTCAAGGACCTGGGCGTGGAGCGCTGGGTGTGCGCGTTCCAGGACCCTCAACTGGATGGAACTCATGCGGCCCCGGCCCCCCTCCACGAGGCGCCGGGCCTTCATGAGGGTCCTGGACCTCAAGTCCTCCCAGCGCTTCGTGACCTTCTGGATGGTGCGGGTTGCCACCCCCTCCGCGTTGATGGCAACCACACAGTCGGCCCAGATCCTATCCCGTCCTTCCCTGTTGGCGCGCGACGATCCGAAGAGGGCATCATACTGCCCCAGGACTTGCTCCACCAGGACACCAACTTCGGTGGCAGTGAAGCTGGTGCCCCTCTGCCCCTCTGGCCGGGGGTTGCCACTGGTGCCAGATGTTGATGTGCCCGACATGGCAACCCCAGGGGCAGGAGTCGGTGGGCAACTGGGTCCTGGGGCTGGGCTGTGGAGCGATGTTATCCGAGTCGGGAGTCTTCTGTTCCAGCAGGGGTGGACACAGCAACTGGACACCTGCAGATGGCTGATGTGCAGGCACCAAATGCCAGGGCACGGTGGCAGCAGGCAGGCAGGCAGCAGCAGATGGCATGTGGGAGGCTGCTCGGGGCACTGGGGGGCAGTAATTCGGCCTTCTGGGCAGGAGCGTGGTCTTCCGTGTGTTTTCGCGTGGCCAGCTTGATACGGAGTGATTTGGCACGTGAAAATCCTGCACGTCAGCGTAAAAATCGAGGAAAGGCCCTTAGCGCGTAAGCGCGTCAGCACGCGTACGCGATTTCATTGGACCAAAGGCCCTTACAGCGTAAGCGCGTCTGTGACATTTTGCGCACGGGCGTTGCCCTGGCAGGGCTTGGAGATCCCGCGTGCCTTTATGTTCTGTACGTGCTTTTCGTGCGGTGCGTGTGTTTTCCATCCGTTGGGGTTCACACGCTATTACTTCACAGCGGGTGTTGGCTACGCGTTCTTCTACACGCAAGGCAGACGGTGAGTGGTACCCCGCTCCCCCAGGCCCGATCGCGTGAGAAACTTCACGCGAACCCCTGAAATACACGTAGCCCGCTCCCCCAGGCCCGATCGCGTGAGAAACTTCACGCGAACCCCTGAAATACACGTAGCACGCTCCCCCAGGCCCGATCGCGTGAGAAACTTCACGCGAACCCCTGAAATACACGTAGCACGCTCCCCCAGGCCCGATCGCGTGAGAAACTTCACGCGAACCCCTGAAATACACGTAGCCCGCTCCCCCAGGCCCGATCGCGTGAGAAACTTCACGCGAACCCCTGAAATACACGTAGCACGCTCCCCCAGGCCCGATCGCGTGAGAAACTTCACGCGAACCCCTGAAATACACGTAGCCCGCTCCCCCAGGCCCGATCGCGTGAGAAACTTCACGCGAACCCCTGAAATACACGTAGCACACTCCCCCAGGCCCGATCGCGTGAGAAACTTCACGCGAACCCCTGAAATACACGTAGCCCGCTCCCCCAGGCCCGATCGCGTGAGAAAGTTCACGCGAACCCCTGAAATACACGTAGCCCGCTCCCCCAGGCCCAATCGCGTGAGAAACTTCACGCGAACCCCTGAAATACACGTAGCCCGCTCCCCCAGGCCCAATCACGTGAGAAAGTTCACGCGCACCCCCGGAATACACGTACCCCGCTCAATCGCGTGTGTAACTTCCCGCGCAACACCGAAATACACGTGCCCCGTTCACACAGGCACTATTGCTGTATGTTGCCACTTTTGTAATGCGCAGGGACGCTACCGCCTGCCTTCGTGTTGCGGACGTGTTTGGGCTTGTGCGTGTCTTTCGCTGTGCGTGGCTTTGCCCTATTCGATTCCATGAATATGTGTGGTTCGGGTGCGTGTGGGCGTTCCGTCTGCTTCCCTGCAGTACATCCCCAGTTACGCCCTTGTTTTCGCGAGTTGTTCCCCATTCCGCGCGTTCCGCCCCGTGTTCCGCCCACTTTCTAGTGTATGCGCAGAGGTTGTGCGCTTTCACTGTGCGCGTCGCGCACGTCTTTCGGGATGATGCAGTGACGTGTGCGCCATGCACGGGTTTGGCGCACATCCCGAGGAAGACACGCGCAGGGACTTCCATGAATCGCACGCGTGCGCGTGGGCCTCTTTTTTTCCGCTTGCACCTGCTTGCGCCTGTTTGCGCGTAAATTTTCGGCGCACGTTTGTTCCATGAATCGGCCCCTAAGTGTGATGTGGTAACACTTAAGGATATTGAGTTCAAGAAATGAAAGATTATTTATTGTAAAATTGTCTTTAATACAATTGTATCAATTACACCTCATGCATATAATTATAAACACTTTTTTTTATAAAGCATTTTTTATTGTTTTATAACATAGTCAAAACAACCACAAAAAGAAAAAAAAAGCAATCAAGGACCAGCATGTTCAATCTTAAATTAACATTAACACTTGTATCACCGGTTACTAAGATCATTTCCCATGACCTTCTGTGTATTTGTTCAGGTTTTCATCACCATTGTTGGTGAGCATTAGGGCCCACCCTCTTCCCACCTCCCCCATATTTTAGAGGCTTTGGTAGGGCAGCCTCTTGCATTATATATCCGGCGTTCAATCATAGCACATGTGTCCATGTCCATTACCCACTGTTCCAGCGTCGGGGACTCTGGCACTCCCCATTTTTGTGTTTTGTGCGATGTTGCGCTTCATTAGGCCCGCTGCTGTGTTCAGTAGCAGCTTTTCCCATTTATTGAGATCGCTCTCGTCTGTACTCCCAGGATTAGGACCCTTGGATCCAGTTCTACAGTGTGAGTGAGTATCCTGGTCAGTTCCTTACAGCAAGCGTCCCCGAAAGCGCGAATGCGGGGACATGACCATAGCATATGAAAGAAGGTTCCCTCCTCCTCTCCACACCGGAGACATTTTGGGTCCAGCGGTGCAATGCAGTTCTAGGGTAGTACACACTGTGCAAGATTTTGAGTTGCACCACTTCCCAGGGGTGCATTAGTACCTGGATCCAGTCCTCTGGGTCTATCTCTCCTACATCTCTTTCCCATTTGATTTTTAGCTTCGTCAGTTCAGGAGTAGCGAAGGATGTGATGGCGTTATAGAGGATGGATGTGCATTTGGTGGGGATGTACGCTGGTAGTATGTTGCGTTCTGTCGGTGTATAGTCCGGGACAGTGGCCCCTGCAGGAATATGGGTCAGTTGCATGTAGTGGTACCGTTCAGTGTCTGGGAGTTGGAATTTAAATTGCATGTCTTCGAATGAGGTTAGTTTCCCGTCTTTCAGGATGTCTTCTACTTTCAGAATCCCAGCCCTCACCCAGCGTGGCCATGGTTCAAGTTTCTCGATTTCCTTTAAGTTGCTGTTTTGCCATAGTGGTTGTGCCACGGTTATTTTGTTTTTCCACCCTACAAACACGTGTGCTTATCTCCAAATAGTAGTGGTATGTGTCATAGTTTTCGGCGGAGGTGGTCTCTGGGGGGATTGGTATAGTAAATGTAATGGGTCAGTGTCCTGCATGGCCTCCATCTCGGCCCTGATATGGGGTAGTACCCGGTCCCCGTGAAGCAGGTCGTTGACCACCGTGAGTTGTGAGGCCCAGTAATAGGTTTGGAGGTGGCGCACCCCTATCCCGCCCTCCCAGATAGACCTTTGAAGTGTGGTCAGTGCCATGCGTGATGATTGGCCTCCACCCCATATAAGTTCCCTAAGGAGGGTTTCCACCCGGTCAAATTCAGAGTTTGGAATCTTAAGTGGGGCATTCTGAAGGACATAGAGGCATCTTGGAAGGGCCATCATTTTAAAAAGTGTGGCTCTACCCATGAGGGTTAGGGGGAGAAGTTTCCAGTGGTGAACATCATTGACGAACCGGTCAATGATCGGTTGAAGATTGTGCATTGCATAGCTGGTAAGGTCTGCTGTTATCCAGATCCCTAGGTACCGGAAGCCGTGTTGCTCTGTTCGGGATGGGCAATCCTGTGGGTTGACCTGCCCTCCACCCTTCACCGGGAAGAAAACTGATTTCTTCCAATTGATTCTCAATCCACTAAGCTCCCCGTAACGGATGAGTATCTGAGCTACTATAGGGCAGGTCCGGGCTGGTTCCCCCAAGTATACCAGGAGATCGTCTGCATACACGGAGGTTCGGTCTTCATGGCTCTCTGGCCATCTAAATCCCGTCCAGGCTGCACTCTGGCGGAGCCATAGGGCGAGTGGTTCAATCGTGAGGGTGAAGAAGAGGTGGTAGAAGGGGCATCCCTGTCGCGTTCCCCTGCCCAAATGAAAGGATCGGAAGGTCCACCAGTTCACCTTGACCTCTGCCTGGATATTTGGTTATAACAGTTTTACCCATCCCAGGAAACCGTCTCCAAACCCCATGCGTTTCATGATCTCCCAAAGGCTATCCCATCGGAACCGAGTCAAAGGCCTTTTCTAAATCAATTGCCAAGAGGGCAAGTGGAGTGTCAATGATGGGAGCCTGTTCTAATGCCAGGTGAAGTCGACGCAGATTAATTCGAGTTGACTTGTGTGGCATAAAGCCACATTGGTCCGGGTGTATCAGTGTCAGCAACTGGTTGCAGCCGGTTGGCTAGGAGCTTGGCCAGGATCTTGGCTTTGCCATTAATTAACGAGATCGGCCTGTAAGAGGCACATCTCTCCTGGGGTTTGCCGGGTTTAGGGATAACCACAATAGTAGCCTTGCACAGGTCCGGTGGGAGGGTACCCTGTTCACGGGCGCTTAGTAGCATTTTGTGGAGGGGGACGCTATGTTATTCCCACCTAGTTTTTGCCAAGTTTCGACCAGGAACCCGTTAAGGCCCAGTGTTTTCCCTGTTTGCAGTTGTGCTAGGACTTCAACTATTTCGGCTTCTGAGAGGTCAGAGTCCAGTGTCGCCCTCTGTTGTGCTGACAGAGTTGGCAGTGTTATATCGTTTAGCAGGGCTGGGTCCAGTGACGAGGTCGGGGCCTGGTATAGTGCGTCGTAGAATTGGGCATAGGCTTCCGCTATCTCGCTGTCCGATTGGCACCTGTCACCCCGTGGGGTGACGATCTCCCAGACACAGCGTTGTCCCTCATCCCTCCTCTCTAGCCAGGCTAACATTTTGCCAGCTTTGTCCCCAAGCTCGTATATTCTTGCTCTGGATTCCCAGTGGACTTGTTTGGCATTATCTAGCATTCAGTTTTGGAGGCGCTCAGTGGCTCGTTTGAGGGACACTTGGGTCTTAGGGGTTGGGTCAAGGATGTGTTTGTTCTTCCATTGGGTTAACTCCCCTTCTGCCTCTATTATCTTCCGGAGTCTCTCTTTCTTTTTGTTCGCTATCCAGGAGATTATTTCTCCCCGCAGCACGGTGTTATAGGCCTCCCATATTACTAATGGGTGTCTTCCCCAATGTCGTTAATCTCGAAGTATTCGGTGGAGACTTCAGTAAGGCGGTCCACTAGCTCGGGGAAGCCAAGATAGTAATTATTCAGTCTCCACATTTTAGGGGGGGTTATCCCTTGCAACTGCATTTCCACCAACAGGGGTGAGTGGTCCGAGACTTCCCGGGGGAGTAAGTCTGCCGACATTACTCTAAATAGGACTATGTGTGGAAGGAAGAGATAGTCAAGCCTGGAGAGGGAGCCGTGGGCTCCCGAGTGGAATGAATAACCTCTAGTTCCCAGGTGTAGTTCCCGCCACACGTCGCAGAGACCTAAGGCAGATGCAAAGTTAAATAGCCTTGTGGGGGTATTTGGGTTGCGTTGTCTGAGATGGGTGCGGTCAATTACATTGCACATGACATCGTTAAAGTCACCACCCAGAAACTACTTATCATGTTGATGTTTGCCCATGAGGGTAGTCAGTTCATCTAACAGTTCCTGCCCCAGTCCGGGTGGGGAGTATATTGAGACAAAAGCAAATTTCTCACCCAAAGCGTTCCTAGGATTAACACATAGCGACCCCGAGGGTCCTGTTCTAAATACTACAGGGCAAATGGGATGCATTTATGTATGAGAATAAGAGTGCCCCTGGATCCCATTGTGTATCGCGCATGAGAGGCGGCCCTGTAATTGGTTCACTGGAAGAGAGTACAGTGTGATCCCGCTAGATGTATTTCAGTTAGCAGTGCCACGTCGGGGGAGTGTCTACTGAGTAATTGCTTAACCAGGTGTCTTTTGATCGCAGAGCCCATCCCGTTTACATTCCAGGTGAGAACTTGAGGGACTTGGGGCGTTCAGTCAATAGCGACTGGGATTGTGCGGGTGCCATCTAGCATACTTGTTAGAGGGTTGGGCGGTTGTCTTGCCGGGGTAAGATCCCTGTATATGGTGATGTAATGTAGCACATGCCAAGAATGGTGAATGGATTGCTGTCTGAAAATGATGTGGCCCCAACTAACCAAAAGCCATAACAACCCCTGAAAACTGCAAGGGTGCATTGGTCCTAGGGCAACAAAAAACTCCTCCAAACTAACCACTCCCTTTCCCTCCCCATACTCCACCCCAACACGAAGTACCTGTCGCCCAAACATCGCTGACACTCAAAAGAAGTAGGGTGTCAACTTAACAGTCATTGATTGAATTAAACTAAAGAAGTTGGGGGCTTCCTCAGACGCGAGGGTAGTAAGCCTCCGCTTGCCGCATTGTAAGTGTGTGGAACGCCTTATGTAAGTTACTGGGACATATTGCTGCGTAGTCCATAGAATGGTTTCGTACCTGCTGGTAGGTTCTGGGTCTTCAGTGGGGATCAAGGTGGGAGTCCGTCCCCAACATCTGCCGGTTGGTCGGTAGTGGTGGCTGGTCCGGCACTTGACACTGGTTCGCTGGTGATCTGGGGTTTCTGCCCCTGTTACCCCAAGGTGCCGACCATTCCCCTTGCTTCTTTAGGGTCGTTAAAGTGGACCGTTGTGCCTTTATGGAATATTTTCAGCTGAGCAGGAAAAGCAGGCCATATTTAACTCCTAATGTTTGAAGTTGTCTTTTGAGCTTTTCAAAGGATTGTCTCGCTTTCTGTACCTCCCTCGTATAGTCGGGGAAGAAGGCTATACTGGATCCGTTGAAGGTGATTGTGCCTTTGGTTCGTGCCAGCTGTAAGAGTGCATATCACAGTTCATGGGGGAGCGCCTGGCACTGGTCTACCTGTAGGCATGCAATGTGATCTTTCTATGGAGAAAAATTTAGAAAAGGATTGCGATTCGAACAGGTCTGTTAGCCACTGCTCCAGGAAAAGTTCCATACATGGTCCTTCAGCATTCTCAGGGATACCGAGTATACGAACATTGTTACGTCTGGATCTCCCCTCTCCTTCTTCGACCCTAGCCTCCAGAGTCTTGAGCTTGGCTGAGACTCCCTGGAGTTGTTGTTGCACGTTATGTAGCCCATCCTCTTTGTTCGAGGTACGCTGTTCTGCTTCTGGGCAAAGATGTAATTAAAAAACGCCAGATCATCTAAATTTGGGGAGTTTATGTTGGCAATTACGGTGTGTACGTCGCAGAAGTGGACATATACCTTAGCCAAATATATGCCCTCAGCATCCAAATCCGTGCTTATATGCCTGAAGTCTAGGCTTTTGTGAATCAGTGTAAGGACACCCCCAAGCATGATGATTAACCAGAATCTTGCCGGTGTTCTCCCCATGACTTTGCAGTTATCACCTGGCTGGACTTAGGAAGATGCGTACCCTGTAGCAGGATTATTTTCTCTCCATGGCGTTGAAGGTAGGCTAAAACCTTGTGGGTTGTCGAGGCCCCAGATATTCAAGGAGAGAAGTCTAATGGTGCCCATGTGACAGAATATCAGTATTGGAAAGATGCAAACTGTGCTTGCCATCAGTGAAATACATTACCTTCTCACCAAGGAGCATTACCACTCAAATGTGGTGCTTGACCAGCTCTGTTCCTAGAATCTGCTGACTAAGAAATCTACTGACTGATTTTTCCCCACCGTGCCTGCCCTGTCCCACACTGGTGCCCCAATGTACCAGGAGCAATCTCCCAAAATAATACCCATGTAAACCATAACATAATCCCAACTGATCACAGCAGGCGCCAGTTCCTGGCCAGCTCACATATCCACTGGCACCTTAAAAAATTGGAGAAGACAATCTATTTAGGAGTATGCGTTCCACACTTGTTCCGACAGCAATACCAGAGCAATAGGTCAGCTGAACGTTGAGGCGAGGGAGTCAGAATTAGAGAATGTTCAGGTTGGCCAGAAACAACATAGTGCCGAATCTGTCTGCCTCTGAGGTATCTCCGGCTATTGTGTTCGAGATACGCTGTTCTGCTTCTCCAGTGCGCGCTGATAGTTTTTGTAAATCATGTCTGAGGAGGGATACATCCAGGCTTAATCCGTCCATCTTCTGCTCCATTGATGAGCGGGAATCTGCTATGGCGGCCATGACGTCTCTTAGGGAGAGTATGGGTGCAGAGTCTGTGTCTCCAGAGGGTAGCGGTTGGAGTTCAGGGGACTGTGGTGGGGGGACAGTGTACTGGTCGATCCTGTTTTGCATGGTGGGTTTCTTAGCTTTTTCCATCCCCATGCTTGCTGCCAGACCCTGCAGGCGTAATCTTGTATCGAGATTCCTGGCTTGCTGATCGAAAGGCTTATTGCGCAGGTCGAGCTCTACTTGGCAGCACTAAGTCAAAGCAGATGGGTTACCGCAGCTCCGAGGAGGGGGGGTGCAGTGTGGTTCTATCCCTGTTATCGGCCCCAGGACGGTGGTAGACCCGGTGTCGAACTTCCGTTTGCAGCTGTGGTGGCCTGCTCACTCCCTACCACTCTTGTTGGTTGGTCCGCACGGGGGGTTGGTACTCTTATGTGGGTTATGTATGCTGTTGTACACCTCGGAAGCCCAGTGTCTCTTCAGTGGAGGTTCAGTTTTACTGAAGGCGGGGATTATTAAAGTTCTACCCCCACTAGTCAGCCTTTGATCGGCGGCGGTCCTCCCTGCCGCTCTTCTAATTATTGCTGCGGTGCCAGGCCTGTCTCTCACCACTCTCGGTCGTTGGAGGTGGTAGTTGTTGTCCCGGGAGGTTGATGTTCTCTCCGTGGGTTATAAACCCTGTTGTGCCACTTCTCGCCCCTTTGTACCCCAGTGTCTTTCCAATGCTATTTAGGCTGTTCTGAGTGGGGGTAAGGGGGTTGTGGTATGGCTGTGCTCCTGGTTTAGCCCGGTGACAGTCCGCACTGCCGCACCACTGTTCGCCGCTAATATGCGTGGTTCGCCCCACGCTGCTCTTGGCGGTTGGGAGCCTATAAACACTTTTTGGTGTTACAAAGGACTGTGAGTCTGCAAACACAGCTTATTAGGGGAGATTTCTACACAGGGGTGCATTTGGGTAACCTAATGGCAATAGTGGGCTTATTTGTTGTATATTGTCTCACTCTTCGTGGCTGGAGAGTATTGCCCAGCTGCATCTGACATAGCATTTAAATCATTACATATGTATACTTTATGAAATTAACCATTAGAATAAGCTGTGCACCTCACACATCTTCTGCCTCATTATGTTATGTCATGCTTTCATGCTTTGCCAAATCACCATCATAGTAGATTCAGAGCACCTAGGCTTATCCGTGGAGTGGCAGACTGCACCCCCACAAGGGATTTCTTGATATTTTTCTGCTGGAGAAAAGAAATGAGGAAATATATACTACAAACAGGGACAGATGGATGCAGTGGGAGAAGAATATAATGTGATAGCATTGTTACATGTCAATCCTGTTAGGTTGACTATGGTTCTGCAAAAGGGAGATGGAGGATATTTCCTTAAGTGGTGTGATACTTGTTTTTTGCTTCCAAGGTACATTTGGAGAATTGTAAGTTAGTACACAATTTAATGTTGGATACAGGAGGATCTAGAGAGCTGTGTCCGGCCATCGTGGAAGTCTGGTGGATTTATTACCCAGCCATCAGTATATATTTTGTACGCCTGGTCAAACTCGAGAATGTCAATCCTGGTGATGACAAGCATGATCCAAGAGTGGCATAGTCAATAACAAAATTTCTATGAAGGTGAATATTGTTAATAAAAGAAGGTAAGAGAACAGATTGGTCAAAATAATATGGAAACATTGGAAAGCCCACAACCTTGATGTCAAAAAGGTTATTAATAGATTGTTCCATCTCATGTCATTGTAGACATTATTTCAGTTCACAGTGAGACAGTGTGATGCCTAACTTGTGAGTAGGCTCCCAAAGTATAATAATACCTATTAATCTATTAATCTAAAGTGAAAAACTATATCCTCAGCTCCAGGTGCAAGCAGAGTTGCAGAGTTGCTTAGACTCTTTGAAAGGCAGATGTGAATGTACAAAAACAAGGGAAGTAGTGCCAAGTGTCTGTCCTTCTGTGTGAAATGATGATGTGAGTATGTTTTTGGTTCGGGGCGTGGTTCTGCTTTTAGCCTTCCACAAGGCCAGGTTGTCAATGTGAGGCTGAGCATGTTGAAAACCTGCCCAAGCAAATAGGTGAACAAACACCCTGCTATTTTATGGTGAACAGGGCAGTGTGATGAATCATGGAATTCAGTCACTTCTCTCAAGAGGGGAGCCCCTAACTGTGAGATTATGGGGGTTAACCCACTATGCAACATTACCCCTAGCAGTGGCAGTAAGCTGATACCTGACAGGGAGAGACTCCCCTCTTGGGTATAGGCACTCCCGTTCCAATGAGAAACTCCCCTTTCATTGTCCTCAAACACCCCGTGCAACCTTATCATTTGATAGATAACCAAACTCCTCTTACATAAGTTCCTATGACATAATGACAAAAGAAAAGTATCAACCTGGTACTATGAAGTGTAAGAACATAGAAGTGATAAAGAATGATTGTCTGTGAAGTACTGAGATGAAGAAAAATAAGGGAGGCATAACAATTCATGCCCAAGCATAGAGAGGCTGGGAAAGACCCAAAGACGCTTCAATAAAAGAGAAGAAGTATTGTGTTCAAAATAGAGCGAGTGACCCAGGAGTTTCAAACGGGTCTGAATGAGACCAAGGTGCTGGTCTCATGACTGTCGAGGAAGGCAGAACTAAAGGGGTCCAAGGCACACCTGTGTGTGGCAGGCTTGTGGAGAGACTCAGAAGCAGAGGAACCTGCTCCTGAATGGTGGTGGCTGGAGGATGCAGGAATGAGAGATAATCCTTTGTGCCGAGGCCATGGGTATGTCGGTATCCCAAGTGGTATCGAGTGAGGAAAAACACCAAAGAAGTGAAGCTGACGTCACGAGTGGCTGTCAGGGGGAGAAGGAGACCCGGGAGAGGGGCTGTTGTCTTGAGTGGCAATATCTTAAACGGGTGAAGTGTAACCAGTGTGAAGCAAACTATGTGACCACTCCTACTCGTCCCAGTAGTACTGAAAGTAGTAAACAGATTGAAATAAACTAAGGGACCCCTCATACTTGTCCCAGTAGTAACAGAAGATATAAAAAGATTGAGAATACCTACGGGACCCATCAAGCTCATCCCAGTAGTAAAAAGAGCTATAGAGTGAGGGAAAATAACTATGGGAACCCTCATACTTGTCCCAGTGGTAACAGAAGATATAAGAAGAGTGAGAATACCTACGGGACCCCTCTCTTGCTTGATGGGACAGGCCTGTCTGACTCAGCGTAGTGTTGTGCCATTACCTTGCCTGAGCACTTTTTAACTTGCCTGTCTGCTAGTTGTCCGAATTTGGATTTTAGTGTATTAATGTCTCATAATGCAGCTGTAGAACTATCAACAGGTTGTCTTCCGACGGGGGGATTTATACTAAAAAAGGTTACAATTTCATCTCGTAGGTCTGTTTTGAACACTCATTGGGACAGTGAGTGTGTCTTAAATCTCCATGTGGCTGCCCAGGATCTATGCTGAGGAGTTCTATTATCTAGTAAAATAGGAGAATAATCTGATAGGGTTTGTGTGACACTTTCACAGCTCATTGTTTTCCCAGTTATGTCCACCGATCGCCAACCACAGGGCTAATCTAGAATAAGAGCCGTGAACCATATAGTAAACGGTGTACTCTTTACTTGTGCCACATTGTTTCTGCCACAGGTCTGTCAAGCCTAAAGTAGTCAGTGCGTTGAGTGTGGTCTGGATAGAATTCTGGTGGCTTCTACTTCCCAAGGAACCTATCAAGATGATTCTGCATTGTGGTGTTGAAACTCCCTCCTATAATGATGTAATTTCCTGCGTAACAAGCAATTGGCAAAGATGTCATTAAAAAACGCCAGATCATCTAAATTTGGGGAGTTTATGTTGGCAATTACGGTGTGTACGCCGCAGAAGTGGACATATACCTTAGCCAAATATATGCCCTCAGCTTCCAAATCTGTGCTTATATGCCTGAAGTCTAGGCTTTTGTGAATCAGTGTAAGGACACCCCCAAGCATGATGATTAACCAGAAGCTTGCCGGTGTTGTCCCCATGACTTTGCAGTTATCACCTGGCTGGACTTAGAAAGATGCGTACCCTGTAGCAGGATTATTTTCTCTCCATGGCGTTGAAGGTAGGCTAAAACCTTGTGGGTTGTCGAGGCCCCAGATATTCAAGGAGAGAAGTCTAATGGTGCCCATGTGACAGAATATCAGTATTGGAAAGATGCAAACTGTGCTTGCCATCAGTGAAATACATTACCTTCTCACCAAGGAGCATTACCACTCAAATGTGGTGCTTGACCAGCTCTCTTCCTAGAATCTGCTGACTAAGAAATCTACTGACTTATTTTTCCCCACCGTGCCTGCCCTGTCCCACACTGGTGCCCCAATTTACCAGGAGCAATCTCCCAAAATAATACCCATGTAAACCATAACATAATCCCAACTGATGACAGCAGGCGCCAGTTCCTGGCCAGCTCACATATCCACTGGCACCTTAAAAAATTAAAGACAATCTATTTAGGAGTATGCGTTCCACACTTGTTCCGACAGCAATACCAGAGCAATAGGTCAGCTGAACGTTGAGGCGAGGGAGTCAGAATTACAGAATGTTCAGGTTGGCCAGAAACAACATAGTGCCGAATCTGTCTGCCTCTGAGGTATCTCCGGCTATTGTTAAAGGGCGTCCTTGATGGTTGAACTGTTGGGATGTAGTCTGGAAAGATATCAATAGATGCAGATTGGGTCATGAGATGCCCATTTTCGCTGCCGCCTTTAGTGTTTAGTCTCTGTCTCAATAGTTGAACACTCTTGCTAATCTTGGCTGCGGCAGCAGTCTCAGTGCCAGCCTCGGTCCGGGCGCCCCATGCGCCCATATAATCTGGAAGTGTGTTGAGATCACCAGGTCATGAAGTATGGTTGGTAGGTTATTTTCCAGAAACGGTTGCAGGGGACTAGTTGTAGTAATTTCATTTGGACCCAGAACGCAGATGTTATTATGTCTAGTGGCTTTCACTGCTTTAAGAGCTCCCTCTAGCTATTTAATTCTGTCTTCTGACTTGGAGATGTGTTGCTCTGCTTCTGCCTTGCTGGAACACAGCTTCTCGATCTTGGAGCTTGACACCTCATCCTTGACAATATTCTCTGGGAGACTCAGCACGCCAGCACCAATCAGGCTGCTTGCAGCGGCTCGCTTACTTCAGCGTCAGACAGTTGCTCTTCTGGTTCAGCTTCGTATACTGCTGGTAGGTTCTTTTGATGAGTCGATCAAGCTTAGCTTGCTTTTTAAATGAGCCATATTTTCTGGCTATCTTTAGTCTGCAAGGGAGCACTGATGATTCTGAATCAGTTGAATCATGGGTGCGTGGTCTTTGGACTTGATGTTACTATCTCACGTGGTGCCAGTAGGGTCTGCGCCACCCAGCCATTAGTTTCAAATGCCGTCAGGTAAATCAAGGGCCTCTGTGGACAGGTGGTCATGTGGTGCCTCTAGATTTGTATAAGGCCCCATCAAGGGCAGCCTGTTACTCTGCCTAGTGTAGTAACCCAGCAGGAGTGCATAATATGAGATTCTACCCCCTGAAACTGCCAGAGTGGGCCCAAGATCCAGGGAGCCCATGTTGATTTGCCTAGCTGGAGCGCCGGCACTCAACACTGGTCCGGTGCATGCCACGTCACCGCCACATGTGAGAGCCTAGTTCCTCTCTGTTAATGCAGGGGCCCGCCCATCCAATTCAAGCCCCATGTAAGGTCTGTTCACTGCTGATTATGGCTTTATAAGCCAGAGATGGTGCAGGCAAAGTTAGTCCATGCTGCACCACCACTCGATTGGGCCAGGGTACAGCGAGTCTAGCATTGGTTCGCCCAATGATGGTGTTGAAGTCCGCCACAGTCCTGGGGTGTATAGCCTCGCAGCAACAGGCGGCCGTGCCCAGCTGCCTCGCTGCATCTCACCACTGCTCTGTCCCCCGCCTGGCCTCGGGACTCGGTGCACCGTTGGTTCTGGGCATGCAGTCCTGAGGGCACTTGTTGTTTCCATGCCTCCTCTGCTAATCTGGTTCTCTGCCTCGCTTGTGGTCTCTGCCACTCTCCCTGTTCATGGCCTTAGGATTGCCATCAAGGCCAGCAAGCTAGGACTCAGCACGAAGGTCGTCACTCCCGGTGGTCTCACGGTGCATGTCAACTCCAGATCCACTACTTGTCAAAACCAATTCCAACATCGAGGCCTTGTATCATTTTGGTGGTGTCTGCAGGCAAGATTAAATTATCAGCATAGTATCGTTGGGAACTGGGGTTCATTCAGCACATAGCCATCTTTTAGGCTGCTCAGCAGCCCAGTAAGATAGGGTGATTTAATAAAATATTCCTAGTCCTGTGATGAGTATAGCTGCAGTGTGCTGGACAGCAGACACCAGTGCCAAGGTGGCATACAAGACTCCTCTGAGTCGGGTGTTGCCATGTTCAGATGGGTGATGACTCAGGCTTATGTTTAAATGTGTTCTAAATTCAGGACAGGAGTGAAAGTCTTGACGCTGTGGAGAAGTGCATGCTGGTACCATGCTACCTAGGTCTTCTTGGCAATGAGTTTTTGACTAGAGCTCATGGTTAATGGTAAAGCTGAAGGATTTTGCACTGTATCAGAATTGAGGTGCAAATCTGTTGAGATTCATTTCAGTCTGCCAATCTTGGACTTGGGCATGCTTGGTGTTTTTTTGGAGAGAATTGTTTGTCCTTGTCAGATTGAGCTTCAGTTGAATGCTTGAAATCCAGGTTTGGATGAGTGACGGATGAACAGGACTTGAGTTGATGGATGCTGTTGATGCAACTGATATTAAGGTGGAGCTGTCTGCGTATTGGTGTACCCTGATGTCCGTGTTGGTGAGAGTTCCACCAGAGGATGCAGAGATTGAAACTTGTGGAACTCCAGAGGTTAGTGGACGGTGCTAAGATCTGTTGAAGCACATCTGGACAAGTTGGTCTCTGTTGGAGAGGTAGAGTGCAAACTACTGCAGAGCTGTTCCATCAAAGCCAAAGTGTGTGGTGAGTATGTTGAGGAGGACTTCCTTGTCAGTGGCATTAAAGGCAGTAGAGAGGTTGAGTAAAATGAGAAAGTAGCAGACACCGTTTGTCCTGGATGTGTAGAGCATCAATAGGGACTTTGATGGTAGCTGCCTCATGCTGCATCATGGTTGGAATCTTGAATGGTAGACCTGCAGGAGATGTGTGCTGAGTGGTCTTTTCATGCAGGAGAATGGCACAGGTATTTTCGATCACTTTGCTGATGAAAGGTTGATGTGTTAAGGGGTAATGGTTGGCCAGGTCATTGGTGGTGAATGTGGGTTACTTCAGCAGGAGGAGTATCTGTCCTATTATCACTGCATCAAGGAAGTTGCCTTGTGTGTGGGATTCTTTGATGATGTTGAGAATTGGTGTGAGTTTTTCATCTGTGTACTAAACAGAGAGGATGCCCTATGTGCTGAAAAATTCAATAAATGTGTTTCAGAAAGCGCATGCTGAGGACCAGAGAGTGTGTTCTTATTAAAATTATATCATTTTATTCTGTTACAATTTCATAAAATACATTTTTGAACAATTATAAGACACCAATTCATTTCCAATCAACATATATTTTTTGTGAACAAGTTTATTTGTGCAAATAGCACATTTTTGTGTAGACATTTCTCCTATGTGTATATCACTAACACACCATTCTACCATTCATCTTCACAATCAAAGCTAGTTTGTATAGAGACATTCTAAATAACTTTTACAGTAGTAATATTCCTACTTAGACAGTCCACCATTATGTATCAACTATAAGTATCCAAGATTATTCCAGTAGTATTCCTCTCATCATTGGATTTCCTTTTGTATAGTTTCGACTTGACATCAATTGGCCAGATTTTACAGAACCATTGGTCAACCTCTTCTTCAGGATTAGTAGAGTTATTCAAAGGCTTTATCAGTGCTTTAAACATCCATTTAGAAAAAGGATTTTTTTGCAACTTTGCAAAAAGTTCAGATTCCTGTGGTTTCCCACTGTGTCTTTCCACTAGCGTTCAGTAAGCGAGTGAAATATTTATAGCTCCACCTCAAAGGCAAAGTATTCCACTAAATAGAATTCCTTCAATACGTTTCTACCAAGCTGGGGCACACTTGCTTCCCTGCTACCGAATTTGCTCAACAGTAAATAACCTTAAAAAAGTGTTCCAGCGCTGGGACACACTTGCTTCCCCGCTGTCAAATTCACCCACCAGTATTAGACTTGAATGCTGGCTTCAAAAAGAAGGGCCTCGCCTACTCAGGAACACACGAAAACCAGCAGAGAAACAGAACCACGGCAGTCAGCTGTTACACCCTCACAATAGAAGAGACGAGAATTGTGCCTTTTTATATGGTGGGTTCACTGCCTTTGAGCATGTTGGTGTGGTCTTCTGCAATAACTGTCCTTAAATTGGTTCATCTTGATCTGGTGTGGGCTTGTATGAGTAGGGCATTTGTGGAATGTTTGGCTTGTCCACCTTTTCTGTGAAGAGGTTGTTGATGGGTTTGCATTTGTCAGTGTATTACAGTATTGCAGGTCAATGGAACCACCCCACCCTCAAACCTTTATCACCCCCATAAACATGTTCACCCATGTTCCCCAACGTCAGCTCTGTAGATTGTCAGTCTGATATTTCTTAGTGTAGTGCCTCACTGCATAATTCCAGTTGATGTTAATATGCATACATGCTGTTATTGTGTGCACCAATTGACCTGTGAAAATGTGTGAAACATCTTTCAAGTGAAAAGGCGTGAGCATCTTGCAATAGGCCAAAGGTGGTCCTTCAGGAGGCTACCATATCCATGGTAACAGGACACCATTCCCAGACTGCAACCCAAAGTGAAATTGAAATGGGTTGACAAAAAGGAAAAAAGAAAGGCACGGTACCTTAGGAAGCAAAGCATGAAATACATTATTAGAAGTCGGCCATAGCGGTAGCATGGCTTACAAAGTGCAGCATTGGTCATTACATAGCATCCAACTGTGCATACTTTGCAACGACCACCAGTGAACTTTATTGCCTATGATCCGATTTTTATATCAAAACGTACATAGCACATTAGTGTTCCCATTTCTGCTGTATGGGGATAAAGTTTTGACTTTACAAAACCAACACAAGCAACACAATAAAACAGATAAACTAAAATGAAAATAAAAACAATAAACAAGCCATTGGAGGCAAATGTATTGGACTGAATTTGGTCTGAGAAATATGTAAAATATTAAAGGATTACAAGAGGGTGAAACACGTTGTGATTAATGTAGAGGGGAACTGTTATCACTCACTCAAACATTCCATTCGACCATCCAAGCATCACGATTAGTTGCATACTGCATTGCCTATGACATCAGTCTGTTTATTTTAATTCTATAATTCTGTAATAAATACATTTTTAAAAAATAAGACCAATTCCAAAACGATAAACCTAGCTCTCACAACTGTTCCTCATGTGCAGGCCCGTGATGTATCCACTTGCCAATCCAACCCTGTGAGAGTGAAGCCCACAGAAGCACTGAGGATCTTCAACGCACCCCCATACATCACCATGCATTTGGCTCAGACAAAACCTTGTGCTTGAGAACGCATGTTCCAGCGAGTATCGCTCCGGGGAGTGGAGTGGTGCAGTTAATTTTTCTTTAGGCATATCAGCAATGGGGGAAAAAAGAACTAAGCCACCCTATATCACAACTGTCGAAGTCCCATAGACCTGAAATGCCAGCATTTGTAGTTAATGAAGACCCAACTATAATTGCACATGTTGGCTGACGTACAATTAATGAAACCCAACGTGCACTTCTATTCAGGCTTCAGAGATCCAATTTATCAGCCAGGACCCATAATCCATATTCTAGCATCAAAAAAAAGTATTAGGAGAACTTTTTTCATTTAAACCTTAACCAAAGGGAGCGTGCTTGATCCACCAATATTAACGTGAAATGTAGCTACTACTGCAGGAGTAGGTTGCCTGCACGTGTTTTATGTTTTGCATCTAAAGTTGCTTCATAGGGTTATTGCTATCATGAACATGGTAAATCTGTTAGGTTGCTCGTTCCAACACATGACCATTAATACACCACACAGACCTGTTTATATTGTTATTTCAATGCATAACTTTAGTTTCCCCTTATTTCAAAGAGAGCTCATCAAATCTGTATTGCTCCTAGTAGCTAGGCAGAGAACACTGAACCACACGTGGGCATCAGGTCATGGAGGGCAAAGCCATGTATATAGAAGTTCAAAGGGAGATTATTAATGGCCAATTTTATTTTGGGTGCGGGGGGAGATGTAGCTTTACCTAGGGCTGATGGGAGATTAGCTATTTATGGGATGAAGTGCCCCCTACTCTATATTATGACGGTATTACAAGTCAATGAAGAATTCTGTCACCAAATTGAGGTTCAATGCTGAAGGCAAAGTTCCTTTATAAGGTCACGGAACTCCAAGGCAATTTGCAATATCATTTCTACAAATGGTGGTGGGGTGGTGGTTGCTCTTTATAATACAAGGCCAAACTGCTGTTCCCTTAAAATTACTTGGTTTCGTGCATACTATTGCACAAGATCTTCCACTTGTGGATACATACACTGAATTTTCAATCTGTTCAGGTGAAATTAAAGCACTCGTATGTGGCTTGTAATGTGTTAAAAATACTCCTGTCCAATGATTTCTCCTTCTGCTCTCTACCTTTGTGAATTTTACCAGCCTCCCCTTACTGTTGTTGAACTGGTTCCTCTTTCTTACCTTCACCAATGTCTTCGTGCTTTTTTCCCTCATCCTGTTATGGGTATCAACTGTGATAGGTATTATTCCCATTAAGATACGTATCAGTCACTTCCTCAAATTTCACATAGGTATAAAGGGCGAAATCCTACCTGTTCTTCTATAATGCCTTCAGTAGGTAAGAGCGATTCACCCAGCGCTCTCTCACAGTGAGGAAATGTCTTCAACACTGCATGAAAATGCCGGGGAAACCCTCAAGGGTAAGAAAACCCAGAGACGGTGGTGAAGAAGAATCGGATGCGGACTGTCTCCTGTGGATTTCTCACGGAGGGTGTTGTTCTCCGTCACGTTGTCCGTAGTAGGCTAGGAGACTTGTAGCTATAACGAGAAGCAACAGTTAGCAAGGGGAACAGGAACAAAGTAAAGTATGGGGGGAAATAAAGTGGAAGACTCTACCCTGGAAGGCTAATCGAAGTTAGAGCAAGGTTTGCTCGAGGTCCAATGGAAGAAATGACAAAGGGAAAAACTGCTCGGTAAATGGATCCGTGTTTGGGAAGAAGGGTTGGTTGGGTATTGTAGTTTGGTATTACCTCGATCTAGCAAGTGCTGGGAAAAAGAGGGAAGGTAGGTTAAACGAGTGCAGGGATAAACAGAATGCTGGAAGGTGGCAGATAAGGTAAGGTGTTTACCTATGCGAACGGGATCTGGAGGTTGGGCAGGATCACATAGTTTGTGGGAGAGTAAGGAGAGATTCAGTGTCTCGCGGGATGAAACCTTGAGAGTGTGAAAAGGAAGGTAAATGTGTGTGTCTGTGAGGATTGCAAGTTCGTAAGGATTAAAGGTCCCTAGGAGCGATACTCACGGAGCACAGTCTCTGTTGACAGAAGCAACGCGAAGCCGTCCTGTGTTGAGAGCCGGAAATACTTTCTCTTCGAGAATGGGAGGAGTCGGTTCTCTGGTCTCCTGAACCACTTGACCAACCCCCTGTGAAATAGTGGCCATCTTGCGAGTAGGAAATTGGAGATTAGCAACGTGACGCCAGTGGCGCCATAGGGAAAGGCACCAGAGAATCCCGTGCTGACGAGGAAATGTAACACATCCTCCTCCTCGCCAACTTCACCAATCTTCTTATACTCATCAACAACCACCTCATGCTCAATCTCCTTCTCTTACTCACCTTCACCTATCTCCTACTGATGATTAACCACCTCTGCCTTCTCATTCTGACCACCCTCTTCCTGTTTTTAAACGTCCGCCACCTTAAGAGCTCTGCCATTTTAGCAACCTCTAACAGCTGTCTCTCACCACCTTAACAAACCTCCTCCTGTCCGACTGCACCAACATCGTCCTCAGCAAACACACCACATTCCACCATATCTTTGCCCTCCTCTGCCTTAGCAATCTCACCACCACCCTACTGCAATCTTCACTGATGTTCTCTTCTCTCCTTCGCCCCCTTCTGACAATCACACCTCTCCCGTTCCTGATGTTTACTACACGTGCCCTCCTCTCCTCTGATCTTGCCTTCTGCTTTCACTCCTCATTCCAACTCATAGGCTCCTGCTAATGTTAACACTCCTCTCGCTTCTTCACCCACCCTTCTCTGAAGCTAATCGCTGTGCAGTTAAGAGACTTCACCTTCATACACTTTATGAAATTTCCAACAAAACCTTTCAAACTTCACCAAGTTTTCGTTTTTTCTAGGACAACATTATGTGCCCACTAATTGAATTTTCCAGGCATTGAATTACGTGGTTATCAGTCAATTATTCTTGATTTGTGTTAGCCATGCCAAGAGCTGTAACTCAAAATAAAATTCTTCCAATTCATGCCCGCTGAAGCAAGGAAGAAGAAGTGGAGGAATATGTCTAAAAAACACTATTTATTGAAATTATTTCTTGCAAACCATTTACCTTAGTTCAAAGAAGATTGATAGAGAGCAGTGTGGCATTCACTGTGACTAGCAGGCTATGCAAAATACAACTTCTACTGTTTGTCTCTCGTGACTTCATTGGGAATGATATTTAAGTACATTGTCATGAATGGAAGTGTCTGGCTGAATCCCTTTGTCTTTTGTGTGAGCAGCACAGTATGTTCATACTAAACCAAATGTAAATAAAAATAACATTTATTAGAACTAATTAGCTTATTTTTGTGAACTTTCCCAAAAATATTTGGGGGGGTTGGAAAGGTGCAAATGGGATGCATATATCTTTGTCATGTTTTCTTTTCCACAATTTGGGCTTGAGCAGAGGTACACTTCAGCAAATGTGGTGTTTTACGCTAAATGTACTTAAGCTACTAATGTGGGGTATGCAAAACAACTGTATTTGTATTACATTCTCGAGCGTGAATTGAAGAATGAACTTCTGCACATACATATGTGTGCAATGATTTTTAGTTGCAACGAGAAGTGGCAGGAAATTTGATCAGACAAATGGATGGTACAGGTAGAAAATGTGCTACCAGTGTGGTTGGATAAAAGGAATCTTTGCATAGATGAAAAGCAGGGAACTTCATTAATTACACTGGGCTGAAAAAGTCCTTGTACATCCCTGTCCAAAACCTCTTATGTCTTCTGCATCCATTCTTCATTAACAGACTGAGAATCTGTGCTTTTATAGTGCTGCCTTCTCTCATTTAAGCCTCTCTCTACCAGTGGCGGCTGGTGAGTTTGAAAGCTGGTGGGGCGTACATTTCCCAGGGTGACTCATTGAGTGAGCGTGCACATCGCGCAAGTCCACACCACCCAACTGAGGTGTGGGGGGGATCACCCCCGCAAAATCTTTTGAAAAATCACCTCCAAAATGTGCAATTTACTGTCCAAACCTACCAAAATATGACATCTGTTCCCGACAAACATTTTTTTTAAACAACATAGCTTTGTACCTTCTTTACTAAAGATGAACCCAAACAGAGTTTGAGTGCCCTGAGCACCCAGCCCTACAAAAGACTCATGCTAGCTCACCTGACTTGTCATTCTGGAAAATTGTCTCTACAATGAACTCCTTAGCAGGCTATGGGAAAACCAAATCCTGGAAGGTGCACTGTGGAGGTTGAAGTCTGATGTTTTTAGTTTCACAATTACCCTGGACTGGTTGGATTTGTTCATGCAAGATGTTTTGGATGGTCTGTAAAGAGAAAGCGGGAGACTGATCTGAGAAAAGGTAACATAGGCTCAGAGCAGTATTAAAATGATTTCAGACATGAAGGAGAGAGTTAACTGCTTGTAACATTGAAGTTGCACCAGAATACTCTCAATGCAATGTCTAGAGAAACTACCAGCAATTGCCACCATGTGCCAGTCATCAGTATAACGCTGCAATAGATTATTTTCTATAATTATTTCGTTCTGGGGCTTTAAATGAGTGCTTTGCAGAGCTCACATTACAAAATTCATTTGCTGCAGCCCTTCAGGCCATCACTTTCACCCATGGTTCAAACAAAAACCCAAAGTGCTGGCGCGGGTCCATTTTTTTGATCAAAGAGGGTCACTTCTCTGGCCATTGTGACTCAAGCAGGTTGATGATAAGTAATTTACCATGCAGGCTGCAGCTACTAGTTTTGACCAGTGTTGCTGAGTAAATATTTTTTTTAATGCACACTTTGCACCACATTTTATCAAAAGAACTCCACAATGGGTCCTATTGAAACAGTGTCACAAAAGGAATGAATTGCCATTTGCAAGTGTGGTTACTTTCAATGTAAGCGGTGCGCGCCTGGGCCTTTACGATCTGTGACTCAAGGCCCAAATTAGCTCCCCCAGCCAACAGACAGCTCGTAAACCACTGATCAACTGACCCAGCACTGGCTTTCCTTACTCACACCAATCGGGGGCACACCTGACCATGTACAGGCTTACTAATGAAACTGCCAGTGACAATCACAGCTGCACGTTATTATTACATCTACTGCCCTTGCTCTCTGCTTTTAACCTGGGCACTGACAACACAGTTCTCGTGTTTAAGTTTACATTAAGCACCCCGTTATAGATTGCTAGCCCTCGCATTACTCTGGGCTGACCCTACTTAACAAAGGGCAACTAATTGCTTAATATGACCCTACAGACAGCTCCACATCATCAGGCCAACGTGTTTAGTAGGCCCAAAGGCCCCAAGCCCCCCCCCCCACTACCTAGGACGTGAGAGTCCAGGCCTGATGAATTCTCTTTTCAATGATACATTTGGATTTCAGTTTTTTGCTGACACATGGGGCCACGAGCTTCCCTCATGTAACGAGTGCAAATCCAGGGGCATTAAGAGTTGCCATCAATTGTCCCATTTGTTAAAAGCCTAATACTCTGTTGTTGTAATCCCATCCGCTGTGGAAACCGTACTGTGGTGACGCATTAACGCCTGCGTCCTATTCCTGTTACGGCCGTCCGTCCCTGGCTAGTGTACACAATGACACCTACAGAGACAATGACAAGCTGCGGGAAATGCGCATTGAGAATATATGTAGATTTATCCTATTTTAAATATCACAACATCAAGAAATGTTTTTGGAAAGGGCCATGCGAACGTGGGGTGGGGCTTTATGGACCATGAGTTGGCGTAAATGTCCAATTACGTTTGGCTTTCTACTTCGGAAGTAACATGGCACTGCAATGAGTGATAACTGCTGGCAAACAGCC
This sequence comes from Ambystoma mexicanum, assembly GCF_040938575.1. Lineage (NCBI taxonomy): Eukaryota > Metazoa > Chordata > Amphibia > Caudata > Ambystomatidae > Ambystoma > Ambystoma mexicanum. The sequence continues at coordinate 462,517,932 of NC_090930.1, read as the reverse complement.
TGGATGTTCATTTCCCTGATTTTAACGGGCTCCAGGGAAAGCCGTGCAGTCTTCTAAACCGCCTGTATAGACAGCGAATGGCTTTTTATCACCATCTAATTTTAACTGGGCTTCTCTGCTTCCTGGGCAAACCAGAGGCCATCAAGGTCTCTGATAATATTTTACTGTTAATATGTTTATTTAACACGAACAACAACAGTTTCCTCATTACCCGCCCCAAAATGTGACAGATAGACTTACAAACAACGCAGAGGCAGAAGCTAAGTAACAGCTGTGCAGGGCCTATAAAACGAATCATGTGGCTCACTTCTTTTGGCCCAGGAGCGTACCGCTTACTTTCAAAGTAAGCGGTGCTCGCCTGGGCCTTACTTTACCTACGGTCCGTGGCCAATGAAGGTCCCCGCTACCTGGGTTGTGGCCCTCGTCCCAGGTAGTGGAGGCCTCGGCCAGGGGCCCCAAGTTGCCTACACGGCCCCAAAAGTCAGCACTGAATGACGTGTAGCCTACACATCTTTCAGTGCTGACTGTGTTGGGGCCATGTTACATGAACCCAATGGTCAGAACTGATGGGTACTTACCGGCAATCTTCTCTGGCAATGGCTGTCTCAGCTGGGCTGGGCAGGGAAGCTCAGCTCAGCTTGTCTCGTCGATGATTCCGAACATCACCTCTGCATAGATACAGTAATGTCATTGGCTGGAAAACAGCCAATGACATTACTGTATCTATGCAGGGAGGGAATCTTTGGTGCGCTGTTTGCGCACATATTTTACTGCTGGGGCCACCCCTCAAGCGCCCCGCCAGTCTCCTAATAAAATGGTTTACGTAGAGTGTGTGGAGCTACGAGCTCTACACACTTTACTATAGGGGAAAAGAAGTGTAAAACGGGATGTGCCCCGCTGTGGAAGCCCGCCAGCGATAGTACAAGAAGTTGAACAATGTATTGTTGCCACAGCGCCCCCGCGCTGCTGGCAAACACAAAGATTCAGAAGAACTTATTCTGAATCTTTATTCTGCTTTATTCTGCTTTATTATTCTGTACATTGGCCCGAGTCCCAGTGGGGGGCCAAATGGGGGGTGCCGCCCTTCCGCCCTATGATAGCGGCCGCCACTGCTCTCTACTGAAAAAGGATCCAGCTGGGATGGGAGTTTGGCTGTCAGATTCCGTCTCTGCTGGCTAAACCCTGTCTCTTGCATTCCAACCTCTCTGGGTTAAGGCAACAGAGGTTTGTCTTGTTAGGTTGCTGGTGTATGGAATGGCTGGTGGGTCCCACCCCTGACTATGGCTTTCAGCTCCTATTTGAAACTTGGGGCTAGCTACTTCCTCCTCTTGGGCAGTCCCCTTTCTGTTTGTCCCGACCTAACCCTCCTCCTGGGGTGGACTCACTTAGCCTATCTTATCTGAATGGAAGTGGGGGCCTTGTGGGATGTATGTCTGGCTGACTGTTTAATCTGCCTTTCAACCTCATTTCACTCTCTTTCCCCTCTGTAGCTACAGAGTCCCCAGTGTCAGTGAAAGCAAATGCACTGTGCTTTGAGCTTGGGGAGAGTCTGAATTCCCTGATCCCAGGTGGTTTCTGATGCCCAGGTAAGGGCTACTTCCCTTATGGACCCTGTTCTCCTATAAACATCTCTAAAAAGTGTCAGAATAAAAACCTGCCCACAATCTATGGCTTGACTTCAAAGCTAGATTTGGTAGGCTGCCAGGCCCCATTGCCTTTTAAAGTTCAAGTCAGTCTTTTTTGAAGAATAAAACCTGAAATGATTAATAGTCAATGGAAGCACTTTCCAAAACATACTATACAATCCATTGATACAGTCTGTCCATTAATTCTCTGAGGACAGGATACAAGTACTGTAGATAAATGTTTCTTGTTATATGTAACCAAGGACCTGAATGCTTTTGATTTGTTGGGGTGATGGCCATTCCTTCAAAGCATCTCAAACTAATTGATGCTTCATGATATTTTGCATGATATACATGTCATGCTTAAGATACCCAAATATAAACATTTTGATACCTTGAGAGATGCTGTTGTTATCCCCCACCACTGTGAGCTCCCTGTGATGCTATCTATGGAGTTTGTGAAGTTCATCATTTGCAGCCCTTTAAAGACATCCCTAAGAATCACCTTGCCTTTATATGTTGGCAATGGGTTTCAGCGAGAGTGAAAGTTGGCCTTCCTAACCAGTTCTGTGAGAACATCATAGAACATAACCATGTGGGGCTATTCTGGCTACAAAAGCCAAACATTTCCTTAAAGATATCCTTGCAGAGCAATCCGTTTCCTTGCCTTTCTTTCTGAGCATACAATGTTACCAGGATTTCTCAAAGAGGAACAACCGCTATTGCCTCTAAGTAGATTTTCCAAGGAAATTGACTGAAGAACTAATAGAAAATTATGAATCGCATGTTGATTGATTAACTATAGTAGGACAGAGCTGTAGGGATACAACGACATAATCAATTGGGAACGAGAAGAGTGACAAGTGTGCTAAGCTGGAACCACATTTTAAACTCTACTAATTTCCATCTTTAGAATGTGTTGATTAATTACTTCTATTAACAGCATCAGGGAGAGAAAGTAGTAGTCAGGAGGGACAATATATGAGAATAATGATAAGTAAACAAATCTTGATCAACCTGTACATACAGTGTTTGCTTCCCAGCCATTTTCCCACATTATAAATCCCATAGATACATTCATACTAACTCTACCATTTGCCAACCACAAAGTATAAGCTTGTAAGAGGTCCAACTATTGACAACCTCAGAAACCTCTTGTTCCGAAGCACGACATTCCCATACCTCAACCAAGGACAAGTTATCATCAACCACTCTCCCGGTATCAGTACACTTTGCATCAAAGTCTCTGACAACCAAAAATGTTCTCTTAGGAAAATGCAACTACAAGGGTTCTAGCAAAATGCACACCTTTATCCTTAAAACCACCATTTCAAAGGGTCCTGCAGGTGTGTACATGTTACTGAACACTGCTCTTTGGGCATTCTTCAGTTTTGATAGTTGGTGGGGTAAATACAAAATCCCATTAAGTTGACAGGGACATGAAGGCCAAACTCCTGTAACAAGATATTGTTGAAGGTGAATAGAATGACATCAATATCAAGATTCTTTCCTAGACCTCCAATATTCCAACTAACACAATATAGTTCATCATACTTCACAGGGTATGGAAGGTCACCAATACAATAACAGGTTAGATTGAATGGGGCCACTCAAACAGTCAACACTAGCACTAGTTTAGGTGACAATAGAATCAACCCAAGGAACCCACAAGGACACTATATTACCAGAGGCTCTAAATATGAGTCCACAGTTTATACATACATACTGTACATGACCCCACACAAAATTAGGGTAGGGTAGCACTGAGTTCAGAGATGACAGCAGACCCTGGCTCTAGGAATAGAGGCTTTAGCAAAGGTGCATCTGTATCATAAACCAATTGCCAAAATCCCACCTCATACTCCAATAGCATTTTCACAAAAATAAATGTGAACTCATTTGCTGATGACGAGGCCATCAATGACTGCTAACTAGACTGCTACATGCATTAATCGTAAAAGGCTAGAATGCCATTGCCATTTCTGGGATGCTAACAGTTGCATCCAGTAGTAATGCTCACAAGAAAATAATGTGTTTTCTGCAGCAGGCAATGCATATTCTTCACACTGTAAACAGTAAAGATGGTGACTGGTAACATTGTGCTTTGATAATCTTCAAATCTCTTTTCAAACAATCAACGTTTTATTTTTGTTCTTCTAATTAGAATGCTTCTGGGCAGCAAACATTTTTTTGTTGATTTGATACTTGCATGTTTTGCTAGTGAAATATTCTACTGGCATGGGTGGTTATGAAACTCTGGGTATCTGCCTGTGCAGACATGGTACATATATCAGCAACTGGAATCAAAGATTGTTTTCCCTAGACACAGGTTTTGGAAAAGATTGCTTATTTTGCCTTAGAAATCTGATTTTCCTTTGCTAGATAGCAACTGAATGGCAAGGTGAGATATCAGAATCAATCATCACCAAAGCCATTGGTGGACATTGCTCCTCAGATTTCCCAAAAGGAGTACAGACATGAGGATGAAGGACTATTATCTCCTGTTCCTCCCCTGTACATCCCAGAGGCACAATCCCTGCCAAAGAAGTGATGAGAGATGCAATAACAGCATTCAAGTCAACCTCAAATTCAGGGAGTAACATCTGCTGGACCGAGTCATTAAAATACATAGGTGGACCAAGAGGGCTGCTTAACTTGGGTTTCTCCTCTGCCATTAGGAGGAATGACCATGCGTAACACACCTTCATCAGTCAGAATATAGCTGGAGGACAGTCCTCTGTATTTCTATAATGAGCGGAATGAAAAACAACATCCCTGAAAAATAATTATTCAACATCATAAATGAGATGACAAACTCACCGGGATGCAATAATGCAACAACACCCTCCCAAAAACTATGCAATGATCTTGCAGACATTTAAAGAAAAGAAATCACCAGCATACACTGAATCATACGAAGCAGACCAATCAACCAGACAACCCACCAGCTACCACCAACCCCGGGACCAGCTAACAAAATGTATTGCTTCCAACAGATGTCGAGAGAAAAACTACTAAGTTTGGTGAAAAAGAACAACAAGGTAGGTTCTCCGATGGACCCCTACCCTCCAGACATCTATAAATCTATCCTTGCACAGGACACACCAGCGGAATTCTCCCTAAACCTCTTCAATCAATCCCTTTCAACAGGGAGAGTACCAAGAGCTTTCAAAACGGCCTACATGAAACCTCTACTCAAGGGCACAACAAGCGATGTGGAAGACCTCTCAAACTACAGACCAATCTTTAACATTGCTTACCCCGCAAAAATATTAGAGATCTATCTCTGCAAACAACTACTACAGCATGTTGAAAATTACCAACAACTGGATCAGGCGCAAGTAGGATTCAGATCCCTCAGAGGAACTGAAACAGCACTAGTCCCAATATGGGATGACTTAAATATGAACGCAGATTCCAACACCAAATCAGCACTGATATTATTCGATCTCTCAGCTGCCTTTGCCATAGTAAACAACAACATCCTAATATAAAGAATGGAAAAAACAGGGCTCACAGACACAGCGTGCTCTGAATCAAATGATCCCACTTGGAAAGGATAGAAATTATCTGGTTAAAGCCTTTCAAATCCATGCCACGGGATTGCTCCTGTGGAGTACCACAAGAATTCTCACTATCCCTGCTTCTTTTCAACATCTACATGACACCGCTAATCAACCTCATCAAAAGGCACAAACTAACATTCTACAGCTACGTAGGCGATACACAAATCATTTTCAAATTCAGGGACATAAAAGAAGAGAATGCACCCCTAGGAGAGAGTCTCAAGGAGCTCTACCAATGGATGAACATTAAGGAACTCAAAATCAATTCTGACAAAACTGAAATCATGATTACACCGGAAGACAGAGGGAACTACCAGCACATACCATGGCCTAAAGAGCTGGGAAACCAACTAACGCATCCAAAGCTGTAAATAACCTTGGAATCCTCATGGCCAATGGGTTAACACTTGAACCCCAAGTGAATGCAACAATCCGGAAATGCTTCTTCCTCCTACAAATGATAAAAAAACATCCTACCATTCTCCTCCTTCACGCACAAACACTGGCCATTATATCCCTCGTTATGTTCAGGATTGATTATGCTAACAGCAAATACCTCAGAATGGCAGAATACCTAACGAGGAAACTACAAAGAATACAAAACACAGCAGCCAGACCCCTACTCAAACTCAGCAGAAGAGATCACATCACAACAGCACTCAGGATGCCACTTTGGTTCCCGGTCAAAAAGAGAATCTCCTTCAAAGCCCTGTGCATAACGCACAGAGCAATATACGGCCAGGGAGCAGACTTTATCCAAAAGACATTCTCCATCCATAAACCAGCTAGAACCCTTAGATCCTGCAATGACATCCGTCTTGAACCCAAACGGAGCGGAAGAAACAACTGGGTGGCTCAGCATTCTCCTGCTTAGCTGCAAATCTATGGAAATCCATTCCGAGGAAAATTCAAATTGTGGAGAACCATGCAAGATTCAAGAAACTGCAGAAAACCTAGCTCTTCAACTCCAAACACAGCAAAGCAGACTGAACGTAGTCCGCACACCTCCTGATCAACCAAGCACGAGTAAAAAGAGAAGTAACCAGGAAAAACATGATTGAGGGATAGGACCGGAAAGAGAAGCACCCAATCGCCCACCCACCTCCCCGGCCAACATAGAGCAGTGGAAAAGAGAGGGCAATAAGCCAGAAACGCTAGGGCAAGGGAAGTAAGCCAAGGAAACCCTGGGATGGACATGGGAAAGGGAGATTCACCCCCAGGCATGCCACAAGTAAGGGCAACAACAGGGAACTGGACCAAACAGTATTGCCCCTACTAAAACTAAACCCAACGAGGGACTCCAGTTAAATAACTCCCCGCCCTGCTGATCACTCTCTGGGCTAGGAACGGGAATCTAGTCAGAACTAGGGAGTGCACTCAGAATTCGGGCAACAGACGGAGTAGCAAAGTAGCACAACAACCGTTCACCTAGAGGCGACTTTACTGATACAACTAGAAAGGGCACACGGAAGAATGCAAGATACAACTATAAACCGGAAAAGCTGAAGATCAGCCACGGGCACCAACAACCCAAACTGTTACTAACAACCAATCCTCCACATACACCTCTCACATTCTGCACTAAAACAACCAGAACTCCTCATCACAGCAAACCGCACAGCAAATTGCACACACTTCACAACACCCCAACAAGACATAGCACACACAACCTTGAACAACACAACATGACGTCCGCCTCCCGTATCTCATATCCAAGCTCACCGATCAGTACATCCGAAATTAAGCTGCTAACAGCACATCACAGCTCCCTTGCTCTTTCGCCCACCCCTCCCACTGACCTACCCCCTTTTTTTCACAGAACCGCCAGAACACCGATAGAACTATGGTGGAACTAAGTGGCACCTGTGCAAGATATAAAAACCTTTAACATTAACGTTTCAATAAACTGAACTAGGGAGGAGAGGGGAAAGTGAATGAGGAGACAGAGTATGGAAAGACTGAACAGCCAGGCAACCACCTTATCTGACCAAACGTCCCTTACAGCATCCTTTGAAGGGAGCACCTGTTTTTGCTGTACTTTTTGACTAATCCCACCAATTAGTGAATTATTTTCTACCAGGTCAGAATTGAAACAGATACAATCTAGCTCATCTAGGCAAAAAGGTGAAAGAAAAAGGGGACAATCCACAACTGCCTCAAGTGTTGCAAAGGGAGCTATACAATATGAGGTGACGGGAAATGCCCCTCCGATAGCTTCACAGTGCTAGGGGCGAGAGGAATACATTGGGACAAATCTATCTCTAACATGTTGAAGAGACAATATAGCTCTCCACCGAAGATGTCCAACATTTCCAGATCTTGATGAGGTTTCTTGCAATAATATGTCAGACCCAATATACGGATTAGGGGAGGGCGCATGGTGTAGAATCGCTTATTTTAGTTTAATAACCAGACAAGGCATAATTTTCAGTTCATTAGGACCTATTTTGTGAAAGTACTGATCAACAGCGCCTTGTCCATGTCTTGATGAACTTTTAGGAAATGCTGACGTAGCGGCACGCCCTCCGGTCTATGTCGCACATCTGCAGGCATACTCATGTTGAATTTGGGATTGTCTGCTTTCATGGGAGCCGGAAAAGGGGTATGATTTAGCCATTTTACTAAAGGTTGAGAACTAAAACTGTAAACCAACGGCTAGATTGTAAACCACCACCATCTTCTGTGATCTACCCCAGAGGCTCTACATTCAAAGCCTGCTTCATGACAAGGCCCCCAGTCACAAGTGATTGGCAAGATGGTGTGTAAGGATGAAGTACATGTCTTTCGTAGATTCCTCCAATTAGAGTCAGGATTTGGAAGGTTTGTGACATCGTCTAAGAGCCAAGGCAAATCGTAGCAGGCATCAGGGATGGTTACCAGTCATCTGATATAATTGGTATACATGCAATGCAACATGACTACTTGTGTTGCTCCGACACTGTATTGTCTCACTTACAGTATCAGTAACCGATTCCATAACTATGTTTCCATGTAACCAGTAGTCATCGACAATCTTATGTACAGCATTCTGGTGCCATGTACAGCATTATCATAAACAGTGCTTTACTCATACACAAATCAATTACACTTTTCCTGGTGATGGGGGAGAAACATCATGCTCACGTGAGGATTCGTGAACTGTAAGAGGGACTCTAATGACACTTTTTTAAACAATATCACACCAACATATGAGGGTTGTTGTGGGGTACTCCCTCTCCACGTTTCCCCCATAGAATTATAAATATACTACTGTTTCTTTGGCACATTAATGCTGGGTCTCCATAAACAGTGTGAGACTGCATCACCAGTAACAAGCGAAAGGGGAACAACGTTCTGTTTTCTCAATAATGCACGCTCACAACCAAATCTCTAGTGCACATCAATTATGTTTTTTATCTCGTTTTCTAATTCTGTTCGATGCCAGATGATGATAAATTAAATTGCGCAAGTAAGGTCTGGTTCTTTCTTAAAGAATTACAATAGTGGCCTTTGCTAACCCGAACTAAACCGGGAAGAGTCTTTGCTTCAGGAAGTCACACTGCCAAACAGATATGTATACAGATTGACTGGAAGGGCCATTTGCGTTACTTGCGAAAGGTCACATGACATGGAGGTTATTTTGAAATTAAATCTTTCTTAAAGAATTACAATAGTGGCCTTTGCTAACCCGAACTAAACCGGGAAGAGTCTTTGCTTCAGGAAGTCACACTGCCAAACAGACATGTACACAGATTGACTGGAAGGGCCATTTGCGTTACTTGCGAAAGGTCACATGACATGGAGGTTATTTTGAAATTAAATTAAGTGATGACCATTTTTGGGGGGGGGGGTACAAGGATAATAATGTTCAGCTTTCATGGCACCCATGAGAGCTGTGTAAAAACGTGTAGTTTTATCTTAACGATAAACAAGGAGACATGATGTTGCACGATCCCATTGTCACAAGGCCTAGTAGGGCCATTATTGTTTCCCCTATGCCGCCCCATCCCACTTTTTGTCTTATTGCGCCTGGAAACACTTTCTGCTGCATATGCGCCATACAAGTGTTCAATAAATAGGTAACATTTGAGAACAAATATTTTGTAGGACGATGTTCGCCGCGAGGCATATTGGTCCATGACCAGTGACTGCAACTTAACAACGTTAATCTGCTTATGGAAAGAACTGAGTCCCTATGGTCTTGGAATGCTTGAACAGTTTGCTATTGCTGCCAATGGTATTAGGTCGAACGTTTCAAAATGCTGTCCCCAAGAAGGGGAAAGACATTCCGCTAGACCTGACATAGTGAATATTCTGATTTACATCACCTACCCACCCTTTCATAAAAAATGTATTTTTTCTTTTGTGTAGAGCCCTAGGAATTCTTTTTGCTGCCTCTTCAGAGCGCTGTGCTGCACATAAGCAATGCATAGTCATGGTGGATACATCCGAAATAGTTGTTCAGCTACCTGCGAATATTTGGAAGACGAGTTTCAAGATTACAGGTATCACGTTCGGCTTCTTGAATGAAGAGGTGGTTGTGCTGATATTCTTAGAAGGAAGGTGGTATATCCTGGTGGTAATAATGAGGGTGATTAGTGATGAAGACTGCACACAGATGGTCACCTGCCTGTCGGAGGGATCAGGTCTAAATATGGTTTGGCTAGTGCCCCGAGATTACAGTTCTCAATTTAAGACAATGGCCCTCATTACGACCCTTGCGGAAAGTGACTGACCGGAGCGCCACAGCGTAAATAGCGTTTCCGCCATTGCACGAAGGAGCAAAGTGCGGCCCATTCCGACCCATCGGGCACGAGCACCACGCCACGGCGGAAGTGCAAAGTCCGCGATGGCGGAAATGACCCCAAAACGGCCCACACCGCCGCCGTACGGCGCCCTAGGTGCAATACCGCCACCCCTCTTAGCGGTCACCGCAGTGTGCGCCTACCGGAAAGTACGGTGACCGGAAATATACGGAAACGGAAGTTAAAACATGGGCCCGGAACGGGAAACATCCCGGCGTACACCTATAAAACCACTAAAACCACACAACCACTAAAATCACTACCCTGAAACACACCCCAACCCGTCACCCACCCTAGCGAAACCAAGACAAATGGGAAAAGTAGCGAAGAAAGCGTGCGACCGCAAGCGGCAGGTCCACTTCTCCCGTGAGGAACTCACCGTGCTAACAGAGACCCTCCAGGAGAATGCTGCCGTCGTCTTCTCCACGCAAATGACCAGAACGGCACTTGCAAACAAGAAGACCATATGGGCTCTGGTGGCACAGCGGGTAAGTGCGGTGGGGACCGCACCCCGCACCCCACAGCAATGCCGCAAGCGATGGGACGACCTGCGGATACGCGTCCGCAGCATACTCTCTGCCAACCGCAACATTGCCACAGCCACCGGGGGAGGTCCTGAATCACCCATCAAGTTGACCCCCTGGGAAGAAATCTGTGCCTCCACCATCGGAATGGAGAGCATAGAGGGAGTCGGAGGGATGGAGAAAGGAGTGCAGACATCCGAAGATTCAGGTAGGTGGGCCAGATAAAACAATGCCAAATCCACACAGTCCATCCATGTGAAGTACCATGCGTCCACATAGTGCAACAGAAACACATGTCCAGGAGAACGTCCACACACATCGGCCTGATAGCGCACGTTAAAACCCACAATAAATACATAAATAATTAAAAACCCCTAATACACGCACTACACGTGCAGCAGGCACACCCAAACTGCAGGCTGCCAAACAACTGCACCCTCACTCCACACACAAATCAAAGCACCTCCAAGGACCCGACCCAAATCACCCTCAGGAACCACCCCAATGCATGTGATACAATGCCATTCCAATTCCCACAGACCCATCAATAACCCTCGCCCTCCTTTACTCCACCACAGGGTCCGATCCAAACGACGAGCTACAGGACACCCCTACCAGCACACCTGCAAAGAGGGCCAAGACCAACGGCCAGAGACCCTCCACCTCAGCTGCACGCATCAAGACACGGCAGCAGCACAAATCAGGTTGCAGCACAGAGGAGGGAACATCAACAGGCACCCCAGCAGCCAGCATGCCCACAACACCACCACCACAGGTCCCCCCAATGGATGCCACAGAAGGCACTGCCTCTGGTGGCAGCAGCACCATAGGTGACACCCCATTGATGGCAGCATGCTCGGACACCGAAAACGGGGATGTCGAAGTCAGATCCATCCATGACCTGTCCCAATCCCCCTGTCTGTCCCATCCCGTACAACATGAGGATACCACGCAGGGGCACCCACAAGACGACGACTGGCCATCCCCCACAAGCCCTGTGGCAAGGCAACATGAGGACAACAGCCCCTCTGTGACACCCCCGCAAATGGCCATGGCCCAGCAGAGGCAACAGTCCCTCGACCAGGTAATCGTACAACAGCAGCAACTGGCCACACTCCTCAAGGACCATGCCGATGAATGTGGGGGCACTAAGGCAGACATAGAAACATCAACTGAGACACTTAGGGCAGAAATGGAGAGAGGTACAGAGACGCTAAGGGCACAAATGGAGAGTAGCACCGAGAGCCTGAGAGTCCAAATGGAGAGTAGCACCGAGAGCCTGAGAGTCCAAATGGAGAGTAGCACCGAGAGCCTGAGAGTCCAAATGGAGAGAAGCACCGAGAGCCTGAGGGGGGAACTGCATGCGACGTCCAAGGATGTATGTGCCGAACTTGCCGCAGTGCGCCGTGTGCTCACTGAGCTCTCGCAAACCCTTAGGGACATGCATGGACGTGAGCAGGCAGACACATCATCCGTTGCAAGTTCCGTCCAGGGCAGCCCCCAACGTAGATCTGGAAGGAACCTGCGCTCCACAGGCAGGGGTGCCCCTGATACCCGCAGAGGGGGCTTGCAATAGCGACAGCCCACTGACAATGAGCATCTTTGGACACTGGTGTTCGGGGGGGAGGTAGGAGGGTGGAGGGGGTGTGTTGGGCTCACTTGGGTGGCGGGTCGATAGGGTGTTCAACATGACATCACATATGCCATAAAAAGTGCACGATCAACCAATGAGATGTGTGGACATTGATCTTTGTGTACTAGGCCATCATCGGCGTACAGTCCATATTGTGCATGTCCCAGACACACACAGTGCCACGAGTCCCGTGCCCATGTATCAGCCACCAGGCGTGAGTGCTAGAAGCATACATCAATGAGATGCTGACGAATGTCACGGGCCTCCGGTGCCTCGCAGACTCCATGAGGTGCTGCCACATCCCCACCCTCATCATGACCATCATCAGGTGCTTGCAGTTCTGCGTCAGGGGGCATGGGCACATTTCTACGTACGCACATGTTGTGGAGCATGACACATGCCATGACCATCTTTGCAACCTTCTCATGGCGGTACAGGAGTGCCCCGCCAGACCTGCTGAGGCAGCGGAAACGAGTCTTCAGTAGGCCGAATGCCTGTTCAATGACTACACGGGTACGTGAGTGGGCATGGTTGTAGTCCTCCTCATGCTGGTCCCGTGGGTTCCGGACTGGTGTGAGGAGCCATCTCTTCAGTGGATATCCAGCATCACCTGTATGTGGACGAGAAACGTATGATGTGGAATGCCATTGCTACGTACGCACACCCCCGCCCCTTCCTGCCAGGTCATTGCCAAATCACATACCCCACATAATCATGCATGTAATGAGACTCACCGAGTAGCCAGGATCTGTTCCCTGCGTGTCGCTCCATGTAGCGTGGTATTGTAGAGTTCCTCAAGACCATAGAATCATGGGTTGATCCAGGGAATCTGGCACAACAATGTGTAATGATCCTGTTGGAGTCACACACCATTTGTACATTCAGGGAATGAAATTGTTTTCGGTTGCGGTACTGGGCCTCCATGGCATGTGGGACGACCAATTCCACATGGGTGCAGTCGATGGCACCAATGCAACCCGGTATGCCGGCAAGTGCATGGAATCCCACTTTTGTGTTGGTAATTTCCTGCTCCGAGCGTGGTAGAGAGATGTAGTCGTCTGCGTGCTGCAGGAGGGCATCGAGCACTTGAAATAGTGTCCGTGAGAACAGTGGCTGAGAAATGCCATGCAACTGTCCGACTGTGTGCTGGTAGGTGCCTGTGGCCAGGAAGTGTAGTACAGACACCACCTTCAGTAGGGGTGGGATGGCGGTTGGGCTATCTATCATGCTGACAAGGTCAGCCTGTGTCATGTCCACAATGGCGGCTATGGTGTCCCGGTCCAAACGGTAGAGGGTGTGGATCTGCTCAGCAGTGAGGTCGAACGGATGTGCTCGGAGGCGTGGGATTGCGGGCTGCCTGCGTGGTGGTAGTGGCTGTGCTGGCGGCCCTTGCTGGCCCTGCCTTGGCCTCCTCCTCCTCCTGCGTCTCCTCCGTGCGGCCGGTTGTAGTTGGTGTTCGTCTTCTTCTTGGAGTTGGAGTAGTTGCAGTGCTATCAGGTCCCCCAGGGCCAACATCGCGAGTCCTGCCGGTAGCATTTCGGTGTGGTTGTGGGAGGAGACTGGCTGTGCAATTTATGTGTTTTCAGGCTGTATGGCCTCCACCTGTGGTGATTCATTCCACCTGTGCAAACTGCTCTCCCCTTTGGCCGAGCACGTCCCGCGCACAACGCTGCAAATCGGGGAATGGCATCTTGCTATTGCAATCATGTATTTGTACCCGATGGCCGTGTAACATTGGTTGACATGTTCATTCTGCTGTGGTCCCATTGTTTCCCATACTATCTGTGCAGTCGCGAACAGACTTGTGAAGGGTCAGTGGAACGTAGTACTCGAGTAACGGTGGGCCCTCATGCATCACTGTACCGAGTTGCAACGACGGGCGGGGCGTCCCATTTGTGGGTGAAGGCAGTTGCCATTTTCACACACAGCCGCACTCGATGGAATAATTAGTGATTTCAAACGGCCACAGATGCCTTTTCGGCGTGATGTTGCAAATGAGGAATTCGAAGGGCGGCGCTTTCGGTTTCCAGCTAGCGGCGAGGAGATGCCCACAGGTCTGACTGCAAATATAACGTTCTATTGTTCAATGTCCTTGAGACAGGGCCCATGGCGAGGAAGCAATGATTGATATGAATAGTTTGGGATGCGCAATTGCTACGTGGGCGATGAGCCCGGACGTTCCCAAATACATGTTACTTCATGACACTGGAATTACGGGCTGGGGCACTGTGGATTTTGCAGGCTGCATAACGCACAGACTCTATGGATGTTTCTAATGTTATGTGAGTAATTATTCAGGCGTTTTGATTCCGGGATGAGGGAATGATGAATGGATGCATGGGCAGGTGATTTGATACAGAGTTTGCCATGTACAGGGCTTCTTGGGATCTATCCGCCTCCCCTACGCTATGTGATGCAGGGCTGCCATAGTGGGACCATCGTCTATCTGGCCTTGTTGAGCCCTCCCTGTCTCGACGCGCCCTCAGACACTTGTGTCCATGCACGTTTACATTCCCATCTGATGGATTCTGTTTTGACAGACGCATGCACAGGTGCACTCGTTTGTGATGGTGTTTGCACCTCGATATAGATGGTTATGAGTCGCAAGTGGTTTTGGGGTGGTGATGATCCTTTGGAGTGGGCTAGCATGCATATGGCTGTGGATTTAGTGTGATCATTGAAGTGAGTTGTTCGAATGTAGTTCTGATGGCCATTCTGTTCTTTTTCTTTTCTTTTGGTTGACAGGTATCTCCTCCCCTTTTGCCACTGCCATCTGTATGCCACTCCTGCAGATGGGTTTTACTCCCGACACCTGCTGCTTCGTGTTAATCAGTGGAGCAGCATTACGATCTTATGGGACGATCGCCAATGGCCCACATGCCCTTACGCAGTACTGGTGGCTCGGAGCAACATTTCGGCCTTTCAGCTGGACTAGTGCCTCCCCATTGGGACGGCCCTGCGGTTCTGTGCGCTTCCATGTTGCCTTTTCCTACGTGAATGTGGCTCTGTGTACCATGAGGGAACAGGGCGACACACAAGTAGTGGCTGGTCATTTCTTGTGGATGCAGCCCACAATGGTGATTAGTGTTTTGGAGTTCATGGCCTGATGGCTGTATGGGCTTGGTGACTTTGATGTGCATTAAATTTCTATTCTGATTTGGCCCGTGTAGCGTTTTTCTTTGCAAGTGATGTGGCATATGCCTATTTGGGGGGCGATGTATTGTGAGGAGATCTGCATTGGGTTCCAGCTTCGGAGTTTAGTTGCGTGGTACTGTACTGGGCGCGTTTGCCTACTAAGCCCGTGAGGTCAGGGATGGGGGCTGCCAATATGACAGTTTGAATGTTGTCATGCTCAGGGGCGGGGGATTGGGTTTTGTGTAACAGATGCCGGTCAGCCAGGTGGACTGGTGGAATGATGTGATTCTCGGAATATTGCTGGTCACAGGTGCCTGTGTTTGCGTGCGTTTCTTGGTGGGGGACTGTGGTCATGTCCATTGGGATGGCTTCTGTATTCGTGCCATCTGTGCCCTGCAGCTCCCATTGGCCCCTCTTGTGTTTCTTTTGTTCGTTGGCATGCATGGGTGACTTGTACATTTCACTGGTTGCATTGTGACTTCATTGCACCTACGGGGAGTTGTACTTTGTGGGCAGGGAGCGGTGTACAGGCACTCAGTGGGGCCGTTTACGGTTGATTCGCGATGCCGTACTTCTCACCATGGCGGAATGGTACATTACGCCATGCCTGATGGCGTTAGGTACATGTCCGCTAGGGTCGGAATTGGCGTACCCTTGCGCCATGGTGGTGTTTGCGGTTTCGCATGGCGCGCGCGCGCGTGCTTGGTGCAGTTAGCGTTGGCGTTCACTACGGTGTCGCTAATGGCTTCGTACTTTGCGGTGACGGGTCATAGTCGCACCGAGCGCTGTTCGATGGCGGTATTGCATTTCCGCCATCGTTTTCCGATTTCCGCAAGGGTCGTAATGAGGGCCAATGGGTTAAAAAATGTTTTAACAGTGTGTAGTTTGGGTGTTTTCCTCGGGGTGGCTGTGTTCTGATGGATGGCTTGAGTGTGTTCCTTCGTCATTACCCCTTTAGTCTTATGAGCCTACCCTCATGTTTTGGATGTTTATATTTCTGCTGTGGAATAGTTGATGCCTTGGCTGGGTGACGGTTCCTAGTTTATACACAGTGGGGCAGCTTCTGCAGGTTTTTACAAAAGCATATAAAATAAATTCCGCAATTGATGCAATACACAAATCAACACAATGATCATAGTGTCTCTATGATGCAAACAGCATAAATCACACATGAAACCCCTTCCTTGATACAATATTAAAATTTAGGTCAGGTCACCCATCTTTCTGCTCCTCTTTTTGTATGTTTGCCCCGTTCGAGGTGTACCGTGTGCGACAAGCATTCCTAAAGTGCTACACTGCTATACAGGACATTGTTTGCCCTAATTTAGCTACCTAGATATGGCCAACCCACCTGGGAAAAACGTTCTGAGTAGAGTGTGGTAGATTGAGTTACAGATCCCGATCTTGGTTTGGTGTCCGCTGCTGCAATGATCGCCAGGAACCTTGGGGTACTGTTTGATGACAAGCTTTGTTTAGTTAAATCCATAGTCAAGAGCCGCAGCTTCTATCCTAGGCTGCCAAAAAACGGTCTTTAGTGAAAAGACAGTTTTTTAAAAATCGATTTAAAATAGATCGATTTATTAAGCCTGGTCTGTGACCGCACAGAGCAGTCTTTCTAAATTGAACTGTCATGCCCCTGTGCACACGCGTGCACGCAGGTGCTGGCGGGCACGTCAGGACCAGGAAGAGGAGAACGCAAGAACAGGTACGCGTTTCTGTGTGTGTTTGAGTGTGTGTTTATGTGTGCGAGTGTATTGCATGTTTGTGTGTTTTGGGGCTGGGTGTAGGCTTGGGTGGGTAGGGATGCCGGAGCAGCTGAGGATGGCACTGGGGGGGGGGTGAACCCCCCAATTATATGGACATCCCACGAGAGTGAGGTGGTGGGGCAAAGAGTTGTTTTATTTTCGTCTTTTACAAAAGGCTAAAAGATGGCATAGAACCCAAAACACTTCTTCCAATAGCTGCCCATATATAACCATATATAACCAAGTGCAATTAATCAGAGCCATCATTGTCTCCTGTCTCGATCACATAAACGCTCTATATATATATGCATATATATATATATATATATATATATATATATATATATATATATATATATATATATATATATATATTCACTAAAAAAACTTTGGTTAAGGGGACGTTATGGTTAAGTTGCACTACTAAAAAACCTATGAAATTCACAACAAAAAAAAACGGAACATTATGCGTCAAAGTAAAACCGAAAAACCCCTGAAATTTGCCAGTTATGGTAAGCTAAGCAACCATAACTAGCGCCACCACCGTACACTGCTAAGAATAACACAAAGATGACATCACAAATATGATTGATGACATCACTGATGAAATCATATGTCTAGCCCCTTCTTTTTCTGTTCACTGACATATCTAGGCCAATTCAGTTTATTCATTGACAGTCAAAAACTTAAAATTCAAAACGTATTACATTTGTAGACGTTGCTATTCTCACATGTTCTTACAGAACTTTCATTAGAATTCAATCACATATTATGATGCACATACATAGGGGAAGAAGCAGGCCTGAAACACAGCAATCATTTCTATGCGTAAAGATAATCATGTTGGTTATACACAGTGGCTCATGATACTGCCTCTTGTTTACTTACTTTACTCTCCCTGTATAAGCCCCATATTTGTATACATTGTGGTCTCTTAATGTTTTGTGTGTAGTAATACAAGCATGTAGTAAGTGATGCATTATTACCTACTTAGTATATGTTTCACAGTATGCAAAAGTGTGATACAGAAGCATTCACCGTTTTACTATCCAACATGGGAAAATTTGAAATATTACATCTGTATGGTGTATGCTGCAGACAATGCCTATGTTTCTGTATGAGTACGGTCCTGTTGTAGAAACAACAATGCAATGGAATGTTCTTTGGAGCAATACATTGCATAATCAAGTATGTAGCTCATCACACATCTACAGATTACCCCTGACACTTTTTTTGCCAACATTACATTCACAATCCCTTGTAGGGACTTCCTATGAAAATTAAATGCACATGTGATGCCATAAGTGATGTCACCAATCATATTTGTGATGTCATCTTTGATGTAATGGGTGTTATTCTTAGCAGTGTACGGTGGTGGCACGAGTTATGGTTGCTTATTACCATAACGGGCGAATTTCAGGGGTTTTTCGGTTTTACTTTGATCCATAATGTTCCGTTAGCAATTCTTTTTTTTGTGAATTTCATAGGTTTTTAGTAGTGCAACTTAACCATAACGTCCCCTTAACAACGTTTTTTGTGTGTGAATTTTACGGGTTTTTAGTAGGGCAACTTAACCATAACATCCCTTTAACAAAGTTTTCTTTACTGATTTTCACAGGTTTTCAGCAGAGCAACTTAACCATTCCGTCCCTTTTACAAAGTTATTTTGCTAAAGATCATCGGTTTATAGTAGTGGCACGTAACCATAATGCAAAGTAACTTCTGACTTATTTACACACCGTGTGGAGAATACCACATGACAATATGCTGGTGTACAGCACGGTGACGTGTCCCAGAATCCGTAAACACTTAACAGTAAGATGTATGCCTTGTGGACAATGTGGAAACAGATTTGATATTGATGTAGGAACGTCCACCTGCAACATTTTCCTTGCACAGCGCTAACACGTATTTGTAGTCAGCCATTAACAATGTAGTACACATTACATACTTTTAGCAAAAGTTCTAGTTTTCGGAAAATGACATCAGCTAAGGCCATCCCTCCTGCCCAAGAAACAGCAGCACTGCTGTAATGAAGGAGCATGACAAACACTGCCCCAACTGTCCAAATAACAAATGCACAATATTTCTGTGCCGTCCACCTACCCCACCCCATATTACTGTTTGGTGCCTCTTTCCTCATTTCCATTTGCAAAAGGCCTTATTAGCTATCCTACCAAAAAAGAAAGCCATCTGTTAACAAAGTAAAAGTTCCGTTAAGAACCACCTTTCACAGTGTAAGTATATAAAAAAAAATCACATACACCCCATGTACTTTATATTTCTCAGTAAAGGACATAGACGCAATAAGATTTGCCAGTAATAGTATAGATTTGAAGAGCATTAACATGTGCTACTGAAAAATAGGATTTCTGGTTGTAATCCTTTTTCAAGATGGCGACCATAGAAAGGGAAGGCGGTTGTCCCATACATGGGCCCTCTTCGCTTTCCATGGCAGCCTGCAAAAAGCAAAAGTACGTGCCGTGACGCAGAAACTGTAAATAAACATACAGCGATTACAAAACAAAATCCTTTTTCAAGATGGGCACCACACAAAGGGAAGGAGGTTGTTCCATACATGGCCCCTCTTCGCTTGCCATGACAGCCTGCAAAAAGCAAAAGTACGTGCCGTGACGCAGAACCTGTAAATAAACATACAGCGATATACAACGTGGTACCTTACATTTTGAAATTATACACTGGGTTTTAAAAGCAAATTTTAACATTTTAGAATTTGTAAAGTAGTTTTATTTAACAAACAACTGTCAGAGACCATCGGACTAATCCCATTTTCAATTAAATTGTAACAATGGTTCTAAGGGCGTCATTGAAAATATTCATGGTGAGGCACACGTAGTTATTCTTCCATACACAAAGCATGCGTTTCTGTTAAAGCACAAGACAGCCCCATGACCTTTGCCCTACACCACCATAAATAATGTTATGTTACTCCTAATGGCTAGTTCAGTGTAGGGACAAAGGGGGCCTGGTCGGTCATCCAACAACACTGTAATGGACAGGCAGCCGGTCAAGAGTAGTTGCATCTGCCGTTCAAAGAAGCCGTCACTCAGCATCTGGAAACCATGGCACGCACAGTACGGCAAGATGTAGCTAGGCGGAAAACGTAAGAGAAAATATGTCTCAATACCCAACCTTTAGGTTAAAATTCCAAAAAAGACACAAAGATTGTGGAAAGTAGTACACAAAGCAAATTGGTCAAACATGACATTTTAATGAAATATTAGCATTGACCATGGGTACATATAGTGACAGCCTACAAACGCTGAGAATCAGCACTCGCCGTAAGGTTTAAAAAAAGGGCAACTACACAGTGAGATGGTAATTCAGTTATGAAGCCAAAATGAATGGACAAGCAAGAAAAAATGACCAGGGTAATTCATAGAATTTCGCACAAAAGTGGCGCACGCAGCCGGCGCACAGTGTGCGCGTGCGAATGTCTGCGGCAGCCGCGTGCGCTAAAATCAATTTCCGCGCACAGCGTATTCATGGATTTTAGCCTCCAAAACCAGCCGTGGCGCAGAGTGGCGCAGCGACCCTGCAGCAGCGCCAGTTACGCCCCCAAGAACGCCCTCGCGCAAGGAAAAGCCATCAAAATCCCCAATCCAGCGCAAAGGGCTGCGCTAACCCTGGACCAGTTTACAGGGCTGCCAAACAGCAAACGGCATGCGGGGAACGTGTATTACTGGGGTTCGCGTGAAGTTTCACACGCGAAAGGGCCTGTGTGAGTGGGGTACGTGTATAACTGGGGTTCGCGTGAGGTTTCACACGCGATTGGAGCAGGGTACGTGTATTACGGGGTTCGCGGGAAGTTTCACACGCGAAAGGGCCTGTGCGAGTGGGGTACGTGTATAACTGGGGTTTGCGGGAAGTTTCACACGCGATTTCAGCAGGGTACGTGTATTACGGGGTTTGTGGGAAGTCTCACACACGATTGGATCCGGGTATGTGTATTTCGGGGTTGCGCAGGAAGTCTCACACGTGAAAGGGCCTGTGCGAGTGGGGTACGTGTATAACTGGGGTTTGCGGGAAGTTTCACACGCGATTTCAGCAGGGTGCATGTATTACGGGGGTTCGCGGGAAGTCTCACACACAATTGGATCCGGGTATGTGTATTTCGGGGGTGCGCGGGAAGTTTCACATGCGAAAGGGCCAGTGCGAGTGGGGTACGTGTATTCCTGGGGTTCGCGTGAAGTTTTACACGTGAAAGGGCCCTGTGCGAGTGGGGTATGTGTATTCCTGGGGTTCGCGTGAATTTTACACGCGAAAAGGCAACGCCCGTGCACGATATTCACAGATGCGCTTACGCGCTAAGGGCCTTTGGTCCAATGAAATCGCGTACGTGTGCTGACCCGCTTACGCGCTAAGGGCCTTTCCTCGAATTACACGCTGACGTCCACATTTTTCATGTGCCAAATCACTCCGTATCAAGCTGGCCATGCATACACACACGGAAGACCACGCTCCTGCCCTGAAGGCCATTTTCCTGCCCCCCAGAGCCACAAGCACGCTCCCACCTGCCATCTGCTGCTGCCTGACTGTCTGCTGCCCACGTGCCCTGCTATTTGGTGCCTGCACATCAGCCATCTGCAGAGGTCCAGTTGCTGTGTCCACCCCTGCTGGAACAGAAGACTCCGACTGGGATACCATCGCTCTACAGCCCAGCCCCAGGACCCAGTTGCCCACCCACTCCTGCCTCTAGGGTTGCCATGTCGGGCACATCTCCATCTGGCACCACTGGCAACCCCCAGCCGGAGAGGCAGAGGGCCACCAGCTTCACTGCCACCGAAGTTGGTGTCCTGGTGGAGCATGTCCTGGGGCATTATGTTGCCCTCTTCGGAACAGCACACCCAGCAAGGAAGGACGGGAGAGGATCTGGGACGACGTAGTGGTTGCCATCAATGCGGAGGGAGTGGCAACCCGCGACATCAAGCACGTCAAGAAGCGCTGGGAGGACTTCAGGTCCAGGACCCTCCACAAGGCCCGGCGCCTCGCAGAGGGGGGCCGGGCACGCATGAGTAACATCCAGATGAGGGTCCTGGAATGCGTAGGCCCAGTGCTCAACGCCCAGATCCTTCAGAGGCAGACCCGTCTGGATTTGAGCAGTAAGTGGCCAAGCATTGCTGTGTGAGACAGGGCATGTTGCAGTGTGCTGGTAGTCTGATGCTTGCCTGTATGCGTGACATAGGCCATGTATGGATGTGTGTGTGCAGGGACATCATGGTCATGCATGTGAGATCAGTTATGTGTGAACCACATGGTTGGTGCATGTGTTTTAATGCAACATGGGGAGCTCTATGCGGAATGCACACATGAAAGCATGGCTGTCTCTGTTCCTGGACATGAAAGGGGTGAGGAATGGGTGCTGATGTCATGTACATGTATGGTGCACATGTGTGTGTGTGTGCCTGAGAAGTGTGTGTGTGACTTTGAAATGCCATGGATGCATGTGACTTTGAAGGTAACATCTTGGTTTACAGGGGCCCTTCTACATGGATGTTGATGTTGATTGCAGGCGCCAGGACTGTTTCTGCATGTGTGTTGTGTGCATTCACCCATGTGTTGTGGAATGACAGGATGGAAGTGACATTTGACAGTGCCACTCATGTGTTATTGCTTCCTGTCTAGGGTATTTTGTACTGTACCCTGATGCTTGTGTTCTATGTCTCCCTCTACGCAGTGTCAAGTGAAGAAGAGGGCGGAGACGGTGCTGTCGAGCCAAGCGGCGGGATGCCTCCACTGGGCGGCGACGCAAGGCCCAACCACCCTCCCAGGAATTACCATCATCCGGGACCGAGGGGGCTGGTGCTGCATCTGCCACAACGGCTGTGGTGGAAGGGCCGGGTGAGCCCCCACAGGGGCTTCCAATGGCAGAAGACGGTGTGGAGACATCCAGATTGGTGGTCTCCACAGAGGAGGAGGAGTCTGCTACTGAGCCGCACATGGGGCCTGGTGGGGGTAGTACCACTGGTGCAAGTGGTACAGTCCAGGACCAGGGTCAGGAGGCAGCACAGGTCACCACAGAGGTGCCTGTGCATGTCACTGTCCCTGACCCTGTGACGGCATCACCATGCACCAGCAGGGAGGCCCCGTCCCAGGCCCATCCGCAGCTAGGGGAGAGTGCCATGTCATCTGCCTCTCCACTACCCGCGGACGAGGGGTCCCACGAACGTATGGGCTCCAACCTGGGTGGTGTCGCGTTGCGCACGCGTGTCATTGGTGATGACGTGCGTTCTTCCTGGGCGGAGAACGCACGCCATCACAGAGGGCAGTGTCGTGACGTGGCACTGCTGGGAGGGGCCCTGGTTGGTGGGTTCCTACATGTGTCGCGCATTCTGGCGGACCTCTCCTCCTCTGTGGAGACTAAGCGCCAGTCATTCTCCACACCGTCTTCCGGCCCAGATTCTACCAGGACCCCTTGTGGACCTGGCCCGACCAACACAGCCAGCTTGGTGGAGCTCACATCCCTGCCACAGTCGGGAGTCGGCGGCCCAGCAAGGGTGGACACCACAACTGGAGACCAGCTGATGGAGGATGTGCAGGCACCATCAGACACGGCACATGGACAGCAGCAGCAGGAGCAGGCTCTAGGTGGGAGCAATGATGACTCGGGGACATCAACATCGGAGGGGCAGGCATGGGCCAGAGGGCAGGAGGACCCAGGAATGGGAGTGTCTTCCGTGTGGCACCGGTTGGGCCAGCAGATAGGTGCGGAGCGGCGGCAGGCGGAAGAGGCGCGGCTCACCATGGTCAGGGCGGAGTTCTCCATGCGTCGGGCTTTGAGGCGGGCAGAGTGCCTCGGGGCAACTCGCAGGGAGTTGGAACAGGCCATGAGTGCCTCCCTGCGAAACCTCGGGGCCAGGACAGAGGCCCGCCTACGGCAAATAGACATGGAGTTCGATGATGCCCTGGCCTGGGACACCACAGAGTGAGCAGATGGACTTGCCCGCCGCCATTGTATATAGTTCGATAGTGTTAGGTTTCCTTTCGTTTTTTCTTTATTTTGGTTGCGCTTGGACAATGCACCACGTTTTTGGATATAGTTTTTTATTAGGTAGTATTTTTGATAGGTTTCATTTCATCAGTTGGGCTCATGGACCCTGGATTGTTCATCTGTACATAGTTCACCATTGGATTGTTCTCTTCTTTTTTTATTTTCACCATGGAGCAATGGTTTTCACTTTCTTTTTTCCCTTGGATTTGCTTTGTTGAACTGTGACTTTGTTCACCCTTTCTTTTGGATTTCTTTGGATTATGATTTTCTTTTTTTAAATTCTTTTACGGACATGCAGCTTTTCTTTTATCATTCCCATTGTTATGTGTTGGATTTTGATTACATTCATGTTGTGTTTAATACATTTTTTTCTTCATACTTCGATGTGTGTTATTATCTCATTGGTTTCATGCATGTCATGATATGGGTTTTCACATTCACTTGCACCCATTGTGTGTGTGTGACGTACATGTGTTCATTTACATACTTGCCATTGGGGTTGTATCATGTAATTGCCTTTTCTATGTGGGTGGATGCAATACTTGGTTGGGTCTTTGGGCTGGGGAGGCTGGCCACAAGGGCCACGATTGAGGATCGTCATGACCTGGGGGCAGGGGGACATGAGTGGGACATGAGTGGGGGCCTGCTGGCAGGTGCCCTGCACTGCTGGGGGGTGGGGGTGCAGGGGGACATGAGTGGGACATGAGTGGGGGGCTGCTGGCAGGTGCCCTGCACTGCTGGGGGTGGGGGTGCAGGGGGACATGAGTGGGACATGAGTGGGGGCCTGCTGGCAGGAGCCCTGCACTGCTGGGGGGTGGGGGTGCAGGGGGACATGAGTGGGGGCCTGCTGGCAGGTGCCCTGCACTGCTGGGGCGTGGGGGTGCAAGGGGACATGAGTGGGACATGAGTGGGGGCCTGCTGGCAGGTGCCCTGCACTGCTGGGGGTTGGGGGTGCAGGGGGACATGAGTGGGACATGAGTGGGGGCCTGCTGGCAGGTGTCCTGCACTGCTGGGGGGTGGGGGCGCAGGAGGACATGAGTGGGACATGAGTGGGGGCCTGCTGGCATGTGCCCTGCACTGCTGGGGCGTGGGGGTGCAGGGGGACATGAGTGGGGGCCTGCTGTCAGGTGCCTTGCGTGGCTGGGGGGTGGGGGTGCAGGGGGTCATGCGTTGGTGATCAGTAGTGCAAGGTGACATGTGGCTGAGGGGCATGCCCATGGTGGATGGGCTGCCTGCGGGACATGACCAGGGGTGCAGGGTAGTCTCCTGTGGTGTGGGCTGCCTGCAGGGGCCGTGGAGGGTGTAGAGGGAACACCTGCGAGGACCCACACTGCCAATTCACATGTAGGACTCCCCTGCACCCCCAAAATACACGTACCCTGCTGAAATCGCGTGTGAGACTTCCCGCAAACCCCAGTAATACACGTATCCCGCTGGCACAGAGCCCTTTCGCGTGTCAAACTACACGCGAACCCCAAGAATTTTGGCCCTGTGCGAGTGAGGGACGTTTATTCCTGGGGTTCGCGGGAAGTCTCACACGCGATTTCAGCAGGGTACGTGTATTACGGGGTTCGCAGGAAGTTTCACATGCGAAAGGGCCCTGTGCGAGCGGGGTACGTGTATTCCTGGGGTTCGCGGGAAGTCTCACATGCAATTTCAGCAGGGTACGTGTATTACGGGGTTCGCGGGAAGTTTCACACGCGAAAGGGCCCTGTGCGAGCAGGGTACTGTATTCCTGGGGTTCGCGGGAAGTCTCACACGTGATTTCAGCAGGGTACATGTATTTCAGGGGTGCCGGGGACTCCCACATGTGAATTGGCAGTGTGGGTCCTCCCAGGTGCTCCCTCTACACCCTCCATGGCCCCTGCAGGCAGCCCACACCACAGGGGACTACCCCGTACCCCTGGTCATGTCCCACAGGCAGCCCATCCACCATGGGCATGCCCCCCAGCCAAGCCACATGTCACCTTGCACTACTGATCACCAACTCATGTCCCCTTGCACCCCCACCCCCCAGCACTGAGGGGCACCTGCCAGCAGGCCCCCACTCATGTCCCCCTGCGCCCCCACCCTCCAGCACTGAGGGGAACCTGCCAGCAGGCCCCCACTCATGTCCCCCTGTACCCCCACCCCCAGCACTGAGGGGCACCTGCCAGCAGGCCCCCACTCATGTCCCCCTTCACTCCCACCCCTCAGCAGTGCAGGGCACCTGCCAGCAGGCCCCCATTCATGTCCCACTCATGTCCCCTGCACCCCCACCCCCAGCAGTGCAGGGCACCTGCCAGCAGGCCCCCACTCATGTCCCACTTATGTCCCCCTGCTGCACCCCTACCCCCCAGCAGTGCAGGGCACCTGCCAGCAGGCCCCCACTCATGTCCCCTTGAACCCCCACCCCCCAGCAGTGCAGGGCACCTGCCAGCAGGCCCCCACTCATGTCCCACTCATGTCCCCTTGCACCCCCACCCCCCCAGAAGTGCAGGGCACCTGGCAGCAGGCCCCCACTCATGTCCCACTCATGTCCCACTGCACCCCTACCCCCAGCAGTGCAGGGCACCTGCCAGCAGGCCCCCATTCATGTCCCACTCATGTCCCCTGCACCCCCACCCCCAGCAGTGCAGGGCACCTGCCAGCAGGCCCCCGCTCATGTCCCACTCATGTCCCCCTGCACCCCTACCCCCCAGCAGTGCAGGGCACCTGCCAGCAGGCCCCCACTCATGTCCCCTTGAACCCCCACCCCCCAGCAGTGCAGGGCACCTGCCAGCAGGCCCCCACTCATGTCCCACTCATGTCCCCTTGCACCCCCACCCCCAGAAGTGCAGGGCACCTGGCAGCAGGCCCCCACTCATGTCCCACTCATGTCCCCCTGCACCCCTACCCCCAGCAGTGCAGGGCACCTTCCAGCAGGCCCCCCCTCATGTCCCCTTGCACCCCCACCCCCCAGCAGTGCAGGGCACCTGCCAGCAGGCCCCCACTCATGTCCCCTTGCACCCCCACCCCCCAGCAGTGAAATGCTGATCTCATGACACAAACCAAAAGTCAACTATGTACATCAACACATGTCCGTCACACACATACACTGGTTGGCATTGCTTGTGTAAACCCACATTTTCACATGCATCAACCCAATGAGCGAATCCCACACATGGAACTAAAACATGAAAATGTATTATGTACATGAAATCAAAAATGAAATGAAAGCATACCAAAATATCAAACATGAAATGAAAAGCATGTGAAAAAGGTGATTGAATGAAAATGATAACCAATCCAAAAAAATTTGAAAGAAAAACAGTCCAAAGTCACCCTCCAACAACGCAAATCCAAAGGAAATGTAAAAAAAAAATCTCCTTTGCTTCATGTTCATAATAAACAAAAAAGAGAAATCAATCCATAGTCCAACTATTTACAATCCATTGTCCAGAAAAAATAAATCCATTGCTCCATGTCAATAATGCAAAAAAAAAAAAATGAATACATGATGAAACTATATACAATCCATTGTCCATGGATGTAAAGGGTCCATGATCCCAACCAAACAAATGAAGCCTACCTAACTAACTACCTAACAATATAACTATATACAAATTTGTGTGGCATTGTCCATTGACCACAAATAAAAGGAAAAGGAAAAGGAAACCTAACTCTAAAAACTATTTACAAGGGCAGCGGGCTAGTCCGACGGCTCACTTTTGGATGTCCCGGGCCAGGGCATCATCAAACTCATGCTCAATGTCCTGGAGGTGGTCCTCTTCCATGGCCCCGAGGGTTCGCAGGGACGACGACATGTTCTCCTCCAACTCCCTTCGAATTGCCTCGAGGCACTCAGCCCGCCTCAGGGCCCTCCGCATGGAGTTCTCCACCCTGATCATCGTGAGCCGTGCCTCTTCTGCCCGCTGCCGCTCTGCATCTATAGCATGGCCTAACCGCTGCCACACGGAAGACACTTCCAGTCCTGGGTCCTCCTGCCCTCTGGCCGATGCCTGCCCCTCCGATGTCAAAGGCCCCGAGCCATCATGGCTCCCACCTTGTTGCTGCTGCTGCTGTGCCTCTGCCTGTGCCCTGGCTCTTGCTGCCTGCACATCCTCCTCCGGCTGGGGTGCAGTTGTTGAGGTGGCCACCCCTGCTGGATGTCTGACTCCCGACTGTGGCAGGGATGTGTCCTCCACCATCCTGGCCGCAGGTTCAGAGGCAGCTCCACAGGGTACCCAGGTGATACATGGGTGGGAAGATGGCATGGAGGATGACTGGGGCATAGGGGGTTCAGTTGAGGAGGGGGTCGGAACAAGGTCCAGAAAACGGAGGAATCCGGCCCTGGTGAGCTGTCCCAGTAGTTCAACGCGGTCAACAAGCCATTCGAGAAGACGTGCAGTCTCCTCATGAAAAGACTGCAGGTCACCTCGCATGGCCCGTTGACGCAACGCCACCCCACCCAGGACAGGCTCAACCCGGTCCTGGATAGCCACGTCCGCAGGGAGAGGAAGGCCAGTTGTTGAAAGCGGATCCCCTCCCTGAAAACGGGTCTGGACGTAGGCATCCCTGCTGGTGCGGGATGATGCAGTCACATGATCGAGGACAGGATTACACACAGGCACCTCCGCGGTGGCCTGTGCTGCCTCCTGTCCCTGCCCCTGCACTGCACCCCTAGCACCAGTTGAATCCCCACCTCCAGAACCCGTGTCTGTCCCTTGCATGGCCTCCTCCTCAACCAAACCCCCCACCAACCTGGATGACTCCGTGCCATCTTCCTCCATCGCACCCTGTGGGGTCTCAGCTGCCCCTTCTGCTGCCGAGGAGCCCAACTCCGACCTCTGCCTCTTGGACCTTCCCTCGGCAGCTGCTGACTGGGACGCGGCACCGGACTCCTCACTCCCCGACAAGATGACAACCTGGGAGGGGAGCCGGGCCTTTCGGTTCCGGCTGGCGGGATGATCCCTGCCGCTGTGCTCCACAGCACCCTCTCCGCCCTCTTCTTCAGTTGACGCTGCAGACAGGGAGAGATAAAAAAACAGGCATCAGGGCACTGTACAATGGACTGATACACACATGACAGTTGCACATGAGTGGCATTGTTTAACTACAGACACGGCATCACACTCCACAACACTCGTCATTTTAACTCACACACATGAACATTTCCACAGCAATATTGCACCAGGCAGCACCATCCATACACATACAACAGCATGAACAGCCAAAGGTGAGCCTGACATCACATGAAACACAAGGAGTGCACTAGACATGCACACACGCCACCACACTTACATGCATGTCTACATCTCCTCCAACTGTTGCAGTGATGAGATCGCCATACATGTCACATCTGCCATTCATCCTTCTACTTATCAGTGTCGCGTGCATCCATGTTGCATCACAGTTGCACACTTGTCAGATACACATACATGCACATGTACACAGTACAGATACATGCATTATGAACCACCATCCATGCCACAACCATGCCAATGTACATACACAGAAATTCAAACATGTGTGCTCCCACACCTGCATTTGCCCAGCATGCTTACCAACACATACACCATCAATGTGTCTCACAACTGAGAGGACTCACATGTGGAAGCCTCACACCCATGTTCATACACATCCCTACATGGCCCTACATAAACACATGTGCAACCTGCACACTACTAGCACACCACGACACGCACAGCGTACTATCAACATGCATGTACACTTACCGCTCGTCTCCAGACGGGTCTGCCTCTCAAGGATCTGGACGTAGAGCGCTGGGCGTATGCATTCCAGGACCCTCATTTGATGGTTCGACAGTTGGCCCGGCGCCCCTTGGCATCCGTTGCCTTAGCGAGGCACTGGGCCTTGTTGAGGGTCCTGGACCTGAAGTCCTCCCAGCGCTTCTTGACATGATGTAAGTCGCGGACTGCCACCCCCCTCCGCATAGATGGCAGTCACGATGTCCATCCAGATCCTGGTCCGTCCTTCATTGTCGGCCCGCGAACTTCCAAAGAGGGCATCATGCTGCCCCAGGACAGGTGCCCTGCACTGCTGGGGGGTGGGGGTGCAGGGGGACATGAGTGGGACATGAGTGGGGGCCTGCTGGCAGGTGCCCTGCACTGGAGGGGGGTGGGGGTGCAGGGGGACATGAGTGGGACATGAGTGGGGGCCTTCTGGCAGGTGTCCTGCACTGCTGGGGGGTGGGGGTGCAGGGGGACATGAGTGGGACATGAGTGGGGGCCTGCTGGCAGGTGCCCTGCACTGCTGGGGCGTAGGGGTGCAGGGGGACATGAGTGGGGGCCTGCTGGCAGGTGCCCTGCGTGGCTGGGGGGTGGGGGTGCAGGGAGTCATGCGTTGGTGATCAGTAGTGCAAGGTGACATGTGGCTTGGCTGGGGGGCATGCCCATGGTGGATGGGCTGCCTGTGGGACATGACCAGGGGTGCAGGGTAGTCCCCTGTGTTGTGGGCTGCCTGCAGGGGCCGTGGAGGGTGTAGAGGGAACACCTGGGAGGACCCACACTGCCAATTCACATGTAGGACTTCACCAGGACACCAACTTCGGTGGCAGTGAAGCTGGTGGCCCTCTGCCTAACTGGCTGGGGGTTGCCAGTGCTGCCAGATGGTGTTGTGCTGGACATGGCAACCCCAGAGGCAGGAGTGGGTGGGTAACTGGGTCCTGGGCCTGGGCTGTGGAGCGATGGAATCCCAGTCGGGAGTCTTCGGTTGCAGCAGGGGTGGTCACAGAAACTACACCCCTGGCTGATGTGCAGGCAGCAAATGGCAGGGCACGTGGGCAGCAGGCAGTCAGGCAGCAGCAGATGGCAGGTGGGAGCGTGCTCGGGGCTCTGGGGGGCAGTAATTCGGCCTTCTGGGCAGGAGCGTGGTCTTCCGTGTGTTTTCACGTGGCCAGCTTGATACGGAGTGATTTGGCACGTGAAAAAATGTCACGTCAGTGTGTAATTTGAGGAAAGGGCCTTAGCGCGTAAGTGCGTCAGCACACGCACGCGATTCCATTGGACCAAAGGCCCTTAGCGCGTAAGCGCGTAAATTACATTATGCGCGCGGGTGTTTCCCTCATAGCACGTGATGACAGAGCACACGTGGAAAAACTGCATGTCCGAGTTTCATCGCATGTAATTGGAGGAAAGGGCCCATGTACAACCGTATCTGACGTGTACGTGTGGGCCGGTTTAAAAACCAACGTGTTGGACGCCATTTCCTTGTATGTGCTTTTCGTGGAGAGCGAGTGGGTGAAATCTGTACTTCTTGTCGGTTCACACGCGATTACTTCACAGAGTTTCTAGTTCGTACTCCCTGTTACCTCTGACAGCTCTTTTCTGAATTTTTGTTGGGCCTGTTTCCTCAAACAGAGTTCACTTCTCGTTTTGTCCTGTCTCCTCAGACAGCGTACAATTCTTCTTTTGGCGGGGGGGGTTGCCAATGCGCACACGCGCGTATTTTTCACTTTCTTTTTCCAGGCAGACGGTGAGTTCCGCACGTACTTAGCAACTGTGCTTGCCCCGTGTGTCGCGTTCCCCTTCAGAGGTCATTGTAGGCTGCGTGTATTACGCGTACGCTTAGTTTCGTGTTTCTGGGTGCCACAGCGTAGTGCGTGTTCATTATTTCATGCACGTGGTCTACGAGGTGTTACGTGCACGTTAATTTTTGATTTTGGGCTGCCTGTGCGTTGCGTGACCCGTCATCTTCCCCCAGGGGTCTCAGACAGCCAAGGGTACGAATTCCATCGGGTATCTAACCCCTTTCACCCCCAATTGCCCAGGACAATAGTTTACTGCAACTCCCATATGCACAACAACATCAGTGCCATGGTTGGGAGGCGACCAAGTGGTAAGGGAGGCAAAGGTGGCCGACCTTGAAAAGGTAGGCATGGTGGGCGTGGTAGGGGATGTGGCTGGGATTTGCAGGGTGCCCCTATACCACCATGTGTGGAGGAACAATCAGGGACACCCATGACCCCCCCATGGTTGAGGGAAATGTGGCTGACACCATCCCAGCTCAGCCCCTGTTGGACAAGCCCATTGTGGCACCTGACCTGACACAGGATGACTCCCTGGCTGACTTCCAGGTCAGCAATTCTAGGCCACGTGTGGCGGTGCAAGTTGTTGTCACCAAGCCACGTGGATCTGGGGCAGCTATGTCATCTGCTACCCCAAGAATGCAGGGTGGGGAGGCTGCAGGGGCAGCTGCAGCTCGATACGCCCCAGCTCTGACTCTCCCAGCCAGGACAGTGTCAGTCCAGGTCCATCAAACTGACGTTCCCCCTGCCAACATTATCCTGCAACCAATGCCTGCATCAAGACGTATGGTCATTGTGCATTCCCACAGTCCTACTACCCAGTCCACCGGTGATTCTGCCCCTACTGACCAGAGCGGCGTAAGCCACTCTGGCTCTGCTTCACCTTTAAAGAAGAGGAAGAAGGGTGCTCTGGCACGACAGGCTGAGACCCCAGACACGGCTACACACTCCGGTACCTCAAGGAAGCCTTGCTTTAATGATACAGAACTTGATGCACTTGTGGCCTATGTGTCGGCACATAGCCACGAAATGCTGGTGACTGCAGGGTCCAAGACCACAACTGGTCAACGTAAGGCACACTGGCAGATCATCGCCGACCGCATAAGTGCCCTTGGATTTGTGAGGCGCACAGCTGATGATTGCTACAAGCGGTGGAATTACCTGAAACGCAGAGCAAAGAACAAGCTGGCCTCAAATCATGCCGCTACTCTGGTGACTGGTGGTGGGTCTCAACAAGAGGACAACGAACTCACTGAACATGAGTCTGTTGCTGGGGCCTTCGTCACAGAGGAACAGATCCAAGGTGTGGGAGAACTACCTGATTATAATGCATTGTCCGGTGAATGCCCATGCATGTGTGTGTAATGCATGTGTATGTTGTTTGGGTGACGGGTTCTGATTGAGTGCCAGGTGAGGGTGTGTGTGCCTAAGTGGTATGGGTCATCCATGTGCTTCATCCAAAACATTCAGCAGCCTTGGATATGGGTGTGACCGTATCACTTCTTCCCAGAGTAGTAATTTAGCGCAACATTATGGCAGTTGCCCTTGAAGTGGCATCTTGCAACAACATTGTTTGTATTTTTCATTGTTCGTTCAGGCTGATTGTTTCAATTCTCCCACTTTTGCTACGCATTCCTCAGCCCTATTGTCACATTTTATGACATGCTTCTGTTATCGATTAACCCCACATTGGCCCACATGTGTTACCTTGTTAGGTGAATGATTTGACCATTCAGGCTGATTGAGTATTGTCCTGATCACATGCATTTTGGGGCCTGTTTGAATGTGGATCATGATAGTTGTTTCCTGTCATGTTGAAGTGCACAACCATTGATGTGTACATCGGCCTGTAATCACTGTATTTTTGTACACTGGATGTGTTGCAGTGTGTGGCACATGCGTATTTTGTCACACTATGTAGCATTTTTCATCTCATCATGTCCATCTCACATGGATGGCTGACAGTATTCATTCACTGACATATGGATGTACTTGTGGAATGTACCATGGCTATGGTACATGCCATCTGTGTGATGGCATGTGTCATGTATGTGTATTGGACATGCCACTCACAGGCCAATGTGTGATGGCAGTGCTACCCAGCATGCAGCAAATGTGTTGATCTTCCATCTTGGTGTCATCAGTGTCTGCCTTTTGCCTCCCCTTCCAACTAAGTGACAGTGCATGCATGGGAGGGTTATAGTCATGTGGGACATGTGTAAATCGTGTACTGGTTCTGTAGCTTGTCAGGCCTATTTGTGTGCTATGGTGCTAATGCCTGTTTCCATTTTTTGTCTTTCATGTTTTTGCAGGGGATGACGCACTTGATGCTGTTGAGGTTGAGGAGATGGTGCAGACCCAGGAGGGATCTCAGGCACCACCGGGCACCATTGGGGGATGTGGTGTGGTGGTGGGTGAGAACCCAATCTTGCTGCAGACCATTCTGTCCAGGGGTGCCTCTGGGTGCACCTCCCCAGAACTCTATTCAGGTGTTGACTCGGATGATGAGACCTATGTGCCGTCCCAGGTAAGTGTTTCTGGCAGGGATTCTGTTCTGTCCAACCCACCTGCACCAGGAGTAGAACCCTCTATGGGGATGTCAGTGTTGGTAAGTCCGCCTTTGGTCGTTACGGATGCAGGGTCACACTCCACAACATATGATCCTGTTCCTGGGCCAGCAGATCAGAGGGGGAATGCAGTCCTGCAGCCTCAGGCAGTGCCGGCACAGCAAGGCGCAGATCGCCTTGCCCCAAACAGGTGTGGTGCCCGCCGACGCGGTGGCCGTATGACACCAGGCAATACCGCATGGGAACAATCCATGTACTCTATGGCAACCCAACAGGCAGCATCAGTTGAGATGATGGCTCAAGCATTGGAGAGGGTGGCCACTTCCATTGTCCCCCTTGAAAGGCAGATGGAGCAACTACAGCAGGCAACAGACTCTGTTTGCCAATCACACAGGGTCGACATGTTGGCGTCCAACAGGGACAGACGGCGGGACTGGAGACTCTACGCCAATCAATATCAATAGAGTCCCAGGGCCACAGGGAAGCCCTGATGGTAGAACTCCATCACCTCAGGGAAACTCTTGTTGACCTTGAGGCATCCACTAACTTGAGGACAGAACAGCAGCTGGAGCGGCTCACACGTTCGCTCTCAGCTGAGATGCAGGCAACTCGGGAGGAGATCCGGGCATCACGTCAGGTGGTCCATGGGGATCTCCGCACTATAATCCTCCAGAACAAGACCTTCCACACCTGCATGCTTGCTGCCATGGAGGACCATACCAGGGCTTTGCGTGGGCTGCATCCCATAGCACCACCACCTCCTGTGGCAGCAGCAGAGGGTGATGAGAGCGACAGCAGCAGTTCTCCCACATTGGCATAGCCGTACAGGCCATGAGCCCATGGAGGTTTTTTTTTTTCCCCAACATCCACACAGGTGGCTGTTGGTGCGCACCCTGTCCTCGGACCTCCTGGGTGGCCTCCCCCCACCGGCCCTCACATGGCATTTTTTATTTTTGATTTTTGATTTTTTTTACAGTGTGTTGCCTTGTGTGGCTCCTGTGGGCATCCACTGTATTCCGGCTGGGCACATGCAGGCTTGTCCTGAGTTTGCGTTAGATGCTTGGGTTCGTGAGACACACACCCCTCCTGCTTCCCGTTTCCATGGGTTTGCAAAGGGTGTGCCCAAGTGACAGTGACTTACACAGTGACGTTGGACTTCCATGAGCTGTGTGGGCAGTCTGTAGTCAATACTGTGTATACATTCCTGATGGATATTGTTGTTGTATTGTACACTGCATGGTGTATTGCTATGTGCTTGTGCATCCATGTCTTCCTCCTAATTTGCAGGTTCATTCCTCATCTGTTCACAAGGCCGTCTACTTTGGAGATGGAGTTTATGTTGTAAACAGTGCACTTACACATTTGCGTGGCAGCAAAACTGTACAGTTGGAAGTGGTTGATGTGCTGGCATAATCAGGTTGTAAGACTACCACTACTTTAACTTAGTACTGTCATGTTTATGCTATGTTTGAGGTTGTGTAGCTGAATTGTATTGTTTGTAAGTATTTGGTCATGTGTGTTTTGTGGGAGCATTTTGTGTGTGGCCAGTTTCCATTAGGGACACTGTACTTGGTGACACATGTGTCATTTTTTGGGGATTGCTTTGTTTGCTCTCACATAGCATGACATGCCATGGTGTGTTGGGTGGCAGTGCTGGGGAGGGGTTGGGTGACATGGCACTGTTGTCATGTTGTATTTTGCAAGGGGGTAATGAATTTAGCAGCATATAAGTGTGTCTTTTGATGACACAGCATTGGTGGTGTTTGTGTAGGTAGGGATGCACACAATGTTACACTTCCAGGTGACCAATCTCAGGCTGGTATGGTTGTGACAGTTGACTGTCCCTATGTCATCATCATTGATTGTCAGATGGTATGTGCCAGGGCTGTGTGCACTCCACAGGGGTGTGATTTTAGGTGAAGTAATTAGCCACCAGCTGCATACGGGCTGCCTCACCCCGTGCCCTTTCCCCTCCCATGTGCAGCGGGCGTGCATGTGGTTGGGGATGTGGGGGCACCACCATGTCCACGGGCAGGCACCGGCGTGTTGCAATGTTGTGCAGGACACATGCTGCCACTATGATCCTGCACACTACTGGGGGAGCGTATAACAGCTGCCCACCAGAACGGTCAAGGGAGCGAAAGTGTGACTTTAGCACTCCGAATTTCCGCTCCACTATGCCCCGGGTTGCAATGTGGGCTGTGTTGTATCTTACCTCGGGTGGCGTGGCGGGGTTCCGAATTGGCATCATCATGTGGGTGCTCAGAGGGTAGGCACTGTCCTCTGGGGAGGTGGTGATGGGTATCATTAGTGGGGTTGTGACATTACTCAGTATCTGACATGCATGCATGTGCTGTGGCATATATACTCACTGAGCAGCCATGTATCGCCATGCCGCCCAGCTTCTAGGTCCCGGTTTAGGGTTGACATTCTGTAAATAAAACTGTCGTGGGTGGACCCTGGATAGTTGGCATATACTGAGGTGATGATTCCCTTGGCATCACATACTACCTGGACGTTGATGGAATGCCAGTGCTTGCAGTTTCTGTAGATGTGCTCTGATGCCCTGGGGGGACGTAGAGCCACATGAGTGCAATCAATGGCACCTAGGACTTTGGGGAATTGTGCCACCCCGTAGAAATCCTGGGCGGCAGCCTGCCTTTCTGCAGGTGTTCTGGGCAGGTATATGTGCCTGCGGATGGATAGGTGTGCAGTCATGGTGGGCAAGACCTGGTGTAGGCAGCGTGACTGCGTGGCCTGTGACACCCCCCCCACTATAGCACTTGTCCGCTGAAGTGATCCAGTGGCCAAGAAGTGCAGTACATTGAGGACCTTCTCCAGGGGGCTGAGTGCTTGGGAGCACAGGGTGGGTGATGTGAGGTCATCCTCCCACTCACTGACCAGGCCGAGTATTATGTGAGGTGGAAACCTGTACCTCCCATACACCTGGTCATCAGACATCCCAAAAAGGCTGGTTCTGGGTGTGAAAATTCTGGGCCTGACTATCCTCCTCCTCCTCCTCCTGCGGTATCCCACGACCACTGCTGCTAGGAACGGTATATTCATCCTGGCGTCGGAGCTTGTTTGTTGTTTGCGCGGGTCCACGTATGCCTGCTTCCTGCTGGCGTAAGTGTTCCCGGATTAACGCGTCTTTTTTGGCGCACGCGTTAGCCCCGTTCGAATCCATGAATACGTGTTTTGAACATGCGTGTGGGCGTTCCGCGCATTTGCCTCCTGTACTTCCCCCGTGACGCCCACATTTTCATGCGTTGTTCCCCATTCCGCGTGTCACGCCCTCTGTTCCTCCTACTTTTGTTCTGTGCGCCGCGCTATGTACGATTTCGCTGTGCGCGTAGTGCACGCTGTTTGGAGACGTGTGCGCCAGCGTGCGCCACGCAGAATTTTGGCGCACATCCTGGGAATTACACGCACACGGACTTCCATGAATCGCTGTGCGTGGGTTTCGCTGCGATTTTCTCACTGGCACTGCGATTCGCACACTTTCGCACGCTTTCGCACACTTGCACTGAAAATTTTAGCGCACATTAATTCCATGAATCGGCCCGACTTCTCTTCATTTTAAACAAGACCAAAAGAACGTG
Source organism: Ambystoma mexicanum (assembly GCF_040938575.1). Classification (NCBI taxonomy): domain Eukaryota; kingdom Metazoa; phylum Chordata; class Amphibia; order Caudata; family Ambystomatidae; genus Ambystoma; species Ambystoma mexicanum. The sequence continues at coordinate 462,480,232 of NC_090930.1, read as the reverse complement.
CAACGTGATACACACAGCTATGTGGGCAAGCATAACATTTCTAAGAAGAAATATTAACGGTCAACAAAGGTGACTTTAGTCATAGCCTGCAAACGTGGAGAATCTGCACTCTCCGTTATTGGAGGAAAATTACAACTGCACAGAAAGATAATACTTCAGTTATATTGTCACAATTAGTGTTTCAGTAATATAAAATTAAAACGCGGTTCGGTGTAGAGTCGTCAAAATTAAATTTACATGATGTTTATTGCCTCCATTGTTGTTGGCCAAGTCAGACAGCAATGTGTTCGCACCAAAGAATCTTCGTGAACTGATATTTCATGTTCCTAACAAAGGTTTTTAAAACATAACCTTGTCAAATGGTATTTTTTCCATGCTTTCATTGCTGCCATGGCTTTTGAAGTTTCCCTTTCATTCAAGGTCAAAAAACAATTGCCCCTTATGGATTCACTTGGATGCGTGGGCCTACTGAGCTTGCAACCAGAAAAGCAAATCAAGTGACCTTCACTCAGAAGGCACATACATTCCCACTTTGCAACAAGATATGAGAATCCAATCATGAGAACCGCTACTCCGATACGCCTCCAGAACCGCTGTTTCCATCAAACACTCCAGGTGGCGGCCTCAGATTTCAAAACGTAGGACGCCAGTCTGACTACAATATTAATCCAAATACATTGTAACACAGACGCAGCAATTAGTCGCCATACATTGAGCACCAACTTCCACTTTACCGTATGAATTTGGTAACACGGAAACATCACTTTTTGAGTTTCCGCTGCCACATTCCATCCCAGCTTAATTAAAGCTCACCTTCAGAAACATTATTTCATAAGTATAACAAGTGCATTGGTGTCTTGTTTTGTATGTGTTCCCGGCGATGTCCGCGTACACTAAAGCATGAACAAAAGATGACGGGGGCAGCTGAGAAATCTGACGCACTTCACGCTGTTCCACAACCAATCAGTGAAAGCGCCACATGTCCGCGGACATGACGCTATGGATTAGCCAATCGATTTCTTGTCCGCGGAGCGAACAGGGAAGTGTGACCGCGGAGTGGACATAGATATCACCAATTTTTTAGACCTACTTTTTGGTCGTTTTAAAGGAAACTACTGGACGGATTGTCACCAAATTTACAAAAGCACACTTTCGGGACCATCCGTTGGTGAAAACCTGTCCAGCGATTTGGCCTGTAGGCGTGCGCAAAGTTTTTCCCACATTCATTCTATGGGAAAAAAAGACGTTTTGGGACCCCCTCTATAACTTTCCCCCCGCTGGACCAAACATCACCAAACTTTGCAATACAATTCAGAGTGGCCCATATACTCTTTTTGCAAAGTTTGGAGAGGAGTCGTCCAGGGGGAGCGGAGTTATAAGCCATGTAATATATATATATATATATATATACATACATATATATACATATATATATATATTCAGTGAAAAACCTTTGTTAAAGGGACGTTATGGTTCCAAGTAAAACCGAAAAACCCTTGAAATTCGCCAGTTATAGTAAGCTAAGCAACCATAACTAGTGCCACCACTGTGCACTGCTAAGACTAACACCCACGACATCAAATTTGACATCACAAATGTCATTGATGACATCACTGATGACATCACATGTGTATGTACTTTTCATAAAATATGTGTACAAGGGATTCTTATTATAATGTTGCGAAAAAAGTGTCAAGGATCATTGCAATAAATATCATACCCTAATTAGTGCATTGAACGATGCATTGATATAAATAGCATTCTATTAGGGGGTTCTATCTAGTATACTAAGCTACTCATGCAGAAACATAGCATTGTGTGCAGCGTACAAGATGAATGTATAATATTTGTAATGTTAATATGTTGAATAATGAAATGATAATTGTTTTCTTAATAGATTTTTGTGTACTGTGAAATATGTAATAAGTAGCTAATAAAACCCATGTATTACATAATTGCATTACTATAGACAAAACACAAAGAGACAAGAACACATACCAATATGGGTATATACAGGGAAAGTGAAGTTAGCAAAAAAGCACAAGTAGTAGCAGAAACAATTCATAACCTAACTGATTATTTCCATGCAAATAAATGATTGCTGTTTCAAAGCTGCTATTTACCCTATGTATATGTATCACTTGATGTGATTGGACCCTAACGAAAATAGTGTGAGTACAATGTATGCAAATATGACCATATACAGGGAAAGTACAGCCATGAAAAACAACAGAACTATCAGAAAGTGCTGATAAGTCTATTGATTATCTTTATGCACAAAAAGGATTGCTGTCTTTCAAGCTTGTGTCTTCCCCTATGTATATGTTTCATATGATGTGACTGGACTCTAAGGGAATTACTGTAAGAACCTACTTGAAGGATACGTCTACAAATAAAATACATTTTTTAGTTTCTGACTGTTACTGAAGAAAACCATGTGGCCTAGATATGTCAGCAAAAGAAAAAAGAGTGAGCCAGACATGTGATGTCTTCAATGACATTTGTGATGTCATCTTTGATGTCATGGGTGTTAGTCTTAGCAGTGCACGGTGGTGGCGCGAATTATGGTTGCTTAGCTTACCATAACTGGCGAATTTCAAGGGTTTTTCGGTTTTACTTGGAACCATAACGTCCCTTTAACAAAGTTTTTTCACTGAATTTCATAGGTTTTTAGTAGCGCAACTTAACCATAACGTCCCTTTAACAAAGTTTTTTCACTGAATTTCATAGGTTTTTAGTAGCGCAACTTAACCATAACGTCCCTTTAACAAAGTTTTTTCACTGAATTTCATAGGTTTTTAGTAGCGCAACTTAACCATAACGTCCCTTTAACAAAGTTTTTTCATTGAATTTCATAGGTTTTTATTAGTGCAACGTCACCATAACAGCCTTTTCAATAGATGAAGACCACTAGCATCTTAGGTCCTCAAAGTGGGAACCCCAGGTGGTAAAAAAAAGATTTTTCTTCCCAAACCGGGACGCCTGCGGCGTCCCGCTGCAGGAAGGAAAATCTTTTACCAAGATAGCCACCATGGAAAGGGAAGGCGGGGTGTATAAAGAGAACACAACAGGGCATGAGCGGGGGGTTGGGGGGAACAGGAGAGAGACACGGGGCATGAGCGGGGGGAGGGAGGCAACAGCAGGGAGACACGGGGCATGAGCCGGGGGTGGGGGGAACACGAGGGAGACACAGGGCATGAGAGGGGGGTGGGGGGTAACAGGAGAGAGACACGGGGCATGAGAGGGGGCGGGGGTAACAGGAGAGAGACACGGGGCATGAGCGGGGGTGGGGGGTAACACGAGGGAGACACGGGGCATGAGAGGGGGGTGGAGGGTAACAGGAGAGAGACATTGGGCATGAGAGGGGGGTGGGGGGAAACAGTAGGGAGACACAGGGCATGATCGGGGGGTGGGGGTAACAGGAGTGAGACACGGGGCATGAGAGAGGGGTGGGGGTAACAGGAGAGAGAGGCATGGGGCATGAGCAGGGGGTGGGGGGCAACAGCAGGGAGACACGGGGCATGACCGGGGGGCAACAGCAGGGAGACACGGGGCATGACCGGGGGGTGGGAGACAATAGGAGAGAGACACGGGGCATGAGAGGGGGGTGGGGGGTAACAGGAGAGAGACACGGGGCATGAGCGGGGGGTGGGGGTCAACACCAGGGAGGCACAGGGCATGACTGGAGGTGGGGGTAACAGGAGAGAGACACGGGGCATGAGCGGGGGCAACAGCATGGAGACACGGACATGACCAGAGGGTGGGGGGCAACAGGAGAGAGACAAGGGGCATGAGCGGAGGGCAACAGCAGGGAGACAAAGGGCATGAGCGGGGGGTGGGGGGAACAGGAGAGAGACAATGGGCATGAGAGGGGGTGGGGGGTAACAGGAGAGAGACACGAGGCATGAGAGGGGGTTGGGGGGCAACAGCAGGGAGACACGGGCATGAGCGGGGGTGGGGGGTAACAGGGGAGCGACACGGGGCATGAGCAGGGGGTGGGGGGCAACAGCAGTGAGACACGGGGCATGAGAGGGGGTGGGGGGTAACAGGAGAGAGACACGAGGCATTAGAGGGGTGTGGGGGGTAACAGGAGAGAGACACGGGGCATGAGAGGGGGTGGGGGTAACAGGAGACAGACATGGGGCATTAACAGGGGCAACAGCAGGGATACACGGGGGGTGGGGGCAACAGCAGGGAGACACGGGGCATGAGCGGGGGGTGGGGGGCAACAGGAGAGACACACAGGGCATGAGCGGAGGGTTTGGGGAACAGGAGAGAGACACGGGCATGAGCGGGGGGTGGGGTGTAACAGCAGGGAGACACGCGGCATGACCGGGGGTGGGGGGTAACAGGAGAGAGACATGGGGCATTAGTCGGGGGTGGGGGGCAACAGCAGGGAGACACAGGGCATGACCGGGGGTGGGGGGCAACAGGAGAGGGACACGGGGCATGATCGGTGGGTGGGGGGCAACAGCAGGGAGACACGGGGCATGAGCGGGGGGTGGGGGGTAACAGCAGGGAGACACGGGGCATAACCGGGGGGTGGGGGGAACAGGAGAGAGACACGGGGCATGAGAGGGGGGTGGGGGGTAACAGGAGAGAGACACGGGGCATGAGAGGGGGGTGGGGGGCAACAGCAGGGAGACACGGGGCATGAGCGGGGGGTGGGGGAGAACAGGGGAGACACGAGGCATGAGCGTGGGGTGGGGGAACAAGGAAAACACGGGGCAAGAGTGGGGGGTGGGGGAGAAAAGGAGGGCGACACGGCATGAGCAGAGGGTGGGGTGGAATAGGGTAGACACGGGGCATGAGCGGGGGGTGGGGGGCAACAGCAGGGAGACACGGGGCATGAGCGGGGGGTGGGGGGCAACAGCAGGGAGACACAGGGCATGAGTGGGGGAGGGGGGTAACAGGAGAGAGACATGGGACATGACAGGGGGGTGGGAGGGCAAAAGCAGGGAGACACGGGACATGACCGGGGGGATGGGGGGCAACAGAAGGGAGACACGGGACATGACCTGGGGGTGGGGGGCAACAGCAGAGAGACAAACGGGGCATGAGCGTGGGGTGGGCGGGAGGGGATAGAGACACAGGGGGCATGAGCGGGGGGTGGGGGGAACACGAGGGAGACACGGGGCATGAGAGGGGGGTGGGGGGTAACAGGAGAGAGACACGGGGCATGAGATGGGGGTGGGGGTAACAGGAGAGAGACACGGGGCATGAGCGGGGGGTGGGGGGCAACAACAGGGAGAGACGGGGCATGATCGGGGGTGGGGGGTAACAGGAGAGAGACACGGGGCATGAGAGAGGGGTGGGGGTAACAGGAGAGAGAGACACGGGGCATGAGCAGGGGGTGGGGGCAACAGCAGGGAGACATGGGGCATGAGTGGGGGGCAACAGCAGGGAGACACGGGGCTTGACCGGGGGGTGGGGGGCAACAGGAGAGAGACACTGGGCATGAGGGGGGGTGGGGGTAACAGGAGAGAGACACGGGGCATGAGCGGGGGGCAACACAAGGGAGACACAGGGCATGACCGGGGGTTGGGGTAACAGGTGAGAGACACGGGGCATGAGCGGGGGGCAACAGCAGGGAGACACGGGGCATGACCGGAGGGTGGGGGGCAACAGGAGAGAGACACGGGACATGAGAGGGGGGTGGGGGGCAACAGCAGGGAGACACAGGGCATGAGCGGGGGGCAACAGCAGGGAGACACGGGCATGAGCGGGGGTGGGGGGCAACAGGAGAGAGACACAGGGCATGAGCGGGGGAGGGGGAACAGGAGAGAGACACGGGGCATGAGCGGGGGGCAACAGCAGGGAGACACGGGGCATGACCGGGGGATGGGGGGAACAGGAGAGAGACAAGTGGCATGAGAGGGGGTGAGGGGTAACAGGAGAGAGACACGAGGCATGAGAGGGGTTTGGGGGGCAACAGCAGGGAGACACGGGGCATGAGTGGGGGGTAACAGGGGAGAGACACGGGGCATGAGCGGGGGGTGGGGGGCAACAGCAGGGAGACACGGGGCATGAGAGGGGGGTGGGGGGTAACAGGAGAGAGGCACGGGGCATGAGAGGGGGTGGGGGGGTAACAGGAGACAGAAATGGGGCATGAGCGAGGGCAACAGCAGGGATACACGGGGCATGAGCTGGGGTGGGGGGCAACAGCAAGGAGACACAGGGCATGACCGGGGGTTGGGGTAACAGGAGAGAGACACGGGGCATGAGCGGGGGGCAACACAAGGGAGACACAGGGCATGACCGGGGGTTGGGGTAACAGGTGAGAGACACGGGGCATGAGCGGGGGGCAACAGCAGGGAGACACGGGGCATGACCGGAGGGTGGGGGGCAACAGGAGAGAGACACGGGACATGAGAGGGGGGTGGGGGGCAACAGCAGGGAGACACAGGGCATGAGCGGGGGGCAACAGCAGGGAGACACGGGCATGAGCGGGGGTGGGGGGCAACAGGAGAGAGACACAGGGCATGAGCGGGGGAGGGGGAACAGGAGAGAGACACGGGGCATGAGCGGGGGGCAACAGCAGGGAGACACGGGGCATGACCGGGGGATGGGGGGAACAGGAGAGAGACAAGTGGCATGAGAGGGGGTGAGGGGTAACAGGAGAGAGACACGAGGCATGAGAGGGGTTTGGGGGGCAACAGCAGGGAGACACGGGGCATGAGTGGGGGGTAACAGGGGAGAGACACGGGGCATGAGCGGGGGGTGGGGGGCAACAGCAGGGAGACACGGGGCATGAGAGGGGGGTGGGGGGTAACAGGAGAGAGGCACGGGGCATGAGAGGGGGTGGGGGGGTAACAGGAGACAGAAATGGGGCATGAGCGAGGGCAACAGCAGGGATACACGGGGCATGAGCTGGGGTGGGGGGCAACAGCAGGGAGACACGGGGCATGAGCGGGGGTGGGGGGCAACAGGAGAGACACACAGGGCATGAGCAGAGGGTGGGGGGAACAGGAGAGAGACACGGGCATGAGCGGAGGGAGGGGGTAACAGCAGGGGGACACGGGGCATGACCGGGGGGTGGGGGGTAACAGGAGAGAGACACGGGGCATGAGTGGGGGGCAACAGCAGGGAAACAAACACAGGGCATGACCGGGGGTGGGGGGGCAACAGGAGAGAGACACGGGGCATGAGCGGGGGGTGGGGGGCAATAGCAGGGAGACACGGAGCATGAGCGGGGGGTGGGGGGTAACAGGAGAGAGACACGGGGCATGAGCGGGGGGGGTGGGGGGCAACAGGAGAGAGACACAGGGCATGAGCGGGGGGTGGGGGAACAGGAGAGAGACACGGGGCATGACCGGGGGGTGGGGGTAACAGGAGAGAGACAAGGGGCATGAGTGAGGGGCAACAACAGGGAGGCAGGGGGCATGACCGGGGGTGGGGGGAACAGGAGAGAGACAAGTGGCATGAGAGGGGGTGGGGGGTAACAGGAGAGAGACACGAGGCATCAGAGGGGGTTGGGGGGCAACAGCAGGGAGACACGGAGCATGAGTGGGGGGTGGGGGGTAACAGGGGAGAGACACGGGCATGAGCGGGGGGTGGGGGGCAACAGCAGGGAGACACGGGGCATGAGAGGGGGGTGGGGGTAACAGGAGAGAGACACGGGGCATTAGAGGGGGATGGGGGGTAACAGGAGAGAGACACGGGGCATGAGAGGGGGTGGGGGGTAACAGGAGACAGAAACGGGGCATGAGCGGGGGCAACAGCAGGGATACACGGGGCATGAGCGGGTGTGGGGGGCAACAGGAGAGACACATAGGGCATGAGCAGAGGGTGGGGGGAACAGGAGAGAGACACGGGCATGAGCGGGGGGAGGGGGTAACAGCAGGGAGACACGGGGCATGACCGGGGGGTGGGGGGCAACAGGAGAGAGACACGGGGCATGAGTGGGGGGTGGGGGGCAACAGCAGGGAAACACAGGGCATGACCGGGGGGTGGGGGGCAACAGAAGAGAGACACGGGCATGAGCGGGGGTGGGGGGCAACAGCAGGGAGACACGGGGCATGACCGGGGGGTGGGGGGAACAGGAGAGAGACACGGGGCATGAGAGGGGGTGGGGGCCAACAGCAGGGAGACACGGGGCATGAGCGGGGGGTGGGGGGGAACAGGGGAGACACGGGACATGAGCGTGGGGTGGGGGAACAGGGAAAACACGGTGCATGAGCGGGGGATGGTGGAGAAAAGGAGGGAGACACAGCATGAGCGGGGAAAGGGGTGGAACAGGGAGACACGGGGCATGAGCGGGGGTGGGGGCAACAGCAGGGAGACACGGGGCATGAGCGGGGGGTGGGGGGCAACAGCAGGGAGACACGGGGCATGAGAGGGGGCTGGGGGGTAACAGGAGAGAGACACGGGACATGAGAGGGGGGTGGGAGGGCAACAGCAGGGAGACACGGGACATGACCGGGGGTAGGGGGCAACAGAACGGAGACACGGGACATGACCGGGGGTTGGGGGGCAACAGGGGAGACACGGGGCATGAGCGGGGGGTGGGGGGAACAGGGGAGACACGGGACATGAGCGTGGGGTGGGGGAACAGGGAAAACACGGGGCATGAGCGGGGGATGGTGGAGAAAAGGAGGGAGACACAGCATGAGCGGGGGAAGGGGTGGAACAGGGAGACACGGGGCATGAGCGGGGGTGGGGGCAACAGCAGGGAGACACGGGGCATGAGCAGGGGGTGGGGGGTAACAGGAGACAGACACGGGGCATGAGCGGGGGGCAACAGCAGGGAGACACGGGGCATGAGCAGGGGCAGGGGGAAAACGAGGGAGACACAGGGCATGAGAGGGGGGTGGGGGGTAACAGAAGAGAGACACGGGGCATGAGCAGGGGGTGGGGGGCAACAGGAGGGAGACACGGGGCATGAGCGGGGGGTGGGGGGTAACATGAGAGAGACACAGGGCATGAGCGGGGGGCAACAGCAGGGAGACACGGGACATGAGAGGGGGGTGGGGGTAACAGGAGAGAGACACAGGGCATGACCGGAGGGTGGGGGGCAACAGCAGAGAGACACGGGGCATGACCGGGTGGTGGGGGGCAACAGAAGGGAGACACGGGGCATGACCGGGGGATGGGGGGCAACAGGAGAGAGACACGGCGCATGAGAGGGGGTGGGGGTAACAGGAGAGAGACACGGGGCATGAGAGGGGGGTGGGGGAAACAGCAGGGATACACGGGGCATGATTGGGGGTGGGGGGCAACAGGAGAGAGACACGGGGCATGAGAGACGGTGGGGGGTAACAGGAGAGAGACACGGGGCATGAGAGGGGGTGGGGGTAACAGGAGAGAGACACGGGGCATGAAAGGGGGTGGGGGGTAACAGGAGAGAAAGACACGGGGCAGATGCAGGGGTTGGGGGGCAACAGCAGGGAGACACGGGGCATGAGCGGGGGTTGGGGGCAACAGCAGAGAGACAAACGGGGCATGAGCGGGGGGTGGGTGGGAGGGATAGAGACACACGGGGCATGAGCGGGGGGTGGGTGGGAGGGATAGAGACACACGGGGCATGAGCGGGGGGTGGGTGGAAGGGATAGACACACGGCGGCATGAGCGGGGGGTGCCTTCGGAGGGAAAGAGACACCCGGGGCACGAGGGGTGGGTGGGTGTCAGTTTATAGAGACACACGGGGCATGAGCAGGGGGTGGGTGGGAGGGATAGAGACACATGGGGCATGAGCGGGGGGTGGGTGGGAGGGATAGAGACAACGAGGCATGAGCAGGGGTTTGGGGGGAGGGGAGAGACACACGGGGCATGAGCAGGAGCTGGGGGGGAGGATAGAGACACACGGGGCGTGAGCAGGGGGTAGGGGGGAGGAGAGAGACGCAAGGGGTATGAGCGGGGGTGGGTGGGAGGAATACAGACACACGGGGCATGAGCGGGGGGTGGGTGGGAAGGATAGAGAAACACGGGGCATGAGCGGGGGGTGGGTGGGAGGATAGAGACACACGGGGCATGAGCGGGGGTGGATGGGAGGGACAGAGACACACGGGGCATGAGCGGGGGGTGGGTGGGAAGGATAGGGGCATGAGCAGGGGGTGGGTGGGAGGGTTAGAGACACACGGGGCATGAGTGGGGGGTGGGCGGGAGGGATAGAGACACACGGGGCATGAGCGGGTGGTGGGCGGGAGGGATAGAGACACACGGGGCATGAGCGGGGGTGGATGGGAGGGACAAAGACACACGGGGCATGAGCGGGGGGTGGGTAGGAAGGATAGGGGCATGAGCAGGGGGTGGGTGGGAGGGTTAGAGACACACGGGGCATGAGTGGGGGATGGGCGGGAGGGATAGAGACACACGGGGCGTGAGCGGGTGGTGGGCGGGAGGGATAGAGACACACGGGGCATGAGCGGGGGGGTGGGTGCGAGGGATAGGGGCATGAGCGGGGGTGGGTGGGAGGGATAGAGACACATGGGGCATGAGCGGGGGTGGATGGGAGGGACAGAGACACACGGGGCATGAGCGGGGGGTGGGTGGGAAGGATAGGGGCATGAGCAGGGGGTGGGTGGGAGGGTTAGAGACACACGGGGCATAAGTGGGGGGTGGGCGGGAGGGATAGAGACACACGGGGCATGAGCGGGTGGTGGGCGGGAGGGATAGAGACACACGGGGCATGAGCGGGGGGTCGGCTGGGAGGGATAGAGACACACGGGGCATGAGCAGAGGGGTCGGTGGGAGGCGAGAGACACACGGGGCATGAGCAGGGGGGTGGGTGGGCGGGGAGAGAAACACGGGGCATGAGAAGGGGGGTGGGTAGGAGGGGAGAGACACACGGGGCATGAGTGGGGGGTGGGCGGGAGGGATAGAGACACACGGGGCATGTGCGGGTGGTGGGCGGGAGGGATAGAGACACACGGGGCATGAGCGGGGGGGTGGGTGCGAGGGATAGGGGCATGAGCGGGGGTGGGTGGGAGGGATAGAGACACATGGGGCATGAGCGGGGGTGGATGGGAGGGACAGAGACACACGGGGCATGAGCGGGGGGTGGGTGGGAAGGATAGGGGCATGAGCAGGGGGTGGGTGGGAGGGTTAGAGACACACGGGGCATGAGTGGGGGGTGGGCGGGAGGGATAGAGACACACGGGGCATGAGCGGGTGGTGGGCGGGAGGGATAGAGACACACGGGGCATGAGCGGGGGGTGGGTGGGAGGGATAGAGACACATGGGGCATGAGCAGAGGGGTCGGTGGGAGGCGAGAGACACACGGGGCATGAGCAGGGGGGTGGGTGGGCGGGGAGAGAAACACGGGGCATGAGAAGGGGGGTGGGTGGGAGGGGAGAGACACACGGGGCATGAGCAGGGGGTGGACGGGAGGGCTAGAGACACATGGGGCATGAGCGGGGGGTGGGTGGGAGGGATAGGGGCATGAGCGGGTGGTGGGTGGGAGGGATAGAGACACACGGGGCATCAGCGGGGGGTGGGTGGGAGGGATAGAGACACACGGGGCATGAGCGAGGGGTGGGTGGGAGGGATAGGGGCATGAGCAGGGGGTGGGTGGGAGGGATAGGGGCATGAGCGGGGGGTGGGTGGGAGGGATAGAGACACACGGAGCATGAGTGGGGGGTGGGTGGGAGGGATAGAGACACACGGGGCATGAGCGAGGGGTGGGTGGGAGGGATAGGGGCATGAGCAGGGGGTGGGTGGGAGGTATAGGGGCATGAGCGGGGGGTGGGTGGGAGGGATAGAGACACATGAGGCATGAGTGGGGAGTGGGCGGGAGGTATAGAGACACACGGGGCATGAGCGGGGGGTGGGTGGGAGGGATAGAGACACACGGGCATGAGCAGGGGGGTGGGTGGGAGGGATAGAGACACATGGGGCATGAGCAGGGAGTGGGAGGGATAGAGACACACGGGGCATGAGTGGGGGGTGGGTGGGAGGGATAGAGACACACAGGGCATGAGCAGGGGGGTCGATGGGAGGGGAGAAACACACAGGACATGAGCAGGGGGGTGGGTGGGAGGGGAGAGACACACGGGGCATGAGCAGGGGGGTGGGTGGGAGGGGAGAGACACACGGGGCATGAGCAGGGGAGTGGGTGGGAGGGGAGAGACACATGGGGCATGAGCAGGGGGTGGGTGGGAGGGGAGAGAAACACGGGGCATGAGCAGGGGGGTGGGTGGGAGGGGAGCGACACACAGGGCATGAGTAGGGGGTGCGTGGGAAGGCTCTAGAGACACATGGGGCATGAGCGGGGCGTGGGCGGGAGGGCTAGAGACACACGGGGCATGAGCGGAGGGTGGGCGGGAGGGATAGAGACACACGGGGCATGAGCGGGGGGTGGATGGGAGGGTTAGAGACACTCGGGGCATGAGCGGGGGGTGTCCGGGAGGGATAGGGGCATGAGCGGGGGGTGGGTGGGAGGGTCTAGAGACACATGGGGCATCAGCGGGGGGTGGGTGGGAGTTATAGAGACACACGGAGCATGAGCGTGGGGTGGGTGGGAGGGATAGAGACACACGGGGCATGAGCGGGGGGGTGTGAGGGATAGGGGCATGAGCGGGGGGGGGTGGGTGGGAGGGATAGAGACACATGGGGCATGAGTGGCGGGTGGGCGGGAGGGATAGAGACACTCGGGGCATGAGCGGGGGGTGGGTGGGAGGGATAGGGGCATGAGCGGGTGGTGGGTGGGAGGGATAGAGACACACGGGGCATCAGCGGGGGGTGGGTGGGAGGGATAGAGACACACGGGGCATGAGCGGGGGGTGGGTGGGAGGGATAGAGACACACGGGGCATGAGCGGGTGGTGGGCGGTGGGGATAGAGACACACGGGGCATGAGCGGGGGCGTGGGTGGGAGGGATAGAGACACACGGGGCATGAGCAGGGGGTGGGTGGGAGGGGAGAGACACACAGGGCATGAGCAGGGGTGTGGGTGGGAGGGTAGAGACACACGGGGCATGAGCAGGGGGTGGGTGGGAGGGCTAGAGACACACAGGCGGCACGAGCTGGCGGTGGGTGGGAGGGCTAGCGACACACAGGGCATGAGCGGGGGGTGGGTGGGAGGGCTAGAGACACACGGGGCATAAGCGGGGGGTGGGAGGGAGGGCTAGAGACACACGGGGCATGAGCGGTGGGTGGGAGGTCTAGAGACACACGGGGCATGAGCAGGGGGTGGGGGGAGGGAGAGAGACACACAAGGCATGAGCGGGGGGTGGGGGGAGGGAGAGAGATAGACGAGGCATGAGCGGGGGGTGGGCGGGAGGGAGAGAGACACACGGGGCATGAGCGGGGGTGGGGGAGGGAGAGACACACATGGGGCATGAGCGGGGGTGGGAGGGAGGGAGAGACACACACGGGGCATGAGCAGGAGTGGGGGGCAGGGAAAGACACACACGGGGCATGAGCGGGGGTGGGGGGGAGGGTGAGAAACACACGGGGCATGAGCGGGGGTGGGGGAGAGGGAGAGAGACACACACGGCATGAGCAATAGGTGGGGGGAGGGAGAGAGACACACGGGGCATGAGGGGGTGGGGGGAGAGAGACACACGAGGCATGAGCGGAGGGTGGGGGGAGGGAGAGAGACACACGGGGCATGAGCGGGGGGTGGGGGGGCAAACAAAAACACAGACATGCTGCACGGACTTGAGTTCCTGCGGCAGATCCCGCTCCTCGGCCCTCCGCTGGCCACCGTGTGCGATGGCGTGAGCGGGGGGCTGGAGGAACAGGGGACACATGGAGCATGAGCGGGGGTGGGGGGGACAGGAAGGACACACGGGGCATGAGCGGGGGTGGGGGGACAGAAAGGACACACGGGGCATGAGCGGGGGTGGGAGGAACAGGAGACAGACACGCTCATGCTGACCTGACAAAGCCTCTCATGCGGGAAAGAAAGATTGCGGGCGTCTCTGAAGCCAGACGCACTGCACGCTTTCACCGCATCCAATGAGAGAGCACGTCAGATGTCCGTGGACATCACGCAAGCTGCTGGCCCAATCACCGTCCTGTCCGCGGAGCGAACAGGGAAGTCCGTCCGCAGACCGAACACAGATATCACTAATTTTTTTTGCCCTACTTTTTGGTCATTTTAAAAAAAACTACTGGACGGATTTTCACCAAATTTGCAAAAGCACGCTTTCGGGACCAAGCCGCTGCTCCTGGTCCAAATTTGGTGAAAATCCGTCCAGCGGTTTGGGCTTTAGGCGCAAGCAACATTTTTTCCCATTCAGTCTATGGGAAAAACTGAAATTTTGGGACCCCCCCCTTATAACTTTTCCCCCCCTGCACGAATCCTCACCAACCTTTGCAACAAAATTCAGAGTGGGCCATATACTTTTTTTGCAAAGTTTGGTGAGGATTCGTCCAGGGGGAGCGAAGTTGTAAGCCGCCCAAAAAAGTGCTCTTCCTATGGAAATAGCAACTTAACCATAACTACACTGCCACTGTCGTGGCAGTGTAATATATATATATATATATATATATATATATATATATATATATATATATCCCTCCCTCAATTTCTTCTTGTCAACTTTCAATGAATTCAGAACAAAGATACCAGGCTCATCTTCTAGATTAGCCCCCATAACCACATCCCATCTGCCTTGAAGCATTTATAATGGCACCCGGTTGCATCCCGCATCATGTTTAGTGTTCTTTGCATCACACATAATGACATTCATGGATCAGGACCTACTCACTTAAAGCACCACATTAAGTAATACCACACAGCCATGTCTTTTCGTCCACACGCTCCTCCCTTCCCTGTGTACCTATCTTCAAGAACGTTAAACTGTTGGCCAAAGACTTGTAATCTTTCTTTCAAAGATATGTAATGACCTAACAATACTGATTCGATTCCACGAACACACACAGGCCCACCTATTTTCCCATGTTTTCTAAACGTCTCCTTTTGTAATCCCTCTCTTGTCTCTGTGTACTCTAAAATCATGATGTTTTGCATGAGCGCATTATAAATGTCAATAAATAAATAAGGTACGTTAAATAAATGACTGTTCAGACAGTGGTATGTTATAAACATTTAGTTGTCCTTTACTTTGCATAGATGTTTAATGTACAGGCAATGCAAAGTTGTTTAGCACCGTAAAATCCAAAAAGCTCTACATCAAAAGGTGCTCACATTATGTAAATTCTAAAATTCTAGAGTCATACAAGCACTGAAAACATGTCAAAACCTGACTTCAGGCTCAGTATCCTGGTCCATGGATAGTTCTTTGTAATCACCAGACACATCTTTATTTGTATTTATTTGATAGGCTCCAAACAGATGTCCAATCATAGTCATCTAAATTAATTGAACAGTCTTGTTGCCATTCTTGCTGTGTTTTCTATTGGGGATTTCCCATTCTAGTCCTAGTAAGTTCTTCATAGAAGAGAGAGCTTGAAAATTGACAGTTGTACATGTGGTTTTGTCTATCCACACAAACTAGCTTATAGGATTCCAGAAGGGGTTGCAGGTTTTCTATAATAGCATTATTAACAGAGAGCATACTAATACCTTGTGAAATAAAATACATTCAAAAACACTTTTCATCACCAAGTGTGGTAATTACTATCATGGCTCTCACGGACAAAAGTTGAAACCTTTTCTTCGGATTGGGGCAATTGGGAAATGTACATCTCCACTGTAACGATTTAACTTTATCTCTGGTAATCAAGATAATTGTACATACCCATAACTGACACCCAAACTTTAATGTCATATATCCTTGTATTCACTACAAAAAAAACTTTGTTGAGGGGACGTTATGGTTAAGTTGCCCTACCAAAAACCTGTGCTCTTCACTGAAAAACAATTACAACCTCCCCATTATGGTTCAAATTTAAACTGAAAAACCCCTGAAATTCGCCAGTTATGGTAAACTAAGCCCCCATACCTGCCTTCACCACTGTGCACTGCTAACACTAACACCCAGAATATGAAAGATGGCATCACAAATGTCACGGAACACAATTAAAGGGGTTAAACATGTGATGTCATCAGTGATGTCATCAATGACATTTGTGATACCATCTTTTATGTTCTGGGTGTTAGTGTTAGCAGTGCAGTGGTGATGGCAGGTATGGGGGCTTAGTTTACCATAACTGGCGAATTTCAGGGGTTTTTCGGTTTTAATTTGAACCATAATGGGGAGGTTGTAATTGTTTTTTTAGTGCAGTGCACAGGTTTTTGGTAGGGCAACTTAACCATAACGTCCCCTCAACAAAGTTTTCTTTGTAGTGAATTTTGCAGGTTTTTGGGAGGGCAACTTAACCATAACATCCTCTCAACAAAGTTTTTTTGTAGTGAATTTTACAGGTTTTTGGAAGGGGAACTTAATCATAACATTGTGTCAATGAAGTTGTTGTGCTGAATATACACTGTCATCATCTGATTGTGGGGGATATGTAGTATAATGTACGTACTCGATATACATTTAACATGGAACATACAGAACCCCCTCCCTATTGATATTAGAAAGGGACGGACTGAGCGCCTGTTTGCGGACGGGGGTGGACTAGATCAACATTACCCAAAGATGCAGGGGGTATTTGAAAATGTTCTATTGTCTTACACAAAAAATGTGCAACGTAGAAGAAGGACATAAAGACATTATAAGTAGTAATAAGTAAATATGGAAACCTAAAGGTGTGAAATGAAAACGACACATTTAATAACCTTGTAGAATGAAATGGATGGTACCTTAAAAAAAAACAGGATGCCTCCATCGTAATGACTTCACAAAAACTCTGCAGCCTGGACCGACAGTGGACGGACACAGTAGGACGAAGGGAAATTACAGCGAAATAGTGAGTGAAGGTCATTATTTTGTATGTGTGTGTAATTCTTTTGGGTATGTGGTGCAGAAATAATAATTTCTTTCTGTTGTTTTGACACAGAAATGGCTAGTACTTTGGAGTGGCTGGAGGAGAATTTTATGCTTGGGGAAATGTCTGAAGACAGCAACAATAATGGTACACACTGCTCTGCATAGGCAAAATAATTATCAGTATTTTATAGGCATTTAACATATGTATATTTTTTTTGTACAGACCTGGAAAGAAAAGAAGAAAGGCCAACAAACGAGACAGAAGACAGGATGAAAAGGATTGAGCAGAAAATGGATGTACTGAATGACAATTTTAAAAGTTTAAGGGAGTTTGTGGAGGACTGTGTGATAGGAAAAGTACGTTACCATTGTCCCACCTGTACCTGCGCCGCTTCTCCATTCCCTAGTGAACCATCCCCAAACCTTCAAGAAGAAAATGGACGTTTTGACGAAACATCCATCCCTTCTTCCACTCACAAATCTTCTCCTCATAACCAGCACGTGTTGAATCCTAATTTCCCTATATTTGTGTCAGTATATGCTTCCCCCACTATTTATTTGGATAAAAGTGTTTGTGTGTGTGTGTGTGTGTGTGTGTGTATGTTTGGAATGTTTTTTGTATAGTAGTTGTAGTTATAGGGTTTGAGGGAAAACATTTTTTTTTAAAAGACTTAAAATGTTCGCTAACAGCGCGCCTGTTCCACCTATCCGTAAGGAATGTAATGTGGGTGTTGTAAAAGCAGTACACCTACACTTACTAATGTAAAGTAAGATGGAGTTGATGTTTGACCGCAACATCTGTGTAATATTTAGTAATACAATCGTTTTGATAAGGTTCAAACACTGCGTATGATTCACCCACCTGAGTCTTCCTTGGAACAGCTCTCTCCTGATCAAGATGATAATGGGGAAATACCTAAAAGCCCCTCCGCCGACTGGAAATAAAGATTCACCCTGCGGTGAGACTTCCAGGGAAAACCCCCAATAGGGGGAAAAACCCTTTGCGGGGAAGAGCTGCTAGAGTTCGAAGTGTCCTGTACTCAGCTCCCCTCGTCTAGTCAGAATGGTTCTCTTCTCCAAGGAAAAGGCTTGTTCTCCAGGTTTGGGAAAGACTAATTAGGATGGAGGAACAAAATCAGAGGTAAATTAGGATCCCTTAGAAAAGAAGTATTCTAGCAAGAAAGAATGAAATACTTCCCACTGGATAATATGACTCACCCTGGGATATGAATCAAAAGTCTCCGGACGGCGGAGGATGTAAATTCCAATGTTGGAAGAAGGGTGCCCTAACACCTCTACCAAAGAACTGCAATGGGGAACAGAGTGGGATCAGTATTTAATAGTACAAGATAACCTGAAAGCATATCCTACAGAAACCAAAGATGAAAACACTGTTACCCTTGAAACAGGAGGAGGTGAAGAATTCTGCCTTGAAAGCTTGTGTAGATCAATGGCGAGGCAGCCGAAATCCCCAAAGCTGGAGTTAGAGCTTGGATGTCTGAAAGTATAGAAGGAAGAATAATCAGAATGAGAGCTCGCCCCTATCCTGCTGAAAGGAATAGTGAGGATCGTAAGAGTCGGGAATCGAGACTACTGCTAACCTACCCTGGCGCGGAGGGTCCGTTATCAGCTGTGGCGTTTTCGCGGCGCCGTAAAAGTGAAAGAGAAAGTAGCTCTGAATGATCCTTTGTTTTTCCAATACCGAGCTAGTGAAGGAATAATACAACAATAGATCAGAACCAACAGGGAGTACTTTGTCCTAGTACAGAAAAAGGTCCTATAGATTCATAGTAAGTAAGGAGAGTAAGGAGATGAACTTACGGAGCATGACCAAACTCGCTGGAGAGTAGCAACGCACTGGATAGCCGTCCGCGCATCCTGATATGCATAGCGTGCATTGGGGGGCGTGGCTCCAGGCCCGTCTGCAGCTGTCGTAAACACTAGCCCGCTGCCGCTGGTACTCTGATGCACTTCCATCTTAAAAGAAGGAAGAGGATATCGCATGGTTATATCCCCGTGTTGCGCTGTTATATCAATAGCATTTATCACAGTATACCCCCTACTATGGGTACCGCCCCTGGGTTTATTTGGATCCTTTAGATGAAACTTCTGAACGAGTCGGGGGCCATGGACAGCATGGTATGATTCCCAAGTTCGATCCGAAGGGGAGTACCCCTTCCAGTCCACCAGATATTGAACCTTCCCATGATGGAGTCGAGAATCACAAATATCGGATACCTCGTATTCTGATCCTGAAGATCCTTGTACGGGAGGAGGACGTACGGCAACTTTAGGATGAAATGTACTCCGGACATCTGGTTTTAATTGAGAGACATGGAACACCGGATGAAAATGAGACCATGGCCTGGGGAGTTTAAGTTTGAAAGCTGCTGGACCAATGGCTGTCACCACTCGAAATGGACCCAGATATTTTGGTGAAAGTTTTGAAGGCCTAAGGTGCCTAGGGAGGAAACGAGAGGACAACCATACCCAATCCCCAGGGTTGATGACAGGAGCAGAGGTATGTAGGCGATCTGCAAATTTCTTAACTCGTTCTTGGGACTCCGTGAGAGCTTTTCTGGCATCAATATGACCCTGATGTATCTGTCCCAGCAATTGATCCACATCTGGAAATTTGTCACCCGAGTGCTTACTTGTGGGGAATATGGTCGGATGGAATCCGTATGAACAAAAGAAAGATAAGGTCTTGAGAGAGGAATGATAAGAGTTATTGTATGCAAACTCCGCTAGTAGTAACAAATCTGACCAGTTATCATGTGCCGCTGAAATATAGTTTCTCAAATACCCTTCCAGGGTTTGGTTCAGCCTTTCAGTCTGCCCATTGGTTTGGGGATGATAACCGGAGCTTAACGCTCGCGTTATTCCCAATATTTTACAAATCTGTTTCCAATATCTGGAGGTGTACTGTGACCCTCTGTCCGAGATGATGACTTCAGGTAATCCGTGTTGGGAAAAAATCTTGTCAATGAATTTTCGTGCCATCTCGGCGGCAGAAGGAAGTCCCTCGAGTGGCTCAAAATGAGCCATTTTAGTGAAAGTATCAATAGTTACCATAATGGCGGAATGACCCCTTGAGGGGGGAAGGTCCACCACAAAATCGGTTGAGATCATTTGCCAGGGCCGAGAGGGTATTGACATTCTGACTAACTTCCCTAAGGGTTGCTGACGCGGACACTTAGTCTGAAGACACACAGGACATGAATCGACGTATTGTTTTACGTCACTGGTGATTGAAGGCCACCAGAAGTAACGGGAGATCACTCACCAGTGG
Organism: Ambystoma mexicanum; assembly: GCF_040938575.1. NCBI lineage: Eukaryota > Metazoa > Chordata > Amphibia > Caudata > Ambystomatidae > Ambystoma > Ambystoma mexicanum. The sequence goes on along the minus strand of NC_090930.1, from coordinate 462,460,157 downwards.
TAAGACATCCTCGATGTCCTGAAGATTTAGAGTCATGGCACCATTTCAAAACTTCTTTCCGAAGAATCCTGGTAGGTACGAAACCCTGACGACCATGAAAGTAGCAGTCATCTATCCTGGTCAGGGTCTTTTGTTGAGCCAAAGAGAGTTTCTTCAATGCCGCTGGACCAGATTGTTGTTCCAGGCGCTTCCAGAATTTAAAGGATTTATTGAGTTTTAGCATAGAGCAAGAAAACATAGGTTCCGATCAGAACGTGCTCAATGGTGTAGGGTCCTTTCTAGATAAAGCGTCCGCCTGCAAATTGTTCTTCCCCGGAATAAAAGAGAAGATCATTCAAAAAGGGGAGAAGAAATGGGCCCAGGACAAAGACTGATATGCAAATGAATATTTCCCATCTGTGAAAGGCACAGTGAGTAAAAGCAGTGGCTGCGAACTCTCAAGTGGTTAATAACCACTGAACAGGTTATCAGGCCTTGTTCTGGCTAGAGAGGGGCGCCCGCTACCTTTTCAAACTAAATTTCAAGGAACCTGGGATTGGTAACCCTAGGTCTCCTGGGGGCAACCAGACGTGGTCTCCCTCTCACTGTGCTTAGAGAGGCATCAGCTTCACCTCACTGATGATCCCCAACAAGGGTGAAACACGTGTATGGGGTTGCTGGTGGTACTCTCGTTCAGGTTGGAATTGCCATTGCATTTCGGTGCTGGACTGCCCCTGGGCAGGACAAAGACTGATATGCAAATGAATATTTCCCATCTGTGAAAGGCACAGTGAGTAAAAGCAGTGGCTGCAAACTCTCAAGTGGTTAATAACCACTGAACAGGTTATCAGGCCTTGTTCTGGCTAGAGAGGGGCGCCCGCTACCTTTTCAAACTAAATTTCAAGGAACCTGGGATTGGTAACCCTAGGTCTCCTGGGGGCAACCAGATGTGGTCTCCCTCTCACTGTGCTTAGAGAGGCATCAGCTTCACCTCACTGATGATCCCCAACAAGGGTGAAACATGTGTATGGGGTTGCTGGTGGTACTCTCGTTCAGGTTGGAATTGCCATTGCATTTCGGTGCTGGACTGCCCCTGGGCAGGACAAAGACTGATATGCAAATGAATATTTCCCATCTGTGAAAGGCACAGTGAGTAAAAGCAGTGGCTGCGAACTCTCAAGTGGTTAATAACCACTGAACAGGTTATCAGGCCTTGTTCTGGCTAGAGAGGGGCGCCCGCTACCTTTTCAAACTAAATTTCAAGGAACCTGGGATTGGTAACCCTAGGTCTCCTGGGGGCAACCAGACGTGGTCTCCCTCTCACTGTGCTTAGAGAGGCATCAACTTCACCTCACTGATGATCCCCAACAAGGGTGAAACACGTGTATGGGGTTGCTGGTGGTACTCTCGTTCAGGTTGGAATTGCCATTGCATTTCGGTGCTGGACTGCCCCTGGGCAGGACAAAGACTGATATGCAAATGAATATTTCCCATCTGTGAAAGGCACAGTGAGTAAAAGCAGTGGCTGCGAACTCTCAAGTGGTTAATAACCACTGAACAGGTTATCAGGCCTTGTTCTGGCTAGAGAGGGGCGCCCGCTACCTTTTCAAACTAAATTTCAAGGAACCTGGGATTGGTAACCCTAGGTCTCCTGGGGGCAACCAGACGTGGTCTCCCTCTCACTGTGCTTAGAGAGGCATCAGCTTCACCTCACTGATGATCCCCAACAAGGGTGAAACACGTGTATGGGGTTGCTGGTGGTACTCTCGTTCAGGTTGGAATTGCCATTGCATTTCGGTGCTGGACTGCCCCTGGGCAGGACAAAGACTGATATGCAAATGAATATTTCCCATCTGTGAAAGGCACAGTGAGTAAAAGCAGTGGCTGCGAACTCTCAAGTGGTTAATAACCACTGAACAGGTTATCAGGCCTTGTTCTGGCTAGAGAGGGGCGCCCGCTACCTTTTCAAACTAAATGGGCCCACTGAGCCTGTCTGCTATTGCAGGTTTGTGCATATTGTAAAATGCGCAAGTTATGGTGGTCTGTTCTAACTTCAATTGGAGCAACCGCCCCTAGTAACAAATGTCTCCATTCTTCAAAGGCTCTTTTGATGGCCAATAGTTCTTTCTCCAGAACAGTATAGTTCCACTCCGAAGGGGATAATGTTTTAGATAAATAAGCTATAGGTCTTTCTTGATCCTGATCGTCCTTTTGTAACAATACTGCCCCTAAAGCATGTTGTTAAGCATCGGTTTCGATAATGAAACCCAGATTTTGATCGGGAGTCTTCAAAATAGGAGCCGTTGTGAACCAAGTCTTTAGTTCATCAAAAGATTCTTGAGCAACGGAGTTCCAAACATAAGGAACTCCTTTCTTTAGCAGGTTTGTCAAGGGCAATGTAAGAGAAGAGAAGTTTGGGATGAAGCGCCTATAAAAATTGGAAAATCCCACAAACCTCTGGATTTCTTTACAATTTGTAGGTACAGGCCATTCCTTGAAAGCAGCCACCTTCTCTGGATCCATCGAAATCCCTTGGGCGGATAAGATGTAACCCAAATAGGTCACTTCGGGTTGGTGGAATGAACATTTCTCCATGTTACAATACAAATGGTTTTGGTGTAGTCGACTCAGGACTTCCTGGACTTGCATCCTATGATTTGGAAGATTATCAGAGAATACCAGAATGTCATATAAATAGACAATTACCGAATGAAGGAGAAGGTCAGAGAAAAAATGGTCCATGAACCTCTGAAAGACTGCGGGGGCGTTCGAGACTCCAAAAGACATCACTTGATATTGATAGTGTCCGAACGGAGTCCTGAACGCAGTCTTCCATTCATCTCCTTGTCGGATTCATATCAGATGATAAGCCCCTTTGAGATCCAGCTTGGTGTAAAGGTTAGCCCCTTGGACGGCTTCTAAGATATCCGGGATTAGGGGCATCGGATAGTTGTCCAGAATAGTGATTTTATTTCAGACCCCTGTAGTCAATACAGGGTCGAAGCTCTGAAGAATTATTTTTGGGAATAAAGAATAATGAGGCAGCTGCCGGGTATGTAGACTCTGTAATCAGACCATTCTTCAAATGAATGTTCAAATACTCTCGAAGGACTTCTCTCTCCGACTTGGAGAGAATGTACATTCTGCCAAAAGGAAGAGGCTGCGCCGGAACTAGTTCTATGGCGCAGTCATCACGACGATGAGGTGGGAGTTGCAAATATTCTGATGTAGAAAAAACTTCCTCATACTCTTGATATTCCTTGGGGAGACTTGAGATGTAATTGACTATCTTTGGGATCTGGGTTTCTTGGATGGATCCTTCGGGAGTTTCGATCTTTTGTCCTGGGATCCTAATACAATGATCCACACAATACTCTGACCGCAGAAATAAGGAGCCTGCTCTCCAATTGATAAAAGGGTTATGTCTTCGTAACCATGGCAGCCCGAGAATAATAGGGTAATGGGCCGCCCGGATTATGTCCATAGTAATCACCTCGTGATGTGAAAATATTGACATGGTTAGAGGATTTGTTTGACTCATAATAGGACCAGATGTTAGAGGACTCCCATCAACACTTTCGACAAGAATGGCTTCTGTCTTCGCTGAGGGGGGAATGTCTTTCTGCCTGGCCCAAAGATCATCTATGAAATTGCCAGCAGTCCCGCTATCCACCAGAGCCGAGACCTCGGACAGGATATGTTTTCCAAATCTTAAGGTTACCTTCAAAACCATCATGTACGTCTGAGGGGAATTCAAACAAAGGGAGTGTTGCAACTTGTGTGAGGAACCTGATACAAAAGAGGGTTCCCGAACCACGGTTCCTCCTACGGTCGGGTGCTGGCGTTTCTCGACCTTCTCGGGGGAGCGTTTGGACATTCTTGCACCGCATGTGTATGTTCCCCGCAATACATACATAAATTGTGTTTTCTCCTTCGGGTACGCTCTTCTGTAGATAATGGACCACGAGGAGTCGTGGTTCCCAATTGCATGGGTTCTTCCATACTGGATTCTGAAGCCGTAGATAAGGACGGAGGAGGAAAGGGGCGTAAGCCTCTTCCTTTCCTTCTTTCACTGTTTCGTTCTCTAATCCGATAGTCTAACTGCATAACCAGCACCACTAATTCGGCCAAGGATGAAGGGCGAGGTACCCTAGAGACCTCATCCTTTAGCTCTTCGGAAAGACCTCTACGAAATAAGGTGACCTGTGCATCATCCGACCATGTTGTCTCGCTAGCCATTTGTTTAAATCGGGTGATATAAGTTAGTATATCTTGGTTCCCCTGTCTTAGATCCAACAAGTGTTCTTGAGAGGCTACCCTAATTTTTTGTCTCGAAACATTGTGCGAATACTGTTGCTGAAAGCCGTATGTGAGTCAAGAATTGGGTTATTGGAGGTGACCAATGGAGTGGCCCAAGCCAAAGTGGGTCCTGGCATTTGGGAAATCATGTACCCTATGCAGTCTCTATCTGTATGAAAAAAAGCATGCTTGAAAGCAAACTGCACAGTACAAGCATCTAAGAATTCTTTTACTCGATGAGGGTTTCCATCTAACTGCCCTCCGGGTAATGCTCCAGGGAGAACTTCTGAGCAATAAGGCATCCTTCCGCTTGCTACCTGTTGAGCGGCCTGCTGTTGAGCAGCCTGCTGCTGAGCAGCCTGCTGTTGAGCTGCCTGCTGCTGATTCTGTAAGAGTGCAGCATTCTCTTGTTTGAGGGTTTGTACTTCTGAAGTCAAGGATTGTACAGCAGCGAACAGCTGTTAGATTTGCTGCTCCATCCTAACCTGAGGTGTTACCCAGAAATGTTTGAACCATGCCAAAACAGCCTTTCTTCTTTATGGGCATTGCTATCTGTAATATTTAGTAATACAATCATTTTGATAAGGTTCAAACACTGCGTAGGATTCACCCACCTGAGTCTTCCTTGGAAGAGCTCTCTCCTGATCAAGATGATAATGGGGAAATACCTAAAAGCCCCTCCGCCGACTGGAAATAAAGATTCAGCCTGCGGTGAGACTTCCAGGGAAAACCCCCAATAGGGGGAAAAACCCTTTGCCGGGAAGAGCTGCTAGAGTTCGAAGTGTCCTGTACTCAGCTCCCCTCGTCTAGTCAGAATGGTTCTCTTCTCCAAGGAAAAGGCTTGTTCTCCAGGTTTGGGAAAGACTAATTAGGATGGAGGAACAAAATCAGAGGTAAATTAGGATCCCTTAGAAAAGAAGTATTCTAGCAAGAAAGAATGAAATACTTCCCACTGGATATTATGACTCACCCTGGGATATGAATCAAAAGTCTCCGGACGGCGCAGGATGTAAATTCCAATGTTGGAAGAGGGGTGCTCTAACACCTCTACCAAAGAACTGCAATGGGGAACAGAGTGGGATCAGTATTTAATAGTACAAGATAACCTGAAAGGATATCCTACAGAAACCAAAGATGAAAACACTGTTACCCTTGAAACAGGAGGAGGTGAAGAGTTCTGCCTTGAAAGCTTGTGTAGATCAATGGCGAGGCAGCCGAAATCCCCAAAGCTGGAGTTAGAGCTTGGATGTCTGAAAGTATAGAAGGAAGAATAATCAGAATGAGAGCTCACCCCTATCCTGCTGAAAGGAATAGTGAAGATCGTAAGAGTCGGGAATCGAGAATACTGTAAACCTACCCTGGCGCGGAGTGTCCGTTATCAGCTGCAGCGTTTTCGCGGCACCGTAAAAGTGAAAGAGAAAGTAGCTCTGAATGATCCTTCGTTTTTCCAATACCGAGCTAGTGAAGGAATAACACAACAAAAGATTAGAACCAACAGTGAGTCCCTTGTCCTAGTACAGAAAAAGGTCCTATAGATTTGTAGTAAGTAAGGAGAGTAAGGAGACAAATTTACGGAGCGCGGCCAAACTCGCTGGAGAGTAGCAATGCACTGGATAGCCATCCGCGTATCCTGATATGCGTAGCGTGCATCGGGGGGTGTGGCTCCAGGCCCGTCTGCGGCTGTCGGAAACACTAGCCCGCTGCTGCTGGTACTCTGATGCACTTCCATCTTAAAAGAAGGAAGAGGATATCGCATGGTGATATCCCCGTGTTGCGCTGTCATATCCATAGCAATCTGTTCAAGTTGTGCGTACATAAACAGAAAGGGGCGCCCTAAGGACATTACTCCTCGCCATGCCGCTTACAAACGAGATGAAACATGTTTGTACAACACACCAGGTTTCCGGGTTGGTTGTAAATGAGCAAAATGGGAGCATGTTAAGGACAGTATACTGTCCATATCGTCCGCAGCCAAAATGGTGGCGTCCGTAGAACAGGCGCGGTGGCCGGCAAGTTCGTAGTCAAACAAAATGGAGTTGTCCTAAGGACACTGGGCCTGTCCGTAGAGTGAGCATATTATGTACGCACATGCGCAGTACAACCATAAGTATAGAGAACATCGCGCCTGTCCCTAACTGTCCGTCTCACTTGTGTCGCACTTTGAATTAGTTGAGAACCCAAACACTATCCGTAGGACACTTGTGCGCATGCGCAAGTTTGTTACTCTGCATTTGCTGTCCAGCGGACTCCCATTTCTATCGCAGATGTGTTCAGGACGTCATCATGTGACCACACCCACGCTGAGCGTGTGGACTAATTTGCACAGTTTGTGTGCTTCGCACCAGTACAAAAGAACTTGTAGACGCAAGGCAAAATATTGTAGAGTGTAAAAATATAATTTCACATATCCTAGACAATAGCTTACCTGAGGACTTGTTGTGTAAAATTTTCGTACCGCTTTGCAGTGATGAAGACGGTCACGAGGCACACTCCTCCACCCCTATAAATGGCCACACCCACGAGCGCATCTTCATTGTCCTTCTAGCTATAGAAGATTGAGGTGTACTGCCTTTACTGCTGTAGTGACCAAAAGGAAAGTAATCAGTATGGCTTCCATGGCGGCTGCTGTTGGTTCATTAACCTCTGCACCACCCCCAAACCTGCCACCACCACCACCTCCCCAAGGGCCTGTGGAGAGATATACGGGTGAGGATGTAGAGAGCGAGGAAGAATAGGAGGAAGAGAATTAGGTGAAGGAACTCCGCATTACGAGGACTCGCGGGGAGTCGTGGGTGTGGCGGTTGTTTTCCATTTATGGGAACGTACCAAAAGCATGTGCGAACCTGGTGAGGTGTAACCAGTGCGAGGTGGTGCTCAGTCGCGGGAGATTTGGTGCGTACATCTTTGGTACGACAACCATGAAGAGACACCTCACTTCGTTCCACACTGCAGACATTCTCAAGGTGGTGCCATGTGAAGAGCGTAGTCGATTGAGTTCCTCCACAGCATCTTCCGTGTCCGATCCTCCCACCACAAGAGACACTCCTGTGGGGGACTGCCTCCCTCCAGCAGCCTCACAAGCCATTCGCAATGCCGGTGACCCTTATCTTTCAAAGGTGACAATAGTGTGTATGTATTGTGACGTAGTACTTTGCAGGGGGGAGAGTTTTCGAAGTGCTTTTGAGGCTACGGTCACAGAGCACCAGAAGATCTGCTCCTTACCTAAGTGAAGCTCACCCTACATCTTTCTCTGTCCACTTGCCCTTTCTTATCTCCGTGGCTGGTGTCCCTTCCTTACCCTCCTTTGGCCTCCTCTCCTAGTGTATCCTGTGCTGAGAAGCAATAAACGTCAAAACAACAAAAATTACAGAAAAGGCTCTTTTCAGAGCCGCCTTTCTCAGTTTAACAATAGAACTATGAAGTGACATTTGTACACCCCCGCAGAGTTGTGGAAAAGTTTGCGGACAGTTGTAGAGAAAAAAAAGGAGGGTGCAAGCGGAGCAAACACAGTGAAGTGTATGCTGGGAGTAAATGGTGGCTCTGAAAAGAGCCTTTCGGTGGTGTGTTGTGTGGGTCAAAAACTGTGGATTGGAGAAAACTGATTGTCACATAGGTTATTGTGAATCCAAATGAGGTTGCAATGCATTTTGAACATTGTGAAGAAAAATCTGATTGCCAGCATATGTGAGATGGACTCCATCTCTGCGGAAAATGAAAGAGCTGCGAAACAAAATGTTTTCATTGTGGAATGAGGACATGCCAACATCTCTTAAAAAGGCACACACAGCCTTATTCAAATTGCGTATCGCTTTCTCCATTTGTGGACCAAAAGCAGAAGAACATAGCCATATTTGTCATTGTGCAATATGGGAAAAAAGTATTTGACAATTTGGAAACATGTCCATGAGCTTCGCAAGTCCTTCCTTCATTGCAAATGGCAAAGAAATTCCAGAGACATGGCCTAAACTGTTTCCTCTGCAATGAATGATAAGTATATCTGGAGGACGCTGTGTCAGTAAAGTAACACAGAGAGGTACTAAGTCCAGCCACCTCATGCCACGATCACCATGCCAGTGCACTTCCAGACGCACCTTCAACCAATGTATCCATGAGTCTCCCAAAATCCAGATAATCTGTTCGCGAGCACGCAAAGCCATGGCTGTGTGGTCTCCTGTCAGGGAGAAGACGGTCTTACTAAATCTCGCCATTCAGAACACACCCACTGAACTTTATTGACCAATCCCTAGCTCTGCTCATTGTCATTTGCATGCGTCTCCACCCCAGAATCCGCATTGGTGATATGCGCTGGCTGCAAACTACTGCCATGTCCGCAGACATGTATAGGATCAGAGCGTGACGACGATACATTAAAGTATTATTCCCCTTTATCCCCTTTAAGGTGGGCTCTGAAAAGAGATGTTTCTTTTTGTTTTTGGGCAGATACCTTACAGACATCTGTTATTTTGTTTATTGTTTTGTATTTTTTGTCCTTACTTTACTCCTACAACCATTACAGAACATTCCCTGAAGCAAGCCTTACGTTCCAAAAGAACATCGCATTTCCCAAAGAAGATAGCGCAACACCATCTGCTTCAAAATAATCTGCATTACTTGGAACAATGTTTTAGTGGCTGTAGAAAAAAATAACAGTGCGTTACATAAAAGAACGCATGCCGTGATTAATGATACACCTCCCAATACTTTGTTCTGGAGAGAAAAAAAACATTTTTGTCCCATTTTACTCTAGGGAGTAAACCAGAAAAAATTACTTTCGCAGTTGGAAAGATGTTCATAAGTGCTTGAACCAACTGTCCCAAATCTGCCAACAAAGTACGTGCAGTCACGTAGCCTAAATGGCAAGCACCGTAGTGCTAAATTACCACAGGAGGAGAGGTCATCGTACGTATGTCTCTGCAAACTTTCAGAATTGCCGCAACATTGGCATCAGTCTCAGCGTTCCACACTACCTCCACAACTCTGACATCGAAATGGTGTGCCACATGCCTACTCTCTGCATAATGTTGTAAGCCATGGACAAAAATGTCTCCAAGCACCAAAACCCTGACCCTCTCCACCTCTGCCATATTCAGTGTACGCACCGTCTTTCGACACAAAAGAGTAATGTGAACATCTGATTGGCTGATGCCTACAGTCCCCTTTCCATGCAGGATTTGCTGTAGACACCCATATGTGACACGCCCTACCCGCGGACAAGCGTTGCCTACGTGCGGCACGTAACTCTTACCCAGTCCTTTCACCCTTTCCACAGCGTTAGCAAATTGAGTCCCTCAGTGGACACAACTAAGCAGTCACACAACCATCCACCAATCACATTGAAAATCGCTAAATGTAACTCCGTCATCAACATTGCGCACTTCAAAATTACTGTTGATAATTCTGAATGGAAGTCACATATCATTGCAAAGCACCTACTTCAGAAGCTACTGTGAAAGTGTTGCGAATTTCTATGTACAGCTCCATGCATGTGCATATGCATGAGTATAGAGTACAGGTATGTATATTTTAATCAGAGAACATGTGCAGCCCTTATGATTTAATTTAAAACAAATTAATGCCGCTAAATGTGCATAGGCAATACATACCAACGCCGCCCCTTTTAAGTGAAGATGTCTGATTTATCATTGACAAACCGCACAACTTTTTACTGTCTTCTGCATAACCTATACATAGGTTGTAAGCATGCCTATTTATGGCGAAACTCGATTTTGTATTAGAAAATGTCGGAGTTGTGTACTGTGTACGGCCTACAGTAAAGCTACTTGCAATGTAATCGTATGGCAAAAGTAAGCGCTCCCGATTGCTGTGGTGACATCTCCCTCTGAGGGTCTCCCAATTTTTCAGCATCGTGCTTTTAAATTGCAAGTAGAAAATGTTTGCCCATCTACTACTATGCCCTATGGCTTACAAACCTCTCTCCTATGGATAGTACACCTTGTAAAAAACAAGGCAATTTCAAAACCTTAAAAATGTTAGCAATTTTAAAAGGACTTGCAAGTAACATATTGCAAATACCATGCAAAGGCTGCATAGAGTGAAGTGAAATGCACACATGCACTGGGTTCAAATATGTAAGGAGAATGCTCTGACGAACGATGCACAATTGATGTGTGCAGTATCAGCACTGCTGTAAACACACAAAGTAATTCATTTTGTTTTTTTTAATCACAGTGAAGACTACTCTCCTGAGAATCAACAGCATCTACACTGCACACGACATATCCTAAGAAACCTGCCCATTTTGCAAAAAAAAGTAAGTACAGTACTACCTTTATATTGTAACTACTCTTCAAAGAGGCTGCGTGGGTTATCTGTTTAATTTGGGCACCAAAGCAAACATTGATTTCTAAACCATTCTACCTACAAATATCAATTTATTGAACAAAGAATAACAGGCAGAATGGCTCACAAATTCCTGTGTGTTTGGAACTCAAATAACATACGTAATCCTTAGAAGGTTAGATTTAGAAAAGAAGTTGCTGTTGCAGGTTTATGGCATTTCGTTTATTAATAATGCTCCTCGTCACCACTAGCCCACTTTGTATTCTCATCTGAAGCACATTGTAGTAGTATACAAACAGTAAAGTAGCCTTCCCAAATCATTGCAAGAGTCCAATGCACATTCACTCACCATGACAAATAGCTTCCCCATCAGACTCATGCACATATGCACACAGCACACATACATTGTACAACAGACCAAAGTATGCCTTCTTTTTTTCAACAGACACCAAAGTTTGCCTACCAAAAAGCAACTCCGTAGAAAGGAACGCAGAAGTAGAGCAAATAAAAACAAAAGTGCCCAATCTAAGCATCCATCTGTTGTAGAGTTTGTAGAGAATGTTGGAACAAACCAGCAAACCCAGTCGGTTAGCAAAACAAAGGAAGCTTCAACTATTGAAACTTTACCTCCTCCAACAAAATGCGTCACAAAACACAAAAATGTTCGCAAAAAATCGGCTACCAGTACAGCTAACGATGCTCCTACTAATCCTGATAGTGTAACGAGAGCCCATAGTAAAACAAGTATTTTATCAAAAATGTTTCGTCACAGAGTCCTTCAGAATCTACTAAGAAGAGGACCAAAATCATCCTCACCCCTTAAAACCTACAGTAGGAAGTTAATCCTACAAGCTCTCATGGACAGTGCAGTCCTTCTCAAAAGGAAGTTGTTTATATAAGTGTTAAATAGGATGAAAGCACTAACAAAACTAAGAACCAAACTACAAAAGAAACTCAGCAATAAACGGAATATGAACAAAAATAATTTCTTAAATGTTTGTGGTGGTGAATGGAGTCGCACAACAACCACCAAACCATATTTCAATGAAGAAGCATACAAAAAAACTCAAACAAACACAATTTCAATCGATAGCTGTGGACGAGGGTATGAGAAAATCAATACTACCATCATGGAACAAGAAACACTGCTTTCAAAAGTATCCTCTGAAAACTCAGAATTACCTCTCGATTCAGCTGAACTACACCGTCCAGTATACAAATGGCCGTGCACATCAATGTGTGCCATTCCAAACAAAGCTTTCAAATCTTTACATCAGTTCCTCAAACAGTATGTAAAAGGTAAAGACAAAAGTAAAATGAAACTGCTGCAAAATATGGATATTTGTCCAGTGCTCAAATACACAGGACTACAAGGACATTCATTAGCCTGCATTTCTGGGCCTATTTGCAAAATCACCTTCCATGATATCAAAGGGATATCAATACATCATTCAAATGTAATAAATCTAGTGTATAAAATATACTATGCAAAAAGTCCAGCTTCAGAATTAGGCAATTTAATTAAAACACTCTTCTGCATGGTACACCCAAATACTTACAAGAAGAAATTGACCATATTCAGAGAAAGTATTTTGGAATAGAAAGGCAATTACAAAATGCAATAGTTTTAGAACATAGTAGCAACAATTCTGCACATAGCAACCTTCTATTACACACATACAGAAAAGAAATAGTAAAATTTAAAAGGTCATCGGCTGAAGTACCAAACCATGTGTGTGTGTGTTGCCGCAGAACGTTTTACAAAAGGAACACAAAAAATGTAGACATAGCATACAAAATAGAAGACAATGAAGATTCTAAATGGTTTGAATTAGCTCTCTACCTTTTAGCAAAAAACAAATATGAACAAACTGAACGCCTAATATGTTCCAGTTACTGTACTACAAAACTAGAGAACAACCACACTCCTTCACGTGCTATTACAAATAATTTGGAATTGTTCCCACTACCAAAAATCCTGCAACAACTCAATTTGTATGAGAGCATAATAATTCAAACAGTTCACCCATTTCAAGCAATTATACACCTTCATCCAAAAACAGCAAAATTACCTTCCTCTGAATTGGTGAAAGGCATTCGTGGCAAAGTAGTTTATTTGCCATTAGATCTAACGGAAAATGTACACACTCTACGAGTGCAAGGGTCAATAGAGCATTCTTTAATAGTCTTGGTAAATGGTGTACCAACAAAGGACAAAAGAATTTGGCAACAACTGGTGGATTTACATAAAGTTAGACAAGCATTGCAATATCTAAAAGACAATAACGAGTACTACAAGGAAATAAATATTGATGAAAGCTTAAGGGAAACAACTGAAATAATTCAAGCGCCATCAGAAACTGGACAATTTGAACTTCTGGATCCTGCTACAGTATCCACTCTTTTGGACCATTACACAATTCATCCATTGCATTCCAATGAAAGCATAGATCATGCACTAGAAATTTACCAAATGCGACAAACCAAAGGGTCACCAATGAGTATATGGGAAAAAAGTATAGAAGCAAGTGCTTTTATATTGCTATTTCCTACTGACAAAGGTGGAAGCTACGATGATAGACCCACTCAGATTGGGCCATAAGAATGCCGCTCATTACGAATGTATTCGCAAGACCCCAGATTTAGACAAAATGTGGAGTACATATTCCACCTACTCTATGAAAGTGAATTAGCAACACTATGTTACAGAGTTGCAGACATTTTGAAATCTGGAACCCACTTTCAAAATATGTCAGCTACGCAGGTAATACAAAAAGTACAGGAAAAAGATGAGCTTTTACAATCAAGTATAACACATTTGTTTTCAAACATGTGTGGTACAAAGGAATACTGGTTCCGACGGCATGGAGACGTGCGTTGTATGATCAGAAACCTTGGACCACTGACTTGTTTTGTTACGCTAAGTTGTGCAGAATATGCATGGGAAGATTTACATGAGTTCCTACGCATAGCAAACAGCAACAAAAATAACATAGATATATTAACACCTGGAGAACTTTGCTCTCTAGATCCAGTTAATGTGTCAAGATATTTCCATCATTGTTTCATTGCCATGCTACACTTTATTTGCAATAAAACTGTTCCTCCCCTTGGAGAAGGGCAACGCTTCTTTTGGAGAAAAGAATATCAAGCGAGAGGAGCACCACATATTCACATGCTGTTATGGATCAAAGGTGCACCGAAATTTGGTCACAACAGTGATAGCACTGTTTTGCAGTGTATCCAAAAATATGTCACTTGTGAAATCCCTTCACAACAGACGCATAGTGAGCTGCATGGGCAGATTTTACAATTTCAGAGACACAAATGTGGCAAATATTGTCGCCGCAAATACTAAACAAAGGTACATTCTACAACAAATGCAGCTTTGGTTTCCCTAGACCAGTTACAGAAACAGGTGAAGTAAACAACTTCATGTCTTCAGTTCGACATAGTGTTAAAGGTAAATCACCTAAGAACACGTATTACATAAAAAGAAGGGAAGAATCAAAATATATCAATGATTACAATGCAATCATTGCCCTCTTATGGAATGCAAACATAGATGTGCAGTACATTGCAGACAATTCAACTGCTGTTGCACGATATGTTACAGCCTACTTAACAAAAGCAGAAAAAACAGAGCTTCAAGACCTCTGGGATGACCTAGCAACAGACAAAACATAATCACAGAAATTGTACAGCCTAGGCATAAAAATGCTCTCTCATAGAGAATGTGGTGCCTATGAAGCAGCAGATCGTTTAACCAGAACTGCTTTGTATGGAAAATCAGACAACATAGTATGGCTAAGTCTTGGTCCTGCAAAATCTAGAAAAAGAGTGCTGAAATCATATGAGGACATAGAAACAATTGCCAGAAATGATCCCAACAGCCAAGACATTGTAAAAAACGATTTACTGGACACATACTATCTGAACAGGAGTAGCACTTTGGAAAGCATGTGTCTATACCACATAGCTTAAAACTTTGCATACAAAAATAATGTAAAACCCGATGAAAGCAAACATAGCTATAGAGTGACCGATTGTGAAGGGAGCTTAGTGAAATTTACCAAACGAAGCTTAATTAATCATGTAAAATTGTCTTTAAAAACTCCTCAACAGAAAGAACTATATTACATGTCTCTGTTACAACTTTTCAAACCATGGAGCAAAGAGGAAGACATACTAGAAAACTATGACTGCTATGAAGATGCTTTGAAAGCAAATGAAAGCGTTATCACTGATGTGAACTTTTCGCAGTACAAAATAATGTTACACAATGAGCAGCAACAGGAAGAAGAACTTCAGGCCCAACTAGATAAGGACTTTTCCGACAGTAGTCAACCTTCTGTAACAGGAAGTCAAGAACAACTAGGACAACCACTAATAGCAAATGATGCTGAAGTAGCTATGGCAGAAGTAGAAAACACCATGTATCAGTATCAAGAAGATACAGAAGACTTTAACGTACAACAAGCAAAACTTAACAAAGATCAGCGCACCGTTTTTGAAGATGTAACAAAACAAATTGTACATGGTGTACAACACGAAAATAAAGAATGTACCTGCCAAATTTACAAACCTATACTGCTGTACATGAGTGGTGAAGCTGGATCTGGGGAAACATTCTTAATCAAAATCATCAGCAAGTTCCTTCAACAATTGACAAACAACAAACTGTCAGCTGTTGTAACGGCCCCCACAGGTTTAGCTGCCTACAACATAGGTGGTGTCACTTTACACCGATTACTACTGCTTCCAGTAGAGCATCAAAATAAATTAGACTATATCAAACTTTCTGCAGAAGCTTCAATGGAATTACGCAGAGTATTAACACACATGAAAATGCTATTAATAGATGAAGTGAGCATGGTCTCCAACCTAATGTTGGCTTTGATTCACCTCAGATTGCAAGAAGTACTTAAAAGTAACAACGAAGAACTCTTTGCAGGGAAATACATTATCGTTTTTGGAGATCTTCTACAATTGAGACCAGTGAAAGGTGAACCTATTTTCAAAAGCTTAGGCCACAAACTCTGCCGGAAAACTTTTGGTAGCATAGGTAATGTGAACCTTTGGCAACATTTCCAATACAGAGAATTACCTGAGAACATGCGGCAATCTGCAGATCTCACTTATGCCAACATCTTTAAAAGTATTAGAGTTGGTGTACTATCGCAAGAAGCACAAGTGGTATTGAAAAACCGGCATATTCATGCACTTTATGGCGATAATGCATGTGCAACTGATGTTATGTAAGAAATAGCGTACAAAAATATCAATTGTATGGCCTTAATGCCAACTCTTGCAAGCTGTTTCAAATTCAATGAAACAATGTTAAATAAAGAAATGCAACCAATAGTGGAAATTAGCGCCACAGACAAACCAGACGTACATGGTATGACAGTACCCAGTGTGAGCAAGCCACAACAAGACTAAATAGTTTAGAAAATTCAATCTCCAACACAGCTGGGTTGGAAAAAATATTAAAATTATCCTTAAATTGTAGATTAATGCTTAAACGTAACCTTGATGTCGAGCAAGGGCTAGTTATTGTAGCACTAGGTACAGTTGTTGGCTTTCAATCATACCCACGTGACAGCAACATTCAGTTTGTTAATATTCACTTTGATAACATTTCAGAAGTGAAAAGGATAAGGCGCTCAATTGCTCGATTCCTTCTCTTCAAAGACATGCATGTACGTAGAGAGCAATTTTCTCTAACTCTTGCATATGCAGTTACCATTCATAAATCCCAAGGTTTTACCCTGGACAAAGCATTGATAGATATAGGAAACACAGTCTTTAAGGAAGGCATGAGCTACGTAGCATTATCATGCTTACGTACACTTGACGGTCTATTGCTAATGAACTTTGATGCAAGTAAAGTCAAACCTGATATTTCTTGCATTCTAGAATACAATAGACTGCGTTCACTGTACACCCCTCATCTGAAACAATATCCTGTTCCAGATAAAGTAAAACGTGGTAAAAGAAACCTAAATGAAACAGAAATGCAACAGAATCCAACAGCAAATTCCTCAAAGAAAAGAAAAGCTAAACTTTCAGCAATTACCACAAACAAAGAAGAACCTGTTAGGGAATGTAAACCAGGGACGTCGTCAAAGAAGGAACAAAAATTCCGAAACATGCACTCAGATACAGAACGAGCTGGTCTATTCAAATTTGCAAATGAAAGTGGGGTAAATTGCTATGCAAATGTAGCAATGAATATTCTATTTCAATTGCAACCAATTGTTAACAATATTTACTTGCACAGTACAGACCAATTGTGTTTGTAAATGTTAGTGCTTCATAGAAATGCAACAGGCAATCCTGACAACACAGACAGTGTTCATGGAATACGGCAAGAATTGGACGACTGTGCTGGAATGGTGAGATTCACTGTGAACTCACAAGAAGATCCACAAGAATTTCTAATGTACTTACTAGTAGTAATGGAAAACAAAAGCATACCTGTAAATGAAATCTTCCATATTTCGTACATGTGGAAACATACATGCACTCTCTGTAGCAATGTGATACAGGAAGAAATCCCAAATGAGCTATTTGTGTATGTTTCCATACCAAATTGACAAAGCATTCCATTTCAGCAACTTGTACAGAATGCAAACCATGGCAGATTATGTACTATTTGCAATTCAGACAATCGCTCCACCTTACTGATACACTCACATAGTGCCTACATAATACTTGTGCTTCTACGTTATAATACAGATGGTACCAAAAACAACTGCAAACTGACTGGATTCACACACGGTCAAGTGTCACTTGGAAAGAAAACCTTTACAACAATAGGTATAATCTACCATGCAGGAGCTACAACCAATGCAGGTCACTACACTGCATACATTAAAAAGAAATGTGGATGGTTCGAATGTAATGATAGCACCATTACTCTAAAGCAGAGATTGCCAGCTAATCTTACAAATGCGTATTTAGGGGGTAATTCATAGAATTTCGCGCACAAGTGGCGCACGCGGCTGGCGCACAGTGTGCGCGTGCGAATGTCTGTGCCAGCCGCATGCGCTAAAATCGATTTCCGTGCACAGCGTATTCATGGATTTTAGCCTCCAAAACCAGCCGTGGTGCAGAGTGGTGCAGCGACCCTGCAGCAGCGCCAGTTACGCCCCCAAGAACACCCTCGCACAAGGAAAAGCCATCAAAATCCCCAATCCAGCGCAAAGGGCTGCGCTAACCCTGGACCAGTTTACAGGGCTGCCAAACAGCAAACGGCAAGCGGGAAACGTGTATTACTGGGGTTCGCGTGAAGTTTCACACGCGATATGCCTTGTGTGAGCAGGGTACGTGTATAACTGAGGTTCGCATGAAGTCTCACACGCGATTGGATCCTGGTACGTGTATTTCGGGGGTGCGCAGGAAGTTTCACACGCGAAAGGGCCTGTGCGAGAGGGGTACGTGTATAACTGGGGTTTGCGGGAGGTTTCACACACGATTGGAGCAGGGTACGTGTATTACGGGGGTTCGCGGGAAGTTTCACCTGCGAAAGGGCTTGTGTGAATGGGGTACGTGTATAACTGGGGTTCGCGGGAAGTTTCACATGCGATTGGAGCAGGGTACGTGTATTACGGGGCTTCGCGGGAAGTCTCACACACGATTGGATCGGGGTACGTGTATTTCGGGGGTGCGTGGGAAGTTTCACATGTGAAAGGGCCTTTGCGAGTGCGGTACGTGTATAACTGGGGTTCGCGGGAAGTTTCACACGCGATTGGAGCAGGGTACGTGTATTACGGGGGTTTGCGGGAAGTTTCACACCCGAAAGGCCCTGTGCGAGTGGGGTACGTGTATTACTGGGGTTCACGAGAAGTTTCACACGCGATTGGCCCTGTGCGAGCAGGGTACGTGTATAACTGGGGTGCGTGGGAAGTTTCACTTGCAATTTGAGCAGGGTACATGTATTCCTGGGGTGCGCGGGAAGTTTCACACGCGATTTTGCTGTCAGAGTGGTGTACTGAATTTCGGGGGTGCGCGGGGAGTCCTACACGTGAATTGGCAGTGTGGGTCCTCCCAGGTGTTCCCTCTACACCCTCCATGGCCCCTTCAGGCAGCCCACACCACAGGGGACTACCCTGCACCCCTGGTCATGTCCTGCAGGCAGCCATCTACCATGGGCCTGCCCCCCAGCCAAGCCACATGTCAGCTTGCACTACTGATAACCCACTCATGTCCTCCTGCACCCCCACCCCCCAGCAGTCAGGGGCACCTGCCAGCAGGCCCCCACTCATGTCCCACTCATGTCCCTTTGTACCCCCACCCCCAGCAGTCAGAGGCACCTGCCAGCAGGCCCCCACTCATGTCCCCCTGCACCCCAACCCCCCAGCAGTCAGGGGCACCTGCCAGCAGGTCCCCACTCATGTCCCCCTGCACCCCCACCCCCCAGCAGTCAGAGGCACCTGCCAGCAGGGCCCCATTCATGTCCCACTCATGTCCCTTTGCACCCCCACCCCCCAGCAGTCAGGGGCACCTGCCAGCAGGCCCCCACTCATGTCCCCCTGCACCCCCAACCCCCAGCAGCCAGGGGCACCTGCCAGCAGGCCCCCACTCATGTCCCCCTGCACCCCCACCCCCCAGCAGTCAGGGGCACCTGCCAGCAGGCCCCGACTCATGTCCCTTTGCACCACCACCCCCCAGCAGTCAGGGGCACCTGCCAGCAGGCCCCCACTCATGTCCCACTCATGTCCCCCCCTAGACGAAATAAAGATGCACAGTCATGGCCCACTTCTACACCAAAAAATGCCACATCACGCCACCCCATTCTTGAGACGCAATGATTTCCCATTCCACCCCACACATTACTGGGGATCGCAGGAAGTTTCACATGCGAAAGGGCCTGTGCGAGTGGGGTACGTGTATTACTGGGGTTTGCGTGAAGTTTCACACCCGAAAGGCCCTGTGCGAGTGGGGTACGTGTATTACTGGGGTTCACGAGAAGTTTCACACGCGATTGGCCCTGTGCGAGCAGGGTACGTGTATAACTGGGGTGCGTGGGAAGTTTCACTTGCAATTTGAGCAGGGTACATGTATTCCTGGGGTGCGCGGGAAGTTTCACACGCGATTTTGCTGTCAGAGTGGTGTACTGAATTTCGGGGGTGCGCGGGGAGTCCTACACGTGAATTGGCAGTGTGGGTCCTCCCAGGTGTTCCCTCTACACCCTCCATGGCCCCTTCAGGCAGCCCACACCACAGGGGACTACCCTGCACCCCTGGTCATGTCCCGCAGGCAGCCATCTACCATGGGCCTGCCCCCCAGCCAAGCCACATGTCAGCTTGCACTACTGATAACCCACTCATGTCCTCCTGCACCCCCACCCCCCAGCAGTCAGGGGCACCTGCCAGCAGGCCCCCACTCATGTCCCACTCATGTCCCTTTGCACCCCCACCCCCCAGCAGTCAGAGGCACCTGCCAGCAGGCCCCCACTCATGTCCCCCTGCACCCCAACCCCCCAGCAGTCAGGGGCACCTGCCAGCAGGCCCCCACTCATGTCCCCCTACACCCCCACCCCCCAGCAGCCAGAGGCACTTGCCAGCAGGCCCCCACTCATGTCCCACTCATGTCTCTTTGCACCCCCACCCCCCAGCAGTCAGGGGCACCTGCCAGCAGGCCCCCACTCATGTCCCCCTGCACCCCCAACCCCCGGCAGTCAGGGGCACCTGCCAGCAGGCCCCCACTCATGTCCCCCTGCACCCCCACCCACCAGCAGTCAGGGGCACCTGCCAGCAGGCCCCCACTCATGTCCCTTTGCACCCCCACCCCCCAGCAGTCAGGGGCACCTGCCAGCAGGCCCCCACTCATGTCCCACTCATGTCCCCCCCTAGACGAAATAAAGATGCACAGTCATGGCCCACTTCTACACCAAAAAATACCACATCACGCCACCCCATTCTAGAGACGCAATGATTTCCCATTCCACCCCACACTGACATGCCTATCTCAAGACACAAACCAAAACTCAACTATGTACATCAACACATATCCATCACACACATACACTGGTTGGCATTGCTTGTGTAAACCCACAATTTCACATGCATCAACCCAATGAGAAAATCCCACACATGGAACTAAAATATGAAAATGTATTATGTACATAAATAAATAAATGAAATGAAAGCATACCAAAAGATCAAACATGAAATGAAAAGCATGTGAAAAAGTTGAGTGAATGAAAATGAGAAGCAATGGAAAAAATGTGAAAGAAAAACAGTCCAAACTCTCCCTCCACCAACGCAAATCCAAAAAAAGGTAAAAAAAAGATATCCATGTTTCATGTTCATAATGATGAATAAAAATGCGAAATCAATCCATAGTCCAACTATTTACAATACATTGTCCTGAAAAAAAAAACATTACTCCATGTCCATAATGAAAAAAGAAAATCCAAATGAATTCATGATGTAACTATATACAATCCATTGTCCAAAATAAAAATCCATTAATCCATGTGCAAAAATCCCAAGAATAAATCAATCCATTGCCCAACGATGTAAAGGGTCCATGAGCCCAACTAAACAAATGAAACCTACCTAAGGAACTACCTAAAAATATAACTATATACAAATGTGTGTGGTATTGTTATTGACCACAAATAAAAGGAAAACAAAAAGGAAACCTAACTCTAAAAACTATTTACAATGGCAGCGGGCTAGTCCGATGGCTCACTTTTGGATGTTCCGGGCCAGGGCATCATCGAACTCCTGCTCAATGTCCTGGAGGCGGTCCTCTTCCATGGCCCCAAAGGTTCGCAGGGACATCGACATGTTCTCCTCCAACTCTGTGCGAATTGCTTCCAGGCACTCGGCCCACCTCTGGGCCCTCCGCATGGAGTTCTCCGCCCTGACCATCGTGAGCCGTGCTTCTTCTGCCCGCTGCCGCTCCGCATCTATAGCATGGCCTAAACACTGCCGCACGGAAGACACTTCCAGTCCTGGGTCCTCCTGCCCTCGGGCCGATGCCTGCCCCTCCGATGACGAAGGCCCCGAGCCACCATGGCTCCCACCTTGTTGCTGCTGCTGCTGTGCCTCTGCCTGTGCCCTGGCTCTTGCTGCCTCCACATCCTCCTCCGGCTGGGGTGCAGTTGTTGATGTGGCCACCCCTGCTGGACGTCCGACTCCCAACTGTGGCAGGGATGTGTCCTCCACCAGCCTGGCCACAGGGTCAGAGGCAGCTCCACAGGGTACCCAGGTGATGCATGGGTGGGAAGATGGCATGGAGTACGACTGGCGCATAGGGGGTTCAGTTGAGGAGGGGGTCGGAACAAGGTACAGCAAACGGAGGAATCCGGCCCTGGTGAGCTGTCCCAGTAGGTCAACGCGGTCAACGAGCCATTCGAGATGACGTGCAGTCTACTCATGAAAAGACTGCAGGTCACCTCGCATGGCCCAGTGACGCAACGCCACCCCACAAAGGACAGGCTCAACCCGGTCCCGGATAGCCATGTCCGCAGGGAGAGGAAGGCCAGTTGTTGTAAGCGGATCCCATCCCTGAAAACGGGTCTGGACGTAGGCATCCCTGCTGGTGCGGGATGATGCAGTCACAGGATCGGGGGCAGGATTACACACAGGCACCTCCACGGTGGCCTGTGCTGTTTCCTGTCCCTGCCCCTGCACTGCACTGCACCACTAGCACCAGTGGAATCCCCACCTCCAGACCCAGTGCCTGTCCCTTGCACGGCCTCCTCCTCCACCAAACCCCCCACCAACCTGGATGACTCCGTGCCATCTTCCTCCGTCGGACCCTGTGGGGTCTCAGCTGCCCCTTCTGCTGCCGAGGAGTCCAACTCCGACCTCCGCCTCTTGGACCTTCCCTCGGCAGCTGGGGCCTGGGACGCGGCACTGGACTCCTCACTCCCCGACAAGATGACAACCTGGGAGGGGAGCCGGGCCTTGCGTCTCCGGCTGGCGGGATGATCCCTGCCGCTGTGCTCCACAGCACCCTCTCCGCCCTCTTCTTCAGTTGACGCTGCAGACAGGGTGGGATAAAACACAGGCCTCAGGGCACTGTCCAATGGACTGATACACACATGACAGTTGCACATGAGTGGCATTGTTTAACTACAGACACGGCATCACACTCCACGACACACATGTCATTTTAACTCACACACATGAACATTTCCACAGCAATATTGCACCAGGCAGCACCATCCATACACATACAACAGCATGAACAGCCAAAGGTGAGCCTGACATCACATGAAACACAAGGAGTGCACTAGACATGCACACATGCCACCACACTTACATGCATGTCTACATCTCCTCCAACTGTTGCAGTGATGAGATCGCCATACATGTCACATCTGCCATTCATCCTTCTACATATCAGTGTCACGTGTATCCATGTTGCATCACAGTTGCACACTTGTCAGATACACATACATGCACATGTATGAATGTATGAATGTATGAACCACCATCCATGCCACAACCATGCCAATGTACATACACAGAAATTCAAACATGTGTGCTCCCACACCTGCATTTGCCCAGCATGCTTACCAACACATACACCATCAATGTGTCTCACAACTGAGAGGACTCACATGTGGCAGCCTCACGCCCATGTTCATACACATCCCTACATGGCCCTGCATAAACACATGTGCAACCTGCACACTACTGGCACACCACGACACACACAGCGTACTATCAACATGCATGTACACTTACCACTCGACTCCAGGCGGGTCTGCCTCTCAAGGATCTGGGCATTCCAGGACCCTCATTTGATGGTTCGACAGCTAGCCCCGGCGCCTCTTGGCATCCGCTGCCTTAGCGAGGTGCCGGGCCTTGTTGAGGGTCCTGGACCTGAAGTCCTCCCAGCGCTTCTTGACATGAAGTAAGTCGCGGACTGCCACCCCTCCGCGTTGATGGCAGTCACGATGTCAATCCAGATCCTGGTCCGTCCTTCATTGTCGGCGCGCAAACTTCCAAAGAGGGCATCATACTGCCCCAGGACTTGTTCCACCAGGACAGCAACTTCAGTGGCAGTGAAGCTGGTGACCCTCTGCCTCTCTGGCTGGGGGTTGCCAGTGCTGCCAGATGGTGTTGTGCTGGACATGGCAACCCCAGAGGCAGGAGTGGGTGGGCAACTGGGTCCTGGGGCTGGGCTGTGGAGCGATGGAATCCCAGTCAGGAGTCTTCGGTTCCAGCAATGGTGGTCACAGCAACTACACCCCTGGCTGACGTGCAGGCAGCAAATGGCAGGACAAGTGGGCAGCAGGCAGTCAGGCAGCAGCAGATGGCAGGTGGGAGCGTGCTCGGGGCTATGGGGGGCAGTAATTTGGCCTTCTGGGCAGGAGCCTGGTCTTCTGTGTGTTTTCGCGTGGCCAGTTTGATACGGAGTGATTTGGCACATGAAAAAATTGCATGTCAGCGTGTAATTCGAGGAAAGGGCCTTAGCACATAAGGCGTCAGCACACGCACGCGATTTCATTGGACCAAAGGCCCTTAGCGCGTAAGCGTGTAAGTTACATTACACGTGCGGCCGTTTCCCTCATAGCACGTGATGACAGAGCACACGTGGAAAAACTGCACATCCGAGTGTCATCGCTTGTAATTGGAGGAAAGGGCCCGCGTACACGCGTATCTGACGTGTATGTGTGGGCCGGTTTAAAAGCAACGTGTAGGACGCCATTTCCTTGTACGTGCTTTTCGTAGAGAGCGAGTGGGTGAAATCTGTACTTCTTGTCGGTTCAAACACGATTACTTCACAGTGTTTCTAGTTCATACTCCCTGTTACCTCTGACAGCTCTTTTCTGATTTTTTGTTGGGCCTGTTTCCTCAAACAGAGTTCACTTCTCCTTTTGTCCTGTCTCCACAGACAGTGTACAATTCTTCTATTGGCGGGGGTGTTGTTCTTTTTCCAGGCAGACAGTGAGTTCCGCACGTACTTAGCAACTGTGCTTGCCCCGTGTGTCGCGTTCCCCTTCAGAGGTCATTGTAGGTTGCGTGTATTACGCGTATGCTTATTTTTGTGTTTCTGGGTGCCACAGCGTAGTGCAGGTTCATTTTTTCACGCACGTGGTCTATGAGGGGTTGCGTGCACGTTAATGTTTGATTTTGGGCTGCCTGTGCGTTGCGTGACCCGTCATCTTCCCCCACAGGTCACAGACAGCCTTGTTAGAGCACTAGGGTACGAATTCCATCTAGTATCCTACCCCTTTGACCCCCAATTGCTCAGGACAATAGTATACTGCAACTCCCATACGCACAACAACATCAGTGCCATGGTTGGGAGGCGACCAAGCGGTAAGGGAGGCAAAGGTGGCCGACCTTCAAAAGGTGGGTGTGGTGGGCGCGGTAGGGGACGTGGCCGGGATTTGTAGGGTGCCCCTATACCCCCATGTGTGGAGGAACAATCAGAGACATCCATGCCCCCCCCCATGGTTGAGGGAAACGTGGCTGACACCATCCTAGCTCAGCCCCTGTTGGACCAGCCCATTGTGGCACCTGACCTGGCACAGGATGACTCCCAGGCTAACTTCCAGGTCAGCAAGTCTAGGCCACGTGTGGCGGTGCAAGTTGTTGTCACCAAGCCACGTGGATCTGGGGCAGCTATGTCATCTGCTGCCCCAAGTATGCAGGGTGGGGAGGTTGCAGGGGCAGTTGCAGCTCCATCCAGCCCAGCTCTGTCTCTCCCAGCCAGGACAGTGTCAGTCCAGGTCCATCAAACTGACATTCCCCCTGCCGACTTTACCCTGCAACCAATGCCTGCATCAAGACGTATGGTCATTGTGCATTCCCACACTCCTACTACCCAGTCCACTGGTGATTCTGCCCCTACTGACCAGAGCGGCGTAAGCCACTCTGGCGCCACTCCACCTTTAAAGAAGAGGAAGAAGGGTGCTCTGGCACGACAGGCTGAGACCCCAGACACGGCTACACACTCCAGTACCTCAAGGAAGCCTTGCTTTAATGATACAGAACTTGATGCACTTGTGGCCTATGTGTCGGCACATAGCCACGAAATGCTGGTGACTGCAGGGTCCAAGACCACAAATGGTCAACGTAAGGCACACTGGCAGATCATCGCCGACCGCATAAGTGCCCTTGGATTTGTGAGGCGCACAGCTGATGATTGCTACAAGTGGTGGAATGACCTGAAACGCAGAGCAAAGAACAAGCTGGCCTCAAATCATGCCGCTACTCTGGTGACTGGCGGTGGGTCTCCACAAGAGGACAACGAACTCACTGAACATGAGTCTGTTGCTGAGGCCTTCGTCACAGAGGAACAGATCCAAGGTGTGTGAGAACTACCTGATTATGATGCATTGTCCGGTGAGTGCCCATGCATGTGTATTTTGTTTGGGTGATGGGTTCTGATTGAGTGCCAGGTGAAGGTGTGTGTGCCTGAGTGGTATGGGTCACCCATGTGCTTCATCCAAAACATTCAGCGGCCTTGGATTTGTGTGTGACAGTATCCCTTCTGCCCACAGTAGTAATTTAGCACAACATCACGGCAGTTGCCCTTGAAGTGGCATCTTGCAACAACATTGTTTGTATTTTTCAGTGTTCGTTCAGGCTGATTGTTTCAATTCTCCCACTTTTGCTACGCATTCCTCAGCCCTATTGTCACATTTGTGACATGCTTCTGTCATTGATGAACCCAACATTGGCCCACATGTGTTACCTTGTGAGGTGAATGATTTGACCATTCAGGCTGATTGAGTATTGGCCTGATCACATAGGCCTGTTTGAATGTGGAACATGATAGTTGTTTCCTGTCATGTTGAAGTGCACAACCATTGATGTGTACATTGGCCTGCAATCACTGTATTTTTGTACACTGGATGTGTTGCAGTGTGTGGCACATGCGTATTTTGTCACACTATGTAGCATTTTTCATCTCATCATGTCCATCTCACATGGATGGCTGACAGTACTCATTCACTGACATATGGATGTACTTGTGGAATGTACCATGGCTATGGTTATGGTACATTCCATCTGTGTGTATTGGACATGCCACTCACAGGCCAATGTTTGATGCCAGTGTTACCTAGCATGCAGCAAATGTGTTGCTCTTCCATCTTGGTGTCTTCAGTGTCTGCCTTTTGCCTCCCCTTCCAACTCAGTGACAGTGCATGCATGGGAGGGTTATAGTCATGTGGGGCATGTGTAAATCATGTACTGGTTCTGTAGCTTGTCAGGCCTATTTGTGTGCTATGGTGCTAATGCCTGTTTCCATTTTTTGTCTTTCATGTTTTTGCAGGGGATGACGCACTTGATGCTGTTGAGGTTGAGGAGATGGTGCAGACCCAGGAGGAATTTCAGGCACGACCGGGCACCAGTGGGGGACGTGGTGTGGTGGTGGTTGAGAACCCAATCTTGGTGCAGACCATTCTGTCCAGGGGTGTCTCTGGGTGCACCTCCCCAGACCTCTATTCAGGTGCTGATTCGGATGATGAGACCTATGTGACGTCGCAGGTAAGTGTTTCTGGCAGGGATTCTGTTCTGTCCAACCCACCTGCACCAGGGTAGAACCCTCTATGGGGATGTCAGTGTTGGTAAGTCCGCCTTTGGCGGTTACCGATGCAGGGTCACACTCCACAACATCTGATCCTGTTCCTGGGCCAGCAGATCAGAGGGGGAATGCAGTCCTGCAGCCTCAGGCAGTGCCGGCACAGCAAGGCGCAGATCGCCTTGCCCCAAACAGGTGTGGTGCCCGCCGATGTGGTGGCCGTACACCACCAGGCAATACCGTATGGGAACAATCCATGTACGGTATGGCAACCCAACAGGCAGCATCAGTTGAGATGATGGCTCAAGCAATGGAGAGGGTGGCCACTTCCATTGTCCCCCCTGAAAGGCAGATGGAGCAACTACAGCAGGCAACAGACTCCATTTGCCAATCACACAGGGAAGACATGTTGGCGTCCAACAGGGACCGATGGGCGGCACTGGAGACTCTACGCTAATCGATATCAACAGAGTCCCAGGCCCACAGAGAAGCCCTGAGGGTAGAACTCCATCACCTCAGGGAGACTCTTGTTGACCTTGTGGCTTCCACTAACTTGAGGACAGAACAGCAGCTGGAGCGGCTCACACGTTCGCTCTCAGCTGAGATGCAGGCAACTCGGGAGGAGATCCGGGCATCACTTCAGGTGCAGCATGGGGATCTCCGCACTATAATCCTCCAGAACGAGACCTTCCACACCCGCATGCTTGCTGCCATGGAGGACCATACCAGGGCTTTGCGTGGGCTGCCTCCCATAGCACCACAACCATGGAGGTGTTTTTTTCCCAACATCCACACACTTTGGAGATGGAGTTCATGTTGAGATGGAGTTCATGTTGTCAGCAGTGCACTTACACATTTGCGTGGCAGCAACACTGTACAGTTGGAAGGGGTCGATGTGCTGGCATAATCAGGTTGTAAGACTACCACTACTTTAACTTAGTACTGTCATGTTTTTGCTATGTTTGAGGTTGTGTAGCTGCATTGTATTGTTGGTAAGTATTTGGTCATGTGTGTTGTTAGTTCTACATTGCTGGGAGCATATTGTGTGTGGCCAGTTGCCATTAGGGACACTGTACTTTGTGACACTTGTGTCAGGTTTTGGGGATTGCTTTGTTTGCTCTCACATAGCATGACATGCCATGGTGTGTTGGGTGGCGGTGCTGGGGAGGGGTTGGGTGACATGGCACTGTTGTCATGTTCTATTTTGCAAGGGGGTAATGAATTTAGCAGCATAGAAGTGTGTCTTTTGATGACACAGCATTGGTGGTGTTTGTGTAGGTAGGGATGCACACAATGTAACACTTCCAGGTGACCAATCTCAGGCTGGTATGATTGTGACAGTTGACTGTCCCTTATGTCATCATCATTGATTGTCAGCTGGTATGTGCCAGGGCTGTGTGCACTCCACAGGGGTGTGATTTTAGGTGAAGTAATTAGCCACCAGCTGCGTACGGGCTGCCTCACCCCGTGCCCTTTCCCTTCCCATGCGCAGCGGCGTGCATGTGGTTGAGGATGTGGGGGCACCACCATGTCCACGGGCAGGCCCCGGCGTGTTGCAACGTTGTGCAGGACACATGCTGCCACTATGATCCTGCACACTACTGGGGGAGCGTATAACAGCTGCCTGCCAGAACGGTCAAGGGAGCGAAAGCTTGACTTGAGCACTCCGAATGTGCGCTCCACTATGCCCCGGGTTGCAATGTGGGCTGTGTTGTATCTTACCTCGGGTGGCGTGGTGGAGTTCCGAATTGGCGTCATCATGTGGGTGCTCAGAGGGTAGGCACTGTCCCCTCGGGAGGTGGTGATGGGCATCACTAGTGGGGTTGTGACATTACTCAGTATCTGACATGCATGCATGTGCTGTGGCATTTATACTCACAGAGCAGCCATGTATCGCCATGCCGCCCAGCTTCTAGGTCCCGGTTTAGGGTTGACATTCTGTAAATAAAACTGTTGTGGGTGGACCCTGGATAGTTGGCATATACTGATGTGATGATTCCCTTGGCATCACATACTACCTGCACGTTGATTGGATGGCAGTGCTTGCGGTTTCTATAGATGTGCTCTGATGCCCTGGGGGGACGTAGAGCCACATGGGTGCAATCAATGGCACTTAGGACTTTGAGGAATTGTGCCACCCTGCAGAAATCCTAGACGGAAGCCTGCCTTTCTGCTGGTGTTCTGGGCAGGTATATGTGCCTGCGGACTGATGGGCGTGCAGTCATGATGGCCAAGACCTGGTGTAGGCAGCGTGACTGCGTGGCCTGTGACACCCCCCCCCCCCACTATAGCACTTGTCCGCTGAAATTATCCAGTGGCCAAGAAGTGCAGTACATTGAGGACCTTCTCCAGGGGGCTGAGTGCTTGGGAGCAAAGGGTGGGTGATGTGAGGTCATCCTCCCACTCACTCACCAGGTCGAGTATTATGTGAGGTGGAAACCTGTACCTCCCATACACCTGGTCATCAGGCATCCCAAAAAGGCTGGTTCTTGGTGTGAAAATTATGGGCCTGACTATCCTCCTCCTCCTCCTGTGGTATCCCATGACCACCGCTGCTAGGAACGGTATATTCATCCTGGCGTCTGAGCTTGTTTGTTGTTTGCGCGCACTTTTATGCTGCACGGGTCCACGTATGCCTGCTTCCTGCTGGCGTACGTGTTTCCGGATTAGCGCGTCTTTTTTGGCCCATGCGTTAGCCCCGTTCGAATCCATGAATACGTGTTTTGAATGTGCGTGTGGGCGTTCCGCACATTTGCCTCCTGTACTTCCCCCGTGATGCCCACATTTTCACGCGTTGTTCCCCATTCCGCGTGTCACACCCCTTGTTCCTGCTACTTTTGTTGTGTGCGCCGCGCTTTGTGCGATTTCACTGTGTGCGTAGCGCACGC
The DNA here is from genome assembly GCF_040938575.1 of Ambystoma mexicanum. Taxonomy (NCBI): domain Eukaryota; kingdom Metazoa; phylum Chordata; class Amphibia; order Caudata; family Ambystomatidae; genus Ambystoma; species Ambystoma mexicanum. The sequence continues at coordinate 462,430,185 of NC_090930.1, read as the reverse complement.
TGTTTGGAGACGTGTGCACCAGCGTGCGCCACGCAGAATTTTGGCGCACATCCTGGGATTTACACGCACACTAACTTCCATGAATCGCTGTGCGCGGGTTTCGCTGCGATTCTCGCACTGGCACTCCGATTCGCCTATTTTCGCACGCTTTCACACGCTTGTGCCGAAAATATCAGCGCACATTAATTCCATGAATCGCCCTGTAAATCTTCTTAAAGACAAAATTTAATAAATAATGTGTACTTTTAGATTGCCCAAAAATTATGTGAAAGACTACAAACAGTTAGAATACGCCAATAGGTATCTAACTGCCCAAGAGGATATAACAACGACACAAATAAATGAATATCATAGATTTGTAGGAACAAATGCACAGTTAGAATACGCCTACAGGTATCTAACTGTTGTTAAAAATCGGCAAGAAGTCAGCAAACAAAACATTAATCAGAAAGATGAAGGAAACAGGATATAACAACGACACAAATAAATGACTATCACAGATCTGTACGAACAAATCCACAGTTAGAAGACGCCTACAGGTATCTAACTGTTGTCAAAAATCGGCAGGAAGGCAACAAACATAACATTAATCAGAAAGATGAAGGAAACACTCAAAAAACAAAAGGTGTTAGTACCATAGCAAATGAAGGTTATTTTAATCTGATAAGGAGTTTTCTTCCCAGACCCAAGGATTAGAAAAGCAAACACAGAAACTGAACACAATGCACAGTACACTGGTTTGTAAACTAAATATGAGGGTAAAAAAAAAGGTTAACTGTCTATTATGCAATGTAGTAAGTTTTCATAAAATGCAAAGACTAACATACCTTTTTCTTTTATCACAGAATATAAAAAAGGGATACTTCCACCAAGTACGAAAGGCATTTAAAAAATGTATGTGGATTCTGAACAAAGTAAGGAGTAAGTATATTGGCAGTCATTTTCTACACATGCGAATCTACACGTCTAATCTATGGTAGTAATATGCTGCAGTGGCTGGAGGCTGGCCCTTGCATCTTCGGTGTGTAACCTACGACCTACGCCTTATGACCAAGGTACAAAGAGTATAGTTCCTAGCCACATAGCCACAACCATTGCTGCATATGGAAACCATGGTCCTTGTAAATTAGCTACTTATAAATTTACTTTTGGGACCATCATCTGCAGCCATGCAGTCAAGACATTAGGGCGTGCACACAACTAGCCAACTAGCGCATAACACCACACCCATATTCACTTATAACTCCACTGCTTATGACTATAGTCTTGTGTGCATGGCCTTTGCACATGCAGTCAAGACTCTGGGTCCTGGCCAGAAACACCACCGCATATTGGAACCATTGTGCCTTGTCATTTCACTATGTACAAACTTGGTTTTGGGAGCATGGCCTTTGGCCATGCTCCCAAAATGCTACGCCCTCCCCACAACCATCTTAATGATGTTGCATAGTACAAGTGTACCAATAGCTGTGCTATGGTGCAGTACTTTGTAGCCACAGGCTACAGACGTGAGTTTGAGGCCATAGAATTATCAATGTATGGGTGTACAGTATATAAAATGCACAGTTGCTTACAACTGCAGTGCTTATTACTTTGTTCAAATACTCTGCATCCTGGCCACTACTACCACACCATATGGCATCCCTTGCGGCATATAACTACACTACACACAAATGTGCTTCTGGAGGCATGGCCTTTGGCCATGCACCCATGATTGCAGGCCCTCCCCACAGCCGCCTGAGTGATGCACTACCACACCATATCACACCCATTGTGCCTTGTAAGTATACTACATGCAACTGTTCTGTTTGGTGCATGGCCTGCGGCCATGCACTCATGACTGCAGACCCTCCCCACAGCCACCTGACTGATGTTGAATACTAGGGGTGTCTCTCTAGCTCTGAAATGCAGCACTGTTTGTGGGCAGGGCCTAAAATCTTAGGTATATGTCCATACATTTCAATATATGGTTGTGAAGTGGCTTATAACTCCAGTGCTTACAAGTTTCCTTTTGGGTGTATGGCATACAGCCTGCAACCATGCACCCAAAAGTACGCATCTGGGCCAAAAGCACCGCACTACATAAAACCCATGTGGGCTTGCAAGTGAAGAGGTTATAGCTTTGTTGTTGGGTGCATGGCCTTCGGCCATGCCCACAAGACTGCACACACTCCCCACAACCAGGCAATCAATATGCATTACTATGGGTGTACCCAGGGGTGTGACATGCTGCAGTGTCTGTGGCCAGAGCCTAGGGTTTTGGAAGTAAGGCCTTCGGCCTTCAGTCATGCACCCAAGAGTGCAGGGTCTCCCCACAATCACCTCAGTGATGTGTGGTAGTGGGGGGTTACAGGTGTGGTATCCTTCACTGCTTCTGGCCAGAGGCTTTACTCCTAGCTGTATGTCCATAGATATTACATGGGTACATGGGATGGGTGCGCAGTGGCTTGCACGTCCAGTACTTATAACTTTGTTCTTGGGTGCATGGCCTTTGGCCATGAACCCAAGACTGCACACACTCCCCACAACTTGGCAATCAATACGCAATACTACGGGTGTATCCAAGGGTGTGACATGCTGCAGTGGTTGTGGCCAGGGCCTACCGACTTGGAAGTAAGGCCTTCGGCATTCGGCCGACGGCCATGCATCCAAGACTCTAGGCCCTGGCCACAACCACTGCAGCATGTTACACCCATGGCAGCGTACTAATGAATATAATAATAACCATAGGAAAAAGTAATGCAATTATGGCATGTTGTCAATTTCAATGTTCGCTGCCACTACACGTGTCCTTACAACAGTTACAAGTTTCCTGTGCACTGCATGGACTGAAATGCTACCCTTATTACACCCCTCATTTATACAATACATCATGAAGACCGATCCCCAGAACAAATGCATTGATCATCCATGTCTTACTGTCTGAACCTGTACCAACGCTCTGTGACACAGCAAAAAAGTTTTATAAATATAGCATGTGTACGCTGGTTGTTGCTCCGCTATCGGCGGATCCAAGATGTCGGGCGCAGCCAAACAATCTGACGCAGAACACGTCTTGCAGCAGCCAATCGGCAGAGACGCCGTGTGTTCGCGGTCATAATGCCAGCCCCTTAGCCAATCGGTATCTTGTCCGTGGACCGAACAGGGAACTGTGACCGCGAAGCGGACATAGATATCACTATTTTTTTCAGACCTACTTTTTGGTCATTTTAATGAAAAGTGCTGCACAGAAGGTCACCAAATTTACAAAAGCATGCTTTCTGGACCAATCCCCTGTACCTGCCACAAATTCCGTGAAAATCCGTCCATCAGTTTGACCTGTAGCCGTCGCGAAGTTTTTCCCATATTCAGTCTATGGGGAAAAAAGACATTTTGGGACCCCCCTGTAACTTTTGCCCCCCGGGACCAAACATCTCCAAACTTTGGAAAAATTCAGAGTGGCCCATATACTTTTTTTGCAAAGTCTGGTGACGATTCGTCCCGGTGGGGAGGAGGTGATGCTGAATCGGTTGAGGATAGGGCATGTGGGGCTGAATGACTGTCTGCATCAAGTGGGGAAGCGTGAGTCGAGGGACTGTGCAGTGTGTGTGGTGCCTGAGACTGTGGGACATTTTTTGCTTAGGTGTGAGAGACATGTTGTGGAGAGAGAATTGATGAGGGTTCGGTTGTCTGCGCTGGGTGTGGCTGAGATGAGTGGGAAGGCTTTGCTGGGAGGTGACGGGGTGAGAGGCAGGAGGAGGAGCAGTGTGTTGTTGGATTTTGTGAGCCAGACTGGGCGGTGGGAGGAGTTGTGAGTTTATGTGGGCTATGTGTTGATTGGTGGGTTGGTGCACATCATCCTATTGGATGGGGAAGCGCCTGCGTGGGTCCGCCCACGCATTCAGTAATTAAGAAGAAGAAGATTCGTCCCGATGGAGCAGAGTTATAGGCCGCCCAAAAAGTGCTCTTCCTATGGAAACAGCAACTTAACCATAACTACCGTGGCCGTGTAATAAATTAGACGGAATTCGCCCAAAGAACAAAGTCCTCTGCAATTGATTACCACCTTTGATTTTCTAAACCATTATTAACAGAGGGTATTGATGATAAAAAAAGACTTAGGAATGAGGTATTCTGCCATGAGTTCATGAAAAGTTCGTGGTATACCTAGATTAAACAGTTGATGAACATATTTAATTCCTTTAAGTAAACAATTTTCAACAAAAATAACTCTTCCATTAATATTTGTAAGATTATTTCACCCCATGAATTGTGACATGAATTTGGAGGGATTTGAAGCAGTGAAGTACAATCTGATCTGCTTGGCAGCAAACTGAACATTCATACATTTATTAAATCATTTTTTGTAACAAATACATATCAATCAGATAGAGATAAAGGCCAAACCTTACTACTTTCCGTACAAACCCATGCAGGGGTGAGAAAATGTTCAGTTTGACAGTACCAGCTCTGGGCCTGATTTAGGATAAAGGCAGAATGATATTTAATAAAATCAGGGAATCCCACCCACCACACATGGCTTTCTTCTTTAGTCTAAAGGCATAGCCCATGTTTTTTCATACCCCACAGAAATTTGGAAAGACATGAATCAACAATTTTAAAGAAATTAATGGAAATTGGGACAGGAAGAATGAGTAAAATATACGAAATAATCAGGGAAATCATCATTTTAATGGATTGGAGATGTCCCCACCAGGATAAATACAACAAGGACCAGGAATATTTGACACTTTTAATTTTGGTTAGCACTATATTAGTATTTTCTTTAACAATATCTTTGTCTGACGAGGACGTATGCAGTCCTAGGTATTTCATACTCTTGGGGCACCATCTCATGCCATATGGTTGAACAAGATGTTTAGTACAGTGAATATTCAGCGGAAGAATTTCCGATTTGTCCATGTTCAATTTGTATCCTGGGGCTAATGAAAAACGTGATGCCTGCAGCAAGGCAATGCCGTGCCTGACACATACCACACAAAGATGTAAATGCCATGAGGCATACAGCATGCAGGCCTCAACAAAAATGCATGTGACAGAGCATAGCTCTTGGCCAACATGAGTGACGCCGACATATGCCTGCATAACCTACCCATGTATCAAAAAACTTGCTCATCCAAACTCAAATGGCTATTACCCACAATTGTGTAGATGATCAATTGTCCAAATGTATGTATGGTGCCCATCAAAACATCACTCATGCCGTCCCTCTCTTTGACCCCCACAGGCTCTGACTATGACAGCGATGGGCAGGATGTAACCCCTGCAAAGACCACACCCCGGAAGAGGTCCCGAGATGACACCAACTGCCTTTCGACCTCGAAGGGACAACCCAAGGGCTGCCGTGCACATCCAGGCAAGACACCCCAGGTTGGCAGTACACCGGTGCCGCCAAGGGCCGTAGAGGCCGAGGCACCACCACCCATTGGCCATCCTGAGGAATCAGGCGAGGCACCACCATCTGAGGAGTCCAGTTTGGCTGGGGAGGCGGCAGCCACAGCACCCCAGGCTGTGGAGGACCCACAGGATGACATTAGGGTGCCCGTTGAGGATGATGCATCTGAAGTGGTCCGCACGCCCAGTCCACCGGCATCCCCCCAAATATCATCCCTCGAAACTGACCACGCCACCACCCCAGAGCAGTCTGGGCACGAGCAGATAGAAGGGCACTTCAGTCCCATATTGCTGAGCATTGAGGCTGAGCAGGCTGAGCAGGACAGTCAGGGACCCTCAACCTCCACAGGAGCACCCGCAGGGCCGCACCGGTCAGTACAGGTGATTGCCCTTGTGCAGCAGTTTGTTGAGGACAACACACTGGCTAGACAGGAGTGGCGGCAGAACTTCGCCTCTCTAGGCAGGTCCATCACAGAGAACACCGCCTCCATGGCCAAAATATTTGCCGATAACACCAGCTGCCTCTGCGAGGAGGTCTCCGCCAGGTACTAGGCCGCATAGCCGATGCCATGGAGGCAGGGCATCCGGCTACCCAATCCGAGCAGGCGGCCACTCCGTCATCATCCTACTCGACCCAGATGAGCCCGCTCCGCAGGTCAGCGCGTACCCTGGGACGGCAAGACTTGCCACCACCTGGACCAGGGAGTGCGAATTGATAGTCAGGGCAGCCTCATGTAGGCATTGGAGACTTGATGGGACATGTGTGGGGGAGTTGTGGGTGGAGGGGGAGGGGGTGAGGGTGTGTGGGTGAGTTATGGGGGGAAGCGAAGGGGGCGAGGGTGTGTGGGGGAGTTGCGGGGAGAGGGGGAAGGGGCGTGAGGGTGGTGGAGGGTTTTTTGCACTTTCGTTATCATTGTTACATTTAATACAACCGTTGTGTGAAAAGAAATACTTGAGTGGTCATTCATCATTGCGCATGTGTCATTTATTCATATACAGTGCATAGTGTACATGTACCCCCACACCCAGTGCCCTCTGTCCAACTATTATGGCACCCTCTGCAGCCATGTGTGTCAGAAATATTGTGCAATCACTGACTGGCACACAGCACGTCCTTCCTGTGCATCGGCACCGCGATGATGTCCAGCCACATCTTCTTCATCTTCTTCATCCCCTTCACCAGGTGGTAGCAGTTCAATGTCAGGGGGCAGGGCCACGTTCTGGCGGATACACATTTTGTGCAGCATGACACATGCCATGATGATCTTGGCCACCTTCTCATGCCTTTAGAGGAGTGCCCCACCCGACTGGCTAAGGCAGCAAAATTGTGCCTTCAACAAGCCAAAGGTCTGCTCAATGACCACACGGGTACGGGTGTGGGAACGATTGTAGTCCTCCTCATGCCTGTTCTGTGGGTTTTGGACAGGGGTGAGGAGCCACGGCTTCAAGGGATAGCCACTGTCACCTGCATGGGCGGCAACAAATACTACATGTCAGTCGAATCATGATGGACAGCTGTACTAGTCACACATGCCTGCAGATTATCATTGGTCACATGCACATGTCCCTGGATGTATGCAAGCCATTTTCATGCCCTCAATGTGGCCTGTTCCATGGACTAATGGTATGGGTTTCATCTTCAAGATGTTACATGGTGTGCACTGACGTCTAGTTGCGCATGCATGTTGTACTCATCCAGCTGTGTTTGTGTCAAATTTGTGATGTGTTGTGTTCTGTGAGATTGACTTACAGGGAGCGTTGGCAGTAGTCTGTGCAATATTAGGCAATCAGCGCTGATTTTTCACATGGTGACATGCAGCATTCCTATGGGTGTGGCGGCCCTGTGTCAGACAGTGGATTCCCTTGTTGGTCCAGTTCAATGCACTTCCAGGGATGCTTGTCCTGTGTGGTGATTTGCTGGAGACAGCAACATAGTGCATATGCACTGCATGTTGCTGGATGGCGTTACAGAGGGTGAGGTCAGCTGATGAGTGTTGCACGTGTTGTGGGATGTGGGGTGGTTTACTGTTAGTCATGTACTGATAGGTGTCGACCTTACTTCATTCCTATGGGATTTGGGTGTCATGTACCGTTTGTGATGCTTTGGGGCACAGCGTTCGGTGATGTGCAGATCATGCAGGCACATCACCATTGACAGCATGGCGGTGTGTGCATCTCTCCCCCCATTTCAATGCCGTGTGCCAGTCATGCAACTTACCAAGCAGCCAGGCACGTCGTCTAGCATGTTGCTCCATGTAGTGTGATAGCGTGGAGTTCCGCAGGACCATTGAGTCATGAGTTGATCCAGGATATCGGGCACAACAATGTGTGATGATCTTGCTGGCATCGCATACCATCTGCACATTGATGGAGTGGTATTGCTTGCGGTTGCGGTGCACCATCTCCATGGCATGCGGGACCACCAACTGCACGTGGGTGCAGTCGAGGGCACCTACACAATTTGGCATGCCTGACAGTGTATGGAAGCCAACTTTTGTGTCAAAAAATCTCCTGGGGAGTCCGTGGTAGGGATATGTAGTCCCTTGTGTGCTTGAGGAGGGCATCCAGCACTTGGTTCAGAATGCAAGAAAATTATGGTTGTGATATGCCATGCATGTGCCCCACTGTGTGCTGGTAGGTGCCTGTGGCAAGGAAGTGGAGCACAGACACTACCTTCAGTAGAGGGGGGATGGCGGTGCGTATTTCAATGAGGCTGACAATGTCGTTGTGTATCATGCCCACGATGGTGATGGTGTCCTGGTCCAGACGGTACAGGGTGTGGATCTGCTCAGGGGTTAGGTTGAAAGTACTGGCTCTGATGCGAGGGATTGGGGGCTGCCAGTGTGGTAACGCTGGCTGCACTGGTGGGCATGCTGGGCCTGTCTCACCCTCCTTCTCCTCCTGCGTCTCCTCTGCGGTGCCGGCTGTTGTTGTTGCTGGTGTTGCAATGCAAGCATGTCCTCCAGCTCCAGTAATGCTACTTCTATTGGAATCATCTTGGTGTGGGAGGGGGTGTGGTGTGTGGGTGTGCTCCTTTTGTACTGGGCCAGACTCCATTGCCTCTACCTGTGCTGATTGTGTGCACCTGTGGCAGTTGGGAACACTGCACATGGCATTTTACGGTTGCTACGCGATGCCGGTATTTACGGCATGTTGGTAACCACTTTTAACACCTTCATGATGCCAGTATTTGCATGTCCGCTTGACTTGTGATTTCCTCCAGTTTACGGCATGCCGCTATTGCCGGCATGGTGGCCCGCGTGCCCTCGCCCATGCCGCTATTAGAGGCACCGTACTTTACGATGCCGCTAATAGCGGTTTGGCTGGTCAGAATAGCCCGTAGCAGTAAGCAATGCCGGTAATCCTTTACCGGCATGGTTTTCCCTTACCTCCAAACTCGGAATGACCCCCATAGAGTTGAAATGTAGATTCAAAAGGACCCATTTACCTGAGTCATCAGATTGTGAACTGATCACTCTGCACTGAACACTTTTATTTATCAGGGTAATAACCCTGTTTTTCTTATCCTGTGCCTCACTAGCATATACTTTACCCACCCAGAGCTTCTTAAGTTTAGCAGCTTCTGAATTAGAGAGGTGCGTTTCTTGGATACATGCAATGGCAGGTTTAGTTCTATTAAGATAAGACAGTACCTTTTGTATCTTGATTGGATTGTGAGGACCTTTGAAATTCCAAGAAGATATATTTATATAAATAGGATTTCAACATAAAACAATACAAACTTAACATACATAGTTAACTGAGAATTGGGAAAAAATAAAGATATGGATTTCCAAATAGATTTGATGTGGCATCCGTTTGTTATGACTGATGCTGTACCCATGGGGGAAGAACATAAGGATAAAGAGAAACATAGGGGGATGGGGGTGAAAAACAACATCATGAACATCAGTAAAAGTAGGTTGTATCTCTTAATATGACATAACGGTATGGCTAGCAGGAAACAGCCAAAACTTGTCAAGTTGAAGAGAATAAATCGAAGATGAGGGCGGGGCGCCCGGTGAGGTCAGGGCCTCCATGGCACCACTCTCGCACAGTCATACATGAAAAGTTAAAGAAAAATATTTTCCAAAGGCTTTAAGGTACATTGTTTGAAGAAGGACAGCAGTATCCATGTCATCCAACCTTTGGGGATGAATACATTTTCTTAGGTCTGCAGGATCATCAAAAGAAGTGGTATGGCCTTTGAGGGTTAATATTAAAGATGCAGGATGAACCATGCCACATCTAGTATTAAGTTGTTTCAAGTCTGGCCTTAAAGCAAGGAGTTTGTTCCTTCTCACAGCAGTGGAGTTAGCAAAGTCTTGAGAAAAACATATATTGTTTCCAGTCCAGGTGAGATGTTTGATCAACTTGACCTGTTGCATTATAAGTTGTACATTCTTAATATCCAGGAGAACGAAAATTAGAGTTCTTGAGGAGTTTTTAGGATTAACTACTGTCTGTAGAGGACCAATCCTATGCGCTCGTTCGATGTTGAGTTGCACGGAAGAGGGTAGATCTAGTAGTTTAGGCACATATTTGTAAGGAATAGAAAAGCATCATCCCCTTCAATGCCTTCGGGAAGACCAACTATGTGAAGATTGTTTCTTTTATTCCTGTTTTCCAAGTTTTCTGAATGCTTTTGAAGTGCCTTTACTGAGTTTTCTAGATATATCTTCTGCATCTCTCACTCTGCATTCCACTTCAGAAATCCTTGATACAAAAGATGATCATTTGTCGTCCAAAAGCTGCAGTTTATTATTAGTTGCTTTCATGAAGGGTTTTAGGGCTCCAATTTCAGTCAAAATGGCAAGCATGGTTGGATCTATGTTTTCCTCATTGGGAGTTGGTGAATCACTTTTTTGCCTTTTTTACAGGCTAGTGGAAGCTGAGGAAGAATCTTTGCCATGGTTTTTCTTAGACGTAGCCATAGTAATCTTATGGAGGTGCCTCAAAAGTGATAACATTAAGAGGCATACTCTTAGCACACAGTATCACTTCTTACTTGAGCAGAACGTCAACTTACTAATATTTTTTTTTTTATGTCAAAAGAGTTGTTGGCTTCACACTTACAGCGATTTAGGGAGCAGAAACCAATTTCCTTGAGTAAGCATGCCCAAAAGTGAGAAATTAAATAATTTGCAGTACCTACAGTAACAATATTATGTGTTGATGTATTTGTTCCTTGTTTATTTGCTTTAAGAGGCCTGTGTTCTGAAGGAAAATGTCTTCCTGAAACATGCAAGACTTACGTTGCGCGTCAGTCGGAGCAGCTGACAGGAATCGCTGCTGTGTTATTATGGTAGCACGTTGCTTGACAGGCCTTACTATTGCTCTTCCTCCTCTGTGCGTCTAAGTTTCAAACCTGCCTCTGCAGACTTCCAACGAAATTGCTGCTCGAATTTGCCTAGCTGCATAAGCACTTCGGTTGAGAGAGAAGGTTCTTCGCCTAGTGGTGATGGAAGTCTATTGCCATTGAGGTGTTAGGACCATTGAATGTTGCTAGGGTGCAATACACGTACATCATAGAAGTGATGGATTTACTGTCTAAGTGGCCTGAAGTAGGATTTTGAGAGATGATATGTCCAAAAGCATTACTACGTTTTTGAAGGGTATATTTTGGAGAGAAGGGTATCCAGTCAATATTTTGAGTGAGAATGGTCTTCAGTTTGTACCGCAGGAGTTTGAGTTTGAGGGTTGGTGAGATGGGGATAGTGCATTAAAGACCGCGTTGTATCATCCTCAAAGCAGCGGATGTGTTCAATAGAATGATCATGGATGGTATAAGGATGTCAATTTAGTATTGGTGGTAATTGGCAAGAGGATTTAATGAGTAGATATTTTCAATACATAATTATGCCCCATGGAGAAACCAGGGTCACACCATTTCAAATGCTGAGGGGTTGAAAACCCAATATGTTGCTGACACCTAGATGGTTGGGTAAATTGAAGTGTCCTCTTGAGACTGTCAGAGATCAAGTCAAAAGGAGTGGGGAAATCTCTAAAGTGAGGTAAGATTGGAGGTTTGCGATCAGAGTTTGCATTGCGTGTGGAAGTGAGTCTCCGATGTCAGGGAAAAATGAAGTTGGCCAGGAAGGAAAGTAAGTGTGATTCCCAGTATTCTCAGGAAAGGATTGTCAGGAACGATCATGGGAATGCAGCGAGGCTGGACAGTGGTGAGGTATGGATTGAAGAGAGAGTTGTGAAAGTGGATAAAATGCCACTTAGAAAGAGGAACTCATAAAAGGTGGCTTCAAGTATTCTTTTAACATAGCATGTGCATTTAGTCAACATTGTAATGTACATAGTTTTTTGATTGTTCATTTAGTTCAACATTGCAAAATACATAGTTTGTTGATTGCTCATTCCTTCTATAGCATCTATTGCCTGTTTATTCCTCAGATTGTTGGTGTTAGATGGAGGGAGGTGTGTCGTCTCTTAGTGTTGAATTTTAGAATGCAGGTCAGGCTCTGCAGGGACATTTGAGATAAGGTCCTTAGAACCTTACAGATGAAATGAGGGAGAACAAACTATAAAAGGATATTGATATTGATATTGATTTATATCACGCTCGTACACAAGTGGTTCAGAGCGCGACAAGGCAAGGGAGGGGAACAGGTGAGAAACAAAACAAAGACCTTACTTGGCCCAGTGACAGAGAACGTGCAAGTGCATGGGAGAGGTAGAGAGGAAATGTGCATGGGCGGAGAAGTGGAAAGTGCGCAGCAGGGGAGAAAACAGATAAATAATAATTAATAAATAAATAATAACGGCAATAAACAGTGGTAATGCAGCCAGCAAGTGGCAAGTGCTGTGTTTAAAGCAGCAGGCAGGGTATGACCGATAAGTGCAGGAACAAAAGGGAGGGGGGCTGTATGGGTACAGATACAGAGCCCAGTGCGAGGGGTGGCCCAGAGGCAGTGCAGGAGGGTGGCAGGGTGAGCAGGTACCTGGGCCTGGAAGACAGAGGGTAGGCCAGGTGCACGATGCCGAGAGAGAACTGATCAGCATGGGAGAGGGGGGCGAAGGCAGAAGCAAAGAGGGAAGGTCTTGAGGTGCTTCGGGAACCAGAGATGATTCTCCTCAAGTTTCAGAGGGGCATGGTGGGTGTTCCAGAGGGAGGCCCCATCTGAAGAAAGAGATCTACCCCCAGCTTGTTTCTTTGAGAAATGACAGACCCCGAGGGAGTTAGAGGTAGAGGAGAGAAGAGCTCGAGAGGGGAGGTATTTGCAGCGGGATAGCTGAAGGTATTTTGGACCCAGGCCCCAGAAAGCCCTCTGGACAATGCAGAGGGTTTTGAAAGGAACTGTAAAAGGGAACTGTAAAAGGATGTGAGACTGCAGCCAGATACCTATTCTCCTATTGGATGACCTGAATAAAGGAATGGTACGCACCTTTTCATGGTTCCCTTGCACTTTGTTATATTGATGTCAAAAGTGCTGACAAAAAATGTACTGGAGGATCGATCTATTGACATTTGGCGGGAGTTGGCGGTAGATGGCATTGTAATACATTTTTGGGATTTATAAGTACTTAACCCAGCTCTTACCTGTCTCCCGTGTCCCCTGCTTACCTGATTCCTGGATACCCTGAGTGTGCCGCTCTAGGAAAGGAAAAGGTATAGGAATTTACCAAATAATATGAAGAAACACTATGTTAGAATAAATATACAACATAAGGAAAGGCGGACAAAGGTATGCTGGTGTATGGTCTTTTAGTGACTGATTATAACACTATCAGTATTATCCTTATGCAGCTGCAATCTAAACAATTAAAAGACATTGAAAGTCCTGATAAAGTGCACCTTATATAATACATATTATATACGAAAGCCGTACTTGAGAGACTGCCTGGCCGGGGCTGTCTCAATGTCCATTGGGCTTTAGAAGGTCGTGTACGGTGCTCCTGGGTCCTTAGATGGTGCAGGCAGGGAAGCAGCAATATGGAGGCGGCCCCAAAGGTATTTTAGGTGGGCTGCATGCTAGCAGCAATTGGGTGCCCTAGCAGGGAGTCCTAGCCGGTCTACAAATACCAGAAGCGGCCTGGCGTTAAATGCAGCAGAGAGGGTTCCAGGCAAGTCCTTTCCGAGAGGGCATGGGGCATTTGGCCCCAGCCTCACTCTCAAGAGGTGTGACAGGTATTAGGCAACCCTGGAGGTGGCAGTGAAGTTGGGCACTCCCCTTCGCCAAGGGGAGCGCCAGTCAGTGGGCCAGCCCACGGCGGTAATGTAAGGTGCAGTGCCCCTTTTTGGCAATGTGGTGCCACTTGAATCCAAGTAGTAGGATTCAGTACTTTGTTTTGTTTTGATGGCCCTGAGTGGAGCACCTAGGTCAACCCTCCAGAGTGAGGGTCTGGCTGCCGTCAGCTGCACTAACGCCACTCCACTTGCGTTCCTTACCAGCTCCTTCAAGGAGTAGGGGAGCTGCAGGAAGATGTGAAAAGGGCCCAAGGTAGACAATGGAAAGGGTTTAGTACATTATGATAGCGTCTGTCCAGAGTATCCCTTGATCAAACATCACGTTTCCCGCCACAGTGTTGTGACTGAGTGAAATATGGACGGATTTGTTTGTGCGTTCATTGGCAGTGTAGCCTTTGCAAGGAGAATTGGGATGTTCACATGTCATTTATATAGTTAAAGAAACCCATAAAATACCAATTTAGAGTTTATTTGGTGAAAGACAAGATGTGATCTGAGTCCGAAGAAGCCATATCAAAATATATATTGAGGACTCCTTGTGTCTGTGCAAAGATAATTTCATACCCCTTTAGCAAACATTGTGATTCACTCCACAGTGTTGAGATGTAGTAGGGTGGGTTTGTTTGTGCCTTGATTATCACCGCATCATTGGTGAGGAGAAGTGTGATGTTAATACATGTAATTCATATTTTAAAAAACATAAAGGAGCAGAAGAGATATTTTTGTGGGGAAGGGAAGATGATGTGAAATCTGTAAAATAGGTTAAGGGGATTCATACTTTATGTAGGAAGATAATTACAAGTCGTGTGAACAAACATTGTGGTTTCCTCCAAGGTGCTTTGATTGATGTCACTATGCTAACAATGACTGACTGAGTGGCCCATGCTTTTTGGAAATTGGGATGTTTTTGAAACGAGTGCAAAGGTGTTTCTAAGCTGATAGAGTACAAATGCTTTTAGAGAGTAATGGGAAAGGTCTGGTGCACAGCCTCTACTTTTCCCTTTTTCATGCTGTGCATTTTGGAGCTACACCTGTTTGTTTATTTGAGTGGTTTTATTGTATTCTTTTTAACTGTTTATATTGTTGGCATTGTTATCTAGTGTTTTTGTTTTTTTCCTTGATTTTTAATCAGCATTTAATCCTCTGCAATCAAGCGCGATGAGCCAAAGGTGAAGCTACAGACGTATAATCAAAGGAGCTGGGGGTCTCTAAGGTGGGAGGGAATTTGCACAGAAATGAAAATTCTCCCTAACACCCCATACCAACATCTTTCTGGTTTGAAATAGGAAGACAGGGTTCTGCCCTGTCATCAGTCTTAGGAATCTCAAAATTCCTGGTGAAATGCGATTTCAAAATGGAAATTATCTCTATTTTAAGCAACATGTTGAAAACAGGAGAGTGGTTTGCCAGACTGTAATTAAAAGATGCATATCTATTGATATCATTGTAAGCCCCCACTCCTCAAGTTTACTCCTCAAGTTCTTGTGAGGTGCTGTGAAATACCAATTCTCCTCCCTCCTGTTAGGCTACGTTTCTGAGAGTAATACGTGTCCAAATACATGCATATCTGGAGGATGCACTTCTGATCTAACATGCAAAGAACATTGCTTGTGACTCATCTATAGATAATGGTGTACCTCTTGCAGGACTTGGGCTCCAGCATCAATAGGGAAAAAATCTGAGACAAATCCTTCCCAGAAATTGCTGAAATTGCAAATTCTGTGATTTTTGATACATGGCAAGACCTCCATTGTATACCTTCCTAGCTCTAAGGTTATGTCAATAAAAAGCAAATTGAAAATATCTCTTTTCCTTGCAGTAGAGTCCCTGAGATTTGTAGCTCAGATCATATTGTCAGGTATTGCCATCTGGCAAGGATGTAGAAGCACAGTCCTTTTGATTTTAAATAATTACTAAGATTATGTGTGCAGTACCATATCTGAAAGAATAATCTGTTGATCAGATTCCCCTTGCATCAGTAGACTAATTACAGTGCCTGCCCTACAGTGGAACAGAGAAGGTTCAGGTCACAGGTTTCCTCTTGACAGCTGAAGTGACAGCCCGTGTCACTGCAGCACAGGAATGGCATTGAAGATATGCACCCCTGTTCCAAACTATGATGATTATGAGTAGCCGAGGCTGGTGGCAGGGCAAGCTCTAAACATGTTTGGTATAAAGACATGGAGGAGACTGTAACAAGGAAAATGGTATGCCATTACAGGAGGAATTGTATACACTGTGGAAGATAGCATCACTCACATATCCTGGTTAGCCCTTTGGGGAATCAGAGTGACAACATTGGTGAGAAATAGTGTTTATCTGATGGCAACTAGTGAAATGGCATATACTTGTATGAAACAGATGGCTACCTATATTTCGTTTTGATTTTGCTCATAGGTACATGAACATTAGTTTATTATCTTTCCAATAAAGGTCAATGAAAGCGATTTTATTTTTAAAATACAATAGGAGAGGATAGTTAGAAAGAGTTAAAATGTAACCCTATATATGTTGTGTAGGCTTTTTGAGGCAATGGAATTTTCGAAGAAAAATGAACATGCCCTGAAGATGGATTGTTAATCCGAAACGTGTTGGCAAGCTTTTTTGAGGGGTCAAAGGTTACATCCAAAGGCTTACCTCATTTGATCAAATTGTTAATTGTTTGGTGATTTAAAGGGCAACATATTCAGTGTGGTTGGGAAACACCTGAGTATATTGAGTTCAAGGAACAATGTGATTTTCTTTTTTATTTTTGAAGCAAATATAACTTCAATGTGCATGTTGTTATAAGAAAGTGCTATGTATTGAGTCTGTTTTTCATATTTTTTCTTGATATACAAAGATACATATTATTTGATGAAAAGAATGTAAGGAGTCTTGGTTTAACTTTATATGTTTACAGTTTACTCTTTTAAGAAGATTTATTTTAAGGAAACTATATGGGAGTTATCTCCACAGGAGTGCATTTCGGTCACCTACTGGAAACAGTGGGCTTTTTTCAAACTCTAAACTTAAGCCATGTCTGAGGCAGGGTGGTTGCATGGTACAGCTCCTAATCCATGCAGCCACTACCAATTTGATATCACACAAGTGTCAGTTACTGTGGGCCAGCTCATCTGTGGAAGTTGATGTGTATTTTGGCCATACAGGCTGATGTGGCCAAGTGACAGGACAGGAACCTGAATGGCCATGCCTCTTCATTGATCTCTTTGAGAGGGTAGGTACTATCCTCCTTCAAGGACAGCCACTCAACAGGAAGCTTTATTGCAGCCAGACATCAAAGGAGCATACCCATTCAAAAGGAGTAGCCTCACACTACTGTGCTGCATACCAAAGGGGCTTTCAATCCTATTGCGAAGGGAATGTGCGGGTTTGGTGTAAACACAGAGAGCTCTGTATAGTTGGGGGATGGTTCCACCATCTGTTTTCTATCTCTCCCTGTCTTTCCCTTCCACTTTCTGTAGCACAAAGCACTTTGGGTGTAACATCAGAAAGTGAAAGTCCACTTCTTCAAGAATAGGGATTGGACCCCTAAAGCAGGCTAGCTTTAGTCCAATCATCTGTGGACTTTTCCTTTAAAAAGAAGGGGTCTCACTTCTTTGATTCAATCTGGAACAAACACCTGAGAAGGATTCATTGGCACTCTTTGGAGAGTTGCACTTCACCAAATCACTCAACTACAGAGGAGAAAAAGCAGCAGGCCAAGGCAGAGGAGGGCTCTGCCCCCTAAGTACTCACAGGAACATTAGGGGTGACTCTTGCAGTGGATTAGGACCTGCACCAGTATTTCCCATGGCTGGGAGAGCAGTCCCTGAAAGGACTCATCAAGCCTTTGCTGTGCCTGTCACCTGATAGGTTTGAATTAATCTTGCGATGCGGGGACCTGATTCGAATGAATGGAGCATCACTTGCCAACTCGAACCAGAGGTTATGCCACTACTATACACAAGCTGCATTCAAACTGCTTCTTCGTCGAACCACACTCCAGTGCAACAGGATCACTGTTTCAATAATCACCACCCACAACTTGAATCACTGGAGCGTCATTCATCGTCCCCTCCTGGTGGTTACAACCTGACTCAACCCAGCTCGACCTCTAACTGATCCTAGTGAGCGCTCCGACCTGCATCACTGAACACCACCATCAAACTACACAGAGCAACTGCATTTGAACCTGCTCAATGCCCGCTTGTTGTTTGGGCCCACATAATCCAATCAACCCAAACTGAGCTTGATCCATTCGCGCCACCGCACCTAGTCGGGTTTGATGCTGTTGACCTGCCCAAGACCCGAAATAAGGTACAATCGACCCCCTGGGTCCATTTAGGGCTGTAGAGACTGGTATGGCCACTTGTGCAACTTTTTCATCCAAAGGCAATTCCTTTTGTGGTTTATAATTTGTCTATCACCTCTGTATTCACAGAGTGCTGCATTCTTATATCTGTTGCATCTTCTCTGTTCTTTCCACAGGTATGGGTTTTGTACAGTGTTTTCTATTTAATGTTCTTACGGATGGTGTGTTAGATTAGACTATGTATATATATTTATAGACCCTTCACTGGACATGGCCTTTATTTTGAACTTTGTTACTGTGTTACTTGCGTCAATTCTGGATCCTATTCACACCCCTCTTGAGAGCATAGCCTTCCCTTGATCCATGCTACCACAAAAGGCGAAGGAGGTATATCTCTAAACGGTGCCTGTTTTACATTGATGATTGTGTTGGCACTTGGTTTGTAGATGTGTGAGCACTAAGCGGGCATTTTAGCCTCTACTCATCCTTGTATTCCTAGTATTCCAACCGGGCAGAAGTCAATTTGTTATGTTATGTTATGTCATGTTATTTGGCATTTATATAGCGCCGTATGTATCATTGGTATGATCTCAAAGCGCTGGTAAGTTGAACACCCACAGGAACCGCAGTTCAAGTCAGTAGAGAGAGAGAGAGTCATAAGGTGCGTGGGTGCACCGGATATGTGTGCAGCCAGTTTGGCAGTTGCATGATAGCTGCTTCTTAGCAGTAGGTGTGGTGGTGGGGGGGGGGGTGAGTTGTATGTGTTGTATAGTTGGGGGATGGTTCCACCATCTGTTTTCTATCTCTCCCTGTCTTTCCCTTCCACTTTCTGTAGCACAAAGCACTTTGGGTGTAACATCAGAAAGTGAAAGTCCACTTCTTCAAGAATAGGGATTGGACCCCTAAAGCAGGCTAGCTTTAGTCCAATCATCTGTGGACTTTTCCTTTAAAAAGAAGGGGTCTCACTTCTTTGATTCAATCTGGAACAAACACCTGAGAAGGATTCATTGGCACTCTTTGGAGAGTTGCACTTCACCAAATCACTCAACTACAGAGGAGAAAAAGCAGCAGGCCAAGGCAGAGGAGGGCTCTGCCCCCTAAGTACTCACAGGAACATTAGGGGTGACTCTTGCAGTGGATTAGGACCTGCACCAGTATTTCCCATGGCTGGGAGAGCAGTCCCTGAAAGGACTCATCAAGCCTTTGCTGTGCCTGTCACCTGATAGGTTTGAATTAATCTTGCGATGCGGGGACCTGATTCGAATGAATGGAGCATCACTTGCCAACTCGAACCAGAGGTTATGCCACTACTATACACAAGCTGCATTCAAACTGCTTCTTCGTCGAACCACACTCCAGTGCAACAGGATCACTGTTTCAATAATCACCACCCACAACTTGAATCACTGGAGCGTCATTCATCGTCCCCTCCTGGTGGTTACAACCTGACTCAACCCAGCTCGACCTCTAACTGATCCTAGTGAGCGCTCCGACCTGCATCACTGAACACCACCATCAAACTACACAGAGCAACTGCATTTGAACCTGCTCAATGCCCGCTTGTTGTTTGGGCCCACATAATCCAATCAACCCAAACTGAGCTTGATCCATTCGCGCCACCGCACCTAGTCGGGTTTGATGCTGTTGACCTGCCCAAGACCCGAAATAAGGTACAATCGACCCCCTGGGTCCATTTAGGGCTGTAGAGACTGGTATGGCCACTTGTGCAACTTTTTCATCCAAAGGCAATTCCTTTTGTGGTTTATAATTTGTCTATCACCTCTGTATTCACAGAGTGCTGCATTCTTATATCTGTTGCATCTTCTCTGTTCTTTCCACAGGTATGGGTTTTGTACAGTGTTTTCTATTTAATGTTCTTACGGATGGTGTGTTAGATTAGACTATGTATATATATTTATAGACCCTTCACTGGACATGGCCTTTATTTTGAACTTTGTTACTGTGTTACTTGCGTCAATTCTGGATCCTATTCACACCCCTCTTGAGAGCATAGCCTTCCCTTGATCCATGCTACCACAAAAGGCGAAGGAGGTATATCTCTAAACGGTGCCTGTTTTACATTGATGATTGTGTTGGCACTTGGTTTGTAGATGTGTGAGCACTAAGCGGGCATTTTAGCCTCTACTCATCCTTGTATTCCTAGTATTCCAACCGGGCAGAAGTCAATTTGTTATGTTATGTTATGTCATGTTATTTGGCATTTATATAGCGCCGTATGTATCATTGGTATGATCTCAAAGCGCTGGTAAGTTGAACACCCACAGGAACCGCAGTTCAAGTCAGTAGAGAGAGAGAGAGTCATAAGGTGCGTGGGTGCACCGGATATGTGTGCAGCCAGTTTGGCAGTTGCATGATAGCTGCTTCTTAGCAGTAGGTGTGGTGGTGGGGGGGGGGGTGAGTTGTATGTGTTGTATAGTTGGGGGATGGTTCCACCATCTGTTTTCTATCTCTCCCTGTCTTTCCCTTCCACTTTCTGTAGCACAAAGCACTTTGGGTGTAACATCAGAAAGTGAAAGTCCACTTCTTCAAGAATAGGGATTGGACCCCTAAAGCAGGCTAGCTTTAGTCCAATCATCTGTGGACTTTTCCTTTAAAAAGAAGGGGTCTCACTTCTTTGATTCAATCTGGAACAAACACCTGAGAAGGATTCATTGGCACTCTTTGGAGAGTTGCACTTCACCAAATCACTCAACTACAGAGGAGAAAAAGCAGCAGGCCAAGGCAGAGGAGGGCTCTGCCCCCTAAGTACTCACAGGAACATTAGGGGTGACTCTTGCAGTGGATTAGGACCTGCACCAGTATTTCCCATGGCTGGGAGAGCAGTCCCTGAAAGGACTCATCAAGCCTTTGCTGTGCCTGTCACCTGATAGGTTTGAATTAATCTTGCGATGCGGGGACCTGATTCGAATGAATGGAGCATCACTTGCCAACTCGAACCAGAGGTTATGCCACTACTATACACAAGCTGCATTCAAACTGCTTCTTCGTCGAACCACACTCCAGTGCAACAGGATCACTGTTTCAATAATCACCACCCACAACTTGAATCACTGGAGCGTCATTCATCGTCCCCTCCTGGTGGTTACAACCTGACTCAACCCAGCTCGACCTCTAACTGATCCTAGTGAGCGCTCCGACCTGCATCACTGAACACCACCATCAAACTACACAGAGCAACTGCATTTGAACCTGCTCAATGCCCGCTTGTTGTTTGGGCCCACATAATCCAATCAACCCAAACTGAGCTTGATCCATTCGCGCCACCGCACCTAGTCGGGTTTGATGCTGTTGACCTGCCCAAGACCCGAAATAAGGTACAATCGACCCCCTGGGTCCATTTAGGGCTGTAGAGACTGGTATGGCCACTTGTGCAACTTTTTCATCCAAAGGCAATTCCTTTTGTGGTTTATAATTTGTCTATCACCTCTGTATTCACAGAGTGCTGCATTCTTATATCTGTTGCATCTTCTCTGTTCTTTCCACAGGTATGGGTTTTGTACAGTGTTTTCTATTTAATGTTCTTACGGATGGTGTGTTAGATTAGACTATGTATATATATTTATAGACCCTTCACTGGACATGGCCTTTATTTTGGACTTTGTTACTGTGTTACTTGCGTCAATTCTGGATCCTATTCACACCCCTCTTGAGAGCATAGCCTTCCCTTGATCCATGCTACCACAAAAGGCGAAGGAGGTATATCTCTAAACGGTGCCTGTTTTACATTGATGATTGTGTTGGCACTTGGTTTGTAGATGTGTGAGCACTAAGCGGGCATTTTAGCCTCTACTCATCCTTGTATTCCTTGTATTCCAACCGGGCAGAAGTCAATTTGTTATGTTATGTCATGTTATTTGGCATTTATATAGCGCCGTTTGTATCGTTGGTATGATCTCAAAGCGCTGGTAAGTTGAACACCCACAGGAACCGCAGTTCAAGTCAGTAGAGAGAGAGAGAGTCATAAGGTGCGTGGGTGCACCGGATATGTGTGCAGCCAGTTTGGCAGTTGCATGATAGCTGCTTCTTAGCAGTAGGTGTGGTGGTGGGGGGGGTGAGTTGTATGTGTTCAATTCTGGAGGGTGGAGACCCAGACTGAATGCTGGCTGCGTTAGGCCTGAGGATACACATAAGCTAGCAGTGTGTGCTAGCTGTGTTTAATTAGGATGATGAGGAGAATGTGGAGGGAGTTAGTATGAGAACAGCTATACAGAATGTGTCATAGTATCGCTGTGTTCTAGTTGAGTGGTGGTGTATAGGAGAGAGTAAGCGTGCTAGTGTGATATAGTGATTATCAGTAAGGATGCTCTACTTGTTCCACATGCTTTACTTCATCTATTGCGTAGACCCATTTCGTCCTTTTCATCCGTTTAATGTGTTCTATCCATTCCATCCTTCCTATTCATCTCCATCTGTTCCATCCGCTCCATCTGTTCCATCCACTCCATCTGTTCCATCCACTCCATCTGTTCCTATCTACTCCATTTGTTTCATCAACTCCATTTGTTCCGTCCTGTCTACTGTATCCATTTCAACCACTGCATCCATTCCATCCACTCCATTAATTCCATCTGTTTCATCCTTTCCATCTCTTCCATTCGTTAAGTCTACTCGTCCTTTCCATTCGTTCAATCTGCTCGTTCGGCTCGTTCATTCAATCTACTTACCCGTTCCATCGCTACCATCTAAGCCGTGCGTTTCTTTCACTCCGTTTGTTACATCCACTTCATCCGTTCCATCTAATCTGTTATATCGACTCGTCCACTTCGTCCGTTCCATCCACTCCATCCATTCCATCCATTCCATACACTCATCCACTCCATCCATTCCATCTACTCCATCCACACCATCCATTCCATCCATTCCATCCATTCCATACACTCTATCTGTACAATCTAGTCCATCCGTTCTACCCACTCATGCGGTCCATACCTGCTCCTCCACTCCATCCGTTCCATCCATTCCATCCACTCCATCTGTTCCATCCACTCCCTCAATTCCATCCATGCATCCATTCCGTCAGTTGCATCGACTCAGTCGGTTCCATCCGTTCCATCACTCCATCCATTCCATACACTCCATCCATTCCATACACTCCATACGTTACATACACGATTGATCTGTTCGATCTGGTCCGTCTGTTCCATCCGTTCCATCCACTCCATCCGTTCCACTCATTCCATCTATTCTATCTAGTCCATCTGTTCCATTCACTCCATCTGTTCAATATAGTCCATCTGTTCCATCCACTCCTGTAGAGGAGGTCCCAAATAAAGCCTGCAGTCCCAACACCCAGTTTGAAGTACCAGGAACATTCACACCAAAATATGTGACATATGATGAGCAAATAAACCCATCACAGAGCTGCAGTAGGGCTCTGCCCAGTGCCTATCAGGGGGACAACACCTGTTGAAGTACCGATACCCAGAAAACCATGGAAATTAAGGTATCCACTGAGACAGCCTTACCAGCGAATGAAACGAAATGAAGATTGCTTAAGTACCGACTTGGAAGAAACCTAAAAAGGCCTTAATGGAAGACGAATGGTGACGTCACAAAGGCCCAGACGGACTCGCAGATAGAAGATATGACGACCCAAGAATGAAACAAAGAGACGAAATGCCATGAACTGTAACGCTCACCTGATTCCCACGGAGGCGCAGATCTTGACTGGGTTGTTACCGTGTCTTCAATTGTAAAGCGCAGGACTCGGCTGGTTCCCTGGGCTGGACCTCTTCTCACGGTATGCCTGACTTGAAGAGTGAGGTGTCTGCAGGCAGAAGAACAAGGGGTTAATGAACGGTGGTTGGACGGACTTCTCTTCCTCACTCTCTCTTTACTTGAGGCCCAAAGGATAGGCTTGCTCACCTTAAGTAGGTGAATGCTGGGCTCTCCATCCTGCGACTGGTGCAGGGGCGCGGGTACCAGTTACTCCACTGTTGATATTGTAAACCTCTTACTTGCAGAGGACAACTTTGAGCGCGAGGCTGTCGTTAACTGCACGATCGGTTCCTTATATGTATCTGAACACCTTTAATGAAGTCCTTTTCTCTTACAGGCTTTGGATGCGGTAGGCGGTGTTTAATGAACGCCAAAGTACGTGCAAGCGCGTAAGTAGGTGGATGGCGCGCGTGAAAGCACGTAAATTGAATGGCTGCTGATGGTTTTAAATGCACTCTTTAATGTCTCTTTTTCTCTTTCAGGTTTTGGATGCGGTAGGCGTTGGTTCATGGACGCCAAAGTTCGTGCAAGCGCGTAAGTAGGACGATGGCACGCGTGAAGGCACGTAAGTAGAATGGCGGCTGATGGTTTTAAAAGCGCTCCTTACTGTCTTTCTTTATTTGCAGGTGCGGGTATGCAGCGCTTGTTGGAATCCGGAGCGTGCGTCGCACAGGTAAGCAGATCAAAATATGCAAAATGACTGATCAATGTTCTTTGCCTTTACAAGGATCGATGGACTGCCGAGGAATGTGGCGTGAGGATTGGACGATGCCGATGGATCGGGTTAGTAAAAATGCTGGCTTTTGGCTTTAAGTTGGCTTTTGCTAACCTGTTGTTTTTTTGTGCTGGCAGGTGCAGCTGAAGACAGGATCCCAGGAAGGTAAGAGTTTGTTCCCACAGGTGCTGGAGCTGGAGTTTTCACTGGAAGACTGGAGCTGACTCGGTGAGCGTCCTGCTGCTGATGCAGAATAACGCGAAGCATGTTGCATCAATCGGGCGTGGTTTAAATAGTGTGCAGGAGTGCTTAGGCGTCTTCTTCCACTGCCTCGCCTAGGTAAGGAAAGAGTTCCAGTTTCCAGAAGAGTCCCAGTGTTCCTGATCCAAGGAGTGGAGCCTGCCCCACCCAGGTAAGAAAGTAGTCCCTGTCAGAAGAGGATGTGGACGTCATCTTGTTGGTGAGTATGCAGCATGGTCTGCTGTAGGTAGGTCCACCCAAGCACTTTTACACATCTTATGAGCCCGACGCTTCCAGTGCCGGGACCGATGATCTTTATGAGCCTGGCGCCACCGGCGCCAGGACAAGGTCCAAAAGGTCCCAATAGGGGCCGGCTGGTGCCCGGAATGAAGGTTATGAGCCTGCTTCCAAGGATGTTGGGCAGGTCCTGCATTCTTGGAAGTAGTGATCATGACATGAACAAAGATATTGTGAACCTCGAAATGATAGGAAGCTATCAAAACGGAAGAATTAAGCTGTAAGCAAGATGAAGATATTCAACCAAGTTAACGCCTGTACATATGCTTGAAACCACAAGAAAGCTAAGAAAACAGTAGAAGAATAGAGCAGCAAGCGCCATTATACATGATCTACCTCAAAACAAAGCATAGTTATATAAGTGCGAGTCCACTTAACACAAAAGCAGAATCAACTCAGGTTACTAGCGGCCAAACAGGACAAGATTCGTATTCCAGCTAAAACGAGAAAAGACGGCTGAATCGAAACTCAGCAGAGGCAACGTGCACCAGGAAAGAGCCAAGGTCAGACCAATAGAAGGAACGAACAGTAGCCTCGCAGAATTGAAACTTAAGAACAGAAGATCCTATCTTTGGAAGGTTGAGATAAGGAGGCGTAGACAGGTGGCTAGCCGAATAAGAACTAAATGCCCAAATTGAGAGAAACTAGGCAAATTCACGGTGTGAGCAGCACATAACCATCCGAGCAAGAAGAAGCAAACCCATGCTTCTTCTTGTTCGGATGGTTACGTGCTGCTCACACTGTGAACACACCTACGCTTGGCAGCCGGCCAGGCAGAGATATCATAACTTTTCCTGACAAGAAGACACAGTTTTGATGCCAACCACAGCCAACTAATTGACACATATCCACTAAAGTAATGATTGATTGCGGGAAGGCCGGGTGAATCGTGGGGCTCCCTGCAACTCGCTGACCATTCTGCGTGCTGCTAAGTAAAGTGGAAATGTATGCATGGGGTTGATGCCAACCCAATCACAATGGACTAAATAATCTAGGGTCCTATAGATAGTAGAACCAATAGGACATTGTACTTTTAGTGACATCCACAGTAGTCATTTCTGAAGGAATCCCCTCACCATATACAGATATAGTACCTATAGTAAAGTTACCTTTTCCAACCAATAGAATTGCATGTTAACTTTTGAGTGTTACACGTCAATTATGATGAGTTTTGAGTATAAATGTCACTGTTTGAATGTAGTTCAAGGAGTTGAAGCGAGACGAGCTATCGCATCACTGCTGATCTCCATGTCTCCCCGTTTTTTTTTTACTTGTCATTAAACGGACTCCCTTTTGCCAAACCATTGAGTTGTCCTTATTGTTTGGTGTTAGAGTAATGAATCCGCACCCCCATCCATCTCAAGGTGCAGCTATCTTGTTTTAAAGTACTCTGGAGCAAACCCTGACGCTATAGGCCGGCCGGGGGTCTCCCTAGTACACTTGGTAGCAGAGGATGGTTAGCGACCATCGATTATTTGACTAAAGTAAGACACCTATTGACCATCGACATAAAGTAACTCTAGGTCTTCGCCAATAACTCGAGTCCTTTGCCATTCGGCTGAGTAGACCGTGAAGCTCCCTGTAGACAATGGTAGCATAAGCAAGAATCTGCAGAAAGGGCCTGAAGGGACCCGTTTTCCCCACACATCCCTTACCATCCTACAGGCAGCTGAGCGGGCGAAAAATTGAAGGAGGCGGTAACAAAGGCGGTGATCCCGAGGGTCTGGAGACGAACCATGCAAATGGTGAGTGAAGCAAAAAATTGAATGCTTTGGCAAATAGTGCATGCCTTAGAACAAGTGAACGGAAAAGGTATCGGAGGGAGGAGGGAACACAAAATATAGTTAGAAGTAGCGAATACTGTATATATTTATAAGGGGATAATGACTCGAGAGTAATAAAAAGTAAATGAGAGGTTACCGGGGTAGACACCCAAGAAGAGAGAGGTTACCGGAGTAGACACCCGAGAAGAGAGAGGTTACCGGGGCAGACACCCAAGAAGTGAGAGGATTCGCCTTATTCCTACGCTTTAATATAGCGGATAGAAGAAACGTGTATCCAGAATCCCATATAATGGGGAACAACTAAGCT
This sequence comes from Ambystoma mexicanum, assembly GCF_040938575.1. Lineage (NCBI taxonomy): Eukaryota > Metazoa > Chordata > Amphibia > Caudata > Ambystomatidae > Ambystoma > Ambystoma mexicanum. The sequence continues at coordinate 462,403,215 of NC_090930.1, read as the reverse complement.
ACCACAACATTTGAAGACGTTGTGAAAGGGGTACGTTTACACTCCATGAAGGGGTAATGATTAGAGGCAGAGATATTTGTGTCCAGCTGGTGTCCGTCTAGTCTGTTAACTGTCTGTCTTACAAGTTTTTTAGTTGTGATGTCATATGTATTGAAATTTATTGTAGGAAATTGATTTAAATGTGTGCGATTTGATAGCTGAGACAAAATCGCATATGGATTGATGTTTTTGAGTGAATCAGAAAGTATAACATTTCGTGGAAAATTTGGATTGGAGCTTGGGATATTTGGTGCTCGCTTGTTGGAAGTGTTGAAGTTGCACGAAAGAATTGACAAGTGTTATATAATAGGAAAGTGAACAGAACACCAGACCCTCACAGGGAACACAGGGTGGATGTCGTTATAGGGGATAAAGCATATTCCTTCCTAGTTGACACGGTTGCGACACGCTCGCGCATACGTGAAGGCAAATTTTCCTTGTTTGGCTAGGCCATAAATACTCAGAGTTTTACAGGAGCAACCACTCGAGTTCCCTTTACAAATGCACTACCAGTCACCATAGGTGAGTGTGAAATGAATGTACCTCTACTATATTCTCGGCAGACCCCAGTAAATACTTTGGGTCGAGACTTAATGACAAAGTTGATCATGACAATCTCGTTCACAGAGGAGGGCATAGTATGTTCCACTCCAGGAATGCACTATTGAAATGTATGTGAAATGGTTAGAGCATATTCAGGACATGTAGCCATGAGGGCCATACCATTAGAGCCAGAAATCTTCACATATGGCATGCATGTGCTTATGGCAGGATTGCCAGGCCTCTCAGACAAAACCATGAGAACCCCTAATGACTTCCTGTTCAGACCCAGAATAACTATGCATGAGGAGAAGGGACAAGTATTTCCCTTGATGATACACACAGCAGCAATACGAGGGAAAGTGGCCTTGGTTGACGGTTACGATGAAGAGGGCAGACATTGGTGCGCGATAATTGCCATTGAAGAAGGATATCGAGTGACAGACATCACCGATGATAATCTGTTTGAAGAACAAGCAGAAATAGGAGAGACAATGGTGGAAGTGAGTCTCACCTTTTGGGTAAAAGTGATTAAAAGAGAAGTACGTCAGAGAATGATGTTGGCACTAAATCATCCTGAATATTTTGATGACGACATAGCCAAAGTGCCTGTCTCAGTGTGGACTACAGGACCCTATGACGTAGGCCTCTTAAAGGGGGTTGGAGAAGGGAAGATTAAACTGAAACCAGGAGCAATTTTACCGAGAGCCAGACAATATCCCATGTCCAGAGAGGCAGATGAAGGGATATTTAAGACATATACAAAGACAATACGTCAGTGTACCCTGTGAAGAAAAGTAAAGGGGGGTCTTGGAGGCTAGTGCAAGACCTAAGGCCAATAAACAATATTGTTGAGGCTGAGTTCCCTCTAGTCCCTAACCCGTCTACAATCCTATGTAATATACTCGTTGAGGCAAAATATTTCACGGTGATTGACTTGAAAAATGCATTTTTCTCAATCCCGCTACACCGTGACTCACAAGATCTGACATCATTCATGTTCAGACAAATGCATCTGAAAAGCATGAGGCTGCCACAGGGGTACTGTGAGTCTCCCTCTATTTTCACCAGAGTCCTGCAGATGGACCTGAGCAATATTGCATTAAAAAGTGTTGTCTTGAGTATGACAACTTAATCTGCAGCACAACAGAAGAGCAATGCAGGCACGATTCCGTTCAACTACTAACTATACTGGCTGAGAAAGGATATAAGGTTGACAAGGAAAAGTTACAATATTGTCAACAGGAAGTGCTGTACATAAGCCAGCTGATCTCACATGAAGGAAAGAAAGTGACCCCAGAAAGGGCTGAAGCCATATTGAACATGGGTAAACTGCACACGATAAAGCAGATGCAGAGCTTTTCAGGCCTATGCAACTATGTCAGGTCATGGGTCTTCGACTACAGCTCTTACACTAAGCCTTTACTTCAGGCTCTAAAGAAGGCCGAAGTGTCGAAAGAAAAGATCGAATGGTTTGAGGCCATGGAGAAAGGGTTTGCCGTACTCAAAAGAGCTATTTGCGCAGCTCCAGTTCTAGGGATCCCCAATTATGCAGAGGAATTTTACTTGTTTTCACACACGAATGGCAGCGTCATGACGGCAGTGCTCGCTCAAAGAACCTCGTTGGGGTACAAGTCCCTGGCTTATTACAGTGGGAATCTGGACCCAGTAATGAGAGGCCACTTCCCATGTGAACAAAGTTTAGCTGCCGCAGCGTTCGGCATAGAGAGGGCAACAACCATTGTAATGGGATGCTCAATGACTGTCATGATGCCTAACCCCGGAGCACCAGGCCAGGCCCAGCACCCCCGTGAGCAGGCATCACGCCCCCGGGTAAAAGCCCAGTGGCCCTTTATAGACTTTGGACTCTGTCCTGGCGCCGTTGGTGCCAGGCTCATGTTGGACATCAGTCCTGGCGCCATAGGCGCCAGGCTCATAAGGGGAAGTGTTTGGTGCTCTCACCTGATGCAGACCATGCTGCATGAAGAACCAAGCCAAATGAGGCTTAGGAGGGTCTATTTTTCTGAACGAACTATTTTGTTACTTGGGTGGGGCTGTGGAAGAATACTCACCTGGAACTTCTTCCAAGGCTATTTAAGCCACGCCCGGACAGCCACACGTGCTTCGCGTTGTTCTGCATCCCAGCAGCTGAACGCTCACCGTGTCTGCTCCTGCACCTGGACTCCAGCCATGCCCGCCTCGAACCTGGAACACCTGTAAGGGAATAAGAGAAGAGAAAGGTGAAAACCAAGAACTATTTCAACCTTCTTACCTGCATCCAGAATCTTCACACCAGCATTCCTGAAGGAAGACTTCCATTTAAAAGCACTGCATTGCCCGCTGCAGCTCCGCGCTTCACTCACCTGTTCCCGAGACGCCGCCCTGCTCGATCGCGGCTCTCAGTGCCGGTCGCCACATCTCTGCACTGCACCTAAGGGAGAGAAGAAGAGACAAAAGGTGAGCAAGGGAACACAAGAGGAAAGCTGAATTTTTAGCCATATTACTTACCGGCTATTCTTGGTGAACCATTCCACATCTCGGGTCGGCGCCACATCTCTGGCAGGTACCGCACCCCGGCCCCTATGGGGAAAGGACAAAAGGCATTACTGGGGAATTATAAAGACATTTAGAGGGGTCGCCCTCATCACTAACTCACCTGATTTTACCCCGGCAATTTAACCCCTAAACGTATCGCCTTTGTTCTGCACCTGAAATAAAGGACAGAAAAAGACAACATAAAAGGAGGCTCACACTTGAACTTTTGCATCTTCATACTAACGGCGTATCGCTCAGTAAAGTCAAGTGGATTTGCCAGCGCCATTCTGAAAACCAGTGAAGTAACTGGATGAACGCGCGCCCCTGCACCAGAAGCAGGATGGAGAGTTCATCCTTCCAAACCATAAGGTGAGCTTAAACCGGGGGTTTTGGAGGAAGTCAGAGAAGAACGAACGGGGAAAGGAGGGGGCAAGCACATTATTCAGCAGACAGTTAATCCCCTTTCTCATCTGCAGAAGGATATTCCTACGGGCCAGACAAGCAAGATTTGGGGGTCCTGTTCAATCGGTGGTCCGAATTCTGCGCATCGCGCTTGAAGAGGCCACAGCAACCCAGACCAGACCAGCGCCTCCGTGGGAGCCAGGTGAGCGTTACAATGATATTGTACGTCGAGCACTCATCATTTGCTATTCTAGAAAAACCAAAAGGCACATTGACATCTCAGAGAGCTTCTGCTTATGAAGTGATCATATTGAATCCCTCAATAAAAATAGTCCGATGTAAAATAGTAAATCCAGCTACGTTTATAGCAGAGCCAGTCACTGAAGGCGAGCCGATACATGACTGTGCAAATTACAAAGAATTCTATGATGAAATTTCCAGGGTGAAAGAAAATGCCTTGGCAGGAGGAGAGATCGTCTTTATTGACGGGTCTTCCAGGATCGATCAAAATGACAGACAAAGATATACAGGCGTCGCTGTGATGAAACACACAGTAAATGGAGAATTTCGAGTACTTGTCAGTGCGTGAATACCATCCCATTACTAAGCACAGGCTGCAGAATTATTGGTGTTGATACTCGCCATTGAGAATCACGCAGACCAGGAAGTAATGGTGTATAGTGACTCCGCCTATGTGATGTCAACAGGGCACATAGGACTAGCGCGCTGGAAAAGGAGGGGCTAACTCCGAGCAGACGGCACGCCAGTACAGCATGCAGCCTTATTGGACAGGCTGATTAAAGCACTACAGCTCCCAGTGGGCATAGTGGTCGTGAAATGTGCCGCCCACACAAAAGGGACAGATTTTATCTCACAAGGAAACCAAGCAGCAGACACGGAAGCCAATCGTATGGCATCCAATAGTGAGATGATTATGCAAGTGGAAGTCACCTGTAGCAATGAAAGAATGATGGTTGCGCGAACAACACCTGAAGCCTATAATAGCCTTGGGCAAACGCAGCTAATGGAACTGCAAGGGGAGGCACCACAGGAAGAGAAAAACCTGTGGAAACGTCGAGGGTGTTCTTTAAACCCCTCTGACAGTTTGTCGCGACAAGACAGCACTGGTAAACCAGTAATGCCTTTAGCCCTATTAGAAATAGCGCTGGAGCAGTTACATTACCCGGCACATATGACAAAGGAGAATCTAGCAGCAACGCTCGCGGAAGACTGGTTCATACCGAATTTAGATGAGCATGTTGCATTCTTTATGGTGATCTGCATAATCTGCCAGCAATTCACCGCTGGGCACACACTAAAAGTAATGAGAGGAGTCATCCCCAGGCCAAATGGGCCTTTTCAGCACTTGCATGTCGATTACGTCAACATGATTCAAGTATGTAACGGGTACATACACTTAATTGTTGTGGTGTGTCCATTCTCTAGATGGATAGAAGCAGGTCCATGTACACACCCAAACTCTACCTGTGCGGCCACATTTTTAGTGAGGGAAGTGTTCCCAAGGTGAGGGGTATGCAAACTAATGAGATCAGATAATGGCCCGCACTTTGTTAACTCAATATTTGAACAGATTAGCTTGATGCTTGGTATAAAGCACAAGTTATCATCTGCTTATCATCTTCAAGGTAATGGGACTGTGAGAAGCTCAACGGCTTGTTGAAGGAGAGAATAGCCAAGTTGAAGCTTACTCTAAGGAAGGGATGGTTGCACTGCCTTCCACTGGCACTGTATACACTTCGGAACCAACCCGGCTCCAACCATCATTTTACACCACACGAGAAATCACAGGAAGAAGGATGAGAACTCCCCTGACACCCCAAGACAGAACTAGATGTGATGCCCCATCAACAGGAGAGGTTTTAGGGTCTGAAATGCAAAACTACCTGAACTGCATGACATCTTGCCTTACTGTAATTTCAGACCAGCTGCAGCGACGACGAAAAGGGTGCAGCGCAGCACAGAACACAGAAAGAGACACTGCAACAGACCCAGTTCAAGGTCTACGTGTTCCTCTCGTCTTCCCTGGAGACGCCGTCCTGGTGAGAAACCATACGAGGAAAAAATGGGACGAGCCAAGATTCAACGGTCCTTTTATCGTAGAGGACTGCACTCTGTCCGCAGTGAAACTACAAGGCAGGAGAGCCTGGATTTTTCTCTTTGATATCAAACCCTGCATCGGAGAAGGCCCCTTGCCTGCACCCCAACGAGAGGAATCGACGAGCGACGGGGAAGAACCACAGCACGTGCAGATGAGATCCATGACGAGGAAGAAGGACGCATGACCAGCAAAGTAAAGACAAAGAACTTTTTGCAAGTTGTGGCTTAAATTGGACACTTCCTCTAAGGAAACAGGGGAAAAGGACATAAAAAGGACACTCTGTGCATCCTAGTTTCAGGGTGAAGAAGAAAAATTGCACGCATAAGCCACAATATAATCTGTTGATTTTGAACTTTGGACTGAGGCACACTTAAGCCTTGATGAGAAAAGAATATGCCAAATTTTGACCGAGGACACTTACATTGGAAGCAAATACAATATCCCGACTCATTCAGTATCGAGACCCTATTCGGAATCACTTAGGGTGTTCCGCAATAGAGATATCACGAAGGACCTACTCACCTACTTTGATCTTGTGTTAAGATCATACCGGTCATTGGTAGGGAGGCTCATCAGTGTCACAGACTTTTTAAAAGATCCTGAGAAGGAAAGGACAATAAGACAACTCCTCACTGTCATTGCCTTACAATTTATCATACTCCCTGTGTACAGTGAGACAGAATTAAATGTTCCCAACACAGGCGGAAATAAATGAGCTTATCAACGTACTGTTCTTTCACATAATCGAAGATTGTCCAGCCCTTATTGGAAGAATGACAGACACACTCACATTTCTTCGAGTCCCAGCAAACACTGAACATTTACGCCATCTTTTAAATAAGATCGTCATTCTAGTCGCACTCCACGCGACCAGACAGTGCAGACATTGTTTACATCAAGGAAAAAGCATATAATCCTGAACCCAGCAAGACAGGACAAATGTCCCTGTCACCAGAAGACAGCCGATTACCACACAACGCCCTTTTTCGCCTAGTCACTGATTTTACAGAGCTGGTGGGGAGACCAATCGATGTTGACGTCCTCACCTTCATCACAGATCCAGCCAATGTCGCACAGATGGGAATGCTCCTGCATGGAATCATACTCCAAGTGGAACTTTCCAACCATCAGAGAGACTACCTGAGGAGATTCTAAAAAAGCCTTCCGCCGAGGGACAGATCGAGGGAGCAGAGTCAAGAACTTCACTTGTTATATTTGTATGTCCTCAGGACTGAAGCATATTCGAGGAGTGGATTGGGAGCTTACGTACTTTGAACACGCACAGTAAAAGTAACTCACTGAAGTATTAGTTTAATTGATTTTTTTTCTCCATAGTCTAGCAAAGGAACTGTATCCTGAAATAAAAGACAATTGTCACTCACAAGAGGGGGGACACTTGAGAAGTACCTGACACTCCTAAACACAGAACTCGAAAGACTAAATTGGGCAAGGGAATAATAGCATTGACATTTGGCAAATGATTAAAATGGGGGTCCAGAGCAGCAACCTGGTCCTCCCACAAGCAGAGAGGCACCCTCGATTCTCTGGAAGAAAATGCTTTTGCCTGACCTATAAGGGCATAATGTACCTATGTATTATATTCAGAATTATTTTATTCTCATTAACGATCAGAACTGCATTCTTTATTGGGGCACGAAGCGTTCCAATTTCAGTGCACCCACCTGATGTTGTACACATGAAACCCACGAAAGCACCCAGACCTTATACAATCATTCCAGTCCCTAGAAAATCTGACGGTAGAGTAAATGAACTTGAAATGAATGTGATTAGTAAGGATATACACACACTTATGGTAACAAATTAGCAGAAAACCCGGAGACAAGGTCGGCATGAAATGAATGAAGAAAAAACACTGACAACTACACGCACACACACACTGAATGCACACGAAACAGGCTTAGTGTCAATGACTGCAGGACCATAAACGAAGGCAGCAGAGAAGAAGTAATTGCCTGCCATAAGAAACTCCACAGAAGATGTTGTGAGAAAACGAGAAGAGCTAAGAGAGAGACCAACAGAAGCAGTCATATCCGAAACTCTTAAGAAAACAAGAGCCACCTCACAGAAACTCTCTGCACGGACACAACTGATAGTAGACTCAGTATTCCCATACATTACCAGAGCGAGGAAACTACAAGAGGAACTAAAGAACAAAACCACAGAGATTGTATTACCCAACACACATGTTCCAATGCAAGGGACAAGTACTAGTTCTGAGATGCAACCAGACACTGGACCAGCGTCAGGCTGGTGGTTGATATGGGCATTTCTAACCAGCGGGAAAAAGATGCAAGAAGAGAAGGAGAGAATTGCAAAACTTCCACCTACCCCATTGGTAAAGATGAAGAGACCTGCACCATGGACCGGGATACCTGAAAATCCTCCAGCAAGAAAAAGCCATACCGATGCATTCAGGGATGACATCATAGCCAACTACAAGAAAACATTGAGAATCAAAAGAAGTATGCATGGAGATGACAATGAACTAAACGACTACCTGGACAGGACAGCACATTTGGGAAACAACATTAGGTACCAGCACATGAAGGAGGATGGGAGACGAAATTCTGAAGGAGAATGCTTTGTTTGTGCACTCCCACCGTACAGCATGGGAAAGTCCAAGATCTTCATAGATGTAGAAATTGATGTCCCAACAGCACACTGTCTCTCATGTGTAAAACCAGAGGCCAGTTCATGGGAAGTGATGCCTCATTGACATGGGCAATTGAAACAAACTATCCTGATGAAGATGATTATGTCCAGGACATTAAGACAAGAAACAGAGCTCATACTACGAATCATGTGATCAGGTACGAGAAACCTGGAGTTAAAGGAGCAGGAATCAGATGGGAAGTGAACCCGAGACTGAATGTCCAAGGAAAAACTCCAGAAGAAGCTCAAATTTGGAAAAACAGAGGCCAAATGCAGATTTGGGGAACAGTGCTTTCACCAAACGGATGGGAGGAAGGAGTAGTGATCTGCCGAGCATGGATGGTCCTTGGAGCCTGCAAGGAAGCAATTGAAAACTCACAAAGACTGTGCAAGCCATTATGGGCAAAACCTGCAAAGCTGCTGACATGGGTCGAAGACAGAGGAGGATCCTTGCAGATAGTGCCACTAGAAAGCCCAGGATTGTGCTTCAGGAACAATGGCACAAGGGAAATGGGAGAGAATCAGAACTGTGGATGAATTTTTGATGCTACAGGAATGGATCACGGAACCGCAGTAATTATGGATCATTATTGGGCATGCAGATCCAAAGCATACACCAGACTGCCAAAAAACTGGGGAGCAATATTCACAATAGTGAATGTCCATGTTCCAGCATTAGTAATCCCGAAACGCGACCTGAACATTGACAGTTTCCTGAAACCAGATGCTCACCTGTAGAAGAAGAGATCTGTGGAACTGATAACTCGAATGAAGAGAGAAAATTACTTCTCTATTAAATCAGAAGAAGCATTTCATGCAATCCCATATGAACACTGGCTGTTTAGCCTCACCTCATCAGTGTTCACAATGATGTTCATGCCAAGAATCCAAGTTGGAGTGAATACTAAATGGTTGCCGATAACCAGATGGGAGTTGCTACAGACCATCAACATAACCATAAAAGGATTTAATGCGATTAAGGAAGAGCTAAGAGCAATCTGACTGATGACTCTCCAGAACAGATATGTCCTTGACATGATCACGGCTATGGATGGAGGAGTTTGTGCAAAAATTGGAAAATCATGTTGCACATTTATACCTAGAAAATGGAACTTTAACAGAAGCTATAGGGATGCTGACGAAGCTTCAGAACCAGATGATCAACGAAACTGACGAAGTTGATGATGACAGCTGGTTTGGATCACTGTTTTCGTGGGTTCCACAATGGATGGCAGACATATTCAAGTTCCTAGGAGCCCTGCTAGTGATGATATTACTGGGATGTTGTGTCATCAAGATAATAATCTTGCAATGCCAGAAAACTGCAAAGAAAACTATAGGGATGAAGATCATGATTGATGTCAAGCCAGAATGGAGGCCTAGAGATCTAACTGATGATGAAATAAAGGACTCTGTGAAGGCCAGCGAGCATGCGCCAGAAGGTACAAAGTTTCTTTATCCCAGGAAATGCAGAAATTATGAGGGAAAATGGATTTACTGCAGCCCAAATGGACAATGTCAACTGATGACATGGAATAAAGACGAACATGTAAGAACAGCAGGAAGCCTGAAAGGAGTAATAAAAATATGGACTCCAAAGAGACACTTCTTCAAGCCATCATGTACAAACCCAGAAGATGAAGAAGGAATGAACCCAGATGATAAAGTAAGAACGCATACAGAGGAACTAAGTGAAATCAATCCGAAGGAAGAAGTGGAAGTGGTCGATGAATCAACCATAGGGGGAGTTTAGAGGAGGTCCCAAATAAAGCTTGCACTCCCAGCGCCCATTTTGAAGTACCAGGAACGTTCACACCAAAATATGTGACGTATGATGAGCAAATAAACCAGCAGAGAGCCGCAGTAGGGCTCTGCCCAGTGCCTATCAGGGGGACAACACCTGTTGAAATACTGATACCCAGAAAACCATGGAGAATAAGGTATCCACTGAGACAGCCCTATCAGCAAATGAAACGAAATGAAGATTGCTTAAGTACCATCCTGGAAGAAACCTAAAAAGGTCTTAATGGAAGTCGAATGGTGACGTCACGAAGGCCCAGACGGACTCGCAGATAGAAGATATGACGACCCAATAATGAAACAAAAAGACAAAATGCGATGAACAAAGATATTGTGAACCTCAAAATGATAGGAAGCTATCAATACGGAAGAATTAAGCTGTAAGCAAGATGAAGATATTCAACCAAGTTAACGCCTGTACATATGCTTGAAACTGCAAGAAAGCTGAGAAAACTGTACGGCTTGCTATGCTAAGTAGAAGAATAGAGCGGCATGGCCATTATACATGATCTACCTCAAAACGAAGCACAGTTATATAAGTGCGAGTCCACTTTACACAAAATCAGAATCAACTCAGGTTAGTAGAGGCCAAACAGGACAAGATTTGTATTCCAGCTAAAATGAGAAGAGACTGCTGAATCGAAACTCAGTAGAGGCAACGTGCACCAGGAAAGAGCCAGGGTCAGACCAATAAAAGGAACGAACCGTAGCCTTGCAGAATTGAAACTTAAGAACAGAAGATCCTATCTTTGGAAGGTCAAGATAAGAAGGCGTAGGCAGGTGGCAAGCCGAATAAGAACTAAATGCACAAATTGAGAGAAACTAGGCAAATTCACAGTGTGAGCAGCATATGACCATCCGAGCAAGAAGAAGCACGGGTTCACAACTACGCTTGGCAGCCGCCCAGACAGAGATATCATAACTTTTCCTGACAAGAATACACAGTTTCGAGGCCAACTACAGCCAACTAATTGACACATAGCCACTAAAGTAATGATTGATTGAGGGAAGGCCGGGTGAATCATGGAGCTCCCTGCACCTGGCTGACCATTCTGCGTGATGCTAAGTAAAGTGGAAATGTATGCATGGGGTTGATGCCAACCCAGTCGCAATGGACTAAATAATCTAGGGTCCTATAGATAGTAGAACCAATAGGATGTTGTACTTTTAATGACGTCCACAAAAGTCATTTCTGAAGGAAGGGCTTAGAAGCCCACCTGACAGTGTTTATCCAATCCCCTCACTTTGTTACCATATACAGATATAGTACCTATAGTAAAGTTACCTTTTCCAACCAATAGAATTGCATGCTAACTTTTAAGTGTTACAAGTGAATGTAGTTCGAGAAGTTGAAGTGAGACGGGCTATCGCATCGCTTCTGATCTCCATGTCTCCCCATTTTTTTGTACTTATGATTAAACAGACTCCCTTTTGCCAAACAATTGAGTTGTCCTTATTGATTGGTATTAGAGTAATGAATCTGCACCCCCATCCATCTCAAGGTGCAGCTATCTTGTCTTAAAGTACTCTGGAGCAAACCCCGACTCTATGGGCCGGCCGGGGGTCTCCCTAGTACACTCAGTTTGTTCCATCCCCACCTCATCCATTCCATCCCCAACCCATCCGTTCCATCCCCACTCCGTCCGTTCCATCCCCACCCCGTCCGTTCCATCCCACCTCATCTGTTCCACCACCACCCCATACTTTCCATCCCCACCACATCCGTTCTATCTCCGTTACATCCGTTCTATCTCTGTTACATCCGTTCCATCCCCGTTCCATTCGTTCCATCCCTGTTACATCTGTTCCGTCCCCGTTACATCCCTTCCATCCCCGTTACATCCGATTCCATCTGTTCCCTCCACTCCATCAGTTCCCTCCATTTCATCCATTTCCTCCACTTTATCCATTCCCTCCACTCCATCCGTTCCCTCCACTGCATCCGTTTTATCCACTCCATCCGTTCCATCCACACATCCGTTCCATCCACTCTACGCGTTTCATCCATTCCATCCATTTTAACTACTGTATCCTTTCCGTCTACTTCGTCGATTCCATCACTTCATCCACTCTGCGTGTTTCATCCGTTCCATCATTTTAACTACTGTATCTGTTCCGTCCACTGCGTCGATTCCATCACTTCATCCTTTCCATCCACTTCATCAGTTCCATCCACTTCATCAGTTCGATCCACTTCATCTGTGCCATCCACTTCATCTTTTCCATCCACTTCGTCCGTTCCATCCACTTCATCCATTCCATCCATTTCATCCGTTCTAGCTACTTCATCCATTTCTTCTGTTCCCATCAGCTCCATCTGTTCCAGCTTCCATTCATTCCATCTATTCCTTTTGTTCCGTCTATGCCATCCGTTCCATTCATTCCAACTGTTACGTCTGCTCCGTTCCATCAGTTTCCTCTGCTCCGGCTGCTCCATCCACTCCATCTGTTCGCTCTGACTGGTAGACTTGGTCAAACCAGCTCTCTATTCCATTGGTTTCATTCACTCTATTTGTTCTAATCACTCAATCCGTTCAGTCTGTTCCATCCGTTCAATCATCTCCATCCGTTCAATCTGCTCCATTCATTCAATCCGCTCCATCCGTTCAATCCGCTCCATCTGTTCCATCCACTCCCTTGGTATAAATCATTCACCCTTTCTAGCCTTTTCATTCCTTTATCCACTTTATCCATCCAGTCCATCGTTTCCACGCATTTGATCTGCTTTCAGTTTTGTCTATTTCACCCGTTCCCTCCACTTCATCCGTTCCCTCCACTTCGTCCGTTCGAACTACTTGTCTGTTCAATCCACTTCGTTCGTTCGATCAACTTCATTCCTTCAACTTCATCCATTCCATCAACTTCGTCCGTTCCCCCCTACAGTTCGTCCGTTCCACCCTCCACTTCGTTCGTTCCCCCTCCACTTCATCCGTTCCCCGTCCACTTCATCTGTTACCCCCTCCACTTTGTCCGTTCCATCCACTCCATTCGTTCCATCCACTCAATCCGTTCCATCCACTTCATTTGATCGATCCACTTCATCCCTTTCTTTCCGCTTCATCCACTTCATCCACTCCATCCGTTACATCCACTCCATCCACTCGATCCGTTCCATCCACTTCATCCATTCCATCCACTTCATCCGTCCCATCCGCTTCATCCATTCCATCCGCATTATCCGTTCCATCGGCTTCATCCGTTTCATCGTCTTCATCCGCTTCATCCGCTCTATCCACTTCATCCGCTCCATCCACTTCATTCACTCCATCCACTTCAATTCACTCCATCCATTTCATCCACTCCATCCATTCCATCCACTTCATCCGTTTCATCCACTGCATCCGTTTCATCCACTTCATCCGTTTCATCCATTTTGTCCCTTTCATCCACTTTGTTCGTTCTACTCAGTTTATTCGTTTTAGTTTTCCATTTTCTTGATCGGGTCTCAATGCTGGATTGTTATTTTGATTCAGCAGCTTTGGGTTTTTGTTTAATGTGGCTGTTTATACTGTCTGTGCTAAGAGTCGATTTTTAAGGGAAGAGCCACGTTTTCAGTAATTTGCGGAAAGACATGAGGTCTTCGGCGAGTCGGATGTGGGGTGGAAGTGAGTTCCACAGAGTGAGGGCCAGGGCTGAGAATCATGATCCACCTAACCTGACTGTGTTGGTCTTTGGTATCACTAGCAGGATGGCAGAGCTTGATCTTAGAGTGCACCGTGGATGATAAGGTTTTATTTTGTCCTGAAGTTATTGAGGTCCGGTTTTATGCATTGCTCGGTGAGAGATGCATAAGGTTTTGAAGGTCACCCTTCGAGCAATCGGGAGCCAGTGGAGAGTTTTGAGAGCTGTCGAGGTGTGATCTCTTGGGCCAAGTGCTAGTAGCAGTTTGGCTGCAGCATTTTGTGCTCTTTGTAGTTTAGTCAGGTAGTATGCTTGGAGTCCGAGGTAGAGGGGGCTAGCATAGTGAAGTCTTGACATTACAACTGATTGGACCGCGGCAAGTCTGTTGGGAAAAGAGAGGTATGGAAAGATGCGCCTAAGAATTTCAAGGTGGTAGTGGCAGGACTTAAAGACGTTGTTGACTTGGTGCGAGAGGGTTAGGTCAGAGTCGAGAGTGCATCCAAGTTTTTTACTGAGGTTGAGGTTGTCGGGGAATTGCCCATGAATGATGGCCAGGATAGAGGGTGCGGAAGAAGTTCGGTGTTGCCACACACCATGATTTCAGTTTTGGTGGGGTTTAAAAGGAGGGGGTTTGTGGTCATCCAGTGATCAATGTCAAGGTGGCAGGCAGCAAGGTTGGGCTGGCAGCTGGGTTTTGAGTTAACGAGTTTTAGGATTAGTTGGGTGTCGTCGGCGTAGTTGTAGCACAGGATATTGTGAGAGTGGATTATTCGTGGGAGGGTGGCCATATAGAGGTTGAACAGGAAGGCTGATAGGCACTCTCCTTGTGGAATTCCATTATTGACTGGTCGTGCAGCGGAAGCAAAGGAGGAGAGTAGGGTTATTTGGTTCTTATTGTTGAGGAAGGATGCTATCCATTTGAGAGTGTTTTCACAGATTCCTAGGGAGTGGAGGCGGCCAAGGAGGATTGAGTGGTTGATTGTGTCAAAGGCAATGGATAAGTCAAGAAGGATTAGTGCAGCGCATCCCGCAGAGTCTGCAGTGTTTTTAAGGTCGTCCCAGATTGAGGTCACGGTGGTTTCGGTTCCGTATCTGGGTCTGAAACCTGATTGAGCGGGCTCTAGAAGGTTGTTGGTTTCGACAAAGGCGTTTAGTTGGGAGTAAACGGTTCTGTCGATGAGTTTAGCAAGGAATCTGGTGTTTGAGATGGGGCAGTAGTTTTCGGGGTCGAGAGGGTCGAGGGAAGGTTTTTTAGAAGGGGTTTGACATACGCAGCTTTGAACGCGTTGGGAAAAATTCACGAGGAGAGGGAGTCGTTTATGATGGTTCTCGCATGTTCTCCTGCGCAGGTGGATACAAATATTTCTTTGAGGGTTGAGGCTGGTCAGGGGTCTAGCGGGGACCCAGATGGTTTCTGGGCAGGGAGAAGTTTGAGAAATTGTCTGTTGATATTGATGTGAAGGAGTCGAAGGTCGGGTGGGTGGTGGTTTCGGGTGGTGGGTTGGCAGGTAGGGTGGGTGTATTGTGAGGTGGGTGCAAGAGGGCCAGTTTGTTGATTAGTGAATTAGGTCTTTCGAGAGCAGTGGTGTAGAAGTGGAGAGAGAGTGAGTCGCAGAGAGATTGAAAAGGAGTCGATCGGGTGGTGGTACATGATGGTTTGGTAAATTCAGAGATGATTTTCTGGAGTTCCTTGCTGAGGTTTTCACAGTTCAGGATTCGAGAGTTGTAATGGGCTTTTTTTGCTTTCCGGATTTCGGCTTTGTAGTGCGATGGTGCCGGGCCAAGGTGGATTTACTCAGAGTGGTTTTATCTTTCCGCCATTTGCGTGTGAGGGATTTATATAGTTGTTTTGCGGTCTTCAGTTCTGGTGTAAACCATCTTGGAAAAGGGCCATGGCAAGCAGATGATTGGCTAGTGGGGGTGTGCGGGATTAATGAGGTATTGAGCCATGAGTCAATGGCTTTGGAGGTTAAGTGTTCATTGCATGCGGAGGTGGGGGGAGGAGACTGAAGGAACGCGTCGGCTGGGTCGGGGTCCAGCATTTGCGTAGATTTGGAGGTTCTTGTTCGGCTGCGGGGAGGGGGGCGGGTGAGCGAATGTTGAAGGGGACAATGAAGTGATCGGACCAGATGATAGGGATGGGGAGGTTTAGGTGTATCTGGTCGTGGGAGCTGAAGATGGCATCATGGGTGTGTCCTTTATAGTGAGTTGGGCCGTTTATGTGGATATGGAGGTTAATTGCGTCTAGGCAGTCGACCCGAGAGTGGGTCATAGGGTTGGTGGGGATGTCAAGCCAGATATTGAAATCTCCTAGAAGAGTGAGGGTGGGATGGTTTAATTGGATGGTGGCTATCGAATCGCAGAGGGTGCTTGGGAATTGTCTGTCATAGCCAGTGGGGTCTGTAGATGAGTAGGAAGCTGTGGGAGAATGTTGGGGGAAGGTATAGTTTGACAAGAAGTGATTCGCAGGAGGGGATGATTGGCTGGCTGTCGATGATTGAGGTGGAGAAGTGTGACTTGAAGGCGATTGCTACTCCTCCTCCTCTAGAGGGTCGGTTGAGTGGGATGAGGGAGTAGTGTGGGGCTAAGGCTTCATTGGCGATAGGGGTAAAGTCATCAGAGAACCAGGTTTCCGTGATAAAAACTAGGCCTGGTTTGTCTGAGGCAAGGAGGTCAAAGATGCTGAGGGAAGAAAGGGGAACTGGGACGAGAGAGAGGGGGTGGTCGATGGTCGATGGGAAGAGTAGGCGGGCAGTCGAGGTGGTGGGTGTTTGGGGGGTGGGGTTGGGCGGGTATGTGAGGTTGGTTGGATTTGGGTAAAGGGACTTGAAGGTGGGGTGTAGGGGGTTAGGGGTTCCAGTTGTGGTTGGTGAGAATTCAAGGGAGAGGGGTTTCAGGCAGAGTGAGAGAGGGGGGGAGGGTGGTGATGATCGAGATTGGGAGAATGAGGTGGTGGGTCGAGACAGGAGTGGCGAGGAGTATTGGGAGATTGAGGGAGACCAGGTACATTTTCTTTTCAGGGTTTTTGTTCTGGTTAGTGTGTGAGAGAGGGTAGGGGGGTCTGAGGGTGAAAGGGATGCGGCTACTGTTCTTTCCAGGGCGAGACGTGCAGTTTTTAGGGAGGGGAAGGAGTGGGGTCGGAGAAGAATGTTTGGGGGAGTTGATGAGAGGAAGGGGTAGGGGGTGGATGCGGGGCGGGAGTGCCTGGGAGGCTGGCAGGGCCGTTAGTTGGGGGGGCCAGGGGAGCAGGCATGAAGATAGTGGGCTGGTGGGTGTAGGGGATGGGAGGAACAGGGGTCTTAGGATGGTTGGCACGCTATCAGGTTCCTCTGGCTTGGTGTTTGGAAAAGGGAATGGGTGGGGGTGAGGTGGATGGTGGGCTGGAATGGGTTGGGATGGTTCTTCTGTCTTGAGGGTTGGGCAGCGAGTGGGCTGAGAATGTGGTGGCGGGCGGGCTGGTTTGGGATGGGGTGGTTCTTCTGTCTTGGGAGTTGGGTAGGTAGAGGGCTGAGGATGCGGTGGAGGGCGGGATGGTTTGGGGAAGAGGGAAGGGAAGTAGGGCGAGATGGAGGGGAGTCAGGCATGGGAGGGTCTCTTACGGGGGACCATGGTCGGTCTGGTGGACTCATGGGGTGGCTAAGTTTGAACTATGTTACAGTTGGCTTAGGGTGATTTTGTTCACACTTTTAAGTTCGACTATATAGCAGGGTGTTAATTATTCACACTTTCTAAGTTTACCTATGCCACAGTTAGGGACAGTTTCTAGGTTCAATATACCACAGCCATTCTATTAGCCACACTTTCTAGGTTCAACTTTGGCACAATGAGGTTTATTAGGCACACTTTGTAAATTGAACTAGACCACAGATTCGCTATTAGGCACACATTTGCCATCTATTCTCTTAAATTCATGATGTTTTTCATGTCCCTCCATACTGGAAGTGCCTACAGAGACTACATATGAAAGCTTTTTGAAAAGGTTTAGAATATTCCAGATGGGTCCCCCTTATTATGGAGGCAAAAGATTAACTTTTATGCTGGTTGAAAAATGTGGAGTCATAGAATGGCTGAGCACTTTTCTCTTTGGCTCATTTCTTCGATTAGAATTAATTGCCAGTTGAATATGTTGTGAGGCAGGATGTGGTTATGTTTTGGATAGAGGACAATGGTCCTGTAAGAAATCTCTAGGGCACATAAACTGTTGGGCTGTCCGCAGTAGCGTGTCCAGACTCTTTTGACAGGGGTGGCCCAAGTGGGGCACTGACTTATGCAGGGGTAGCATGAAGGATGAGTACACACACACACACACACATAATGATAATAGTTTAGGGTAATGGGGTGGCCCATGGGGAGGCCGATCAGATTCCAGGGATAGCTTGTGCCACCCCACGCCACTCCCTGGACACGCCACCGGCTGTTGCAAAAACACATCTTCACGGTTTGGTACGACTACTCATGCCCAATCAGACAGCAGTCCGATATAAACAAATGCAAGGGTGGATCAGGTCAACTGACCTTTCAGATGTTCCAGTAAACTTTTGGGAATTTTGTCAGCAGTAGTACATCAAAGTAAAGGCAGACTTTTTGCCATGAAGTCAAAATCTGGTGGCAGAATGGCTCTCCCACCACTGGTCAGACTTGAGCAATCGAAGGCTCCAGTGGTCAATTGAGCAGAAGCTGTAAAATCAGTGAGGCCCCTTTCAGATATACCTATTAATTTCATGGGTCAACATCCACTTGCCCATCTTTTTCAGTTGGAAGCAGGGTCTTTTTCCAACGGCCATACGAGCATTTGTTGTCAATTGTCACTGCCTGCATGTGTGCTGCTGCACGCTCAGACCTGCTCATTGGTCCTGATCACTCTGCTTTGGCAGGATCAGGTGTGGTTTCCTTTGTTGATGGAAATTGCCACAGACTTTGAATTTCAAGAACCTTTTTCTGAATAACAAAGCCAACCCCATATTCTCTTGTCATTTGCGATTCCCTTCCTCTTTTGGCATGGTGGATTATGGGATAGCTGGAACCCTGGAGGACTTTCAACAGAGGCCTTAAACATTATAAGACTACCACAGGACCGGAACACCGTTAAAACCTCTGAATCTGCATGGGAAGCCTAGGTACATTGGTACAATCAAGGGAGTTGGAGTGACTTTTTTAAAGATGGTAGTGGATTGGGTAAACAATTTGGCATCATTATTCATGCCTTACTCAAATTGCACATAAATTGATATTCCTCTGCTCTATCGCCTTTTTATGATTTGAATGTTTGAAGATGGAAGGCTGTTGGGGTTTAATTGGTTGGCCTGTAGGTTACTAAAAGGTGCTTTTCATTCTGGATTATGGGACGTCAAGGTAGTTCTGCCATTATTTAGCGAATGGCCAGATAATTCTGTTCTGTAATTGCAAGAACTTTCAACCAAAATGGTTATGCTGATGTGTTTGGTTCCCTTTAAAAGGGTCCCTGTTAGAGCTTTGGATTTAGCTGATAGATAGCGTTCAGTTTGGAAGCCTGTGGCTGAAATATTGGAGAGAGAAAAGACCGAAAGTTATTTTTCCCAAAACGTTTAGTCTTTTCTCCCCTGAACATTGCAGCCACTTCGCTGTGTGCCTCCGATTCGCTGTGTCCCTGCGACGCCTGTTCCCTTTCACTTCCGTGATCGGGAACTGTCACCACAGGGTCCTTTCCTTTTTTAATTTTTATTTATTTGTTTCTACTTTTTATGGGATCCGCTGTGGGGGACAACCCTGCAACCCCCATCACTGTATAGTGAACATGGGTGCAAGGGACACCCCCGCAGACCTTGCCACTGAATGGGGGATTTGGTCGAAATTTTCAGCCATTAGGAATTTTTGAACAGCCGAAATTCAGCTATATCTCCCATTCAGGCTTTTTTTATCTGGCTTTTTGAACGTTTCCGATAGATAGAACCTTAACTCCAGAAGGTGTTCAGCACAAAACTGGCTCTGCATTTATCGATGTCTCTGCATTTACAGAGTTGCCATGCACATGTGTGGTACAATGTGTTAATGAATATAAAGAGGGGATAGATATATTGAGAATGCCAGCCTTTTGTAAGACCCATCGCCTTTGCTCAGTGAGCTCAATGGGTGATGTCTCAGCTGGGTATTGACTTTTCTACTTTCAGTGCTGTTTCCATTAGAGGAGCAATGACATCCAAGGCTTTTTGAGTGGGTGCTGGACTCAAGGACATTCTCAGAGCGGTTGATTGGTCAAAGAAACAAGTATTGCACAGATTATATTGGAAACCTGTCGTACATTCGGCATCAGTGCTGATTTCTCCGTTTATAATAAGCAAAATAGTAAACCTCCATGCCAGGGCATCTGAAATTGATTATTTGTAATAATATTAGGACAGTTTGGGGCTTTACTTATGGCACAGAGGTGAGTTTTATCCCACCTTCCACACTTCTCCTATATTCTTTTTATATATCCCTTGCTGCAACAAATAACTTCTCTGGTCAGCAATTCTTCTGCTGGGTTAGGCAGGGTTCTGCATTTTGACACTGTTGGGAAGGGAATGACCGATCCCACCCTCCTAGGTGCTTTAGGGTGAGGCGAGTCCAATTGGGAGACCTGTGATATGCCACAGGCGAGTCGGGCATCCTAAGGGGCCCTACATGATCATAATATTATGCGAAATTTAGATGTTTAGATTTAGTGTGCATATATAAGCAGACGCCATTTTTGTAGCTAGAATCTAAGCATGGGACCTGCACGGCCATGCAGTATTATTTGGTGTATTACACATAGGCAACGAGTCTCAAGTGGAAATCTGAACAGGACCAAGCGCTGATGAGAGAGGCCCACGCTGCTGAGATCCACAGAAACGCCCCTTTGTTCTAAAATTGCTGCCAATATTTTTATTCCAACAATGAATGTGCCCTGCAAGGCCATAAGACAGTGTTCGGCCCTGTGGTGTACCACCGACCCCCACCCAGCCAGCTACGAATCATGACCCCTACACTCACCCCAGTCCCAAGCCCCCTGAATTCTGAAGACACCAGTTGACCCCAGATGCCCAACCATAAACCAAAGCTATAAAATATCCAAGAGAATGGTCACCTACCTTTATTTCATAATGAAATTATTGGTAATGCGAGGCACAGGGAGGGATAAATTATAGTTCAAAAGCGAGAGTGGAAGCCTTGGAAGCTGGAAGACGCGGGCGGGATGAGTGAAATGTGTGTGGGTCTGAGTGACCTCGAGACTCCCCCTGTACCAGCCTATGCTCACGCCAGGTGCTCTGTATAATGATAGAGTAGTATTGTTATAAATTGTATCTAATTGGTTCTTCGACTTTGGTTCCCTGGAGATGATGAGCCCAGCCGAACCCACGTGATGGAAGAAGGACAGACAGGGCTGGGATCAATGGCCTGGAATCCCCTATGGAGTAGGCCGACTATGTACTCCTGGGTTGCACCAACCAGCCGTGCGGGTTATTACTCTATATGAATGACGCTGTGTCCCCTTTTTTATGTGACTGCTTGCAGCCTTTTTGTTCAGAACGTTCCTGGGCAGCACGGCTCTTTGCTGTCACACCTATTTTTGTAGAAATAAAACGTGCTATCTTTGCAAGAGTTTCTTGGGCCTTTTTCCCTAGTAGGTTGTATTTTTTCTGGTGTGAGCATTTAAGGGCGTGCCTTCAACGCCTTGGATTTTGCGTGTGATCGCCTTCTTAGTGTCCTTTCCAAAGATGGTGGATGGAGTACTTCTGGTTTAAGCAGGAGCCATTTAAAGAGACTGAATTTAGGGGATTGGTGAATGAACTACAAAACATAGCAGCGGCTATTGTGGGAGTGATAGTTTAGGCAATGTTTTGTTTGTTAGTGCTAAAGTGAATAAATGAAAGCATTGGTGCAAAATGTTAACCTGCGTGCGAGTGATAAAATCCTGACTCTCCAGTATTTCTGGACATTGGGTCTGATTTACCAAAATATTTTCAAATGGGAAAATCCCATTGAAAACATTTTTGTGAATCAGGTCCATTTAGTTCGACTGGTTATGAACAACACAACAAACAGAAAAGAAATCAAGATTAACTACCCTAATAAAAGGTTAATGGCCCTGTTTGCAATCAATCATGGGTGGAGTCTCCGCTCTGCCGATGCTTCCCATAGGGCCTGCCTGGGAGTCATCTTTCTGAGAGAGGGACCTCAAACCTAGCAAAAGCAATAACTTGTTTTGAGATTGTTCCTTTGTTGTGTGTGTGATTTACAGCTGCAATTGACAGAGCCTGCGGTGGGGGAGGCCTATGAAACTCCTGCTCTTGTGCCAGACTATTTCTGGCCAATGTGCTTGTCTTCTTTCCCAGGGTTATGTGTGCTAACATCTCCCCAAGGGATAAACAGAACATATTAGCCAGAGAAACAAGCTCACCGGAGTCACTGCTTTCAGAAAGCACGCAGGCTGCAAGGAGGAAGGCACGGGCCGTGCACGCTGGATTCTGAGAAAGTAAGTCTTCACTCTTACCACTTGACATACTCTAGATCATGTGTTATATGTGTTATGTTTATGTTCATGTACTGACCTTTTATGTTGTAACTAAGCTTTGAATATTCTTGTAACTGCTGCGTCCAGCTACCTCAGGGTTTGGTGCGCATTACCAAATAAACAAACAAACAGAAAATGTGTTGTACTATTAATTTGCAGATAGGTCTGGTTTGCACAGTGGTGGTACTGAGTGCAGCATCTTTGCGTGCCATCGTGTAGCAGTTTTAAGCGGCTTGGAAGCAGCACTAATACATAATATGATAATGCATGCCATCATTAAAGCAGAGCTTACATTAAACAATAGCTTTAAACGTGTTTAGTGGGAAAGTTATACCAGCGGTACGGTTCGTTTTTATTGTGGCACTGCTGTGTATATAGCCTAACATCCACATACCATATCAAACAGGCTGAATGTGCGCAAGGAAAACATGTGGGGGTGACATGCTGTAATAGTACATCGGAATGACTCATTCTTTGCTGTTTTGGCCACTCTGGTGTAAACAATTGCTGTTTATATGTCCCCCTCATTGCCACAGATGAGTGAAAGAAAGGGGTATTGAGACACTTGTGGTTATATCCATGTGTGTGTGTGGGGGGGGGGGGGAGGTTCCCGTGCACCTCTTCCATCGCAATTGTCAATGAACATTAGCATATTGTGTACTTTATCAGAAAGTTTTGGTGCTTCTACAGCAGTTAAACACAATTTGATATTTTCAAGGTCGGAATAACACTTGTTATTTTTCAATATTGCACTCAGTTTTATGCTTCGTGGCGAATAGCGCTGTCCAGTGCATCTTCTTATTGTGGGACAAGCTAGTCATCATATTTAACAATATATGTATATATATATATATATATATGCTCTTCTCTGTTAATATATATAATGACAGAATGCATTAGATGGGTTTTGCCGGGTCTGTGGCTCAGTGGACTAATGCATCCACTACAGGGACCTGTGTTTGACCTCATGGTCACAGGTTCGAATATCAGCAGGTCCACTCAGCCCTTCATCCTTCCGAGGTCGATAAAATGAGTACCATTAAGTTGGGTAACAATTAGCATCTGTTATTAGCGCCAAGATGCCCTTTTGGGGGAAAACGTGCGCTTTACAAATAAGCCTGTTCTGTTCTGTTTTTCCTTTCTTTCCAGTCGTTGAAATTACTGCCTGAAATCCATTTTATATTTTTGCAAACCTCTTGGTGAAGTGACATGTCTAAACATTGTCTGTGTGTTATTTGCAGGCCAGCCATATGCACATGCTTAAGTCATACGACCGTTCAAGAGGGATGCCTCAATTTAACGGCCAACATGTACAACGGTAGCTTCTCCACCCTCATCACCAGCCAAGAACCCTTCACAGATTCTTTTCCACTGTCTCCCAATCTCTCCGTGGTGCAGACTTCCAGCAGCCCATGCCAGCTAAGTGCCAACTTGGACTACCAGTTCGAGCTGATACCGGTGATCTATGGCATGATTTTCACCATCGGATTTCTTGGCAATTGTGTGGTAGTGACAGTGCTTTGCCTCCATAATGGCCCGAAAACAATTGCCAATTTTTACATCTTCAATTTGGCGGTGGCTGACTTGTTATTTTTAGCCACGCTCCCCCTTTGGGCGTCTTACTACGCTGTTGGCTACAGCTGGCTCTTTGGGTCTGTGATGTGCAAGATTTCTGGCTCCCTCCTGTGCCTCAACTTATTTGCCAGTATCTTTTTCATCACCTGTATGAGCGTGGACAGGTACTTGGCCATTGTTCACCCCTTTCGGTCCCAAAGGAGGACGTTGCACCAGGCGAACCTGGTGGCTGTGGCCGTCTGGGGATTAGCCGGCTTGGCCTCCTTGCCCACCTTTTATTTCCGTGAAATACAATTTGTGGAACAGCTGGGAGTTAACGCTTGCGTGATGGCCTTCCCCAATGACACCTATGCCGAATGGCGTGCCGGCACAGCTTTATTTAAGAATGGTCTTGGATTTTGTGTTCCCATGGTTGTGATTGCCTCATGCTATCTGGGGATTGGAAAACATTTGATCAGGTCACGACGACCAGGCAAAATCAAGCAGAACCGAGACAAAGTGCTGAGAATTTTTGCTGCTGTTATTTTGGCGTTCCTAACCTGCTGGTTGCCCTTCCACATCCTTACTTTTCTGGATGCCCTCACGAGGATGGACATCATTGAAAACTGCGCAGTGAAATACGCCGTGGATGCCGCCATGCCCTTCAGCATCTGCCTGGGGTTTGCAAATAGCTCCATCAACCCTCTCTTGTACTGCTTTGTGGGCAACCAATTCCAAGAGAATTTCATGGATATCTTTCAGCTGAAAGCGCCACAGACTGCAAACAGCCAGCAGAGCGCCTCTTCTAGAAAGGGCAGTGACACTAGGGAAGCAGAACCCGCTGGCATCAGTGCCTCAGCCCTGCAAAACGGGCTGCACCCGTACTGCCTGCAAATAAGCAGAGACTAACCCTTCTTGGCTAAATTCCAGCGCTAAATTGATATTATGTTTCATCATTTTCAAACTATTTGTCAGAAAGCTGTGCAATAAATGTTCTTGAGTTACAGATGTTGCTCCAGTGAGAAAATAACACAGATGTGTGTGTGTGTGTGTGTGTGTGTGTGTGTGTGTGTGTGTGTGTGTGTGTATGTCAGATAGAAGGCAGAGAAATGCAAGAGATGAATGAGATCAGAGCACACACATTTTGCACAATTAGAAATGTTCTATTTGATGAAGCATTCGTTTTCAAATATCCCTGGGACTGCTGATTTCCTCTTTTAAGGCTTTCATGTACCAGAAGGGGAAGGCGGACATGGCCAGTAACAGCCAGCCAGAGCCATGGTAGCGAGACATTACGGACCATGTATGCCCCCCCCCCCCACTGGGGCATTAAAAAGCTATTGGGGTTCCACTTGGGTGCGGATGTTGTTTTTTTCACCCTTGGGAGATTCGATGGTTGTGCAGCCAATCTGCAGAGGGAAAATGAAAAAATGAAAAAAGATGCCCACTGCCAGAAGTCTCTTTTCCTTTTCTATGGTGGCGGCCTGGATCGTAGGAGTGCAGGGACCACAGGTAAGTTGGAAAGGGGGAGGGGGTGAGGAAGGGAGTTTGTTGATTTTGGGGGGTAGTAGGAGGTGGGTAGTGTACTAGAAGGAGGCTCTCTGTTGCCTCCCCACATAAAAAAGAAATAAAAAAAATGGCACCACCCGGGGAAGGGCCTCTGGTGGCTGGAAAATTGGTCAGCGAATGTATATTCTCAACCTCTGTTCCAGCCATCTGATTGGCCAATAGCCCTTCCCCAGCTGCGAATTTGCTTTAGTTTTGGCTACTCTTTGTTATTTCTCTTTATTATTTTTTACTAATACTAATTCATTAATCAGATTTTTTGTATACTTTTTGGTCTATAAATGTTTAAAAACCTTCTATTTCTAGTTTTCTTTTCTTCTTGCGGTGTAATATATATTTAGTTTAGTTGTGGCATAGGCAACCATGAACATACTATCAGATTGTCCGACCTGATCCTATCTAGGTTTGAAAGGTCGAATGTGGCAGTTGGAGTTTCAAGCTTTGGAGAGTTATCTCGCTCCTGCAATCACTGGTTCAAATCCCAGATGGCTGGACACAGCCGCCATCATTCAGATGTAATTACATTTGTCTCCATGCAATCGTGTGACAATACCGTCTCTTACTACTGCATTAAGAAGGAGTAGGAATCTGGCGAGATGACAGATTGTTTATTTCAATTTAGGTTTAATTTTTTGCTTTGGTCATGGAACATTTATTCAAAATATGAGTCGGTTGTACTGTACTTTGTAAACCTTGTTTCAACTGATTTTAAAACATTCCATGAAAAAAAGAGCTGCAAGTAATGTCACGCTAACAAAAACGTTAAAACATGACTAGCAAGGGGAAGACAGTTAGATCTGTTCCAAACAGGTATGCTGTTTCATTTGTACAGCATTATCTATAAAAACGTGTTTTGCCTTCAGAGAGCAGTGCGTTTTTTTCAAGAAGAGCGAAACTAAAATGCTGCAATGAGAATGATATTGGGAAAAGATTGGTTTATGAATGACCGCCTACTACTAAGTCACAGAGACCTAAATCAACGCATGGGCGCTGCTCGAATAGCAACAGCCAACTTCACCCCTGGAATCGGATACACAGTAGATACAGGGCTGGTCTGTTTCAATCGACTCGCTAATTGCTTCGCTTTTCGCAATGTGTGGGTGGTGTGCATCACTCCTAAACCTTTCCCGACGTTTGGTTCTTTCAGTGATATGCACTGAAAATCAAACTGATTTGTTTTTTTGTAGGTTAGGTCCAGACTCCCTTAAATTGCTCTGTATCGTGTACCCAGTCAAATGTCTGGCCAGGACAACTCCTGTAGCATCCCTACTGTGATAAATATCCTCAGAGATGGACTTCCACACAAGTGTTTCAAGGCGCAACAAGGCATGGGAGGGGAAACAGGGGAGACAGCAATCCTACTAGGCCAGGTGACATTGAGATTGTACAAGTGGAGGGGAGGGGGGAAAGGGGAAAAGTGCGGGGGAAAGGGGAGGGGGCAGTGCAGTACATAGGATAACAGTAAAATAAATAAAGACAATACATAATACGCTAAGGAGTTAATTTTGCTCCTGGTGTAACGTGGGCCATGCATAAGGTGTTTACAATTTCAATTCATGTTACACCTGCCATGGAAATACTCCACGTACTTGCTGTGGATTCCTATTTAGTGCGCTTTTATTTTACACCAGCAATAAGCTGGCGGTCTTCATAGGAATCTATTGTGATGCATGGCAAGCAAAAGGCTGGCATACAAGCTTGTGCCCCGCCTGTTTGCTCTGTACTTTTGCAGGTACGACGTCTTTTCATCAACAGTCTTTTTTTAAATGAGTTTTTGAACGAAAAATGTCCAATGAAAAAACTCATAGAAAAAAATAGGGGTTGGGTGGTAAAGTGTATATAAGGTGTCGGGGGTCGACAATAGAGAAAAAAAACAATAGGGAATGGGGGATTTGGAAGGGGGCCCAAAAAAGGAACAATTTCAATGAGTTTTTCTTTTGAATATGTTTCATACAAAAACTCATGGAAAAAAAACACTGTCGATGAAATGACATAGAGCCCTTTTGCAGTCCACCATGCACATGTTGAAAATTGGGCAGAAGGGAGATGCCTATGCAGAAGTTTAAACGTAGTAGTTCCCCAGTGCTCAATTTAAAAGGAACACAGAAATGAGCTCCTAAGTGACTCTTCGTGCATGTTTAGTTAGGAATGTTTAGGTCTCTTTCAAAGGTGGCCCATTCCAGGGCTCCTTCAGCAATGATAGTGATGATGCATTTTCTGTTAGTTGTTTGTCAAAGTCCTCTTCTAGTGAATGGGCCATATTACAATACATAGGACCACAATACGAGTACAGTAGTGCTGTAAAAAAGCTGCTAACATGGCAGTCATCCCATTTCTGCCGCTTTACCACTGCCATGGTCTGGGTTTTGGCAGTAAGGAGGAGGATGTACCTCCAGCAAAAAGCTGGGGGTAATTCATCCCCTTTACAATTGAAAAGTCATCAGAATGACAGCAGCAGAAATGCTGCTTGCAGTACCTCGAAGAAATTCCCAGTAGAGTCCTAGGGCCTCCCAAAATGGAGACTAACACCATTGTTCCACCACTCGTTATCCCATGATAATTCCATGGGATTGAGTGGTGGTACGGTAATAGAGTTTGGTGGTAAATCGACAGATTTACAGCAAAATGACCACCAGACTCATATCGAGAGCCATAGTCACTACTGTTACATAGTCGCACACTCAGCAATGTAGAATTGTACAAAGTATTAGCAGCAGCTGGTCCTTGACAAACATTATAGCCCCTGGAGAATACAGCGGACATTCTGTTCTTGCCTCCTGTTGGGGCTGTCATGTCCCCAGTAGCTCTGACGCATGAGAGATGGTGCCAAAGGACATAGAGCATGCACACACAGACATGCATACGCACACATACACACAACAAACACACATGCGCACATACACACACTTTTGGTATATGAATGTTATGCGTAAGAAGAGGGACAGATTGCAATCTCAGATGGCTACATCTAGGTCCGTTTCCACCCTCATGCCATGTAGGCAATCTTGGCCCATGCCACAACAGGATTTCCCATAGATTCTGTTATGATGTTTTTCAGATTTACTAAGGGCAGGTATGGAAAGAGAGATCTGGGGGCGGGGGCATTCCCACTTCAGGTAATGCCTTGGGGCCCATAGTTACAGGCCTGACAAAGGTATTTCGGAACAGACATTTTTTTTTAAATGGCAGCCGGGCAAGGGAAACGAAGTCCGTTTTCCCTTTTCATGGCAGCCATTGAAAACAATAGAAAAAAGTAAACAACAAATTGCCACCATGGAAACGGGAGAAGGAACTACACGTAGTCCCTTCTCTCTTTCCATGGTGGGCATTCAAAAAGTAAAGAAAAAAATGTCCGCCATTGGAAAGGAGAGAAGGTTCCTTTCCATGACGACCTGTTGCAGATCAGGAGCGGACGTGCTGAGGACACAAATGTTCCCAGCGTGTCCGTTCCTGAAATCGACTGAAAAGATGGTAAGTGAGGGTGGGAGGACGGGAAGGGAATTCTGTAGATGGGGTTTGGTGGGAGGGGAAGATTTACCAGATTCCCCAACGAGGGGAGATGGCGACCGCCAGCCTTGAGGAGGCTCAGGGCGGCAGGAATACCGTCTGGTAAAGCCCGCGTTCTGGGCCTCCCCATTGGCTGGGAGGCCGACCACTCTGCCCTCGCCAGGTACTAATGGGCCTGAAGTATTATCTTGACTTATGCCTCACTAATAGACTACAGGCATATTAGAAGTTGACTGATGGAGGAAGTAAAAGATCAAACATTAATAGATCCTTTTTATTTTTTATTTAGTGCATTGACGTTTATGACCCATGTCCTGCCATTGTCTAATGAGACAAAGCATGTTTATTTAGATCAAAAGGACCCTGTGTGTTGAATAATACAAGGAGTCTCACATACGGTTGGCTCTGATTTCCGCCTATTGGTCAGTCAAAAGGTATGATCTTCAAATGATTAAAGCCATATCTCGTAAAAAATGATATTTAAAAAATAGGTACATCGACATGTTTATTTTCTGAAAAATCAAAAATATTAATTAATATCCTTTCTTTGTTAAAACTAGAATAAGCCGCTAACCACTTTTGCGAGACCAAATGTATTGGACAGAGTTTCATCTGTGTTATATGCTGACATAAGAATAGATTTTAAGCACTGCAATAATGACTTATAACCACGTCTATTCACAAAGCACTTGCCACTTTTGATACTCCTTTCAAGTGACTCGGGAAAATGAGAGGCTGAGCTCTTACTACAAGACTAACACCTTTATTTTAGAAGGCAAGCATGAAGACGTTCAAAATACTTGGAATACTCTAATAAGATGCGGACCACGTTAAACTCTAATGGGGGTGAGCAGAATAAAAGGTGTACACTTTTAAAAAGAACCGAATGGGGCAGAGATCGACATGTTTTTGATTTCATTAACCTTATCCTACTTTTCGAGTTACACTGATTGATGTACGATGTTACTATCATGTTCCTTGCATGCAGCACGGCTGAGGGAAAGTTAATGTCTGTATTGAGTGGTCGATGGGGTGCGATACATGGCCAGAGACTGTGCTGCCAATTCTCCAGAGTATTAGAGCCAGAATGAACCAATTGGGACCCACACATGTCTTACGTGCGTTCTTTCCCCTTTCTTCCCTTTTCACTTCAAACTTTAAGTGATGTGCAAATAGGAAACGGCAGAGGAGGTACATTATAAAAAGGAATGCATAAAACAATCAGAAATGTGAAATGGAAACACAGAAAGTACACATTTTGTTTGCACCAGCATCTGCACTATGTATGTGATAGCATTATGGGCTCATATTGGTGTACAACTGTCTCGGGAGGATAGCTCAGGGGCAACGTGCTCGTCTTGGAAACATGACGACGAGGTGCAACGCTTGTTCTATCCCCTGGTACTAAGTGCGTTATAAATAACCCATTACAATTACAATATATCTTGCATATGGTCAACAGCATGCATATGAAGGCAGTATTGGGATTAAGAATGATTTGAGGCTGTGCTTTGGATATAATAGCACCACCTGCAAATGTGCGGGTGCAGGTCACATATAGGGCCTGATTTGCAGAGAGTTTTCCTATGGGATTGTGCCATTATGAAATGCTTCTGTGAATCAGGCCTATAGTGTCTGCATGGCATGGCATTTTTTAACACTGTATGGAAATATGTACCTGGTATATGCATATGGTGATCAGGCATATGATGGATATGATGGCATCACTGGGGAACGTGAGTATTCTGGTGTGGCAGCATCTGTATGTATTGGATGACTTTTCCAGATGTGTGATGGTATTATCAGGGCATTAGAGACTGCATTTGGCAAACAATAACCTATAATTGTTTCAAGAGGCACCACAATTATATAGGTTTACATTACAATGTTGTGTAGGCAGTTATAGTCATGAGGTTATCAAGGTGCTCTTACTTCCAAGTATTCAAAATATAAGCTCCCTTCAATCAAAGATTTGGACAGCGAAAGTTCTTTATAGTGGACCCCGTAACACAGAAATGTTTCCCTAGATATCTACTTCTTAGTCTGGTAGGGGTGCAATAGGTCTAAGGTGGCTGAAACCCCACAAAGAGATATCAGCTGTTGAAAACCTTAGCGTGGTGTTATAGTTTTTAGTGTCAAATGGAGAATATGCACAGAAGCCTACTAGCACCTGCTAACTTTTGCCATACTTCAGACTTCGGTCCTTCCAAGGGCTTTCAGCCTACAGCAAGTTGGGACCATGCCGATTGTGAAAGGCGCTATACAAATGACAAAATGAAATGAAATACTGGGGTTAAGACCGATACTGCTAGACCACCATTGCAAGGTCTGTGAGCAGTAACTCGAGCTTGGTGGGGTTCACAGTTCTGTGCTATGCACAGAATTTGGATTGGCATATGTTAAGGGTCATTTAATTAAGGTGTGCATAGAATATGCCCAAAACAGTGTTTTCTCCTCTTTTGAAAAGGTTGTTTGAGACAAGACGGACTGCTTCTAGTTCGGCTGGTTTGAGAAAAGCATTGTTAGTGGGTGGTATCATGAGCCAATATTTCATTTATTCAGCCTATCAATAATAAGTGTTTGGAAATGGTGTAAACGTGTGTGACTAGAATACAAAACTAGGTGTGGTGCCGTGGTAGTAGGATTGGCCAGCAGTGGTTTTGCCATGACATTGATGCCAGAGTGGATTTTCTCTCATTTGGAGAAGACACAGAGGAAGACTAAATATTTACTAGATGGAATAGAAAGGTTTCTGTTTGTATTTACCTAGTTGTTTATGATATGAAAGGGTTAATGCGATTCATTAGTGTATGCCTACCATGTTGTGAGAAATGGTGGTCTTTGGCACTAGACTATGGCCCTCATTACGACCCTGGCGGAGATCGTGGTGCAATATGCACCATGGAGCACGGCGGAAAGCTGCCAATACCGCCATGGGGGTTGGCGGATTTACCGCCCCATTCCGACCTTGGCGGGGCGGTAAATCCCCAATCCCCATTTTACCCTTCCCCATTCCCATTTTTGCCCCATAGGGTATAATGGGAGTGGGGAAGGCGTTAATTACGCCACCGTAAAATACGGTGGCGTAATTAACAACAAGGTCCCATAGCGCCATGGATTTCTCCGCCCGGAAAAACCAGGCGGAAAACGGCTCCATGGCGCTACGGGAACTCGTAGTAGGGCGGAAGGGTCCGCCGCGAATACCGCTGGCGTAAACCCACTCCGCCAGGGTCGTAATGAGGCCCTATATGTATTTAAGGATTTCTGTGTACCTTTAGGATTAATGCTTTGTGGGGGTAATTTCCCGAGGGGCGGCAGGGCCGTCCACGGTCCTCCCGGGAGGCCCCAACTCCTCCCGCGTCCCAAAGGTTTATGAGGCACACACTTGAGCAAAGAGTTACTGCACAAAACAGATAGGGACAGGTTCTCGGAGCGTAGGTACCCAAGGAACATCTCAGTGGTGGTGGGCTCGCAGGCCCATTTTCTAACCGGATGACGCTATTATGTGCGTCACCTGGGAAAGCTTGCCCCTAAACCTAACGGGACTGCGGGTTGGCTCCCCGAGTAGTAGGGTCAGTATGGATCAGTATAGGAGGGAATGTTAGTGGTGGGGAAGAGTTCAGGTGGTACGCTTGGGTCGTCCCTAAAAATGGTTACATAGAAAGTGTTACATGAAGAAAGTTGGTGATTGGTCGAATTATGGTTTCGTCAGCGATTAGCCCCTCGTATTCTGATTGGTTCATCCACGAGCCCCCAAGCCTAGGACCATCATCGTTCCCAGCTTGCGATGTACCTGGTGTTGGCAACAAAGTATTACTATGGGGGTCATTACGAGTTAGGCGGTAATGGAAAAACGATGCCGGTATCAGTGCTACCGCCGATACCGTGCACCCCCGTATCGGCATGTGGCAGGCACGCGGCCGTTTGGTCCGGCAATACCGGGATGGCACTAACAGGAGGACATCACAAGTCATGCGGACATGCAAATACCAGCATCATGAAGGTGGTAATAAGGGATACCGGGATGCCGGCATCACCGGCATCGTGAACCACCCGCAAACAGCAATGTGCAGTGTTCGCAACTGCCACAGGTGCACACAATCAGCACAGGTGGAGGCAATGGAGTCTGGCCCAGCACAAAAGGAGCACACCCACACACCACACCCCTTACCACACCAAAATGATTCCACTTGCAGTAGCAATAATGGGGCTGGAGGACATGCTTGCATTGCTACACCAGCAACAACCACAACAGGCACCACAGAGGAGACGCAGGAGGAGAAGGAGGGTGAGACAGGCCCAGCAAGCCCCACCAGTGCAGCCAGTTGTACCACGCAGGCAGCCCCCTATCCCTCGCATCAGAGCCAGTCCATTCAACCTAACCCCTGAGCAGATCCACACCCTGTACCGTCTGGACCGGGACACCATCACTACCATTGTGGACATTATACATGACAACATAATCAGCCTGATTGAAATACGCACCGCCATCCCCCCTCTACTGAAGGTAGTGTCTGTGTTCCACTTCCTGTCTACAGGCACCTACCAGCACACAGTGGAGCACATGCATGGCATATCACAAACCTTATTTTCTCGCATGCTGAACCAAGTGCTGGATGCCCTCCTGAAGCACTCAAGGAACTACATATCCCTACCACGGACTGCTCAGGAGATCTTTGACACGAAAGTTGGCTTCCATGCACTGGCAGGCATGCCAAATTGTATTGGTGCACTTGACTGCACCCATGTAGGGTGGTCCCACATGCCACGGAGGCCTTGTACCGCAATCATATGCTATATCACTCCATCAATGTACAGATGGTATGTGACTCCAGCAAGATCATCACACATTGTTGTGCCCGATTTCCCGGATCAACTAATTACTCAACGGTCCTGCGGAACTCCACGCTACCACGCTACATGGAGCGACATGCAGGACGACGTGCCTGGCTGCTTGGTAAGTCGCATGACAGGCATATGGCAGTGTAATGGGGGGAGAGATGCACACACCACCATGGTGTCATTGTTGTGGTGACAGCACAAAGTCCACATCGCAAAACACTGTGCCCCAAAGCATCCCAAACTGAACATGACAACCAATCCATAGCAATGATGGAAGCTGCACACCAATTACAGCATGCCTAACTTTCAACCAGCCCACATCCCACAACACGTCCACCACCCATCATCAGACCTCACCCTCCGTAACACAATCCAGCAACATGCTGAGAATATGCACAATGTAAATGTCCACAGCAATTCACAGCACAGGCAGTGGTCGAAGTGGGCGGGAGCGGTCGGGAGCGGTGCTCCTATACTTTTTTAAATTACCTTGTACAGCTCCTATACTTTTATTTTAAAAAGAACCGTTCCGGAATGGTTTTGTTTTCAAATAAAAGTCTAAGAACAAGTTGAAACCTTCACTTTCAGTGCACTGCATTTAATGTTCCCTTAAACACCAGGTTCAAGTGTTTGGGGGGTGTATTGTGTGTGGGAGGGGTTGTGGCAATGGGGTTTGTGGGGAGCAGGGGCAGGCCAGCAGGGAACATAGTTCCACTACTTCTTTTCGTACACTTCGACCACTGAGCACAGGATAAGCATCCATGAGAGTGCACAAATCAATTCCACCAAGGGTATACACTGCTTGTCACAGGGCCACCAGCACAGTAGCGCTGCATGTCACCATGGGAATAATAAGCGCAGAATGACAAATGCTGAGACTTCTGCCAACGCTGCCAGTAACAAAATTATACTAATCACTACACATCACATAATTATAACAAACAAAGCAGAATGCATCCACAGTGCATGAAGAACATCAAGGGAGTGTACACACTGTATCAACTGAAAGATGCAACCCACACCATAAGACCATGGCACAGCAAACATTGTGGCAAGGTAAAATGTGTGCATACAACCAGGGACATTGTGCATGTGAACAACAAAAATCTGCAGGCATGTGTAATAAGTACAGGTGTCCATCAGGAATTGAATTACACATACCTTATTTTGCACCCATGCAGGAGACAGTGGCTATCCCTTGAAGACATGGCTCCTCACCCCTGTCTGGAACCCGCAGAACAGGCACGAAGAGGACTACAACCGTTCCCATACCCATATCGTGTGGTCATCGAACAGACATTTGGCCTGTTGAAGGCACGTTTTTTTCTGTTTTAGCTGGTCGGGCGGGGCACTCCTGTACAGGCATGAGAAGGTGGCCAAGATCATCATGGCATGTGTCATGCTGCACAACATGTGCATCCGACGGAACATGCCTCTGTCCCCTGACATTGAACAGCAACCACCAGGTGAGGATGAAGAAGATGAAGAATATGGGGTTGTATATCATCCCGGTGGCGATGCACATGAGGGACATGCTGTGCGCCAGTCAGTGATAGGCCAATACTCCTAAGACACATGGGTGCAGAGGGTGCCATGAATGTCGGACTGAGGGCACTGGGTGTGGGGGTACATGGACACTATGCACTGTAAACCAATAAATGAGACATACACAATAAGCAATGTCCAGTCAAGTATTTGTTCAGGTACACAACAGGTGTATTAAACAGGAAAAAGTTGAAAGTGCTCTTACCCCCCACAACTCGCCCACACACCCCCTCCCCCACCTCTCCCCCACAACTCCCCCACACATCCCCTCCCTCCGCCCCCTCCCACCACACCTCCCCCACACACCCGCTCCCCCTCCCCCAACAACTCCCCCACACATGGCGTGCAATGTTATGCCACTCCAGTCTGCATAGGTGTGCACATGCAGGCTGAGCCTGCAACTAATGTCCTATGTCTGACTCAGGGGTGGCATGTTGGAGCGGTGCATGTTGCGCACAGACCTGCGTGGGGGGCTTGTCTGTGTTGAGCTTGAGGAAGACTCTGTGGGCGCATGCTCAACTGTCGGGGCAGGACGCAGAGCCTCCATGGCATCCGCAATCCTGACAAGGACCTGCCGCGCTGCCGACAGCTCCTCACAGATCTTCTCTGTGCTCACCTCTTTGGCCCCTTTCATGGCCGCAGTGTTGTCTCTGGCCTCCCTCCTTGTCACATCACCATCAGTGACATATTGCTTCACTAGGCCAGTCAACTCCTGCTGGCGCGCCTCCATCTGTGACATCCTGAACTCCCCATCCCAGACCCCTGTGGAGGTGGATGGCTGGTGTGGCAAGGGGCCCAAATCTGGTGTGTCCTGTGTGGGGCTCCAGGCCTCTGCTTCAGGCTCTCCTCCCGACTGGACATGAGACGTGCCATTGGGTGTGCTGATGGGTGTGCCAAGGAATTCCATGGAGCGGGTTTCCTCCTCAGGGACACAGACCTCGCCTTGGGAAAGGACCTCATCGCCACTCTGTGGCGCAGTGGCAGCTGCCTCCCCAACCAAACTGGTAGCTGCAGACAGGGTCCCATCTGCCAACGGCACTACAGCTGCGGATACCACAGGTGTTGGAATTTCTGAAGTAGTGGATGAGCTATGACGCCCCTGTTCCCTGCCATCCAGTGGTGCCTTTCTCCTCGGTTGCTGATCTGCCTTGCCAGTGCCCTTGGAGGTGTGGTGGCCTGTGCTGCAGAGTCCTCTGCATCGCTGTCCGTATCTCGGCCTATGGGGGACCATAAGAGGGATTGCATAAGTGATGGTTGTACATGCATCATGCATACAATGGTATTAGTGCAGTTGTACACATTTGATGACTTCCTACTCTTGTGGCATACAGGTTATCTGCCATATGGTGGGGTTGCTCAGGCATACGTTAGGTTCACACATGTTTGAGGTGGTGTCTGCTGTGAGACATGCCTTTGTGTTGTGGACTGTGTGCAGTGTGACACATGCCGTTTCCCTGTCTGTGGTGTGTGTCAGGTATGGAATAGGCATGCTGCATGCATGTGGATGTGTAAGTGCTGGGGACGGCATCTAGGCAGGGATGTGTCCATGTGTGTGTAATGGGCCATGCATTGCCTCATGGCACGGTCACATTGGTGGACTATCATCATACTTTGCAATACAGTATTTTCTTAGGACACTCACCTCCACCTGCAGATGACGTGGCTCCATGTTCCATTTCTCCCACACCTTCTATGGACTCCATACCGATTGTGCTTGTGCAGGTTTCTTCCCAGCAGCTCAGTTTGATTGGTGAGTTTGAGGCACCGCCTGTAGCCAGGAGCTGGCTCCGGTTGGCTGACAAGATATTGCGCACTCTGAGGTGCAGTTCGTCCCAATGTTTTCTGACGTCCTTTACTGTGCGGGGGTGGTGCCAAACGCACTGACTTTCTGGGCCACTAGCTCCCATATCTCCTTCTTTTTTAGCTGTGCTGCTCTTTTCAGGTCTAAGGCAAAGACCACCTCTGCATTCTCAGCAAGAGTGTCGGCGAGCATGTTGAGTTCTTCCTCGGAGAACCGCTCCTTCCGCTTCCGGGATGCCGCTTTCTTAATCACCTTTGGCATGGTGCTGGTTGTGTGGTTGATGTTCTGGTGTTGGATTGAGGCTCAAGGTCCTGTGTATTGAGGATGGCAATGGATTTTGTTTTTCAAGATGACCGCCGTGCCATTTCCCGTTCCGGCACGATGATGTTACTTCCGGTATATAGCGGGCCCGTTATTAGCAGGCCCGCTAATGCCAGACCCGTTAATGCCGGGCCTGTTATTTAGAGGTGGACAGAGGCGGAAGGGCTGTCAACGCTTTCAATAATGCCACTAAGGGATGTTTTAGGGACTTTTGCGGCAAGCCCGTAATGTCGTTACTGGCATGCCGCTACGCGCATGCACGCATACTCGTAATCTGCCGCTGTTAGCAGCGTCATTACAACCCAGCCCCGGTATTGCCTCCATGCCGGTAAAAAATTATTTTTAGCGCCTAACTTGTAATGTCAGTGGCGGACAATGGACAGGTCTTACTACTGGCTGTTGGGTGCTCCTTTCCCATTGCCGTCGGTGTCGCCGGTGTCCAATTTGTAACTTCGTTGTTGCAGTCCGGGTCCCAGATGTGAGACCCCAGAACTTCTCTGGTCCTTGGAGCTTGGCATCATATCAGGTCGGCCTGGTCACATGTTGAGAGACCGTGAATGAAGCAGAATTACGGGGATTTGATTTGTATTTCTGCTCCGAGGAGTGTTCAGCAGTGGCAGGTGTAACCGTGGCGCTGAGAGCGCGGCGTGTAGATTGTAACTTTGCAGCCTTGGCTGTGGGGCTCCCATCAGGGTTTGTTTTGCATGATCAGCACCTTGCAGCTCCGTCTGAGCTGCTCCGGACCTGGGGACTATGGTTTGCGGCCTACCTTGACCTAGTCTATGGGTGGCGGCATACAGTCCATAACACGGGGGTCGCGAGCTGCGACTTGGGTCCTTATACATTAGTCCATCTACAGGGTGACATCTTCACGGTTTTAGTAGCAAAAAGCGTCTGCAAGCATATACACAATCTATTCTGGCGTCTTGCATTTCTGCGGTGCAGTAGTGAACCTATGTGAAAAATAACAACAATGCATGTCTGTGAGTGTGAGCGGTCCTCTACGTCATAGCACTGAGTATGTTCTTCATGTGGGTTGGTGTGTGTCTGATCCAGGTGCTTGGCAGCACGTGTGTTCTTGTCTGTTGTAGCTATGTCGTCAGGCCATCTCTAACGATGGCGATATTGGTGGGTGACATCTAGTCGAGTTGGTCCATATGGTCGGTCTCAGCTCCACCTGAAGTCCCACCACATGCTTTGGATGGCATGCAGCTGGCCTGGGGGTATGGGGTGTGGCCACGGTGGATCTTGATGTCCAGGGCAGCAGTCAGAGGGCTGAACTCATCCTGCGGTGGATGCTTAGGTCGTGACATCAGAGGCCATGGTCTGGACGAGAATTGGGGAAAGGGATCATCCCATCTTCCCTCGTCAGTCCCCCCTCTGATCGACAAGTCGAC
The DNA here is from genome assembly GCF_040938575.1 of Ambystoma mexicanum. Lineage (NCBI taxonomy): Eukaryota > Metazoa > Chordata > Amphibia > Caudata > Ambystomatidae > Ambystoma > Ambystoma mexicanum. The sequence goes on along the minus strand of NC_090930.1, from coordinate 462,364,441 downwards.
CACAAAATGATCCACTCTTTTATCAACTCTTACTCACCATACCTTCGTTATTCCTGCCAGGTGTCCGTATCGGTCCACGTGATCTTCAAATGACCAATACATATATACACATCCACCACCGGGCTTGCAGTAAACCCATTTTCCAACATAGCTCTTCGGGTTTCGTGGATTCTCAACTTTTATCGATGGCAGGTACAGGTCTGCTTCCACTATCTGTTGCCACAGCTGTTCGCGTTCCTTGATGATGATATCTGCATGTTTGTCATCTTCAGTGGGCATTAGCACGTGCATGCCTATCATTTCCTCAGCAGTACGCTTCGACCTTGCCATCCATAGTTTCCTCCCCATCAGTGAAGCCATTCTCAGGATCATGCATCCTGCCACAACCTTGAGGCCGTCCGACAGCCATGAAGGCATCCAGCACGAGATATACGAAAACCAGCTACCATCCTTCTCTACCCCCTTTGCTTCTTCTTACATCTTGGCCAGTTGTGATACTGCTGCAGATAGGGTGCCGTTGTCCTTGTCGTTTGCAGGAATGAACGTGCAGCAAGAACTTCCAGTTTTTCCGCAAACACCTCCTTCCATTGCTGTTAGAAGGTCTAGCACAGTGGTCGCCAAACAGTCGATCGCGGGCGACTAGTAGCTCGCCTGAGCCTCTTCAGTCGCCCGCGTTAGAAATACTGAAAAATAAACCCTTTTTAAAGTTAAATTATTAAATGCTGTGTTCTGCGGTTATTTTCCTTGCTCAGGATCCGAACCCTGCTCGTCCCAATTGCAGGCAGGGAGCTTGGCTGCTGTGCCACATGGAACTGCTTATAAGTTCCCTGACAGATGTCAGTATCACTTCTGCTTCTGCAAGCCGCCTGTAGTACCAGAGTTGGCCTTGTGCGCCCCGACACTGTCTTGCTTAAGCAAGCTGCTCATGTTTGCCAGAGATGTCAGAGGGGCTGGGCAGGATCAGAATCATTGCTACCACGCAATGAAAATATCACAGTAGCACTGCCGCTCGCCTGGAAATGTTCAAAATAATATTTAAAACATAGTGCAATTTCTTTCATGTGGCTTCTTTCCAAAACCCACTTTTAGTACATTAAGCGATCCATAGACACGCTGTACAGTGGAAGCCTACCAGGGTAGCTCAGCAGGTTGACAGACCAATGCTGAGATGTTATATATTGAAAACTAAATGCTATATCATATCATATCATAAGTGTTTCAAGGCGCGACGAGGCAAGGGAGGGGGAACAGAGAGAAGACAGACAATGATCCTACTAGGCCAGGTGTCATTCAGATCGTGCAAGTGCATCGGAAGGGGGAAGGAGGAAAGTGCAGGGGTGAGGGGAAGGGGACAGTGCAGTCATGGGATAATAAATAAATAGTAAGTAGCGTCCGGCCAGCTGGTGGGTAGTGCAGACATCAGGTGTCAAGTGCTAGTGGTGGAACTGTAGGGGTAAAGGACAGTCCCTAAGTGCGGGGGTTTGCCAGGAAGTCAGTGCAGGTGTGCGACTGGGGTGGGGGGCCTGGGCTTCAGAGCAGGGGGGGGTTGCCAGGTGACCAGTGCAGGTTCAGTATCGGCCAGGAAGTCAGCAGGGGAGAGGAGGAGAAAAGGCAGAAGCAAAGAGAAAGGTTTTGAGGTGCTTCTGGAACCGGAGATGATTCTCCTCAAGTTTCAGGGAGGCAGGAAGGCTGTTCCAGAGGGAGGCCCCAGCCGAGGAAAGAGATTTACCACCAACTCGTTGCTTGGAGAAGCGACTGACCTAGAGGGAGTTGGAGGCGGATGAGCGAAGAGCTTGAGAGGGAAGATATTTTGGAAGAGAGAGCTGAAGGTATTGAAGCCCTAGGCCCCAGAAGGCCTTGTGGCCAATACAGAGGGTTTTGAACTTAATCCTCGCAGCCACTGGGAGCCAGTGCAGAGATTTCAGTCCTGGAGGGATACGATCCCTCGGCTTGAGGCTATAAAATGTGTTTGGCCAGGTTATGGATTGGGCTGGTTGCTTGCTTATATTCAGGACGCAGGTGGGGATATTTCTGCCCCTGTAGTGAAAATCAAAAGTTGGCACCCATGAACCCACAGTTGAATTTCCTAAAAACTGCTGTCAGCACAACAGAAGCAGTAAATTGTGATTAACCAGTTTGACAAGCATATAACATCTTTATAAATATAACCTGTGCTAAAACACAGAGGGGCACACAAATAACAGAGTATGTGTGGTGTCTGACAAAAATAAATTCAACGAAAACTACTGAACGCAAGCAGCATTTTTCTATTTGGAAATTACTTTTTTGTTTTGTTGATGGAAGTGTGAAATGCACATTTGGAAAACAATAGTGTGCCTAGCATGTAGAAAGCCTGCATAAAACGCAAAGGAAGGGCACAAGAATTACAGGATATTTGTGTGGTAGTCCAACAAATATCTGTCTTTTTGAGACAGCTACTAATAAATAATAATGCAACAAAGAGGTTTTTGAAGTTCTTAATATAATCGTGAAGGCATATGTTATTCCATCTGTTTATAGAGAGGAAATAATTGGGCCCAAAAAATATTGTTAAAAATTCAGAGGTTTATAAATATCCCCACTCCGATATCGCCCGCTAGTAGCTCTCCACAGTTGACCTCCACTACAAGTAGCTCTAGCTAACATAAAGCTTGGAGACCTCTGGTCTAGCACATACCTATTCTTTAGGGCCACCATCCTTATTGCCCTCAGTTCCTCTTTGATTGCGTTGAATCCGTTAATGGTGGAGTTAATCGTCATCATTAGCTCCCATCTTGTTATCTGTAGCCATGTAGCATTTGCATACGCTTGCACTCCTGGATGGATCACGGAGGAAAAAAACATTGCCGCTCTGCTAAATAGTCTGTGTGCTGGTGGAATCTCACTCAGTGCTGTTTCTGACCTTTCCCATAAGTAATTTCCAGTGAGGGGTTCTCCTTGTCTTTTTACTCTGGATACTTTATTGTCTTTAGTAACCTCACTCCTTAAGGCGCTCCCTGCTTCTTCCAGGAACCTTCTTTTCCTTTTGTTTCCTTCGTCCATCTTAGGGAAATTCTCCAGGTTGATGTGTTTTTGCGGTACTACCAGGGATGGTACGTTGATGTGTACCATGGTACATACCTCATTCCATGGTTGTGGTAGGTTGTTGCAAGCTTTTGTTCCGCAGGCACAATAGTGGTCCATCAGTACAGCTGTTCCTGCTCCCCCCTCAGCAATCTTTAGTGTTCTTTTACATCCTTCGTTTACTCCAACATAAGTACTAAGTACTTTGGCCTTTTAATTACGTATACAAATTGGTATGACAGGGCTTCTAGGATATCGTCTGTGGGTAGCATTGGCCCCTGGGCAGTGGCGTATGTTCTTTATCAGATATTTACATACAACAATTACAATGCGCGATACCTGCATGTGCGAGACAAAAAGAGAAGAGAGCATGCACGTGTTTACACAGTGTGGTGTATATTACAGATCTCTTTGACAATGTTCTTATTTTGCTGTTGGCGGGTGCTTTTGAGTTAGACTTATTTTTCCAGTTCTAGTGGCAGTTTCCTAATTAAAATAATTGTATTGTTCTGGTGTGGGGGCGTATTTGGTCTGTGACCTCGTGACCATGGGGTGGGCTATTGGTAGTTGTTCGTTTGTGTCCTTTGGGTATCTGGCGTTTGTGCTGTGTCGTTGTTGTTGTTTGTCGTTGCTGAAGCGTTGGCCCTGTCGCTCTAGGGATGGGACCAGGTCTGTGCTTTGTAGGGCTTGATGTCGTGAATGTGTGTCCAAACGTCCTTATCAGACAGTTTAACAGCCCTAGGGGCAACTTGCTGGACAGTGTGAGGCCCTGTAAATCTAGGGACATTCCACTTCCTCCGATAACTTCTAAGTAGTACTGTGTCTCCTTCTTTTACTGTCCACTGTCCAGTGAGCTCCTGCTCCTCGTTGGTTGCTGGTTCCCGTTGGTTGTCCTCTGACCCGCCCTGCATCTGTTGAAGCTGTTGAGAGATAAAAGCGGCACTAGTAACCAGGGAAGAGACATACTCATACATTTCTTCACCAAAAACAGTACTTGCTGCATCACAATCATGAATTGCCCTTGACGGTGGTGTGAGGGGAAGGTGCATTTGGCGTCCGGTTACCACCTCATGGGGTGTGAGATGGTGGTCCGAACCTGGTTTATTTCTCAATTCAAACAAAGCAAGAGGAAGGCAACAGAGCCAGCTCTTTTTGGTTGTTTGCTATCACTTCTTTCAGGAGGTCGTTGAGGCGTTCACAGATGCCATTTGCTTGTGGGTGCTAGGCACAGGGAAATTTATGCTTAATCCCCAGAAGGGCAGTTACATGCTGAAATAATTCATTGGCAAAGTGGGGACCTTCGCAAACCCCCCACCTCGGGAAGACCTCCCTTACTAAAAATTTTGCTGCCCTAAATGCATCTGCATGGGAGCACGGGGCGGCCTCAATCCACCTTGAAAATGGGCATACTACTACAATCATGTATCTGTATCCTTGACATACGTTGATCATTTATAATAACCGTAAAGTGTGTCAGCGGAAAAAAAACAAATTATGGAGGAACCCGTCTATAGAACTAGGAGGGGGGCATCCAAATTCAGAACCACAGATCAAACCATACCAAAAGCAAAGAAATTTAGAAACCATGAACGTTTTATTTGTATTTCATTATATGTTTAAAATATACATATTAAATCATGTTTAGAGCTCATTATCTGAATAATACCATTTAATTAGAAAATTGAAAAACACAGTACTTTTCTAAAAACACGACTGATAATTCAGTTAATGCTAACTTAATGTAGCCAAGCAGTCTGAACGTCATGTCGGTTGAAGGGGATCATCCAGCTGGCGGTCAGAGGCTACGGCCACATTTAACAATATAAGAACCGCCGTAGCTTACTAGACAAGGTAATGTTGGTTACTTCTAAAGTTAAGACCAACAGAAAAAGGAGGGGTGCCGTACGTCAACTACTATACTGTCATGACCTATTGAATACACTGGGTCCGACATGTAAACAGACAGTAGTTTCGATGGTACAAGGCATCTAAGCTGATTCACAATTGATGCCCATCTTCTTCAGGACGGTGCACTCCCATCAGATGTATGCCACAGGATTTTATAATGTGGAAAACTGCATGTATGAGGCGATAATGCGTTCAGCTGTAAAGATTTGTGCAGGCTGAATCCATAATTTTGCCTAAAACATAAAACAGAAGTAGAAAGACACACACATCAGTCATACGAATTCAAAAATAATTGGTGCAATAAATATTACGCTAAAACTTAAACATTTACGTAATAAACTAAAAATATGGTTTTGGTAGGAATGATCTTGTGAATAACGAACAGGGAGAGTGCCTCCCTCCAAAATGATAAGGCAAAAAATCCTCCAAACTTGATAACGGGAGAAATGGGTATAGCAATTGAATTCTTAAATTACCATTATCTCAACCTTGAACGCTGGTCACCTTTTCCCGAATGTGAATCCTGAGAAATAAATGTAGGCCAGCAAAACCAGTTCTCTATGAAGTAGAACTGCGGAAAACAAAAAGCGACAAGTAGGGACATGTTATGATCACAGAGAGGCAATGATAAATTAGAAACCTCTCGGAAAAATAGAAAAAGACCACCGAGGTGCAGTCCTTCCCAATGTAGCCATAGGGCAAAGACATTCTGCTCACCTGAATAAGGATAAACAAGGCGAAAAAGACATTGATCTTGACATTGTGTTGCAGGCGACAGATGGCAACAAGGCGTCTGCAAAAAGTTGTCCTATCAGGATGGAATGTTGTTCGGCGTGGCGTAACGAGCACACCAAAAACTAACTAGATAAATAAATAAATAAATAAACAATATGCCGCCAGTGCAAGGTGTTATCATAACACAACATAATTGTTTTGAGATGGTCGGCCTGATAGTAATCGAATTGTGTTCCCAAATGTTTCGAAATATTTCAACACAGAGCAAAATGCTCAGCAGATGTGGTTGCTGCCGTGCTCATAGAAGTGTCAATAATGCAAAAAAAGTAAAACATTCCTGAATGTTTTAAAGCGTTTTGCAGAGCATTTTCAGCAGTTAACTAAAACAATAAATTTGTTATAGGCGATGCATGTTATTATAACACCCATGCAGCTGACTAGCAGTTTCCCAACCATTAGTAAAAGCCAGATATATCTGCTTGGGAACAATATCCAAATAATGTCCCGTTTTTCAAAATGCACGTTGCTAGAGGCGCAGAGCCTCGGCTTTCAGAATGTGGCTGCAAGCCTTACAAATATAAAGTAGACAGATGGACACGAGATGCATGTAGACAAAGGCAGTAGTACCTCGGCTCTTAGCATATGGCTGCAAGCTTTCCAGTAGTTAAATGAACAAGTAAAACAAAACAAAACAAAACATCCCTACCCGACTTACCTAAACAATGTTAGCGTCTTGAAATTGCATACATCCATGCCCCCGGGATTTCAATGAATCTCACGAGAGTTGTCAACGGCAGGGGTTTAAATAGCCAAAAGGGCGGATGACAAGGTCATTAGTCAAAATAAGCCCCAGCTGGAAGTGCATGTGTACGAGCCCAAACTGGGAAGGGAAAACACACTTCTCCCCGATGCTGTGCAGTCCCAAAGACTCCAGCTGAGGCAATAGCAGTAAGCACACGTGCTGTAAAGTAAAAAAGCGTCAATCTGCAAGATCGCCTCGTGAGCAGTAAATCTTACTCGGGGGCACATTTGCAGGCTACTGCAAGAAAGTTGCACAAAATGTTCAAATGAATGATGGCTGTGAATACTATTAATGGGATGGTTAACAAAAAGAAAGAGAAAAACAGCCACATTGCAAGTTGCAATGTAAATAAAGAGACAGCATAAAATTAATATATGTGTATTTCCACAGGCTAGTGAAGGGAATTGCCAACCCTGACCTGTGGAGATATATAAACTAAAAAGAAAAATTGCAAGGAAAAATTACAAACTACACTAATTACAGGAAAAAACTGAAGATAAAATAAAAATAAATAAAAAAACTAATAAAAAAAACTAAACTACAGATAACATAGTGCCTAAAATAGAAACTGCAATAGTTTCTATAGAAAAGCTAGAAGTGAGAAGATAAAGTAATATCGGCTGCCGGTGACATAATTCGAACTTAGACAAATGTAGAGGCGGTGGCAGCCCATTCTTCCTGTGAGTTGAGGCCTACAATATGGCTTTGGGTATTATAAATCCACCAATTTTCTCGAATCGATAATCTATTAGCAGAAATGCGAGGGTCAGAGCATCTTACTTGTTCAATTGCCAACCAGCGTAAATCGTCGCAATTATGACGTTGTTCGGAAAAATGAAGAGCAAGAGGGGATGTGAAATTGCCAGTGCGGATCCTGGACTTGTGCTCAGAAATTCTGAGTTTTACGGGTCTAGAAGTTTTGCCAATGTAGGTCTTATCGCCGGGACATGTAACCGCATATATAACGTTCTTGGAGTTACATGTAGTGTGATCCCTAAGCTTCCATACCCTGTTATTGATGTTCACAGCCGAGGTAGCTGTGGTAGACCCGCACTGGCAACAGTATCCGCATGGAAAATGGCCCTGCACTTTGTTCATGCCCCACATCTCAGTGATGGTTTTGGGTCCTGATGGAAACGAGGACCTGTCGGCTTTGGAGAGCCAATTCTTCAGGTTTTTACCTTTTTTGAAAGCAAACATGGGAAAAACCAGATCTGGGTGGTTCAATTGTAAAAGATGCCAAAGCTTGTAAATGTCTTTCTTAATAGCCGAATGATGCGTATTATAAGTCATCGCGCAAACCATTCTTGATTGGTCCGATTTATCACGGTTGTTCTTAGTTAAAAGGTCATCGCGCAAACCATTCTTGATTGGTCCGATTTATCACGGTTGTTCTTAGTTAAAAGGATCTCGCGATGTTGGTGGCGTGCTCTCTTGCGAGATTGGCGCAATATATGATGGGGATACCCTCGATCCAAAAGTTTGTTTTCAATAATATCGGCCTGTTTGGAGAAATCTGTTTTATCTGAGCAATTGCGCCTTGCCCTTAAAAATTGGCCATAGGGAATGCTGACTCTCAAGGCTTGAGGATGAAAGCTTTCAAAGTGGAGGATGGTATTTCTATCGGTAGGCTTACGATATAAGTCCACTGCATTTGCCCCATCCTTGACTTTCAACAAAAGGTCCAAAAATGGTATAGACATGTTGTTGACAGTCATAGTAAAACGAAGGTGGTCGTTCAAAGAATTCATCCATGTAAGGAAGGTTTCGTAATTACCCAAGGTTTTGTCCCAAATTATTATAATATCATCTATATATCTTCGATAGAAGATAATAGATTGAAGGTAAGGATTGGATGCATCGAAGATGGAAACCTTCTCAAAAGCCCACATAAATAAGGTGGCATAGTTGGGAGCAAAAGAAGCTCCCATAGCAGTTCCCTTGACTTGTAGAAAGAAATCCTCCTTGAACCGAAAGTAGTTTTTGGTAAGTGCAATTTCTAAAAGGTCAATGAGGAATTCACTGGGAACCTGCTGTGGGTCATTTCTCATGTCCAAGAAGAATGTAATAATGGGAAGAGATTCTGACTGTGGAATATTGGAATATAGTGATTCCACGTCTAAGGTGATGAATAGATTAGTGGCAGTGTTAAACGGTAAGCCCTCCAAGTGTACAATGGCATCCGTAGTGTCTGCCAGATAAGTAGGAGTATCGGCAGCAAGCGGTTTGAGAAAGAAATCAAGGTACTTGCCCAAAGGTTCTAGAATGGAGCCACATAAGGACACTATAGGTCTGCCCGGTGGATTCGAGCAATCCTTATGAATTTTAGGAAGGATATAGAAGAGCGGAGCTCGAGTGCCCTTGATGGTAAGGAAAGAAAATTCCTTAGGGCTCAGAATGTTGATATCACGTGCCCGTGTGGCCAAGGCGAGAATCTCAGCCCGTATACTGTCTGTCGGATCTCCTCTGAGTTTCAAGTAGAAAGAAGTGTTGTTCAGTTGTCTCATCACCTCGCAAGAGGAAGGCAACAGAGCCAGCTCTTTTTGGTTGTTTGCTATCACTTCTTTCAGGAGGGCGTTGAGGCGTTGAGGCGTTCACAGATGCCATTTGCTTGTGGGTGCTAGGCACAGGGAAATTTATGCTTAATCCCCAGAAGGGCAGTTACATGCTGAAATAATTCATTGGCAAAGTGGGGACCTTCGCAAACCCCCCACCTCGGGAAGACCTCCCTTACTAAAAATTTTGCTGCCCTAAATGCATCTGCATGGGAGCACGGGGCGGCCTCAATCCACCTTGAAAATGGGCATACTACTACAATCATGTATCTGTATCCTTGACATACGTTGATCATTTAGACATAACCAATGTGTAGGTGCTGAAAGGGTCCTTCAGGCCAAGGTATTGTACCTTTGATCACTTGCAGCGTGTGACCGGTCGTAAATTGTTGGCAAGTGAGGCAATTGCTAATGAAATTTGCAACGTGTGAGTTTAGCTCAGGGCAGAACCATGATTCTTTTATTCATGCTGGAATTACTTCCTTCCCTGTATGAGTGGGGAGATATAGTTGGGTCAGAGCTGTTTTAAGTAGGGCCTGGGGCATCACAGCTTTCCCTGTGTTATTCTGTCTCCATGGTGCATCTGTGGGGGACATAGTGCATCCTCTTTTAACCCACAGTTCATTTTCTGCCATTGGAGCTAACACCTGCAGTTCCATAATCTGTGTCTCTGGGATGTGTGTGTACCCATCCTTCATTATCATCTGTCTTACCCTCCCCTTATCTTTTGTTTTTCTTTGGGGTCCCATGTCTCGCCAAAGTACGCAGCGAATGGAAGTGAGTGTGTCGGAAGCGGCCTCTTTCTGAGCAACACGTACGAGAAGTGCGGCTTCACACGTTTCTGTATGTGACACGTTTCTGTAGGTCCTTTCCTCCAACTTTTACAGAGCGGAGTGGCGAGCGAGCGACGAGCGGCGAGCGAAGAGTGGTCAGCGGCCAGACAAAAAAAGCTATCTGGCTCCGGGTGTCGTGTGGTGCTGTCCTGGCCGCTCGGGGAAGCCTGCAGTGGAGCAGTGCTGTGGGAGTACAGCGGTGCAGCGGGTGAGCATATTGAATGACCCGGGTTGCAGCGCTGTGACTGACCCAATCAGATAGCAGGTCAGGCGGGTTGTAGAGTGTCCACGAGCCCGAGTTGATTCCAGGGCTGACATTTACGGCTGGTCTGTGGCTGGACTGGTCGCAGACCATCCCTGTTGTGGACACGGTTTGCTGCTCTCATCGACCTCCCAAACATTGCTTCTTTGGGCTGCGATTACACTCTTTGCGGTGTCAGGTGGCCTCACACAGCGCGGTATTGTACACGCTAGGTGGAGGTGCGGCCTGACACGGCCTGACATGGCCTGACATGGTGTTTTGACCTCTCCGACCCAGCCAAACGCGGCTTGTTTGCCAGCGACTGCCCAGAAGCGGCGTGCTCCTCCGTATCTCCTTGTGCATACAAGAGTCACAGGTGGAGTAGACGAGTGCCATGAAGAGCGAACACTAGAGGTTGGTGCAGGAGCACTTAAGGATTGAGACTAGCATTGATTGTTGCGGCCGTCAGTATACGGCTGTAACTACAAAACATGGTCCGTGTTCTGGATTACCGCTCGGCCGGCCGTGTGACTACGGTGGGCCTTTGGAGACTTCTCATTAGCTAAGTCTTTTATAATTGAGCCCATTAAGGCCCATTGGTTCAGTGCAGTAAATGACTAGCGCAGCACATTAATAGTGTTAAGTTAGTTAACACTGTAGACCTACCGGAATTGTCAGCCCCCTATTGTCCCACTGCATAATCTGCTACCTACCTAAGTGGATAATACCTGGAGACTGCGGGCTGATGCCTTTGATCCAGGCATAGTACAACAACAGTGTGCAGTTTAGAAAATATAGTGGGCTGAATCCCGTGAATTGAGAGTTGCTGTAGCAAGTGGATTTGGTACTTGCAGAGAGACTACCTGCGGCACCTCTAATGCAATCAGACAAGAACCTGAATCACCCAGTGTACAATCTAAGGAAAACCAAGTCAAGAACAGTTGCTTGGGGTCCCGCTAACCAGAAGGCTGAGATGGAAAAGCTGACACCTAAAACAAAAGCAAAAAAAAAACTCTCCGATCAAGCAAGGTGTGATTACTTCTTTTTTCCCCCCCCTCGATTGAAGAAGACACATCTGATCAACAAGAAAATCGTCTGTTGAGTATATCAAATTTTGAAGATATTGATAATAATTCATTACTAGACCCATGTCTAAATATTCAGAGAAATATGACACCTCAACCCGCAGTAAGATTTAACAACAACAGCGGAATACCGATAGATAAGCCAATGACCATACATTCAGGGACAGCCATGATAGGAGAAGGATCAGAGAGACTTTCTACATCACCTAATCTGGCATTAGCCTCAATGGAAGATGATCCCGATGAAGCAATTGATTGTACAGATAAACCATGTACAGGGGCAGCCGAAATTGCAGAGATTCAGGCATCGGTAGCCTCGCTTCAATTTGCGCTCAAGATCTTGTTGAAAATGTCGGGGCGGATCTTGGCCAATATGGACATTCTCATCAGGGGAAATAAGGAGAGAACGATCTCTGTCGAAGATGTGGAGGCAAATTTATCTGAAGCAATTCATATAACAAGTGAGATTGAAGAGCAACAGAATTTGGAAATTGATGAGGAGATAGACAGACCTGACCCATTATTCTCTAAAAAACAGAAAAGATTGGCAAGAAAAACAAATAAGGGTAAAAGAGATAGTGCCACACAATCAACAATGACAGAGAAGAATGAGAGGGGAATGACTACTAAGAAGAGTAGGAAAAGAGTAGCAAGAGCCAAGAAAAGAAAGGCAGCTCGGGATGGATATTTGACCAGCTGGTTACTCCCTGAACAGGGGCCCGTAGTGGACCGGGAAGAAAGAGCAGACCCTGTGGAAGAGGTGGAGGCAAGCCATAGCGTCGCAGTAGATATAGCTATGGTAACAAGTCAACTGATAGTACAGGAAGATACACCCCTTGAAGTAGTGGTCACTACGGCTGATAAGAACGAGAAGAAAGGCAGCCGTATATGCCTGATCAAGAACCTCTATCAGAGTAAGGTCAACAAATGGCTATCACCATCAGAACTACTGACAAGACTGTACTCTGTCCCTCAATCGAGGGTATTAATCTCAGATGACTTTCAGTTTGTAGAACCTTTGAAAGGCCTGAATCCAAACGTCTCAGCCCTTCACTGTAAATTTGTGGCTACGGCGGATTTGTTAAGAAAGTATAAAGAGGAATTAAAAACAGTAGACGTCGAAGTGGATGTTGATATAAATGAAATAGATTCCAGCTGCCTGGAGGAAGAGGTCGCCGTCTCCATGAAACACAGTACCTTGCCCAAACATGCAGACAGAGAAGAAAATAGAAGCGTCTGATGTCCAACGGGCATTGAAATGGTTGGCCGATGCCCTTCCCGAGATCTTAAGGAAACCGTGAGATCTATCTGTTGTATCTTGGAACTGTCGGGGTTTTTCCGCATTTAATCACATCAGAGGGTTCCATGAAAATGCTTGATAAATGCAGCTGTTTTTGCCTGCAAGAGACTTGGGCACTAGACCCTTTGATACTAGATGGGTATACGTTGTTCCACGCAGCTGCCAAAAGAGGTGATAAAGGCAGGCCTTTTGGCGGACTAGCGATAGGAGTGGCTAACACTTTAGGCTCCAGGCAGATTGATTGTAACTGTAAAAACAATCTACTAGCAGTTGAAGTGATACTTGATGGCGAAGATTCTATGGGTTCTTTTCTGCTGGTAAATCTGTACAATCCACCTGGAGCAATATTGAGTGAACAATTGCAAGATTCCCTACAGGATTTGCTGGCAAACTGGTCACCTGTAGCCACTAACTCGGGAGCAATGGTTGTGGGTGATTTTAATTGCCATATGAGAGGACGGGTGTGAAAAATGCATAATTCTAAATTGAAAGAAAAGGGAACTATGATTCACAATAAAAATAATCTTGAGGGCAGTGCATGGGAATACCTGTTTGAATTCTGGGACATGATAATGCTCAATGGCAGAACGGCCAGTGATTACCCTGGGCAACATACTTGGTCCAACGGCGTCTCTAGTAGCACGTTGGACTATATATATATATGTCCGGGGCTTCAAGAGCAGATTGAAGATCTGATAGTCCTGCCCAATGAATGGAGTGACCATGCCGCCTTAAAATGTGTGATGAGTATTTCCCGAAAACAGCCCTTACTTAGTAATATGGGCACTGTAAAAGTCAATAATGCAGGTACCAGGATTTCCTGGTCAGATAAGAATATTGCACTTAGCAGAAACTTTGGGAATAGTAGCGCCTAATGAGCTACACAAATTTAATGCTATGACCATTAACTCTATAGAGGATTGGATTAGTGCTTTCTCAGGCAAACACGCGGCAGCCCCTATGGGGCACATGATGAGCACTTTGGGGAATAAACTACCATTTGATAAAATAATTAGAGACATGAAACGTAACCTTAGAGCTGACCTACGTAGGGCCAAGAGAACAATGGCCCCTGGAGAAGCATATTATCGAATAATTAGAGAGATTAAAAACAGATACAGATCCGCCATTAAGGAGAAAAAAAAGGTGGATAAGGTTCTTTCCTGGCAGAAATTGGTGAAGACTATTTGTGAAAGGAAGACCCGTAACATCTGTTCCCTCTTGAGCGAGGCTCAAGGTATACAGAGGGGGGAACTAGTTAACCCCATTGAAGCAAGAGTGTGGGTTAAATTTCTGGAAAACAGAAATATGGAGGGCGAGGAAGTAACAATGCTGGGCAGCCCACCTTGTGAGGTCCCATTTCCCGTAACGTATGAGCTCATCTTGAATAAAATCAAAGAGATAAAATCTTCAAGGGCACCGGGACCCAACGGTCTGGCTAACATTGTTATGAAAGTGTACCCTGAGTTTTGGGCAAGTTTGTTAAACATCCTGTTTCCGAAAATACTAAAGACAGGTAAAATACCCTACTCTTGGCAGACGGCAATATTAATTCCAGTTTTTAAAAAGGGCAATAGACTTGACCCAAGCAACTATAGGTTGCTTTCTATGCTAGATGCCACTGGAAAGATATTTGCCTCACTTCTGCTCAATGAACTACAATCTTGGGCAGAGGGTAAAGGAGTATTGTCTAGATTTCAAAGTGGGTTTAGACAAGGTTACTCCACTGCCCACAACATCATGATAATGGACATCTTGCGAGCCAGAGCCTTAAGAATTGGATCGGTCCCGCTCTATGCATTATACATAGATTTCTCGGTGGCATTTGATTCCATACCTCGTAGTCGATTGTGGAATAAATTGCATTCAATGGGTTGTCCTGACGGCCTAATATATTATTTAAGACTTTTGCATTCAAACAACTCAAAATGTTATACAAAATAGGGGGGTCAAGCAAGGATGTGTAACTGCTCCTCTAATTTATAATCTATACGTTTATGATATCCCAGATGCATTAAATAAGGTTAGCAATTGTCCGCCGAAAATTGGGAAAGTAAGCTGCCCAGTATTAGCATATGCAGATGACTTGGTGATATTCGATCACACCATTAGTGGGATGAGAAGATCTGCGGTTGCATTATGGGAATATGCTGAAGAGAATGGTGTGAGCATTAATTTAGGAAAACAAAGATCATGAGATATACAAAAGAAAAGGTCTCACGTGTCCAATTTATAGTAGGGGTAGCGAATATTGCCTATGTCCCTCAGTATTGCTATTTAGGTATAGATTTTGAAAATACTGGGGACTATGTGGCTTGTAGACAAACACGCCGCATCAAAGCTGCACAGTTGACCGCCCTATTCTACAGATTTACGGTTCGGCAAGGCGGTTTTTCTCTATGGGGTACACGACAACTTTACATTCAGGTCTTTGCTCCGGCGATAATATACGGCCTGGAAGCATTACTAGAGTCTGACCTGAGATGGCTACAGATATTAGAGGGTACATTTTGGAGACATGTTCTTGGTTTGCCTCCCTCTGTCCCTATGGCCATTATCAGATTAGAATTGGGCCTGACCTCCTTAAAGGCATTAGTATTAAAGAAGAGGGCCTCGCTATATCTCAGAATGTCCCGAGATACAAATAATGGACTATTAACAGCGGTGCATCAAGAAATAGAAAAGGAAGACTCGATTTGTTCAATTGTAGATCAGATGAATGATCTGTTCTCCGAAATAGGCTGGCAACCCAGAGATGGTAAATACTCAGAGAAAGTAAATAGAGCACTGAGTAAACGCGTAGACCTCTGGGATTGGCTGGAGAACTTTGAACATTTTAAGAGCTTGAGCAGTTACCATTTTGTGCAATATAGATTATTTGACTTTAGGAAACCCCAGAGATACTTGAATATTTGTCCATCTGTTAAACTTAGACGGTTCATATTACTGCTTCGGCTAGAACAACTTCCCACCCTTAGCAACACAGGGAGAAAAGATAGGATTGCTGTAGAGGAACGTATCTGCCGACTATGTAAAGTACAAGAGCAGTTGGAGACGGCAAAGCACTTGCTGACTGAATGTTTGGAGATGGCTAGTACATTTTCAACCCTCCTTGGTAGCTATGTGCATGAAATAACGCATATTGGGGAAGCCCTGTTTTGGCATCATTGCCTCAACTCTAATAGCTTACGTCTGTTGATAGCTCTATATACTATTTGGTTGCGAATTGAAATAAGATTGGGCATAACTCTTTAGAGGAATAGGTTTTACGAAGGTAATTTCTATTTAGAAGGTACGAAATGTATATATAGCTGTGAAAGATATGAATTATTTGTTTTAAACAGAATATGTATTGCAAATTATTTGCATCTAAAATTGTACTTGTATTATGTTGATATTTTATTCTTTTTTGTATATGCTATTTAATGTTAAATTTGTGTAAAGTTTATAATTTAAACTATAACACAGTAAATATTAAATACATTTTTAAAAAAAAAAAAAGTATGCAGCATATTTTGCATGTGCGTCTGCTGTTTCATTACTTCTTGATATTGGATCTTCCCCATTCGTGTGTGCCTGACACTTCACCAGTGCCACCTCTGCTGGGTATGCTATTACTTCTATTAGTTCACCCAGGAGGAGAGCATGTTGCACTGGAGTACTATCTGCTCTCCTTAATCCTTTTCTGAGCCATTTTTATTAATCCTGAGTGTACCGTCAAGGTGACATATGCACTATCAGAATATATTGTTACTCTTTTCCCATTGCTTTCTTTTAAAGCTAAAATCAGTGCTACCAACTCTGCTGCTCGTGCTGAATATTGTTGGGGTAATCTAACACATCTGACCGGAACGTACGTCCAATCCTCCCTCAATCGCACTACAGCTGCTCCAGTCCCATCAATGTACAACACCTCACCCCCCTCTAGGGCATTTTCTTCTCCCTTTTGGGTGGATGAGAAGTATTCAATTGCATGTGTACAGTTGTGTACATATTCTCCTTCGGCCATTTCCTCTGCTATAAACTGTGCTGGATTGACATTACTACACCTTACTATTTTCAACTGAGGTCTAAAGAGAACAATCTCATACCCTGTTGCTCTCTGGGTAGTTAGTGCGGGCTTTGGTTTGTTTAATATCGCGAAGAGGGCGTGTTCGACGTATAGTGTGGTGAAGCAAACCATAGTAATGGACGGTGATTTTTCTACTGCAAAAGCTACTGCAGCCAAGTGTTGTTCGCACGGGAAGTGCCCCATCATTACTGGATCCAAATGGCCGCTGTAAAATGCCATTGGTTTGTGTCCCATGCTCATCTTTTGTGTTAGCACTGCTTTCATTACTGCACCATCGCAATGTGAGAATATGTAGAACTCATTATCATAGTTAGGGGTACTCAGAACTGGTGCCATTGAAATGGCCTCTTTAAGTTCATTAAATGCATCAGTCATTTCTCTTGTCCAGCCCAATTTTCTCGTCCCCATTTGTGCCTTTTTAAGAGCCTCTAATAGGGGTCCTATGTATGTGCTGTAGTCAAAAACCCACGCTCTGTAATAGTTGCACAGGCCAAGAAACTGTTGCAGTTCCCTTATCGTTTGTGGCTGTGGTGTGTTCTTTATTGTTTGCGCTCTTTGTGGTGCAATGTTCCTTCCTTTCTGTGAGATGATCTGCCCTATGTATAGTACTTGCTCCTGACAGTATTGCAGTTTTCCCTTGTCAACTTTGTACCCTTACTCAGCCAGCACCGTGAGCATCTTTACAGAGTCCCTCCTGCACTTCTCCTCGGTGGTGCTGCAGATGATGATATCATCCACATACTGCAGCACCATGCTCTCCAGGTCGATGTTCCCTAGGCCCATTTGTATTACTCTGTTAAAGATTGATGGTGACTCGCAGTACCCTTGGGGTAGTCTAGTGTGTTTCCATTTTGTGTTGCGGTATGTGAAACTTGTTAAATCTTGTGAGTTAGGGTGCAGTGGTATTGAGAAGAATGCATTTTTGAGGTTGATCACGGTAAACCGTGATGCCTCTGCTGGTATTCCGCACAGTATTGTGGCTGGGTTAGCTGCTATCGGGTACTCTGCTGCCACAATGTGGTTAAGAGGTCTCTTCACTTTGCGCACTGGGTATACCGCAGCATTGCATGGGGATTCACATGGTACCAATATTCCTCTGTCCACGAGGGCACTTATGGTCTCATAAATCCCTTCATCAGCTTCTTTTGATAGTGGGTAATGCTTTACTCTGGGCAGCATTGCTCCCTTTTTTAGCTTTATTTTTACTCCTCCAATGCTTTTTATGCATCCCACATCATAGGGACTAGTAGTCCATAGTGAGGCGGGTACAGCTGCTTGGCCTTTCTCATACAAGTCTGGTTGTGTGGGGACGGGTATTTCTAGTGCCATTGACATTTTCTGTGCTACTTCCTTGTATGTCACTCTCAACCAAACGTAGACGTTCATCTGGAACACCATCTCCCATCTCCTACTTCGTCTGAGAACAGTTCCTCGTCTGACACCTGCGTCAGCCTGCATCCTTCAGCCAATGCTATAACTGCCATCCATGCTTTCCCTTCCCCATCCTGAGCGTGAACTGCATTGTAGTCTTTGGTTGCCACAATACTCTTAGTGTCCAGTGATATTATTGCTCCTTCTTCCTCACTAGTGGGCATTTCCGGTCTGAAAAGGTATGCTGCTGGCCTCCTCCACACCTTACCCTCAATCCACAGTAGCCATGCTATTGCCATGTCTGTTACGTATTGGAAGATGTCCCACTGGTTCTGCCCTTGCCACTGTCTTGCCACAGTAAGCCTGAAGTATGTGTCGCGCGGTGAGCATGTGCATGCTTTTGCCTTGTCAGTGAAGGATATAGTCATGCTCAGTCTGCTCATGATGTCTCTCCCTAGTATATTTACCGGTGATTGTTTTGAGTATAGCAATGGCACAGAAAGGTTGTGATCTCCGACAGATAAGGAGATGTTATCAGTAAAAGGAACCAGCCCTCGAGCCCCAGAAAATCCTTGAGTGTACATGGCATCGCCTGACAAGTTGAACTTCCCTTCCCCAATACAGGATCTAGTGGCACCTGTGTCGACTAGGAAAGAACATGTTTTGTCACCTATTGCCACCTTTATGCATGGTTCCTCTGCAGGGTTAGGTGTTACCGACAGGATGGGATACAACAAGGACATCTGTGGGCTGTCCTATTGGGGGTATAGTGATTGTCCGTTCCCTGTGTATGGGTTGTGACCCAGTATCGTCACTTTCCCCATTTGCATCTGTGGCATTGGCGTGTCCGTAGGCAGTAGTTGATTGTCTTGTATTTGTGTGAGCTGTTGTACCATTTGAATGTGTTGTTGTTGTGCCGTCGTCATCTGTTGTTGTGCTTGGTGTTGTGCCGGTTGGTGCTGTACCTGCTGTATGTGGGTGGCACATTTGGTTGCTACTGTAGTTGTGGCACTGGTTGTGTCAGTCCTCCATGTTGTTCCATGTGTATGTCACTTATTTGTGGTAGTTGAGGTTGTTGGTAATTGTTTTGTCCCCCAATGTAACCCTGTTTCCCTTGCTCTCCCCATCCCGCTTGTGTTGACCTTGCCCTGCATGTGCGCGATACGTGTCCTACTATTCCACAAGTCCAGCACGTTGGCGGCTCTCGTGCTTGCCACGGGTATCCTCCAGTGTTGTCTAAATACCCCTGCTGTCTGTATTGGTTATACCCTCGGAGCCCTTCCCCTGGCATGTGTCCCGCTGGACCAAATCCCCTCCCTCTTGTTAGCCCACCCCTCCCTCTGTAGTTGTTGGTGTAGCCGTTACCCATTGGCGTGTATCCTCCCCCCATTGGTGATGCGTATATGTGTTGCGCAGTGTATGGAGGTGGTGGTGGCAGTTGCTGTGTCATAATTGGTACTTGCTGTGACAGTGTTGCTAGTGGTTGTGGCTGCTGCGCAGTGGCTGGTGTCGGAGGGGTGGGGCTGGTTATTAGTGCACCTTCCATGGCATATTTTGACAGCATCTTCTGGACCAGTTTTACCTCATCTGCCTTCCTATCTTCTTCTTTCGGTTTCATCTTTTCTTTTCATAACCTACAATGATGTACTATTGTTAGCTGTATTTCTGGTCATGCTTTTGCTTCCATTCCTACCAATTTTTTCAACTGCCTATGTACTGGTTCTGGGAGCCCCTGTATCACTATGTGGTAAAATATGGCTAATCTTTTGTCCCATGGCTCCCGCGTTTCCAGGCGCCACTTCTCCTGAATTTCTTGGATGTAATTAACAGGGTCCTCGTTCTCGCGCATTTTGTGTGATGTTATCGCCCCTATAACTGAGGTGTCTGGATATTGTACCCTCAGCGCTTGCCATAGTGCGTGTGTGTATTCTGTTATTCCCTCTGGCGTGCGTCGGTGTGGTTTGGTGTGTGTGTGTTCACTCTTCTCCTCCATGTCAGAAAATTCTTCAATAAATTCAGTAAGGTGTTGTGCAAGCCTTGTGTCCCCTACGCCCTTCTGACCTCTCTGTTGACCCGCTTGGTCCTTGTTGTGTGTGGTTGCTGATCACTCCATTCTGCGTCCTGGGAGGTCTCTAAGCCTGTTGACATATGGCGTGTGCTGGGCTGGTGCCGTCACTGTTGGTAGTGTTCCCTCCCTCTGTGATTTTTTGCCCTCCCTTCCTGTTGTTTCTTCTTCTTGTGTCCTGCACTCCCATGATGACCCACAGCCTGTGCGTGTGATATATAGTTTACTTAGCCCTTCTCCACTCCCATCACTCTGTCCTCCGCAAGATCCCGCCTCCTCCTCATCACTACAAAAGCCATCTGAGAATGTCAGTTTTGTGAGTGGGCATGTTCCTCCCACTGTTACTGTCTCGAAGTCTATATCTGTGTACTCACCTGTCTCTCCGTGTCTCCCCTCACTTGCGGTGTCACTACCTCTTTACTACTACATGCGTTGGTCTTACTCCTAGGTGCTTGGCTGCTTCCTCTTAGTCCCTGATTGCTTCGATGATCGTCCTCACTCTCTAAATCGGTTCTTGCCCTGCAAAGTCCATTCATTATCGCATCACTTACCTGTCCTAACACCCTTGCGTCTCCTCGTATGGCATCACTTACCTGTCCTAGCAGCCCTGCGTCTCTGTCCTTGTCGTTCCATGTCCCGCCTTCTTTTGCCAGTATACTCTCTATTATTCTCCCTTCCTCATACTTACGTGCACTCTCTTATATAATCTTCTTCTTCCATAGTGTCATCTCCTTGTCGCTCTCTTCCCGTTCCTCTTCTTTCCTCCTGACCTCCCATTGCATATGTGCTATTCTTTCTGCAATCCCCCTTATGCGGTCCTCTTCCTTTTTCCTTTTCTCTTCTTCTTGCTGGTTTAATTCTGCTCGCGCTTCCCTTTCTTCTCGCTCCTTCACCTTCCTCTCCCTTTCTTTTTGGTCGAGCTGTCTAATCAATGCGCTTCACGCGTCCCTCAACTCTGCTAGTTTTTCCTCCAGTACCGCCATTTCTTCCTTTGTCATGCTTCCCGTTTCCTTGGTACTCACCTTACTCCCTCTCTGAGTGTTTCCTACCTCCTCCTCATACCTCCTCCTTATCTACCTTCTTTATCACCTCCTCCTCTTCTCCTGTTACCATCAGCTGAAGCTTCAATAATGCCTGTGCTGCTATCCACTCGTCTGGTCCTCGCCAAATCTATTTGGTCTTTTTTAGGCCACCAGAGCTCACCCGTGTCTGTTTGGTGTCTACTGTACTCCCTGCACCCAACCCCTTTTGGTAGTGGTCTTATGGCGCATATGGTGGTGGGCTGTTTGTAGGGTTTGAGTATCCCTCAGCAGCTGTTAATTGTGGTCATGTTGCTTCTCTTAATTTCCTCATTGGATACAAACCTTCTGCTTCTTTCTTCACCTCTTTAGTTGGGGGTGTCTCTCCCTCACTCTCCTTCTTAATTTCTGCAAGGGGTTATGATCCTTCTGCCTCTTCCTCGCTCTCCTCAGCACTGAGAGGAGCTTGGGGTGTTTGCTGCACCCTTCCCCCTCACACACCTCCTCCTTCTTTACCTCCTGCATGCTCATCATCCCGGGGTATACCCCTGAAACATTCTCCAGAGGTCGAAAACTTCTAGGTGGCCTCCTAACTTCTTCCGTTGTAGGTGTTATGTAGGTATGCTAGCAGTGAATGTTGAGTTGTCATGTCAAAGCTCCCATTCGGCGGCCACGGTATCCTGATCCTTTCATCTGTCCCTTGAGTCCATTCAATACTGTACTTTACTATTTTATCTCTCTGCGGTAGTAGTGTCGCGCAGATGTGCTGGAGTGGTGTTGTTAATGTGCGGGCCCCATATCCTGCCCCTATCCCGTAATACACAGACATTTTGAAATTTGCAAATTTGTGTATCACCGCTACCTGTCCCCGTAATTGGGGACTTCTGACTCCCCGCTGCAAGAAAAGGTGGTGTTAGCTTTACAATACTCTCGTGCTGGTTACTACTGTTCTTTGGTTCTTCACAACGCTATTGCCCTTTTGGCACCCCTCCTTTCAGAGCTAGGGCCCCCTTCGGCCTGTGGTGCGCGAGGCCCCATGCGCCCTCACGCCCAGCGCAGCGTGTTCTTGAACTGCCCCGCCTTGTCAGTGCGGCCGCTACTCAGTGCTCCTGTGATATTCTTCTAACCCCTCCTCCTTGCTTCTGCCCCCATTGCCTGCCCAATATATGCCCGCTCTTCCCCTTCCCTCTGATCGCACCGCTGCTCAGTGCGACCCCCTTGGTCGAGGACGTGCCGGCGTTCTCTGTACACGGCCGCCTGTCCCCCTTCACCTCCACTGCTCCAATTACTCTGAAGAATACTGTGGTGTCCTATGCAAGCCCTATGGGTGACATCACCATCTAGTACAAAGTGTTACCGGTACGTACAGTTGCAACATAAAATGCGTGCCAATTTTGACAATGTTATTTCCCACAATCCCCACAGCTGTCTTCCCACCGCACTCAGAGTGGAGTATTCATTAATCACTTTCGTTATCATAATTGTGCTGCACCCACTGCGTCGCCTCGCGTGTGATACGCCCCCTCCCTAGGGGGGCTTAACCAGCCAACTATCTTCCGCACTGAGAAACAATCTAGCTACCTCTTGCGGGAATACGTCATCTATTCACCGAGGTAAAACACTCAATTAATAGGAATCCTTATCTATTCAGTGAACTACAATGCCAACTCATAGGAATGCCACACCCCCTGTACAGGTGTCCGCAATCTAAACCAATCACCGCGATCCGCCAGTCACACGTGGGAGCTCAAAGCCCCACCCAGCATGCTTCGTAACACCAGAAGGGACGGCCCTCGTTCCGTTCCCCACTACACCTTAGATATCGATCGCCGCTAAATGACCAAAATCTTTTCTTAACACACTGTAAAACCACCCGCCACCCTATTCACAATTCCTCCTGCCACCCGCACAACATTACACTGCTGGTTGTGTGTACCATACTCACATCGAGCTCCTGCTGGCCGGTGCCGCTTGGCTGCGGGCACCCCTCCTAATCAGCTTGCCGCCTCCCCTCGTCTGGACCACGTCTGGACACTCGCCAACCGTGGGCGGGAAGTTTCTGAAGTCGGCTCTCGAAAGCCAATCTTCGGATTGCGCTTCCGGTCGTCTCGCAGTTCTGCAATGGTCCTGCAGTCTTCCGAAGGGGGCAACAGCAGAGGGGGCGGCATTGCTGGCCCACCTTGATGCAAATGGCCTCGCTGTGGTCAATCTTAGCAGTGCCTCCAACTTGTGGGGGTAATTTCCCAGGGGTCGGCAGGCCCTCCATGGACCTCTGTGGTTGGGGAGGCCCCAACTCCTCCCGCGTCCCCAAGGCGTATGAGGCACACACAAGAGCAAAGAGCTACTGCTGTTTATTGCACAAAACAGACAGGGACAGGTTCTCGTAGTGTAGGTACCCAAGGAATATCTCAGCGGTGGTGGGCTCGCAAGCCCTTTTATTAACCGGATAACGCTATTATGTGTGTCACCTGGGAAAGCTTGCTCCTAAACCTCGGGTTGGCTCCCCGAGTGGTAGGGTCAGTATGGATCAGTATAGGAGGGAATGTTAGTGGTGGGGAAGAAGTCAGGTGGTACGCTTGGGTCGCCCCTAAAAATGGTTACATAGAAAGTGTTACATGAAGAAAGTTAGTGATTGGTCGAATTATGCTGTTGTCAGAGATTAGCCCCTCATATTCTGATTGGTGCTCCTTTCCCATCGCTGCCGGTGTCCTATTTTTAACTTCGTTGTTGCACTCTGGGTCCCAAATGTGAGACCCCAGAGCTTCTCTGGTGCTTGGAGCTTGGAGCTTGGCATAGTATCAGGTCGGCAACAATGCCTCTCTGTTAGTGTGAGCGGTCCTCTACGTCATAGCCGATGACGTGGCTCCATGTTCCATTTCTCCCACACCTTGTATGGACTCCATACAGATTGTGCTTGCGCAGGTTTCTTCCCAACAATCTTGGCTGACAAGATATTGCGCACTCTGAGGCGCAGTTCGTCCCAACGTTTTCTGACGTCCTTTACTGTGTGGAGGGTGCTGCCAACCGCACTGACTTTCTGGCCCACTAGCTCCCATGTCTCCTTCTTTTTTAGCTGTGCTGCTCTTTTCAGGTCCGAGGCAAAGACCACCTCTGCATTTTCAGCAAGAGTGTCGGCGCGCATGTTGAGTTCATCCTCAGAGAACTACTCCTTTCGCTGCCGGAATGCCCCTTTCTTAATCGCCTTTCGCATGGTGCTGGTGGTGTGGTTGATGTTCTGTAGTTGGATTGAGGCTCAAGGTCCTGTGTATCGAGGATGGCAATGGATTTTGTTTTTCAAGATGACCGCCGTGCCATTTCCCGTTCCAGCACGATGATGTTACTTCCGGTATATAGCGGTTCGCTAATGCCAGACCCGTTAATGCCGAGCCTGTTATTTAGAGGTGGACGGAGGCGATAGGGCTGTCAACGCTTTCAATAATGCCACTGAGGGATGTTTTAGGGACTTTTGCGGCAAGCCCGTAATGTCGTTACTGGCATGCCACTACGCGCATGCACGCATACTCGTAATCTGCCGCTGTTAGCAGCGCCATTACTACCCGGAACCGGTATTGCCTCCATGACGGTAAAAAATGATTTTTAGCGCCTAACTTGTAATGTCAGTGGCAGACAATGGACAGGTCTTACTACTGGCTGTTGGGTGCTCCTTTCCCATTGCCGTCAGTGTCGTCGGTGTCCAATTTGTAACTTCGTTGTTGCACTCCAGGTCCCAGACGTGAGACCCCGGAGCTCCTCTGGTGCTTGGAGTTTAGAGCTTGGCATCGTATCAGGTTGGCAACGATGCCTGTCTGTTAGTGTGAGCGGTCCTCTATGTCATAGCACTGAGTATGTTCTTTGTGTGGGTTGGTGTGTGTCTGATCCAGGTGCTTGGCGGCACATGTGTTCTTGTCCGTTGTGGCTATGTCGTCATGTCATCTCTATCGATGCCGATATCGGTGGGTGATATCTAGTACAGTTGGTCCATATGGTCGGTCTCAGCTCCACCTGAGGTCCCACCACGTGCTTTGGATGGCGCGCCGCTGGCCTGGGGATATAGGGTGTGGCCACAGTGGATCTTGACGTCCGGGACAGTAGTCAGAGGGCTGAACTCATCCTTAGGTGGGTGATTAGGTCGTGATGTCATAGGCCATGTCTGGATGGGAATCGGGGAAAGGGATCGTCCCATCTTCCCTTTTCAGCTTCTTATTTTTTTTAATGTTTTTCAGGGGCAATATTGATAAACACTGGCTAAAATCTGATTACCATAATGTTCTATTTGTTTTGTAGCACAGTCAGCCACCTCTTGACAAATCTGCAAAAACATATAAAATGTTCTTCTGTATTTGTGATGAATTGGCATCTAGCAAGGTTGTGAAAGCCCAGTTTTGTTTTATTTTGATTACATAATAAAATGATGCAGGTAACTGCATCTCTGAAAGGGAAATCTGCTGATCAGATTCCTCTTTCATTAACTCCATGCCAAAAGCATAGTGTGTACCTGTGTCCTGCTGCATCAGTATCCTGATTTTTTTTTTTTATTGTTTTGGTTTATTTACAAACCTTTACAAAATCACAAAGATATCAAACCTTGATTTTACAGAAAAGTTAAAAGAAATACAAGAATAAAAAAGTACCAAACCGTGTTAACAGATTAATCCAAAATTTGCAAATTTTGTATCAAAATATTCATATCACAGTAATCTTACATTACATTTCCAGAATACATTTTTTTTTCTCTCAAATCCAGATCCTCAGAAATCCAAAAAAGAAACTTTTACCCTTATTAACTCAAATCACAGACATTTCTTAAAAAGGTTGTTACACAGATTTTTAAACTTGTACAATTATCATGCAGCATTCTATACCATATGAATTCTCTATTCACTTCATTAGTTGAAACTACAAATTTCTAAAAATACTCTAACCTTTGAGTCTTTAAATAGGGGCAAACCAATAAAATATGTTGCAAAGTTTCCACAACACCAACGATTTTACAAAATCTGCACCATGGATCTCCTTCTAAGGTGCGATTTCTAATACATTTTATTTGATTAGTAGGTAAAACATTAAAGCGAAAGCGCATGAAATTATTACGCAGCCGCTTACACGGGTATTTGATCAAATAGACTTCCATGACAGCTTGCCATTTCCAAGTAGAACAGGCAAATTTATAAAGTTTTGAATCTAAAATGTTGCCTTTCGTTCTTTGCCAATCAAAACCCATTAAACTGTTCTTCACTTTACCTGGCTTGTTGCATAATGAAATCATAGATAGACCTAGCTCTTTCAAACAAATCTCGCTTTCACATTTTAACGCATACATGAAGGGATTCAATGATTCTTGGTAAGCACATGTATACAAAGTTTAATCCATTCAAGTTTTACATTTTTTCCATAGGCATAGTCTCTTCCAAGTTGCATAGGAAGAAAGTGAGTGCAAACCCAGTTCATATCTTATCAGGGCCAGTGGTATACATTTGGGCAAAAACCATAGCACAGGTCTCCAGATTTTTCCTTCAATAGTGGTCAGATGTGCATGTAGTTCATCAGAAAATAATTCAATTCCATAAGTTAAACAAGGTATAACTTTTTTGTTATAGAATTCCCTCAAAGGAACCATAGTAAATTTTCCAAATGTGTTGTCAATAGCCCTCAGCTGTCTAATGGCTATTTCAGATTTCAGAGTCAAATGGCTTTTTAGCAGACTAGTGGAATCCTGACTAGAGAAATAAAATCCCAGGTACTTAAATGAGGGTTGTGCCTTAATCCTCTTTCCTTCACATGTCCAAGCAAAAGCACTCTCTTTTTTATTATTTTTACCAAACCGGACAATAACCGTTTTTGCTGGATTTATTTTAAGTTTGAGATTCTCTATAAATATTTCGAAGGCTCTAAGTAGCCTTTGTAGTCCAATTTTGGTTTTGTCCAAAAGAAGAAAATCATCGGCGTAAACCATCCAAGCTATACACATATTATTCAATTTGGGACATACCATACCTTTACTGCCAAGGGCGTTTTGAGCACCACATACATAAAGGTTTAAAACCGTAGGGGCCAGCATACAACCCTGTCTTAGTCCGTTCGGAATAATGATTACCTTGGAGAGTAAACCCTCTGTCGTTAAGCAAACCTTCAAACTAGTGTCAGTGTACAGAGCAATAATAATCTGGAGTAAATGAACTGGAATACCAAGTTCTTGTAATTTAGCCACAGAAGTTGCCTATCTACAAGATCGAAGGCAGAGCTAAGGTCCATCGAGGACACAAATAGAGGTCTCTCCCCCTGCTTCATGGATTTGGCTATTAAGGTTTTCAACACAAGACCCCCACTGTCTGTTCCAATATTTTTTTGAAACCTATTTGTTTTAAATCAAGAATGGATTTGGCTGTAATCCATTCTTGCAGTTCCCTTAAAACCAAAGAGCAGAATATTTTTGACTCTGGGTCAGCAATTGCTATCGGCCTATAACTAGTGGGACAGATACGTGAACCTTTCTTGAAAACCGGTATGACTATGGAAACTTTCCAAGAAAGTGGAATAACCTTGGTCTCTAAGATGTTGGGATACAACGTGGACAGAATATTTCCCCATATTACAGGGTCCATGTTTAACAATTTATTAGACAAATTATTCAGTCCGGTGGCTCCTGAGTTTTTAGATTTCTTGATAAGATCTATAATATCATAAATTGAAGCCTTCAAAGCCCAAGACTGACTTTCAGCAGTTATTAATTTACATGTCGCCTCGTTGACAGTATATAATTTGGAAAAATGGCCCTGCCCTACATCCTCATTAATAACATTCACAGCCATATCCTGTTGAGGTTTTTCAGTTTCATTTATCAAGTGCCAAAAATTAGTACAGCCATGTCCACGTAAAGCTTTCAACATTAACTCACCCTCCTGCTGCATTCGGGAAGCTCTATATTGAATGTGCCCATTTTTATAAGATTGTTTAATTTTGTTTTTTCTCTTATTGTATTCAGAAGGTAGTAAACCTTCTTTTTTTAATTGTCTGAGTTCTCTTCTATGTAAAATTTTACGTGCATGGACCACTATATCCGTGTGGTGTCTATTTTTGATCTTCACTTTCTTACCTGTCTCAGGCAGAGTAACCAAGTTGTCAATGGTATTTTTAATGTAGTTAGAGAAATTTAAAGATGAGTAGCAATCATCACGATGGAGCTCAGACATGGATAGATAATCATTTATCATTGTCAATGTAAACTTCACCTTCTTTTTGTGGCACCATTTAATTCTGTTCCCCTGCTGATTTAACATCACCCCGTGAGTATACTTTTCATTAATAGGAGTTTAAAAATCATAGGCCATTTTAA
Source organism: Ambystoma mexicanum (assembly GCF_040938575.1). NCBI lineage: Eukaryota > Metazoa > Chordata > Amphibia > Caudata > Ambystomatidae > Ambystoma > Ambystoma mexicanum. The sequence goes on along the minus strand of NC_090930.1, from coordinate 462,336,059 downwards.
AGGTGAGAAAACAATGATCACTCGTGCTAGAGTCCAGAACCTCAAAATCACTTACAATCCTAAAAATACCAGAAGAAACAAAAATATAATCTATAGTTGATTCAAGACCTCTGGCTTTCCAAGTGTGATGGCCCCCTCTGAGAAGATCTAACCCCAAGGATTCCACAAAGTGCATCCACAGCCTTCCATGTAAAATGCTGTTACCTCCCACCCGTGAATGCTGTTCTGCATGTGCCAACATTTCATCACCCAATAGCTGTTCACAAAGACAGTTGGCATTCATATCACCAGCCATAACAATTTGACCTCCCTGGTTTGACTCTCGCCAGGAGTCAATTATTACACCCAATTTGGTCAGTTCCCTTCCAAGTTGCTGGTCACTCAGTTTGATAGGGTTCCAATAGATGTTAATAAAGAGGACAGAAAGACAATCTTTGTTTGTTCCTAATTTAGATGCAGCCACAAGAAAGTGGTGTTCCAGACACCATTCCCCCATTTTGGAGAGAAGATTTGTTTGTTTGATGGCTATAAGTAAACCACCCTTTGGGCGACCCTTATTGGAACCATGTGCACAAATGGTAACCACAGTAAACCCTTCCCAGCACAGCTGCCCCTTGACCAAGTCTCCTGAAGAAGAACAAAGTCAAATTGCGATAAATAGCTCATAACTTTTTCATTATTCAAAAGATTCAAGCAACCCCATGAGTTCCAGCTCACCAGTTTAAGGGCCAAACAGGAGCTAGAGGGGTTTACCAAGTTTTCTGAGTGAATCGATAGATTCCCTCAGAGTCAAGGCCAACCACCTCCATTCCTGCTTGTTCAAATCCGATTCATCATCAGAAGACTTATTAGCTTGGCTTGATTCTGATTGCTCTGCCTCATGCAGCCTAGGCTTCTGTTGTAGTGGCACTTGAGTTTTGTGTTCATAGATATCAAAACCTCATTTTTGAAGTAATTCGGCTTCCTTTAACAACAGAGACCTTACCAAAGGAGAAGGAATAACGAGTCTTACATAGTCATATCTAAGTCAGTGAATAAAATCAACCAAAGTGATATCCGCAGAAGTGATCAAACTAAGCTTAGGTATAGTAGCTAGTAAGGACAAAATATATGATCTGTTTAATGAGATATGACCTTGATCTTTAAATAATACTTTCAAAATCAGACCCGGGATTTCAGGAAACACAGGTTATCTTAAATCGTTGTCCATGTTATCGGAAAAGGAATCCACAATATCAGATTCGTGTTCATTAAATGTGACTTTGTGGTCAGCTCTTCCCGGCCCACTAGGTGCATTCCTCTGGGTTGAAACGGGGACCTCTCCTTTTGGCAGTCTAGATTGGTTAATTCCCAAGGTACAATTATTAATAGAGGCCTGATTCTCACCCAACACCTTCAAAATAATACGCCTTAAATCATTCTCTTTTGCCTCTTCATTAGTACCCGGAGCACCAACAGTTGTCTCATGATTGGCATTGGAAAAAAGAAACTCACGTTCCCCATTCACATCGTTATTAACATTAGAGTGAGTGTCTATTCTCCCAACACCATTGTTGCTACTCCAATCCACACTGCCCAAACCAGTATTAACTGAAAATTCACATTGTTTCACACGAGTGGTTACCTTAGGTTGCCTTTCATAGATCGATTCTCTAGTGTGAGCTACACAGTTGACTAATATGGGTTGCAGCATTTGTACAGCCTTGGGGGCACTGTTAGTAGTACAACCTTCGTGGTGTTTAATACCCCAGACACCTTTTGAGTTTTGATTTTCTTTACTAAGGTCCAGAGAATGAGGTCCTTTAAAAATTTGATACATGATATCTGATTTTCGTTTTAAGGCTTCACTCAAAGTATTCTCCCCTTCTGTGAAAGTGCCCCTTTGAGCATATTCCACATCAGTTGTTTGTCCAGTCATGATAGCCGTTGTCAAAACATTAGCCCCTGAGTTTGTCTGAATAAAAGTAGGGTCCAAAAGCATAGCACCCGCTTCACAGGCTAATTGTTGTATATCCACTTTTCTCATAAAGTTTTGCGACATTTTGTTTCTAGCCGCATTGTTGTTTTTTTTCTTATTTTGTTTGGCCAATTTCTTACTCTGTCGTTTAGAAATTTCCACCTCAAAGACGTCGTTGTTAAGAGTCTTCAAGGAGCCATTTTTTTCATTACCAATGTCAGTGGCCTCTGCCTGTGTCTCAATAATTAAGCTTTCTGAGAGTAAAGGAATAATGATTATCTCTTCAAGTGCAGCAGATTTATCCAGGACAGTTTTTACATTATCCCTTAGTAGCCCTTGGACATGGGCCACAATAATGGGGGTTTATTTATTCAATGCGTCAGCAAAAGACTCAGTTATATACTGAGGCATTTTCAGAAACTCTGCAGTTAAATTAGTCAGTGCTGCTGTCTGTTTTCTCATTTCCGATAGAAGCAGTCTGTTAAATATGCTTAGAGTTGCAATAAAATCAGATCCTACTCCCCTATCGGTCGGCTGATTTTTAGGTATAGCATCCGAAACTGACGCATGCCTTGCCTCCATATATGGGCTAAATGGGGTATCAGCAAAGTTGTCATAGCAAAAACTGCTTTCTTTTATCACATTTAGTTCCTCCAAAACAACCTCTTCCACAACGTTAGTCTCCCTCCCCGAAATAAATTCAGTTAGTTCTTCATTTGCAAAGAGAGGTTGCGAGGGATCTATTGCATCCTCTGTAGTTTTACAATTAGGAGAACATTGCAACAAGGCTTCTTTCTCATCACTAATAAATGGAAGAGGAAGAGCAGCAGCGCGCGCCAAACTCGCACGACGTGTGCTAACAGCATTGAAAAAATCAGCTCTAATATCTTTCATTGCAAAGGCAGCTTTCTTTTTCCCCATCTTCGGATCACAAAAGGCAGATTGAAATACACTTTATTGCCCACTTAAGCAAAGTGACCCAGAGAGAAGTAATGGATCAATTACGTCTGTCAGAGGAGCACATAAATGAAACAAAACCAACTAAGTCACAACTTATTCTTACCAGCCACCAGTCCAACACTGAATCTTTTTCCACCACAGTAAATCACCAATCATGTACTACTAGGGGTAGAAAGTAACAAAAAAAACATTAACCTGACACCTCGCACCACGCACTGCTCACAGTGAACAGTAAACAGTGCCTACTGGTGCTTCGTGGTGAGCGCGCAGGTGCGCTGCACCATGGCTATTAGTAGAAAATTAAAAAAATTAAAAAAATAAAAATAAAAAAATCGGAGCAGGCAGGGGGTGGAGCCAATGACGCTCGCTGTAAATCAAAGAAAAGAAAGCAAGGCAAGATACTTGAATTACCTAGTACTTCTTACAGTAATACAATAGTACAGACTAAGAGTCCGTACATAAGTGTCCATAAGTCTGTATTTTTAGACAAATACAATGGCCAATGGAGTTTAGATACAATCCAAAAATGCTGTGTAATCACCTTCAGGCAAAGGCGGTGTTGCAGCCAAAGACGTCCTCTTGGCGGCACGGCAGCAGCAACATGCGAAAAGGTCCCCACACTCCTCCCAGCCGGTCCTACCAGTAAACAGTGCTTACTGGTACTTCGTGGTGCGCGCGCAGGTGCGCTGCACCATGAGTATTAGTAGAAAAGAAAAAAGAAATAAATCGGAGCAGGCAGGGGGCGGAGCCAATTCCGCTCGCTTCAGGCAAAGGCGGTGTTGCAGCCAAAGAGGTCCTCTTGGCGGCACGGCAGCATCAACATGCGAAAAGGTCCTCACACTCCTCCCAGCCGGTCCTACCAGTAAACAGTGCTTACTGGTGCTATCCTGATTTACAGTGCTTGCTCTACCAGTGGCACAGAGCAAGTTCAGATGTCTCAGTTGCCCATTTGCCAGCTGTAGTGACAGCCAAGTCTTTGCAGTGCAGGGGTTACATTTAAGATATGTACCCCTGTGCCAAAACTAGGATGATCATATGTACCCCAAGCTGGTGGCAGGGTAAACTCTAAACATAAGCTATGCCTGAGTTACGGCATAGTTCATGGCACTATATATAACTATTGCAGCTACATCAATTTGAACTCACACATCTGTCAGCTCATGTGAGTAAAGCTCAGCTGTGGAAGGTGATGTGTAATCTTGCCAGACAACCTGAGCCTGCCAAAGGACAGAACAGGAACCTGAATGGCCATGCCTCTGCTTTGATCTCTTTGTGAGGGCAGGTAAAACCTTCTTCCAGAGACCGCTGCACAACAGGCAGCTATCCTGGGACCAGGCATCAAAAGATCACATCCATTCAAAGGAAGTAGCCTTGCACCAGGTTTCTGCATTTCTAAAGGTATTTGTTTCTAGTGTGAAGGGAGGGGACCTGTTAGAGTAGACAGGAGCGCTCTGTGCAGTGGAGGAACACTTATTTTATGTATTTATTTATTTTTACACATGTATTGCACACTAAACCCATGGGCATCAAAGCACAGCTTGCAGAGCAAAAGTAACAGGACAGTCTTCAAACGTTATAAGTGTTCCAACGTTACAAGACAGTGTTACAAGACAGGATGTGGTTACTTAACAGCAGGTTAGGTGTCAAGTGTTCTGTGAGAAGAGACAGATTTTCAGTCATTTCCACCAACTTGTTTGTCTCTGCCTCTCTCGCATATTCCTGTCCCCTTCATCTTCTCTGTAGCAAAGCGCTTTGGGTGTGATTTCAGAAGGGTACAGTTCACTCAATTCAAGAACAGTGGTTGGACCACCGTGGTGGGCTAGCTTTAGTCGAATGACCTGCAGAGTTTTAGACATCTCCCACCACTTCTTGGAATCATCTTGGAATCATCTTTTGGACTCCAACCATTGAAAAAGATTTTGTTTGGACCTCTGTGGGAGAGCAGTTCTTTCCGGAGTCCTCCAGTTTTGAGGTGAAGGCGGGTGTTGCAAGACATAGGGGAGCTCTGTCCCCTAACTACTCCCAGAGACCATTGGGTTGAACCTGCTGCTGGAGCAAGAGCTTCCTCTCTGTCAGACACAGCAGTACCCATGACCTCACTGTGTTGAAGGACCCCTGCATTTGTGTGCTGGCCTCCCTGTGTTTGGGAGCCAGAGAAGAAGGACACATCTTATCCCTGAGTCTATGTAGTGGGGCTCACAGCAGCCTGAGGAGTGACCTGCTTCTGGAACAAGACCGGCCTCTCTGCCAGCCACAGTGGTACCCAGGACCTCACTGTGTTAAAGGATCCCTACAGTTTTGTTCCAGCCACCCCCATGTTTCGGAGTGGGAGAAAAGGACTCCTCCTGTCCCTGAGCCCCTGGATTGGGACTCACAACACCCTGAGATCCAAAACAGCCGGGAGCCTAGTGTTTTTCACTGTTAAACTGATTGGAGCCATGTTTCAAAAACCGTTCGATAACTTTGAACCAATCTTCAAATTGCTCACACAGAAGCAAGATGTCAGATTTGGTACTAACGGAACCACCAAGAACTGAAAAAAGATACTATTGACTGCTAAGTGCCCTGCTTGGTCCATTTATGTGCCCTAAGGACTGGTTAGGTCATTTTAAACCATTTTGTACCCCATAACATATTCCTTTAAAGAATATTGTAGTTTTTACTTGTTTAACATCTCTGATTCATCACTTGAAGTTCTGCATCTTGTCTTTGCTTATTCAGTGTTCTATTTTCAGGGGTGGGTTTTGTGCAGTGTTTTTCTAGTTAGTTGTTATGGGCCCGCCCATTCAGGACATCTCTGCCAGATGGCTCGCCTTTGCATAGGGATCTCAAAACCCTCTACATAGAAGTTTCCCTCTTCCCATTCACAGTTCCTCTCCTGTTTAAGTATGTCATCACAAACAAAAAAGATGTGTCCTCCTTCCGTGTCTTTGGTGCTCAGATGAAATCCAGAATTATGTTGTGTTTAATTAAAGTATATATATTTTTATAGAACCTTGATTGGACATTCCCATATTTTGGACTGTTATACTTTGCTGTTTGTGTTGCTCGTGAACCACATTCACAGCCCTTTGGAGACTATAGCCTTCTCGTGGCCCACAAAAGATGAAGGAGGTATATCTCTTAACTGTGCCTGTATTATCTTTAGGGTTGTGCTGTCTCTTGTTTTGTAGACGTGTGAGGGCTGAATATGCCCTTTAGTCTATGCCCATCCTTGAACTCCAGAAGTCAGTTTGACACAGTATGTTTGAATTGTGTCTAACAATTCTCAGGAATATGTCAGGTCCACATGTAGTGTTACCTCAGCAACACAGGAATGCCGGAGCACTGCATGCAGATTAGCAAACCTCTGATACCTGCTCATTATGCTGCCGGTGGAAAAGTCAAATATCTGCAGTATTTTCAGAATCTTAGCTACCACTCCTATCCTGGCTGAATACACAGAAATGATCTTTTATGAGGTCTGGTTCTCCCTTATAAAATATCATTTAATGAGATTAGCTTTTTTTAATGTTCCTTGCACTGTTGGGTTTGAAGGGATCTCAATGGTACTGCCACAATGTTGGTAGTTCATCCACAGGAAATTATTAAAGGTTGGAGTAGTGGGGGATGGGGATGATGAGATGGATAATAGAATGATGGGATGGAGGAGTGGGATTATGTAAGAATCCTGAAGAATGGTATGCTGCCATGCATCAATGTTGTTGGATGCAAGGCACTGGAATTCATGTTTCTTAGTTACAGGTTTGGTGATAAAGTGTGGAGTGATTGGGTATGGCAAGTGCCTTGGATCACAATGGCTAGCATTCGAAAAGGAGGCTATGTTACCTGAGCCTTGGCGTGTAGCAAATGAATGATTGACTGAAAGTGTGACCAACGTTGGAGTAAAGTGCTGAGTAAATGGTCTGGAGGTTGTGAGGAGTGTAATTGGCTGAGTGACCCTAGACGTCTTATTACAAGGCAACATGAATGTATGGTCGATGGGAGGCTTCTGCAATGGTGGTTTTCAAGCCATAGTAGAGTAGTGGTAACAGTCGTGTGACTAGAATGAAAGAATCCAGAGATCGTGAGTTTTAGTGCACTGCCATTGGCATTTTGGGAAGCTTTTGTTGGTACTGTCAATGTAGTTAGAGGCAAGCAGAGGTCTAAGGCATAAACCCAAGCCTGAAACATCACGTTTCACAATACTATAAAGGTATAGTCAGGTTGTATGGGTGCAGTTGGTTGCAACCTTAGTTAGTAGGTACCATCAGGCTAAGTGAAATGTGTGAGGTGCTTTGGAGGTCAGTATAGTGTAGAGCGAAAGAGATCATCATGCTGGGACTGTGAGTATGATGGAGACAGCACTTAATTGACTAGGGGGAGAGTGATGACAACAGTGCAAGTTGCTTTCCAGGCCTTGAAGAGCCATGAACTAACAGATGCCTACTGACTAATGCACTATGTTCTTACCTTTGGCTTAAACACATGGGTGAAAGAGGCACTTGGGCCACTTATGAATAATGCGCAAGATGACAGGTCCAATAACTTTTTTTGTAATGTGAGCACATGATTCTGGCAGCCAGTAGAGGCCCTCACGAGTTCTAAACCAGGGGAGGGGCAGAGAGGGATTTCCACCTTGGTGCTCCTACTCCACATCGTGGTGCAACCCAATGCGTCTCACTTATTGGCTGAGCTGCAACTATGAGTGAGCAATATATTTTACATTTCATTGTGCACTGGTAGAGAAAGTTTAACAGCGGAGTGTGATGCCAGACCGATAGTGGCAGGTTGCTTAGCATTTAAGGTGTGACTGACCCCACGAGTTGCTCATGTTCCTTTGTGCTGCCTTCTATTTCTCGAAACTCAGGATCCCCTGAAGTTCAGTGGCAGTGCTAGTATATATTGTACGACCATCATTAAAGTATTTCACAGTGGCAATGCTGGCATATATTTGGGCACAGTCTACTCTTGTGTCCTGGTATCAAAGTCATGGATTCTTTCATAGGGTACAAAGACTGTTGTAAATTGTGTGGCTTTTTGCCCAGTTTCCCCACAAATGTTACCCTATAATGCAGGGTTCTGCAACATTTGGCTCTTCAGATATTTTGGACTACAGATACCATCCGTCCTAGCCAGCATAGTCAATGGTGAAGGCTCATGGAATGACTTAAGCAAAACAAAAAGGTGATGGTTGGAAGGTTTCGAATTAATCATAACCACGGGCACACCTTGTGGGATATTGGAGTATAATGAAATCACACCCAAGGTTATCAAGAAATTATGTTCCGAATCAAATGCAAAGTCCTGTAAATCATTAATAACATTCCTGGTGTCTGCCAGAAAAGTAGATGTGGCCTTAGCCAAGGGTCTCAAAAAGAAGTCAATGGCCCTCATTACGACCCTGGCGGAAAGCGACTGACCGGAGCGCCACAGCGTAAATAGCGTTTCCGCCATTGCACGAATGAGCAAAGTGCGGCCCATTCCGACCCATCGGGCACGAGCACCACGGCATGGCGGAAGTGCAAAGTCCGCGATGGCGGAAATGACCCCAAAACGGCCCACACCGCCGCCGTACGGCGCCCTAGGTGCAATACCGCCACCCCTCTTAGCGGTCACCGCAGTGTGCGCCTACCGGAAAGTACGGTGGCCGGAAATATACGGAAACGGAAGTTAAAACATGGGCCCGGAACGGGAAACATCCCGGCGTACACCCATAAATACACTAAAACCACACAACCACTAAAATCACTACCCTGAAACACACCCCAACCCGTCAACCACCCTAGCGAAACCAAGAAAAATGGGAAAGGTAGCGAAGAAAGCGTGCGACCGCAAGCGGCAGGTCCACTACTCCCGTGAGGAACTCACCGTGCTAACAGAGACCCTCCAGGAGAATGCTGCCGTCGTCTTCTGCACGCAAATGACCAGGACGGCACTTGCAAACAAGAAGGCCATATGGGCTCTGGTGGCACAGCGGGTAAGTGCGGTGGGGACCGCACCCCGCACCCCACAGCAATGCCGCAAGCGATGGGACGACCTGCGGATACGCGTCCGCAGCATACTCTCTGCCAACCGCAACATTGCCACAGCCACCGGGGGAGGTCCTGAATCACCCATCAAGTTGACCCCCTGGGAAGAAATCTGTGCCTCCACCATCGGAATGGAGAGCATAGAGGGAGTCGGAGGGATGGAGAAAGGAGTGCAGACATCCGAAGATTCAGGTAGGTGGGCCAGATGAAACAATGCCAAATCCACACAGTCCATCCATGTGAAGTACCATGCGTCCACATAGTGCAACAGAAACACATGTCCAGGAGAACGTCCACACACATCGGCCTGCAAGCGCACGTTAAAACCCACAATAAATACATAAATAATTAAAAACCCCTAATACACGCACTACACGTGCAGCAGGCACACCCTAACTGCAGGCTGCCAGACAACTGCACCCTCACTCCACACACAAATCAAAGCACCTCCAAGGCCCCGACCCAAATCACCCTCAGGTACCACCCCAATGCATGTGATACAATGCCATTCCAATTCCCACAGACCCATCAATAACCCTCGCCCTCCTTTACTCCACCACAGGGTCCGATCCAAACGACGAGCTACAGGACACCCCTACCAGCACACCTGCAAAGAGGGCCAAGACCAACGGCCAGAGACCCTCCACCTCAGCTGCACGCATCAAGACACGGCAGCAGCACAAATCATGTGGCAGCACAGAAGAGGGAACATCAACAGGCACCCCAGCAGCCAGCATGCCCACAACACCACCACCACAGGTCCCCCCAATGGATGCCACAGAAGGCACTGCCTCTGGTGGCAGCAGCACCATAGGTGACACCCCATTGATGGCAGCATGCTCCGACACAGAAAACGGGGATGTCGAAGTCAGATCCATCCATGACCTGTCCCAATCCCCCTGTCTGTCCCATCCCGTACAACATGAGGATACCACGCAGGGGCACCCACAAGACGACGACTGGCCATCCCCCACAAGCCCTGTGGCAAGGCAACATGAGGACAACAGCCCCTCTGTGACACCCCCGCAAATGGCCATGGCCCAGCAGAGGCAACAGTCCCTCGACCAGTTGATCGAACAACAGCAGCAACTGGCCACACTCCTCAAGGACCATGCCGATGAATGTGGGGGCACTAAGGCAGACATAGAAACATCAACTGAGACACTTAGGGCAGAAATGGCGAGAGGTACAGAGACGCTAAGGGCACAAATTGAGAGAAGCACCGAGAGCCTGAGGGGGGAACTGCATGCGACGTCCAAAGACGTATGTGCCGAACTTGCCGCAGTGCGCCGTGTGCTCACTGAGCTCTCGCAAACCCTTAGGGACATGCATGGACGTGAGCAGGCAGACACATCATCCGTTGCAAGTTCCGTCCAGGGCAGCCCCCAACGTAGATCTGGGAGGAACCTGCGCTCCACAGGCAGGGGTGCCCCTGATACCCGCAGAGGGGGCTTGCAATAGCGACAGCCCACTGACAATGAGCATCTTTGGACACTGGTGTTCGGGGGGGAGGTAGGAGGGTGGAGGGGGTGTGTTGGGCTCACTTGGGTGGCGGGTCGATAGGGTGTACAACATGATATCACATATGCCATAAAAAGTGCACGATCAACCAATGAGAAGTGTGGACATTGAACTTTGTGTACTAGGCCATCATAGGCGTACAGTCCATATTGTGCATGTCCCAGACACACGCAGTGCCACGAGTCCCGTGTCCATGTATCAGCCACCAGGCGTGAGTGCTAGAAGCATACATCAATGAGATGCTGACGAATGTCACGGGCCTCCGGTGCCTCGCAGACTCCTTGAGGTGCTGCCACATCCCCACCCTCATCATGACCATCTTCAGGTGCTTGCAGTTCTGCGTCAGGGGGCATGGGCACATTTCTACGTACGCACATGTTGTGTAGCATGACACATGCCATCACCATCTTTGCAACCTTCTCATGGCGGTACAGGAGTGCCCCGCCAGACCTGCTGAGGCAGCGGAAACGACCCTTCAGTAGGCCGAATGCCTGTTCAATGACTACACGGGTACGTGAGTGGGCATGGTTGTAGTCCTCCTCATGCTGGTCCCGTGGGTTCCGGACTGGTGTGAGGAGCCATCTCTTCAGTGGATATCCAGCATCACCTGTATGTGGACGAGAAACGTATGATGTGGAATGCCATTGATACGTACGCACACCCCCCCCCCTTCCTGGCAGGTCAATGCCAATTCACATACCCCACATCATCATGCATGTAATGAGACTCACCGAGTAGCCAGGATCTGTTCCCTGCGTGTCGCTCCATGTAGCGTGGTATTGTAGAGTTCCTCAAGACCATAGAATCATGGGTTGATCCAGGGAATCGGGCACAACAATGTGTAATGATCCTGTTGGAGTCACACACCATCTGTACATTCAGGGAATGAAATTGTTTTCGGTTGCGGTACTGGGCCTCCATGGCATGTGGGACGACCAATTCCACATGGGTGCAGTCGATGGCACCAATGCAACCCGGTATGCCGGCAAGTGCATGGAATCCCACTTTTGTGTTGGTTATGTCCTGCTCCGAGCGTGGTAGAGAGATGTAGTCGTCTGCGTGCTTCAGGAGGGCATCGAGCACTTGCAATAGTGTCCGTGAGAACAGTGGCTGAGAAATGCCATGCAACTGTCCGACTGTGTGCTGGTAGGTGCCTGTGGCCAGGAAGTGGAGTACAGACACCACCTTCAGTAGGGGTGGGATGGCGGTTGGGCTATCTATCATGCTGACAAGGTCAGCCTGTGTCATGTCCACAATGGCGGTTATGGTGTCCCGGTCCAGACGGTAGAGGGTGTGGATCTGCTCATCAGTGAGGTTGAACGGATGTGCTCGGAGGCGTGGGATTGCGGGCTGCCTGCGTGGTGGTAGTGGCTGTGCTGGCAGCCCTTGCTGGCCCTGCCTTGGCCTCCTCCTCCTCCTGCGTCTCCTCCGTGCGGCTGGTTGTAGTTGGTGTTCGTCTTCTTCTTGGAGTCGGAGCGCTTGCAGTGCTATCAGGTCCCCCAGGGCCAACATCGCGAGTCCTGCCGGTAGCATTTCGGTGTGGTTGTGGGAGGAGACTGGCTGTGCAATTTATGTGTTTTCAGGCTGTATGGCCTCCACCTGTGGTGATTGATTCCACCTGTGCAAACTGCTCTCCCCTTTGGCCGAGCACGTCCCGCGCACAACGCTGCAAATCGGGGAATTGTATCTTGCTATTGCAACCATGTATTTGTACCCGATGGCCGTGTAAGATTGGTTGATATGTTCATTCTGCTGTGGTCCCATTGTTTCACATACTATCTGTGCAGTCGCGAACTGACTTGTGAGGGGTCAGTGGAACGTAGTACTCGAGTAACGGTGGACCCTCATGCATCACTGCACCGAGGTTCAACGACGGGCGGGGCGTCCCATTCGTGGGTGAAGGCAGTTGCCATTTTCACACACAGCCGCACTCGATGGAATAATTAGTGATTTCAAACGGCCACAGATGCCTTTTCGACGTGATGTTGCAAATGAGGAATTCGAGGGGCGGCGCTTTCGGTTTCCAGCTAGCGGCGAGGAGATGCCCACAGGTCTGACTGCAAATGTAACGTTCTATTGTTCTATGTCCTTGAGACAGGGCCCATGGCGAGGGAGCAATGATTGATATGAATAGTTTGGGATGCGCAATAGCTACGTGGGCGATGAGGCCGTCCGTTCCCAAAAACATGTTACTTCACAACACTGGAATTACGGGCTGGGGCACTGTGGATTTAGCAGGCAGCATAACGCACGGACTCAATGGATGTTTCTAATGTTATGTGAGTAATTATTCAGGCATTTTGATCCCGGGATGAGGGAATGATGGATGGATGCATGGGCAGGTGATTTGATACAGAGTTTGCCATGTACAGGGCTTCTTGGGATCTATCCGCCTCCCCTACGCTATGTGATGCAGGGCTGCCATTGTGGGACCATCGTCCATCTGGCCTTGTTGAGCCCTCCCTGTCTCGAGGCGCCCTCAGACACTTGTGTCCATGCACGTTATCATTCCCATCTGATGGAATCTGTTTTGACAGACGCATGCACAGGTACACTCGTTTGTGATGGTGTTTGCACCTCGATATAGATGGCTATGAGTCGCAAGTGGTTTTGGGGTGGTGATGATCCTTTTGGTTGGGCTAGCATGCATATGGCTGTGGATTTCGTGTGATCATTGAAGTGAGTAGTTGGAATGTAGTTCTGATGGCCATTCTGTTCTTTTTCTTTTCTTTTGGTTGACAGGTATCTCCTCCCCTTTTGCCACTGCCATCTGTATGCCACTCCTGCAGATGGATTTTACTCCCGACACCTGCTGCTTCGTGTTAATCAGTGGAGCAGCATTATGATCATATGGGACGATCGCCAATGGCCCACATGCCCTTACGCAGTACTGGTGGCTCGGAGCAACATTTCGGCCTTTCAGCTGGACTAGTGCCTCCCCATTGGGACGGGCATGCGGTTCTGTGCGCTTCCATGTTGCCTTTTCGTACGTGATTGTGGCTCTGTGTACCATGGGGGAACAGGGCGACACACAGGTAGTGGCTGGTCATTTCTTGCGGAAGCAGCCCACAATGGTGATTGGTGTTTTGGAGTTCATGGCCTGATGGCTGTATGGGCTTGGTGATTTTGATGTGCATTAAATTTCTATTCGGATTTGGCCCGTGTAGCGTTTTCTTTGCAAGTGATGTGGCATATGCCAGTTTGGGGGGCGATGTATTGTGGGGAGATCTGCATCGGGTTCCGGCTTCGGGGTTTAGTTGCGTGGTACTGTACTGGCCGCGTTTGCCTACGAAGCCCAGTGAGGTCAGGGATGGGGGCTGGCAATATGACAGTTTGAATGTTGTCATGCTCAGGGGCGGGGGATTGGGTTTTGTGTAACAGATGCCGGTCAGCCAGGTGGACTGGTGGAATGATGTGATTCTCGGAATATTGCTGGTCACAGGTGCCTGTGTTTGCGTGCGTTTCTTGGTGGGGGACTGTGGTCATGTCCATTGGGATGGCTTCTGTATTCGTGCCATCTGTGCCCTGCAGCTCCCATTGGCCCCTGTTGTGTTTCTTTTGTTCGTTGGCATGCATGGGTGACTTGTACATTTCAATGGTTGCATTGTGGCTTCATTGCACCTACGGGGAGTTGTACTTTGTGGGCAGGGAGCGGTGTACAGGCACTCAGTGGGGCCGTTTACGGTTGATTCGCGATGCCGTACTTCTCGCCATGGCGGAATGGTACATTCCGCCATGCCTGATGGCGTTAGGTACATGTCCGCTAGGGTCGGAATTGGCGTACCGTTGCACCATGGTGGTGTTTGCGGTTTGGCATGGCGCGCGCGTGCGTGCTTGGTGCAGTTAGCGTTGGCGTTCACTACGGTGTCGCTAATGGCTTCGTACTTTGCGGTGACGGGTCATAGTCGCACCGAGCGCTATTCGATGGCGGTATTGCATTTCCGCCATCGTTTTTCGATTTCCGCCAGGGTCGTAATGAGGGCCAATGTATTTACCTATAGGCTCCAGTATGGATCCACATAAAATATGCAATGGGTGTCCCAGGTGGATTGGCAAGATCATTACGTATCTTAGGTTATAATAATACTAATAATAATAATATATAGAATATCGGAGTTCTAGGACTAGTAGGATTAAGGAAAGCCAATTCTTTAGCCGAAATGAATCCTTCTTCCATGCCGCCTTTAGTCATGTTAAGAATTTCAGAGGCAAATGTGGGTCCCAGATCTCCTGAAATCTTCTGATAGCATGTGGGATCATTAAGAATTCCGAACACCTCCTCATCATATTTGCAGACATTCATGAATACTATCCCTCCACCTTTGTCTGCACCGTTGATGACTATATTATTGTTGTCTTGTAGTGATTTAAGTATAGCCTGTTTTCTTCCTCCAAAATAACGATTGTTCCCTTTGTTCTCTTTTTAAATATGTCATCCAACCCATTGAGGATTATCTTTTCAAAGCTAGGACTTCCTTTGAAACCACATTGGAAGAGGGGGTAAAAGTAGAAGGGAGATGAAACGGGGTAAACCCGTTGGACATGGAGCTTTCGTTCACATCTTCAAAAAACGTTTCACCTTCCTGAAAAATTGTCTGATCTCTATTTCTGCTGTCATTTTGGTGAGTTCTTTCATGGGGACAAACGAGAGCCCCCGTTCCAGTACCTTTAGTTCATCCTGGATGAGAAATTTGTCTGAAATATTAAAGATTGGGAATTCCTACGCGATCTCCTGTATGCCCTTCTCCTGAAGTGGAATGTTCTCATCTGATCTTGAATCTCTGTATATGGCACAGGCTGTTGAAATGGAAGTATCTGTGGATTGCCCCACCCTCTCTGATTGAATCTGCCTCTTCCTAAAAAGAACGCATGTTGCCTCTCCTATTTTTTCCCCCTCCCCACAACTGATCTGATGCATATTCAGACCCAGATGAAGAGCTAGAAAATGTCACTTGTTTTTTCTTTAGGGGCCCATAATAGCCCAATTGATCAACATTTTGTGTAAGCAAGTTTGTTTGTCCCACATAATCTGAAGCCAAATATGGATATATTTTTTCTTTACTAAAACTGGCTAAATCTTTTCACATTACCATTTTTGTCTGTGTGTTACGGTTTTGACAAACTCGCGGTGTTGCTTCTGTATGATTTCTAATTTATCTTTAGCATTTTGAATCATGTCATCACCCAAAAAGGTTCCTTCTGCCAAATCCAATTCCTCCTTGATTTTATCACTCTCATCAATTGCTATGTTGAGGGTTAAGAACTCCAATCTCGACTGTGTTTTGTGCCAGTAATTGAGAAAATAAGTATCCATTCATCATTGTCCAGAAATAAACATAGTTCATTTCTGACTAATAGTCCAGAGGGAATTAAATTCCACCTTAAATATTCCTTAAGGAGGTGGCAGTGCATCAGGACCCTGAAATGTTTCTTCTTCAATTTCAATAGTGCCTCACTAGTTATTTTGGCGTTGTCCCTTCCCTCTTTGTTTGTAATGTCAAGAAATGAAGGCCCATTGATAGCCAAAGCTATGTGATCCTACATAAAAAACAATGTGTCCATCCTGGAAATAATACTCATGATTCCAGCAGAGAACTGTGGTGTTTGTGCAGTGTCGTGTACTCCTATGGCAAACACGCCTACTAAGCCCAATGGCTACGCATATAATGAAATATCCACAGGTAGGAAAGCCCCATTAACCACCTGAAACACAAGGGCAAAAATGTGTATTTATAACATATAAAGTGTGCATAAGGTAGGTGAACAATGCAAGACAAAAAGTTATACAGAAATGTTCTCTTTACTATATGTTCTTCCTAAAAGAATTAGGCACTTCCCTAAAAACATCAACCTAATACTTATACATACATATACTTACATTGGTATACAATTGTGTTCACTATTACAGAAAATCAACAATGATTCTAGCTGGCATCCACTTTATACATTAATAGAGAAGGTAGTACCAGTCAGCAAGACAGACAATGTGAACAATAAAAGTAAGAGAAAGAAAAGACAAAACTTAAGTGCTTGTAAGAGGCAAGGAACTTTTCATTTGTTTGGGTACATCAGGCCCTCTGCATCAAGATACTTGGGCACAGAAGGTCCTGATGCTGGTAATGGAACTGTGTCCTCGCGCCGAAGAAGCCAGAGAGTGTGCCATGCTTGAGTGAACCGCCATGTCCTGTGCTGAAAACATGGGGAAGGAAGGCAAACGGCCTGAAAATCCTGACATATTATTTTGTGAACACTTCTTTCTTTTTCATGAACACTACCCTACACTCTTTGTATTCAGCTGTAAGAATTGGCTATAGTTTTTTGTTTAGTATAAGCCCTTATATTTTGCCGAGACTCCACAAGGGCTGCATTATTTTTATTTGCTGGTTGTAGCTTGCTCACCCTTGAACTGTGGTCACTTGTGTCTGTTGATGGCATGACTTTCTTACATATCTATTCATTCTGTCTTGCTCCTCTCTGCCAGTCATTGGCTTTCCAGAAAATGGCAATTGATGGAAATGGGGGAGGACAAACTCGACTTTATTAACCCTTTTGTGTAAAAACAAGTCATACCTTTGGTAAATTGCAATGTTAAGACTGTGATGGGCCATCTGAATTCCAAATACAACATCCATGAGTTGAATAAGTAATTGATTTGGGAAAGAAAACAAAAGCGTAGTACATTTAAAACTGTAGAACCCTCTTTGCCCGAATCACAAGCCGAAAGGTTTACTTTTTTGTGGGGTATACATTTTATTTGCTCAATGCATAACAGCAGGATTTTTATGTGTTTCATGGTATTACGTTAATTTGCTCGTAGGTGTTTTTTCGATGTAATTCTTTTTGAAAGAATTACATCGAATAAACTCATTGAAATATTTGGGGGGTGGGTTAAGGTGTTACAATGGGTCGGGAGGGGGTTGGGATAGGGTCTATAATATAGGGACAGGGAGGTTTTGGAGGGACCCACAAAATAAAAAAGAAATACATTTGATGAGTTTTTTCAAAATAGTTTTTACGAAACAAATTATTTCGGAAAAACTCATGTCTGCAAAACAACATAGAACCGTTTTTCATACATTGACTATTCTTTGAACAGCAACCCTGAGAAGTGGTTACAGACATCTCAAATTCTCCTGTTACAATTGTCAAAACCACATGCGGCCCTGCCTACCATTTTTCTCCTTACAGCCTCTCATTTATAATGGAAAAGCAACACTACAAGTTCCAGAATACAAAGAAACAAACAGTACAAGATACACTGCTTGCTCCTTCCCGGATGTATGTTAGTTGCTTTGGTTTATCCAATTTGTGCTCACAGCATCATTTCAATTGTGCTCGGCACTGTGACCTACACATACCACAGGCAGCTCAAGTTCGTGTACAGCATTTGTGAGCAACTGATTGGTTTCTCTTTTCTTTGCAATTTGATACCCAAAGTTCTTCTTTTGTAATGCCATAAACCCAAAGTAGAGTACAATAATGAAAAGAACTGGGACCACCTCCTCAACCTGCCCAGGGCCTGGTCCCCAGAATTCAAATGATGCTGTTGTTCGCTTCTCTGCCTCAGCTGAATTAAGCCATCAGCTGACAAAGCAATCAAAGTGAATTAACACTGAATCCAGAACGTTCTACCTTTACATAGTCCACAGGTCGGAAGCATTCAGAAGGTGACATGTATACTCCACCAAACCACCAAATAAATAATACACACAAAGCTGCACCCAGTCCATTAAAAGGGCCTAATGCCCAAAGGTAACCTACAAATATAAGCTGGTAAGGTAACTCAGCACCCATTTTTGAACCCAAGACAACTCTGCTACACTCAGTAACCAGGACAAGGAAACTGCAACTGCAACCCAGATAGAGAAGGGTAGCAAAGGCTGGATTGTGCAGATAAGTCCTTGAAGCGCCCTGCCTCAACCCATCGCAACCCATCCCAAGAGGGATGAATTCTCCAATAAGACGTTGGCCAGCTCAGGCAGCTATTTTAAGCCCTTGAGAACTTCCAGGCAGCCTGCTTCAGGCCGCTGCTTCCAAACGGCTTCATGTATTAATCATGTACTCTTCCATGGTGTGTCTACAATGACATCCTTGGAATGCTGTGAAAGAAATGTTGCAGTTGCATAGTATGTATCTGCGAAGCAGGGTCAAAATGTCACCCTTTTTGGCAGTGGTAGAAAATACTCAATTTGCAAAGAGTGTGCCTCAAAACGTTGCTCCTCAACTTTTATTGACAGCTCCAGCACTTTACTAGCATGTCTACATACATGGGAAACACCCTGTAAATCTCCCCTCACCCTTTCACACTTTTTATGCCATTCATGACATGTGTGGTTAGTTTGTGACTTCTGCTTCAAAACTACAAATCTCCTCTGGCATGCTGCTTTCCCAGTAGAAGGGCGCACCATGTACTTCCTCTGTACACTGTCCTACTTCTGACCGTATTCTACTATGGCCACGATCCCTCCCCTGGCAGCACCTCCTGTCACCCGCAGAGTTCACGCCTGGGCTGCATCCCAAGGGTCCATGTGATTACAGGGAACACATAACAAAGAATGCTTTTTCAGCGGGGTCCCACAAACCCCCTTTTCTCTATGTGGTTAAACCAACTCCATTCCTACCCATTTTACTCCCTTACCCCACACCCATATCTATTTTAAAAAATGATCAATGTTTTTTTCTCTGTCTTTGTTTCACTGTTTTATCATTCTCTGTAATTGTAATTGTATTCTCTATTATCACTGGATACCGCCTCCCAACCGTACGACATCCCATCTGTGCAGATCCTGTAGTCACCTGCTGGCTCCCGGCCTCAACCGGCTCTTTCCTCCCTCTCTCTCCAAACAGGTAACAACAATAGCTGGCTAATTTATTTGACATTCTCCTCCTTGACAAATGTACCAAGGAAGCTGTGTCTTTCACAACCACAATTTTGTTTTTGACAATGGTTGGTGTGCTGGAAACTGCCAATGATTGTGTTTGAGCATGTTAGGAGATCTGTCTGACATATTTCCCTGCTACTTTGCAGATCAAAGTCTTCCCTCACCCAGATTGCCTGAATATGGAACCTGGCTGTTCATGACCTGGGGAATGGGTGGAAAGAAAGGTTCTCTCCTGTGCATTGTTTCAACACACACACACACTGACACTGAGGGATAATGGAAGGTATCAAAGCCTGCTCATCCCTGAGCCAAATGCATACTCGCATAATACTCTAGAATATCTGGATTGTCGCACAGCTGCTCCCGCTTTGGAGAAATCTTCACTGAGGGAAGCCCATCAAAAATAACTCCTTGTCTCTTGGACATTTGTCAAAGCAAAGAAGCTAAGGACATGGGGCCTCATTACGAGTTTGGAGGTAGCCATGCCGCTATTTGCGGCATGGCTACCTCCAAACTCGGGCCCAGGTCCGGGTTCCTTGAATGAGGAATTACTCGGCCATTCCAACCTTGGAGGACCCGGTAATTCCTCATTCAATGTACTCATCCCCATTCCCATTTGAGCCCCCATAGGACTCAATGGGAATGGGGAGGGAGCTAACAACGGGCCCGTTAATAACAGGCCCGTTGTTAGCTCCCTGGTCCTTTAGCGGCTCCCACTAAGGGACCTCGTAATGCGGCGGTAAGGGGTTAATGGCACCGGCATCCTTACCGGTGCCGTTAACCCCTTACCGCCGACCTCGTAATGAGGCCCATGGTCAACATTATGCTTTGCAAATAATGCTTAATATAACACAAGACAAATGTAAATCTGCACGCCTCTTTATAGTAACCTGTCTAAAAAGAGAAAGAGTGGCCTGCAGCTGTTTTGTATGCAGTTTCATATAAAACACAGGATAACCCCCCCCACACACACACAAACTATGCTATAACATCCTTATGATTCAAATGAACTGTGTCCTTATGAGTCCTTATGGTGGTAACGCTATTTGCCTGGGGTATTACCACCAGGATGCCACCAAGGCCCTGATGAGGCTCATAGTGCTACCTTGATCGAAGAAAGTTGTCACTTCAAAGAGCATTAACAGCCCAATTCATCCCAATGAAACCATCACAAAGAGGAGCTGTGATCAGCTGGCTCAGCCTGCAGAGGGGAAGAATGGGGATGAAAAGGACAATGAGTGGTGAAAGGCATGGGTTATTCTGAGACAAAAGAAATGTGATGGGCTTCAAGCTGCTGATGCCTGACATTGTTTCAGCAAAGTCTCAGAAACCTCTCATTATGCAGTGCCCTCTGAATAAAGAGCTGGTAAATTATACTTCAAAAAGGGAGTAGCAATGCTTTCTACAAGACCAGGTGCCCAGAAATCAAGTGCCCTACACTATTTTTTCAGTTTCTAAATTCCCAACCAACCTATGCTCCCAACCTCCTGTAATGCCAGAGAAAGACCCAAAAATAATATATATATATATATATATCGAAATTGCTGCCAATTAGGTGTGAAATACCTAATTAACCCTTTGTCTTGAGCACTTGTTCTTAACTTCAAGTCTAAATGGAGAGGCCCCTGGAGCACATTGTATAGAGGTTTTTTCTTTTGGTCATTTCAGTGCATTTCCCTCAGTGACCCGAGTACTCCAATGACTCCCAAAGCGCAGACTGTCGCTTGCACTGCCTGTCTCTTCTTTGACATGTCTTTCGAGGCTCTTCCTTTACAGTCATGCAATGCGACAGAGCACTTTCCTGAGCATGTTACTGATTCATCAGGAAGGAGTGCATTGTTTTAGTAGTTAGCAAGTCACAACAACATTTCTACTGGACTATGATCCTGCAGCCCTTTGGGAGGCACTGACACTAATTATTCATGATACATCAAGATTATATATTGTTGTAAATAAACGTTCTGTTATTGTAAGCTTGTAACTATGTAGTATTAGTTCATTTACCAAATCATAGCAATAAAGTACATTATACAGATTTGTCAAAAATATTGAGGTCCACTACGTATCCAAGGGAAAGTACACTGCTCTAAGGAAATGGAAGAATTATCATTCATTGGGAAGTTTGGGTACACCAGTGATGACTGTTTGTTACACCATTGGAGGGTGAGATTGGGCTAGAGTAGAATTGTGCAGGCGTATGTGTGTTATAGTTGCTTTTAACAATGTATTCTTGCTAGCTCCAATCCATTCAAAGATGTCGGTTCCAAAGAAGCCATTTTGTGGATTTTGGAATGTTTTTGATTCTGAGCCTGCCTTTCAACTGACTCCTGGGAAGACCTGGTTCCTTGGAACTCCTGAATGTAGCTCTCCGCTTTCCACCGGCAGTGTCTCAGAAGCCTCAAGCAACTAATGGTGGAAGTTGGAACAGATGCAGTTGCAGCCCTGAGTCTCTAATCTACTTATTTAAATCAGCTTCTTTCAGCACTTAAGGACACGAGGTGGGTCACTACTCCTCTGGGAGCTAGTTACTAAGCAGTGGTGGAGTGTCCCATTTAGGGAGTTAGTTGACGCTCCTTTCCCACGAGGTTTGGAACCTTACAGTCCCTTTGTTATTTCCTTTACACATCTCAAGCAATTTTCTGCGGCATGCTCTGGAAACACTACTCTCATTTGTTTAGAGACACAGCTCCTGTTCGACTCCAAATACAGCTCCTGTTGAACTCGACTAACT
This sequence comes from Ambystoma mexicanum, assembly GCF_040938575.1. Lineage (NCBI taxonomy): Eukaryota > Metazoa > Chordata > Amphibia > Caudata > Ambystomatidae > Ambystoma > Ambystoma mexicanum. Next base: position 462,313,997 of record NC_090930.1, on the reverse strand, counting down.
GCTCCAATTGGGCCTGAGACACTGCCCCTGTTAAGCCCAAGACACTGCACCCATTGGGCCCGAGGCACTGCTCCATTTTGGTGTGAGACACTGCTCTTGTTGGCTCCAAGTCACTGCTCCCATTACATTTGAGACACTGATTCCCTTGGATGGGAGACATTGCTCCTATTGTGTGTAAGAAACTGATCATGTTGGCCCTGAAACATTGCCCTTTTAAGCAGATTTCTTTTTTTTCAGAGCGTCTCCTTTATCCTGCATGGCAATGGATTCTCCAGAGTCCCGCAGAGCGCTAGTTCCATGTTTAGTTACCGGAAACAACCTTACGTGTTCCTGATAGAAACCTATAGTGAAAAGTGAATGTTTTTTTGCTGTCATAAGATCTTCCTCAGGGGCCTTCAGTTATATTACACATGATAAAGTAGTGTCCCTAGTCTGACACCAAATTCAATAGTAAAAGGTTGCCCATCCCTCTGGGTGTTCTGAGTCTGGAGAGTGCCTCCTCTATAGTAGCCAGTACCTCATTATGGTTAGTCTTTTAGTCATTTAGGGTAGGCTAGACAGATATTTTAGGAAATCAGTCCTGTAGAATGTGTAACTGTGAACTATGTCCTAAAACACCACTGAACTCTGGGAAACATGTGAGAAGAATCCCAAGCCTACTAAGACCTTCACCATCAAGTCTATTTACCAGAAATGTTTACAGAGCACTGGCATTGGTAGCCAGGTGGGTTAGGTGACCTTCTCAAGGGTTTAAGGAATGTTGCTCAAAGCACTCTCTAAAGACCGTCTTGTTAATCTTTCTTCCTTTAGATTTCGAATCACCGTTTGCTGTAAAGAAGAGAAGAATTGTCTCTGGCGTTTGTAATTTTGTTTCATCCTCCTTTGCCCCAGCTGTTCCTCATTATGGAGCTGTATAGCAAAGGATTGCAGATGTCTGGCGGTAGGGGGCTCCTGCAGTGGAAATCAGCGTACACTCCCTGATAACTTTAACCTGTATTGCTGTTTATTGACAGCGGAAAGATTTACATATGTCTATTTGTTTTATGAAGAACATTATTTTTGAGAAATAAAACGCTATCTTTCAACATACACGCACTGTTCTATTTTCAATGATGGCATTTTGAAATAAAGCATTGCTTTAGGAATGGTAATTGCCTCCCCCATAGCTGGATGCACATGCTTCAATTCGCTCCCTGAGTACAATGTAGAGCAAAATAATTGTGCTGAAAGCATCATGTCACAGTGAACACACTTTGAGGTGGTGTAAATGCGGAACTCTGTGCAGCACTACTTCTAAGTATGCCCCTGTTAAGACGGATTTCTGAACTCTGACCTGGTGGGCAGAGGTTCAGAGGAACCAGTCTAGTTTCTTGGAACAGGGTAACCTTCTGGACAAGCCAGGCCAATCAAGGTAGCTATGGCAGTGGTCAAGACTAGGTCTCAGGAGGGGTAAGGGTGACTGAAAGACCTCAATGAGCACACAGAGTAAAGGACACTTACAAATCACTCCCAGTCAGGTGTATATATATCGCAAATAAAAATACATTTATTCCAAGGCCTTTGCAAATTAACACACAGTAAGAAAATCACAGCAATACTATTAAACCGACAAAATCCTATTTATACACATATATGCAAGACCAATGGGGTCTAAAGGGTTAATGCACGAAATGGGTCAACAACCTAAAAGGGGAAGGAAACAGGCAGTGCAAATAGTCTTTAGTCCCTTCTGCATCCAACACAACCCTAACAGAGTGCCAGTCCAATCCCTAAGAAGAGTGGAGCCTAATGCTCAAATGTACTTGCAATGCTGGTGCACGCGGTAATGCAGATGGGCAAAACAGGGTCTCTTCAAGGAGCTGTCGCAGCTCAGGAAGGTGGGTGAGGTGATGAAGAATAGGTTCCCACTATTTGAGGAGGGTCTCGACTTGAGGGCAGAGTCGATTCCAAGAGTTGGGAATAGTTTGCTAGTGCGCACTAGCAGTGGAAAGGAGGGGCGCCCCCAGGGGCCACTTGTGCATAAAAATGGATGGAGGCCCTAGGGGCCACCGGTTAGGGTTGCGATTACTCACCGACCCCCGGCGCACTCTGGACCAAACTTCGGCAGTCGAGTCCACTTCGGTTGCAGGTTCAAGTGCAGCAATTTTGCGGCTATGTGGCTTTTGGCGGTGAAGATACAGCGAGGATTCCCAAATGGGACCGTGGCATTTTCTCCGCTCCTGGTGGATGGATCAGGCCAGTTTCACTGCAGTAGGAATCAGGGGCAAGAAGGGCACAAATGCAGCGCACCTGCAAAGTTCGTCACCACGGCTGGGCGACATGGTATCCGGGTATACTCCGGTTTGGGCACACTCACTTTACTCCAGAACTGGGAATGACAAGTGTATGAAATTAGGTGAAAGAGTGCAGTGAACAAAGAACTAGTGACGTACCAAGTTTTGAGGGCCTCCTCAAAATGGCGGCGGTATCAGGGTAAAGAGTCTGCGTAAACTGGTCAGCCCACTGGTTGGCCCAGGGACTCTTCCGACAAGGCTTACTTGCAGGGTTTGATGAAGGTGCCGAGAATAGTAGGTCCCACTATTCCAATGGGTCGAACCATCTTCGCAGACCTACTAGGACGACCAGATGCAGAGGGGTCCCACGGACGACAGCGGGCTCAGGTTGCCAAACCTTCCAGAGGGTCACCAGCGGTTCCACGACTCGGCTTCTTAGTTTCAGCATACTTGGATCCTATCCTTCGTTCAGTGAGAACTCCAGAGATCAACATGGTATGTCTGTGTGGGCCCTTCTCTTATCCAGAATCTCATTCGTGCCAAAACGAATAGGACCCAAAGGGAGATCTGCTCACATGCAGGCATACCATACGTGGACCAATCATGGACCACGGTAGTTGCAGGCATTCACAGCACTCCGAACTCTCTGGCACCCAGGATGTGTTTTGGGAACAGACACCCTAACCCACACCTTGGAGGCACACACACAAGATATGCAGAAGCCTGCAAAAGCTTGGCGTTTCGTGGGAGAATGCATGCCCAAATGAGGACTAAGCCGGGTCGGCTCGATATGGGGAAGGTGAAGGGGCAAGATGGCCAAAGGATAGGACAAAGAACCTCGTGGCATGGCCATTTTGGAGCCAGGCCACCCATTCTTGCCAAACCTCGGTAATCGTGGTTTACCTGGCAGGAAGGGTTAAAAATATATGAAGTGATAAGCGGCCACCAGCCCTGTCCAAGGCACATCTGCACTTCTCCTAAAAAATCCTTTGAGAGTATCTGGGCCTTTGGAAATGACTAGATCCACGTGTACTGTACTGTAACGTACTATGTACACTTCTTACATGTTGCAGAAAAGTTGCAACAGTGGAAAGGACTAAGGGAAACAAAGTCTTCAGGGCATGTTAGTTTCCCCATAAAAAGTGAGCGAAAAGCCCAGAGGAGTGCAGCAGAAGGCTGGGCTCCTCTGTTAAAGTCAGACTATGGTGTTTAACATCAGCAGAAATGTGGCGGGTACACAACTGGAGGGAACATTACACATAAATGGGACCCTTTCCTAACACTCGCCACTCCCAGACCAAGGACAGGGGGAATTAATCCACCCCTGGATGAGTCTCATGTTCAGGTCAGTTAAACATTCTGGACAACCCATCAGCATTGCTATGTTGGACGCCTGGCCTATGCCCAATAGTAAAGTCAAAGCCTTAGCTTAGCAGACTTATGGACCACCTGAACAACTTTGGATTCTCTCCATTCATGTTCATTAGCTACTTTAAGGGTTTATGGTCAGTTTGCAGAGTGAAATTGGTCCCATAGAGGTAGGGCCTCAGGTTCCTTAGAGCCCACACAACAGAGAAACATTCTTTCTCTACTGTGGACCATCTGAGCTCTCTGTCCTTAAAATGATGACTAATGAAGCCAATAGGGTGTTCCTTACCCTTCTCATATACCTGCAATAGTACAGCTCCTACCCAGTGTCAGAGGCATCTGTCTGCAAAATAAAAGGTCTTTGATAATCCGGGGCCCTGAGAACAGGGGCCTTGCACAAGGAGTCTTTTAAGCCATTGAAGGCCTTCCCACACTCTTCAGACACAGTTAGTTTATTGGGTTTCTTATCAGTTGTTAGAGCAGTCAGAGGGGCAGTTATGGTACCTTAGTCTGCCATGCAGTTTCTGTAATACTGTGGGATGTATCAACCCATACTCCCAGCCCTGCAACATTACTGTGCATTGCTGGCAGCAGAAACCTCAGAAATTGCCACCGGAAAGCATGCTGCTCGCTAGAAATCACCAGAAAGTGTGCAGTGAAAATCTGAAAAATAGGCCACCATCTACTTTTGCCTATGTCAGTGGTAACACACGAGACCACTGCCAAAACCATTCATTTGGCTGCCCACAGAGCAAAATCATTGCAAAAGAAACAGAGCTGTTTCAAAAAATCTGTTTTTATTTGGTGTCAAATTTGCAAAAATCATGGCTCACAAACCACCCAAAAAGATCCAACCTCCTTGTTGGGTGGTCAACATCATCCCACTTCAAGAATCTACATAAATATAAGGTCCACAGAAGTATGTGTTATCTGAACAAAGTCCACTTTTGAGGATGGCTTGCTGGAAGAAAGCTGTCAAAAATGGGTGTAATACCGTTACTCACCTCTATCAGAAGCCGGCGATTTAAAACCATTTTGTGTAAAGTTGTACATTGACCCCAAACTATGCCAAAGAAAGACTTGCTATCAGAAGCCTAAGAGGTGGATACAATTCAAAACTATATTCTGAAAAGGCTTGAAGTAAGAAATGGTTTGATGTATTTGTGATAAATGTGAGTTATATTATAAGATAAGACCATTTTTAGACATTGGGTTTAGAAGTTAAAGTTTCCCACACTGTGCTTCAACCAAATTCCACACCTGTCCCTGAACAAAGGAAACTTCCCCCTGGCCTTGGCTAAGAGATTGAAAGGCTGTTGTTAAAAGGAAACAGGAGAGGCACCCTGGCCTGTTGCTCTGACTAAAGACAAAGGAGTCCTTGGGCTGAATAGAAATGCTAATTCGGGTGTGACTGACAACAAACTGCTGGCAGGAAGAAGGACATGTGACCCTCTGAGTCAGCCCAGCTCTGGAGGCGGACCAGACTGAGGATGTGGATTTGGCATTGGAGTAAATGTATGTTTTAGAAAAATGCTTAGAACAAATTGCACTGAACTGACAAAAATGTGAAAGTTTGAGATTGTTAAAATGAAAAATTCGCTCACAGTTTAAGACTAAGCTGGAATCGGTGCGATGTTCTGAGACTAAATCCCAGAATGTATTCATATTGTAGCCACTGTGTTTATGCTAGGAACGTGAAAAATTACAGAGATGTGCCCAGATGGCGTGTGCATGCATGTCTAAAATTGGTGCAGAGCTAATATTGAGACACCCACCAAAAGCGCGAAAAAGTTGTCAATTCTGAACCAAAGCTCTTAGGAAGATGAGAGTTGAACAGAAATGTACCTTAGGCAATCTGTCATGTAATTTATGTAGTATTAACAAGTTGTGCATATTTTAAATATGTTTTTATGAAAAATAAGTTATGCTGTACTGAGACAAAGGGGATGGGTTTTCCCCCAAGCCATAAACATGACACATGATGACACAGGATGACACGCTGCTCCTTTCTCCAATCAGGGGACAGGGAATCCTCTGTCCTATCAGAACCTTAGAAGGTTGGGCATAGAGAATCAGCCTCCCCACCCACTTTGGAAATACATAAATAGGGACTGCTGAGGACCGGCAGGACACACACACTTTCCACTCTTCAAACTGATTTTTTGGCGAAGCACCCTGCAGGAAGATCCAGAAATAGATCCAGAAACCAGACTCCAGAACCAAGCTCTAGAACCAAACTCTAGAACCTTGAATAAGAGAGGCCTAACCCACAAGCTGAACCTTTTTCAGCTGGCCTTCAGAACCTTTTGCAACCTGATCCTAACCCCTAAACTTCCAAGGGGCATCTGAAAATCCAACAGCCTGGCTGAGCTGTTTTGCTATTCTAGCTAAGAACCCTGTGATAGAACCCAGATCCAGACCCAGAGAGCAGAGCTGTATCCAGAACCTGTCAGATCCAGTCCAAGAGGCTGCACAGACCGCAGTGCCTTGCTGAGAGCAGAACCCAGTGCTGAGACCTATCCGGTGGCGAGAGACTCCCAGCTAAACCCTTGACCAGATCTTTGACGGGGCCCAGTCCATTCCAAAGCCATAGGAGTGAGTATCTAGTCTAGAACTATACATAGTGATCTCTTAGTTGAAAGTAATCTTATTCCATCCATTCCAACCTGTCCAGAACTGCATTATAGAACCTCTTTTGTCTATCCTAAATTCTTCTCTCCTCCACATAATCCTTGATAATTGTAGCATCAATCATCTATGCGCTGATATTTTTCTGAAGAGGGACAAGTGTTTTGACGGACAGAAGTCAGAGCGGAGGTGCCGCTGTTCTGGTGGCTGCCCGTTGAGTGCCTTGCTTCTTCATAGCCCCTTAGTATAAGTCCATATTGATTCTGAATCTTTAAAGCGCAATCTGTCATTTTGAAATCTTGATACTGTTTCTGAAAAATCTACCTTCACAAGAGCCTCTGTAACCTTTGAACCGCACGTTCTAGAATTGAAATTCAAATGTCATTTTGAAGCTAAGATCCTCAGCTTTCTAACAAACCCAAAACAACTTCCAATTTCTTATAGTTGTTCCGTAATCACGTTTCACGCATGCGGAAAAGTTTCCGCGAATTGCATTTTGGTTAAATTTCACCACATGTCAAAATAGCTGTTTCTTGTTTTCAACTGCTGAAATTCGTTTTCAATCTGATAATCATTCATAAATCATTGCTAGTGTTGACCTGAACCAATCCAAAGTAACACTCATTAATCCTGAATCTCCTTTAGTGAATTAAAATCATTTTTATCATTTTTCCCATTCATTGCAAATCACATTCACAAGAATTTTGACCTGTTTTAAAATCATTCCTGTGTCTCTCTAAGCTTGCTGGGGGAACTGGGATTGAACTGCATTATTGATTGAATTCCTGAAACCTGTGTGCCCTCATTTCCATCTCTTCATATTGCCTAGTGCGGGGGGGGGGTGAGTAGTCACAGGGGGAAAAAGTGATTATATTGTCTTTTGATTGAAGTCCTATCATGTTTTATTTCTGTGTTGCATTCTTTCCTATCTTGCATTTCCTTGAACCATACAAAGTATTCTCTGTTACCTTATCCTTCCTATTCCTACTCCTAACTGATTAAAGAGATTGTTGATATTGTAATATTACCCATTGCTGCTCATCGTTCATATTCATAAGTGTGCTATTCAGATATTATTCTATTCATAAAAGTGTGATATATATATTGTTCAATTCTTCAAATAAACCTTTTAATTTGCAAATTAAACCTACTTCTTGGCTCAGTGAGGTCGGGGAGATTCAAAAAGAGGGGCGTTATATAAGGGTTCATCATCCAGATTTAAAGAACTTTTGACATAAAAATATATAAATAAGGGTTGCCATTGGGCATCCCATACTAGGCATTGACTTATTTGGAATGCTGGATTGAAGTCACTTACAATACCCAGTGAGTCCTAAAAAGGCTCTCACTTTGGTCTGCGTAGTGGGGGTAGGCCAGTCTTGTACTGCTTGTAGTTTACTGGGAAGAGGCTGTATTCTCCCTCCACCTACGTCATGTCCAAGGTAAACCACTGATCCTTGTCCAATCTCGCACTTATTGGTCTTTATGGTCAGGTGGGCCTTCCAAAGAGAGCCTGCAGCACAATCTTGAGGTGCTTCACATGATCCTCCCAGGTGGCACTGAAAACTGCTATATCATCTAGATATGCTAGACAGAATTCATCCAACCCATTAAGGACATGATTCACAAGCCTCTGGAAAGTGGCAGGGCATTCTTCAACCCAAAAGGCATTACCCTGAACTGGTACAGACCCTCTGGTGTTGCGAAAGATGTCTTCCCCTTGGCATGTTCTGCAAGGGCTATTTGCCAATAGCCTGCAGTGAGATCAAATGTGCTGAGGTATTTGGAGGCACCCAAAGTATCCATCAGCTCATCTCTTCTAGGCAAGGGGTGTGACTCTGTCTTGTGACAGCATTCAGAGTCCTGTAATCCACACGGAACCTCAACTCAGAGGTACCTGCCTTTGAAACCAAAACCACAGGGCTGGACCACAGACTACTATAGGGTTCAATCACCCCAGGATCCAACATTTTGTTGGCCTCTGTCTTAATGTAAGACCTTACTTTGTCTGACATCCTGTAACCCCTGCATTTGGTAGGTACACTGTCTCCTATGTCAATGTCCTGTTTGCACCAAGGTGTCAAACCAGGAGACTGTGAGACAAAGGGGAAAAATTGCCTCAGCAACTTTTCACCTCTGCTTGTTGACCAGCAGTCAGGTGAGGGGCCACATGGACACCCCTAATGGAGCTGTCTGAAGGACTGCCCTGGAACAGGTCAGGGAGAGTTTCTGACTCCTCTTCGTCAATATCTGAAGCCAGCAGCAGTGCAGCAATTTCAACTCTTGGGATGAAAGCCATCAGCCTATTTATATGGAACACTTTTGGAGCCTGACCAGCTCTTCCAATGTCCACTAAATAGCTGACCTCACCCAGTGACTCCACCACTGTGTAAGGGCATGACCATTTGTCCTTTAAAGCTCTCGGCCTTATAGGATTCATGATCAGGACTTGCTGACCAGGTGTGAAATTGATGAGGGCAGCCTTCTGGTCATACCAATGTCTCACCAGTGCTTGCCCTCCCTTCAGTTTCTCACTAGCCAGACCAATCAGGAGTACCATCCTTTTTCTGAGTCCTAGCACATAGTCTACTATGTTGGTAGTAATGGGGGGAGTGGGCATCTCCCATCCCTCCTTGACTATGGTTAAGGGTCCCCTCACAGGGTGGCCAAACAGAAGCTCGAAGGGGCTGAAGCCAACACCCTCCTGTGGTACCTCTCTGTAGGCAATCAGTAAGCATGGTAACAGAAGATCCAATTTTCTTCTTTGGGGTTCTTCCAAAGCCCCAATCATGCTTTTTAAGGTCCTGTTAAACCAACCTTTCAACTAGACCATTGGTATGTGGGTGGTATGCGGATGAAAACTTATAGGTGACACCACATTATTTCCACATGGCCTGCACATACTTTGACATAATGCTGCTGCCCCTATCAGACACAACTTCTTTAGGGAAGCCAACCCTAGTAAATATGTCAGGTAAAGCTTTTGCAACTGACTTGCGAGTCACAGTCTTCAATGGGATGGCATGGTCGACCAGCACCAGCATAAACCTATTGACTGAGGATGTTTGGGGGTGAAGGGGACCAACAATGTTGATCCCTACCCTCTCAAATGATACACCCACAACTGGGAGTGGTACCAGTGGAGCTTAGATTGTTGTGCCACTCTTACCAGATAACTGGCAGGTGGCACAACTCCTGCAGTGACTTTCTACTTGCACCCCCATCTTGGGCCAGTAGAAAAGCATGGATAACCTTTGCTTGATTCTCTTGATACCAAGGTGATCAGCAAGGGGCAATTCATGTGCCAGCTGCAGGAGGAAGGGTCTTACAGCAAGGGGAACCACCAACCTCCTATGGTCTCCTTCTGTAGAATCTGTAGGCTCACTTTAGAGGAGCCCACCTTCCCAATAAATCATATGCTTCCCAGGAGGTTTCTTCCTCAAGCTGGGAGCAGGCCTGTCTCCTTAGTCCTTCCAGAGATGAGCACATACGTTGGGCATTACTGAACTGAACCCTGTCAGGACCACCTTCCATTAAAAAGTCATTTAGTTCAGGATGGTCATTTGGATCAAATACTTCAGGTAACACCTCTACCTCGTCAGGTCCAGGTGTTGGACCAACTACCTCCACCTCAGTGGTAGATGAGTTAGGGGGAATGTTTTCTCTACCTCTTTTGTCTTTCTTGACTCCTTTAGCCTTGGGTTTCCCCTTTGGCTTGGACATGGCAATGGTCTTGGTCAGTGCTGCCCTTGTTTGCGACCTTGTGCAGGGTCTTTCTGCTGTATCTCCCACAAGCCCTAAAGCACTGAGATCATTTCCCAGCAATACCTTTCCCGGGACATCTCTCTGAATGCTCACTGGAATCCTGACCACTGTACCATTTCTAGTAAGATTTACAGGTATAACTGGGAACTTGAGAGGTGGGCCATCAGCCAACTTAGTGGGCATCAGAGGAGCTCTGGCAACTTCCTCTGGGTCTACCAAGGTAGAATCCACTACAGTTCTGCTGCACCCATTATGCCTACGGGCAGGAGTAACTACTCCATTTATCAGCACACTGTCCTTAAAGTTGTGCTTGGTATTGACTGGAATCCTAGCATAAGCCTCTGAGACTTTAGGCTCACAGGAACCCAGGGAAACCAAAACTACCTCAGAATCTATCCCACTGGGGAAGGAGTCTGAGGTGAAGGATGCCCCTGTAATCTCTTCTTCCTCATAGGAGAAGAAGGCCAGATTAGCGGAGTGGACCCCTAAGGTTTTGAGCTACATCTGGGGTCCCCGTTCACATGGTCACTTGTTCCACAAGCCACACAAGATCCACTGGGTCTTGTGACCTAGGGAGGCTTACTGTAACCAGAGTTCTGTTTTGGAGGCTAACATCCACTACCCTGTGTGTTCGCTTGTGACTTATCCTTATTTGTCTTTGAGTGGCACTTTTAGGAGGAAGTTTTATCAGTTCCCCCACCCTCCTTATCTTTGGACTTGTTCCCTTCCTCCTGCTTACCAGGATGAGTCTTGTCCTTATGGGACACTCTATGTGACACCCACAAATCTGCTGAAATGTCCAGCTTCTTAGGATCTAACTCCTTTGAATCTTTTTAAGGAATCAGTCACAAATGACACCCAAGTAATTCCTTCTTTCTTTCTGTACTCTCTAAACCTTTTCAAGTATTGGCCAGGAGTCTTTCCAAACTTTAAAATGAGAGTTTGCTTCAACATTGCAAAATCTACTCTTTCAGCTTTTGACATTTCCATAATGGCACTGCAGCCAGAATGGGGTAGTCTGATGAGCAACCATGCAATCTTATCAGCATTTACAACCTCTTGAACTTCACATGCACACTCAAATGCATTCAACCAGTCCATAATGTTATTCTTATCATCATACACACTGAGCAGATCTTTAGGACATCTTGGATGAGAGGAGGACCCAGACCCATGTCCAGATCCCCTGGATCCTGGTGAAACTTGCAGCTTGGCCAGTTCCAACTGGTGATCCCTGTCTTTCTGTTTTTCTGTCTGCTCTATCTTCAACTTAGCCATGTGACATTCAAGTTCCTTTAGCTTAAACGGCAGCTCTTGCTTCTTGAATTCCAGCATGGCCTCAGCATCAGAGCTTGCAGAGGAAACATTAGACATTACATCATCCACATCCCCATGGGCATCATGCATGAAGGCAGCGACAGAACAGTCAGTTTTGCCAGTGGGAGCAGCCCCACCTCCTTCTGCACCTTCATCAGAAGCTATGGCACTGAGTCTGGATCATTTCCAATTTTGTACCTTGAGCAGGTAAACCCCTCTCAGTACACATATTTCTCAATGTTTCTGACCTAGAAGCATTTAACGTTATAAAGGTACTTGTTTCCATTATACTAGATAGGTCTATGGCCTTTACAGTTATCACTACAAAGTCACTATGTGTCCTGGGTAGGAATAACTTTAAATGCCTTCACTAGTGTGCAACACTGGATACCTTCAGTCCTATCCCACCTCTGTACACCAATTTGTTAAGACGGATTTCTGAACTCTGACCTGGTGGGTAGAGGTTCAGAAGGCCAAGCTAGTTTCTTGGAACAGAGTAATCTTCTGGAAAAGCCAGACCAATCAAGGTAGTTTGGCGGAAGTAAAGACTACGTCTCAGGAGGGGTGAGGGTGACTGAAAGACCTCAATGAGCACACAGAGCAAAGGACACTTACAATTCACTCCCAGTCAGGTGTGTATATATATTAAAAATACAAATACATTTATTTCAAGGCCTTTGAGTTTTAACACACAAATCAAATCACAGTAATACTTTTAAGCCAACACAATCCTATCTAAATACATATATAGAAGACCAATGGGATCTAAAGGGTTAATGCACAAAATGGGTCCACAACCTAAAAGGGGAAGTAAACAGGCAGTGCAAATAGTCTTTAGTCCCTTCTGCATCCAACACAACCCTGAGAGGCAGTCCAATCCCTTAGAAGTGTGGAGCCTAATTCTCAAATGTACTTGCAATGCCGGCGCATGCGGTAATGCAGATGGGCAAAATGGGGTCTCTTCAAGGGGCAGTAGCAGCTCAGGATGGAGGGTGAGGCGATGAAGAATAGGTTCCCACTATTCGAGGAGGGTCTCCACTTGAGGCCAGAGTCAATTCCAAGAGTTTGGAATAGTTAGCTAGTTTGCACTAGCAGTGGAAAGGAGAGGGGCCCCCTGGGGCCACTCGTGCGTAAAAATGGATGGAGGCGCTAGGGGCCACCGGTTAGGGTTGCGATTACTCACTGACCCCGGCGCACTCCTGACCAAACTTTGGCAGTCAAGTCCACTTCCGTTGTGGCTTTCAGCGATGAAGGTACAGCGAGGATTCCCAAATGGGACAATGGTGATTTCTCTGCTCCTGGTGGATGGATCAGGCCAGTTTGACTGCAGCAAGCTTCAGGGACAAGAGGGTCACAAATGCAGCACACCTGCAAAGTTTGTCAGCACGGCTGGGCGACACGGTAACCGCGTATACTATGGTTCGGCACACTCTCTTTACTCCAGACCTGGAAATGCCAAGTGTATGAAATTTGATGTGAGAGTACCGTGAACAAAGAGCTAGTGACGTACCAAGTTTCAAAGGCCTGCTCAAAACATTGGCGGTATCAGGGCAAAGAGTCTGCGTAAGCTGGTCAGCCCACTGGTTGGCCCAGGGACACTTCCGAGAAGGCTTACTTGCAGGGTTTGATGAAGGTGCCGAGAATAGTTGGTCCCACTATTCCAATGGGTCAAAGCATCTTCGCAGACCTTCTAGGATGACCAGATGCAGAGGGGTCCCACGGGACAGCAGCGTGCTCAGGGTGCCAAACCTTCCAGCGGTTCACCAGCGGTTCCCAGACTCGGCTTCTTAGATTCAGGATACTTTGATAATCCTATCCTTCATTCAGTGAGAACTCCAGAGATCGACATGGTATGGCTGTATGGGCCCTTCTCTTATCCAGAATCTCCTTTGTGCCAAAACGAAGAGGACCCATTGGGAGATCTGCTCACATTCAGTCATACCATACGTGGACCAATCACGGACTACGGTGGTCCCAGGCATTCACAGCACTCCAGACTCTCTGGCACCCAGGATGTGTATTGGGGACAGACACCCCAGCCCACATCCTGGAGGCACACACACAAGGTATGCAGAAGCCTGCAAAAGCTTGGCATTTCGTGGGAGAATGCATGCCCAAATAAGGACTAACCCGGGTCGGCCTGACCTGGGGAAGGTGAAGGGGCAAGATGGCCAAAGGACAGAACAAAGAACCTCGTGGCATGGCCATTTTGGAGCCAGGCCAACTATTTGTGCCAAATGTGGTAATCGCGGTTTAACTGGCAGGAAAGGGTTAAAAATATAGGGAATATTAAGCTGCCAACAACCCTGTCCAAGGCACATCTGCACTTCTCCTAAAAAAACCTTTGAGAGTATCTAGGGCCTTTGGAAATGACTAGACCCAAGTGCACTGTACTGTAAGGTACTATGTACACGTGTTACTTGTTGCAGAAAAGTTGTAACAGTGGAAAGGACAAAGGGAAACAAAGGCTCCCAGTACTGACTGTCTTAAGGGCATGTCAGTTTCCCCATAAAAAGTGAGCGAAAAGCCCAGAGGAGTGCAGCAGAAGGCTGGGCTCCTCTGTTAAAGTCAGACTATGGTGTTTAACATCAGCAAAAAGTTGTGGGGTACACAACTGGAGGGAAAAGTACACATACATGGGAATCTTTCCTAACAGCCCCTCATCCATGATATTACAAAACGTACCTACCTATATCTCTCCCAAAATATCAACAGTGATTTCACCCCTTATGGGCAACATTCCAATGCAGTGTACACAGTTCAGGTGTGTAGGCTGTTTCAATTGGTGCAGAGGCACATAGTGTTTCTCTCTGTTAATCTGTGGTTTATACATTTGCATACAAATATTCCAATTATTTTCTACTTTTTTGTGACTCTTGACAAATCCAGTTGCAGCTTTGTTTGAGTGTGTATGTATTAGTATATGTTTATGTTTGATGACAAATATACCAGATGCTTTCCATATTAGGAGAACTGGGGATGGAGGAAGAGAGAAAGAGGAGAGAGAAAGAGAGATATACTGAGAGATACTGAAAGTGAGAGTGAGAAAGAGAGAGACGGATGGAGAGAGCGAAAGAGAGAGGCTTCCTTAGGAGCTTGGGGTTGTGCTCAACATTTAAAAGGAATGAAAATCTGTGTTTGTCTCTGTGTTTGTAGCAGAGGATTTCTGTGCATGTGCCTGGCACAATCAACATGTTGCACACTAAATCCACCAATGGTAGGACATCTGCAACATATGTGAGATAATTCACACTTTGCACATCCCACAGCCCCATTCACTTCCTCCCATCTCTTTCTCCCATGAGGTAAATTGGAGGTCATGTTTGGCAACATTATTTAAGCAGTGGAATCCGAGAGGGGTGGGAATGGCCCTGGTGCGATAGTTGGAAGCCTGAGCAAAGCCACATCGTGCCGGGGTACTAATCGAATGTTTTCTCGAGTTGAGAAATGGCATTGAAACCGCTTCTCAAATCGAGAAAAAGAAGAAAGAAATGGCTGCCAGGGTATCAGGAAAAAGAGACTAAACGTAGCCCCTTCTCCCTTTCCATGGTGGCCATTTAAAAAAGAATTAAAAAGTAAACAAAAAAGATGGCCATCATGAGAGTGGTATAAGGGACTACACGTAGTACCTTCTCCCTTTTGATGGCGGACATTGAAAAAGTAAACAAAAAAGATGGCCGCCATGGAAGGGAGAGAAGGTACTACACATAGTCCCCTTTCCTTTTCCATGGCAGCTAGGAGGCGTATGTAACTGGCCCAACAAAGGCTTTGTCAGGCTGGCCACGACCAGGCGAGGGCCAATGAGCTTGCTTGTTAGAAGCTCATTGACCTTCGCCGGGTACTAATATTAACAATCTCTGCTTGCATTGAACCCAACACTTCCACCAGATATTCCTGGCTGATTGGCCTTGATATTACCTGAATCTCTTGCATAGATTTCAGCTCTCTGACGAGTTGAGGAACATTTAGGAAACACTTAAGCTTCTTTGTAAAACTTTGGAAATCTCTGAAAAAAATTGGTTAAAAAAATCATCAGGATACTTAGATCAACCTTGGGGTTTGTTGTTTAACAGAAGTCCTTATGCTTTGTTGGATGTGAGCATGCTGTTATGTAATTGTAATTGGTTACTTATAACACGCTTAATACCCAGAGCCGACCCGGGAATAGAACCTGTGTTGTTCCATTTCGTCTTGGCCCATGAGCTATTCTCCCAACCCCATGCTGGCATGAAGATGAAGCAGCATCATGATGTGATGGGTGCTATAATTGGAATTGCTGTGAGCAATGTTCATCCCTGCACTCCTGGTAGAAGCTCACAAAGTGAGAAATAGCAATTGGCCTTAGATGCAAATACCAATGTGTTAAGCGTGCCCTTGTCACAACACAACAAGAGAGCCTTTAAAGAAAACAAACAACCGTTTCTGTTAGTTTTGCCACAGAATCCAAGAATACCAAACACTTTGTCTACAGGGCAGGAAAGTGAGTTGAGGTTAAATGTGCTAAAAGCTGAACTCCCATGGCTCCTTAGGGAAGCTGGCCTCCAATAGGATTAGGTAATGAACTTCTTGATCATATCCTGTCTCACCATTTAGTAGCATAGGCATATTCAGAGGGTGGTGTTGGGAGATGCAGGTACTAGAATCCCAAATGCAATTGTTTTAAGAGTTAAAGTACTCCCCCCCCCCCTTCGGATTCCGGAATGTTGGCCAAGGTGACAGCAGCTTAAACCTGCAGCTCCTGGCCTCCTCCCTGAAGCTATTGTATTACTGATTATCAATTCCAAGAAATAGATTCAAGAACCAGAGAATCCAACCTCTAAAAAGCAGAAACAACTATTAGAGATGGATGAAGATAATCCTAGCAGTCAGGACATTAATAAACTTCTGAGACAGGTGGCCCTGGACATGGTTGAGGTCAAAACCACCTTGACTGAGCTGAACTCAAAGGTATCCATCTGGATTTTAGGGTGGAGGATTTGGAGAAGAAGTCTATCACTATGAGCTCAGAAATGGCAGGTAGTTACAGGGCTTACAACATTTTGAAGACAGACCTCCAATGTGAGAAGGACAATCGTATGGAAATGGACCTGAAGCTGCAGGAAAGAAATGTTAGACTGATTGGAATTGAAGAGAATCCTGAACCCAGAAATGAAAGCCTGATACCGCTAATTTTGAGTATATTTAAGGACTGCTATGGTATAGAGTCTTTTAAGGAGGATGATTTTAACCATGCTTATTGGATTGGCAAGTTGCCAGGCTCTAAGCCAAGACATAGTCTTGTTTCCTTTATCCTCACAAGAAAGAGGGAATGCTTATTGCATGCAGCAAGGAATAAAGGATCTGTTATCTTCAAAGGAAGGCCAATCTATATTTATCCAGACTTCCCTAAGGAATTCATGGCAGCCAGGAGAAATTTCAAGGAGGTGAAGGAATTGGCAAAAAACCTTCAGGTAAAGGCTTTCTTAAATAGATTTAATTAGTTGACTGTCATGTTACCTGAAGGAGAGAAAGTCACCTCTGATCCAAAAGAGTCATGTTTATGGCTTGAGAGTCTATGGGACTCATGCGCTACTATTTCGGACTAATTATTGTATTTGACTTCATTTCCAACATATATATATCATTTGCTGTTTATTTGCATCAAAATGGCACTGGCAGTGCTGGACAGTTTAACGTTTATTTTGTTGTTTACCTTGGAATACTGGAAGACTGCTCCGGCTCGAGCAACCTGGAATCATCCACTTGAGTAAGGGACCCATGCCCTGATCTGATCAGCTGATCTGAACTATCCATCCAATAAGCAGCGTTATGCTGCGTCTGCAGCATATGGTGTATGAGCTGCCTCCCGGGTATGTTCACGTGACTGGATGTGCTGAGCGCTATGGATGTGGAGCGGGAGCCGGGAGCACCGTGCAGTTTTGCTTCACCGGGATTGAGGAACGCATAGCACACTTTGGAGAAAACGGCTTTGCTGGGGGATTGAGGATTCTAACTGCATGATGTGAGTAAAACGGAAATTGCTCATGTCTCGGGAGGATCGGAGCGTTTCCAGTTATTGGCAGCATTCCTTCATGTTATTGCGTTTTGGTAAATACTCCTGGAAGGTTTGTAACAACTCTACAGCCACATTATGCATGTAGTTTCTGAGCTTTTGGGACATTTGAATCCTGATGTATTCAAAACAGTACCTGTATTCAAAACAGTAGCTGCTGTTAAGAAAACACGGGGCTGGATCCATATTCAACGTTTAGTCTGTGAACTGCTGGGGAGGAGGAACAAGACTAGCGAGAACAGCTTCGAAATGCACTTTCCTCGCGTTTTGGTGAATGCGAATTCTGGTGGATTCCCTTGCTGTACTGCGTTTGTTCTTTCGAAACTGAGGTTTTTTAACAACTTTTCTCCACACAAGGCAGGATCGAAATGCACTGTTTTTCACAGACTGAATTTATACTGTGGGAATCTTAACTGCATTTAAAGCTTTTTTGTGGATTTTGCCTGTGTTTTTGGCATCTGTTGACCCTTTCATTATGTGTTTATCATCCCTTCTGGTTTTCAGGCTGGGTTTTTGGGGTTTGCCATTTTCAGCGTGTTTGGAGTGTCTGTGTGTGTTCCGGAGCAGTTTTGTCCCTCTCTCCTACCCATGCATTTGAAGGCCACTTTTTGACTGATTTCTTTTTTAATGCATTTTGCTCTATATGTCGTGTTTTACACTTGCGTGTTTCTTTCATTGACAGGCAGGTTCAAAATGTGTTCGGTTTCTCCGGCAATGTAGACCAGGTTATGTTGACATGTTCGATTCAAGGGTGCAAAAACAGTTTACCTGCCTTCTCCCTTCCTTCATGCTGTCACGTTTTGGTAAATCATCCAGGTAGGTTTCTAATAACTCTACAGCCACACTAGAGATATTGCTTCTGCGCTATTAAAACATTCAAATTCTGATATGTTCCATATGATACCTGTTGTAATTACCCGAGGCAAGACCAAAGTGTATTGGAACAGAAGGGGGTGGGACAGGTCAGGGACAGACTAGGATACCCAAAGTGCTTGAATGAGACGTGTTCCTGTCCAGTGTCTTCTAGGTTAACGTATGATTAAATGGGCTCCAATAGACACATAAGTGCTCACGATGTTTTGAAAAACTCCTTTATTATTTCAAAATATAGCCTGTTAACTGCTGGGGAAGAAGAAAATGTGACAAGATGTTTTGAGAAACAGCTTCAATGTACTTTTTATTTGTGTTTTGGTGGATTCCCTTGTTGTACGGTGATTACGTGCATTTGTACATTCGAATTCTGATGTTTTTTATCAACTCCCACACAAGGCAGATCAATATGAGCTGTTTAAAGGCTGAGTATATATTGGTGGTATCATCAATGCATTTTGGGTTTTTTCGGGGGTCTTGAATTTGTATTTGGCAAGATGGTTGGGAATGCTAAATATGAATTATTATTTGAAATTGGGAAGGGTGGCGGGTTTTTTTTTTTTTGTTTGTTCTTGTTGACGTTGGATTCGAACTTCTGATTCGGGGGAGTGGGAGGGTTTTTTCTAGTACATGCAGAATTATTGAACTAGTGCTATTTTTTCAATGGGCCTCATTACAAGTACTCCGGTCCGGAGTTAACGCCGCCAGTAAAACCATACCGGCACCGTTTCCACGTCCGCCCAATCATGACCCACGGCCCCGGAAATAGAACCTCCCCCAACCGCCACCGCGGAGTTAAGGGTCCCGTAAAGTCCACCTGCACGGAAACCCCTCCGTTACTGGCAATACGAAACACCGCGAGCATCACAACTAGTGCGGACAAGGAAACACCGCCAGAAAAATGGCGTTAAAACCGTGATCACGGTGGCGGTACCGACGCCACTGCGAACATGACGTTAAACAGTGCCTGCTGAACTGAATCAGGGCACAGGTGCACCGAATCAGCACAGCTGGACCCAGCAGCACACTGGGAGCCTACAAAAGGGCCACACACAGCCCAACACAACACAGAACCATGCAGGCAGCAGCTCTAGTAGCACTTGGACTGGGCCTACTCAACCAACAGGCAGCACTGCACATGATGGCAGTAATGGTGCAGAGGAGGAGGCGGAGGAGCCGCAGGCGCCAACCAGCCAACCCTGCACCTATGGCAAACCCCATTGTCCAGCCGGCACAACCCCGCAGGCAGCCTGCAATACCACGCATCAGGGCCTGACCCTGGAACCTTACCCCAGGACAGATCCACACACTATATCGGCTGGACCGTCCAACAATCCTGTACATCACTGCCATGATTGAGGACAACATCAGCAGCCACACAGACACCCCCACCCCCACCACCACCCCCCCTCCTGAAGGTTGTGTCTGTGCTGTATTTCTTTGGCACTGGCACCTATCAACACACGGTCGGTGAGCTGCACGGCATATCACAACCCTGTTTTTCTAAAATCCTGGTACAGATACTGGATGCCCTGTTGCGCCATGTGTCTGAACACATAGCCCTACCCCGTACCCTCCCCGAGGTCATTGCCACCAAGTTGGCCTTCCATGCCATAGCAGGCATGCCAAATTGCAGAGGTGCAGTTGACTGCACCCACATTGAGCTGACAGTACCAAGTGCAATTGAGATGGTGTTCCGCAATAGAAAACAGTATCACTCGTTGAATGTACAGATGGTATGTGATGCCACGCTACTGATTACACACTGCTGCACATGTTTCCCAGGCTCAACCCATGACTCAATGGTACTGCGGAATTCCACATTGCCACGGTACATGGAACGCTATGCTGGATAAAACACATGGCTATTAGGTGAGTACAGCTGACAATGCTCCGACCCTGTTGAAGTGGTGTGTGTGTCTCCAGGCCAATGAGCAATGTGAGTGTGCCGCTGTGACCGCACATACATCACCCCCCCTGCCATCAACCAAATAGAGAGCGGATCCCAAACATCACAAAGGAAGACATGACAGGTCAACACAGTGTGCCCGTACACACCCTGCCACATGACACACACAGCCGATACTGTCACTGTCCCATACACCTTGTGCCACTGCAAACACCCACCCACAAATGGAACACTGCCCTCCCAATGCACATGATGCCTGTAAATGAGACGTCCTGCATTAACTACTTCATTACAGTGGAGTGACTCTGCCATGTGTGCACATCACTGCACTATGCCATACTCACAATCAAATGTCACAATGTACACATGCACGTAAATGTGTAGGTCAATATCCATTTGGCTACATCCACTGTGATGGTCAATAAACACTTCCAAGCACTGCAGGGCACACATGCATGAATGAACAATGATACAAAATAGCACAGCATCAGATGAAGACATGATACAACAAACACTGACATGTCCCCCCATCTACATCTCATGTAGCTGATGCTGGATATGCACTCACGCCATGGATGATGACACCTGTACGGAGATCAAGGAACAGGCATGAAGAGGCGTACAATAGGGCACATGTCCGCACACGTGGAATGATTGAGAGGACATCCGGACTGCTGAAGGCCCGGTTCCGCTGTTTGAGCAGATCTGGTGGATCACTGCTGTACAGCCCAGTGAAGACAGGAAAAATCACGCTCGTATGTGCCATGATGCACAATCTCTGCCTGCGCAGGAACATCCCAATGCCCCCAGACACAGAAGAAGAAGATGGGGATGGAGATGGGGATGGGGATGGGGATGGAGATGGGGATGGGATGGCACCACCTCCCCCTGGGGGTCCACTTGATGACCAAAGAGCACAGGATGAACTGATTCGCATTTACTTTTGAGACACAGCACATTCACAGCAATGCATGGACATGGTGATGACAATAAATGATTTGTTGTACAGCAAATGAAATGATAGATGTCCACACATGTATGTTTTGATTTCAAATGATGATATATTGATGAATTAACAACAGGGAAGGAGGTGCAATGGTTAGGGAAGCTGTACACCCGTGCCCACCCACCACCCAAACGTAACCACCCCCACCCAGGCCCCAATGTTCAAACACCCAAAACAACCTCCTCCACCACCCAAACGTACCCACCCCTCACACCCTTCAAGTCCACGTGTGTCCTGCAGTGCCCCACACACATGCCATTACTTTCGTGTGCGCTTCTGTGTCTGTGCATCCTTGCCCGAGAGCCCCGTTAGCCGACTCAAGCGCCTCCTTGGACTGGCAGTAGTGGAGCTGGATGGGGTGGTGGTATTGGATGGCACAGAATCAGGTATAGATGGCATACGTGCAATAATTGCCTGTTGCCCAATCAACATGGACTCTATGAGCCTGGAGGTGTTATCATTACCCTCCCGCACATGGCGTGCCAGGGTGACAATAGTGCTGGCAAAGCGTCCAATGGACCTTGATAGACGACGCACTGACGTGCTGTAGCACTCCCTCTGCAGCCTAGATTCCTCGAGCTGCCTCTCCACCAGCTGGGTGAGGGTAGCCTGCTGCTCCTCCATCCGCTGCATGCGGGAATTAAGCTCTGCCATAGATGGGGTGGGTGACCTCATGGGACTTCGGAGTGATGTGGGAAATAACTCCAGATGATGGAAGGATCCCAGGTCATCAAATGTGGGCATCTCCCCCTGTGGCCCAGTATCAGAGTGCTCTGCCGGGGCACTGTTGTCACTACAGGCCGCCTCCTCTGCAGTGCAGCTGCCTTCTGTGTTGGTTTGGGTGGGCACAATGGGTTCCCGTGGCACCTGTGTTAACTCAGGCAGCGTGGAGACGCTAGGGATGTTGGTGGTGGTGGCCGGCACATTTGTTGCAGTTGGTATTGGGGGCAGAGATTGCCTGGCCTGTTGTGCAGTATCACTGTCACTTGATACGGCTGTGGGGACACAGAGGACATGCAATTAGTGTTGTGGTGGTGGCTGATGGGCGCATCACATGCATCATACAGGTTGATCATTCAATAGTGTTAGTTACATGCATCTGATTGTTGGGGGTATGCATTGTTGCCCACACTTCCTTCCTCCGCTGCTGTGTGGCACGCCGTTGATCGGCATTGAACAGCATCTTTGCATGCTCCACTATATGCTCCACCAGAACAGTTAGCTCCCCCTCACTAAAGCGCTGTTTGCGCTGCCTCTGAGGTGTAATCCTGGCAGACATGCTGGTGGTCCCTTTTGCCTTCTCACAGTGTGGATTCTGCTTGTGCTGACTCTGGATGGCAATGGATTGTGCTTTATATGATGGCCGCCTCTCTGTTTCCTGTTTTAGCAATCATGGTATTTCCGGTTTTTGCGCTACTTGTGGCAGCGCTATGTCCATTTCCGTGGCTTTTTACATGATGGCGGTAACAACGTTTCCACGTCCGTGTGGTGCGCGCGACCGACAGCACATAATCGGACGGTCTTTCTGCAACCTTGCAGACACGGAAACTTTGTTACCGCCGTCACGGAATCACGGCAGTCCAAACCTGACAGGTTGTAATGAGGCCCAATATCTTGTACAAGTTTTTGCGATGTCTTTAGGCAAGGGGGCTCTTTTGTCTGTCTCCTCTTGGAACGTGAATGGTATTAATAACCCGGTTAAACGGCAAAAGATTTTCAATTATTTGAATTATATGCATAATGACGTTTATTTCTTACAGGAAACACATTTGTTAAAGGAAGAGGTCAAATTGCGGAGGCGGTGGGTGGGTGACTTCTATGCCTTGTGTTTTACCTCCAAGAGTAGAGGGGTTGCTGTCTTGGTGAGGAAGAATGCTCTGATTAAATTGTTAAGATTGCGCTCAGGTAATGAGGGTAGGATCATTGTACTTCAGGTGGACATTTAAGGGGTCAAGACAGTCCTTTGTAACATTTATGCTCCCTCGTTGGATGATGGTTCTTATTTTGGAAAAGTAGCTCAATTGTTGCAAGATTTTGATTCCCCTAATATTATTTTGGGGGGCGATTTCAGTCTGGCTATTGGCCCAACCTTAGATCGTAGTGGGTCACGTATGAATCACAGGAGAGATCCTACTTTTTGTTCATTTCAGTCACTTGTTTCTGAGTTTGATTTTAAAGATTGTTGGAGAAATCCAGCCTTGAGAGAATACACCTTTTTTTCTAGCTCTCACAATACACACTCACGTATCGATATGTTCTTTACTGCTGGCTCGATGACAGCAAACCTAACGAGTTGTGGGACTGACAGTATTGCGGTTACAGACCATGTACCAGTGTTTTTAAAATTAAAACTGGAGTTTGAAACTCGCAAGTCATTCTGTTGGAAAATGAATACCTCTATTTTGCAAGATGAGACAATGGTGGATAAAATTAGATCTGAGGCGGATCATTTTGTGGCGGAAAACAGAACAGATTAGCTGAGTGTTAAGACTGTTTGGGAGGCCTTCAAATGTACAATGAGAGTTTTATTATTGGGATTGTCTAGTAGCAAGAGGAAGAGCTTGGAAAAAGTGAGATTGAATGTGGATGAACGCATCAAAGCAATTACAAAAGATTTGGTATGTGACCCAAATAATACTGACAAGAGATCAGAACTTAGAAAGTTACAGAGAGAATTTAATGATATTTTAACGTTGAGATCTGAGAAGGACTTGTACAGATTAAAGTGCTCGTATTTTGAATGTGGGGAAAAATGTGACCGTTGGCTTGCCTATAGACTAAGACAACAGCAATCAGAAGGGGCAATAACCTCTATAAGGGGGGCGAATGGTCTGGTAATGTTTGACCCTAGTGAGATTAATATGGCTTTCAAAGAATACTATATGAAGTTGTATCAAAATGAGTCTGGTATCAGTGGTCTTGGGGAACTTTTCTAGATGGTATAGCGGTTCGGAAGGTTACAGAATTGGAAAAATTGCTTCTTATTAAGGAAGCGACTACTGATGAGATTAGGTTTGCCATCGGAAGGCTAAACTCAGGCAAAACTCAAGGGCTGGATAGATTGCCGGCTGAATTATACAAGATTTTACCAGATTCGGCGGTAGAGCTGTTGGGTGATATGTTTACTGAATCTAGAGAGGTGGGTCTGTTGCCAGCTTCTACCAATCATGCCACTATATCTGTTTTTTAAAAAAAGGATAAGGACAGTAGCTTGACGTCTTATTATCATCCGATAAGCTTAATAAATACGGACAACAAAATATTAGCGAAATTGTTGGCCATACGTATTGAAAAATTACTTGCGAAGCTAGTGCACACTGACCAATCAGGCTTTATTCAAGGTCGTAGGACTTCTAGTAATATTAGAAACCTGTTGATGATGATGTCACAGGCCCAGGGCGCAGACGACGATGTTGCAGTGTTCTTTCTAGACGCTGAAAAAGCGTTTCACCGTGTTAACTGGAAATATCTATTTTCAGTCTTGCGTGCTATGAACTTGGGTGAGGACTATATTTCTTGGATTGCCCTGTTATATGCTTGTCCAACGGCCAGTGTCAAAACTAATGGTCAACTGTCAGCTTCTTTTGAGCTACAGAGAGGTACAAGGCAGGGGTGCCCACTGTCACCTCTATTATTGGTTTTAGCCAATGAGCCACTGGCAATGGTGTGATGCTGGGGTATGAGGTCTAACCTTTCAGGGAGTTGAACAAAAGATATGGTTGTATGCGGACGATTTACTGCTAGTATTGCAGGATTTGGCGGTGTCATTACCTGCCTTGTTGAGCCTATTAGGCAGATATCATGATGTAGCTGGATACCAAATTAATTGGTCTAAGTCTGAGGTCTTACCGATTATGCGATATTGTGATAGGCGTTTGGTGCCTGACTGGGGTTTCCAGTGGTGCAACAAAAGATTAAAATATTTGGGCGTTTGGCTGACACCAGTGATAGATGATATGTCAGAAGAAAACATAACACATGTGTGTAGGGATCAGAAAATGAATCTTCAGAGGTGGTCTTTGTTACGTTTATCGCTCTGGGGCAAAGTGAATGCTCTAAAAATGAATGCGGTTCAAAAAGTCAATTAAATATTGGGTATGCTTCCCATGAAGATAAGTCAGTTTTATTGGAGGAAAATTGATGGCTTTCTGCAGTCATTTCTTTGGGATGATAAACCACTGCGACTTCAGTTATGTAAGCTTCAACTGCCTATGGAGAAAGGGGGCCTGGGTGTTCTGAATTTCAAAGCTTATCATTTGGCTTTTTCTAGTCACTTTATAGTCCCCTTCTTGAAAGAACCCCCAAATAGGTGGGCTGTGGCAGAGGTGAGTCTATTGGGCCCACTTCCTCCTAGGGCAATCCTCACAACCACAAATAGGCAATGAAGGAAAGTTCCAATGACTGTGTTTTTGAAAGAGACATGGAAAATGTGCCTGAAATGTTGTTTGAGTTTGTGGATTTTGGCAGGATGTGTGTAGCATTTGCTTGCAAATTCTGAGTTTGGATATTGCATTGGATTTCAAAACGATGATCTTAGGAGGTGATGAGTTGCTTGGGGATCTTTCAGTCTCTCAGAAAACAATTCTGTTCAGAGGGGCTTATATAGGCAAAAAGATGATGAGGGGCTGGAAATCACGAATTGCACCGACGGTTGTGGATTGTATTGAGGAGATGACTTGTTTTGCAAACATGGAGAGAGTAATCTACAGGAGGCAAGGGAAACTTACCTTGCATGCAAAGATTTGAGATAGCTTTCTGAAAATGTACTAGTTCTTTAACTGTAAATATGTGTATTCTTATCTGCATGTAGTTATATTGTTTTTGCTATTTATTATTGACTGTTAATGGTTATTGTGCAAAATGTACAAATACATATTCTTTTTTTAAAAAGAGAAAAAAATAAAATAAAGAACTCCCTCTCCAAGTTATGTTCCTTATAGAAATATAATAACTAAGTATCACTAATAATATGCAATACATGAGTGAAAAAAAATAAACAACAATGAATGAACAAACTTGCTTTTCAATTAAGCCAACTATAATATGATATGTCAAGACAAGGGAAGGAAACAAAGGGAAGACAAGACAACGATCGTACTATGTCTTGTGTCATTCAGATCATGCAGTGTGACAGTGCAAAGTGCAGGGGGAAGTGCGGGGGAGAGAGCAGGGGGAAGTGCGATCAGGGGAGCAACCTCTTACTAGTGCAGTCAGGGCAGCGCAGCTCTGGGCAAGTGCTAAAATGCATGGGGCTGTGCGGTTCAGATACAGCCCCTGAGTGTGGTGGGCCCGGAGGCAGTGCAAGGGGGACTGGTCATGCAGGAGCCTGGTACCCGGTGAGACTCTGAAGGTACCAAGCAAACAGTCGGTACAGCAGACAGGAGGTTAGCAGGGAAGCGAGAGAAGACAGAGGAGAAAAGGAAGGTCTTGAGCTGCTCTGGAACTTCAGGTGGTCGAGCTCACGTCTGAAGGAGTCTGGGAGGCTACTGCAGAAGGAGTCACTTGCAGAGGCGAGAGATCTACCCCCCACTTTCTTCCTGGAGAAGCGTCCTACCCTCAGAGAGTTGGAGGTAGCAGAGCAAAGGACTCTAGAAGGAAGGTATTTCGGGAGAGTTGATTTTAGTGCGGGTCCCGGACCCAGAAAGCCTTGTGGATGATGCAGAGGGTCTTAAACTTGTTTCTTGCAGCCACAGGGAGCCAGTGGAGGGATTTCAGGGTGGGAGAGATATGGTCCCTGGGTTTGAGGCCAAGGATAAGTCTTGCAGTCCTGTTCTGGATTAATTGCATAGGGCACAGAGTGGAGGCAGGCAGATTAAGAAAGAGGCTGTTGCAATAGTCCAGCCTAAAAAGAACCAGGGCTTTGGAGACAGTGAGCTTCTGGGGAAGATGAGAAAAGGTAGAATACCTCAGAGGAGGTGCAGCTGGAAGTGGGACTTCTTGGAGAGGTCCGTGATGTGAGGAGTGAAGATAAGAGTGGAGTCGAAGATGACACGAAGGGTTTTTGCCTCAAAGGAAGGCAAATGAAGAGGGCCCAAGGAGAGCAACCAGAGTGAGAGAGGGAAAGCAGGAGCAGGGGTCCCAATGAGAAGGATCTCCATCTTACTGTCATTAAGGCAAAGATCATTAGAGGTGCACCAATCCTGAATCGTGGAAAGTCAGAAATGAGCGAGGGAGGAGAGGAGGCTGAGGGGAGCCAGTAGGAAAGCTGAGTGGCATCCAAATAACACTGAAAGTTAGAAGAGAAGGTGGAGATGAAGTGGGCCTAAGGGGCCAGATAGACATTGAAGAGCCAGCATGAGAGGGTAGAACCCTGGGGGACACCACAGGTGGAGAGAGAGGTGGCAGAGGGAAAGGAGCCAAGTTGGACTTGGGAGCGTCAGTCGGGGAGGAAGGAGGTCAGCCATGCCAGGGCCTGATCCGTGAGATCCAGGTTCTCATAGAGCCGATTGATCAGGGTGGCGTGATTGACCATGTCTAAAGCAGAGGAAAGATTAAGGAGGACGAATACAGAGGGAGAGCAGGAGTCAAGATAAGAGGGAAGATCTTCACGGGTGTTCAGAAGTATCCATGCCTCTGGCTGACCTGACGTCAGACTGATGGTCATGGAAATTCAGTGTGGAGAGTAAGCTGGGAGATAGCCAGCTTTTCCAGGAGTTTGCCCAGGAAAGGAGTGATAGAAATCGGGCGATAGTTTGCCGGACAGATAGGAACGGCTGAAGGCTTTTTTAAGAGGGGGTGCACAAGGCGGTGCTTGAGGAGAGAGGAAAAAGATCCAGTAGCGAAAGAGTGATTGTAGAAATTGGTCAAGGCTGGAGCAAGGGTGGCAATGTGGTCCTTCATGGTTCTGGAGGAGCAGGGTAGCCAGGGTCAGACTGGGACAAGAAATAGGCCCGGTCACCCAAAAAAAGTGGCCCACCCCTCGCCTCAAAAAAGTGGCCCACCCCTTGCCTCACGACCCTTCACCTCTGATGACATCACCCAAAGTGATGTCATTTGACCCCACCCCAAAGTGACATCCCGCGATGAAACACGACCTTTCACCCCTTGACAAAACAGGAAGTGGCATCAAATAGCATTGTTCCTAAGTACACTAAATTACTGTGAATTCAAGCAGACGTCCAAGGCTAAATGATGATATGTTAGTGTATAGAACTTACGCTTAAGCTCTTTTTTATAGAACAAATATGCACACAATATCACCCAACCTGTGTTGGTACTCATTTATCGCCCTAAGAAGGATGAAAGGCTTTTTAAAAAAACGGCCCAGACATCTGTTTGGACAACACTTTCATAGATCAGACTTGTCTAGAAACACTGTCAGGTGTTGTCAGAGAGAAGGAGAAAAAAGGAGAAGGATAAGTCGACGCAGTGCCAGAGGGTGCCTGAGAGAGGTAGAGGAAGAGGGGAGCGAGAACAGGATGTTCTGAGTTTTAGTGGTGAAATGAGAAGCCAGAGCTGTACAGAGGGCATGGGAGGGAACAGGAGAGGTGGAGACTGCAGTAGGATTGGCCAGTTCCTTGCAGGTTTTAAAGAGTTTGGCGATGTTATTAGAGGCCGCAGAGATGCAGGCTTGTATATGGACCCCCTTCTTGGAGTGGCCAGAGAGTCTATATCTCCTTTGGAGTAGGCGGCAGGCCAGTTTGTCAGAGGATGCACCCAAAGCCATCCACTTCCTCTCAGCCACCCCGCCCGGAGCCATACCAAGGGTTGCACTTGGAAGTGGGCTTCAGACAGATTCTCATGGCAGAGGCAAGAATGTCCAGAGTGTTGGAGATAGAGATAACCAGGTTAGAGAGGGCTGTGTCAGACTGTGAGTCAGCCGCAGAAGTAGGAGAGCAAAAGGCGTCCACTGACACAAGCTTCATGAAACGAATGACCGAGAAGGAAGGAGGCAGTGCTCGGGAGGGCCTTGCCTGAGGGACATGAATAGTCAGGTGAGAAGAAAGCAGGAAGTGGTCAGTCCGCGAGAGAGGAGACAAGAGAGGACTAGAGAGGGAGATGTCTGAGGAGATGAGACAATCCAAGGTGTGTCTGGGAGAGTGTTTCAGGCCAGAGGGAAGAATGGAAAGGGAGAGGGAGTCGTAGAGGTTGCGGAAGTGCCCGTGGGGGGATTAAAAGCATCCAGGTGGGTGTTGAGGTCTACGAGGAGGAGAAGTTGAGAGGTAGAGGCAATGAGAGAAGTGGAGAGGTCAGCCCACTCAGAGAGGAAGATGGTGGCCTGTAGATAGTGACCACAGTAAGAGAGAGGTCAGGAGAGATAAAGAGCCTGCAGGCCAGGCGTTCAAAGGAGGAGTAGGCCTGTGTACGAATGACAGAAGCAGGGACCAACTGCGGAAAGATCAGGGCCACTCCGCATCCGGGTCCGTTGGTTCTGAGCACAGAGAGAATCTTGTAGCCTTCAGGGAGGAGAGTGTTTACACTTGTGACAGAGCTGGCCGTGAACCATGTCTCGTGAGAGCGAGGACATTAAGTGCAAGGTCTTCTAGGAGGTGGCAGATGTTAGACGAGTGTTTGACAGCAGAGCGAGAGTTGAGAGTAGCAACATTGAGCAGGTGCCACATTTGAAAGACTTCCGGGGTGCCGTACACGGGTGAGAGCCACCAGCGGAAGCAATAGAGGGGCCCGAGAGTGGGCAGAGGCAGATGCAGGAGGTGGCAAAGGGGCCAGAGAAGATGAGATTGGTGCCAGAGAGGCGGTGGAGGAGGAAGGAAGTGGCAGGGGAACCAGAGAGGTGGTAGAGGGAGAAGCAGAAGGGAGGAAGTTGATAAGACGCAGGATACGCCTATCAAGAAGGTGGAGATTGGGCTGAGAGCCCTGGACCAAGATGGTACCATTCAGATAGACATTAATGATGGTCTTGGAGGAGTGGAAGGAGGCCAAAAGGATCTCCCATCTGGTGCCACCATTAATGGGAGAGGAGAAGAAAGGAGAGAGAACAGAGACCATATGAGGGGTCCATAGGTCTGGAGAGGGAACGACAAAGAGGATGTTGGTGAGAGTCTGTCTGGAGGAAGCACTGATGTAGGTATCAGCAATAGGGAAGCCAGGGTTGGAGACCAGGATATCCCTCTTTAACCTTTTCCTTCCAGACTTAGTAAGAAGGATGGGATAACATATAGAGTAGCAGTTAGAGAAGATGGGAGAAATGGAGAGCACCATAGAGGGTGTGAGGAGGAAAGTTGGAGGAAGAGGGAAAGAGAGATAGAGGGGGGCACACAAACCAGCGCAGGGAGGGGGGTCATACAATAGGGAGCAACACAGAAGCCCAAGGCAGGAGACACATGACAATAGCAACAGTAATCACAGTGAAGGGATCCTAGTGGACACAGAACACAATTATACTGGATATCAATCAAGGACTGGGTCCTAGAGGGGGAGAACAGGCCTGAGAATTAACCAGAGAGCACAGGTACATCACAAAAATTGAGATGCACAGATGTAAAAGACACCCAAGTTCGAGTTAACCAGCTAGCACAAGTACAGCACAAAATGGAGATGCACAGATGTAAAAAACACCTAAGTTCGAGTTAACCAGAGAGAGCAAGCACAACATGAATGATGTAAAAGGACACTGAAAATCAGAGATCCACAAGAGGGCCAAACATTGTGAATGAGCAGAGATTCAATGCTGCACACATGGGGTGCTTTCAATCATGGAATAAAATCAAAGGACTGAGGGAACACAATGACAATTACATAGAGAAGTATAGCAGGAAAAGAGGTGGCCAAGAGTAAGTGGCAGTAGGGAAAAAAAGCAGACCGTAATGGGTCCGGCGAACCGCTGCAGTGAGAAGTACATCAGCTAAATTGCAGGAAGCCGGGGCCCGATGGTCCTCCAGGCCCTGTGGGGCCAGACAGGGTGGGAAGCTGCCCTTAGGTCAAAAAAATCCAAAATTGGATGGCACTAAATAGCCTCTGTCTCAATGATGAGAAGACTGAGGTTCTCATTGTGGGCTCCCAATCCAAAATAGAAGCATTACATGCTGATTACTCATCCATCAACATCGATGGCACAAACATATCAGTACTCAAACATGTAAAAACACTAGGTGTCTACCTAGATGCCAACCTCACCATGACCAAGCACATTAACGCCCTCTCTTCCTCTACCTCCTACACCTCAAAACTTATTGCTCTCAGTCGCCAATTCTTGACACCCACCAACTGTATCACGCTGGCAAGGGCTTTAATCTTATCCAGGCTCGACTACTGCAACGTACCCTACCTGGGTACCTCAAAAGCCAATCTAAACAAACTACAGCTTATTCAAAATAAAGCCCTTCGGGCGGCCCTTGGATTAAGGAAGTCAGATCACATCTCAAATATTAGAAGAAACCATCACTGGCTCCCCATCAAAGCCAGGGTCACATTCAAAGCCCTGTGCGTCACATTCAAATGCATCCACTCTTGTGTCCCCATATACCTCAACCACACCATCACCAAAAAAGTATCAAAGAGGCCCCTCAGATCAAACAGTCAACTACTCCTAGCCATCCCCCGTTACAAGACAACCAAGGCAGGAGGCAGTAGTTTCCAATACCTCGCACCCACATATTGGAACACTCTTTCCCACCCCATCAAAAATGAGCAAACGTTCTCAGGCTTCAAGAAATCCCTGAAAACGTGGCTATTTAACCAAGACTAATATCCCCTTCCATGCTTCAGGAAATATCACTGTACTGAAGCCCTGCATTAAATGTCTTCGTGTATGATTATTTTGTATTCACATGCACTGCGCCCGATTGGCAATCTCTAAGAAATGTTTTAACCAAGCTGTCTGTAACATCGCCGTGGTACCCAAGGGTTTGGGCGAGTAATAAATGCAATAAATAAATAAATAAATAAAGCCCTTAGGAGGGGGATGGCTTTCGACTGCCGGCTCCCGGGCAATTTGCATTTAAGAACTGCTGCCCAGCCAATCAGGCTGCTCCAAGGAGGCAGGTGGAGACCTCAGTTTCAGTCGGAGACCCCGGCGGCCATGTTGAAAGGCCCAGGTATGCAGGTGCTGTGGTCCTCGTGGTATGAGAGGACTTCCAGGCAAGAGGTTCTGCTTCAAGGTTGCAGGGAAATGACACTATGTCATTTGTATGATGGAAGTCAATTAGCTACTGTTATAATGGGTGTCAGTTTGGACTCTTGTGGGCTTATAGGAGGGGGGTGAAAGGGGGACAAATTGCCAAAATGTTCTAATTGTCCTCATGAGCTTTTTATGCGCGCCAAGATTCAGGGACAGGCTAGGTGGCTGTGAGTTGGGTAAGACTCAGTTCAATTTACCTTTGCATGCAGAAGACTGTTTGAGCTCCAATCATGGAAGTGGAAGTTGGATGCAGATGACGGCTGTAGAGTGTTTCATAGTTGCAGACTATCTCAGTGGGGACGTTTCCGTCACAGAAACTTGCAGAAACAAAAGCACTCAAGAATGTCCAAGGCATCTCCTGTGGAACAAGCAGAATGGATTTGATGTTAATGGATACAGTTAATGGCTCCTCTGTGTCTGTTATTTTGGTGCAGTAAACATGGGGTCCAGGATTCAACAATGGTGGTTTCCTTATGCATTGTCGGTTAGCGATAGCACAAAAAAGATCATCTGAGTCAGAGTGTGTCGTTTTCTTTTGGAAAAAAACATATGAGAAGAAACGTCCACAGGATACTTGACTCTGAAACTCACATAAGGTTTTACACCCATCTGTTCTCAAATGAGGAATTTGATTACGTTCAGTAGGATAGCAGTAAATTAAGTATCCTAAATTGGTTCAACAGACTGAGGCCAGGCCTGTGGAAGCTTGTAGAGAAGAAGATTATTTGTTGAATTCATAAAGCTGCATAGTCACATGCCTATTTTTTTTAATTTACTGAAGTATTTAAAATGAGTTTCAATCTTTTTGCAAAACGTTTTAAGTACACAGATGTGTAAAGAGTAAGAGAAACAGCTACAAGCAGGAGTTGATAATAATGCCAGGAGCTCACAAGGTTGTGACATCCCTGGTTCAACTCCCCTGTTCCATGGTGGATGATTCAGATTTGAAATCCCACAACTTGGATTTTTACAGACACTGGGACCCAAAATTCATGGTACTAAGTGCAAGGCCTCCCATAGTTACGTGTTTTTACCCAGTCTCTCCCGCACCAGCAGGGCACATGGGTTGGAAGCCAGTCCTCTAATCTACAAAGAGCTGCACCGCTGATTTTATGCTTCCAGTTTTCTCAATTGTACCCTGAACTGCTTAGCTAAAGAAATACTCAGATGCATCTTAAACTTGGGGTTCAGCAGCAAGGTAGACAGAAAGGACACCAGAACAAGGCAGTATTTCCCAGTGGGCATGGCAATACAACAGCAACTCTCTTTCCCAACTCTGAAACACAACTTTCAGTCCTGACAAGGCATTAGGAAAGCCACAATACCTTCCAGATTCTACAAGGCTTGTGGCATTTAGCTTGCCATTTTATAGGAAACCTCTAACATATTTTCTGCACTGGGTATTCTTCCATGATCACCTTGCATAACTATTTTTAAAGGTGTGAATTTTCCATATTTTATTGCAGTCTGGAAGAGGGAATAATCTTGGATTAGGACATTCTGGTTCTCACACTACACTTAATTTACAATTCAACAATGTAATGTAAGTTACCTTCTTTTGAATGTCCTTCTTGTTCTGGTTGGTCAAGACAAATGGCGTCCATCAGTTCAAGTTACAGCAGGACTGCTGGATGCTTACTGGGATGGTTTGACATGTCTGCTGCTATTCTGCTAGATAGCAGAAACACAGCTGTCCATTGCCATTAGAGCCATTCTCGCCAATTCTTCAGCAAGCCAACTGTCGGGAGTTTACCAGGAGGTGAAACCTGCATTTAAAGTAACTTCAACACAGACGTTTATGACTTTGAGTGCAAAAAGCAATAATTGTTAATCCGTAAAAGTTCTCTGATGAAAAGATACAAATTATCTACATTGAAATAAAGTTGGGAAAAACAGGAATTCTTTAATGCAAATACATTATTTAAATATGCCACATCAACATATAGTGACAGAAATATGAAAGCAGTCAATTTGATGTGGAAGCCAGTATTGGGTATTTGGCCCGATGCCGAATACGGGCTGGGAGTGAGGTAGGATGCACATCATATCATGTGAAACAAAAGACACAACTTGATAGCAAAAGAATACACCCATCTCTCGAGTTGTAATGATATATATTTTACTTTCAAATTATAAGTTCTCATTAGGGTGATATGACTAATCTCATGTCCCCTGTTCATACACTCTCAGCCCACAATTCTGGTCAATAAATAGCCAGTTGTGAGAGAACTCAAATTTATTTAAAAGAATGAATTTCAATTCCAAACAAAGGTGGTCTCCAGCTTTATGCCAGGAAAGGCACTACAGTGTTATATACTAATAAACACATAGCAAAATTTAATTGTACCTACCTACGTGAATCTTACTAAGTCACACTCAAGCACTCAATACCATAATCAAGTCTACGTACCTATTGAGCTCTGAAGAATATAAGGCATTCTAAAATGTCTCTCCAAATCCTTACCTTCACAAAAGCATGTCAACCTGAGATATGACATCATGTTTTCAAATGAATCAAAATGCAGTTTTTATCGTCCTCACTGACAGTCAGCATTTACAGAATCAGAGGACTGTTATAAGATTTACATCAGCTCAATGAAATGTGCTGCAGGGGCTTCTTTAACATGTGTGTGCAGCTTTCTCTGAACATGTATGCAACTTTCAATCTACATACGTGCACAACTTTCAGTCTCCACATCTATGCACATCTTTGAAGAACAAGTGTGTGTACAGTTTTCAATGAGCGTGTGTGTGTGTGTGTACATCTTTCCACCTATTTCTATTAATTTTCCTTTGCAGCTACAGATTCTGGGCTGGAGACATAATATTCTCCAGTAAATGGTACAATATTAAAGCACCCTTGCACTTTCACATCGCACCAAGGTCATTGTGTGCATTTCAGGGTAAGAGATTTCATAGGTATTTCCCTTACCATGATTTTCTGTGAATAGAATGAAATCTCTGAGCTATTTTCAGTTGTGCAAATATCTATTTAATGATTAGATTCCCACTGGTGACAATTTTAAATGATATCCCGCCAGGCGATAATATTTCAAGATGACATTATGGCTACATCATACTCTATGCCGATAGGAGTTCAAGGATTCTCTTTTAAATAGTACTTAATTTTACAAAAAACAAAACTGTCATGTGTCGTATGTAATGAACATGCCCGACTAGTAAGAACTCTGCCCTCGCTCTCAGCTCAGAAAAAGGTCTAGAGTTCTTCTAATGTGACAGAAGAATCTATCAGCCACTGGGCTGACCACAGAGGACATCTCCCCTCTACCAATAAAGGGCCGATTTTATGCTTTGCTACAATGATTTATAATGTGTGGGCCTCAAAGTATGTTTCATTTCTCCACTCACTGACATACCAGACAGTTTACTCATGGGTTCTGCAACCATTCCATGTTACTTCCTGTGTCGCTTCCCAATGCACACATAGGGATAGAGAGAGACAAAACAGAAAGGATTCAAAGGGAGGTAAAAGGCAATATGTAATGTAGCATTGTTCATTAGCTTCTCACTGTACCAATATATCTCGGAGCCAAGAACAACCACCAATGTATAAAATACGTATTTTATTTACATTAAAAATCCCTCATTTCATCATGCGAAATCAGCACATTGTTCCAACACATATACCATCTTCAATGTCCCTTATTTCATTTCAGTCGTTCAACATAAGATTTGCATCTGTTTAGTAGGTAAACAAGTCTCTTTTCTTTAACTAAATCAATTAACATCAGTATTCTAATATTGGTGCTTAATTCACATTCCCAATACAAAAGCCCTGTCCAGCGTTTATCCTTTCATTCAAGGAAATGGCACACCACTTCTAAAATCAAAATCAAAAAGAGGGAAGGTTGAGGAAACATAATTTTGGACTGCCTCAATCTACCCCTCTTCTCCTCAACCCGTGGACCATCAAGTCGCCCCTTGGGCCACCTGACTCACTAGATGATGCCCACCCGCTCCTCACCGCCACCTGGTACAGCTGTACCTCTCCTCTTTGCCCCTCTGTATTCCACCCCCTGCTGTTTATCTGTTCTGTTGTTACCTCCGAAAAGTCCTCTGTTATGCATCTTTACTGTTGTATGCCTCTGTAAATTGCTCCATTGCTTCTTGAAGCTGGTTCCAAGCTCAATAAATACTTTAGTAATAATAA
The DNA here is from genome assembly GCF_040938575.1 of Ambystoma mexicanum. Taxonomy (NCBI): domain Eukaryota; kingdom Metazoa; phylum Chordata; class Amphibia; order Caudata; family Ambystomatidae; genus Ambystoma; species Ambystoma mexicanum. Next base: position 462,277,561 of record NC_090930.1, on the reverse strand, counting down.
TAATAATAATAATAATAATAATAATAATAATAATAATACCCTGATCGAAGCTATCCATTTGGAACTGGGCCTATTCTCTTTAACTATGCAAGTGAGAATTAAGAAAAGCATTATTTTCTCCAAAATATTAACTGACATGGCTAAGTCTCTGTTTTGTAGGAATACCAAGGATGGTACTCAGCCAATTAATTCAACACAGTTCATGAAATTAGTGGTGGGATCTTGCCAATCCTTCTATGTACTGATAGGCTGGAAAGTGGAGGACTATACTCATGATCCCCAACCCATATTGTTAAATAATATGGAGGAAAAAGCAAGAGTATGGGATAGATCAAATAATATCGCCCATTTTCACGGGAAAACACTATGAGGAATATGCAACCCAGTCCTTTCCATATTGTAAACCAAAGTATTATATTTGTAGTATCAATGACCAAAAAAATCAGACTTTTTGTTATGCAGCTCAGGTTAAATCTGCTACCCACTAGGATGGTCAGAGGAGCTTGGTCCCATGTATTAATTGAAGATAGAAAGTTTAGACTTTGCAATTTATCGCTGGGGACGTCCAGACATTTATTAACACAATGCCCATTGTTAAGAACATTTTATGAGACACATTATTATAAATTTAATTTGTGAGCAGGATTTGTGATGTCTCAGGAAATCAATTTTGGTCCCCAATATTTGGTGCCGAATCAAATGTTATCTCTAACACTGCATTCTTCGTATGAGAAGAAGCAATGGAATTGGTGACAGGAAATTGAAATAATAATATAAAGTGAAGGGTTATAGATCTAAGTATTTAGTATATTATTTGTTTTATCGGTTGTATTGATGAAATTCTATTTTTTTATTATGAACAACCTTCTTGTATGAATGATATAAAACAGTGTACAAGTGTATGTATAAACTGTAAACACTTAAAAGAAAATCATAATGCTCAATTACCTGAAACAATATTGTCTGGAGCAAATCTATTTCTACTGTTTCCAAATTAAACCAAACGCTTAAATCAATACAGCAATCATAAGAACTTCAATAAATAATCATATTCAATACAAAGCACAAATTCACTGCCTCAAAGGACCAAAGACCAGAATTGCACACTATTCAGTCAAGCCATAACCCATTGCATTTGAAAAGTCTTGAAGGTGTAGCGAGGAGCCCACACCCCTTTATCATCTGCCAAATCTCAGCAAAAGCAGCCACAGCCAGGCAGTCAGTCCTCGTGTGTGGGCAAGCAGCATTTATATAGAGTCCCTTGCTTGGAAATCCACTTTGTCAATAATGGTGCCACTTGGTGGGCAACTCCCTTGCTTCTGAATCTAATTTAGAAGTACAGAAGTACCTCCCATGTCTTTAGGATGAAGGTAAACAATATTTGCTCATAGGTTACAATATAGGAACATCTTTTGCTTATCTCCTTAAAAGCACTTTATTGTAGTTGCCCTTTTAAAGCCAATGCTAATTTTACTATTTGTGATGAATCCTGCAGAGTCATCACTGATCCGCAGCCTAAAGGCTCCTCCCATGTGGCCAGGGGAAGGCAGCCACTACCTGATCATGACCCTGGGGGTGGTATTCTGAGAGTGGATCACATGGGAGGAGATGGCTGTCTCAGGGAGGTGAAGGCTCTAACAGAGGGGATGCCATGATCTTCCCTTGTTGATGAAGAAGAAACCTTAATCCCAGAGTTTCTAATGGCATGCTGTCATTATTCAGAACCCTTTAACTGTGAGGTCTTTAAATCTACTTCTGCTGAACATCCTAAGCAGAACATGCTACTTCACATGTATATAACCCCTCTAAAACTACTTTGATATCTGATTTTGATGATAGCTGTTATGTAGATAAAAATGAACGACAAAACTTAAAATACTGTAGTAACCTTTGGACTTCAAATCCCAGAAGGCTCTAAGTACTGGGACAAAGAAGAGGAGGGAAGGGTTCATGAGGATTAACACTGTGGCTAATAGTAATGTGCGGTCTAGTTGTTGGCCCTTTTAATCAATGCATGGGACATTTAAATGAGAGAAATAGCGGCAGGAGAAGGAGGAACATAAAAGTGAAGGAGAAGACAGGTGGGCCTTAAGGAGAACACAGAGCAGGACACACAGCCATGAAGAGTGGCAGACACACAGGAGAGCACCGGGTTGAAGGAGGGAGGTGCTCCTGGACTGCCATTTGTCACCCCAAAGTACTGCAGTGGCGGGAGACCCAACAAGGGTTGGAGTTCTCCAAAGAAGTGCAGCGGGGGTGTCGGCATCCGCAGACAGGTGGTCCACGATGCTGCCAAGCTGGAAAGCAGGTACCATACCGACGATGGACCACGAAGCCGGAAAAGGACTTGACCAAGGGTCTGACACACTGCGGACATGAAACCCGAAACAGAACTCTGCCATTAGCCAACCATGAGTCGGAGATGCCAAGAGAAACCGGTGAGTTGTCCCTTTGATAGTGGTGACTCTGAGGCGTTTCGACAGAGACATGGACAATTACGTGAAAGTTTTAAATACCAGCCAAATCGAATTATAGAGAGAACAAGAGGGCAAACATGGTGCAATGCTCCTGACATGAGATGCCAGTTGGGGTAAACCTGGGACCAGCAATGCCAAAAGCCAAATGACATTACAGCGAGATCCAGAGGGCAAACAGGGGGCAATTCTCCTGAGAAGAGGTGCAAAATCGGGGAAACCTGGAACCCACAATGCCAGAAGCCAAAATATATTGTAATAGAAATGGTTCCATGTAATAATGTCCCCACAAAAATATCGCCAGGTGAAAAAATCGCAGAAAATTTACCGTTTTTTGAGAGGACATTGTCACATGCAACATGCGGGGGACACCCCCGCAAACCCAAAACTTTTTTTGTTCAAGGGGAGCGGGGGACACCCCCGCAACCTCCACTCCCCCCTGTCCCTATATATATATATATGGTGCCCTATATACTGTTGCCACAACCTTTTCCCTGCAACATTACATACGGCTACCATATATATATATACGGACATGATTACCTGATACCATAGAAACAGAGAGGCAGAGGGTGTACAATTCTGCACCACATCCTACCCAGCCCTGCTTTCATACGTACAACTGAAGAGAGATGTACACAGGGCCACTGTCAGAGCTGCTTACAGTGCCACCATTCTTCAGTACCAAGGGCACCATGTTGACCCTACAAATACCAATAACAGCTTTATTGCAAAAAGGAGCATTAAAATGGCTGTACCGCAAGGCTGTTTTTAACCCTTGGCTGGCATGATGCACAAGCACACCTGTGTTGCTCCATTCTATATTTTGAAATCCTGCTCAGACATGACAGAATTATTTGGATTACAAATACTGAGAACAATAATTCAGACTGCCAAAGACTGCCTATTAAAACCAATGCTTTCATTTTGCTACTTTTATTTGAGATAAAATGGGTATTTGTGATTCTGCATTGCTTGACATTTAACAGCAACTAACAAACATTCTGACATTAGATGTTAAAAAAGTTTCAAATTAACTAAATGACATAATTGATGTTATTACAGGAAATTACCATAGTAAAATCTGGAGCATGTGCCTGACTCAAACATGGCTGCCACTTTACTAGACAGACTTGAGATGGAGTGTTTCAAAGCCTTTCTGTGAAATCAGGATTCTGCATATCAACACATTTAAATTATCAGTTCACATACCAACGGAGAGACCTCACAGTACTTTGCTACCCATACTCTGTACAGCGCTCCGCTGCTCTCGAGCTAGGTCCGCACTTTAAACAATAAAATTAAATTTAAAAAAGAATCTGGGCATTTGTATGGGTGTCACAAGCCAGTTGCCCTCTTCACCAAACACCAGAGAAAAATGTAGATAATTCCAGAAACTCCCCACCAGATCCTGCAGTAAAACTCTAACGTGTAACAGTGTCAACAACATTGTTATTTGGGGAATGTAGGACAAGGAACAAGGAAAGACAAACTCAAAACAGATTGTAACCATGCACACGAAAAGCAGGAATTAATGAACGCGCCACGAAAAGCAGGAATTAATAAACGCGCATGTTTTAATACCACTGTTTAAGCATATGTAATGAGCTACTCATGCATGTATCTGACTTCTGCTCTCAGAAGGCTTTAAGCAGCAGCATCAACGTTCATGAGGGGAAGCACGCGTGAACAAAGAACCCATCCGAAATACTCAAAGGAGGGAAGTGGAAGTCGAACTTAAGCAAGGGGAAGCCAAGCGCTCACTATAGCAGCAGTGAGGAACAAATCAAGATGCCAGGAGTTTCTAATGAAGTTCCTGCTGCCACCAATGAGTCAGAGAAAATCAGGTTTCAGTTCCTAAATGAAGCCTCTATATCTTGCTACGGAGGCCATGTTTTTGAGGAATGATCCATTCCTTTTACCATTGTGCGGAGTCCACACACTTCACTGCCACGGCTCAGAGGAGCGTTCTCCTTGAACCACTCTGCTTGGACAACAAATGGCAGAACCACACCCTCAGGAGCTCCACATAGTTCAAGCAGTGGAGCTGGAGCATGCTTGCACCAACCCCCAGGCGAGTCTATGACCAGGCCAATCTTTTTACAGTGAAAAACTGCTGGTGCAAGTGTCATTCATGGTGGTATCCTTTGTCTAGAGTACTGTAACGAGCATGATATATTGGGTATAGTAACACCTTGTACATAGAAAATGCGGTTTGAATCTAGTGCCTCACCATGCGGAGAGTGGAGAGGAAACGTTAGTTTTCATGTAGGTGTATTGATAATGGGATAAAAGTAGGTGGTCGAATGCATTGCATCTCGGCAAAGGGAACAATGCATGAGTGCGGATATTGCAATAGTGTAACTCTTTTTTTTTAAAATGATTGTATTGATGAGTTATATCATACCAAACTCCTCCAGCTTCAAAGCACCTGACTTGGGCTCAAACTTGGCATTGTCTCTCTCCCAAAGTGAGTGCCTTGCCCCTGAGCTGTCATCTCAGGCTAAAACTGAATTTGGAAATGCTCCAAAAGTGGACAGCAATACTCAAAGATTGAATTCTTCAAAACATTGTAACAGTTTGGGAACCCAACACAGCACATTATTAGCTGATTAAAGAACAAGAAATAAACTGTAAAAAGACTGAACTGCGCACAAGGACACAGTGGGCAGGCGATAAGCCACTTGAGGATTCATTTCTCAGGGGACCGCAAACGTGTGCACTTATGTGTAATTGTTATAGTTTGCTCCAAAAATTGAAAACATTGCACATAAATCCAGTCGGACATGGATTCCCTTGCCTTGTTGGCGTTTCATGGTGCAAATGATCGTAAATGATCGTTAATGTTGTAAATGTCTCCCGCTATTTACATGCTAATTACATGCCTTCAGATCATGTACTCGCTATTTACATGCCTTCAGATCATGTATCACTCCAGAGACTTGGAAAATGAGCCCCTTCATCATTTATAATTAGACGTTATTGAGAAGCTAAATTAGAATAGAAAGAGCACGTGTAAAATCATGTGGTTATATTTGCTTGAAAATACAACCTAAAATCGTCTTTCTTTTCAACATTAATGCTGCTCGGTGAGCCCTCTGCTGGAAGCTAGAATGTCTATTATTGGCAACTCGTGTTCCGGGAGCTGCCAGAAGGAAAGAATTAACTTGAGAACAAATGGTAAAACCTAGTCTGTTGACTCAAGAAAATGAAATACACAAGGGCACTGAAATGGAGAACATCATGTTCTGCCCTCACACTCATCAAACGGACTATTTCTTGGCAGGAGCGGAGTACATTTATAAAATCACTCTTGGCTGATTTCAGCTTGGAATCTCTGCATGTCTTCCCAACAGCTATGTGTGTCTTTCGGCCTGGTAGTGAAATTGACCAGGATTTCAGTTTGCGATACAGAGTTATTTTCTGTACTAATTGTAGGTGGGACACGCGTTTACTGTAAATGTGAGTGTGAAGTTGTGCTGTGGCACAGACTGGCTGTGCATCCGCAGGGCTTTTGGATGACGACTCAAGCACAGAGGCCAATCAATTTAGCATGTACAGTTGTACCAATCGACTGATGAAAAATGTCACTTTTTGCACTGGTTGGGAACTGAAAATGATGGTGAAACATAGCCAAGCTCTAGTGCAAAATTGCCTTGTACGGCTGAAAGTTTGGTATTTTGCACAGTTGTCGGCTACAAAAAGCCTAGTCCTAAAATTTGAAAAGAATGCAGTAACTTTGGAAATTTAGGAGCAGCACGAAGGAAGATAGTCATGTCAAAGACTTGACTGGCAGTAACCACAACATTGATAGGACGTTTAGTGGGATATATGGTATCTGTAAAATAGAGTATGGACACATGTTTATTAAGAGGAGACACATTTATGTGACATCTATTCAACAGGCGATAACATAATCAGGCGTACGCCAAAGCCAAACACAGGCCAGCAGCGATGCATCTACAGCAGGATAGAAGCATGGTGCCACACACGCCACCGATATTGACTACATCAAATATCATGTAGTAGCTAACTGCTTTTGTCATGCGATTGTTAACTAATCAAAAAAAATAAGTACATGGTTAAGAAATGTGCAGGAGGCATGGGAAGAATAGAGAAAGGGCTGGGGCAGGTTTCTTCACCAGAGCTGGATTATTTTTCAGCAGTGTCAAGCATGTTGCACTGACGCAGGCTGGTTTTGCAACAACATTTGCACAAGTCAAAAAGTAACTTTAGACCAGCTGACTAGTGTAAAAATGTTGCTTTCCACTAGTCAGTATGCGCAAAAATCAGTGCCAACTTGCCATCATATTGCCAATGTTTGTTTGCAGTGGGTGGTTAGAAGGCATTAAAACCATGTAAGGAATACATTTTCATAGTGCATATATCATAAAAAGAAATGAGACATTATATCAATTTAGTAAATTAATCACAGAGATACAAAGATTCCATTGGAAAAATGATTCCATATTTTAATTATTATTTTAAAAAATGATACAGGGGGCGTGGTCTGACGCCAAGGAAGATGGCTGCTTAGAACTGCTGCTCCGTCCCACCCTCGCATAAATTCGGCATTTTGTGTGTTTTTTATTATATTTATCCTACCTTTTTCCTGCTGGGGTATCGTAAATATGTTCATCTGGCTGAGCGGAAACTCCAACTTCATTCTGCACTTCAGGAGTTTGTTGCATAGAACGTCACCATTTGATCGATTGTGGCACCTCGAAGAGGCCGCCCAATGTGAAGAAACCTTCGGCGTTCCACCCACTGTGACGCGCCAGCTTTGGCCTCTTTAGCTCCTCCTCCAGGACAACGCTACCACATGTGAATACCTCGAACTACACGGCTGCAGCTATTGTATAAACATGAGAATAGCATTTTGCACAGCAATCTCTGTATTATTCAACAGTTTTCACTGCAGCGTGAGGCAAACTTTATTTTATTCACTTAGTGCTGTGCAGCATTACGCTGCTTCACAATATACCAAGAAGGAGGAGCGGTGGAATCAATTGTAATGATAATTACATTTTCTTTTTCTCAGCATCTGACCGCATTAAATTAATGTTGTCAAATTTCCAAGGTATTTAACAGTTTTCACTGCGGCGTGTGAAGAACGTCATTCCAGTGCTGTGGAATGGTACGCTGCATTACATTATATTAAAATGGGGGAGTGGTGTAACAAAGTGTAATAACTGCTGCTTCTTCTTCAACATTTGACCGCATCTATTGAATACTGTTAAGTCTTGGTGTTTTCTAGCAGTTTTCACTGCAACATGACTTTATCATAGTCATTTGTTGCTGTGGAACGTTACGCTGCATTGCAACATACTAAGATGAAAGAATGGTGCATCCATCTGTAACAATTACTATATCATTTTCAACGTCTGACTAAATCAATTGAAAGCTGTTAAAACAGACAAAAAAGGAAGTAAGCAATAAAAGTAAGAGAAAAGGGATAAAAGCAGCAAACACTGGGACTATAAGCACAGATACAACGTCTGAATAATACATAAACCTTAAATTCCCATATTAGTTTATTTTCTGAAACCCTTCTCGGAATTATTGCAGTATTTGTATTTTCGAAATCCTTCACACTCCGTAGTGTTCACTGCAATTCTGGGAGCTATCTCTGCTGCCACCCTGCACATCATTAGCCGCCAAACTCTTCTTTGTACCTTCTGCTTAGCTCCAAATTTCAAATACTACCCATCTCATACCTGTGTCAACAATGGCTACCAATAAAAACAGTCAAACAACCTTGCCTGCCACAAAAGACTCCAATCTTTCCTCAACTAATTTGAAAAGACCTAAAAGCGACTCACCACCACCGCTTAGCTTATCTGATCCAGTCGTTGAGTCCATTCTACTTGAAATCAGAGCACTAATGCCCTTCATTGAAACCACGAATCAAAAACTCCAACAATTGGATGAGAGATGGATGGGCTTTGAAAACAGAATGGAGAATGGAGGAGGTGGAGAGAAGGGTTGGTCTTGTGGAGGACGTATCCCCCAGGGTGGTGCTGCTTGGAAAATCTATCAAAGACCTCCAGAAACACAACAAGGACTTAGAAAACAGGAGCAGATGCAATAATCTTCGAATATCAGGGCTGCCAGAAGGTTGTGAAGGGTCAGACCCCATTGCATTTTTATAAAGAACACTGCTGACCATTCTTCACTTACCCATGAACATTTCATTTAACATACAATGAGCTCACCGTATTGGTCAACTAAGAGTCTGCGCTTCTTCTCACCCTCCTTCTAGAACCCTCATATTCTACTTACTCGAATACACTCAGTTCCAGTTTATTATGGCAACATCCAAAGAAAAAAAATCTCTTACTTGGCATGGAAGTAAATTATATATCTCACAGGATGTGGCAAGGAGTACGGCTCTACGCAGACAATAATTCTGATCCTTTCGCCCTGCTCTGAAGCAGCTCAATATCCAGTATGGGTTTTATAACCCATGGTCCTTCAAAGTCACACACGAAGGTCTTTCTGCCATGTTTGATGATCTGGCTGATCTAAAGGCTTTTATACGTTCCATCAAGACTGAAGACATGGATACATCTTCTCCAGCAAATCCCTCTACATATTCTGGAACATGAGGTTTTCATCATCTGACCTATTTGTTGAACTTGACTTAATGCCGTTATTATCTTCTTAACATAACCTCAGTGGTGCGGTGTCATGCACTCCTTGCAACAGCATGGACCCCGGAACTCCTCCCATTCACCTGGTCTGGCGGTATCTCGGCAGCGGCACGGATCGTGGATCGCATCTGCTCCTGTGCCCGCTCGGCCTCTGAGAGCACGCCGCATGCCGTGGCGACTCTGGCGCCTGCTTCCTCGATCACGTTGGGGTTTACCCTGGCATCTGCAGGCACGCAGAAGATCCTTCATTCATCGCGGAAGCTCATTGGGCACGGCACTTCGCAAGAGAAGGTCACGTGAACCGATTAGCGGTCACGTGACCAGGAGGGAAGTCACATGACCCGGAAGATCCATATAAGAGAGCTCCAGCCCTCTCAGTCATTGCTTCTCAGCTGTTCCTTCAGTGAATAGCGTTTCTGTGCTCCTCGTACTCCTGTTCTTGGATTTCCTGGATTCCGGACCTTATTTTGCTTCTGGATCATCTCTTATTGGATTTGTCCCTTGGACCTCTGTATACTGGAACTGACTAGACCCTTGGATTGCTTATTGGTCTGCCTTTGGTTTTTGCCCTCTGGATTTGGTTATTTTGGACTGCCTCACTTGAACTGTTCAAGACCTCTGGATTGCTTCCTGGACTGCCTTGCTTCCTACCCCACTCAGGTACTTGCATTCCCATCACTGAGGACCCTTCTACCTTGCTCTCCTCTCCTTCAGGGGGAACACTTAGGTTCCAAGCTGCCACCGGAACCCCTACGGTAGGTGTTCTTTGTGTCTACCATTTTGTGCTTATAGTAGTTTCCTTGTACCTCCCTGCTAACCCTTCTCTCTCCCTTACCGCCATCCGGGACCCAGTGTTTCTGTTCCTGCCTACCACCTGTAGCCTCAATAATCGGTCAGCGAATTGATAGCTCTTCTCTGACTGGTACTTGGGGACGGAAGTATAATAATCTTCGTGGACCTCAGATCTTGACAGGCGGGCACTGTTGTGGCGTCCCTCTCCCGCTCTATACCGTCTTTTTCCTTTTGACGGCCCTGCAGGTGTCACCTACCGCTGCTGCATTTTTCTTCCTTTTTTTCTACTTGCCATCCTCATCCTTCTTTCCTTTACTAAGAGGTACGCGACAGGGTTGCCATCTTTCCCCTATCTTGTACATCCTCTCTCTAGAGCCCTTGTTATAACTCATTAGATCTGACAGAAATATACTTGGAACTCCAGGGGGAATATCAAATATTAAAATAGCATTGTACGCTGACGACATCCGCATCCTTATCAAAAATCCCCAACTTCACCTCCCTCACTTGCTCAACATACTCTATGAATTCGGCCTAGTTTCGGGTTACAAACTCAACAAAGATAAATCTGAGATGCTACCCCTCAACTCCTACTGTTTCAAACATGATTTGGATGTCTTTGGTTTTAAATGGTGTGATGACTCTATCAAATATCTTGTTATTCGTTTTGCCCCCACGATTCATGACACTATTAAACTTAACACGCAGATATTGTTGGACAAAATCAAACATTTTACGTATATGTGGTCCCCCCTTTATTTTTCATGGTGCGGCCGGCTTGACACAATCAAAATTATGCTCTCCCATATTATCTTATATTACTTACAGCTCCTTCCTGTCCCACTGTCTCTTTCTTTTTTCAAATCTGTCTATTCTATCCTACTTAATTACCTCTGAGGTTGTGGTAAATTCAAAAGAATCGCTGCTAAATTGAAGGCTCCATATGACATGGGAGGGGTTAGGTTTCCAGACTTCAAATTATATCACTCTGCATTCCTTCTCAAACAATCCCGCTGCTGGTTTGCCCCTCCTGATACATTAGACACTCCCTCTTGGTTTATGTCAGAGAAACATCGGGTTCATCCATATGATTTGACTGACCTGAGCTACCTATTTAACTATTCCCCTATGGCTCTATCTGATCCCAATAAAGCCTCCATTTCTGCCCTAAAGGTTTTTCTTTTCCCTCATACCAAAACTCCTAAGAAGAACCTCTCTCCATTACTATGGCACAATAAAAACATTGTAATTGATAACAGTACCTTGAGTTGAAAATCCTGGTTAAAAAAAGGCATCAGATTCATTCAGCAAATTGTCAATGGCCCTTTTATTCTTTCCTTCCAGCAATTAAAACATCAATTCTCCATTTCTAATGCTGACTTTAATTTTTTTAACAAATGTGTCAATTCATGTCTTGACGCACTCCACGCTTCTCAAATAATATCCTGTCACCTGATACCTGCAGACTATTGCAGCTAACCATGGTCTCCGACTTCAAAGCTTCTAAATTTTATAAGGCTCTTACTTCAGAGTCTTTTGTTTGGCCTGTTCGCTTGTTATGGGAAAATGACTTTGGTTGTACTCTTGATGACTGCACGTGGTCTCTAGTAATCTCCAAAATCAAATGCATTTTGGTGTCAGCCAATGTAGCACAACATTTGTTCTTCTTCATACACAGGGTGCTTATTACTCCTGGGAGGCTATCCAAATCTAAGAATGACGCTGATGATAAATGTTGGTCATGTGGTCACACTCCTGCCTATATGGAAATACCTTAAACGTATCTTTATGGTTGATGTCCCACTATCCTTTATGAATATCTTTTTGGGTAACCTGGCTATCAAGACCAATGAGTTGCATACCTCAGCCAAACTTTATGATCTATTTATCGTCATTGCTCTAAAACCCATTACAGCCAACTAGAAAAACTCACGCATCCTTTCCGTCAGGGGTTGGTGGAACAACATTTGCCACATACAAAGATTGGAACTATGTATGGCTAATTATCAGGACTCTATTCCAAATTGACTTTTTTCATTCACTATTTAGACTGTTTCAATGCTTCTCCGCACAGCACCTGAGCTTATGGACGAATAATTGACTTTCTTTCACTTTCTGTTTTTTTGGATAACCATTAGATCCACATGTGCCTTTTACTTGATGCTATCATTATTACATTTTAATAATACTGAATATTATATTGCTTTTTATATTTCCCCCCTCCCCTTCCTTCTGTTTTCATGTTTGTATTCTGTCTGTCTCCCCTTGTTTGCCTCAGCAAATCAACTTTATTTTCCTTTCCAGATCTCACTGTTTAGAAATGTTCTCCATTATTTACTGCTGCATGTTTATCTTTGTAACTACCATCTGTCGATTATATATCTAGAATTGCTCTGAATTATACCTTGATGTTTTTACATCCTCATGGATTTCTGCATTGTTATCAAGTTGAATTATTGTTATAATCCTAATCAAAATGTATTAAACAAAAAAAGCAAAGATATAAAGTAGAGAATTCTTAAGTTGAGGGTTTTCACATTTTTTAAATATTTATTTCTAATAATTAAGTCACATTTATTTTTGTTTTATTTATTGAGTGTGGACCTAGTTTCGAGAAGCAGCAGAGCCTGATACATCAGCGGGCTGATGGGAATAAAGATAAGGGGGCACAAGATGCAACAGGGCTGTCTGTGCTATATTACAGCTCAGAAAGAGGAGCAATAATTTGGGAAAACTGAAGTCGGCGGGCAGAGCATGGTCTAGGATATGAAGAAGGCTCTCCTTGATGAGGAGGGTCTTCGGCTCATTTCTGAATTGCATGAGGGTGTGTGTGTGTTTCATGTAGATGGGTTTGAGGTTCCAAAGCCTCAGTGCGGATGAGCTGTTTTTCAAAACAGAGATTTGGGGGTAGATCCTTGTCCTCTGAAGGTGCCTCCGTCTTGAGCCAGACCTCCTCAAGTTCCGGAAACTCCTCAAGACTTTGCACTTCTCTCCCGCTTCCTTTCTAACCTCCCTCCTCCTCTCTCCTGATTCCCTTCTTTGTTCTCATCCCCAACCTGTTCAGTCAGCTGACTGGTCGCCTGGTGCACCTTCAGAGCCTCACAGCTCCCCGACAGTCCTGCACTTGCCTCTGGGCCTCTGCACTCTACCTTGCACTACATGCACTGGAAATGCATTCCAGGAGAGTGGCTCCCACCCTGCAATTAATCCTGGCCCCTGCTGGACTTGGTGCAATTGTCCCCCTCCCCATCCTTTGCACTCCTGTCTACACACTTGCACAATCTTGAATATACTAGGCTTAACGTGTCTGTCTCTCATATCCTCCCCTATTTCTCCTCCCTACCTTGCTATGCATAGGCGCATTGTTGACAAACCCTTTGGGCCTCATTACGAGGTGGGCGGTAAGGGATTACTGGCACCGATAAGGGCATCGGTGCCGGTAATCCCTTACTGCCCTTTACGAGTTCGCTTTGCGGGTTCTCCCTTAACGCCTGGTTTTTCCAGGCATTAAGGACGGAACCCGCAAAGGTACTTTGGAGCTAATAACAGTACCGCAACTTGCGGTACCGTTATTAGCGCATTCCTCATTCCCATTGAGCCCTATGGGGGCTCAAATGGGAATGGGGAAGGGCCCTGGTGAATGGGGAATTACTGCCCCCGCCAACCTTGGAATGGGGCGGTGATAGCTCCATTCACCAGGGCAGAGTTGGTAAGGGTTTGGAGGCAGCGATGGCGCTATTAGCGCCGTGGTTACCTCCAAACTCCTAATGAGGCCCTTTGTCTTGTAAGTTCCTTTCTCCCCTCTATGCTATTTATTGTTGTTAGATCATTCAGAATCTTCAAGGCATAAGAATGACAAGAATATCCCCTTGTTCCTTGCCTGAATTGAAGCGCTTTTAAGCATGTCACTTTTGTGTAAGCGCTTTACAAATAAACAATTACAATTACAGAGCATAATTCGAGAATGCTGTTTCCTGTTTTTCCTTTGTTTTGCATTCTTACATCTGTAATCTGGCCTGATCCTAGCATCTTGTGGAGCGTTGGCTGCCAGAGATGGTGATCTTGTAAGATCGGTAGTAGGGAGCAAGCAAGGTAATGGGTTTGTCTTAAAGGCATACTTGTAGGGGCAGCCAAAGTAGTTTGATAAGTGTGTGCATAATGTTGTCAAACTTGCGGACTCCTATGCTGAGGTGGGCCACAGCATTGATCATGCTTCTAATTGGTGGAGGTTGGCAGGCTGGTGAGCAGGGCATTTCCCCAATCCAGCAGAGAAGGGTTGAGGGCCTGTACGTGGAATGGAAATTATTGTCTGGAAGAACTGGCTTGATTTTCTGCAAGAAGGATAGTTTGTGCCAAGCTTTCTGAATTTTATTTTCTATGTGCATTTTGAAGGAGGTATGGCTGTCAATGTGGAATTCAAGGGGCTTGGAACATGGTGTCAGATGCAGGACTGTGTTCAGTATAATTGGAGAGGAGGAGAAATTCTGTTTTTGTAGGGCTCTGTTTGAGGCATGTTCTTAACATCGTGGTTTATATGAGGGTGAGGTAGGGCTTGTGGGTACGAGGTCCATTCATCTCCCATTTTCTTTTCTGAGCATTTTTGCTGCTTATATTTTACCGCAAAAACCCACAGACAAATATGGGGGGTGGGTAAAGGGATATAAGGTGTAGGCGGTTATGGGGACTAGATTGTAAATAGGTGAAAAGGGGGTTTTGATGAGTTTTTGCGGCAATAAATCAGTGGTAAAAAATGCAGCAAAAAAAATGTGCGATGGAAAGACATAGAACTGGCTTGTGCTCATCGATACTTTTGATCGAAGATATTTTGAGGTAGAATTGAGCATCGTCTACATATACTACATAAATAAGTAAATCATAAACAGTTAAATAGTACAACATGTCTAATGCCTAATCTATAACAAACCAAAAAGACTAATCAAAACACAGGTTTGACAAAAAGAGGAAATATAAACAACTGAATGTGATATCTCCCTAATATTTTAAATTCATCTTTAAATTAATCAACTTGTCACTGCCATGAATATATAAAATGAGAAAATAGTTTCAAAGGAGAAATCTGAATAACATACATTATTTATATTGTCATTCAGATTTTTAACCATTATTGCCTATTTTGAATGAGTCACAGGGAAGTCTTATATATACATGTTCCTTTATTAGCATTTAATGATTGCATTCCCTCTCTATTAGGCAATCGCAGGCGATTGCAATGGCATCAAGCAGTTAACATACAAAGATTACTAGTCAACTATTTCCTTAATATAGTTTGCTGCAATACCTTCTTCAAAGGTAACACTAGTATTTCTGCAATTTCAATTTTCTATGTGCTCCAATTTGTGTCCACTTAGTAAAATGTGGTGATTTTAACTTGAAGCATGTTCAATTTTTCTGAATGTCAATCATTAGAATTAAACCAATGTTGGTAGTTCATCATCATGTTAAAAAATACTATATGGACTTTTAACTTATGTTTATTACCCTTGTGTATAATTCGGGGCTTCATTACGAGTTTGGTGGTATCCTGGGTGGTAAATCCACCCAGATGCCACCAAACCGTAAATCTGTTACTGTACTAGGTCTGGCGGAATTCCCACAGGTTTACAAGTAGTGGTAGTGGGGCTAATCCCCATTTTTCCAGAGTGCATTGGACTCTATGGGAATCTTTTGGTGGAACTAACTTGGCAGTATTTCCGCTGCGGTCATTCTGCCGATTTTGCCGATTGTTCGGCGGTAAGTGGGTGTATTTACCTCCAGCATAATGCAGGAGGTAAATCCCCAACTCCAGGGCCATACTCGTAGTATGGAGGTGCGGGAATAGTGGCAGTAATTCTGTTACTGCCAATTATTTCCCCCAACGCCATACTTGCATTGAGCCTTAGCCTTTAGCTGTTAAATTTGTGGTGATTATCTCTGTGTATTTATAGCCAAAAGTCAGCGATTGTATCTTTTGTGCATGAGTCGTTCTGCAGTGACTCGGAAATTGTCAATTTTTCTTTTCTCCAGCGTTCTCCAAGTCGCCAAGATCAACATTTATTTTCCATGCTATAATAGATGCATGCAATCGTGTTAGCTGATTATAATTTCACCATGGCAGCAGCATTCCTCTTTCAGTGTGGCTTTCCCATAATCAAGCAATGCAGTCGTCAACAGAGGAAGCGAGTGCAGAACTGAGATTGCCGATGCAAGGCCTTGCTTGAGTAAACTAGACTGAGGCATGTGCATTCACTGCTCCATGGCATCTTCATTCGTTTTGCGCATCATGAACAGAAGGATGTTTTGTACACCGCCATTATAGAATAGGTCAGCCTAATTCCTACACTTCTTTTTGTAGGTCAAATTATACAGTATTGACTTGATTGAAACAGCGATCTTCATTAGCACGCAGAGGTTTGAACATTTGGTTGTGAAGTGTCGGCTTATAAAATGGTGCATAAATATGTGCTGTCCATCAAACTGCCATTTCTCGATATCCTCTTTTCAGTGTTATAGTATACTTCCAGGAAAACTACAGCATACATATGCCTATTTTAATGGTGTCAAAGTTCAGTTATCTCTGGCCGCTCTGGGCAAGAGATGCAATATATTATGTTATCTTGCATTTGTATAATGCCTCATGGCATAGTTTATGGCGTTGAAGCGCTTTGCCTGTCGGAGAGGCAAAAGAGGAGTATGGTAGAACATGCAGTAGTGGTATGGAGAGGCAAAGTCGGGTAGATAGTTGGGATGAGGGTGAGAGATAAATAAAATGCACAGGGGCATGAGAAGGAAAAGGTAGCGGAGCTAGCTATACAAATGGACCGGATTTATCATGGGACTCAACTGTATTCTATGGGACATAGGGCCAAGAGGAGAGATAGTAGGAGAGGAGGTGTTCTCTGTGCAAGGGGCGTATGCCTGGGAATTACTCACTGCATGGTGAGCCTGGGCATGTTGAAGCCATGCACAAGAATGCACGTGCAGCAAAGCCATTATGCTTACTTCCCTATGCCTCCAACAACATTTGTGAGGTATTGTATGTCAGAAATACGTATTTGCCAAGTTTGGAAAAATCTCTACGAAAAGCAAAAAAACTCTTATTTTTTGGTTTCCTCATTTATGTCATGGTTATCAAAACACTAGGCTTGTGCGCAAAGTGCTTATGGCCAGACCTTGAGCCTTCCACAGTGTCATGGTGAGCTAAGGCATGTAGAAAAACCATGCCCAAGAAAACACAGCAGCGTATCCCCTCTATTTACTCCCCTAAGCCCCAGAGGTCCATGAATGGCCAGGTTCTATATATGGGAAAGATGGAAGGAAAGATGGGCACATTTAACTGAGAGTAGGATTTCGACCATGGCTTCCCTTGGAGGAAAAGCCCAGTCCGGACTTCCTGGAGGTTCCTTAGTCCTGATAGGGCCTTTAAGGTAATATTTATAATAGTGTGTGAGGCAGGAATCCTCTTAGGCTGATGTTGGGCACTAATGGAAGTTAATTTACATAATGCATCCTTTGACTAGCCTTCTTACGCTGGGCTTTTACTGTGTACTTTTAATAGACACATCATGTGAATGCGAATGTTAGGTCAATACAGGGGTGTAGGGTCTAGTTAACAGATTAAACTTCCAGGTCTGCCTTCTGTGTTTAGGGGGTTTCTAACTGGAATGTTATGGCTGCACCAAAGGAGCTTGAAATTTTGACATTTAAAGCAAAACATTGTAATGAAACCTCAACAATATAACATGACGTAACCAGCTAGTCTACGGGGAAACTGACATCATATTCTCTCCCTTCCCCCCAAAAGAAGTGAATGAGTAAATACAGTAGCACTCAGGTAGATTCTAGTGGGAAATAGACAGCTCTTTCAATATTGTGATTCATACGTTGTGTCAATTGTCATCTCATGTTGCCATATTGGTTTCCTTTGAGAATGTACAAAGTAAACTGACATCACAAGGGTAACATTCCACTATCTTAGGTATGTGACCCCCCACAACTCTGTCTGTCAATCTTTGTGTTTTAGTGTCAAATTGATTTTTAGCATGCACCAATAGGCCACCCTTCAAACTCTCTCTCTTTCTGAAGACAATATGGTTTTCATTCTTAAATATTGTCTCGTTCTCTAGTAATGTATACTGTTTAGGAATAGTATTTGCATAGTCCTGCTTTGATCTGAATCCAGAGAGACACTAGCAAGGGCGCCTCCCTCTTATGTTTAGACCTTGGGTGTATTTAATCCTCTTTTTACATAGCTTGTACTCTAGAATATCTAGCTCCCTCATGGAGTCCTATTCATGAGCTCAATTTCATTTCAGCCTTAAACTGTGGCCAAATGGGAGGTTGTACGAGTGGGACATGGGATGGTAACTTAAATTATGTAGTGTAGTATTAGGATGTGCCTGTTTACTGAAGTGGATAGTTTACATTTTGGCTGCAACATGTTTGATGTAAAGGTCTTAAAAGCCAAGCTTATGTGTGCTCTCAGTGATGGTAAACTTAAGATTCATTTTGCAAGTGTTATGCCATGTAAAAAAGTGATTTTGAACCTCTCTGTTTCCTTTACATTGCATTGAAATGTAATCTATGTATCTTTTCCATACACTTTGAATTTTTTTTAAAGTGGTTTGTTAATATCGTAGACGGAGATCTTATTCAGCCATGTAAAGATTTGCTAAATTCGGGTAATCACCCTCCATTGGTGATAAAGTGTATTGCATGTAGTCTTGGTCTTTCATTTCAAGGAAATTTGGGAATATTTGTATAAAGGGCTTCTGTGCCAAAGCTCACCAATATTTCATTGATTTCATCAAAACTCAAATTCTCCACTAATTTAATCACATCACGCTTGTCTTGTAGATATTATTCTGTTGCTTGGCAAAAGTGGTTTGAAAAGGAAAGGAACAACGTTGCTAAATGGGGCAAAAACAGAACCATTGCCATGTCTCCCTGGTCATTTGCTACTATCTTCATGAACTTCGGGAATTTAATTTATCTTCAATTGGAAAATTCTCAAGGGTCATATAATGGATATTGTTGTTAAGTTAGGTCACAAACATCTCACCATATTGTTCCATGCTGAAAAGGACTATACCTCACCCTTTGTCTACCAGCCTTATCACAATCGTATTTCAGTTACCAGATGGTGTTGTTCTCTACTGTCAAGTACACTTATACAGTATTGGAGCTCTGAATTTCAGATTTTCATAATGGTTTTTCATGATCATTTTCTTGGAAAAAGGAGAATGTTTGGAAGTCTAGCATTATCAGGAAGTATAAAAGATGACTTTCTATGAAATCCAGTGATGTCATCAGATACATATCCTAACTCTTTAAAGGAAAACGCTTGAGCCCTACCTTCCACAAAAATTGTCTAATTTCAATTTTAATATTAACCTGACATGGGCTTTAAGTAGGATGAAAGCAGAATCCTTCGGAACGAACAGTTCACTGTGGATCAGTAGGAGGCTATTCTAATAGATTGAGCATAAGGATCACTGCCTCTTTTAGGCTCTCATCCTTATTCCGCAGATCCCTCATAGTGCCCTGGTTTGCATAATTCTGACTCTGTTCATACCTGTTAGGGTTCGGCGGGCCCCCAGGTGTGCTCCATGGGCTAATTCTTTCCTGTGTGCGTACCACCCTGGCAAATCCAGCAGCAGAGTCAGGGCACTCGGAGAAACCGGTGACACAGTGTGCATCAATGGTTCTTGATCACCATGGTAACATGAGCTGCCCGTGATGCTATGCACCGCGTGATCGGCTCTCCGGAATTTGCTTCCGTTTGGAGAGTTGGGTGCTGGGAGATGCTTAGAATGCAGAATTCATAATGGGGCCAATGGCGTGGGGCTGCACGGAGCATGACCATGTCAAGAGGTACTTTCCTATAACTGTGTGGTCCCGCTTTGGCGTTCGCCACGGAATCAAGATTATTTAAGGCTAGAACAGTCACAGACCAAGCGTTCTTGCAACGGATGTATTCAGGATCCAGGCGACAAACCTTTCAAGAATCAGGTCTTTAGGTGTACAGGTAGATATGTGTATGAGTTTAGTTGTCTGCTTAATCAGTGGATCAGGTTCAAGGTGGACAGCAGCAGACCGCCAGGTAATAGGTAGAGAAGGGTTGAAAAAAGTCCTTGTTTGCATGTGTTCAGAATTGTTTCTTGTACGTGCAGCTACTTAATTATATTTATTTGTCTTCTATGCTGCAGCTCGTCCCCACTCTCTGAGAACTAGGGAGTGTGCCAAGTAGCACTCCCGCCTGGGGGAAGAGGGGTGGCCCGTCTCCCAGTATAGTCCTTATAGGGTATCTGGGAGGGGGCTCCTCCTAGGTGGGTGGTGTGCTGTCTTCACGACTTCAGAGGAACAGCACAAGAAACCCTTATGTTTCTGTCTGGCCTGATAATACCCTTGCTTCCTGGAGTCTCATGTGCCTGAATAAGGCCAATTTCCTCTAACATTACCACCCGCCCTCATTCAAGATGAATTTTACACGTTGCTCTTCATCTGACAAAAAACAAAAACTGCAATACAAGGGACCTGAGAAGACGTCTCACTTTGTCCAACCCCCTATGTGTGGAATTACCATGTCTTCAGCCAAAATCAAATGGAGACATATAGATATAATCAATGTCCAAGTATGGATAGTTTCCTCTTTTGAGAACTGTGTTATGTCTCATAACAACTTTTCTGATTCATTATTTATGCTTAAATGTTTAAATTCCTCAATTCTATTTGACGCACTGGTTGGGGAAAAAGACAAACATGTGGTCCAGAGGGACACATATATGGAAGAAAGGGATGGGAATTATTATTACGGAAGGTAAAGGAATATAAGGGAAAATCAAAGACAAATGAAAATGAAAAGCATTTACAGACATTGGAATTAAAATTGAGGATAAAGAGCAACAATTAGGGAATGAGGGAAAGCAATTTGAATGAAAAAGAAAAGTATGTGGTTAAAACTGAATATCTATAACAGCATGTCTCCCAGTCATACACAATTGACCTATACAGTAAAATACTTTACTCTATTGTCTCGAAAAAGATCCTATGCTGCTAATCTACCATAAATGGGTGGGGGGCCAGAGATAGTGATAACGGAAGAAAGAGAATCACCCCCTTTACCTCCATACTAAAAGGGCTCTTTCTAATTAGTTCACTGTGACAAGGATGCTGGACCGTCTCACCACCATGTCACTTGTATTACTAGAATAGGCAGCCAAAATCTAAGATTCAAATGCTTATATACAATAGACTTTAGAGTGCCAGGAGGAAAAGGGTGACCCAGAAATAACGTTTTGGATAAAGATTCTAAATGTCTATCCCTACAGTAATGTATAGGTGCAATGAGGTTTGTAACAAAATACTTCAAAAGAATAAGGCTCCCCTTTATGTACAAAATTGTTGTTGGTGAAATATTCTATTTTCCAAAGTTCAACAATATCCCACAACTGTGATAACTGATATCCAAAGGTCAACAAAGCCTCTTCCAGTTTCAAAACAAAGTATCTCACACAAGTTTTCTCTTTCCTAATGGAGGTGGCCCCTACTTCCTGCGACATCCATAAGAAGGGTGTTTTGATCCTTTGGCCTTCTTCTTGATTGTCTGAGGGGTTTCTTTACCACAAACCCACAACTCTAGAGCAGAATGACATTTCAGAAGTATTTCAGACCTCTGCTTTCTAGTTCCTTTCCCATGTGTTTTGGCAGGTGGGCAGAACAGATGATTCATGCCCACTTGGTTGTTGTGGATTGGCTTGTTTAAAGGTCTTGCTGAGCCTGCTGGGGTTTGCTGGAAAGATGTGGCCCTACTCTTAACTGCTCCCTTCCTC
Organism: Ambystoma mexicanum; assembly: GCF_040938575.1. Lineage (NCBI taxonomy): Eukaryota > Metazoa > Chordata > Amphibia > Caudata > Ambystomatidae > Ambystoma > Ambystoma mexicanum. Next base: position 462,255,814 of record NC_090930.1, on the reverse strand, counting down.
TGTGGATACTATCTCGGGGGGACTTCTCTTCTCTTTTGGCTAGGCTGATCTTCATATCCCCCAGTTTAGTGCTGCCATCTTAAACCTCCTCTCACTTCTGTGCTCTCCCCTGGACCAAGGTGGTCCTCAGGAACCTCCATGTTCTTGTTTTCTCTGCCATCAGTCCTTTCTTCACTTCCCACGTAGTTAAGCTTTATCCTGGTCTCTAGATCTTTACCCTCCTCCTAACTCTTCCAATAATATCTCTTGCTTTCCCGATCCCTAATTCTCTTTCTTTCCAGATGGTCTCTCTTTCAGTTCTCTTGTACAAAGAACTCTCTCTTACTGACACACTCTCTCCCTATAGGTGTCTCCAATAATCTTTTTCCCTCTGTCTCTTCCTTTAACCTTGTTCTGTCTTCCCCTGTTGCATTCCCAATGCTCTCAGTCTGTTGTACTTTTACTCTCTAATCTGCTTGCCTTCCTTTCCAAGCTGGTACCTTCCTCGCTCTGCTCACAAATAATCTCTGTTGTCTCTATATACTTCAAAGTTCCAGACAGTTTCTCTTCCACTTCCCAGAAATAACCCTTTACCTCACTTTTGAAGACAGTCCCCTTCTAACTCATTTCACAAATAATTTCCTCCACTCCCACCATGCACTTCAAAGTTCTCTTCTGTTTTACTTCCACTTCCCAGGTAATACCATTGGCCACACTTTCAAAGTTGTTACCACTCTCACTCTCTTCACAAATAATATCCTCCACTCTCTTTATCCACATAAAGTTCCTTCATGCTTATCTTCCAGTTCCAGGATGGTACTTCTTGCCTTACTTTCCAAGCGGGTTCCGTCCTCGCTCTGTTCACAAATAGTTTTCTCCTCTCTATGCACTTCAAAGTACCCTCATGTCTCTCATTCACTTCCAGATGGTAACCCCCCGACTCACTTTGCACGCTGGTACCTTTCTTATCAAGTAACTTAAACAATTGCAATCATTCAGTACTATTCTTCCAACTCAGCAGGGCTTTGTCTCCTGCAGAGCTTCACCGTTATGCTTCTTTCTTTCTGTGAGCCATCCCTGGTCCGGGTTTCCCAAAGTTTGTGGCTCTCCTCAGTCCAGCTCTACCCAGGCCTGTGAAACTATGTCTGCCAAGTATCCTCAATTGGACTATTTCAGTATTTAGTATTTAGTTTATTTGTATAGTGCACCTGGCCCAAGGGCATCTGGGTGCATAATAGGATATGCTTTTTCCCTTGAAGCTCTTTCCAGGACTGACAAAGGCTTACTGGGCTGGCTGCCTATTCAAGTTTGCCTGCTTTTCCCTTTTAGTTGGCTCATGATGGATAGCTTGTACATGTGTAGAGTGGGAAGTGCTGTTCACCAACTGGGCAATATGCTCTGGGTCAGGTGGTCTGTCATGAGGTCGACCTAAGATAATGAATGGCACATCCACCATTTTGGAATACCTACTGGTGTGTTTGGTCTCATCTACCTAACATGAGGCTTTCTGCCCTTCCTTGTGTGCCTCTGTATATCCAGCATGGGCTATTTCTACTGCTGAATCCTCTGGCAAGCGCGGAAATTTAACGTTGCTTTATTCTATTTTTCCCAGATTTGATATGGGAAAATTGAAAATGTATATCTCCCGCACCTTTTGTTGGAACCAGAGAAAGATGTTTGAAACACTATAAATTCATGGTGGGGACACTTGTTTGTTCTCTTTTACATAACTGGAAATTGAATAGATACTTTGTAATTCTGTGTCTCTCATTTATATTATAGTTTTATTTTATAGTTTCCTTTTTAATTTCCTCAGCAGCATTGCTGGGGGAAATGAAGTAACAGGCCCATTGCTTTTATTGCTGCAATGATTTCTTTTTGTTTGCTTAAAGTGAACAGAGTTCAATACGGTGGAAATGGATCTGAGTGGCGGAAGCCTTTATATTTTATGCCCTTGTGCCCGGTCTTTACCAGTGGTTCTGTGTACTTGGTCTTTTTTGAATCCCAAAAGGAATTCCTCATCTACACAAGGTCGGACTGGGACAAGAAATATGCCCGGTCACCTAAAAAAAAATGGCCCACCCGTCGCCTCAAAAAAGTGGCCCACCCCTCGCCTAAAGACCCTTCACCTCTGAGGACATCACCGGAAGTGATGTCATTTGACCCCACCCCAAAGTGACATCCTGGGAAGCAATGAAACACGACCTTTCACCCCTTGACAAAACAGGAAGTGTCATCAAATAGCATTGTTCCTAAGTACACTAAAATTACTGTGACTCCAAGCAGGTCCAAGGTCAAATGATATGTTATTGTATAGCATTTACGCTTAAAGGAGAGTTCCGGGACTTTTTTTTTATTGTCCCTACGGTTCGGCCATGTGTTTTTAAGCATAACTCGGTAGATCGTAGAAAACTATCCTATGGACCTTACCCGACTTTTCGTCCATTAACGCACTCGAAATCAGCCGCCATTTTCTGATAATCCTATCACTTGCCGCATCGCCCTGGCTCACCTGCTTTTGCGGCACTAAATCAAATCCCCCGCCCCTGAAACAGACTTTATCAAAACATTCATATTCCCCGCCTCTATCCGTGACGTGACTGTGCTGCGTAGGCAAACGCACCCAGGCGTCTTCTACGCGACTCCACACAGAACCCGGAAATCAACACAGATCAGCTCACACAACACAGCGCGCCACAATTCGCAATATGAAACTGTACTTTTAAATCAAACCGCAAGATTGTAAATTTGGTAAAGTACATTTATTTGACATCAAATGTTTAGAGAATATTCAGCGATTTTCATTTTTATTTGCTCACGTTCCAAAAAGTTCGTTTTGAGGCACGCGATGTTCTTTTGCTGTACACAGGGTCTTAGATCATCTCACAATACAGCGCCACAATTCGGAATATGAAACTGTGGTTTAAAAGCAAACTGCAAGATTGTACATTTGGCAAAGTACATTTATTGGACATCAAATGTTTAGAGAATATTCAGCGATTTTCATTTTTATTTGCTCTCGATCCAAAATAGTTCGTCTTGAGGCAAGCGATGTTCGTGTGCAGTACACAGGGTGTTGGTTTACGATAAAATAAGCTCTTCGGTCGCACTGATAATCGCATGGCTGTTCCAACGACGAGGCACTAGGACACCACAACGGTCTGTATGTTGCATCTAGCCGTTATGACCGCGTAAGGGCATACTTGTACTTGGCGATCGTCCCATAAAATGGTCAGGGTGGTAACGTTGTTCACGCGGAGAAGCAACTGGCGGTTATAAAAGCCATCCGCCGGTGTCTGGTACTCGTGACACAGACAATAATGAGTGAAGTACCTGTTTGAAAAACATAAAAAATTAAATTAGTCTCACCATCAGATCTTTATTAAAATTATTCATTTTATATATTCGGTCGGGAAATTATTTCATAGCTAGGACAGTGCAACTGGGTTTTAAACGTCAAGGGGGGGCTGTAGGATACTGAGACAGTCCCTCAGTGCAGGGGTTGACAGGGAGTGCAGGTGGAGAGTGGAAGGGCCCAGGACCGAGATCGCAGACAGTGGACCAGTTGTAGCAGGGGAGAGGGAGAGAGAAAGCAGAAGCAAAGGTTTTGAGGTGCTTCCGTAAAAGGAGACGGTTCTCCCCAAGATAGTGCGCGGTACAAAACAATATGCCACATAGAACGAACAAGTACAACTTAACCCGTCTTTAAAGCTACTGTTTAGTAATTAAATTGCGGTATAAACTCATCTAAAGAGTTACTTACATTATATTTGCATTTTCCATTGTGTCTGTGCGTAGGGCAGCCCCGAAATACCACTCCTTCTATGCCGACGTTATTTCTTCTAATGAACGAACATGAAATGGCTTTCGTTTCTGAAATTATATTCATTATCGTTTCTTACATGGTCCCGGCCTGTCAAGGTCAAATAACAATAGAACCTTATACTGAGTCGTGGGCCATTCTGGCACCCGAGAAAAAATCAAAGCAGCTGACCTTCACTTTGAACGAGCACACATTCCTAGTTAGCTACATTCTGTGTAAGGCATTCTCACAGGACTTGAAATTTACACTCCATCTTTGCATTTTGTCTGCGTGCTTTGCAGCCCCACAGAACCATAAATACGGAGACATTCTATATTTTTTGAAAAATGATTTATATTACTGTTTGGTTTAATTTAATGCGCAAATGAACAAGGTTGGATAGATACACATATTCAATGGGCCTGCGACATGAGGAGACTCGAGAGAACAGACAATCAAATTACAATCATTTAAACCGTGATGTGTATTTCTCAATGAGTTCTTCTTTAGGTGGACATGGAACAGAGGCAATGTTGGGTGGCAATGCAGTTGTCCCCTGCACAGGTTCGTTCACAACTCCATTTATGTGCCTATCTAGGACGTCAACAATAAGTTTCTCAATAAACTCATATTGCATATCCTCAAACACTGGTTTGATCACCCATTGTTTACTTCTTTTAGTGAAGGCCTTATTGTAGCGAAGCGTCCCTAAAGTTCCGGTCGTCCTACTTTGTTGACGGCCAACATTATGGTTATGTGCCAAGACCGCTAAAAGAGTCCGATTTATCATGCCCTCCATGCCAAAATGCAATCCTTTTGGCCTGTACTTTAGGCACATATTGTGGAACACCTCCAAATCTCCTGTGTGGCAGAATTCCGTGAGTCCCCTCAAAGCTTTTGTTATAGTTTTATCAAATACAATCTTTTCAATGGCTTTGTGAGTGGGTGATGAAGGAATCAACCACTTCTTCTTCCGTGCCTCCTCTGTGGACAAATGGCCATGTTCACAATTGTGGAAATGTTGGTTCGTGTTCCATCGGTGAACGTTTGTACAGTGTGGCATTACTGACCGCCATTTTTCCAGTAGAATTTCCAACGACCCTCCACATGTTTTTGAGCTCCACCAAAGATGGTTGCTGATTGACTTGGACCACTGTGAAATACCTTGCAATTCTTTTTTTTTACCTGCAGCCGACAATTTTTTATTGATTGATTTTGCAAGATGCCAAACGTCAAATTGGTGATTTATATTTTTGTACTGTTCTCTCATTGTCTTGGCAATTGAAACGTGTCTGTCCGTGGCTATCAGGTCGATCACCATTCCCCACGATTGTAGTTCTTGCAATGATGCTACAAAGCCAACTTTCTCCATGGCCACTGAGGATGTACTTTGTGACACCTGCACGACCACCGAACTCACAATTTTCTTACTTTCCATGTCCTGAAAGTGGTAGGTGCAGTACTTGGCTGAAAATCCTGGGCTGTCGCACTGTCCATCACCGGCTAGCCTGAACCGTTTGCCCGCGAATGTACTATCAATAGACATTTTTTCCATTCTCCAAGCTTCGCTAATGGCTGGAAATAGATAATCGGTTTGGTATTTGTAGAACTGAGTTTTCGCAATGAAATGGATTCCCACAAACTGAAAGAAAGACTCTAATTTTTTAAAACTTGAACCACTAAAAAGTGCAGCCGCTGCACAAAGTAGATTGCCTGCTGGCAGTTGTCCCAGCATAGGTTGTGCAGACCATGTGAAAGGATGATATTTTGTACAGGTGGCATGTATTTTAAGGTTAGTGCCTCGAATTGCACGAGTCACATTAATCAATGGCTCCCCACATACTTCCCCACCAACCAAATGCCCACATTTCATCCGAATAATAATATCAATCAAACAACTATCGAATACAATGAATTTGGCCTCTTTCCTTATACTGTCACTCTGCATCCCAGCTGGTTCGGCCTGTAACGTTGAGGACATGTCACTCACATGAAAGGTAGAATCTCTGATATCGTCTTCCGCTATGTTCAGTGATATTGATGGTGTTTCATTGTCGTCTACTTCATTCTCTTCCATTGCAACATCTGTTCCTTCTCCGGCGATGGGTGAATAAAACAATTTCTTCAACTTTCTCGCGGTCTTAGTTTTTGCGGGTGTGGATTCTGTGAATTGATCTCCGACTGCATCCGAACTACCAGGAGGACATTCACTATCAATGGCTGGTGGTGGTATAGCTCCGTTGTCAATCACTTCATATTCTTCCCATTGGCACGATGCTTCTCCAGTCTCAAGTCCCTGCCAAAAGGTTTGACAAGCAACATCTCTCGTTCGCTTCACTGTCTGTGTAGATCTAGTTCGTACACCCACTCGCAACTAGAGGACAGATTGGAAAAGGGGTGTTCAGTTTAAACACAACTTACAGTATTGAACTATTAACAGTGAAAAACAACATAATATAGTGACCAGGACACTAACCTTCTTTTGCTTTCTTTTCTTTGAAACTTTCTTGCCTCGAACTTCAACATCAGGACGCTGTTGCTCCGACTCGTGTGTGCATGTCTCCACTTCCTCTTGCGCTGCAACGACTATGTTTTCCTGATAAGCACATCCATCACGCACTGACGCTCCATCGACTCCCTGAAACATAGAACTTTCATTAGTATGTATAATAATATCGAAAACACAAAATGTACTTGGGGACCAATACCCACGTACATCTCAATAGCAAAACACGAATGAACGCTTTGTGTAGAACATTCAAACGACAATTATTCACGCATTGTTGATCTAGTTAGATGGAACTGTCAAGATCCATACCTCGGGCTCCTCATAGACTTCCATTGATGATATTATTGAAGATGATGCTTCAGTGACTCCCTGAAACACAGTAATTGCATTAGTATGGTTTTCTATTTTGATAAAAAGAACAGAAAGTTTGTGCAGGCGTGAACGGCTCATCTAAATAGACCTGCACAAATGATCAGTTGTCTAAAATAAATAATGGATATCTAAATATGATTCGATTTGCTCGATCGTTGGAAGTGTCACCACCCAGAAATCTGCATCAACTACTAGGGGTGATGTTCTTGTAGAAGAAGCTCCGTCATCTCCCTGAAACATAGTACTTGCGTTAATAAAGAAGGAAGTATAGCGTATGTAATCAAGTCATATGATCTCGCTTGATCGAGCTGTCAGTATCCATACCTCGAAATGCATAAGAACATCAAGGGACGATGTAACTGCGGTGCACACTTCTGCAAGCTGTTGCGCCGACCCGTAACTGCACGCTCCCCCTTCTTCTTGGACTAATGCTCCATCGACTCCCTGAAACATAGGACTTTCATTAGTAATGAACACAATATTGAAAAAAGAAGACACATAGGAGGGCGACGACAGAAGGACATATCAATGGCTAAAAACGAAAGAAACATTGTGTGTAACAATCACGCTACAAGAATGCAAGATCTGATGATCTCCATCGATGGAACTGTCCTGAAACGTACCTCGAGCATCTGAGTGACATCAACGGTAGTCGTCAATACGTTGGACTCCTCAGCATCTCCCTGAAAGACAGTACTTGAATTATTTTGGATAACAATAATTATAACTGAAAACAAAGACTAGAGGACGAGTACAAGGGTGTACCATTAGGTAAAATAATTACACGATAAATTAAAACTATTGATTTACATGCCTAAAACAAGTCAGTGGCAGAATAGCCAAGTAAGATTACCCGATAGGCGCTTGAAGTGGCTGATGACTGCAATAACGACACGGATGGAGAATCTTCCGCCTTCATATTGAGTGGATACATAAATGGGGAAATTATTGTTAGCTAATGCTACACACTACCGCAAGGCCGAGAGATAAATACGTAAACTTGACTCACCAGTGGAGGGATGTGGACGAATAGAGTGGGAATAGCGGTTGAGAGCAATTTTCGCCTCGCTCGCGGTGTGTTCTTCTTTATTAGCAATGATGTGGAGTACATGTCAGAGGTAAAGTGCCTGCTGCAGATGCGGTATCGATCACCCCTCTTGTCCGCAAAGACTTCTAGGACTCTACTTTCAAGCTCAGAGGGTGGATATCCGCAATATCGGACCCATTCTCTTATCTGATCTATTGTCTTAGGGAAAACATGCATTATAGTACCTTCAGATTTATTATGGGTCTTCGAAGGGCAACCGCCAATGGAACAGGCAGGCATTGTGGAAAGTTCTGAAAAGTAAAGATCAACAATTCTCTATGAATACCAATGTGTTAAAAAATTAAATGACACATAAAAGGTTCAATGCAAGGTATGTTTTGGTTCTTGGAACTATACACGTTATTCACATGCGGATAAGTATTTGAATAACTTTAAAAAAATAGAAAAATAATTTGACTAAACTCAGAACATGTGACTAGTTCCTTGCATGTACTGTCTTGAACGAAAAGAAATTGGACGCAAAATGAGTATGGTACATGGCCTTACCTTGACGAGCAAACAGTTAGATGCAGGGATCAGAGTAGTTTCTTGTCGTAGAACAGGGAGCAGTTCACAGGTTGCAAACTGACGAGTTTCCTCGAAGTGGTCACGGAAGTTCACAGAGACGAAGAGCAGATAACCAGCACCTTCACGGGTTGACTAGCAAAGTGCAAAGAAGTTCTCATTATAAATATGAAGTGGGTTATAAAGAATTCGAAACAGGGGTGTGTTTGTGAATGAATGACGTGTATATGTCATGGCATTATGCGGTTTGCAGGGGGCCGTCCAGCGTGAGGGGGGATGCTTGGCAGGAGACACGGGGTCTGGCGGTAGACATGGGAACAACAACCCATGCTCTATAGACCACTTTGAAGTGTACATGGTCTTTGGCACCTCTTGGCCTTTATCGCTCCCTGACAGCTCCACTTGCCAGCGCAAGTACCCCGGTGCGAACTGCCTTTGATAGGGCGGGGGGTGGATTGGGGCGGTGGTCGTGCAGACAAGACACAGGAAGACTCGTGAATGGAGACACACTTATGTGGATTGCAGGGGGCCGTCCAGCGTGAGGGGGGATGCTTGGCAGGAGACACGGGGTCTGGCGGTAGACATGGGAACAACAACCCATGCTCTATAGACCACTTTGAAGTGTACATGGTCTTTGGCACCTCTTGGCCTTTATCGCTCCCTGACAGCTCCACTTGCCAGCGCAAGTACCCCGGTGCGAACTGCCTTTGATAGGGCGGGGGGTGGATTGGGGCGGTGGTCGTGCAGACAAGACTCGTTTGCCGCAGGGCCTCACCAAGGAGAGGCCATCTAACTGCATGTAAGAGGCAGGCTGCAGGATCTAGTACATGGAAGGCAGGGGGGTGAGTTTATAAATACCTCACCCTCCCAGGAGAATATATGGGTGCAGTTCACCCTGGAGACCCTGGATCCCTAGGCAGTTAGTCAGCAGCAGGCTGGCCTGTGGTGGCAAGGCGGCACGGGCTAGAGGGGGTCATCTCTGTACCCGGTGCCCAAAAGGATGATTTATTATGATCAACCATATTGATTATTTACCTATAACCATGTTTTGTATCAATAAAATCCAACGGCCTTCCTTTTATTGCCAACGCTTGAACAAAGTGGTGTGGTAAGTATTTTTGGGGGAGGAGGCAAGGCCGGGAGGCTTGATGCCAACCCGCAAAATAACATATGTATGTCTGCTGCATATGGGTTCAACGGTTATGTGGATTGAAGGTGGGCGGCCAGCGTGAGGGAGGATGCTGGCCGGAGACATGTGGTGTGACAAGACAAGGCACAGGAAGACTATTCAATGGAGACACACTAGATTCATTTAAAAAATCAAAACAACCATTGTTAAAATATATGTTGGGTTTTATTTTAGATCTTAATTTCAATTGAACATAAATAATAAACATTACACATTGTAAAGTTGCGGTTGCAGCACATCCAGGGAAAATCCGCGGTATTGTCCACTGTCGCTGGGGAAATGTTGTCTAATGGCAAGTACCGCACAGGCAGGTATTACTCTCCGAACGCGGTGTCCGAGCCTCCCGTGAAGCCACCAAGTGAAGCAACGATAGGCCACCAGCCTGTACCACCTGTGAAAATGAAAGATGCAAACTGTATTAAAATGACAACTTTCTTATCACTGTCGATTCAGGTAAAAAATGTCATTCTGCTTTGAAAAAAATTCTATCTAGAAAATGCACAACATGGAACCAATTTACATGCATTCGAATGATATGTAGATGTAGTTTTATATGTGGGAGACGACCATGAAATAGTAGTGGCATCACTGACATCACAACCAGAGTATACTTACTCGTTACTCGGATTACGCGGACGGACAGGGCCGCAAAGTTCGTGCATAAGCACCATCATCATCCTCAACACGGTCCGTGAGAGGCAGGCTTCCCTGAACTCTGGCAGCTCGGTGATGCATTGCGGACTTGGCTCGCCTTCCGAAATGTAGGCCAAGCACCCGGAATTTTCACGGCAGCAGCAGTTCTCCTCCTCAGTTGGCATTAGCTCGCACCGATTGCACGTGCACCAGGTGGAGACGCCGTCCATGCGACATGGTCCAGGCTCTTCATCCGTTGACTGGTCCTCCCAACTGCCGTCCGAATCCCCATCGTTTTCGCGTGCTTGCCTTTCCAGTAGTTCTTCCTCGGTGTACTCGGGCTCGTACATATACGGCATTATTGTAGCCATTGTGTGGTAAAGAAAGTAAAATAATTTATAGCGGTGGTACTGGTATCTGTTCACACGGGCTACAATCAACGAAGGTAGCTGACCAGAGCACAGAAACGAGTCACAGAATACTCAAAGTAACACACAGAGAGTAATGGAATCGAAAATCTGCTGCTGTGTGTTGTGAAACGGTGTGTTTATACTTATTGAGGAAAGAGGCGTCCTGCCATTTCCATGGCGACACTTCATTAGCTGAGGCGCAGCGATTGTTGACACGAAACGTGCTTTGGCGTTGGGAAATGGGCGGTACGCGTCTGCTGATGTCAGGCTCAGGGGCGGGGGATTTGATTTAGTGCCGCAAAAGCAGGTGAGCCAGGGCGATGGGGGGAAATGATAGGATTATCAGAAAATGGCGGCTGATTTCGAGTGCGTTAATGGACGAAAAGTCGGGTAAGGTCCATAGGAAAGTTTTCTACGATCTACCGAGTTATGCTTAAAAACACATGGCCGAACCGTAGGGACAATAAAAAAAAAGTCCCGGAACTCTCCTTTAAGCTCTTTTTTATAGAACAAATATGCATACAATATCACCCAACCTGTGTTGGTACTCATTTATCGACCTAAGAAGGCTTTTTGAAAGGAAAAAAAATGTGGAAAAAAAAATGTTTTTTCGAACTAGCCCAGGCAGGGCCAGAAATCGGCCCCCACTCCCCAGGGACGATTTCGGCCCGGCCACGGACGAAAGGCCGAGGGGCCAATCCGACCCTGTCTACTAATGTAACAAGCACTCGCCCACAAAGGGCTGCCTCGTCACACCAGGCAATCTATGGGAAAGACTCTAACCACTCTCATGGTTGACCACTTTTACAAGAATTCTGATCGGTAAATGCAAATGGCAGAGATGGTTCTTCCAGTCACTGCATGCATGTGGTGAAATGCATGGGACCGCAGACCACACTGATCTCTGTTTCTTCAACAAAGCGCATGCTGTAAATCTGAAGTCACACATTATTGAGCCCACCATTGAGAACATTTGGTAAAAATGAGCAGTAATCCTGCCACCAAGCATTGAAAAGAAATCTATTCCCCCAAAAAATGAGTTCCCACAAGATGTGAAAAAGCTGGTATGCTTTCCTGAAACATGCAGGAACTCACATTTAACCTCCTCACAATGGGACAGATGTGTTGATATGTGCACAAAACCTTTTTCCATACTTTTGTAGCATCTACCCCATTATAATGATGGTGCAAGAAGGGCTTGCACAGTCCCTCACCACCACTATACAGGCTAAATAGATTAATATGCTACTGTAATTCATTTTTACATCTCAGTATACTCCATTAATTGCATTTCATTGCAAAACATCATAGACAAGTTATTTCTAATCCTAGGGCCAAATGCCAAATCATTCAAAATGTTGGCTGTGTGGGGTCAGAAGAAGGGTGCGGACACTGTGATGACATTTCCAGGAATTATGTATTAACTAATAAATATAAGGTCTATCTTTTCCTATTGCTATGGGGTGTTCCCTATCTATTTATATAACTACAGTGCTCAGCAGTCGATGGTTAATGTCCGAATTAAAGAGTCCTCTGTCCCAAAAAAAAAAACAAATGCAAACTGACCCTACCACTATTCAAAACAAACTAAAGTCAGGAGAATGACTCTCTTCTCCTGATGATGCAGTGGTCTGCTTGTTTTTTTAGACTGCATTTTCTTAATATCCAATCTTTAGATAGTCTCTGATCACCTTTCGTATCACATTTTGTAACTCCTTTATGTCTTTGTGTTTCCCCTCATCCTTTTGAAGTGCTCTCCAAGTGTATTTTCCTGCACTATGTTTTATCTTTTGATCCAGGCTGTTTGGTTCTGTATATACTTCTGAGATATATTTTCTAAGCTGGGATATATTTTCTGGGTGATTAACGTTCTCTCTTTCTTTTTTTAGCTTTGGTTTATCGGGGGTATCTTTTATGTGAATGGCTTTGCTTGTCTTCTTTTCATAGTATTCACTCTCTAATATACACCATTCGGTGCCTTTCATGTTGTTACCCAATTTTTAATAATCTCTTGCTCAAGTTATCCCTAACTCGTCTTTCCTCGTTTATGACTGTTCAAATTCCTCAACTTGGTATTTAGGGTTTTGTCCTTCTACTGGGATGAGTTCCCTTCAATTTGTAGTGTTCCTCTCTATATTATATTCCTCTCCTTATCTATTGAACAATGAATATTCTCCCCTCCTGCCAGGGAAATCTTATCCATGGTTTAGCAGTCTCTTTCTCGGGTGTACTTATCTCTTTTCCTTAGTGTTACAGTTCAGGTTTGCCAACTTTGCATTTTGGACTCTGTCAATTTCACTGGGTGGAGTTTCTCTGATTATATAACAAGTCCCACTTGGCCTCCTGGTCCTCCCATTCTCCCTGTTACCTTTACTATCACAGGAGAACATCTCTGGGGCCTGCAGCCACTCAGGACCATCTCTGTCTCTTGGTTTCTCTGTCAGCTTGCTCTCTTAGGCCTTTGAGTGTTGCTCTTCTCTCATCTGGCGTTCTGGTGACCCTTCTGGTAACCAGCCTGGTGGCTGATATTTCAGTGGGGGTGGTGCCGGCATAGTCAATCGGGCAGACAGCCTTCCAAGGAGCTTTCCTGGTCATGCCACCACCGAGATTCATACTCCCATTTCCTTGATTCCGCATTGACTGTCTCTCCCAGTGAGGTCCCACTGGCCCAGACACTTATGGATGGTCTTGCGGAGCCGGCTCACCTCCCTAACCCCAATAGGAAAGGCTCCTCCTTGGGGAGAAGGGACAAATACCCTTGTTTTGGCACAGCTGTTTGGAAATGTCAAATTTCTCTGACCTTCCTTACAGATTTGGGCAAAGTGATTTGGGCGAATTCAGGTATAACAGCTAGAAATAGGGCTTATGTGGTTCCCATTCAGAATCAATCTTCCAGGCAGAGGCAGAAGGTTGCTAGGTCCGTTGAGTGAGAGGCAGAACATTGAACATTGACTTTGTTGAGGGAGAAATTGGAAACATTAAAAAGGTTTCAGCTGAGAGAGAGGTAGAGAATTAAGACAAGATTAAGTTGAGGAGGTGGTAGGAAATTGAAATAGGTTTTAGTTGAGGGGGAGGTTGAACACAAAACTAGGGAGGAGACGTGGACAATTTAAACAGTATTAAGTTGAAGGAGTGTTTCAAAATCAGACTAGGCTTAGCTGAGGCAGAGGTAGCAAATGAAAATAGGATTTAAGTGAGGGAGAGATAGAAAAGGAATACAGTTGAGGGAGCAGTAATCAATTGAAATAGGATAATCATCTTTTAGTGGAAAAGCAAGTGAGAATTTCAGAGAGCCACATACATGGTATTCATGCATTTAGAATGTATTGCCAGTGACTAGGATTGTGGTCGAAATCTCCAAATCTCCAAATTGTATGCAAGCAGGCAATAGATGGTTGTAACTGAGTGTACCATCTTTTTATGGTGAGACAAAACACTGGCATAGTGGCATAGGGAAAATCATAGAATTGCTTGGAATTGTTTGGTAGCAGGAGAATACATTCATTGGTTGTAACAGAGTGTTCCACCTTCTTTTGAAGAACGAGGCAAAATAATACGTGCAAAGATATGTGTTGGCTAAAATACTTGTTGTAAAGAAAATTCCTTATAATAGTTTGGTGGCAGGAGATTGTATTCAGTGAATAAGACAACAAACTAGGAAAAATACTAGTTGTGAAGAAAATAAATCACAGACGTTTTTGGAGGCAGGGTATTTATTCAGTGGCTGTGGGTCTGCCTACACAGTAATACACAAGACAATATATTAATTGCAAAGATTTGTGAGGAGACAAAATAATAGTTGCAGAAAACTGTTTTGGGTAAGATATATATTCTGGCTGTAATTGTATGTCACATAATTTTGTGATCAGTGGGACAAAATACTGTATTGTGCATTGCTGTGCTTCCTAATATGGAACCCTTTCTAGTACTATCTCTCTTGACTTTTCTCTTGCATAGGTTGCATTTCACAAATGTTTTCTCCCCCTTGACAGTCTTCCAATATACATAGCTAAAGTAGTTCCAGACACATGACGAGGTGGGTGGAGATCGCCTGTGTGTCACAACAAACTTGTAAAGGAATGTCTGTGATTGCCTTGGCTCCTCAAAGAATGCACAGGTGCTGAGGCCTTTGATTCTTCCTCCTCCTGAGATGTCTGCTTCTGCTCTGTCACATCTTCCTGTTCTTCTTCAGTCTCCTGCAGCAGCCTCACCTGCACCGCGTTCTCATTCTTTTCCCAGGTGCCCCACACACCTCTGTTGCCCTCTCTCCCTATTGAGTTGCCGCTATTTCCTCCCCACCTACATGTTCAATCCACTCACAGATATCCTTGAGGAAGGTATCTTTTGTATCCTCAGCTACCACAAACTCCTCCTGCGTTGCCAAAAACCCTTGTCCTCTAAGAGGGGAACCTCCTTTTCCTGCTTGAACTCTTCCTCCAAGTACAACTCCACTCCGGCTTCACAAGTTTTTTCTGAAAGGAAGAAAGGATTATTTGGGATACATATAAATGGGAAAGTCTCAGAAACAAGTGGGAATATAAAAGGGAATCGTTTAAAAAAATGTGTTTGGGTGAAATGCAAGGTAAAGGAAACAAATCAAAGAAGTATCACGGGGCCTCGTGGGAGGTAAAGAACATAGTCAATTAGCATTTGAAATGCAAAAAGTAAAGACTTTTTTCCCTTTATAAACCTTTTGGGCTAAAAATTAAATTGGTAAGGAAACATTTTGGTATTTTTTAGAGTAAGAGGGGAAAAGGACAGGAGAAAGGACATGGAAACATTTTGGTTGTTTTTCAACTTTTGTGAAGGCTGAAGGAATGGTAAAATGCGAAAACCAACAAAGGTGGCCTAATTAGCACACAAGCAAAAGTAGGGATGAAATAAAAACCACCAAGCACAAAAAAAGTCTAGGCTCACAAGAAAGTCCACCAAAACCTCTATAAACCACAAGTTGTTTGTATGCCCTTAGAGCAAACCAAACCCACAAAAGTAAAGTGAAAGGGATCTGGGCCTACCAAACCTCGCCAGAGAGAGCAGGGTTCTTCTAGGCCAGCTGAATCTCCTGCATTTTTTAACCATTCAGAACCATCCCTCGAAGTCGAACCCGTCTCCGAATGACCGTGATTGTTATTGTGCGCTGCCAGCGAATCCTGAGAGATTGCGCTGAATCCCGGATGTGGGATTCAGTTCAGTCTCTGAGATCGGCCAATTGTAAATGTGCTCAGTCTTAGTTATTAACCATCAACCAATAATAATTACACCTCTTTTATTATTGGGCATGCAGTATTGTTTAAATGCAGTTTAATACCACCTTGGCTCTCAAAAGAAATGTGTTCAATCAATGTCTATATGTGGTGTTAGCTGAGAGTGCTTTCTCTGCACTGTGTCATAATCTGTGCTGGGGTTTGATTATGGATATGAGTGTTGTGATGGTCTGGTGATGTCACTGACATTCTAAGTGGAGTGTTGGTGTGCTGATGTCACTGGGACTCTAGGTGGAGTGTTGATGGGTGTTTGGAGTGCTGGGTTCTACTGGTGCAGTTGGACCTAATGTGCTGGGCTGAATGGATGTCCCAGTGCTTTCTCTACTTTACATCTAAGAGAATAAACCTACATGTAAACTACTTACCTTCTGGTGTTCTTGATTTGGGAAGGAGGCTTAGTTTACCACACTGGCGACGAGGATGGTTACTGTGCTGCTGGGAAGGGGCAGCTGGTGAGAAGCACTGCCTTCGAGGGAGACATCCAACCAGCAGTAAGATAGCTGCAGGCCGGGCAATGCAGTGAAGGTCCAGGTCGGGCTCCAGTTCCAGCATCTGTAGGCCGGGTGCCAGGTTCCAGGTTTGCGTCCGGAGAGCCCGGTTTCCAGGGGGCCAGAAGTTTTGACTGAGGACATCTTGGCTGGCGGCCCCAGAGCGGCAGAGGTCCATTGGTAGCCGGCTCTGTTTTGGCTGGAGGAGGTCAGCCTGCGTAGCCGCCAGTGTAGGAATTGCTGGTGGGCACTCAATTGCTGGTGGGTGCTCTGCATGTGAGCCGGAGGTCCTGTGCGGTGCGCCAGCAGCGGTCGCTGAACTGGCCTCAGTGTGTCACAGGGGCATGGTGGACGCGAGGATGGTCCCAGTAGCGCTGGCCGGGCGGCGCCGTATTGATGTGAGTAGTTCTGCCGTGGGGAGGAGCGGAGAGGCCGCCGGACAAAGCGCTCTGCGGGCTGTTTCCTTTACTGAGATAATGGATGTTGGTCCTCATGAGCAAGTGGAGCTGTTCATACTCGCAGCGCTGGTATTGGAGGTTTTGAAGCGTGCTGTGTGCTGGACAGCGCTGCAACATGGGGACAGCATCAGGGGCTACTTTTTGAAGCCCGTTGGAGATCTTTCCTTCAGGATGCCGGGTGCCGATATGGTGACATCAGCAGGAGGTGTGCCAGCGTCAGTGAGCAGAGGACTGGCGTTCCAGCGGGCCCAGCTGGAGCGCAAAGTTCCTTTGGAATGCAACTTTGGATGCGGCGGTGGCGTGAAATGGGAATGCAGGGTCCCATTGGTTTACGGAGCAGAGGCAGAGCAGTTCCAGGAAGTATTTAATACTGAGGAGTGCTTTTTAAACAGTGTACTGTCGGTGGGGCTTGGAGGAATTCGTTTATTTAAGTGTGCGGTTTGTCCTGAGGATGGCGGATGTGGATACATGTGCAGGCATTTTTGGACTACACTGGAGAGAATTGGATCCAGATTCCTGGGGACACATACAGGTTGAATGATGCATTGAATTGGAGGACTAGTCGGAGGTAGGTGTTGGGTGAGGCCGGTCTCTGCTGTTAATGCCGTTGTTTATATGTTGTGGCCTCTGGGGTTTAGTAAATATATGGTTTGGGTCCTGGCTCAGTGTTAGTTGTTTAAGGCCTGTTATGGTTTATATAATGTTGTTGTATATATGTATGTGGCCTGCTGTTAGGACATGTCCTTGGGTTTTCACTATGGACTCGTGGGTGTGGGGTCCATCGGAAATTGTAATGTTTGTTTTTACACAATGTTTTCTTTGCAGTTTGGTTGAAGTGGACATGTGGGTGGGGGTATGGCGCAGGAACTTTGGCGCCACGTCACTTTCATTCACTTTGCATTTACACTTACTTGCTTGGCATTCAGTTGCTTGGCATTACAGGGACATGTTGAGGTTTGGCACAGGGACTTTGGCGCCATAGCTTTCAACTGTTGGTTTTCGAGGGTTTACATGTTGCCCTGTGGTGTTTTGTTTGTTGTGTTCGTAGGGGCATGTCCCCTGGTTATGGGTGGATGATGCCAGTGATTTTAAGGGGTAGTGATCAGCTGCCCGGAATTTTAATGTGGCAGTGAGGTGCTGCTTGGTATTTTTAAGGGGCAGTGATGCCTGACATTTTAAAGGGCAGTGATGCCTGACATTTTAAGGGGCAGTGAGGTGCTTTCTGGTTGTTGACAGGGGCAGTGAGGTGCTGTCTGGTATTTTAAGGGGCAGTGAGATGCTGTCTGGTATTTTAAGGGGCAGTGAGGTGCTGTCTGTTATTTTAAGGGGCAGTGAGGTGCTGTCTGGTTGTTGACAGGGGCAGTGAGGTGCTGTCTGGTTGTGGTCAGGGGCAGTGAGGTGCTGTCTGGTATTTTAAGGGGCAGTGAGGTGCTGTCTGGTTGTTGACAGGGGCAGTGAGGTGCTGTCTAGGTTTTGGTTAGGGGATAGTGTGTTGATATGAGGTTAGGTGGCAGGATCTAGGTTTTGGTTGATGTTTTTGGTGCTGGACATAGACATGTGGCCACATGTCTGTGTGGGGGATAGAAGGTGAGTGGGTTAGTTTTGGTTATGGTGCATGGGGTCTCCTGCAGGGAAGGATTGGTTTGTTCTTCCATTGTTGTGTCCTTCAGCGGGTTCTGTAGCTGAGTGGGGTTTAGGCTTTGGGGGAGGGCCTGTGATTGAATTTTTGTTTCTTGTGTTTTCCATTTAAGATCTTGGTTAGAATTTGTGGTGTAGTGGATTGGCTCAGTTGAGAATGATTTCTCAGCTGGTATGAGTTTTGTTTTTGTATCTATTCTGGTAATTTTGCTATTGTGATGGGTCTTTACCATGGGTGTTGTGTTGTGTTAGTTGAAGAGAGGGAGATATAGATATATGTCATAATCCGTGCTGGGGCCTGATTATGGATATGAGTGTTGTGATGGTCTGGTGATGTCACTGACATTCTAGGTGGAGTGTTGCTGTGGTGATGTCACTGGTACTCTAGGTGGAGTGTTGATGGGTGTTTGGAGTGCTGGGTTCTACTGGTGTCAGTTGGACCTAATGTGCTGGGCTGGATGGATGTCCCAGTGCTTTCTCTACTTTACATCTAAGAGAATAAACCTACATGTAAACTACTTACCTTCTGGTGTTCCTGATTTGGGAAGGAGGCTTAGTTTACCACACACTGCAGTGTCTGTGTTATTGTGTCAGCAGCATCCGAATGGCCTCAAGGTTGAGGGCTACATGAGAGAGGTGCCACAAAGTGATGGGTATATTGAATTCAGCAAAAACTAAAGCTGTCAACCAATCAGAAAGCCGAATCGATCAGACAACGTGGAAAGCATTCACTAATATTATTTTTTTAAATCAGAACCTTCATTTCGGTAATTCATACCATAAAAGTTCCAGCATGAACAATAATAACAATACAAAAATCAATTTTATAAAACATCCTATAGTTAAAAATATTCAAGTAATCGTTATCATATTGACATTAACGTATAAAATCATTAAAATTAACGCATCTTCATTCTTATGTTGGCATCATTTTAATTTTCCTCCGCCATGCTTTCTCTAGGAAATTTGATACAGCAAAAATAACATCGCTTTTACAGGTACTTTTACACATCATCTCTGCTGCGTGTACATTGTGGATACCTCTATTTAAGAGGGAGGGTTTAGGTTTATACGACTTACATCATACATATGGCACACACATAGGAAATGTTGTAAACTTTTAATAGCATCTGGGCAAAATGGACAAGCCAGGCAGTTTCAGCAATTCCAGCAAGCCTTGAATGCAGCTAGGGATCTCTGGTATGGATTTCATATTAGGCAGAGATAAACTTCCAGAATATAGATATGCTTAATAGGTAAGTAGTTATAGCTTAATAACACATCCACACATTTTCTGATAGAAGTCCTCTTGTAATGATCGATATAAGCGCTTTTGATACACTGTCAATGACCATGTGTTATTCTGGATGGATTCGGCCATAGTTCCTCCAGGTTTTACAGAAGTCATGATGTTCTTGAACCAAGGTAATATGCATGTTTGAGGATACCACAAAAGATCTACTGTAGCTGCTCCATATTTGGCAAGGATGTGACATGACCATAAACAAACCCAATTTAACAGAGGCTTCAAGATTAGCTGTGTTGTCTGTGGAGAGCAGGCCAGGTTCGTAGGTATCAAGAGTAGTCTCTTAAAAAAATTATTTTCTATTATCTGCAGCTCGGGTATTCACTCTGTCCCCACAGTTTGGCTCCATAAGTTGCCTGGGCATGATACAATTCCAGTGCATGGGTATCCAAAAGATTTGGAGAATCCTGAGATGCCATCACAGTGTTTCTCCCGGATCATGTTTGCTTTCTCTATCTCCCTATTCCATTTGGTGCTCTCAGAAATGTGTAGGTTCAAATAATCGGAAAAGGGCATCTCCTCGATTTGAACCTTGTCTACGGTTATCTGGGCCGTCCTTTAACGACATTGAGTCTTCACGCACCTAATGAGTTTCGTTTTGTCTTTATTTATTTTTTTGTCATTCAAAATTTTTATTTTCATAAGAACAAATAAAAAACATATCATGACAGTAATCTACTAATAAGCACATCGTTTTGTCTTTATTGATTGTTAAGCATTGATGGTGGCAACATTTAGCAGTGCTCCACAAGCCTCAGTAGCCCACAGGGGGTGCGAAAGTTAATTACTACATTGTCTGCAAACATTTAGGAGGCCTGTAATTGTATTGCCCAGTGTTGGAACATCTGCATTTTGCAATGGTAGATTATCTAGGATCCCATTAAAGAAAAGCTTAAAAGCACTGGGGCCAAAGTAAACCCCTTCCTATTTTCTCCTCCTGGCCCCCATCTCAGAACTGCTTTCGTATTGTTGTATAGTTCTATGATGGCTTAAAGTAGGAATGGGGTTATTTACTTTTTCACCAGGGCCTGCCAGAGTTCGCATCTGGGAATGCATTCAAAGGCGGCCTTGAGGTCAGTGAACATTAGGTTTATCACCTTTCTTGATTTGGGGATATTTGTCCAGAATCAGTGTGAGCCTGTAGACGTGGTCCCCTTTACTCACACCTTTCCTGAAACCTGCTTCACATGGCTTAATACACCCAAGTGAAATATACATTCTATTCGCCAACATTCTCACATACATTTTGCAGCTAGTGTCCAGTAGTGAAGTTGGTCAATAAAGGCCTGGGGATTCACGTCCCATTTTCTTGTATATGGTGATTACCTCAGCTATATGCCATGATTGTGGTGGGGTCCCAGTTGCTGTAATAGCGGGAAATAATAATAGAAAAAAGGGGCCATATCTGTGGTTGTCTCATGTAGAAATCCATCAGCATTATATTGGGTCACAGAGATGTTCCTCTGGTTTGACTATTAGTGGCATTATACACCTCTGTCAGGATAAGATTTAGGGGATCATCATTTTCAATATGATATATAATGTTCACAGAGCACCTGGTAAATGTTGGTCTATTCTCATCATAGAACATTTGTATATTCTTTATTGCTGAAAAAGTGCAAAATTGAGTGTTCTTATGAAACTCACATGCCAGACTATTGGCACTCTATGCTCTACAGTGACTGACAACACTAACCCTGACAGTGATGGAAACAAAACATATAAATGATAGCATGTAGAGCCCACTCACTCTGTGGTTTTGCGGTTGACCATAAAGTCACTCCGCCCGATACAAATGGAAAGGTGCTCAGTTCCCACTGTTAGCAAAGTCCTCCCCAAAAGAAACAAGATGGGAACCTGCAGAGGATGCACCTGCCTCTGTAGGGGGAGAGAAGGTGCAGCCAAAATCTCCCATCTGGCCGTGAGCCACCTCCACTCCTCCTGGAGCGGAGACAGGATAAGAAGGAATTAGGTCATTTGATGCTAGGCATACAAGGAGAATAGTGTGTGACAAGAGGTTTCTAAAAAGTCCCCTTCACCACCTGCAAAGCCTCTTTTTGGTTTGGCGGCAAGGGGAGTTTCAGCACACCTCTCGGGTCATGATTGCAGAGGAGGCCCTCGTTCTGGCCATTAATTGGCTCAGTCAGTGCTGCTGAAAGGCCCTTCTTTCCAATTGACTTATGATCAGGATCCTCATGTGTGCTTGCTCTGCACTGTAGGACTCCCTTTTTTCATGCAGGCTTTCCTGGATTTTGCTGCTTCTACACCGCTCCCCACTAATCTCACCCGCCAAAAGGTTTGCAGCAGGTCCTTGTTCACTGCCTGCTCTCAAGCAATGCGAAGGATTGAAAAATAAGTGTGCCGCAGTTGCGAAAAGTGGCTTCATTGGCCAAAAATGCGTCTTCGGGTGGGAATAAAGAGGGTAAAAGTGTTGCTTTGGTTTGCCCACATGTTTTCTTGCAATCTGTTGACTACATGATTGACACAGCTTAGAAACGAGGAGTGGCAGAACAGCTGCTCGCGGGAGTGAACTGTGCCCTGCATGAGTATAGGCTCAAGCACAACCACCCCCATTTCCACCACCGACCCCAAGTATGCAGAGTGGGTGGCGTGCTTCCCTCAGACAGGGCCCAAGTGGCCCAACTGTGTCTGAGACTTCCACTAGAGTGTGTCTGTAAAGGTCACCCCATGTACCCCCTGTCAACCACAGAAATGTCGAAAAGGTACAGGATCATCTGCGGCACAGGCCCACGTACCAGGCAGGCAACATGGACACACGGCTGCTGGGCTCCTCCTCTGAACTGATATGTGCATGTGTTTTCCCTGGGCAAGGGCACATCTCCCATCTTTGTGCCCCTACAGTCATAGGGGTGTGCACCACTCAACTGCCAAGGAATGATTTACCAAGTTGCTGTGCCCGCTGTCGGTCCCCTCCTCCTTCGAAGTGTGTCCTCAACTGTGTTCACCAGAGAGTATGGGGTTGCATCACGTACAGTGTCCTTGCCATTAGAATTGCATCTCCTTTCTGCTTACCAAGAATTTCAGGGTAGCAAGGGAGGTAATGGCATCCAAGCACAGGGGCGGTTGCCCAAACAGCAAGAAAAGAGAGGGAGAGCACTGCTTATAATGGGAAAGCCTTTGTGGACAGTACAGTTAGGCACCTTTTTGCAGCATGCAACAATGCATTAATAGAAATTGGGTGGAGGCCTCAGCCAGCGGTACCAGAGTTTCTAAAAGATAACATACCGCCCAGAGAGAGCAAAGGTTGCATCCAGGTCAGGGAGAATGTTCAAGGGAATTGTCACAAGTAATAATGCCACCCAGCGGAAATGAGTGAATGTTAGAAGGGTGCATAAAAGTGTTGATAACTGATGGCCTCTATCAGAAAGTTACTGTACTGCCTATATGTCAATATGCCTTTGTACTACATCCTCACCGCTGTAGTGCCGTTGTAATAGACTGGCTATTGAGCAGTGCCCTACCGCCCATAGATTGGCTAAGGATATGGATAGGCAGTGGTTGGAAGAAAAGTAATATAGCACTGCTGTGGTGCATGTCCATTAAAAGACGTATGGTCCAGGGTCTCTGTGGGTTCTAACTGTGAGTATGTAAGGTACCGAAACATTGAGGAATGTCATGCCTCACGCCAGTGCCCCAGCTGTGGGCTGTGCGTAGCATAAGGTCAGGCTCGGGAAGGACAGCTGGGCCTGCCTGATCAGAAAGACCTCATTATGGGGTTGCCAGTAAAACCAGCTGGTAGACAGCGGGTTCCCGGCAACCCCGTAACACCGTTTCCATCGCCTGACTTCCCAGGGCCCCTTGGATATTATGGCTGGCGGCAGAAATGGTAAATCCCCTTTCCTGTTGCTAACAGTGCCAGTGCTTCAGTGAAAACACTGCCGGTGGGGGCCTGAACTCCTGGCAGTTCAGACCTGCTGGGAGTTCCGTGCCCCTACCAGCAAACTCTTAGTTCGCCAGTCTGGAAAGGTTGCTGGTACGTTGCTACCGGCACCCTTATTTCCAGACCACCAAACTTGTAATTAGGCCCTCTGTTCCTTAAAACAGTTTCAGGAATGATTCCCATCCCTCTCCATCTTTTCAAAAGAACAGCCTTTGCATACGTCAGGAGGGCAGGAACTGTAAAATGATATCCAGTGAAAATAATGGCACAAAAAAACATGTCCTTCTAAACAGCTGTAAATAAATATGGTTACTGTTTATCATCGCTCTCTTTTAGCATCACTCATATCGAGCATATAAACTCCCTTTCTATTGTTCGTTAAAAAAAAAATGGTAAAACATAATGGCAGATTGGGGTGCCGGAAAGGGAGGGGGGGGGTCATATCAATCATGCAAAATGTGTTTTTTTGGGCAGTCAGGCAGGGAAGTGGTGAGGCAGGGAGTATACACACCCCCCTCTAAAAAATAAAAGGTAGAAATGGCCAAACATGTCTCGTGGTACAGTCAGACAGAGAACAAGTAATGCCTTCGCAGTTTCAGGAAATGCTCGCCCATGCTGGAGGTTGAGGGGTTGCAATGTGTACCCTCCTCACCAGACCTTACTGTGCTTTAGCTTAGTTTATTATTTGTATAGCGCCGCCTTAGACAGCTAACCAACAGGGACATGCAACAGTGATAAGGGGTTGACCCTGGTATTCTTGGAGAAGAAATGAATTAGACCAGAAAGCAAGATAAAATAATCAATATTTTTCATTGGTATTTGGGAACACTGGTATTAACATACCGATACATTACATATCAAAATGGTCAAGGATGCTGGTCACAAATGCTCCAATAGAGAGGTAGCTCTGCAGGCTGAGACATGGTTGCAGAGATGAAAATTTGCCTGAGCAAGATTTAAAGATGACATTGAAAGTCTGCCCCTTAGAGTATGAGTGTTGCACCCATCCTGCCAATGCTGTGCACCTCCCGTTATGTACAGATGCTATTTTATAAGAGATGTTAGGTGGCGTGCAGGGAGCTGTTTTGAGATGTGTGTGCCAGGGGCATGTTGCCAAAAGGTCTGGTAAAATTATAACTGTTCTAAATATATGCTAGTATTGACTGGCCAGAGCTAACACAGAAATGGAAATGCCAAAAGGGGGCATTAGGGGCCATGTATGTCAATGGGATAGTGATGTAATAAAATGCAAGTTCAGCACAGTAAAAAGGTACGCACTCATCAACTGCGAGAGTAGCACTGAAAAAGAGGAGGGGGCTACTTTTAATCGTTATACAGTCAAGCGCAAAATAAAACTTATTTACATTTAAAAGAAAGACAGGGGCACATGCAAGTATAACCAAACTTAGGGGTAGGCTGAAAGGCGGTAAACAGTGCCTTAAAGCATGTTTTTGCAGAAAATGTGTGTTAGCTTTTTTATTAATGTACAACTAAGCCGCATTAGCTGGTAACACATTGCAGGTCCCGCAATCCCAGGATGGTCTGGTAAGACACAAACAATAGTTATTATTTTTTCGTGGTCACAGATTAGAACCCATGGGTCCCGCAGACAGGCAAGGGGGGCATAACCATTTTATAATTAAAAATGGTTTGACAAATGCAATTTTTAGATGGTGTCTAATTAACCACCGCGGTTTCGAATTGCCCCTTAGTAAAGTTTGTCTGAGAAGAAGGTTGAAGAGTTCTTAAATATGAAACATTTGTATAGCAGTATGTCCACGGTTCAAGGCTCTGACAGTGCCATGGTAGAGAGCATTTCTCATGCGAGCATAGATGAGGTGACCGGGACAGATGAATTAAGTTCGACTGGCCAGCTGAAATGTTTCAATGCATTGTCATTACAATATCAAAATGATTGGATTGTGATTTCACAAATTATAATTACAGGCGGTGTGGGAAGGTTTGTTTACCCAATTACAGAACATAATGTTTGTTTTTCTATAAGGGTTTCATGTGCGAACACCAATCAGCTTTGTGTGGGGATATTTTTTTCATGTTGCAAAGTTACTAATGTTAATTAGCTAGAGTGCTATAAAAGTTTTAGATTTAGTGGCATTCCATTGACAGAGCCTTTACACACAGTTCTGTTCTGCGATCTGTTTGAATATAGCTGTCCCTGCTGCGTCTAGGCACTGAATAAACCTGTGTTACTTCTTGCCTGGAGTACACTCCTTTATGACTACTTTTGTAATTTTTTATTGGTGAGTCCAGAGGCGACCCCCAACACAGTGGCATGATTTATGACAGAGTTAAAGTGACATGTTTAATGTTATTTGTAAACTGTTGAATGTTATGTATAATGTCCATGATGCCTGCATAAATGGAATTGAGCATGTAAATGTACAAAAAAGAAAAAAAGAAAATACATCACAGCTTCCGCAAACTGCATGTGGTCATCCATGACTGAAAGGGACAGTGTGGGAAATTACATTTGTATAACAAAGGGGGAAGTTGGTCTGAATTAGAAAAGTGAGCAGGAACACCACTACATACCAAAAGTAGTGACCTAAGTTAATTGAATAATTTCATTTTTTCACTTCCTGCAGCAGAAGCTTTTGTATTTTGCATGAGCTCCAACCCCACAACATGGCGATGTAGTAGCTGCATATGTATGAAAGATTGCCACCTCGCAAAGGTGCCGAAGCCCTGTTTTTTTATTAATAAAATGATGAGAAAAGTGTGGTCTACTGACCAGACCCTATGTTCACTAAACTCCATTGGAGAAAAGCCCTGCTGTACCATCTGATCGTAGCACCTCTTCTACAGTGTGTGAGGAATACTGTATATCATCAGCTTTTATGGCTACACTTTTTTTCTGGGATCCTTGGCTAGGTACCATAAGACATTACACTAGACTAGCACACCAGATATTCAAACCGACTGTACTGGAAACACCAGACTTCAACACTTTATACTGTGGATTAAATAGGCCACACAATAACAGACTGCTGCACAAACTTAACATTTTATATCTTTATATGGGCATCTTAAAATCTGTCACCACAATGATAGACATTTACATCACAACCATCATGAAGACATTGCTTCAAACATGCATTTTGTTGTAAAAAGAAAACAGAATATGCAATTTCACACTGATATGTTCTTTGGGTTCTAAAAGCTATCTAGTATTAATTATTACTGCCTGGACCATAGATTAACACTGCTTATCATTTCTCCCTTGTGTACCATCAATAGATTGGGGATGCAGTTGGGACACACCCTAGCATGTAGTTCAGTGGTTATGTGGTGGGTCAACCTTTATGCCTCAGCCCCACCTACTGTTTACCCCTTGACCTTTAAGTCAACTGTCCGGTTAGTCTGATGTTAGAAATAATGGAATCTCTTGCAAAACATAATTATTTCCATAACCATTTTAGATTAAGAATGTTTCTATGTCCTTTTGGTACCGTGAAAAACAAGGAACTTCCCTTTTAGGTCAATTTGACCTGGCCAAATCAAAATTCCATTGCAATTATTTGTTGATCCCTATTTATTCTTACTCCACTCGAATTGAGACTCTATTCGACCCAGCTCCGCTGGCTTGTCTGCAGCTCATGCTGCCCCTCAACAGCTACTCCCACTTTCCAGCACAGCCTGGAAGACTGTCATGATGCCAGCTACACAGATAACCTCCGCTCACAGTCTTCAAAGCCCCAGCGACATTTGGCCAGATGCCTTTGTGCTCGGACAGCACAGTTTTCTCACTCGATGTAACAGAAATGTGCACACGCTTCCTGATGAGACCCCGGTCTCTTTCAAATTCAGAAACCAGAACCCAGTACTTGCAAGAAGTCTGAAGATGTTTAAATCTTGGCAAAGTTCAATCAGCCAACGGCCAAACATGCGCTCCGTAATGGCCCACAACAGCAGAGAGGCAATCAGACCAGGCAGAGCCCCTCCTTCCTCCTGACAGTTGCGTATGAACCCTTTTCAAGAACCATCCCTGCCTCCTATATCACATATGGATACTCAGCATTTAACCCACCTACTTGCTGATGTCATTCCAACCCATCTCTGGTGTCACTACACACTACTAACAAAACCTTTGAGAAACTTCCTGTGCCTTCTAGCATTAGCTCAGCCCTCTGACTTTTGGAAAACCGCATTCAGAGCACACCACCTGATGAAGTAACTTATTCTTCCTTCCCTTTTCCTGTTCAGAATAACGCTTATACTCAAGGTCCTTTTGGAAGCCACACAGCACAAGCTCTGACTCACGCCTGCAAATGCCATTCCACTTCTACGCTTTATTTTATGAACACTGGCAGCTCACAGCCAGAGTGTTTGTTCATGCACATGTTGTAGGCCATTGCATACCGAGCCCATGGGCTGCATATCTAGCCTCCACAATGATTCCAATATTAGCTTTCAGTAGTTCCCTTTCCGTTCCTACTGCTACATTTATTCCCATACACACAACATGTTTGTTACAGATTAGCAATCAGTTGTTGGGAAAATAACTCCCAGGTAGGTCCGGGGGCTACTAGGAGTTCGCAAACTCAGTGAAGGCCCAACACCTTCTCCCAAAAGGAATGTAAACCCAGCCGGACAGCAAGTTCAAACTGCGGTTTGTTGCAGCCAAAACCAACAGGGATGAGTACAAGGATAGATAGGAATCCTGGAACATCTCAGAGGGATCTGGCTCACAGGCCAGTTTTGATGGAATCTTATGTCATGAGTACGTCACAACCTGGGCCCGTCTCCAGAAATTTGGGATTGGGTGTTGAGTGGTAGTCCATCTATAGTGGATCCTATGCATGTTAGTTTACTGGCACTCCCGTGTCAGATGTCAGGCCTGGCCCATCTCAATATCACTGTTACTAAAAAATGTTTCAGTATGAGGTAGCGATCATTGGTTCTTGCCCGTTGATACCCACCCCTAGGGTTCTGACTGTGATTGGCTGGAGCTAGCGTCCCCAGGCCTCAGATCCAAAATAATTCCCAGCTCGAGGTGTGCCTCTTCAAGGTAATACGAACAACTATGTGGCTGCATTGTAACGTGTGTGCCACCAAAGTCTATGCGAGTGCTCGTTAACATCATGCAAATCTTGTCTCTCGCTGTAACAACTTTGTTGCACGCTTCTGTCTGGAGGCGTGAGATCTTTCCTCTTTCACAGTGCCGGTTTCGATTCATCACCCAAGCTGCTGAGTCACATGTTCAGAGACCATGTTTTGGGCTTCTGGAGCTCTGAACTACTCTGATTTATGTGGTTTTATTTGTCTTTTTTGCAGCTGGTGTTACTGCCGTTCAGGGAATGGAATGTCACTCGTATCTTGGTGGCCTTGGGTGCTGGCCCTGTCGCACACGGTTGCTCTGCTGCTCAGCCTGAATTCAGCTCAGCTCAGCTTTTACTGGGACGGTTGTGGCATATTGTGATTTTCCTAAGCATCTGCAAGTTCACTCAGGATCTCTAGCTTTTTGCGGTTTCCTGCATTGTTGCGGTTAAGCTATTGACAAAATAATAAACGCAAAGGCAGTATGTATATGTGTCTGTCCTCTAACTTATAGAACTGTTCCACATGTGTTCTTCGTGTATTCAGGTGCGTGTTTTGTGCCCTGATGTGCACATTCTGTCTAACGCTGCTATGTCATGGTGTCTCTAATGGCGTCAATGTGGCTTTGTGGTGCTTTTAGTTGATACTGTTAATTGAGATCTCCTTGGTTGCATCCTGAGACTCCTCGTCCACTCTGGGCAGGGGTTGCACTGCTCCTGCGCTGTATGGTCGGCTGAGGGGGTACCTCTTGACATACTTGTCTATCATAGGAGCACTAGGAATCGGTTGGAAATGGCAGGGGCAATACTGGTACCTTTGGTTCTCCTTCCGGGCCATATGATTGATGGGAGAGAGAACAGGGGTAGGATTTGTCCATTCCTCTTCAGTCCCCCCTCTGGTCAACTTGTCGACCACATCTCAAAATGTCCAATTCTTTTCTCTCGGCCGCCATATCTTTGTTATTCCTCAAAGGTGTCCATTATAGTTTGCGTGATCGACAAAAGACCAATATATGTAACAGCATATTGCTTCAGGGTTGCCATTTGTTCCTCTTATGTTCACATCCATCAGGACCTGCATCCCTATTGCATGTTCTGCTGTTTTCTTACACCGTCCAATGCATATCTTTACCCCACATACTAATGCTGCTCCCAGCACAAGTGTTCCAGCTATCACCTTCAATCCATCCGCCAGCCATGATGGCATCCATGACCAGATATACGCCAGTCAACTCTTGTCCTTTCCGGTCCCACAGGCTTCATCTTCTATCTTTGCATGGATTTCTGCTAATTGTGGAACTGCATTTGTGAGAATTTCATTATCTTCATCGTTAGCTGGTGTGAATATTCAACAAACCTATTTTTGCGCAAACTCCTCCTTACATCGCTGTGAGGAGATCCAGAACGTATCTATTCTGGAGCGCCACCAACCTTATTGCTCTGAGCTCTTCTTTTGTGGCATTGAACCCATTCACTGTCGAATTAATTGTCACCATCAGCTACCAACGAGTGATCTGTAAACACTTGGCATTCATGTATGCTTTTCCTGCTGCGGCCGCTGGAGCGGCTGCAGCTCCTGTCTTCTCCTGCACCTGATGGCTTTCTAGTGCACTGGGTGCACATCCTCTATGTTTGGCATGCCTCCCTTGGGCTGCAGCGAGCGGCACACATTGCATGAAAAACGAAGGAAAAAAAAGGTACTTTTATTCTGTGGACATCCATTGTCTAAATTTGTATTTGAGCCTAGCAACGCTCCGTTATTCGTTTATTGTGCGAGTGTTCAAATACCATCTTTGCTGTTTTTGCCATACCAAGATGGCTGTGCCCTTCTTTCATGCACCGGAGTGCTGGGCTGGTGTCTATGAGGCCCAGGATTGGCCATGGCCTTCTACATCATGGCCAATGAGGAGGCCGGCAGGCTTGGCCGGCCCTCCTCCCAAGGCCTGATCCTGGCCCCATACAAAGTGTTCTGCCTGACTCTTTCCCTCCTTTCCTGCTGCGGCCGCTGGAGTGGCTGCAGCTGCTGTCTTCTCCTGCACCTGATGGCTTTCTAGTGCACTGGGTGCACATCCTCTATGTTTGGCATGCCTCCCTTGGGCTGCAGCGAGCGGCGCACATTGCGCAAAAAACGAAGGAAAAAGAAGGTACTTTTATTCTGTGGACATCCATTGTCTAAATTTGTATTTGAGTTTAACAACGCACCGTTATTCGTTTATTGTGCGAGTGCGCACATACTATCTTTGATGTTTTTGCCATACCAAGATGGCTGTGCCCTTCTTTCATGCACCGGATTGCTGGGCTGGTGTCTATGAGGCCCAGGATTGGCCATGGCCTTCTGCATCATGGCCAATGAGGAGGCCGGCAGGCTTGGCCGGCCCTCCTCCCAAGGCCTGATCCTGGCCCCATACAAAGTGTTCTGCCTGACTCTCTCCCTCCTTTCCTGCTGCGGCTGCTCGAGCGGCTGCAGCTGCTGTCTTCTCCTGCACCTGATGGCTTTCTAGTGCACTGGGTGCACATCCTCTATGTTTGGCATGCCTCCCTTGGGCTACAGCGAGCAGCGCACATTGCGCAAAAAATGAAGGAAAAAGAAGGTACTTTTATTCTGTGGACATCCATTGTTTAAATTTGTTTTGAGCCTAACAACGCTCCGTTATTCGTTTTTTGTGCGAGTGCGCACATACTATCGTTGCTGTTTTTGCCATACCAAGATGGCCGTGCCCTTCTTTCATGCACCAGAGTGCTGGGCTGGTGTCTATGAGGTCCAGGATTGGCCATGGCCTTCTACATCATGGCCAATGAGGAGGCCGGCAGGCTTGGCTGGCCCTCCTCCCACGGCCCGATCCTAAGGCCTTGTCTACCCCTGTCCACCACGGTACGTCGCGACCCGATTGAGTGAATACCCCCCACCCCCGCCCCTTGGTTGCCAGTGTGAGTAATGCCCCCACCCACTCCCCTTGGTCGCCAGTGTGAGTAATTGCCCCCACCCCCTCCCCTTGGTCACCAGTGTGAGTAATGCCCCCACTCCCTCCCCGTGGTCACCAGTGTGAGTAATTGCCCACACACCCTCCCCTTGGTCGCCAGTGTGAGTAATGGCGCCCACCCCCTCCCCTTGGTCGCCAGTGTGATTAATGCCCCCCACCCTCTCCCCTTGATCACCAGTGTGAGTAATGCCCCCACTCCCTCCCCGTGGTCGCCAGTGTGAGTAATTCCCCACAACCCCTTCCCTTGGTCGCCAATGTGAGTGAATGCCCCCACCCCCTCCCCTTGGTTGACAGTGTGATTAATGCCCCCCACCCCTCCCCTTGGTCGCTAGTGTGAGTAATGCCCCCACCCCCTCCCCTTGGTCACCAGAGTGAGTGAATGCCCCCCACCCGAATACCCCCCATCCTCTCCCCTTGGTCGCCAGTGTGAGTGAATGCCCCCCATCCCCTCCCCTTGGTCACGAGTGAGAGTAATACCTCCCACCCCCTCCCCTTGGTCGCCAGAGTGAGTGAATGCCCCCCACTCAAATGCCCCCCCCTCTCCCCTTGGTCGCCAGTGTGAGTGAACGCCCCCCACCCTCTCCCCTTGGTAGCCAGTGTAAGTAATGCCCCCACCCCCCCTGGTCACAACGTGAGCAATTGGCCCCCACCCCCTCCCCATGGTCGCCATTCTGAGTGAAAGCCCCCCACCCCCTCCGCTTCCCCCATATGTCTCAACCACCCCACGCCCCCTGCTGTCCATCCTCCTTCACCTACCTCCTAGTCATTCCTTTCCACCCCTCTCCCCCCACCCCAGTAAGTGTATGTAGCTGCCCGTCATACCATGAGATTTGCTCCAGGCTGGTGCCCGTTGACTGAAACCTATACAATAGTATGCACTTGCCTCCGTCCAATAAGAGACTGGCCCCATGCTATTCTATGTATGATACCAACTATGCACCTATCTGTAGCTTCTCTCCTATGTATCTGAGCCAGACACCACGCACTTGCCCATTGTACATGACCACGCATTCATGAGCTGCTGCCGCCATGCAACCCTTAGGTAGCACCTAATGTATGCACAATATTCTTGACCTCACAACTGTTTTATAGCTGCCGCCATGCAACATGTGGCTGGCACCATGCTCTTGCCCACCGAAGCTGACCTTGCAACTTTATGTAGCTGCCGCCGTGTAAGATGCGGCTGGCACCATATACTTGCACACCAATCTATGTAATCACTGTTATGCTCTTACTGGAATTGTCTTAAGCAATCATCTATGTATGTATGCCTTCTAATTGCATTTATGTAACCAAGCAAGCCTTCTTAACAGCGCCACGATGCCCGAGGGCAGTGGGCGCTTTCCAAATTCAAATAAACAAATATGTCTGTATTCCTGGTATCAGTGATGCAAAGAACATTTGTGTTCTGCGACAGAGTCTGTGTTCTGCTGGAACCTCATCCAATGCTGCTTCTGATTTGTCTGAGAAGTAATTCCCCCCTCTCTTCACTCTGCTTATTCCTCTTTGCTTCTCTGTTTTCTCTATCTGGGCAGGCAGCGCTACCTCCAGGGACCTCTTCCTTCGTCTGTTGGTGTCCATGTTGGGGAACTCATCAGGCTTCACATCCTTCTTGGGTACCACCAATGAAGGCATGTTGATGTGTACCAGGGAGCATACCTCTCCCTATTAAGGTGGCAGTTTCTCAGAAGCTTAAGATCCACATGCCCAGTAGTGGTCCATCAATACTGCTGTTCCTGCTCTCATTGCGGGATTTTCTCGATAATTTTGCATCCCACGTTCTCCCCAACTTCCACGTCACCCTTGTTCTGGGAGCACAGAGCCTGTGTCTTCAGAGGAATTATTGACATTGGTCCAGCTTCATTCTCCACCCATGTCAGCAAGTTTGCGCGTGTACCCCATTCTTTTAGTCACTTGTCATTTTCATCCTGCACCTTGTTCACGGCTGCTTGTGCCAAGGTCAGTGCTTTGCTTCCCACCACTCCATCTTCCCATCCATCGTTAGTGTACTCTCGCCCATAGATCAATATCTGTAGTCTTTCCCGAATCCCAGTGATTTGACCGAAGGGAAAATTATCGAGGCTGAAATATCCGAAAAAGAAATGTTCGAATTACCAAAGGTTCGAACACTTTGTTTTTGGACATTTCAGCACTGATAATTTGTCAAAACAGACATTCTCTCACCGTTTTTTTTTAATGCTACCACCAGAGGATCGAACTTTTGGTGTTCGATCCTTTGGTGGTAGCATTTTTAGAACTTTTGGTCGTTTCAACCTTTTTTTTCGGTCATTTCGACCTAAACCGTCTTTCCCAGCATCAAGGCTCTCCACCTATCTTCTTTACTCTTGTCCAGGGACATGGTAAGTTCTTCAGTGCCACAGTCTTTGTTTCTCCCTTCTCAGGTCCGTCAGTGATGTACTGCAATCCTTCATGTAACTGCCAATAATTGTTCATCATGTCTAATGTCTTTATGTAATTGTCTTCATATAGGAAAGTCTGTTTGGACATACATATCAATGTTGCGGTCTTCCTTTGGAATCCTCCTCTTGTTTGGACCATCGCGAGGTACATCAGGCACTGTGTTCTTGCTGCAGGTATTTCAGTTGCAATGAATGTATAAGAAGCTGTCAGGTTCAGTCCTTCCCTCTTTTCTTCTGGACTACTTTGCTGAGAAGAGGTAAGGCCTGTCCTTCCAGGTAGCCACTGTGCAATATCCAGTGAATCCTGAATGAAACAAGATGAAGGTAAGGTTAGCTCCTGCTATCAGGCTTCAGCAGAATGGAGGAAGACCCCCGCTGGATAGTGCCGAGGAGAGAAAGCAACAGAAGGAAGAGGAACAGCTAAAGGAAAGGAGAGAGCCTGTTGAAGACACAAGGTCACAATGCAAATTAGCGTTTCGCAATAGAAAACAATTGCTACACGAGGAGCCATCTGTGAACGCTCTATTTATTTCTGGGTATCGTAGGATGCCAAGCACGTGAACAGGATAACGTCACTGCGTGACAAGAGCGTCTGGGTGCCATTTTCGATCTGGATGCAACTCTCCTTACCTCCTTGTCTTCCCGCTCCAGTTTCTCCTCTCTCCTCCGCTCTCTGTCCTCACATTCTAACCTCCCTTCCCTGTCCTTATCCTTTCTATCCTCTTCTATCTGTACCTAGATTCCAAGGGTTCTGCTGATGAAATCTTCGAACCAGGCAAGGGGAGTGAACATGGCCCGATGGTTCCCAGGACCGTTCAGAGCTGGAATACCCCTTCCAATCTATCAGATACTGTAAGGTTCTGTGGTAGTACCTTAATCACATTATCTTGTTGACTTCGATTTCCACTGGGTTATCTTCAAAGGGAGGTACAATGGGCCTCATTATGTCTGTGGTGGTAAGGCAACAACGGCGCCCGTAGTGCTACGGGCGCCGTTGTTACTATGCCGCCACACTACGAGTTCTGCTCGCAGGTGCCGCTCTGCACGTCTGGTCAGACCAGGCGTGCAGAGCCGCACCCACGAGCAGAACAGGATGGTAGCAACGGCACCGTTATGAACGGTACCACTCCTACCATCCTCCCCATTCCCATTGAGCCCTCTGGGTCCTGCGAAAGGGAAATTTATGGGCCCTCCAAGGTCGGAATGGCCTGGTAATTACCCTTTCGCGGACCCAAGTTTGGGGGTAGCCATGCCTTTATTAAGGGCATGTCTACCCCAACCTCGTAATGAGGCCCACTATCCCTCTGGATTTTCTCTTCAAAAGATTTCAACAAAGATACAAGGAACACAGGGTGTATTCAACTCCAGGGAGGAGGTAACTTCAACCTGTAGGTCACGGGTTGATTCTTTTCAGGACTTTGAAAGGCCCGAAGTACTTTGGTGCAAATTTCCCGGGGTTGAGTCTTCTGTAGGAAGATACTTGGAGGAGAGCCATACCAATTCTCCTTCTTGATGTCCACTAGCTTCTTTCCTCTTACGATCAGCAAACCTTTTAGTCCTGTCTTGTGACTCTCTTATGGCTTGAAGAGTCTCTCGTTGTACGGTGCAGAGATGTTCCAAATGTCATTCCACTGAGGGCATCGGGGTGATCACTGGGGAGATTCTTGGAAATCAAGTGGGATTATAACCATCCGAACAGTAGAAAGGCGATTTACCAAGAGTGGAATGCACTGCTTTACTGTAGGAGAACTCCGCTATAGGTAACAACACAAGCCAGTTGTTGTGGGATGAATTGGTAAAGCACCTTAAATATTGTTCGAGTGTCTGGTTCAATTGATTTGTTTGTCCATTGGTTTCAGGGTGGTAACCGGATGACATGGCTCTTGACATCCCGAGTTTCCTACTAATGGCAGCCCAAAATTTGGATGTGTCCTGTACGCTTCATTCTAATATGATCGAGTCTGGGAGCCCATGTAGGTGAAAAATTTCTCTTAGAAACACAGCACTAATTTCTTCTGCCGTTGGAATCCTCTGTAACCCGGAGAAATGTGGCAGCTTGGTGTACATGTCTACGGTGACCATAATCAAAGTACAACCGTGCGACTTCACGAGATCTACAATGTAGTGGATCAATATTTTTTGCCCAGAACGTTCAGGTAACGTGGGTGAACAAAGACGACCGATAAGCAGCTTGCGGGTTGTCTTGTTTTGGGCACAAACAACACATAGGACCTCATTCACAGAAGCATTTTATAATGGCAAAACCACATTGGAAAACGGTGTATGAATCAGGCCCATAATCTGATGTACTCCTTCACGTTCTTGGACAGTGTAGGCCACCAGAAATACCTTTGTACCAGTTCCAGGTTATTTTTTTGGCCTCGATGACCTGCTACCAGTGAGTCATGACCCAGTTCTAGGATTCTTTGATGAAAGGCTGTGCATGGCACATAAATCGCAGAACGGTGATAGAACAAGCTGTCCTGACAAGAGAGCACCTTCTTGTGTCTTTCTGCTGGGGGTTCACGGATGGTATCATTCTGTAACTGTTGTAACCATGTTTCCACAGAATACACAAAGGTAGTTGTGGGAAACATCTTGCTGTGACACTCAGTTTCTGCATTGTAAAATCCATTCCGGGATAACAAGTCTGCTATGACGTTCTTGGTTACAGGTATGTATGTCATCACCAGAGGATAATGAGAGAAGAAATGTGCGCACCGGGCCTGTCCACTGTTTTGACATTCCAGATTCTGTAAGGCCATCAAGTTCCAGTGATCGGTTCGTACCTCGTGGGTGCTTGGGCTTCAAGGAGTAAGTGTCTCCACACAAAGCAAGCAATTTAATGGCGAGTAGCTCTTTTTCCAGAACCGAGTAGTTACATTCAGATGCGGATAGAGTTTTTGAGATAAATGCTACCGGGTGTTCTTCATGGTCTTCAATTTCTTTTTATTAGGACTGCTCCCACAGCAGAGTCGGAGGTATCTGCTTCCAGGATAAACGCACACTGGTAATCTGGTTGCTTTAACAATGGTGCTGACATGAACAGGAGTTTTAAGTCCTCGAATGCCTTTTGGGCAGTGGTTGACCAGATGAATTTGGTGGTTTTCTTTAGCAGAGATTTCAAGGGGAAAACAGTACTGGAGAAGCTCTGAATGAATTTTTGATAAAAATTAGCCATCTCAAGAAATCTTTGGAGTTCCTTGATGGAACGAGGAGGAGACATTTGCAGGATGGCAGTGACCTTTCAGTTGTCCATTGAAATCCCATCTCCAGACAAATTGTACCCCAGGTAGGACACAAAGGGACATCAAAGTAACATTTCTCCAACTTCGCTTTCAACCCTTGGGTCTGTAGCCTCTGGTCTTGGGTACCGGAATGGATAAGGTTGGAAGGGTATGAGGAGGCAGGCTCTGGGCCTGTCTCCTTTTTCGCTTTCATTCCTGTAGACGGTAATCAATTTGGCGGACCAATTTGACCAGATCCTCAAATGAGGTTGGACGTGGTATTCGGGTGAGCTCATCCTTCAGCTCGTCCGATAAGCCCCTCCTGAACAGGGTTACACAGGCCTCTTCTGGCCAAGTGGTCTGCTGGGCCAGTTGCTTGAATTTTCTCACATAGGTGAGGACATCCAGTGTCCCCTGACTGAAATCCAAGAGAGAATCTTGCTTGGTGTAAGTAAGTTCTGGCCGGTCAAAAACACCCGAAAAGGCTTCTATGAACCCTTTGAAGTCATCCATAAGGGGGTTACCAGAAACCACCAAAGGAGTCACCCAAGACAAGGCACGCCCGGTCAACTGGGTAATGACAAACCCTACACGGGAACGATCAGTGGAGAAGGTAGTCTGCCGAAAGGTGAAAGCTACTGTGCAGGCATCCATAAATTCCCTGAACTTCATTGGTTCTCCATTGTACTTCTCGATGGTTGGGCCTCAGTACTGTGATTGATCCACTGGTGGAACCCCTTGGCCCAAAGCCTGACATAGCACTGCATTTTTGGTTTTCAAATTTTGGACTTCTTGTGATAACCCCTGGACTACAGCCACAAGCTCCTGCATCTGTTCCATGGCTTTCTTCTTCTCCCTTTTCTTTGGGCGTTGCAAGTTGTCAGGTTCAGTCCTTACCGCTTTGCTTCTGGACTCCTTTGCTGAAAAGAGGTAAGGCCTGTCCTTCCATGTAGCCACCGTGCAACCTGATTTCAGGATAACAGGTAAGCACTATGGCCACCCCGACAGTCAGGTCCCAGGGAAAAAAAACCTTGAGGAGGGAAAAAAAAAACAAGGTGCAGAGAAGATGTTCCAGGTAAGATTTCCAATCCAGGAATTTGTCTTTACAGGAACCAGGAAGAAGACTCCAGATATCAGGTTCAGTTGCAGATCCCACAAGAGAGCAATGTCCAGTGAATCCTGAATTAAACCAGCTAAAGGCAAGGTTAGCTCCTGCTGTCAGGCTTGAGCGGAATGGAGGAAGTCCCCCGCTGGACAGTACCGAGGAGAGAAGGCAACAAAAGGAGCAGAGGCTCCAAGAATGGTAAGAAAAAATGGGGAGAGGGAAGGAGAGAGAATTCAGAGTACCAGGGAAGAGAAAAAATGGCAAAGCAGTGCAGGGGGAAGCCAGCGCAACACGGAGGAAGCGCCAGGTAAGAAGCCAGGATTTCAAAGGTAAGGGAAAGGTGAGAGCAGGTAGAAGACACAAGGTCGCAAGACAAACTAGCGTTTCACAATAGAAAACAATTGCAAAGGGCGGAGCCTTCCATGAACGCTCTATTTATTTCCAAATATCGGGTGTTTCCAAGCATGTGAACGCAATGATATCTCTGCATGACAAGAGCGTCTGGGCGCCATTTTGGATCGGGATGCAATGTAAAAGCGTTTCCAAAATGAAAGCCGATCGGATAAGCGCCAGGTAGGTGAAAGCATGACAGAAGCTCTCATGTTGTAAGGGATTCAGACATAACAACTCTCCCCGGTGGTGTCCCTAACAACTTTGGACATGTGTTTATACCACAAGTTGTTTGTTACTCGTGCTGTGTCTGTGAGATACATGTCAACTCCCTTCATGTCAGTATCAACACTGCGCTTACCTCTCCTACCTTATCTGCAGTGTCTTCTCTTCCACCTGACATGGTAGTTCCAACTGCTTCGGTTGGGGAAATGTTAGTAGAGGTTACAGCAGCAGCACCCATTGCCAAATAAAGCATTCAGAATACAATACCCAGTACTCCAGTAGGAATCAATAAACGCACCAAAGTTAAGACGTTCTTTATTGTTTCTGACATGACCACTTACGCAGCTTGATCCTTGCAGCCTGATGAGATGGTAAAGTTGCCTGCCTGAAACTCGCAAGAAAGCCGTTATTTTGTTAATATTGGTCAGTACCCTCAAGCTCTGCGAACTAAATAGTCGCTGAAGGCAAAAGCAAAGACCTCCTCCCAAATTTGTCTTATTGAGGAATTTATCATTGTTGGCAGAACAGGGTAAGCACTGTGTTCATGTTGTGGGTATGCTTGGGGCAAATATTCTACAAATATGAGCTAATATACTGCGGGGGATCAGACTCTGAATCGTCTGGGTTATATAGTACACATATTGGTTTGAAAGTGCTTCAGGGGGATCAAGAGGACGTAACATCATGACAATTCCCTGTGCAAGTCTACCAACATTCACAAAACAACCTGCATGTGCAGAAGAAAAAGAGAAACAACACACAGTGATTCAGCTGTCAATGTGCACAAGTATTCCAGTTGCTACTCCAGCTGCTTGAGATCGTCGGACCATAGGATGGCCAGGTCTCCCTAAATCTGTGAGCTCTGCACGCACTTGTAGATCCTCAACATTGGCCCTGTCGATCGCTGTTACTCTGTTGCCAGGAGAAGCCACTGCTTTGTAGGGCTTGATGTCATGAAGATGATTCCAGATACTTTTTCCTTCAAGCAGCACAGCTCTGTCTGTAACAGCTTCGACCATGTGGGGTCCTGAAAATCTGGGTGAGTTCCAGCGGCGGAGAAAGTTCTTTAGCAATACTAGGTCCACCACCTTTAATAAATGTTTGCGTTCAGTTTCTTGTTCTGTACCATTAGATTCTGCTGCTTCAGTGTCTTCGGGCCTGCCCTGGGTCTGCTCTAACTGGTGAGAGATAAAGGAAGCGCTAGAAACCAAAGGAGTGATATATTCAAACATTTCTTGCCCTAACACATCTGCACTGTTCTCACGATCCTTTAATGCCCTAGTAGGAGGAGCCAGGGGAAGATGCATGCGCCGTCCTGTCACCACCTCGTGGGCCGTTAAATGATGGTCGGACCCTGGCTTATTGCGCAATTCAAAGAGTGCCAAAGGCAAGCAGTGAAGCCAGTTTTTCTTGGTGCTCTGCAGAGTTTTGGCAATGCGCTCCTTCAGGAGGCTATTGAGGCATTCACACACCCCAGTTGTTTACGGTTGGTACGCACATGCGCATTTGTGTTTGATTCCTTGCGTGGTTGTGATGTGCTGAAACAGTTCATTGGCAAAGTGAGGGCCATTGTCAGACCGCAGCACCTCACATACACCCCATCTTGGGAAAACTTCCCGGACCAGATATTTCACTGCCCTGATGGTGTCAGCATGTGAACAGTGCCCAGCCTCTATCCATCTTGAGAATGGGAAGACAGCCACTATCGTGTAGCGGTATCCTTGACACACTTGGATCATGTACATGTAATCCACGTGGAGATGCAGAAATAGGCCTTAGGTCTTGGTATGGCTCCTCTCACAACTCAGGGTATGTTCTGCGGTGAACTGCTGGCAAGTCAAGCAGTTACTAATGAAATTAGCTACATGTTCATTCAAATTTGGGCATAACCACGTTTCTCCAATGCGTGTAGCAATTACCTCCTTTCCTGTGTGTGTTGGATAATGCAATTGTGCCACTACTGTTTTCAATAATGCTAGTGGCATGA
Organism: Ambystoma mexicanum; assembly: GCF_040938575.1. Classification (NCBI taxonomy): domain Eukaryota; kingdom Metazoa; phylum Chordata; class Amphibia; order Caudata; family Ambystomatidae; genus Ambystoma; species Ambystoma mexicanum. The sequence goes on along the minus strand of NC_090930.1, from coordinate 462,214,861 downwards.
CCACCTTCCCTGTGTTGTTCTGTCGCTATAGGGCATCTGTTGGAGCCATGGAGCATCTTCTTTTTAACCATAGTTCCCGCTCCTCCGGTGGTGCACTCCCTGCAATTCCATGATTTGTATTGGTATGTTGTTGTAGCCCTCGCTCATCACCATGTTTCTCACCCCTCCTTGAGCCTCAGGCCTTTCCTCCAGTCCCAATAACTTCCCAAAGTACGCGGCACCCTTTGCCTCGTAGACTGCTGCCTCGGTTCCCCTTGAGACAGCGCCTTCTCCTTTTGTGTAGGCCTGGCACTTCATCAGTGCTAACTCCCTTGGGTATGCAATCACTTCAATCAATTTTCCTAACAAGAGCACATGCTGCACTGGGGTCCCATCTGCTCTTCCGAACCCCCTCAGCCATCGCGCCAATCCTGAATGTACTGTTGATGTGACGTAAGCACTGTCCGAATAAATCGGCACACTTATGTCTACGCTGGATCACTCTGTTAAAGATTCCCAGTGACTCGCAGTATCCCTGTGACAAACGAGTGTGTTTCCACTTCTGGTTTCAGTACATAAAGCTGGTTAGATGCATTCTTTGAATCAATGACCATGAAACAGGTGGCTTCTACTGGAATTCCACACAAATTTGTCGCTGGATTAGCTGCTACTGGATACTCTGCTTCTATAATGTGGTTAAGAGGTCTTAAGTCCTGAATGAAACACCATGACTCCCCGTTGGCCTTGCGCACGGGGTACACTGTTGTGCTGCATGGAGATGACACCAGAATGTCTCTTTCAATGAGGGCATTGATTGTCTAATAAATGCCCTTGTCTGCTTCTTTGGTTAGGGGATACTGTTTTACTTGTGGCAAAATTGCTCCTGTTTTCAGTTTCATCTTCACTCCCCCTATGCTCTTTTTGCACTCCACGTCATAAGGACTTGTGGTCCATAAACTGTCGGGTACTTCAGCCATGTCCTCCTCCCAGAATGAGGGTGGCACCTCCAGTGCCATCGCCATTCTCTGTGGCACCTCTCGGTAATGGATCTGTAACCAGAACATTACACTCATTTCAAACATCATCTCCACTTCCAGTCTTTCTTCCCTCATCTGTCACTGTTGTCAGCCTGCACCCTTCTGCAACTGCAATGATTGCTCTCCATGTCTGTTCCCACAATATGCTTGGCCGATCTGTTTTACATTTTACATGTGTATGGGCCTCACTACACGGTAGGCGGTAAGGGTTTACCGGTACCGGTAAGGGCACCGGTACCGGTAAACCCTTACCGCCTTACTACGAGTTCCCTTTGCGGGACCTGACATTAACAGCTGGTTTTACCAGCCGATAAAGTAGGGTGCCGCAAAGGGACCTTGGTGCTAATTACAGTACCGCAATTTGCGGTACCGTAATTGTGATAGAATATAGCTATAGTTTTGTCCCACAGCTCTCAATATTCAAGGCGCCAAAGGTCTTGAATCTCCTGAATGTACTGAACAGGGTCTTCGTCCTCACGCATTTTGTGTGACATAATCGCCCCGATGTCTGACGTGTCTGGGTACTGTGTTCACAATGCTTGCCAAACTGGTGCTCTGCAATTTGCAAATGGCGACGCATCATGCGCTCTATTCTGTATCGTCATCCCTGGGAACTGTGCCCTCTTCCAGATGTCATCAGCTGCATCACCAAGTATCAAAACTAATAATCCCTTTACGTCACCCACTGCCAGCCTGTGATCCGCTGTCAATTTCTCCATCTCATAAATCCATTTTCCAGCTCTCTCACTTAAAGATGGTAATTGGCACTTAACATTTTCCATGTCAGTGTGTTTCCATGGCACATACCGAGGTCTCACCCCTCCCCTTTCTAGTAATGGCATCTGTGAGTATGCTGCCCTCTCGTCCGGTGTCCTTCATTACTGTCTGATTTGTGTAGGTCCGCTCTCATCTTTGATGTCGGCACATATATCTACTGGTTATAGCGTAGGTACTTGTTTGCCTTCGTCATAGGCCCTAGACAACCATCCTCTTGAACATGCTATTACTGTTTCCTCCCTCCTACGTCCTGGCAGGTCCCTTATTCCATTTACATAGGTGTTATGAATGGTGCACCTGTCGTTTACTTGCTGTGCTTGCTCCTCTCCTTCTTCCTGTCCTGCGGATCCATACTACCATGATGCCTACTTGTCTGTCCCACAGCTTGTGACCCGTTTCGCTCCCCCTCTCATCTCCACTGTATCTGTCATCATTGTCAGAACAAGGCTTCATACTGAGATCAATGTCCACTAAGTGTAACGCTCACCTGATTCCCGTAGAGGCGCCGGTCTTGACTGGGCGTATACCGTATCTTCAAAGGTGATGTGTAACACACGGCTGGCTCTTTGGGCTGGACCTCTGTGCACTGTATGTCTGACTCGAAGGGTAAGATGTCTTCAGATAGAAAATATGGGATTAAGGAACTGGGTTATTGAATGTCTCTCTCTTCTTCCCTTTCTCTTCTCCTGTAGAACCCCAAAGGTTAACGCTCTCACCTTAGGTAAGTGAACGCTTTGCTCTCCATCTGCCTCGGGGCAGGGTGCTGTAACCAGTTTCTTCACTGGATAAGGGGAGCAGGCCTCTTGACTTCAGAGGACTGCTGTCCGTCGTTTACTGCACGAACGGTAAGTTTCGAGTAATTCTAATGTCTTTAAAGTCTTTAGTAATGATGTTTCTTGTTTTGCAGGGTTCCGGCGATGGCGGATGACGGGCTGAAGTGAGTTGACGATGGAGCCCGTGTGATGAATAGAAGCGCCTGGAAGCACGTAAGTAAGCGCTTGTTGCCTGCTTCACAATGCGCTCTAACTGTCTTTTTATTTTGCAGGTACAAGTTCGGAGCGGCTGCAGGGTGCCGGAATACCCACTGGGTTAGATGTGGAAAGGAGTAATGGCACGTGAGTATTAAAGTTCCCCAATGTCTTTAAACGCACCTTGTTTTGTCTTTCAGATGCGGGATGCAGCGCCGAAGGCCTCCGGAGCGTGCGAAGAGTTGGTAAGCTTTTGTCTTTCAGATGCCGGAATGCAGTGTGAAGACCTCCGGAGCGCACGAGGAGTAGGTAAGCCTTTGTCTTTCAGATGCCGGAATGCAGCGCGAGGCGTTGGTGACAGCCGATGGACCAGGTAAGTGAAGAGCTGTCACTGAAGACCGTAATGCTAACCTGTTCTTTCTTGTCTTTATAGGTGTTGCTGAAGACTGGATTCAGGATGGTAAGCCTTTTTCCTTAGGCCCAGGATCAGATGCAGAAGACACGATGAGCGTTCTGCTGCAGAGGATGCAGAATAACGCAAAGCAAGATTCATCCATCGGGTGTGGTTTAAATAGCCTCCTGTAGTGCTTAGGTGTCTCCTTCCACAGCCACGCCTAGGTAAGAAAAGAGTTCCTGCTTTCCAGAAGAGTTCCAGTGTTCTGAATCTAGGGAGTGGCTCCTGCCCCACCCAACAGGAAAAGTAGTTCCAAACAGAAGAGGATCAGAGGCTCAACTGGCAGGCAAGTAAGCAGCATGGTCTGCTGCAGGTAAGTCCACCCAAGCATTATGAGCCCGGCGCTTCCAGCGCTGGGACTGGGCATATTTATGAGCCTGGTGCCACTGGCGCCAGGACTGGGTCCAAAAGGTCCCAATTGGGACTGGTTGGCACTCGGAACCTGGGTTATGGATCTGCTTCCAAGGGAGTTGGGAAAACCCTGACCTTTTGGAAGCAGAGATCATGACAGTACCCCCCCTCAAGGCCCCTCCCAAACCGGGCTTCTCCGGGGGTTTTGGCTTGTCAGGAAATGTTCGGTGAAATCTTTTGATTAGACGAGGAGCGTGGACATATTCAGCAGGTTCCCAGGATCTCTCTTGGGGGCCGTAGCCTTTCCAGTCAATTAGGTAAAATAGTTTAGATTTGGAGATCTTGGAGTCCAGAATGCTTTTGACTTCAAACTCGAGTTCTCCATCAACTAGGATAGGTTTTGGAGATTTAGTTAGTCGGGTTTGAGGTTGCATGGGTTTTAATAGAGAGACGTGGAAGACCGGATGTGTCTTCATGTGCGGGGGCAAGTCCAACTTGACCGCTACTGGGTTTACTATGGTAGTGATGGAATAGGGACCAAGGTATCTTGGGTTGAATGTGCGTGGCCCTTTTAGAGGTAGATATTTGGTGGATAACCAGACTTGATCCCCTACTTGATATTGAGGGGCTTCCTTCCGATGTTGATCTGCTCCTTTCTTGTATTGTTCTTTAGCCCTTTGAAGGTGAGAAACAGCTTCCTTAAAGGCTTGGGTGATTGTAGAATGCAGGTAGTCTACTGCTGGTGTTTCAAGATCTTGGAGGGGATCCAACTCCGAGGTTCGAGGGTGACTGCCGTACAAAAGAAAAAACGGGGTTTTCCCAGTTCCCGAATGGACAGAGTTATTGTAGGCATATTCGGCTATCCAAAGGATGTCTTTCCAAGTTTTTTCAGTTTGTTGCAGCATGCAGCGTAAATACTGTTCCAGAGTTTGATTGGTCCTCTCGGTTTGTCCGTCGGTCTGAGGGTGGTGACTGGTCGATAGTCTCACATCAATTTGAGCCGACCGACAGCAACTTCGCCAAAAATGAGAAATAAATTGACTACCTCGATCCGAAATTAGAACCGAAGGAAAACCGTGCAGTCGGACGATGTTTTCGAGAAATTCTCGGGCCAGAGTTGCTGCTGTTGGCAAGCCTTTGAGCGGAATGAAATGCGCCATCTTGGAGAATAAGTCCACGATTACTAGAATCGTATTGTATCCGGAGCATGGAGGTAGATCGGTGATGAAGTCCATAGAAAGCGTATGCCAAGGGCGAGGTGGGATGTCAATAGGGCGTAAGAGGCCTGCTGGTCTTTCCTTTTGACTCTTGTTTTGGGCGCATACTCCACAGGACATTATAAAGTCTCTGATATCTTTTTTCCAAGACGGCCACCAGAAGTAGCGCTTGATCTTTTCTGAGGTCTTGGCCATACCGGGATGTCCTTCCATTAAAGAATCGTGATAACAAGAGATTACTTTTTTCTGTAAATCTGTGCTGGGTAGGTATAATCGTTCTTGGAAATACAATAAGTTGTCCTTTACTGCAAAGTCCTTTCCCTGCAGATGCCAATTCTGTATGTCTGCTGGAGTTACAAGTTGCCTGGCTTTATCCTTAACTTCCTCTATGGATTCTGTGGCGATTACACCCAGAATTCTTTGTTCGGGAATGATTGGTACAGGTTTAGGGTTGATCAAGTGTTCTTCCACTCCCATCCGAGAAAGGGCATCAGCTTTACCGTTCTTTGTACCAGGTCGATAGGTAATTATGAAGTCAAACTCGGCAAAGAATAATGCCCAACGGAGTTGTCTAGAGGATTGGGCTTTTGCGGTTTTCAAATATTGCAGGTTTCGGTGATCCGTAATCATAGTAACGGTGTGTCGGGCCCCCAGCAGATAATGCCGCCAAGCCTTAAAGGCAGACTTGATAGCCAGAAGTTCCTTGTCAGTAATCGTGTAATTGATTTCAGGAGGCGAGAATTTGCGGGACCAAAATGCCACGGGATGCAACTGATTGGTTACCGGGTCCTTTTGTGATAGAACTGCCCCCATGGCAAGGCTTGAAGCATCAGTTTCCACAATGTAGGGGAGTTCGGGGCGAGGGTGTTTTAAGATTGGTGCAGAGATAAATTTAGTCTTCAAATCCTGGAAAGCTTGTTCCGCCTCGGTAGACCATTCAAAACGTTTGTTTTTCTTTAACAAGGCAGTGATGGGCTGGACTATTCGAGAGAATTTGGGGATAAACCTGCGGTAAAAGTTAGCGAAGCCTAACATGCTTTGCACACCTTTTACGGAGGATGGTGATGGCCATTTGAGAACTGCATCGACCTTCTTTGAATCCATACGCACTCCGCCAGGTGATAATATGAATCCCAAGAATTCAACTTCAGTCACGTTGAAAACACATTTTTCCAACTTAGCGAAACGTTTGTGTTGACGCAATCTTTCGAGGACCATTTTCACGTGTTTCCGATGTTCAGATTCCGATGAAGAATAAACGAGGATGTCGTCAATGTAAACAACAACACACACATCTATGAGCTCTCTGAGGACATCGTTCATAAAATATTGAAAGGCGGCCGGGGCATTGCAAAGTCCGAAGGGCATGACCTGATATTCAAATAGCCCATACTTGGTGCGGAAGGCCGTCTTCCATTCATCGCCCTCTTTCACTCGTACCAAGTGGTAAGCTCCTCTAAGATCCAGCTTTGTATATATGCATGCTTTTCTGACTTGGTCCAGGAGTTCAGGGATCAAAGGTAACGGATATCTATTCTTAACGGTGATCTGGTTCAGGGAGCGATAATCTATACAAGTTCTAAGGTCTCCTTCCTTTTTTGGAACGAAGAACAAAGCTGAAGAAGCAGGGGACTTGGAAGGACGAATAAACCCATTTGCCAGGTATTGATCCAGGTATTGTCGAAGGTGAAGGTTCTCAGGCTCGGTGAGGGCATACATTCTACTACAAGGAGGAGTAGATCCAGGTATCAGGTCTATCTGGCAGTCATAAGACCTATGAGGAGGTAGAGAGTTAGCCTGATCCTTCCGGAAAACATCTTGGTATTCTAGGTATTCGGGAGGTAACTGGGGAGTCTCTGAAGAAATTGCTGCCAGTGCAACACCAGGTGGAGGGTGACAAGTAGAGACACATTCTGGAAACTGGACCGTTCTTGCTCGCCAATCGATCAGAGGATTGTGTTTCTCTAACCAAGGTATTCCTAGAATAATCTGAAACTGAGGGGCCTTGATCACATCGAACACGATCTTCTCATGGTGTCCATCTTGACTTACTAGCGTCACCTCTTGAGTGGTATGCTATCTCCGTACCATCCACCGTAGTAATGACGTCCTTTACAGCCTTGGGACAAAGAGTTAGATTCATCCTCAAAACCATTTCATGATCCACATAATTGCCGATGGCACCGCTGTCGACGTAAGCTTCAATTGCATGTAATCGATCCGGATTATCAGGGCTAATGAGGACCATAGGTATCACGAAATGCGAGGTCACGGAACTGGTTTTCACGCTCGGCAAGAGGACCTCTATTCTTGTCGGGCAAGATCGTTTCCCTGCTCAGAGTTTGTAACTTTGGTAACTGCAGCTCCTACTGCCTTCTTGGCAGGTTTCACCGGACAGTCTCGAAGAAAGTGCCCTGAGTTTCCGCAATAGAGGCATAATTGCAACTGTTTTCTCCTTTCCCGCTCCTTTTGTGTTAGAGGACCTTTCAGACCCCCTATTTGCATGGGTTCCCCGGAGTCTACTCCTTTGGAAGGAGTTGGCGGTTTGGAAAATACTCGAGCATCAAACTTGGAACGATCGGCCTTCCTGTTCTGCAGTCTGTGATCTATTTGAACGACTAAGTCTATATAGTCCGAACAATCTTGTGGGGGATTCACTACTTGGGCTAGCACATCTTTGAGCTCTCCACGTAGACCTCTATAAAACAGCGTACTCCTTTTGTCCTCAGGCCATTGAGTTTCCACTATCAGTCTGTTGAAAGACGCAATATAAGCTAAAAGGTCTTGATTACCTTGTCGCAACGAAAGAAGCTCATTGTCCAAGGCCTGCCCCTGTGAATGTCTTGCGAACAGTTTTTCCATACTGAGCTGAAAAGCTTGAAAATCATGGAGGACCGGATCATCTTGATTTACTAGAGGGATCGACCAGTCTGCAGCATTGCCACTAAGGTACGAAAGCACGAAAGCTACTTTAGCTTGATCAGTTTAAAAGGCTGCTGGCCGGCATAAGAAATGCAACCGGCACTGATTGATAAATACTGCAAACCTCTTTGGGTCACCAGAAAATCGTTCGGGCGGAGCCAGAGGTACATTCCCAGGTAGGTTGATCTGCACTGGATTCATAGAGGATGTAGAAGGAAGATTTCCCCCAGATGCGGGTAACGGGGTCTGTCCGGCTTGTGACTGTAGCAATTGTCTAGCGAGATCATCTGTTCGCTCCTTGGAAATAATCAGTTCCCTTCTTAGAGCGTTCATTTCCTGACGGGCTGCATGCACTTCTGCCCTTAGTTCCCCAAGTAACTGGGCTAGCTGGTCGGTATCCGAGGTTTCCATAGCGCCTGGACGGGAGTTTTGTGGTAGGCTTTGCGTTCTGTAACGCTCACCTGATTCCCGTAGAGGCGCCGGTCTTGACTGGGCGTATACCGTATCTTCAAAGGTGATGTGTAACACACGGCTGGCTCTTTGGGCTGGACCTCTGTGCACTGTATGTCTGACTCGAAGGGTAAGATGTCTGCAGATAGAAAATATGGGATTAAGGAACTGGGTTATTGAATGTCTCTCTCTTCTTCCCTTTCTCTTCTCCTGTAGAACCCCAAAGGTTAACGCTCTCACCTTAGGTAAGTGAACGCCGTGCTGTAACCAGTTTCTTCACTGGATAAGGGGAGCAGGCCTCTTGACTTCAGAGGACTGCTGTCCGTCGTTTACTGCACGAACGGTAAGTTTCGAGTAATTCTAATGTCTTTAAAGTCTTTAGTAATGATGTTTCTTGTTTTGCAGGGTTCCAGCGATGGCGGATGACGGGCTGAAGTGAGTTGAAGATGGAGCCCGTGTGATGAATAGAAGCGCCTGGAAGCACGTAAGTAAGCGCTTGTTGCCTGCTTCACGATGCGCTCTAACTGTCTTTTTATTTTGCAGGTACAAGTTCGGAGCGGCTGCAGGGTGCCGGAATACCCACTGGGTTAGATGTGGAAAGGAGTAATGGCACGTGAGTATTAAAGTTCCCCAATGTCTTTAAACGCACCTTGTTTTGTCTCTCAGATGCGGGATGCAGCGCCGAAGGCCTCCGGAGCGTGCGAAGAGTTGGTAAGCTTTTGTCTTTCAGATGCCGGAATGCAGTGTGAAGACCTCCGGAGCGCACGAGGAGTAGGTAAGCCTTTGTCTTTCAGATGCCGGAATGCAGCGCGAGGCGTTGGTGACAGCCGATGGACCAGGTAAGTGAAGAGCTGTCACTGAAGACCGTAATGCTAACCTGTTCTTTCTTGTCTTTATAGGTGTTGCTGAAGACTGGATTCAGGATGGTAAGCCTTTTTCCTTAGGCCCAGGATCAGATGCAGAAGACACGATGAGCGTTCTGCTGCAGAGGATGCAGAATAACGCAAAGCAAGATTCATCCATCGGGTGTGGTTTAAATAGCCTCCTGTAGTGCTTAGGTGTCTCCTTCCACAGCCACGCCTAGGTAAGAAAAGAGTTCCTGCTTTCCAGAAGAGTTCCAGTGTTCTGAATCTAGGGAGTGGCTCCTGCCCCACCCAACAGGAAAAGTAGTTCCAAACAGAAGAGGATCAGAGGCTCAACTGGCAGGCAAGTAAGCAGCATGGTCTGCTGCAGGTAAGTCCACCCAAGCATTATGAGCCCGGCGCTTCCAGTGCTGGGACTGGGCATATTTATGAGCCTGGTGCCACTGGCGCCAGGACTGGGTCCAAAAGGTCCCAATTGGGACTGGTTAGCACTCGGAACCTGGGTTATGGATCTGCTTCCAAGGGAGTTGGGAAAACCCTGACCTTTTGGAAGCAGAGATCATGACACTAAGTTATACCTGCTGTGTCCTGCTCAAGCCCCTCGTGAATTTGTGCTAGCTCGTTCCACTCGTCTTTCCTCCTCACGTTTATTCCTTTACCAGTCCATTGCTACCTATGTTTTTACCGCTCTTATTGCCTGCTCCTCTTCCTCCTTACGTCCCTATTATCTTGCCAGTATATCCAATTGGAACTTTCTCTCTTCCCTCTATGTTAACTTATATTTTTCTAGCTCAGCAATCTCCCTCCTCCTCTCTGCCTCTCCATCTCTCTCTCCTTTTTCTTTCTCATCTCCATTTCCACTCTCTTCCTCCCCTTGAAATCCCTTTCTACCTTTCTTTGTGCTCCCTTTCCAACTGCTCTCTCTCCTTCCCTCCCTGTCTTCCCGCTCCAGTTTCTCCTCTCTCCTCCTCTTTCTGTCCTCAGGTTCTAACCTCCCTTCCCTGTCCTTCTCCTTTTTATCCTCCTCCTCCATTATTTCTGCCCAATCACAAGCATTTCCAAAATGGAACCTGATCGGATAAGCGCCAGGCAGGTGAAAGCATGACATCATGCCCCCTTCTCTACCTAGTTCCCCCCGGCTTCCAAGGGTTCTGCTGATGAAACCTTCGAACCAGGCAAGGGGCGTGAACATAGCCCGATGGTTCCCAGGACTGTTCACAGCTGGAATACCCCTTCCAATCTATCAGATGCTGTAAGGTTCCTTGGTAGTACCTGGAATCACATATCTTGTTGACTTCGAATTCCACTGAGTTATATTCAAAGGGAAGTACAATGTCTCTCCAGATTTTCTCTTCAAAAGATTTCAAAAAATATATAAGGAACACAGGGTGTATTCGACTCCAGGTAGGAGGCAACTTCAACCTGTAGGCAATGGGGTTGATTCTTTTGAGGACTTTGAAAGGCCTGAAGTACTTTGGTGCACATTTCCCAGGGTTGAGTCTTCTGGGAAGATACTTGGAGGAGAACCATACGAATTCTCCTTCTTGCTGTCCATTAGCTTCTTTCCTCTTATGATCAGCAAACCTTTTAGTCCTTTCCTGTGACTCTCTTAAGGCTTGAAGATTCTTCTCGTTGTACGGTGCAGAGATGTTCCAAATGTTGTTCCACTGCGGGCATCGGGGTGATCACTGGGAAGATTCTTGGAAACCAAGTGGGATGGTGACCATAAGGACAGTAGAAAAGCGATTTACCAAGAGCGGAATGCACTGTGTTATTGTAGGAAAACTCTGCTATAGGTAACAACATGTGCCAGCTGTCGTGGGATAAATTGGTAAAGCACCATAAATATTGTTCGAGTGTCTGGTTCAATCGCTCTGTTTGTCTTGTCCGTTGGTTTCAGGGTGGAAACCAGATGACATGGCTCTCGAGATCCCAAGTTTACTACACATGGCGGGCCAAGAGGTGCATGTCTACTGTACACCGAGATCCGAAATGATCGAGTTTGAGAGCCCATGTAGGTGAAATATTTCTCTTAGAAACACAGCACTCATTTCCTCAGCCGTTGGAATTTTCTATAACCCGGAGAAATGTTATTAATAAGAGAGAATCCCGGTAGTCACTTGTCCACCACTTGGTGGAACCAAATGTCTACTCTGTCTATACCTGGGAAGGGGAAGAACATCTATATATATCAGAGACAGAGCTCAAAAAACAGGTTGCACAAACAATTAGGTTCCTAAAAAACTGTATATAAACTTTAATTAAATACACATAAAGAATCTATGATTCACACAAATAATAACAATCATCATAAATTCCTATGCACAATATCAAGAGAATCTATTAAGATCATCACATAAAAAACAAGGATTTTGTCAATTACAATCGAATGGTAAGGTAACATAAGGTATAAATTACATGCAACAAAAAGCTGGCAATGTATCAGTTTCCGATCACTATTCGATAACATAAGTTGTTGTATTCCTGTATACATCCAGGAAGTTGTCTCGACATGTTTCTGTTCTTAGGGTGTTACTCAGAAAACATTCATCAGGAGGGTTGTCAAAATCACGAAAATCCAAATTAAAATCATAAACTGTTTCATAAATAGGACAGTGTAGTGTACACGTGCAACCTGTGAATTAAAAGAAAAGGGGACAGATAAGGAGCTAGATCAATAGCTAAGGTACATCTGTCATATTCCCCAAAGGGAGAATAAGAGGACCGAACGTTGGGTTTTTATTACCTTTCGTGGTGCTCGTGGGGGCTCACAACGTAAGTTAACCAGGTTGTGGTCAGCTACTAAGTAGCTGAAGACCTGTAATAAATACACGAAAAACCTAAATAAGTGTTTTTCAAATGAGCTAAAAAACCATGTTCAAGAAATTCTGTAGTTACAGGAGGAAATGGTATGGGTGGTGAGGTTATTCATTGGGCTCACCTGTATGTAAATTAATACGTAGTCAGTTCAGAAGAAGAAAAGAGGCGCAGCCCTTAGAGCGGCTCCACTTCACAGTAACGGGCCACTAATATTGGTTGATAATTCTTAGTAGACAGGACTAAGTAGTGTCTATGAAAAAGAAGAAAGTATAGCCAGTGAGTTGGGAACACTCAACATAAGGTAACATTACACCCAAGTTGCCTGAAATTAGAACCCAGAGACTCGGCACCACCACAGAGTGTGGAGAAACGCTATGCCAACTAGTACTTGATTAGTCAGCGTATAACTAGACCTCCGATGGGCGAGGGTAGATAGGAACCGCCACCATTAAAACAGCTGGAAGTGGACATTCGGCAACTTCGATGCTCGAATGATATCTGCTCCCCTTAACCATAAAGGATAATGAAAGGCGGTGAGTCGCCCTGTTATGTCCTAAATATAGCCTGAGACAGCCAGAGTTTGTTAGAAATACTACACCCCTAATCATTGTGACATAGTAAATAAATACAAGAGAAGGTGCATTCAAGAGGGGGTGTCACCCAGGTGTCTAATCCTGACTCTGCAGGTAACGGGCTTACCGCCTTTAATGCTAGCTGTCTCTGACTGTCAGCCGGTATATCAGTTAAGCCTCAAGGCATGGAAACATCCACATCTGGCCAGCACTCGCGTCTCGGTCTGTAGGGGATACAACATGAGCTCTTGTGAAGGATACCCAAAGCATACGGCACTGGGTTAGGAGCACCGTCATCATGCATTAGCAATTATTAACAAAAAGGTCTCGTACACGTACCTCTACGGATGGAAGGCGAGCATCCGATCGGTACGTGGATTTCCAAAAATGCAAAAACTTGCAAAGACTCGGCACACTAGGACGCGTCTCAAACCAGGGGCGCGTTACACGGGACCTTGTGTATATCGGTCTCTATGGAGACAGTGCGTGAGGACGCCTGGCATCCAAACGTAACTCAACGTAATAGTGGTGTCAGTCGGCCATGTTGAAACTGACTCGCGATGCGAGTATCCTAATACACTAAAGGTTCCTCTCTGTTGATATACACGTAGCACATAGCAATATAACCTAGCCAGTTACGTGTGAGAATCGCTATGGGAATCCTAAAGAGGATCTATAAGAGATGTTGCTGCTGTGTCGTGAAACCGGGGGGTCACGCTTGAAAACCGGGGATTAATCAGGCTCGATGCATTGGGAAAGGAATGGAGAAATTACTAGACACTGAATGGATGGCGGGCAAAAATCTATAATATAATCATACAGAAATTTGCCAGTACCTTCGACTGCGTTACACAAAATGTGATTAGCATTGTGGCACATTACTCGCATGGAACTGGCACATCCTTCGATTGTCTTTCACATCATGACAGGCTATTCAAATGAGCTAGATACATACTTCAATGAACCCAGGTCTAACATTAGTGTCTACCATAGTCATCCTTCATTAGTGATACTCCTCGTCCATATGTAATTTGTAAGATTGAAACACCTATCTAAACATGCATTACTAAATACCCAAAAAAACTCGGTTAATCAACTTGTGCACACATCGCTCTCCAAAGTAAAGTACATTAGGAAGAGGTACTCACAATCACTTGTACATAATTCAGTTAGCATAGATGCTGTCTCGGTGTCTAATTTATATCACTCCCCGATTCAGCAATTAGAAGCATAGTAGTATGCCTAGTATATACCAGTCAACAAATCCTGGTTTGACAATTACCAAATCACAGAACTGTTTCAATGTGATCTAAAGGATGGCCTCAAGTACCGGGGAGTCACATCATAATGTTCCTATTAGGAAAAATTTCCTAGAACTGTTGCATATTCTAAGAAAAAACCTACTGGCAAGCACTTAGTTTGTAGCTACACACTTAAACCTGGTTCATCAAAAAAATATAAGTATCTAGTAGCAGTTATTTCAACTTTGACCAACGTTAGAATAGAACCTTCTTATTGGCGGATTTTATGCCATTCTACAGAATCATTCATACCTATGGTATTGCGCTGTAATCTGTAAATCATTTCTTGTTCTTTCCTCAAAAGTCTATTTTCTAGTGTCTGAGGATTGCCACATTTAAGCGTCAATAGTACAGTCCATGTGAAGTATTCATATTCATGCATTGCCTGGTTAAAGTGTTTAACCATCAAGCGTTATCAGTTTTGTTTTTAAGACAGCTCCTTGTTCCATAATCCATATTTTAACTTTACGAATAGTTTTTCCCACATACATAAGGCCACATCTGCATTTTATTAAATACACCACATGGTCGGTATTACAATTTTTTAGGTTTTTCTGCACCCATGGTTTGGGCAGTCCTACATCGATCTCTTTACTTTTGGAGGTGGGTTTAGACGCTCCAAAAGTTCCACATGGGTAGTGGCCACTTGCAGGTGGCAAGCCCCAGAGCGTGGTTAGATTCGTAGTGTTGTTGATTAGCGGTTTCAGTCTGCTTCCACTTATTCTATTACCAATTGTGGTGCTTCTTTTAAAAGCAAACATAGGCGTCGGTAGAGGTGTTTTGGAAGTCTCAAAAATGTTCCAATGTTTAGTAATCACGTTTTTGATTTTTAGATTTAGGTCCGTGAAAGTGTTAACACTCACGATTCTTTCATCCTTTTGTTTCTTGGGTTTCTCTTCTAACAAGTCATCTCTGTTATTATTGAACGCACGCTTAGCAGCTCTCTTAATCAGTATTTTGGAGTAGCCCCTTTGTTTCAACTTATTACTAAGCACTGCTGCTTCAGTTTCATAGGTACTGTTGTTAGAACTATTCCTTATAAGTCACAAAAATTGGCTAAATGGTAAATTATCCCGTAAGTGTTTTATATGATGGCTAGTATATTGAAGCAAGGAGTTCTTATGTCCACAGAATACACAAAGGTAGTTGTGGGAAACATCTTGCTGTGACACTCAGTTTCTGCATTGTTAAATCCATCCTGGGAAAACAAGTCTGCTATGACGTTCTTGGTTCCAGGTATGTATGTCATAACCAGAGGATAATGCGAGAAGAAATGTGCCCACCGGGCCTGTCTACTGTTTTGGCATTCCAGATTCTGGAAGGCCATCAAGTTCCGGTGATCGGTTCGTACCTCGGTGGGTGCTTCAGCTCCAAGGAGTAGGTGTCTCCACTCAGAGCAAGCAATTTAATGGCAAGTAGCTCTTTTTCCAGAACAGAGTAGTTACATTCAGACACGGATAGAGTTTTTTGAGAAAAAGGCTACCGGGTGTTCTTCTTGGTCTTCGAATTTTTGTTTAAGGACTGCTCCTACAGCAGCGTCGGAGGTATCTGCGTCCAGGATAAACACACGCTGGTAATCGGGTTGCTTTAACAATGGTGCTGACATGAACAGGTGTTTTAAGTCCTCGAATGCCTTTTGGGCAGTGGTTGACCAGATGAATTTGGTGTTTTCTTTAGCAGAGATGTCGAGGGGACAACAGTACTGGAGAAGTTCTGAATGAATTTTCGATACAAAAGAGCCATTCCAAGAAATCTTTGAAGCTCATTGATGGAACGAGAAGGTGGCATTTGCAGGACGGCAGTGGCCTTTCAGTTGTCCATGGAAATCCTGTCCCCATACAAAATGTACCCCAGGTAGGACACTAAGGGATACCAAAGTAACATTTCTCCAACTTCACTTTCAACCGTTGGGTCTGTAGCCTCTCCAAGATCTGCAGAACGTGCTGTTCATGTTCTTCTTGTGTCTTGGAGAACATCAGGATGTTGCCTAGATACACCATGACAGATGCATCAGTAAATTCACGAAGATATGGTCCATGTTTCTGTGGAAGACCGCAGGGGCACTGGCTAAATCAAAGGGCATAACACGATACTGGTAGTGACCAATAGGTGTTTGAAAAGCTTTCTTTCACTCATTCCCCTTTTTGACTCCGATCAGATAGTAGGCGCCCCGAAGATCCAGTTTGGTAAAAATCTTAGCATTTCGAACTGCCTCTAGGATGTCTGCGATGAGTGGAAGGGGGTATTTGTCTTTCGACGGGTATTGTTGTGTCTTTGCTCTCAACAGGGATCTTCATCTAACTAGCCCACTCCTGATCCATGAATAAACCTGTTTCTGCTGAGTCCACCATTGCTGTTGTGACCATCACATCCTGCCCAGTGAAGGACAAGAAGATGCGAAGAACCAAGAGTTCCATTCCCGGAGTCCGTTCTGTGCTACGGTTCTTGGGACAAGACAAAGGGCCTCATTACAACCCAGGCGTTAAGGGTTTAACGGCGCCGTTAACCCTTAATGCCTGATTACCATTTTAATGCCTGCTTTTAGCAGGCGTTAAAATGCAAGGCGCTAACCCGCCTTGGTGCTAATTACGGCACCGTAATTTCACGGTGCCGTAATTAGCACCTTCCCCACTCCCATTATGCCCTATGGGGCAAAAATGGGAATGGGGAAGGGTAAATGGGGAATGGGGATTTACCACCCCACTCACCTTGGAATGGGGCGGTAAATCCGCCATCCACCATGGTTTAAACAGAGTTTACACCATGGTGGTAAAGTAGGGAACTTACCGCCTGGGTTGTAATGAGGCCCAAAAACTCGCGAATGTAGGTCCTCACTTCGAGCAGGAGCCGCTGTTTCCCGACCTGCGAGGGGGGCCAAAGGACAAACTGGATGCACAGTACATGCACAAGTTCTTTATTCTTCGTCTCTGTCTCTCTTCGTTAGTAAAGAGCCCACATGTAGCCCCTACCTGCATCCGCTTTTCTTTGGTTTTGGGTGCTGGAACGGATAAGGTTGGAAGGGTACGAGGAGGCAGGCTCTGGGCCCGTCTCCTTTCTTGCTTTCGTTCCTGTAGATGGTAATAAATTTGGATGACCAATTTGACCAGATCCTCAAATAAGGCAGGACATGTTATTCGGGCAAGTTCATCCTTCAGCTCGTTGGATAAGCCCCTCCTGAACAGGGTTACACAGGCCTCTTCTGGCCAGGCAGTCTGCTGGGCCAGTTGCTTGAATTTTGTCACGTAGGTGAGGACATACAGTGTCCCCTGAATGAAATCCAAGAGAGAATCCTGCTTAGTGTAAGTAAGTTCTGGGCGGTCAAACACACCCGAAAAGGCTTCTATGAACTCTTTGAAGTCATCCATAAGGGGGTTACAGGAAACCACCAAAGGAGTCACCCAAGACAAGGTGCTCCCTGTCAAGTGGGTAATGACAAACCCTACACTGGAACAATCAGTGGAGAAAGTAGTCCGCTGAAAGGTGAAAGATACTGTGCAGGCATCCATAAATTCCCTGAACTTCTTTCCTTCTCCATCATACTTCTCTATGGTTGGGCCTCGATACTGTAATTGGTCCACTGGCGGAACCCCTTGGGCCAAGACCTGACGTAGTACTGCATTTTCAGTTTTCAAATGTTTTACTTCTTGGGATAACCCTTTGGCTGCAGCCACAAGCTCCTGCATCTGTTCCGTGGCTTTCTTGTTCTCCTTCTTTTTCTTTGGGCGTTGCAAGTTGTCAGGTTCAGTCCTTACCTCTTTGCTTCTGGACTCCTTTGCTGAGAAGAGGTAAGGCCTGTCCTTCCATGTAGCCACCGTGCAACCTGATTTCAGGATATCAGATAAGCACTACAGCCAACCCGACAGCCAGGTCCCAGGGAAAAAAAACCTTGAGGGGGGAAAAACCCAAGGTGCAGAGAAGATGTTCCAGGTGTGATTGCCAATCCAGGAATTTGTCTTTAAAGTAACAAGGAAGAAGACCCCAGATACCAGGCTCAGTTGCAGATCCCACAAGAGAGCAATCTCTAGTGAATCCTGAATGAAACCAGCTTAAGGTAAGGTTAGCTCCTGTTGTCAGGCTTCAGCGGAATGGAGGCAGACCCCTGCTGGATAGTACCGAGGAGAGAAGGCAACAGAAGGAGCAGAGGCTCAGAGAATGGTACGAAAAAATGGGGAGAGAACAGGAGCGAGAATTGGGAGTACCAGGGAAGAGAAAAAGTGGCAGAGCCGTGCAGGGTGGAAGCCAGGATTTTGAAGGTAAGGGAAAGGTGAGAGCAGGTAGAAGACACACGGTTGCAAGGCAAACTAGCGTTTTGCAATAGAAAACAATTGCAACGCAAGGAGCCTTCCGTGAAGGCTCTATTTAATTTGGGGTATCGGATGTTGCCAAGCACATGAACGCAATGACGTCAATGCATGACAAGAGCGGCTTAACGCCATTTTGGATCGGGACTCAATGTGAAAGGGTTTTCCGAAATGAAACCCGATCGGATAAGCCCCAGGTAGGCAAAAGCATGACAGAAGCTCTCATGTTGCAGGGGATTCAGACATAACAGCTCTCCCCGGTGGTGGCCCTAAAAACTTTGGACATTTGTTTCTACCACATGTTGTTAGTTACTCGTGCTGTGTCTGTGAGATCCATGTCAACTCCCTTCATGTCTGTATCAACACTATGCTTACCTCTCCTTACCTTATCAGCAGTGTCTTCACTTCCACCGGACATGGTAGTTCCACCTGCTTGGGTTGGGGCAATGTTAATAGAGGTTACAGCGGTAGCACTCATTACCAAATAAAGCATCCAGAATACAATACCCAATGGTAGTCAATAAACACACCATAGTTAAAATGGCAGGATGTTGCCTAGATACACCATGACAGATGCATCAGTAAATTCACGAAGATATGGTCCATGTTTCTGTGGAAGACCGCAGGGGCACTGGCTAAATCAAAGGGCATAACACGATACTGGTAGTGACCAATAGGTGTTTGAAAAGCTTTCTTCCACTCATTCCCCTTTTTGACTCCGATCAGATAGTAGGCGCCCCGAAGATCCAGTTTGGTAAAAATCTTAGCATTTCGAACTGCCTCTAGGATGTCTGCGATGAGTGGAAGGGGGTATTTGTCTTTCGACGGGTATTGTTGTGTCTTTGCTCTCAACAGGGATCTTCATCTAACTAGCCCACTCCTGATCCATGAATAAACCTGTTTCTGCTGAGTCCACCATTGCTGTTGTGACCATCACATCCTGCCCAGTGAAGGACAAGAAGATGCGAAGAACCAAGATTTCCATTCCCGGAGTCCGTTCTGTGCTACGGTTCTTGGGACAAGACAAAGGGCCTCATTACAACCCAGGCGTTAAGGGTTTAACGGCGCCGTTAACCCTTAATGCCTGATTACCATTTTAACGCCTGCTTTTAGCAGGCGTTAAAATGCAAGGCGCTAACCCGCCTTGGTGCTAATTACGGCACCGTAATTTCACGGTGCCGTAATTAGCACCTTCCCCACTCCCATTATGCCCTATGGGGCAAAAATGGGAATGGGGAAGGGTAAATGGGGAATGGGGATTTACCACCCCACTCACCTTGGAATGGGGCGGTAAATCCGCCATCCACCATGGTTTAAACAGAGTTTACACCATGGTGGTAAAGTAGGGAACTTACCGCCTGGGTTGTAATGAGGCCCAAAAACTCGCGAATGTAGGTCCTCACTACGAGCAGGAGCCGCTGTTTCCCGACCTGCGAGGGGGGCCAAAGGACAAACTGGATGCACAGTACATGCACAAGTTCTTTATTCTTCGTCTCTGTCTCTCTTCGTTAGTAAAGAGCCCACATGTAGCCCCTACCTGCATCCGCTCTTCTTTGGTCTTGGGTGCTGGAACGGATAAGGTTGGAAGGGTACGAGGAGGCAGGCTCTGGGCCCGTCTCCTTTCTTGCTTTCGTTCCTGTAGATGGTAATAAATTTGGATGACCAATTTGACCAGATCCTCAAATAAGGCAGGACATGTTATTCGGGCAAGTTCATCCTTCAGCTCGTTGGATAAGCCCCTCCTGAACAGGGTTACACAGGCCTCTTCTGGCCAGGCAGTCTGCTGGGCCAGTTGCCTGAATTTTGTCACGTAGGTGAGGACATACAGTGTCCCCTGAATGAAATCCAAGAGAGAATCCTGCTTAGTGTAAGTAAGTTCTGGGCGGTCAAACACACCCGAAAAGGCTTCTATGAACCCTTTGAAGTCATCCATAAGGGGGTTACAGGAAACCACCAAAGGAGTCACCCAAGACAAGGTGCTCCCTGTCAAGTGAGTAATGACAAACCCTACACTGGAACAATCAGTGGAGAAAGTAGTCCGCTGAAAGGTGAAAGATACTGTGCAGGCATCCATAAATTCCCTGAACTTCTTTCCTTCTCCATCATACTTCTCTATGGTTGGGCCTCGATACTGTAATTGGTCCACTGGCGGAACCCCTTGGGCCAAGACCTGACGTAGTACTGCATTTTCAGTTTTCAAATGTTTTACTTCTTGGGATAACCCTTTGGCTGCAGCCACAAGCTCCTGCATCTGTTCCGTGGCTTTCTTGTTCTCCTTCTTTTTCTTTGGGCGTTGCAAGTTGTCAGGTTCAGTCCTTATCTCTTTGCTTCTGGACTCCTTTGCTGAGAAGAGGTAAGGCCTGTCCTTCCATGTAGCCACCGTGCAACCTGATTTCAGGATATCAGATAAGCACTACAGCCAACCCGACAGCCAGGTCCCAGGGAAAAAAAAACCTTGAGGGGGGAAAAACCCAAGGTGCAGAGAAGATGTTCCAGGTGTGATTGCCAATCCAGGAATTTGTCTTTAAAGTAACAAGGAAGAAGACCCCAGATACCAGGCTCAGTTGCAGATCCCACAAGAGAGCAATCTCTAGTGAATCCTGAATGAAACCAGCTTAAGGTAAGGTTAGCTCCTGTTGTCAGGCTTCAGCGGAATGGAGGCAGACCCCTGCTGGATAGTACCGAGGAGAGAAGGCAACAGAAGGAGCAGAGGCTCAGAGAATGGTACGAAAAAATGGGGAGAGAACAGGAGCGAGAATTGGGAGTACCAGGGAAGAGAAAAAGTGGCAGAGCCGTGCAGGGTGGAAGCCAGGATTTTGAAGGTAAGGGAAAGGTGAGAGCAGGTAGAAGACACACGGTTGCAAGGCAAACTAGCGTTTTGCAATAGAAAACAATTGCAACGCAAGGAGCCTTCCGTGAAGGCTCTATTTAATTCGGGGTATCGGATGTTGCCAAGCACATGAACGCAATGACGTCAATGCGTGACAAGAGCGGCTTAACGCCATTTTGGATCGGGACTCAATGTGAAAGGGTTTTCCGAAATGAAACCCGATCGGATAAGCCCCAGGTAGGCAAAAGCATGACAGAAGCTCTCATGTTGCAGGGGATTCAGACATAACAGCTCTCCCCGGTGGTGGCCCTAAAAACTTTGGACATGTGTTTCTACCACATGTTGTTAGTTACTCGTGCTGTGTCTGTGAGATCCATGTCAACTCCCTTCATGTCTGTATCAACACTATGCTTACCTCTCCTTACCTTATCAGCAGTGTCTTCACTTCCACCGGACATGGTAGTTCCACCTGCTTGGGTTGGGGCAATGTTAATAGAGGTTACAGCGGTAGCACTCATTACCAAATAAAGCATCCAGAATACAATACCCAATGGTAGTCAATAAACACACCATAGTTAAAATGTTCTTTATTGTTTCTGACATGACCACTTACGCTGCTTGATCCTTGCAGAATGATGAGATGGTAAAGTTGCCCGCCTGAAAATCGCAAGAAAGGTGTTATTTTGTTAATATTGGTCAGTACCCTCAAGCTCTGTCAACTAAATAGTCGCCGAAGGCAAATGCAAAGACCTTCTCCCAAACTTGTCTTATTGAGGAATCCCTCAGTGTGGGTAGAACGGGAGAAGCACTGTGTTCATGTTGTGGTTATGCTTGGGCCAAATATTCTACAATACAAGGTACTATACTGCAGGGGATCGGGCTCTGAATCATCAGGGTCTTCTTATATAGTACAAAAATTGGTTGGAAAGTGCTTCAGGGTGATCAAGGGGACGTAACATCAGGACAATTACCTATACAAGTATACCAACATTCGCAAACAACCTGCATGTGCAGAAGAAAACGAGCAACCACACACAGCGGTTCAGCTGTCAATGTGAACAAGTATTCCAGTTGCTACTTCAGCAGCTTAAGATCGTTGGACCATTGGATGGCCAGGTCTCCCTAAATCTGTGAGCTGTGCACGCACTTGTAGATCCTCAATGTTGGCTCTGTCGATCATTGTTACTCTGTTACAAGGAGAGGCCACTGCTTTGTAAAGCGGGGTATTATATACCTAGACAGCGTGTCCGCAGAAGAGTACACAAATCCACCCGTAGTGACAGGGACCCCTTCTGCTGTGGTAGCGACCCCTTCAGCACCAGTAACACCACAGGCATCCGCTCGCCTACCCCTATACGCAAACCCATCTAAAGTATCGCCATCCACGGGTGTCAGGTCAAGAGAGTTTGAAGGCAGGTTGTCAGAGCTGTTAGTAGAATTGAACAGGATACAAGCATCCACAGGTAAGGAATGTACGGGCACTGGAAGATGGATCAGGAGAATGGAGGTCAGGAGTATGTTGTTTAGAATGAATCAGGGAGGAATAAAAAATGTATGTGTTGAAGAAGAAGGAGGCGGTGGGAAGTGGATCAGATCAGATACGTGGTGGGAGATGTCGAGACGGAGGACGATAGTGACTCATTCACTGAGGAACAGGGTGAAGAACAAGGAAGGGGTGAAGAGGAAAGTCAGGGTACCCCCCAAGCAGTGGGGACATGGAGTAGGGGCACGTTTAAGAGTAAGACCAGCCAGATGGCGGAAGTAAGAGTAAAGGGAAGTGTGAAGAAAGCTATGGGAAGTGGGGTAGAGATGCAGATGCCCCTGATAAATGAGGGGCGGGAAGAAAACACAGTATGTGCACTGGCCCAGATGTATAAGTATAATTAAATTAAGGCCTGCCACAGCTCACAGCAGGGGTGAGCAAGTGTGTATACAAATTTTAAAAGCAGACAGTAGGGGTGCTTTTGGCAATAGGGGACATCAAGAGCTTGATAGTTGCTATAATTGGGGACCAGGCTGGGGACGTATGGGTTAAAGCTGGGTATCTGGGAATAACCCTTGAGGATGATCAACATGATGGAGCATTGTTTAACGGAATTAGGGCACAAGCATGAGATGTGCTGCAAAGGGCTTTCTTAGATACCCCGATTTACAGTCCCCAGTGTACATTGGGGGCTGATGAGGATCCAGCTAAATATATTTTTAAATTAAAAGAGATGTGGAGAGCTGAGACGGGAGGTCCGTGGGATTGTTCTTCTATTTAATCATGACGAGCGGACTGCCAAAGGAAGTGCACACGGCTTTAGATAAGATAGTGGGTATTGAAATACAGAGTATAATAGTGCATCATTGCAAAAGGATTAAGGAACGGGAGAGGGAGACAGCTCAAAGGCGTCAGGCGGAGGAAGCAAAATTGGTAGAAAAGAAATTGGCAATGGTTGTCGTTCAGGTGTCTGTGTCGACGCCCGTACATGTAGAGGGGACAGAGAGTACCCAACAAGTTGTGAGTGCCACCATTGCTGCACTCTGGGCTGAAGAAAGACGAGGACAGTGGTACGGGGACAACAGTATCCCGGCCCACAGTGGCAACGAGGGCAGCAGCGAGGAAGAGGGGGATTTTGAGGAGCAAGAGGGGAGGTTTTGGACCCAGAGGGGGTGGGTTTGGACCATCCCAATGTTGGAATTGTTTAAGGTGGGGGAATTTTGCAAGGGACTGCAGGAGCAGGTCGGCAATGAGGTATAATTACAGGTCACAACAGCAGGGCCAAAGACTGAATGGGGCTGCCGCTGACTTTGGAGGAGCAGCAGTGATGGCGAGCAACCCCTTCTCGTTCCTTGGAACAAACACATATCTTGATTAGGACAGCCCACAGAGAGCACTTGCATGTCCGGTTTTGTCAACGACCATCCACCCTGAAGAGAAACCTTTGGTGGGGCGGAGATAGGAAACAAACAGTTCATTTTCACAGAGCAACTAAATCATGCATCATGGAGGGAAATGTTCCCTTATCAGGAAAATATCTTGACGTGCAGGGATTCTCTGGGGCTATTTCCAAGGTTCCATACACTGAGGAGCTGCATGTAAAGGTGGGAGGGAAGGTAGTGCGGGCGCCCTTACTGTATTCCAAAAGTTCCCCTGTTAATTTGCTGGGCAGGGATCTGCTCAGCAAATTAACCATGACAATATCATTTAAGATCGTGGTATAGTTTGCTCCACGCCTGGGATGTGCGCTATAAGAATGATGTTGATAACACACACAGTGTCAAGGGAGGTGGTGATCCGCGGGACTCGCGTGGACCCTGACATGTTCATTTATGGTATTACTGTGCTCGTGGAGGTGGTGCCTCAGACTGCTAAACAGTGTTGGCGAGTGTCCCCAGATTTCATCTTTTACCAGCAGTGTCACCTGAGGTGGTGGCAGGAACTATATAGTCACTGGATTTGCAGGGATGGTTGATCTACGACAAAAGGGTTGTCGTGTTAGGAATTGACAGGGACAGGTGTGAGTGGCACACAGTGCTCTGTATAGATCCAACAGTACAGCTAAAGGAAATTACTGATGACGAGTTGTTTGAGAATAACAACAAAGATGGGGAGATAATATTAGAGATTTGTATCCCCTGTGACATAATGATACAGTACCGAAGGGTGCAGTGCTCCTTGATGGCAGTATTAACTCACCCCAATTTTATTTAATGAAGACTTACAATGCATTCCTTTACAGATGTGGACTACAAATCCACATGATATAGGATTACTGAAAGAAGTTACCCCTGTGCGTATAACTCTGAAGCCTGGTGCAGTGCTGCACAGGGTAAGATGATGGCACACGAGGGAATTAGAAAGACAATACAGGCCCTACTGGACCAGGGGATCACTTTGCTGTCAACGTCTCTGTGTAACACGACAATATACGCTGTCAAGAAATCGACAGGGGGCAATTGGAGAATGGTCCAGGACGTGCGTCTCCGCAATGATGTGGTGCAGAAAGAAGTTCCAGTTGTTCTGAATCCTGCAATAATTTTATGCAGCATCCCCAAAGAAGGCACATTCTTCACTGTAGTGGACTTGAAAAATGCATTCATCTTGATTCCGCTCCATCTTAAATCGTGGTACCTCACTGCATTTACACAGGGCCAGATGTGGTTTGAACACACTAGGTTATCTCAGGGGGGCTGACAGAGCCCCGGCATATTCAACAGAATACTGCATGCTGATTTATGGAATATTCAGGTGCCTAGCATGATTATCTAGTACATGAACGATCTGCTAGTGTGTAGTGACAGTGAGCAGCACTGCCGAAGGGATTCCATTGCACTCCTACAATTGCTGGCCTATAAGGGGTACAAGGTCGACAAGGCCAAGTTGCAATACTGTCAACAGGAGGTGCTATATCTGGGGAAGTTCATATCAACAAATGGCAAAAAAAAAACACTACCAGATAGGGCAGTGTCAGTACGTGCAACCCCCGGAGTTTAAGAAATGCAGAAGTTTCTGGGCCTGTGCAACTACTGTGGGGCATGGATCCTAGATTATGCGGCATACACAAGGCCACTTTTGCAGGCCCTTAGGGAAGCACAAAAAACAAAAGTCCACAAGTTCCAGCGGATGGCAGACATGATACAGTTTGACGATTTAAAAGAAGTCATTGGTTCAGCACCCATACTAGCCACCCCATACTACACACAGGAATTTTAATTATTTTCACCTTCAGATGGCCAGTTTATGACAGCGGTACTGACTCAGAAGAGCAATATGGGCCATAAACCATTGGCCTATTATAGCAGCACTCTGGATGCAGTGATGCAAGGGCAGTTCACATGCGAACAAGCTTTAGAAGTTGCTACTTTTGCAATAGAGAACAGTTCTACAATTGTAATGGGGTGCTCACTTACATTGTATGTGGAACATTCTTTGTTTGCCATTCTAGAAAGGTCAACATCTACTCTGATTACACAAAGATCTTCATTGTAGGAGATTATTATTTCTAAACTCCATATTCATGTGGTTAGATGCAAAACAGTGAACCCTGCCACCTTTTTAACAGACATGCCTACTACAGAGGATTTAACAGTTCATGACTGTGCAACATACGAGGGGGAGGACGAAATTCCCAAAGCAAGGGACTGCGCATTGTCAGAGGGAGAGATACCTTTCATTGACAGGTCTTCCACAATTGACCAGGAGGATGGGCAAAGACATACAGGGACAATGGTAGTTGGACATTAGAAAGGGGAGCACAAGAGGGTAGTCATGGAAAGGTTGCCCATGCATTATTCTGCATAAGCCGCGGAACTCAGAGCACTTATTGAAGCTTTGAGAGCGTCTCAAGGGTGCCATGTTACAATATATTCTGACTCAGCGTATGTCACAATGACCGTGCACTCCAGTCTATCCCGCTGGAAGAGGATGGGGTTTCGGAGGGCAGATGGATCCCCAGTGCAGCATGCGGCACTGCTAGAAATACTGATAGAAGCATTATTCCAGCCATGTTGTGGCAGTCTTCAAGTGGACCGGCCACACTAACGGGACAATGGGGAATGCAGCCGCCAATGCGGCAGCCAAAATGGTGGCGTATCTGCCAAATTAAATACCCGCTGAATATGTTGCGACTGCCCCACCCGTAAGCGTACATCCAGCACCTTACACAGCATTGCCCATCTCCCAGATAATTGAGCTACAAGGAAGGGTATCTGAAAGGGAGAAAATAGTTTTGGTTACGGAGGGGTTGCAAGCAATCCCAGACAAATCTTTTGTGGAGGCAAGAAAGCTCTGGGAAGACAGTAATTCCCCAGGAGCTGCTAGCAGTAGCCTTTGAACAGTTACATTACCCATCCCACAATTCAAAACAGCACATAGTAGCAGATAAACAGGAGGATTGGTTTATACCAAATATTCAGGAGAGTATCACAGAAATGGTTGTACATTGTACGACATGTCAAAGTTTCAGTACCGGGATGACACTACGGATGTTACGGGGCACCTTGCCCCACCTTACTGGGCTGTTCCGTAAATTACACATAGATTACACTGACATGGGTGAGCGTTGTAATGGATCTAGGTACCTCATAGTAGTGGTGCGCCCTTTTTCAAGGTGGATGGAAGCAGGACTGTGTGCACACCCGGATGCCAAATGTGCTGCTAGATTTCTAGTACACTAGGTTTTTCCTCAATGGGGTGTGTGCAGGGTTTTAAGGTCAGACAATGGCACATATTTTTTCAATGCATTGTTTCAGCACGTCACAGCACTACTTGGCATCGAGCACCGGATGTGTTTGAGTTACCCCCCACAGGCCTACAGTTTTGTCGAGAGAATAAACGGGCTACTCAAAAGCAAGTTATCCAAGCTGTGTACCACGTTGAAGAAGAACTGGGTGTATTGTTTGCCTCTGCCCCTGTTCTGTTTATGCATGCAGCCCAGCAAAGGCCACCATTTGTCACCTCACGAAGTGGTCACTGGTCGGCATATGCACACCCCGATATCCCCTGTAAGAAGAGCTTCAGACGCATATCAGGCAGCAGCGGTGCTAGGCGATGAGTTCAAAGATTATTTGACCATACCAACTAGGGCAATTATATGTGTCTGCTGACAGATTGCACCTCCTTGGATTGAGACGACAGAGACACCAGACATAGCGACCACTACAGCAACAGATCCTGAGTATATGACCACATAACCGCTGCTGCCTGGTGACTTCATATACATCCGCATTTTCCTGTGCAGATGGAACAATCCTCGGTTCCACTGTCCCTATGAGGTGGTGATTGAACTCCCCTTGCGGTGAAGGTTAAGGGGTTGTGCTATTGGGTCCACCTCTCCGACGTTCGTAGGGCATCTCCAGATAATACATTGGTATACCAGTTATCTTAAAACAGAGGGGTGGCAATACCTGTACCCCATCTACATCACTGGCCTGTCCAGGCGTGAAACGTGTGCAGTGGCACACTACAGTGGCAGGCCAAAGCTCTGCTAGCTCCATATTTTTCTTTTTTCAGTAGCTCTTTCTTTCTCTCTTTTCTGTGTAAAATCTACATCTTGTACGTCTCTCATTTTCGTTGTCTTGTGTATGATTGTTTTCATTTCAGGAAAAAAGAAGATGAATGTGATTAATGTAAATAATTTGTTAAGTAGGGACCAGAGGTGTAGAAGCACGAATAAGAAAATATCGGCCTATTTTTATTATTGTGGGTCAAACATTATCGCAGGTCTCTGTGTGACCTTGATAGTACTACTGGGATTGTATTGGGGGAGGATGTTATAGGGGGAGGTCCCATAAAGGGGGAATGGTATTGCATATTATCCAAATGGGACAGTACATATAAATGTTAATAATATTATCAAAGTTACATATATTAGCAATACTAATAATAATAATAATGGAAATGAATATAACAGGCACAACACGACAGTGGGGGAAAACAGTGAAAAGATTGTTTTCAGCAAGTAGGAGATTGCCTACCAATATGAAACAATATAATGTTATTTCCAATAGCACTATTAAAGCTGCCATCCCTGAAAGCATGTATAGAATAATGAAAAGAGAAATAAAAAGAAAGTATGACACGTATCAAGGGCTGTGAATGGAAGCTGTTATTTGTGTTCACTCATTCCGCACATGTCAGGGGCTCCCAGTGTGTTAGTACCACAAGCAGTACCAATTATAGAGACACAATGCCTAGTTCATCTTGCGCTATGCAGAAAAAAGGAACTCTCCAGGCACATAGTGTGCAACTGCAAATGGTGAGTCCAGATCTTGTACAGTGCAGCAGCGATTTAAAAGACATCAAGTGTGTGGAGCTGCCATATCTGATGGTGAAAGGGCGTAAACATGTCAATAATATCTTGCAGGACATCACACTATCTTGGATGGCAGAAGGACTGGTAACATACAGCAAGGAAAAGATAGCACAGGCGGACAATTTCCGTGCACAAATCTGGACAGAGCATATCACAAATCTGATGTGGATTGCATCAATGGAAAAGCCGGTGCAAGTGCACAAGGAAGAAGAATATAGACTTTGTTTTCGCAGCACGGGTACTGTCTTTGTCAGCTCGAACAAACGTTACAATAAGACTCTCCTGATCACAGACATGAAGAAGGGAACAGCAGCGATGATGGATTACTATTGGCTCTGTGGCCAACAAGTTACTTGCACCTCTCACCATCATGGAGGGTCCACATTGCACTCAGCGCTATTAGTAATCCCAGAAGAACACCTGAAGAGGGGAGCACTGCCTGCCAAGGGGCCAACTAGTCTTCCCACATTCAAAATGGAGATAAGGGTTTGTTGCCCACACAAGGGCTCCACATCCTTCCAGGAAAAGGACAGTTCCAACAATTAAAGAGGACAAGGAGATCGAATTACCTATCTAAACACTCTTCTACATTGCTTGCTGAAATACCAGAAGAATACAGATTCTTCAACTCAGCAGAATTCGTTTGTGCATCTTTACAGTTGCAGGGAGTGCAGGTTGCAGCAAATACCAAATGGTTGCAGATAGTGAGATGAGAGCTGGTCCAGCTCGCGAATGATACAGAGAATGGGTTCAATGTAATGAAGGTTCAGTTGCGTGCATTGAGACTTATGACAATGCAAAACCGATATGTGTTGGACATGTTAACAGCAATGGAAGAAGGAGTTTGCAAAAAGTTTGGTGATTCCTGCTGTAAATATGTGCCTCCAGAAGATGCAGAGAACGCATCATTATCCCACATCATCGCAGCTGTCCATGGCTTGGGTGTTCGCATGAAGAAGGAGGGGGGAGTACAGGACAGTGATTGGTTTATCATGGCATTTAATTGGGCCCCGTCATGGCTCTGAGTGATCATGAAGATGTTGATGCCTATCATCGTGTTTATCCTTGTTATTTTCTGCACCTGTCAACTGGACCTTCGATATTGTGCCAATGTGGCACCTAATAGTGCAAGAATGATGGTATCAATTGGGGTTTCAAAAGCACCTCACGAGATAAAACATATTGAAGTACAGACTGATATCCCACAAAGCAGACCTAAGTCTGAAATGCTCTCCATCCCGTACGGAGATGAAATTAATCATCTATACCACACTATAATTTCTACACCCCCGGATTTAGAAAATTACATAGAGGTTTAGGTGGACCAGGAGGGGGTAGGAGGATGTATCTATATGACTTGCTCACCTTAAGAGTATGCACGTAGGGGGGAACGTTTGCTGTCAGTATGTAGGGTCTGGGTGTCAATAAAGGGCACTCAGTCAAATATAAAAGCAGAGAGGAGGGAGCAGCAGCACAGAGTTATCCCAGAGTTTGTTACTGTAGAAGTAACAAAAGGGGGGAATGTTGGGAAGGGGGAAGGAGGTAGCGCCATCCCACCCGCCTAAGTGCTTTAGAATGAGGCAAGATGCATTCAAAGCACTATGATGGGCCAAGGGGGAGCGGGACAATGAGAGGACCACCTACTAATACAAAGGACCCCACTTCAATATAATCAAATATAATCAACCCAAATAGTGTAGCGCAGGGTGCAAGCAGCATTGCTATTTTGCATAGATATTAGTAACCATAGGTAGAAGGGAAGGCCTGCGCAGTGAATGCAGCATTGTAAGCACTAGGCCCAAATTGCGAGACGAGGGAAATCTCCAGCCATGCCCGAGCTGTACAGCCCACACCTGCCAACCGCCATAACGTCTATTCATTGTTCTAACAGTGATTCAAAGATGTTTTTTACTTGAGAGGAATGTGCCCTACAAGGCTGTGAACACAGACCGGCACCTGGTGTACATGTTATCTCACACTGGCAAAAGCTTGACCCTGCCCATCCCCAGGCGACCACGTGTTTTAGCCTATAACTGACTAAACCTTAAAATCCCTGAATTCCATGGCACCAGGTGCCCTTTGACCACCAATCCCGAAGTAATAATTCTTGAAATGCTCAAAGAGGACGGATAGGGTACATTGTTGAGCAACAATCGTGTGATTTGCATTGCGAGGTGCAGGGAGGTATAATTATAGTTCAGAATGAGGATGGAGACCTTGGAGCCGGATGGCGCAGAATGGAGTGAGTGAAATATGTGCATGAAGGTTAGATTGCCTCAGAATTTCCTTTGTACACAGTATAGTGATAGAGTAGCTGTATGTTAGGAGCATAGTTCATTTGTTCCTTGACCCTCGACGTGAGAAGAAGATGATGACTACAGCACCCATTTATGGAAGACGGACAGACTGGGCTGGAACCAATGGCCTGGCATCTCTTATGGAGCAGGCGGATCATGTATAGGCACACACCGACTAGCCGTGCAGGTTTTTACTATATGTATTGCATCAAGTATGACAATGTTTTCCTTTATAAGATTCTGATTGGACTACTTTTCGCAGAACCTTCTTGGCAGCAGATGTCTTTGATGTTTCTCTCATCTGCATGTGAGATTAAAACTTGTCATCCTCACAGGATCGACTTGGGCCTTTCTTCCCTAGCGGGTTGTATTCTCTAGTGTGTGAGCGTTTAGGGGATTGCTTTCATAGCCTACTGGCTTGAACTGGATTCAGCCAATTTAAGCCATGTATGAGTTGAAAAAGACATTTAATGGCTTGGCCTGATTCCTCTCATGAGCCATTGCTATGGAGGCTCAGATTGCTCAAGCTGAGTCAGACCATTGTTTGCTCAGTCTAGTCAAGCACTTAGAGGATGGCCCATCGCTAGTATTTTACTTTGATTTCCAAAATACAACATCTTACATTTGGATCAATTCTCAGGTGTGAGTTTGTAATAATCTAGGACGTATTCAGTTCTCAGCTAGTGGCATTTCACACTTCTTTCAATTGCCTTTGTATGTATGAGTGGCACTTTCGAACTTGTATTTAAATTCCCAGCATGTAATGTTTGTCATTCGCCCATTCATATTTATGCATTTTAAAAAATATATATTTTATTGGTTTTTACAACAAACAAAACAAAACCATCACACCCGACATTTTCGGTCATAAGCCTCTTTGCATACATTTGCGTGTTATTTATTATTGTCTTTCCTCCTCCCCCTACTTTAACTCGAGCTTCCACCTCAGTTCTTCGGACTTCCCTTCTCTTGGGGTTAATCCCCTTCGCCGTTCTCGGACGTGTCATATTCACTGGAATTGGCATGGGAGGATCCCGACAATGTGGCTACCATTTGTCTCCATGCTATCAGAGGTCCCACTTCATTATCCTCCCCTCTATTGGCTGCCTCATACCATGCTACTGTCTCAGCGTCTGCCCATTTCAGGAGATCGTTCCACCATACCTCTAATCTGGGTCTATGGGCTGCTTTCCAGCTCATGGCTATTCTCCTATTGGCCAGAATATAGGCCAGGTCCTTGTGTTTGCATACGTGTTTCAGATTGAGTGGTCTGCTGAATCCCCCCATCATGCATGCCCACACGGATTGCACATCTAGCTTAATTCCCTTTTCAGATAGTCGTAGCTTAATTTCCTCCCAAAATCTTTCCACCTCCAGACACGGCCAAAACATATGAATCATCCCGGCATCCTCCTCCCCGCACTTGGGGCATTTTTGTACCTCTGTACTCCCAAATCTGGCAATCTTTCGAGGAGTCATGTACGCCCTATGGGTGACATATAACTGAATCTGCTGCAGCCTCGCATTCCTAAACACCTTTTTATGATATCTCTGGGCTCTTTCCCATTGCCCGTCTTGCATAGGTTCTCCCGCTTCCTCCTCCCAGTCCTGTCTCAATTGAAGCAGCTCCTTACCCACTCTAGGCATCACCAGTTCGTAATTCCGGGATATTTCGTGCCCTCCCTCCGAGATATCATATATAATTTCTATGGAAATATCTGGTTGTTCTGCTAGTACTATTTCAAACCACGTTTCCTTCACCCGTTTAACTATTGTTGAATATGTGATATATTGCCCCGTGTGCATCCCAGTTTCCTCCACTATCGTCTGGAAGTCCAGTGCCTTCCCCTCTTGCCATATGTCTCCCAAGGTCACCAGGCCTACCGGCTCCCAGTATTTGCGGATCCCTTTCCTCAGTTGCTCATCCACCCCCCATAGCGCCACCAGTGGCACCTGCGGGGAGCATGGAGTCGGGTTTTCCATAGCACGGCACGCTTTGCGCCATCTCTTCCAGCCCAGTTCCAGCAATCTCGATCACCTATGCAACTCTGGTTTGGGTAGCCATATCAGTTCTCTCAGGAAGTAAGGGTCGCACTCACCCCTCAACAATCTGGATTCTGCTGTCTCGTCTTCCGACAGCCACCTAGCGACATATTGTAACTGCCCTACTAAGTGGTATATCTCAAAGTTCGGCAGGTTTATACCCCCTTTGTCATACGTGTTCTTTAATTTCCATAGGGCCACTCTGTTTCTGGAGTTGTGCCACAGGAAACCTCTGCATAAACTCTGGAGTTTTCTAAAAAAGCATTTGGGCAAACTGTGTGGGATATTTACAAAAAAGTGTAGTAACCTGGGCAGGACCACCACCTTGATCATGGCTGCCCTCCCTACCATGGATACTCGGAGCTTCGCCCAGAATCCCATGCTGTTCTTGATACCCTCTACCACCCTTTCCGTGTTCAACCGTGTGATATATGTTAATTCCCAGGTATCTAAATGTTCTGGTCTGCCAGGCTATCTGCAAGATATGTCAATTTTCCTGTGGGACTCCCCGATACCTCCCCAGGGGGAACATGCTCAATTTTTTGGGGTTCACCGCTATGCCCGAGAGAGTTGCATAGCGCTCCATCACCTCCAGGATGTATTGAAGGTTTTCCTCTGGGTACTGCAGGTATAACAGCATATCATCCGCATACAATGATATCAAGTGCAGTCCCCCCCTAGTGTAAACCCCTATTTCATCATACTGCTGTCTCAGACAGATCACTAGTGGTTCTAGAGCAAGGATGTACAGCATTGGGGACCATGGACAGCCCTGTCTCGTGCCTCTGCTGAGTTGCCATTTATCTGAAACTATCGCTCCTGTTTTGACCCTGGCTGTTGGGGAGCTGTACACCGTTTTCACCCACCGCAGGTACTCTGGACCCATCCTGTATTCTTTCAAGGCCGCCATCATCCAGGGCCACCTTACAGAGTCAAAGGCTTTCACTGCATCTAGTGTGACTACTGCTATTTCGATTGGATCGCCCTCTGCCTGTTCTATTATGTGGTGGAGCCCCCTGTGGTTATCTGATATGCTTCTACCTGGGATATATCCAGTTTCATCAGTGTGTATGAGTTTATTTATTACCCGCTTAAGTCTATTCGCCAGCACGACGTGAGAATTTTACTGTCCTGATTTAGCATGGATAGTGGTCTGTACGACCCACAGTCCGTGCTTGGCTTGTCGGGTTTGAGGAGTGGAATGAATACCTCCTCCCTCAGTGAGTCCGGCAGTCTCCCTTTCTCGAAGGCCTCATTTAACATTGCCAGTAATGGGGGAAGCACTTGTCTATACGTTTTATAGAATTTGCTGGGGAGCCCGTCTGTCCCAGGGGCTTTGCTCGTGGGCAGGTGTACTATCACTGGCTCTAATTCCTCTATTGTGATTGGGGCATCCAGGTTCTCCCTGTCTTCCTCACTCAATTTAGGTAGTCCTATGTCTTCTAGTGTTTCCTGGTCTTCTGCTCTGCCATCTCTCCTATGTCTTCGTAGAGGTGTTTGTAGAATCTAAGGAATCCCTTGTTCACGCTCCCCTGGGTATTCCAGACTTGGCCCGCTTCTCCCGTTATCTCTGTAATTGCTGATATCGGTTTCTCATTTTTGTATAGGCATGTGAGCAGTCTCCCTAGTTTGTCCCCCCTGCGTGTTGTCTTTAAATATATTTTGTATAATTCAGGTTGCATAACCTCTCCCAGAGCCCCGCACCTGCCTGTTGTAATTGGCTCGCTCGTTCGGCATCCTCCTGTGAGGTGCCCCTCTTTTCATAATTGCTTCCAGTTTCTTTTCAATCTCCTGTAACTCTCGCACTATACGCCCTTGGAGCCCTCTGGATTTGGATATGGCCGCCCCCCTTACTACCACCTTAAAGGCCTCCCGTAGGGTACCCTCTGACTCCACACTTCCGGTATTATTTTCGAAATACCCAATTATCTCCTCCCTCAGATCCTCTCGGAATGCTGTATCTTTCAATGCCTCAACTCTGAGCCTCCACGTTGGGATCATAGTCCTGGGGGGCTGATGTCGCCACGCCAGGACCAGATGGGAGTGGTCCAATAGTGTTCTTGTCTTGTATTCTGAATCCGTTATTTCCCCAGCAGGTTCCGTAGTGGCGAACATGTAATCCAGTCTTGTGAACAGGTTGTGTGGGGCGGCATAGTGTGAGTAGGCCCTATCTTCCGGGTGTTGCTGCCACCATATGTCCTCCAGCCCAAAGTCTCTCAGAAGGGCTTGTAACATTTTCGTTGCGTGGGTGGGCTTGTCTAGTTTCGTGTCTGATATGTTTCTTTTGGGGTTCAGTGTGCAACTGAAGTCCCCCCATATGACCGCACCTCCTATGTGGGGACCGATCTTGCTATACAGTGTCTTGAAATAGGCCCCTGTATCTTGGTTAGGGGCGTATGTATTTATGATGCACAGTTCTCTATTCTCTAGCAGCCCCCAAATCCCTACCATTCTCCCATCTGGCTCCACTATAGCCTGTAGCATCTGGAAGGGCACATGTGGCGCCACCCAAATGAGTACTCCCCTGGCGTATGCCGAGTATGTTGCTCCTATGGTGGTCCTTGTCCACTTTTTCTTTACCATCTCTTGTTTCTCTTTAGTGAGGTGGGTTTCTTGCAATAAGGCTATGTCCACTTTTTGCCTTCTCAGGTACATCATTACCTTATTTCTCTTCAGGTAGCTGTTGAGTCCTCTGACATTCCAGGTTACTATTCTAAGGTCTCCCATTATCATCCATGCCCCGTCCCTCCTCCCTCCTTCCTTGTCCTTCACTCCAGGTGTTACAAGCTCGTTCCCTAACAACTACCACTACAAACTCCCCAACTCCCCTCCCACCGCCCTCCCGTCCCAGCATTTGCTCCCTTATTAACTTCTCTACAAACACCCCAACACTCCCCCCTCCTCCCTCCCTTCCAATTTCCAACTGTAGCCCAGCTCCATCCCTGGATCTCAAGCTCTCCCGCATCTAGTCCTGCCCTGGTGTACTCGGTGCTAGGATCCCCGTGGGTGGTTGCCGGTCTACTGGCAACCTAACTAGTCTATCTAATGGGGTGTGAGTTGGGACCTCTGTGTCCCCCGCACAAAATCTGCTGTGTCTTTTGCCCACCTTGTGTACATCCATTCTAACTGACCTCTACGAATCTATATTCAAGCCCCAATGTCATTATGTATACAGCACCTCAAAGTTGGAGACCGATGCTTCACTTGTCATCTATGCCCTCTCGTTGTTCCTTTGTCTCCTGTGGGCCATTCTATGCGTCCAACCAGTCCATAGCCTCTTCTGGGGTTTCAAAGAACAATGCCTTGTTTTTATGAAAAATGTTCAGCCTCGTATTTTGGCGATTATAGGCCTTGGCGGGACACCCGGCGCCGGTCTGCATGTTAGTGCCCGGTGGGCTCTCTCCACCGCGAATCCCTGGGTGAACGCCCCTCCCTCAATTTCTTGCAGCAACATAGTTTCTATTTTTTCAGTGGGGTTTGTTCCTTCTTCGCCTTCCGGGAGCCCTATGATGCGTATATTATTTCTCTGGGTACGTCCTTTGGCCTCCTCTGCCCTGTTTTCCAAGTTGCTTACCTGTTGGCGCAGTGTATGGATCTCAGCGGCGTTCACCTTGCAGGTGGTAGTATTTGACGTCTTGAGGTTTGCCATGGCCGCTTCAAGCTTGGTCTCCCATGTGACCTTTAGATCGCTATCACCTCCAGGATGTGTCTTTCGCTGCTCGCTGGTTCTGTGTCTGTCTGTGGGTTTCTCTCCTTATTTCTGGCTCCTTCTGTTGGTTGTGTTATTCTGGTGTATTCTTCTATGGTGGGCTGCTTTCCCTTCGATTCGGGGAGTTTCGCGCCATTCCAGTATCCGCTGGAGTTTTTGCCATAAGTGCCAGGAGCCCAGGTCTCAGCAGTGCTGGCTGCTCTGGTTCAGTTCCTCTAGGCTTTCACCCCACCCCTCGGGGCGTGCGGTCTAGCTGCTGCGGTGCGGGGTACCTGCCCAATGTTGGTGCCTCTCTATATTAAGGCTGTCCTTTGCGCGTCAATGGCTTCTGGGCTCTTCCGCCCAGCATTCCCAGGGTTGTGTTTTCTGCTGTTTGTTGTGTTTTGGCCGTAAATTGCCTGCTGTATTGTCTCATTTGTCTGGGGGTCCAGGGCCTCACCAACTGGTGTTGTTGACTTGCTGCGGCAGTGCTTGCTCTGAGGGGCCTTTCCGTTGGCCCCTGCCCAATGCTGCTTGCGCCCCCAGAGTGAGGCAGCCTCAGTTAGTAGGGTACCACCTTTTTCAGTGTGTCCACTGCAGCATCTCACCTCCGGTTAGGTTATGAGTCCTCCACTGTGCCCACGCTCCTGCAGCCTCCCAGCGTGGGTAGCACAATGCTGGGGAAGGTGTTATACCTGTTAGTCTTGTGCCTCGGGTTGGGGCAGGGGGCCATCCCTACTTCAGGCGGGCTCCATTTATGCAACCTTTCAGGGTGTGACCTTGGTGTGGCTCTCGCTGGGGGGATGTCCCCCTTGTTGCCCTTGTGTTTTACCCATTAGGATCATGTCTTCTATGGCACGGGTCTTACACACCTTAAGTATGCTGCCCACGTTGGCCCTGCGTTTCACAGTTGCTATGTCCGTCCTCCAGCAGGTTTTAAATGCCAATGCGCTCATTGGGAGGTTCTGTGCGTCCTGCAGTGCTGGTTTTAGCCAGCTTGTTAAAACTGCGCTCTCTCCCCCAGTGGGTAGTGTCCGCTGCACTCCGTTGTGGTATCGCCATGCTCTGGGGGGATGTCGGGTCGGCGGAGGGGCCTCCTCTGGGTCATGGGCTGCCCTGATATTACGCAACCCACGGGGGCACGTCCCCCCCCCACAGTCTCTGTGAGCCAGTCCTCGCTGGGGCTCTGTGGGTCTCTGTGTGGTTGCGCAGGACAGCGCTAATCATCCGGCTGTCTCTGCTGCTTCCTCGCTGTGCCGTCTCCGTGCCAGAGCTCCGCTTCTTATCTCGGGCCTGCGGTTTGATTAAGCCCTTTGTTCCAGGGTGGCCATTACGGGTGGTCTTCCTCAGGAATCATGCAACTTTCCTCCTTCCTATTCTCCGTCCTAGATGTACGGTTTTGAATATAGTTAGTCACAACGTGTGCTGCCCTCTTCATATGGTTGGTCATATTTCCTGGATCAGTTTATTTTCATCTCGCCGGCAGGCATCTTAAGAGTTCGGTCGGATCCGCGGGAGCTTCAGGGTATCCCAGCCTCTTACATAGCTGGCTAGCCACACCCCCCATATTTATGCACTTGTGACAATTTTTGACAACTTAATTCAGTTCCGAGCATGCATACTTTCCTTATACTTTTCATTTTCTCTGATTCCCTAGCTGAGAGTTAACTGCAGAGCCCCCAATTTGCTATTGGGTTGTCTACCATCGAATTCTGCAGTCAATGAAGGATCTCTTGCATCAGTCAATCAGGATATCTCATGCTTCCCTGAGTGCTCATGTCTCACCAGATGTCCTTAGCCTAGGTGTCAGAACTGCTCTTCAGACTTTCATTTCATCTGCTTCACAGTCTTTGTTAAGGTCTATCTGTTTTCCTGAGTTTATCTTCAGATTTTCTGAAACCTGGGTTGCAAGCTGTCCTCTTCAACCTTTCACTGGCATTGCACTTCATCTCTGGTACTTCTATGATCATCCCTGGACATTCTATGATTTGGGTTTTCAACAGTCTCCTTGCTCATCATCCTTGTACACAAAACATATTGCTGCTCTCTGCCACCATCTGAACTCAGATCTGATTTAATCTGGCATCTTATAGGTGTTATGGTGTTCAAGGCCCACAATGTTTACGCTCTATGTTTCGTACCTCTATTAGGCCTTTTTTTCTGGCCAAACCATGGACATAGAAAACAGACTATGGTTTTTCCTAGTAAATGTTATAGTGATTAGTATCCCCAATAGCATTTCACCAAGCTTTACAGAAGCAGAGGAGAAGAAGTAACAACATTATTGTACTACATTCAAAAGTCAAGACGTTCCCTCTTCCCTTTGAAGTAAATTTTTTGAAAAACTGGTTACTATACAATGAATATTATGCACACTTCAACTATTATAAAGAGTGTGGAATTTGAAAGAGTGTGGAATTGTCTTACAACAATACAAAATATATCAAGATTGACGAAGAAGAACAATCTTTACTGCTGTGTCCCCTGCACTTTTTTGAGAACTAGTAAAATCTCTGAAAACCCTCACAGATGTTACATCTAAGCTGAAATCTGTTTGATTGAAGAGAAAAAAATAAAACAAGTCCAGAAGACCTCTCTTCTTTTGGCCATCCAACAGGGTACGGCCTAATCAGGCAATGTCCACCCAATATCTGTAAATGCTCACTTAGCAGCAGTGTGTGTGTATTTATATATGTCACTGTGCAGGCAGGGTTACTATCCGATCATTCATGTATGCCAGGAACCATAAATCTCTCCCTGCTTGCTCGATCCTGCCTGCGTTGTAGCACAGGAGCTGGAGGCCTAGGGAGCAGCTGCAGAGGAGGCATTCTGCTGAGTGCGGGGGAAGGGTCGGTGGGAGGAGGGTGAACAGGTAATGGAATTAAACGTTTCATTTTTGTGTATGTGTGTTTGCAAGGATTATATGAGTAAATGTATGTGTGTATGCATGTGAAGGGGTGTGTAATTGCGCAGATTTGAGTAGCTCGTCCTTAGCACTTAATGGGTTAATGCACTTCAAAATGAGGTCATTACAATTTAAATCGCACTGATGGAAGAACGGACCGGTTATGACACCCCATGCTCACGTGCAGAGGACAGCCCACAGGGATCAGCTGAAGCACAACGCGAGGGACAAGGATGGCAATTGTGAGCAGTATTTGAGTGAAGAATAATCCTGTGCATCTGTTGTGCATAGTGAGAGTAGAGCCTGGAGAGAGTGTGCTCAGCGCAGCCAGGGTACAGAGAAAGGTAATGTAGATGAAACAAAAGACACAAGCATTGCTGACAGGGAGGTCAGTAATGGCATCAGTTTGCATGCATGGAGGAGGGGCCAATAAAGACTGTCAGAGAAGACCTGGTGAGATCTTATCTGTGGCAGGTTGAGGGGATACCATCTTCGCACCTGGGCAAGGGTGCTCAGCCAATCAGGTGGCTGTAACAGCGTGTGAGGATACACATTCCCCGCCTGCTATTCCAGCCACCCGGGGCACTTACCCAGGTGGCGCCATTTAAAAAAAAAGTTTTTTCATGTGGGGAGGCAACAGGGAGCCCCTGCCTGTTGCCTCCCCACTGCCCCACCCTCCAAAACAATCCTGAACCCCTTCCTTCTCTGCACGCCTCACCGTCTGGTTGTTGCCAAAGAAATTGAAAAGGGACTTAGTCTCTTTCCTCTTTGGCGGCAACATCTTTTTATTTTTTTTCTCCTCGGGCATATCTCCTCTGGAAAAAAAAAGAAACCATTTGCACCTTGGTTAAACCCCGGAGTGCGAATGACTTTTGTTAGGACTGATTTTCTATACTCTGGCCTGGGGGACATATGTCTAGAAGGACAACCTGTATTGTGACAGGGACAACTCTAGTAGCTGTAGCCAAACCAGTTCAAGGTAGCAGTGACGAGAGGTCTAGGCTAAGCCTCAAGAGGTGGTGAGCTTGTAAAGGCTCGACAATGAATACACACAATGGGAGTCACAAATTACACTTAGACAGTATGTATACAAATACAGTTATTTATGTATGGCCAAATAACACTGAAAAATTACTATTAACAGGTAGAAGTATCACACAACACTAATAATAGAATACATATATACAGTAGGGCATAAAACAGACCAAAGCCCTGTAAAGGAAAGTGTAGATTAGCTTATGCACTACAGGTCTACAGAGGATTAGCCCTATCTTCAAAAGTCCCCCCTAAATTGTCTAGGGCCTTATGCCCAAAAGTTCAGGAAAAGTTCTGACAGTTTGTAATATTGAAAAAAATGATGGTAGGGTATCTCGTGTCCAGTGAGCGATTCCAGGTGTTAGAGGACAAGTTATTCTAGCTAACAAACGTGTGCCCAAATTTAGGAAGGCTTGTGAGAGCAAGCAATGACAAAGCCAAAGTATTGTAAAGGTTTTAGAAAAGTTAGCAAAACCTTTAAAAGGAGTGTAGTGGCAAGTAAGAACTACTGTTACTCACCCCTGTACTCCGATTCTTCACAGGACTTGGCAGGTCAATGGCAGGAGGTCTGAGGTTACTTTTCCCGCCATCAGCCTCAGCCCTTGATTAGGGTTGCAGGTTCGAGCAGCTCTCCGGTCGGTATATTTAGCTGGTGCAATGACTCTTGGATGAAGAATGCAGATAAAAATGATGCAGGACCCCTCTCAGGACTGGACTCGACTCAGGTAAGCTGTTTCGAAAGGTGGCCACTGCAGCATGGCAACTCAAAGGGACTCACTTGTCGTGGTCCGACCTCCCTCCTTTCTCAGGTCCTCTTGATGCTAGTACTCTCTAATTACGCTGAGGTAAGTCTTGTAGGACAAGCTGAGGATCCCCCAAGTTCCAGGTCTCAATGCGGATGGTAACGTTGACAGCATGGTAGCCCAGACTCAGAGCTGGTCAGCCAGAGGGCAGTCCAAGGGTACTGATGAGACGTCAGGAATAGATGTTCTCTCCACTCCAAGGATCGCAGCTCCCTCGCAGGACTGCTGAAGATCAACAGCAAGGCAGGGCTCTCCCAGGACAGCAGCAGAAGTTGGTTGTCAAGCCTCCTTCAGACGGGTCACCGGTCTCCTCTCAGGTCTCACAGCTGGACAGAAGTCTTGGCTTCCTCAGATTTCATCAGGATCTCTCTAGTGTGGGTGCAGAGGTCATCTTCTTATCCCAAAAGCCAGGTAAGAGACAAAGCTCCCACTAGCCAATAGCAAAACTAGCCCCACACACACCCCAGCAGTGGTCAAATCAGGACCACTGGCGGGAACACTCATACAAAACACTCAGACAAACTGAAACCATTTTGTGGATTGGGACCAGACAGTCCCAGCCCACATCCTGCCAGCAAAAACACAAAGCCCTCCAATAGCCTGCTAAAAGCCTCTTCTTTCTCGGGCACTGGAAGTCCTTATAAGGATTTTCCTGGCCGCACAGGCCAGGAAGAAGGCTAAAAGACAAAATGGCCAAAGGACAAGCGAAAACACCTTGTGCCATGGCCATGTTTGGTCACTAGCCACAGTTAGTAGCCAAACATGGTTAACGCGGGAAGGCTAAAACAAAAAGCACCAAAACATGGTAAAAAGTCACTGCTGCCACCAGCTTGTCCATTTAGCACACCTAAAGTAACCAAAAATCCTCTGAGTGTTAACCTAGGGCAAAACCAAAAGTGTACCCCATTGTACTGCATTATAAGATACATAGTACAATGATAAAAAGTTACTACAAGTGATAACAAGTTACTAAAAGTATAAACTAAGTATCTATGCTAAGGGAAACAATGTTTCCCAGTACTGACAGCCTGAAGGACATGTTAGTTTCCCCATAACAGATGAGCAAAAGACAGTGTAGTGAAGCTTAAGGCTTCACTGCACTGCAAAAAGTACAGGTCAGGATCACAAATAAAAGTAAAAGGTTCGGGGTCCATTAAAATGGAAGGAAAGGAGCAGTAAAGAGAAATCTTTGTTAACAACTTTCATGCTCGCTGTGGGGGTCGGAAAATTCCATTAACGGCCAGCAGCTCAGACCACGATAGGTCAGGCTGATGGGCCAGTAAAGGCCATGTCCGCCCCTCACAGCAGGCATGAAAGTCATATTCCTTACCACAAACTTCAAAGCTGAAATGCCTGGCTGGACATGAATGGTGAACAAACCGCCTCAGAATTTGATGTTGAACTTCAGAGACAAAGGGGCCAGATTTAGCATGATGGTAGTGTGAGGAGTTGAAAGAAGCCGCACATAGACCAAAATACTAACTTCTTAAGGGACATTGATGGGTATTTGAACAGTGAAGCATGCTGGGAAGTGAAGGGATCATTTTTACAGAGAGAAAGGGAGCTCTCAGGAGACACCAATAAATAGAGAAACACACAGGAGCAGAAGAAGCATAAACGGAGACCAACATGGATAGAGGTGTAACACTCATCGATCTATGCTGTCTTTCCTGGAGAATACAAGGAGAAGCAGGTCATTACGATGTGGAGGCAGGGGTAGAGTTGACACAGACCACTGCCAAGAGATTCTAAGCATCACTGCATTACCATTTTGAATTGGTTCCAGACAGTGCCTAATTTGCAAATATATGAGTGACTGGGCACAAATGTTCTCTAAAAAAGCTGCTGGTGACACCACTTCTAGCACCACTGACTACCGTTGTCACCCACAATGCCACCACATCTGGTGCTGCAATTACCACTCTTGATGCTTGTAAGCGGTGGGTTTTTGTGACAAGGATGTCTGCTTTGCCCTCACAATATGGTATCATTCTAATTCGCTTTGTTTTCATTTTTACCCTCCAAAAAGGCCTATGCCTCATGTTCATAGTGAGAGCAACGCCAGGCAAACCTTTATCACCTGCCACATGTTTTAATATATAATTGCTGCAATGGTATAACACAGACTTCTGACATTACGCTCATTGTAAATATGAAATGAAATGGTGGCATGCGTTCTTCATTGGAATCCAAACATCTCGTCACAAAACAGATTCTGAATCATTCTAATCCTTTGAGATTCAGTAGGTCCAGTTTCAGAGGTATGCCAATTACTTTGCACCTATAGCGCCTGCTCAACTCCATCCCCTCTTTTGTCACTGAGTTGATGATACCTTTTGTACTTAGGTAGAGGGAATAATAGCTATGAACGGGCTGAGGTTGCAGTATTGGTTGCAGGTTGCAGTTGAGGGCATGATGTGCACTGTAAGCTACAGGTCAAATAACAGTGCAACAGATGGCCGCTGGCCCACTGGCAGTAGCTGTGCAGATGCATTAGAGCAGTGGTTCAGCATACTACAAACTGTAGTCAAGTCAGTCAATTTTTTTTTATCCCAGGGCATGTGCCAACCTCAGTCAGGATACAGAGCACTCCTGTATTGGAAGAGAAGGTAAGCCCTTACCCAGATGTACCCTACCAGCCCACAGCTGCATGTGGGTGGCCGCAGTGGACTAGTGACATGCGCAAAACCAGTGGTGGCTCTA
This sequence comes from Ambystoma mexicanum, assembly GCF_040938575.1. NCBI lineage: Eukaryota > Metazoa > Chordata > Amphibia > Caudata > Ambystomatidae > Ambystoma > Ambystoma mexicanum. The sequence continues at coordinate 462,170,746 of NC_090930.1, read as the reverse complement.
CAGTGAGATGTTGGCAGCTCACATGCGGCTGTCTGGTGCCTGCCTGTACCACACATTGTCACTCACAGCAAGAGTAGACTAAGGCAGATTGCGGGCCTGCCAGTAGCCTGCCTGTTCCCATTAAAGCCATGCCCCCATGGGACAAAGTATCTTTAAGGAATGGGGCAGCTGCGCAAGCACCATTAATGAAGATGTGCTCAAGATGGACAAAATAAAATGACGACGATGATGAACCGCCCCCTCAAATATGGGTCGGTGCTTTGAAATATGCCCCACGACTCAGCCCTGGTAAACACCTGCAAAATTAGACATTGGTTCCAGCACAAGTCTTAATGTTCAGAATCTCAGAATCAAATACCGGACAAGGAGCCCTGTCACTCTATCAAAACTGGTGTGATGCTGCTTGTACCCCAGTTGTAGGAGTGGGCGTAGGATGTCACTTTATGTGAAGATGATGGGTCCGGAGGTAAGTGGTTGGTGGGAAAAATATTTGCGCAGATTTTGAATTTGCCACGTTGGAGAGTAACATATTGGGGGCACGTGCCATGGAGTGGAAATATCCTAATACAAGTTGGAATGTATTGGTTAGGGTGTCACATTGAAGGTGCATTTGAAATAAAGCATGTCGCTCAGAGCTAATTAGTCAAGAGAGTCAGTTATGTTCCCTTGGTAAATACCTGTTATTTTTGCTCATATATACAGGGCCCGATTCATGGAATTATTTGTGTAGGAAATAGGGGACTTGAACGCCAAACTGCACGCAAATCTGCGTTTGTCGATTGACGGAACCGACTATGTGGGACTTAGGACTTGCGTGGAGTTCACGGAGGCCCAGAACGTCTGTGCGAGCCACTGAGAGTCTTGCGCAATACACAATGCAGAGCGTGGGCGTGACTTGTGCAGAGGGCTGGGAAGGGGGTGGAACTCAGAAAATGGGGATGAACATGCAAAAGAGTGGGCATTACGAAGGACGGCCCCTTGCACACCCACATTTGCACCAAACAACAGGTTTTCATGGAAACACCCGCGCAGCCCTCTGCATAGGAATGGCCACGCAAATCTCTCGATCACTACGCCACCCAAAGGCAGGCGTAGGCACACTTGCGGATAGGATTTACAGCACAGAGGTGGGTTTGCATGTCGGATTTAGGGATGCGTGTACGCAACCGGAGTTCCGATCTAATTTAGGGGTGCGTGTAAGCAGTGTAGCGGGGTGCAGGAACGGTTTACTGGGGTTTGCATGCAGATGCTCCGAGTTTAGACCGATTTTTCATGTGCATGTTGTCAGGGTGCCGGCAACAGTTATGGGGGACCCTGTGCAATGTCCCCGAGATGCAGGCCTGCTTGCGGGGGACTCCACGGACTGTTTAAGGGTGCGTGTATTTGTGCCCGGGAGAGCGCGCAAAGGTAGCTGTACTGGCTGTTTATGCTATGCGTGGCCGTTCCAGGCGAGACTTGCGAATACTGTTACTTTGCGCAGTAAATTCCATGAACATGCGGAGAGCAATTTATATTCTGCGTGCAGCCTCACGCACTGTCCTTCTCGGTGCGCGGCCCTTGCAGGATTTATGTGCAAATTTCCATAAATCGAGTCCACATTCTATATCCCAGTGAAAGTTCACCCAGAATCTAAATAATTATATATTGTGCTGTGCGACAATTACATTTTAGAGCAAGGTGCCTGCTCATCAGACGAGAGGTGCCGTTTGAAGTTTCCACTTCATTACATTGGGCTGAATAATGAAGCTGATGGCTAACAGTGAAAAGCAGTTCATTTGTGGAGCAGGCAAGAGTGACAAATGCTGCTAGGTTCTTCAAAAATAAGATGCCTGCGAAATTGTTAATGGAAAATGCAGGCGATATATACCTTTCATCTTTTTTCTTAGATATTTATCAAGACTTGACATGTGCCCCCTACTGTCCATGTGTTCTCATGGTCCCTATTTATGGCATGTCATAAAGTAACGATTTATTGTTTCTAATTCCCCACAATAATTGCATTTTCCATCATTATCGTGTCCAGATTTATATAGCTGTACATTTAATCTTGTAAGACCTATTTGAAATGTATTTAGTGGTGTTTTCTTTTGTTTAAAATAGCCATTCAGTTGATATGATCGAATAGTTGGGGTTGTTTACGTTTGTACTCGCATTCTATTTATTTTGTCATATTTTCATTCTGTTATTCTTAATAAGAGTTCTCATTTCCACTTTACAGTCAAGGGGGTTATATTATACAGCTACATTAATTATATGGCGGGGCCCACATCAATTTAGACTTTTGTGAGCAATATGTCTGTCAATGCACCTTGATTCTGGGGAGATCAGTTCCTTGAACTGTACACAGCTTTGCTAGTGTTACTCAGTCCTAACCTGCCGTACACACATATTGCAGCGGAGGAACCCACACTCAGAAGCCAGAAGTGGTTCTGTCTTGATGCTTAATCTCTCTTGTAGTTCCAGCATTGACCCAACAATCTTCACAGCTTTACCGGTCCTGTGAATAGCTATCACACCCCAAAGCTCCATCCTGGGTGCTAATAGTGTCAATGTTTGTATGTGATAACAGAAGGGCTCCATCTCCCGTCAAAATAAGACAAAAAGGGAAATGCCTGCTGCCACAGTCAATAGAAAAGGGACAACGTCACTTTTCTATTTCTTAGGCAGGCCTAACACAGATGTGCAGGGTCATGTTAAGCACTTTTGGGGCCTTGGGCATGGACATCTTTGAGGCCCCCCACCAAAGGAATTAAGGGATCAAGAATACTGGTCACGCCCCCACCCGTCGTGCTCACAACCCATAAATTGATATGCTTTCAGTCGCCTTACCCTCTTCATTCTTGTTCTAATCAGAATGATGAACAAGTAGCATTTGGTGACCAACATTAGCAGTCTACAGAGAGGTTACTGTTCTAGTACATACAGGATAATGTGTATCAATAACATCCAGGAAGGTATGCAGCCTGTAGCAGGACCGTATGTAAAAGGTACATGCAACCTGTAATAGACACAGAACTCACATTAGCTGCCTCACAGAATGCAAAAGTGCTCATGCGTGGATACAGGAGACCAATTGGAAGGAAGGGGAATGCTACACAAACCATAGCATGAATAGTGGATGCAGATTATGATATGATAGGTTATTTATAACGCGCTTAATACCCAGAGGTTTCAAAGCGTGGACCCGGGGATGGAACCTGTGGTGCTCCATTTTGTCTTGCTTCCAAGGCGAGCACGTTACCCTTGAGCTATCCTCCCGAGATTAGAAGCTAGCAGGAAGGTGTCTTTATCCAGACAGACTGAGATTAGAAGTGGGATATGGTTTTCAAGTAGTGTTGTCATTAGATATCAAAGGAACTGTGGTGTGCGATATAAATATGCTCACTATTAAAGTGGAAACAACCCTATAGCCAGGGAAACCATGAATACGGCTTTTATGAAGATCATACCACGAGAAGGAAATCATTCTGAAGGGCTGACAATTTTGAAAGGTTTAGGGACTGGCACTATTAAGAGGTTAGGCAATACAAGATTAAATGAGATGCCCAGGATCACATATTGGTGAAGGGGTGAGCCTGGGATGTGTGGCAACTCTGCAATTTCTGCATTTGAACACTTTCTTTTCCAGTTCTCAGCATGAACTAAAACAATCTAATTTTATAAACACTGACTTGGAAAGTACACAAAACACATTACCAAACATGACAATTTTTAAACAAAATATTATAGAACGGAGTTATGCAAAATGGGAATGGTTCTAGCTTCATTCTCTCCATCATCAAGAGAAGTATATAAGTACCAGAATACCAATCGATGTGATTTAACAAATTTCATCTGGGTTTGTCTTTTGTATTTTAAAGCTTTAAATACTTCAATTTCTTGTGACATTTTCATTTATAAACGTGCATTAAAACCTCTGACTTTTACCAAAAAGCAAACCGTTTTTTGTGTCAAACAAGCAGACCTTGAAATATGCTTGCCTGAGGCCTGCAACATCTGGTCCGCTCTCTTCTGTCTACTAATCCTTCCACCCAAATGGCCTACATAAGAAGAAAGATCAAGTAATGGGCTAAACGATACCAGCAGCACAGAAGAAGGCAAACCTCACATAAAACAGCACAGTAATGTAAGATATATTAGATGATTTGACCAGTGTCACTGTATAGTCTGATGGCAATTCCAGGATACAAGCATGAATGCTTTCGGTCCATAGGCCCTCATTACAACCCAGGTGTTAAGGGGTTAACAGCGCCGTAAAAGGTGGTGGCGCCGTTAAACCCTTAACGCCTGATTACGAGGTCCCTTTGCGGATGGCACTTTAACGCCTGCTTTGAGCAGGAGTTAAAAAACCAACCGGCAAAGGGACCTTGGTGCTAAGTACGGTGCCGCAATTGGCGGCACCAAACTTAGCGCCTTCCCCATTCCCATTGAGCCCTATGGGTCAAAAATGGGAATGGGGAAGGGCCATGGCGGCATGGGGAATTACCGCCCGCCAACCTCGGAATGGGGCGGTAATTCCCCATTCCGCCATGGCGGAGTCGGTAAGTTACCGGCATGGACCATGGTGCTATTAGCACCATGGTCCAACGCCTGGGTCTTCATGAGGGCCATAGTCTTGAATTTGGATACTTATTCACCTCTTGTACTAACAGTTTATACCGTTGTTGGAGGCGATTGCCTAGGTTTTACAACACCCCATCTGAACAAACCAATTTTTAGACCTTCACCATACGGATGATATGTTAGTTTTTATAACAACCCCTAACTGGGGCAGGTACATTGCTGATAATAGCAGATGTTGTTCTGCAAAACCAAGTACATATGCAGGTAGGTTTATAAACTTCAGACAGCAAAGACTGAGCCAGCCTTGCTGGAATGTATTATTCTAATTTTTCATATGAGCACATATATGTGCAATGGGTGCTTCACACACTGAGCTAACTTCTGAACCATTGTGGCACTCAATTTATCAGTATGCATTTCAGAATGGCCTATTGCACATGATCAACATAATTCCCACAGGAAAGAAAGTGTTGTGATGATCTCTGGTCCAGCGCAGAAGCAGCACAAACTCCTATCTCCCCTTAAGGGTTTTGGTGTCTGGAACTAAAAGTGCACAGACCTCCGCAACCACCACGGGGAAAGAGGGTTAGGGTCCACAGATTGGATGGGTAGGGGGTTGAAAGAAGACCGGAAAGAGGGTTAGGAAGCAGTTATGGGCAGGGAAAGGAAAATCAGGGAAAACATGATCCTTGGCTCTTGTTGCGTGTTCTCGGAGCCTCTTAACACACCTTTGTGAGTGACCCCCCAAAGACCTTTGTTCAGTTACCTTTCACTGAACGGCCATATGTACACATTGCATTTATGCACTATAAACGTACCACCTGGAAATCACTGCACTTAGTTAGTATTCACTGAGTTGCTTCCGGTGTATTTGGATCACTCGGGCCCACTGACACTGATTCAGGAGCCAGGACACTTGGACACCCCACCAGGTGTCACACAAAGGGAGTGTATGAGAGCGGGACTGCCATCTATCTGTCTTCACAAAACACAGTATGACACTCAGATTTACAAGTACGCCTTAGAGAGTAGAGCTGGATCCCCAGCTGTTATGCACACACTTTGTCCTTAAACAGTTCCCTTAATCCCCATACCATGAAATGCACTTGCGTGCTAAATAAACAAGCAACACTTAGCTCTGTCTTGTTGCTCCAGAGTCTGGTGCCCAAATCTGCTTTCAGCAGCGACCGGGGGAAAAGGGAAATACCCAGCGTCTGTCAGGAAAAAATATAATTAGTACGCATTCAAAGCGTAACGTGTTCTGAGGAGTCAATGCACTGGGATTAGTCTCTCCTACATGCAATGGTATTAGTTTCCACACAGGGTTAAGTCAATTTGCTTCTGTGCAAGAGTTTTAGTTCCCGAGCACTTTCAAACAATCTCCCGTGCCGTCTCACAGCCCGGCTGCATTCACTGTCAACATAAGCATGTCCCACTTGCATCAAATCAGCTTTCACACAGACTTCACTTATATTTTTGATTGCAGGGCCTGGGATGGTGTTTTCAGGCGAGGAGCAGCCCCGCGAGAGATTTTTGCCCAACCCGAGCCTTGAGAAATGCATCCGCCCGGAGGAACATCTGAGCGCGAACAAGCGTTCCGTGTGCGCGCATGCGCAGATGCTAAGGCGTTGACAAGGGTGTTCCCAGGCACGTTTACAGGTCCCGTGTGCCTGATCCTCGTGTTTTGGGGGCGCTGAGACTGCTGGGAACGCTCAGGATGCTGGGCAATGTGGTCTCTAGTCTCTGCTTGCTCATATGCAGGTTTCCTTCCAGCAGTTTCCAGCTTTCCTCACCTGAGGAACCTACAGGAGGGACAGAGGTAGCATCTGCTGGATAAATATGCTCCCATAATCGTGCTAGCCACAGTTTGTCCCCTTTTGGGACTTGCATGCTGGGGCTTTACGACAGTACAACCCCTCCCCGCAGAAGGGCCTGATTTCTCTGGATAATTACGATGGAATAAACGCAAGAGCCGAGGAGCATGTATATTACAGGCGGCTTCCCAAGAGCGTTCTTCAGGGCCGTACCCTACCCCGTCAACTAGATAATACAACACTCCCACCCTCTTTCGAGAATTGACAATGGCCTGAACCTCAAACTTAGGATACCCTTCTACTAGAACAGGAGGGGGTCTTTCCATACGAGTGTGTGGGGCTGCCGGCTTCAATAAGGCAACATGAAACACTGGGTGCACCTTCATGTGCACTGGTAGTTGTAAGCACATGGCCACTGGATTGATTATGGAAGCTATACGAAACAGGCAAGGAAGCAGGGCTTGAATTTAGCTGACCCCGGTAGTTTCAAATGCAGAGTCGATAGCCATACCTTGTCCCCCACCTTATATTACGGACTTGCTTGATGCTTGATATCTGCATAACGCTTAGCAGAGACTTTGGCTGTAATTAGATTTTGATGTGTCTTGGCCCATGTTTGCGATAGGACAGTTAATGTTAATGTTAAAGGACATTTGTACCGCGCACTATCACCACCGTAGTGGTCCCTTGGCGCTCTGGCAGCTCTGAAAGAGGAGGGGAGGTTGAGTTAGTGGGAGGAAGCAGGAAAAGTGCAAGAGAGCAGTGATGTGCTGTTGGCAGCCTCAGCCCGGTGGGTCCGTTGGCTGGGCGTGGGGTGTTTGCGGCCGGTAGTCGTTGTGTACTGTTGTGCAAGGCTATGTGTTTTTTTGTTTTGTTGTTGCAATGTAGTGAAGTTTGTGCGGTTTGTTGTGCTGTAGGTTTTGGTTGTGTTTGGTTTGGAGTTTGAGAGGTGTATGAAGAAAGCAAAATTGTTAGTAGAGTTGGTTAGTTTGCATCTCTATCCTGAATTGAAACGCTCGGCTTGCGTATTCTCCCCTGTTGCGGCTCTGTCCTGATCTGGGTCTGACTGGCATACAGGTTCCATACTCCTCTAGTCCTCGCCTCTAGCTTGCTCTCTCATGGCTCCCCTTATCCTCCATTTAGACTCTAGTGGCCAGTGCATCTGCTAATGACAACCTATCAGGTAGTGGGGGGATTGCCAATGTCTCGATAATTCCACACCAATGTGGTATCTGGCGGTAATTAAATTACGGGGTGGATGAAAGTGTTGGTAGGAATGTCTGGGTTAGTTGACTCAGTCTCTGTGTGTGCTGCCTGTGTTCCTGTCTGTCCAATGTCACCCGTCCAGCTGCCGTGGGCTTTACTCTCCCCGGTCAGGGATGTCTGTGTCTTTTCGGTTTAGGTATCCTTTTTACTAGTTTCGTTTTCAGGTTTAGTCTGTGGTGTTGTAGAGCCATGTTTTTAGTGATTTCCTGAATTTTAGGTGATCCTTTGGGATGTTGTTCCAGGTTTTTATAGCTAAGTGGTAGAAGGAGGTGCCTCCAAGTTTTTTCTTGTGGTATGGTTTGAGTTCCAGGCGGATTTCGTTGCTCGGTCGGAGGGGTCTCGTTGGTTTGTAGACTGTTATTTTCTTTGGTAGGAATTCTGCTCCTTGTCCACTGATTGCCCTGTGTGTTATGCACATTGTTTTGAAGGTGATGCGATGTTTAACTGGGAGCCAGTGTATGGTTTTTAGGACTGGAGTGATGCAATCTCTTCTGGATAGTTTGAGGAGTAGTCTTGCTGCTGCATTTTGGATCCGTTGCATTTTCTTCAGGAGGTATTCAGGTATTCCGAGGTGGAGGCTGTTTGCATAGTCTATTTTAGACATGATTAGGGCGACAAAAGTGAGTGTTTTGTGCACGAAGGAGAGGAAAGGTAGAATTCTTCTTGCCGTCCGGAGGAGGAAAAAGCATTTCTTCACTGTTGCATTTATTTGTGGCTCCAGGGTTACGTTGTTGTCCATTAGGACTCCCAAGTTTTTTACTACCTTCGATGGTGTTGGTGCGTTTCCCATTTCCGTAGGCCATGGGATGGTGGTTTCGTTCTCTTGGTCTTTGGATACGATCATGATTTCTGTCTTTCCTGGGTTCATTTTCAGGTTGTTGGCATCCATCCAGTCGAAGACTTCTTTTAGACAGTCGGTAAGGGTTGAATGGTCTGCATCGGTGTCTTTGATTTTGTATATGATCTGAGTATCATCTGCGTAGTTGTAACATGTAATGTTGTATTTTTTGAAGATTCTGATGACCGGAGTCTGGTAGATGTTGAAATATAGTGGAGATAGTGAGGATCCTTGTGGTACTCCACAATCGTTCATGCCTGTACTGATGGTAAAAGATCCTGTACTTGAGGAAGTGAAGGTTGCACCTGGGGATTATAACCATAGGTGGTGTAAAACGGTGAGTACCCGGTGGCGGTATGTAGAGAATTGTTGTAGTTCTGCAAGCCACAGGGTGTTTACCCAAATTCCTTCTGCACTGTGAGTGTAGCACCTCAGATACTGTTCCAAAGTTTGGTTCAGGCGTTCTGTTTGCTCATCAGATTCTGGGTGATAGCTGCTGGACATCTGTAACTTGATCCACAACTTCTCGCAGAATGAACGTCAAAATCTCGAGGTAAACTGCGTACCTCGATCGGATATGATATGTCAGGGTATTCCATGTAGACGGACTATGTGTTGTAAAACGAGATCTGCCAGTTCGTGAGCAGTTGGCACTCTTTTGCAAGGGATGAAATGTCTAAGTTTGGAAAATGAATCTACAACTACTAGTATTGCGATATACCCCTGATCAGAGGGTAACTCCACGATGAAATCCAAGGAAATAGTATTCCATGGTGCTGTTGGTATAGGTAGAGGTCGGAGCAACCCCATTGGTTTACGGTGGTCGGTCTTGTTTCGTGCGCACACTTCACATTGCTGTACATTCACCTGGACTTCTTTATGGAGATGTGGCCACCAATAATGACGCTGACCCAAATCCAGTGTTTTGTTAACCCCCAGATGACCAGATAATGGAGAATCATGGCACCATTTCAGCGCTTGCATTCTGAGAGCAGGAGTGGGCAGGTACACAACTTTACCTTGATAGGGTATCCCATCTAACAAATAACGTTCCTTTTTAGCAAGGCATAAATTAGTTTTCAAAAATTGATTAGCAGAGTTTGCTAATTAATTTCTTCTTGATTAGCAAACATCCCCATTTGATTAGCAATTTTGTACTGATATTTTTAATGCCACCAGAAGATACCTGTACCCAAGATATAAAATTAATAACAATACAACCGTTTTGTGTTCCTGCTGAAGTAAGACATTAGTGAGATAAGTCAGGCCTGGCAAATTCTTTAAAATTCCACTAGACATGCAGGTTGAGTAACTAAGTTTACCCACTCGACTGAAGAGACATGCACTAGACCCATGGCAACGGATGACAACAAATTTAAATTCACTTTCTGTAAAATGGTACATGTCACCACAAACCCACTTTAGGCATACTGCTGCCACCCAGAGGCCAGCCATGCACAGTTTAACTTTTTTTTTTAACATTTACTGCAAACAATGTAAAGTTTATTTAAATGTTTCTGTCATGATGCCTACCCCCGGAGCACCAGGCCAGGCCCAGCACCCCCCGGGAGCAGGCATCACGCCCCCGGGTAAAAGCCCAGCCGCCCTTTATAGGGGCTCTTTGGACTTTGTCCTGGCGCCGTTGGCGCCAGGCTCATGTTGGACATCAGTCCTGGCGCCATAGGCGCCAGGCTCATAAGGGGAAGTGTTTGGTGCACTTACCTGAAGCAGACCATGCTGCATGAAGAACCAAGCCAAATGAGGCTTAGGAGGGACTATTTTTCTGAAGGAACTATTTTGTTACTTGGGTGGGGCTGTGGAAGAATACTCACCTGGAACTTCTTCCAAGGCTATTTAAGCCACACCCGGACAGCCACACGTGCTTCGCGTTGTTCTGCATCCCAGCAGCTGAACGCTCACCGTGTCTGCTCCTGCACCTGGACTCCAGCCACGCCCACCTCGAACCTGGAACACCTGTAAGGGAATAAGAGAAGAGAAAGGTGAAAACCAAGAACTATTTCAACCTTCTTACCTGCATCCGGAATCTTCACGCCAGCATTCCTGAAGGAAGACTTTCATTTAAAAGCACCGCGTTGCTCGCTGCAGTGCCGCGCTTCACTCACCTGTTCCCGAGACGCCGCCCGGCTCCATCGCGGCTCTCAGTGCCGGTCGCCACATCTCTGCATCGCACCTAAGGGAGAGAAGAAGAGACAAAAGGTGAGCAAGGGAACACAAGAGGAAAGCCGGATTTTCAGCCATATTACTTACCGGCTATTCTTGGTGAGCCATTCCACATCTCGCGTCGGAGCCACATCTCTGGCAGGTACCGCACCCCGGCCCCTATGGGGAAAGGACAAAAGACATTACTGGGGAATTATAAAGACATTTAGAGGGGTCGCCCTCATCACTAACTCACCTGATTTTACCCCAGCAATTTAACCCCTCAACGCATCGCCTTTGTTCTGCACCTGAAATAAAGGACAGAAAAAGACAACATAAAAGGAGGCTCACACTGAACTTTTGCATCTTCATACTTACGGCGTATCGCTCAGTAAAGTCAAGTGGATTTGCCAAAGCCATTCTGAAAACCAGTGAAGTAACTGGACGAACGCGCGCCCCTGCACCAGAAGCAGGATGGAGAGTTCATCCTTCCAAACCATAAGGTGAGCTTAAACCGGGGGTTTTGGAGGAAGTCAGAGGAGAACGAAGGGGGTAAGGGGGAGCAAGCACATTATTCAGCAGACAGTTAATCCCCTTTCTCATCTGCAGAAGGATATTCATACGGGCCAGACAAGAAAGATTTGGGGGTCCTGTTCAATTGGTGGTCCGAATTCCGTGCATCACGCTTGAAGAGGCCACAGCAACCCAGACCAGACCAGCGCCTCCGTGGGAGCCAGGTGAGCGTTACAGTTTCCAACATCCCCTGCAAATGGTACTGGCTCTTTAAAATCTACTTGACTATGCAAGTGGGTCAAAAATACTTTGCAAGCCCTGGATGAGTGTCTGTAAAAAGGTTAGCTGCATGAATGGACACAATAAATAGATATGATAAAAGGCTCTGAAAACAGTTTGGCCAGCTCTCTACTGCAGGTGCAAATATATAATGCAATCATAATCATAGACCAAAGTGAGCTCTGGAGGCCAACTACAGTGTACAGTTTTGCAGTGGGTCTGTAGATGTACAGACTGATTGAAACTATTGATCACTACTTTAAGTAAATATCAAGTTAGCTTTGTGTATTCATTATGTAAAAGACTAAGCAGTGTGGATGGTGTAGCAGGCAGAGAACTGGGCAAACTAGGTAGAATATTGTAGTTTGCGGCCATCTCACTTTCAGGGTAGTGGGTCTAAAGCAATATGATAAGATAGAATGTCAAGGAGTATGGGATCAGCTCATGGGTTGAGCACCAGTTGCAAGTGGTATGTAACCAGCAGGCCACAGAGCTAGGTTTGCCCTCAAAGCATTTGGCTGCGTGGTCATGTACATTTTCAAAAGTGTCCACTCGTCATATGATATGATAGTTTATTTATATAGCGCCTATACACAATGTATTTCAAAGCGCTTGCATATGATGCATCTTCACCACCAAAATGAAATCTAGTTGACACTGATATTTAGATACACTTAACTGTAAAGAATGGAGACGATGCAGTGTTTTACAGTAGCAATACTGTAATTATGAATTACATAACCAATTACATTTTTAGAAAAGGAACTGAAAGCCTTTTTTTAAAAAAAAGAACTAACACATGCTGGTCTTTGGCAGACAGGATACAGTTAGCTTAATACCAGTATTATCCCGATTATGTCTGATTTGCAATTATTTGAAGAAAAAAAAGGGGGTAGCACTCCCACACAGGCCTTTCGGCACATGAGTGAAGGGGCTGATTACTGCTGCACTCTCTCTCCATTAGCCCCTTTGAACTTGCAGTCAACAGAGAATCTAGGGTGGAGAGAGCTCTGAAGGCAAGAGAGGAATGCTGGGTGAGCTGTGTTTTCATTGAAAAGGGTAACTTAAATAGCTAGGTTTGCTACACAAGTGGCAATTTAACTAGCAAACCTACAGAATTGCATAGCAAATTGCTCCACAACACTGCTTATTTTATGCCTTGTTTAGGATCTTCCCGTTGGAGCAATTCTTGTGCAGACATCCCCTTACCTATTTGCTCGTAGAGATAGTTACTGGTTTCCCCAATGAATTTGTTTGAAGCGATGACGGGTTTAGACGTTTTCTCTATTATTGTAGGTGAGGGAACCTCTGGGTATCGGGATAGGATATCAGCCTTTTTGTTCTCTAATCCTGGTCTATACGTAACTAAGAAATCATAGTCCGCAAAGTACATTGCCCTCCTTAGTTGATGTGGGGTAGGTGCGCGTGCAGATCTCAGAAATTGAAGATTACGATGGTCAGTGAAGACTGTAATAGTATGTCTTGCACCCATTAAATAGTGTCTTCATTCAGCAAATGCCATCCTAATAGCCAGGAGTTCCCAGTCAGCTATTGTGTAGTTCTGTTCCGCTGAGTTCAATTTTCTCGAATAATAGGCTACGGATGTAACCGGCCAGACTGGTCTCGTTGTGAAAGGATAGTGCCTACTGCATAACTGGAATTGTCCATCTCTACCGTAAATGGTTGTGTTGGGTCGAGGTGTAACAGAACTGGTGCAGAAGTGAAGGCTTCTTTCAATTGGTTGAAACTCTGTTCCCCGTCAGTATCCCAAACGAACAGTGCTCTTTTTTTCAACAAACGGGTAATAGCCAGGACCTTCTTGGTGAAACCTTGGATGAAACACCAGTAGAAATTTGCAAAACCCAAAACTGATTGCACCCCTTTGATGTTTCTAGGGGCTGGCCAGTCTAGGATAGCCTGCACCTTCGTTTCATCCATTTTTACTGAATTTGTAGACAATATAAAATCCAGGAATTCTACTGTAGTGCAGTAGAAACTACATTTTTCAAGTTTTGCATACAGACGATTTTCTCTCAAGCGTTGTAACATCATCTTCACATGTTCCACATGTTCTTCACGAGTCTGCGAGTATATCAAGATGTCGTCGATATACACGACTACGAAGACATCCAGGAGGCCACGGAGGACCTCATCTAGAAAAACGCTGGAAGGTGGCGGGTGTGTTGCAGAGACCGAATGGTGTGACCTGATATTCGTATAGTCCAAATTTCATTCTGAAAGCCGTCTTCCACTCGTCTCCTTCACGCACCCGCACCAGATGATATGCTCCCTTAAGGTCCAATTTGGTATAGATGTTTGCTCCCCGTACTTGGTCTAATAGAATAGGGATGAGGGGAAGAGGGTAGCGGTTTTTAATCGTGATACGATTAACCGCGCGATAGTCTATGCAAGTTCTGAGGTTGCCCGTCTTCTTAGGTATGAAAAATAATGACGAGAAGACAGGAGAGGTTGAATGCCATATAAACCCATTCTGTAGATTTGTGTCGATATACTCCTTGAGGTGTTTGTTCTCGCTTTCAGTTAGGGCATATATCCTACTGCATGGTAACGTCGCGCCGGGTTCCAGGTCAATCCTACAATCGAACGAGCGGTGCGGTGGTAATGTCTCCGCCTCCACTTTACTGATCTTGATATTCTGTATATTCTGGTGGTAGTTTAGTAATATCCGGATTTCCTTCTTGAATAGCACTAAGCACCTGGATCACCCGTCCACTTTCTTTAGAACAGTGAGCGTTACAGTACTCCGAAGAAAATCGCACTGTGCCTCAAGTCCACTCGTTTGCTGGGTTATGAAGCGCGAACCATTGCAACCCCAATATAAACCCGAACTGTGGAGCTGCAATCACGTCGAATCAAATAGTTTCCTTATGCCCTTGGACGTCCAACACCATTTCTTCTGTATGATGGGTTACTGGTCCGGATTTTAACAGGGTTCCGTCTACAGCACAGACTGATTATTGTACTTTCTTTAGCAAATGCAGGTAAACCCAATGACTGGGCATGTTGGATGTCCACAAAATTTCCTGTCGCCCCGGAATCCACCATGAAGGTAGCAGATACATTCTTCTGGCGCATTCGCAATACACCTATAACCGTAACATGTGACCTTTTGGTGTGGGTAACATTAGCTAGGATAGCTGGGGGGTCTTTATGGCTATGGCTCGGCAGGTCCATCCAGGTCCATGGCGAGTGTTGGTGTTTCCCAACGATGGATTCCCTTTTGGTTTTGTTCCACATTCCTTCACGAAATGTCCTGATTTACCAATATACATGCAGAGTTTATCTCGCCTTCTTTTCTCTCGTTCTTCTTTGGAGATAGGTCCACGAACTGTTCCAATTTGCATAGGCTCCACTTCTGAAGTCTTCTCAGTCCTCGACACAGAAGGTCTTTGATAGTCTAGTCTAGCTGGAACTTGCTTCCCATCCCACCTTTTCTTGTCCTTACGTCTTTCTCCTTACCGATGATTTAGATGTAGGGCCAAGTTTATCATGTCTGTGCAGGATTCTGGTTGTGGGTCCACCTGCACTATGAAGTCCTTGAGTTTGTCTCTAAGTCCCTGATAAAACAGGGCCAACCTTTTCTCATGGGGCCACTCTGCTTTTACCACCAAGCGATTAAAGGAGGTTACGTGAGTTATTAAATCTTTATTGCCCTGTCGGAGCATTAGTAACTCACGATCTTTCACAAGGGAGGCTGCCCTTTGGTTGAAGATTTTACCAAATTCGTTTTGAAACTCACGCCAATCGTATAATACTGCATCGTTCTTTTGAACTAACGGGGTGGCCCAGGCTGCCGCGTCTCCAGTGAGGTAGGAGATGACGAAGGCAGTCCGTGCCTGATCAGATCGAAAGACATTTTCTTTGGTTAAAAAATGCAGCTGACACTGTGGTATAAAAGTGGTATATGTTTGTGGGTCCCCCCATACCTCTCAGGCGTGGCTATGGGCACTGGTGGTTGAGTAGTAACTTGTACCTGGACTGGGGTTGGAGTGAAGCAGGGCCCCCTGGGCTGTAAGTACCTGAACTCGGGTAGCAAGGGTGGCATAATCTTGCCGGGTCGCGGCTAACTCCGCTTTTAGCTCATGTAGAGCCTGCGCTATCTCCTCCATGAGGGCCAAAATTCGTTCTGCCTGGGCGCTTGGCTATACATGGGTTTGTGCTACTGTCGTGATGATCTCTGGTCCAGCGCATAAGCAGCACAAACTCCTACCTCCCCTTAATGGTTTTGGTGTCTGGAACTAAAAGTGCACAGACCTCCGCAATCACCACGGGGAAAGAGGGTTAGGGTCCACGGATTGGATGGGTAGGGGGTTGAAGGAAGACCGGAAAGAGGGTTAGGAAGCAGTTATGGGCAGAGAAGGGAAAATCAGGGAAAACATGCTCCTTGGCTCTTGTTGCGTGTTCTCGGAGCCTCTTAACACACCTTTGTGAGTGACCCCCCAAAGACCTTTGTTCAGTTACCTTTCACTGAACGGCCATATGTACACATTGCATTTATGCACTATAAACGTACCACCTGGAAATCACTGCACTTAGTTAGTATTCACTGAGTTGCTTCCGGTGTATTTGGATCACTCGGGCCCACTGACACTGATTCAGGAGCCAGGACACTTGGACACCCCACCAGGTGTCACGCAAAGGCAGTGAATAAGAGCGGGACTGCCAACTATCTGTCTTCACAAAACACAGTATGACACTCAGATGCCCTAGAGAGTAGAGCTGGATCCCCAGCTGTTATGCACACTCTTTGTCCTTAAACAGTTCCCTTAATCCCCATACCATGAAATGCACTTGCGTGCTAAATAAACAAGTAACACTTAGCTCTGTCTTGTTGCTCCGGAGTCCGGTGCCCTAATCCGCTTTCAGCAGCGACCGGGGGAAAAGGGAAATACCCAGCGTCTGTCAGGAAAAAATATAATTAGTACGCATTCAAAGCGTAACGTGTTCTGAGGAGTCAATGCACTGGGATTAGTCTCTCCTGCATGCAATGGTATTAGTTTCAACACAAAGTTAAGTCAATTTGCTTCCGTGCGAGAGTTTTATTTCCCGAGCACTTTCAAACAATGCCCCTGTGCCGTCTCATTGCCCGGCTGCATTCACTGTCAACATAAGCATGCTTCACTTGCATCAAATCAGCTTTCACACAGACTTCACTTATCTTTTTGATCGCAGGGCCTGGGATGGTGTTTTCAGATAAGGAGCGGCCCCGCGAGAGATTTCTGCCCAACCGGAGCCTTGAGAAATGCGTCCGCCCTGAGGAACATCTGAGCGCGAACAAGCGTTTCGTGTGCGCACATGCGCAGATGCTAGGGCGTTGACAAGGGCGTTCCCAGGCACGTGTACAGGCCCCGTGTGCCTGATCCTCGTGTTTTGGGGGCGCGGAGACTGCTGGGAACGCTCAGGATGCTGGGCAATGTAGTCTCTAGTCTCTGCTTGCTCATATGCAGGTTTCCTTCGAGCAGATGCCAGCTTTCCCCACCTGAGGAACCTACAGGAGGGACAGAGGTGACATCTGCTGGATAAATATGCCCCCTTAATCGTGCTAGCCACAGTTTGTCCCCTTTTGGGTCTGGCATGCTGGGGCTTTACGACAGAAAGAATGCTACAAAGTTGTGCCGTAAGGAACACACAAACTAGGTATACCACAGTGAACAAAGAAAGCAATACATGATGAATTGATCAAGGCAGAATGTACTTGTCAAAAGAGAAAGGCAAAGGGTTTAGAGCCTCAGCAGCACCCCATGAAATATCCTGACATGTGCTTTTTAAGACTGGTGTACAATGGAATCTTACTTCTTGAGACCAGGCAGCCTTGTGGGCCCCCCTCCAAGGTGGGGGCCCTGGGCAATGCTCCTTTTGCCCTCCCATAAAAACGTCTCTGCAGATTTGGAAGAAGCACAGTAGCTGGAGCTGGAAGCCCCGGGCTAGCAGGTAAGTCAATGTGGTGCTGGAGTGACGGAATGGTGATTGGGGATGACATGGGGGATGGTGACAGAGGCACCGAAACATGGACGCAGGTGGCTGGTGGAATACCGGCAGAGACTGGCAGTGTCCCTCAGTGTTTCCAGCCACCTGATTGGCTGGATGCCGTTTTCTGGTATGCAGTGTTAATAATGGAAAAAAAAAACCAACACACATTTTAAACACCTGAATAACGACAAAAAGCAGAATTTGTTTGTTAAAGTATATATTGGGTGGATTAAAAGGGGTTGGGGTAGTTGGATGGAGGGTAAAAAGGCTGTAGAAACGGGGGGGGGGGAGCGGTGGCGGGGACGCCTCCAAAAGAAATTATTCAGGTTATTCTGGTGTCGTTTAAAACGTATGTCGTTATTTAGGGTATCATTATAAAGACATGGAACCCGTTTTCTGGGTGCGAATACATGATTTTACCAGATTTGATTTTATATAAGGTGTTGAATATGAAAGGTTTTGGTGGTGTTTAAAACTTTACGTCGTGCGTTTTCTAGCTTAGGAGTTCTACATTGACTAACCTCAGGTTATTTTAGAGTGCTGGACACCTATATTATGTACCTAGAGGCTGCATCTATAATTGTTCATATCTTCGGGAAATTGTTCTCATGAATATTCTTTCCCTTCCTTCCAAAGTCATGTGACTTACAGGCAAATTAAATAATATGCCTCAAAGTGCAGTTTTACAGATTGAAATTGACAAAATGTGAAATTTACAGCAAGGCACCGAGGTTTACCTTGTTACAAACACATCTTCTTGGATTTGTAATATGCGTATCTTAACTCGACCCTGCTTTAACATCTTTCATTAAAACAACAATGCTACTGACTTGTTTAATTTCAGTGAGATCAAGATTGCCGTGTGTGGGAAAACAGCCGCCCAGTGGGTACTCGTGTACCAAGTGTTACTCCCAGGGTTTGGATTTTAATAGAATCAAACCCATATTTATTCTGGGAAGAGTTATGCAATCATTTCCCATGCGAGCCTAAAATATGGTTATCCATAAATAACGAAACGTGAAGTTTAGAACGCTTGCGGTTCCTTACAGATAGAATAGGGGAACTCAACGTCCTGTTCAATACAAGTTCTAATTTGAATTAATGTTCGGGTACACATAATTATAGGAATGGAACATTTTCTATTTTGTTGGAATTTTACTGATTGATCATTATAATTTGGCTGGCCTTTTCATGGATATCTAGTCGGCCATGTTATAATGTTTTCAGATACATGTGACACACGTCAGAGAAAAAGACGGTATATTAGGTAGCATACATTCTTTTGTCACAACAACAAAGTTTGTTTATTTATGGGTGATTAAATGTGGATAGATGCAGATGTGAGGCTCTTTGGATTGAGTAATAGATGAAACGTTTGAGGGTTCTTTGTTGCGTGATAGATGCCAATGTGAGTGGGTTGAATGATTGAATAGATGTGTAGATAATATAAAAGCGAGGAAGGCTGGATGAAGACATCCGATTAAGCATGCAAGACAGTCTGAATCAGGGCTCAAGTCGAGTGTACACGTGGGTGGACGGAGCACCTTGATGTGCTAATTTCTTGTGACACCACATTCAATTAGTATGTTAACGAGTCCCGCCTCTTTTAGTTTTAGGACTTGATTCCAAGATGAATGGATGGAGGAATGAGTCTGGAAGGAAAGAGGAATTAGAGTGTGAGGGTGAAAGGATGAATGGTTGAAAGTAAAAGTTGAGGATGGAGGGGTGACTGAATAAGAGCCTGAGGGTTAACCGGTAGATTAATTAAGAGGAAGTTGTTAGGTGAATACATGAGATTGTATAGTTGAATGTATGGATAAATGAAGACTTACATCAATAGTGCCTCATAAGAGATACAATGTTGTCTCATGCACCTGAAAGGATACGATACAGAACCTTTGCAGATGAGGTGTTTGATCTCTATAAGAGAGAACATTCATAATAGTCTTTCTTGTTCACATTTTCATACAGAAACGTAGGTCCAGTATCGCATTAGCCATTGCCTCCTCCATCAGTATGATTTCTAGAAGAAATTATTTGAAAAGTAAACCTAATGAGAATGTATTTCATTTTATTTGTTTATTTGTATAGCGCCGAAAACCTGCAGGCACTATGGGTGCACAAGTACACAGCAAGACATATAAAAATGAGACGGGACGAAATCAGTTATTAACTCTGGAGGATCAGGGCATATTCTGAATTAGCTGAAAACTATAGTTTTAAGTCATTTACAAAAGCTCTTTATGTTCTTATCCATACTTAGATTGGGTGGCAGAGAGTTCCAGAACTGCGCTGCTAAGGTGGGAAACACCATTCCAAGCCTATTTGTGCGTTTAACCTTGTAGTGGTTAACCAGGGCAAGATTCATCGCGCGTAAGGTTCTCTTGGGCTCATGCAGGGTCACGCAAGCCTTTAGGTAGGGTGGCACATTGCCGTAAAGACATTTGTGAACAAGTGTGGCTGTCTTGAACTGTATTCGTGCTGAGACTGGAAGCCAATGAAGGGACTGAGATATGCTCTCGTCGGGAGATCCCTTTAATGATGCAGATTGCACGTTTTGGAGAATCTGAAGTTTTTGCAGGCATCTTTTGTTGTCGCCTATCAGAAGGGTGTTACAATAATCTAAACGAGAGAGAATGATAGCTCATGCTATTGATAGGAAGTTTCTCTATGAGATAAGGAGTTTTATGTTTTTTTGTAATCTGCGATAATGTTGACAGTTTCAGGAAATTTGGTTTGCCTGAGACTCAGCAATGAGTGAGGATTCAAGGAAGATACCTAAGGTCTTAACGTTCCCCACGACTGTTAAGGAACTGAGCTTAGAACCCTTTAGGAATGTGCATATGTAATGGATGGCATCACACAGAATAACTCTGAGTCCAAATTACCGAATGAACCAACTCATGAAGATGGCAAAGTACTGTTTTGTTAACAATTATCGAAAACAGAATTAACAGCGAATATCAATGGACGTACGCTCAGGTTCTCTCAGCGATCTTCACACAAATCAGCTTTTATATCAAAAATACATCATAGGTGACGTCATACTATGTGGCAATACTACGTGGCAATAATGAACAACCTACTAGGTATGTTTTCTATAGGAACTAGGATTGTGATTGACTGCCCACTGTCAGATGGACAACATATGTCTATCTTCAGAAACATTAGATACACAGTTTCTCATTGGTTTTCAAACTATAAGGTCCTTCGGTATATGGACCACTACAATTGGTTGGCATGCTTGTGGCAAGTCTGAAACATTTGGTTCATTTAGGAGCACGTAAACCCAGACCCAAGTGCAAGGAGATGGGGCATGACACTACCTACCCACCTAATTCGCCCAGCATCTCTCATCGCCCATGCCTTCTGCCATGAAGATTGTCTTTGAACTTGGCCTTGCAAAAGTATCCTTGTCTTTAGAATACATTGGAGGAGTGAGAGCACTCACTATCCTGTTCTGGGACTCCAAATCTGAAGTCTATTTTCATCCTTAGCTCACGTAACAGTAGTCAACGATTTGGTCAATTTTGCAGGTTTTAAATGCTTTAAACAAATTAAAATTGGCACTCTTGGTGTCCTTCTTTGCACCTTAACAAGGGATGATACATTCTTCACACGTTTGCTCCTTTCCAGAATAGATAGCTGAAATTGGCTGCTTCAGTCTGGACTCCAGGCCAGACAACCTCACCATGCAGCTCCACGATTCAGCTTATTCTTGCTGCAATGCATTTTTCCCTTCCCTCTTCATCGGTCCTGGTTTACTAAATTTGTGATACCGATGTCCAGCTTCTATACAATGGTGGCTTTGCCTGCATTCTATTCACTACGTATAGCCAGCTTCTATGATGACTTAGTCTACTTGCGTTTCAGCATCTGTACAATTATTGAATGGTTGATTTTCTGCAGCACTTCGTACACGTGTAATCTCCTTTTTCATATCCTCTACATAACAATCCTTGATACGAAAGCAGGAGTATTTATTTCCTAGTTTGGCACGAGCCAGAGGGGATCCGAACATCAGCAATTCTTTTTTTCCTCCATTCAAACATAACCAATTCTCGGTCATCCAGCGTTTGATTGTGCTGTACAGGGGATTGTGATTCATCATGTCAGAGTCATAATCCCCACTAATTTCCAGAATCAGCAAAGTGTCATCTGTACAGTTTGTAGAAAAAGACCCCCAGTCCCTTTAAGAGGCTACAGAGCAGTCTGATATACAAGTTTAAAAGAGTGGGGATATGCAAGCACCCTGGGGCACACCACAGAGGACGGGGGCTGATTTAGATGAGGCATCTCCTCAACACACACAAGATTTTCTGTGTGAAAGGAAAGATTGGATCCAACTGAGGGATTTCTGGGCACAATTCTCCAGGTCTGCCAAAGTATGGAGCAAAAGCTTGTGATCGAGGAGGTTGAACGTCGCTGGGTACCTTGTAATAAAAACTGTCAGCTGTATCTGCTTGCGCAGTCTTGGTTAAGGATGACTTCCATGCAGGTAGAGGGCCTGCTTCATGAAAAGCACTCCTGGTTATTACTGACATGCTTGTCAAGCCTTCTGTGGGCAAGGTTGTCAGATGTTGCTGGAAGCGGCAGAGTTTTATTGAAGTCAATGTCAGGACATGAATTAATTAAAGATGCAGGGAAGTTGCTGAGCTTCTGCAGGAGGGATTGTTTTTAATTTATTGGGTATTTATAATACGTCTCTACACAATGTGTTTCGAGGTGCAAAAAGACAAGAGGGAGGGGGACAGGGAAGACAAAACAAGAAACAATCCTACTAGACCTTGTGCTATTGTATCGTGCAAGTCCAGTAAGGCAAGTGCAGGGGAGAGAGGAGGGAGGGGGGAATGCCGGTCAAGGCGGAAGAGCCCATGAGAAAAAAGTGAGTGCCAGGGGAGGCCAGGTGGACAGAGCCAGGGGAAAGCAGAGAGTGCAGGGGAAGGTAGCTCCACGAGCTAAATGTGAGGTAGGGGGCTGGAACGGCTCCAAGGGTGCAGCCCCTGCCAGGCTAGTGTGAGGGGAGGGGCCCAGTGGGGCAAATACAGGTTGAGGAGGGGATGAGTGGAGACCAAGTGCAGGGGTAGACTGGACTAGGGGGCGCCGATGCCCTGTAAGACTCTGAAGGAACCAGGCAGGTAGTCAAGAGGCAGACAGGGACATTAGCAGGGCAGGGGGCTAGAGAAGGAAGAAAGAAGAGAAAAGGGACGGCTTGAGAAGCTTCCAGAACCAGCTCAAGTCTGAGAGGGGCAGGGAGGCCATTCCACAGGCAGGCACTTGCAGAGGAAAGAGATATACCCCCCACTCTCTACTTGGAGAAGCATCTGATCTGCAGAGAGATACAGTTAGACAACCGAAGGGCTCTAGCAAGCAGGTAAGCAGGTATTTAGGGAGAGAGGGCTGGATGTAGCAGGGTCCCAGGCTGCAGAAAGCCTTGTGGATTATGCAGAGGGTCTTGAACTTGATCCTCGCAGCAACCGGAAGCCAGTTGAGAGATTTTAGGGCTGAGAGATGTAGTCCCTAGGCTTGAGGCCAAAGAAAAGTCTTGCAGTCCTGTTCATTTAGTTGAAGGGGCAAAGGGAGGAATTAGGCAGATTGAGAAAGAGGCTGTAGTAGTCCAGCCTGGAGAGGACCAGAGCTCTGCAGTTTCTGGGAGAAGGTGAGGAAAGGGAGAATGAGGTTCAACTGAAAGTGGGCCTTCTTGGCAAGGTCCATGATGTGAGAAGAGAAGGAGAGAGAGGAGTAGAAGATGACACCAAGGTTTTTTGCCTCACAGGAGATTGAGGGGAGGGGTCCCATGGAGGGCGGCCAGAGTGTGGGAGGGAATGAGGGAGCAGGAGTCACAATGAGAAGGATCTCTGTCTTACTGGTATTAAGGCAGAGATCTTTAGCAGTGCCCCATGCCTGAATAGCAGACAGGCAGTCAGGAATGATAGAGGAAGAGGAGGAGGCAGAGGACGGAAGCTTGAAGGAAAACTGCTGTGTGTTTTGCATAATACTGGAAGGGCGGGGAGAAGGTGGAGATCAAATGGGCTAGAGGGACCAGGTAGATGTTGAAAATTCAAGGCGAGAGGATAGAGCCCTGGAGGACCACAGCAGGTGGATAGTGAGATGTGAAGATGAAAGGGCCCAGTTAAACCTGTGAAGGTCGGTCCGAGAGGAAGGAGGTCAACTAATCCAGAGCGAGGTCTGTGATACCAAGGGTATCACTGAGTTGCTTTATCAGGGTGGTATGATTGGCCATATCAAAGGCAGAGGAAAGGTCAGGAAGGATGAGAATGGAAGCAGAGATGGAGATGAGATTAGAGAACAAGTTTTCATGGGTGTTCAGGAGAGCAGTTTCAGTGCCTCTGGAAGCTCTGAAGCTAGACTGGTGGTCATGGAGACAACCAACATATGCAGTGTGGTGGATAAGCTGGGAGATGGCCAGCTTCTCCAAGAGTTTGCCCAGGAAGGGGGTAATGGAGATACAGTGCTAGTTTGCTGGACAGGAAGGGTCGGCAGAAGGCTTTTTGAGGAGAGGGGGCACAAGGGAGTGCTTGAGAAATGACGGGAAGGATACCGTAGCAAAGTAGTGGTTGCAGAAATCGGCCTAGGATGGAGTAAGGGAGACAATGTTGTCCTTGATAGTTCTGGACGAGCAGGGAAGCAACTGTTTGGAGGAGGCTTTCATAGAGCAGACTTTTCTAGAAACCTCATCAGGGGTTATGGGAGTAAAAGAGAAGTGTAGGAGGGAAGAGGGGGCCAAGGGAGGCCTGAGAGTGGGTGAGGGAGAAGAGTGTGGAGTAGATGAGAGTGAGGATAAGATGTCCTGAGTTTTAGAAATGAAGCGAGAGGGCAGAGAAGTGCAGATTGCCAGGGAAGGAAGAGGAGAAGTGGAGACTGCAGTAGGGTTAGCGAGTTCCTTGCAGTTCAGCCGTGTTGTAATTTGCTGCAGAGATGCAGGCTTGGACATAAACCCTCTTCTTTGAGCAAATGGAAAGTCTGTATTGCCTTTGGAGAAGGCTGCAGGCACGTTTGTCAGAAGATGTGCTCGAAGTCTGCCACTTTTGCTCATCTACTCTGCACTTGCGTTTCAAAGCGGCCAAGTCGCAGTCATACCAGGAGTTGCACTTGGAGTCAGGTTTCATGCGGATCCTCATGACAGGGGCAAGGATGTCCAGAGTGTTGGAGATGGAGATCTGAAGGTTAGTAAGGACAGTGTTAGAGTGAGAGTCAGTGGCAAGAACAGGAGGGGGAGTGAAGGTGGCAGAAAAAGTGCCAACTGACACTCGCTTCATAGGTCGAATGATGGAGGAGTCTGGCAGTGTGAGCAGGGGCTTAGCCAAGGGTCCCAGGAGGTCCAGGTGAGAGGACAGGAGAGCACAATCAGACCAGGAGAGAGGACTAATGAGAGGGTTGGAGATGGGCATTTCTGAAGAGATGAGAGCATCCAGGGTGTGTGTTGAGTGTGTCAGACCAGAGGGAAGAATGGAGTGGGAAAGAAAGTCACAGAGGTTGCAGAAGAGCCATAGGCTACATCAGGGAGGTCAAGGTGAATATTGAAGTCTCTGAGAAGGAGAAGCTTGGAGGAGGAGGCCAGGAGAGAAGAGGTAAGGTCAGCCCATTCTGAAAGCAAGTTGGAGCCTTGTCCAGGGGGCCTGGAGATGATGGCTAGAGTCAGAGAGAGTGCAGGAGAGACACCAAGCCTGCAGACAATGATATTTATTAATGATAGCTAGACACATGGCTTTTTGAGCCGTCAGTACAAGGCTCATTTCATGAGTGTGACCCATTGTGCATAACAAGAGCTTTCTAAGAGATTGGCTACTGTGAAAGCTATATAAACCCTGTTTTTGGTCCCTATTCACCCGCCAATGTTTCCGTTTACACATAGAAGTTCCTAGGCAAGCAAGTGGTATTGTTAGGTCTAATTAAATCGCTCATGTGGCAGATAAGGTATATGCTTGAATTAGGGTTATTTAGTCGTGCAGGGTCTACGCACAGAGTAATCGTAAGAGAGAACATAAATACTCTAAGTTATGTTGTGGGGAAGGACGGAGAGTACTTCACGCCGATCCTCAGTTGACGGCGATGATCAGAGAAGACTGGCTAGTTGCTGGCGCTGGTGCGCCTGGTCCACAACTAAATACTTCAAAGAAATGCTTGGACACCTGGGAAATTGATTTTTTTTTCAGCCCAGTCAGCGTTCAGGGGCTCTTTCTATTCCGTGCAAAGTGTCCTAGATGTTATCACAGCGAACAAAAATGCTATTAGAATTTAGATAGGTATTTCAATTACAGTCTAGTCAATATAACTACAAATGTGTCTGTCTCCAATTCACTTCTGATTCAATGTGCCTACAAATCTCTCACCCAAATACAGAGATCAAAAGTTCTAGTCTGACTCGTTCAATATCAAAGCCTTAATGTAAACAGATGTCCACTCTGAGCTTAGAGGCTTCTTTTTAGAGTCAGTAGAGTGCCTCATAAGAACATTAGTGTCACCCTATAGGACAGCAGCAAGCGTTGGTATTGATTTATGACATTTGAGCTCTGCATAAACATAAAAACAACCGTCAACCAAGAAGAGTTTATTAGTACAAAAGACAGTTCATTGAATCTGTCGCCAACGTCAGTGGCCATTGCTGTTAGGAGCCTGGTGTACTGTGTTATCTGTTGTTCCTTATGTGTGGTTTATACATATTTGTAAAGGTTAAATTGTTTTAATCAAGTACAAAAAACGTCATTTTATGGAGGTGAAAGCACTTTTTTTGAACCATCATAAATGTGCGGATGTTAAATATAAACGTTAGATTTCAGGGCTACTTCTTCAGAGAGAAAATACATACTTTATACAAACTGTTGTGGCATCACAGACCTGTTTCCGACCATGTGTCTCTGCTTGCATAATACAAACTGTACACACCAACAAACCTGGACAGCAGCCCTTTCACATTTTGGGCCAGTGATATGTATGTTGCATGATTGGCGAGGCAGATGTTTAATTGATCCATAGAGCTATCTTGCTTTCTTTGCATGTGTGCTAAAATACCCACCAGATCCTTTTTTTCAACATCTTTGAGATAATACAGCATCGAAAAGGTACTCCAAGAGAAAAGGGTATTGCGTCAAAGACATCTGTTGATCATGGTGTGCCACACTGGCAATTCCCCATTCCAAGGCTCCCTGTCAATGGATTTTGAGGCGTCCTGTGCAACCGCAAGAACAAGAAAGAGCGCTTTAACATCATAGTGTACATTTCATTGCCTACTCTAACGGTAGACCCTGCTTGATCTCCAGCTTTCTACTTATTTTGTCAGTGAAAATGCCAATATGTGCCTATGTCCATCATGTTCATTTATTCAGTCTGTTCTACGACATTGTATTGGCTCATTTGGGTAAAAGAAAACTCACGATATAAAAAATATGTCTAGATACTAGATTCAAACTCTGGTACACACAATGTTGTAGTGAAAGTGAAACATCCACTGCATGAACCATCATTAAACACAAATCGATTGAGCAGAAAACTTCTAAATGTGCCATGACATAATCACCAATACAATGAGCCCCTATTGTAATTTCACACCTACACAAAAGACAACATTGGCAACTTTGCTAATGCTATTTTCCATTCCACTGCACTGAGCAATGTCCTGTAATTTTGCTTGAGGCATATTTATTACTTTTTCGAAATTTTACAAGAACTGGTTTCTAGAATGAATATTAACATATCTCAACGAGTCTATAGATTTCGTCATTCCTCACATCAAATTAAGACTTTTAAACATCTGTTACTACATTGTAAAAGGATATGTAATCAAGCTGTTTATGTTGATAGGTTTTTGAATCAGACAGCATTGTTCTCTATTAACTTTTGGAACCATTTGTTTTCAGGAGAGTCGGTCTCCCTAGTACTAGCCACTATAAGATGAAAGTATTTCATAAAGAAAACATTTTTAGATACATAGGTTTTCATTGCGATTGCTATTGGCCATGCTCGAGTTATTTTAATTGTGTTTGGGAAGTCTGCATCTTGTACTTTTGTACTTTTTGTATTTGTGTAAAGTTTTACAATTAAAAAAGAAAGTAAACCATTCGCCCATTAGCTTTCCAAAATTCAATGTAATGTGACAAAAAGAAAGACAAAAGCATTCAATGCTTATAGAAAATATGTTGATCGAAGAATGCGGAGAGTGTGGATAGATGGAAATATTCACCTCATTCAACATGCAACTCTTTTTTACAGCCACAGAATTATACTAAGTTTCCAACTATGCATCTATGTGACGTAGTGAAGTTTTATTTTACGGCACCACTTCTTTGAGTGGGTTAAATCGTTTGCAATTGTCGTTGAAGCCTCAAATCATCACACACATGGATGTGATGAGAATGACATAATACTACAGCATAAGTCAGCAAAGAAAAGACAAACTAGAAAGCCACTTGGCACAAAGCCAGCAGGCTTGTCAGCGCCACCACACCGCAAAGGCTTACTGTTGTTTTGGGGTACATAAAGAATACAGGAATGTGAAAGCAAACTTGAGCCTAAGGACTATCCTTCTGCATGCAAAAAGCAGCTTCTGCTTGATTACATGTAGGTCATGATTGACCGGTTTGAAGAAATACCAGACCATGTTTTTCACAGAGTTGGCATTTGATGGGTATTGTTCTGTTTATTTCTTTTTTATGTTTGAATTTTACGGTTATTTATTTTCTATTCCATTTTTGCACGTTTGTTTTGACTTTTAATTTATTGTGAGGTAATAGATTTAATTTTTTGGGTTGTACACAAAAAACACATTATTTCCTACTTTGATACAATTGTTGTTGAATTTGTATATAATTCTACATGGGTGATAGTCTTTGTCCATTTGCACACAGGGTCACTGAGTACAATAAGTGAAATATAATAATTGCATTGTAGCATGGCTTTCAAAAAATATATTTGTATTTGCAATAATACGCTTCAGGCAAGTATGTCATAACATAGCTGTTCTGAGAAGAGTGCCCCTGAGAGTCCTGACAATCTTGGTAAAGACATACACTTGACCTCAATCAATAATTCCCCTTTTGTTAATATGTTTTGTGTATTCAGGGGGTAATTCTCAACGTTTTAGGGATTACCATGGATGTAGGCACCATTTCCTAAACTGAAAGGAAATTGGCAATATGTTAAAACAACCATGTTCAGAAAAAAAATGATGGATTACATCCATTTGAAGGAGTACGAGAGGAATGCTGTCACGCTGTCCACCTTTGACTGTTTGACTTGGAATCAAGATTGATGCAACTTTACTGGCTTATTCCTGATGAAGTACTTTGTGGGTAATTCATAGAATTCGGTGCACAAGTGGCACACGCGGCTGGCGCACAGTGTGCGCGTGCGGCAGTCTGCGCAAGCCGCGTACGCCAAAACCCATTTCAGCGCACAGTGTATTCATGGATTTTAACATCCATAACCAGCCGTGGTGCAGACTGGTGCAGTGACCCTGCAGCAGCGCCAGTAACGCCCCCAATCCCACCCCGTGTGCAAAAACATCACACAAATCTCCTACATGGCGCAAAGGCCAGGGGACCAGCATACAGCCCCCCCAGCACGGAAAAGCATATAAAAGTCCTCGAGCACCCCTCGGAATACACGTACTGCTCTCGCGCTATCGAAAATGCGTGGAAAACTCCCTGCGCACCCCTCGTAATACACGTACCGCTCTCGTGCTATTGAAAACGCGTGGAAAACTCCCTGTGCACCCCTCAGAATACACGCACCCTGCTCACGCTATCGAAAACACGTGTAAAAGTCCACGCGCACCCCTCGGAATACACGTACCGCTCTGCACTATCAAAAACGCCTGGAAAATTCCCCACGCACCCCTTAGAATACACGTACCCCGCCCGCACTATTGAAAACGCGTGTAAAAGTCCACGCGCACCCCTCAGAATACACGTACCCTCTTTTGCTATCGAAACTGCGTGGAACAATCCCCGTGCACCCCTCAGAAAACACATATCTTGTTCGCGCCAGCCAAAACGCGTGGAAAAGTCCACGCGCACCCCTCAGAATACACGTACCCCTCTTGTGCTATCGAAAATGCGTGGAAACTCCCTGCGCACCCCTCAGAATACACATACCTTGATCGCGCCAGCTAAAACGCGTGTAAAAGTCCACGCGGACCCTCGGAATTCACGTACCGCATCCCACGAAGAGCACGTACAGAGCGATGGAAACCCAAGTGGGACCTTCAACCCATGGCGAGGGAAACGCCCATGCATGTTACGTCACAGATGCGCTTACGAGCTAAGGGCCTTTCCTCGAATTACACGCTGACGTGCTGTTTTTTCACGTACCAAACCACTATGTATCAAGCTGGCCACGCGACAACACACAGAAGACCACGCTCCTGCCCAGAAGGCCGAATTACTGCCCCTCAGAGACCCGAGCAGCCTCCCACGAGCCATCTGCTGCTGCCTGCCTGCCTGCTGGCCACGTGCCCTGCCATTTGGTGCCTGCACATCTGCCATCTGCAGGGGTCCAGTTGCAGTGACCACCCCTGCGGTAACAGAAGACTCTCGACTGAAGTACCATCACTCCAGAGGCCAGCCCCAGGACCCAGTTGCCCACCCACACCTGCCTCGGGGGTTGCCATGTCCGACACAACACCTTCCGACACCAGTGGCAACCCCCAGTCAGAGAGGCAGTGGGCAACAAGCTTCAGTGAAAATGAAGTTGGTATCCTGGTGGAGCAAGTTGTGGGGCATTATGATGCCCTCTTCACACCATTGCGCGCCGACAAGGCAGGACGGAAGAGGATCTGGAAGGACATAGTGGGTGCCATCAACGCGGAGGGGGTGGCATCCCGCGATATCAAACACGCCCAGAAGCGCTGGGAGGACTACAAGTCCAGGACCCTCAAGAAGGCCCGGCGCCTCTTGGAAGCAGAGGATGCAGTGGGCCAGTTTACCAACCAGCAGATGAGAGTCCTGGAGCACATTTGCGCAGTGCTTCACCACCAGATCCTCAGGATATAGGCCCGCCTGGCAATGCACTTATGTTTAAAAAAGGGCATGTTGCAGTGTGTTGGTAGTTAGCTACTTGGCTGCATGTGTGAAATGGGTCATGTTTGGATGTGTGTGTGCAGGGACATGTTGGTGCCACATGAGAGTCCAGTGAGGCGTGACCCACATGGATGGTGCATGTGTAACAATGCATCATGCAGAGCAGCATATGGAACGCACACCTGTATGAATGCCTGTGTCTGTAATTTGACATGTTTGGGGTGTGAGAGATGTGTGCTGTTGTGATGGACATGCATGATGTACATGTCCGTGTGTCTGAGTAGTGTGTGCACCATGGATGCATGACACATATTGGTGATGATGTGTTGATTCACTGATACAGCATAGTCATCCATGTATCCACTGTGTCTGGGGGTATGCCAGGCCAAATGCATGACCCTCCGGTGACGGGTGTGCATGTGACCTGCATGTCCCATGGTGCATGTGAGAATCAGCCCACCATTGGATGCAACTACGGTGCCTTGGATATGGATGCCAATGTATGTTGCATGTGCCAAGCCTGTCCCTGCATGTGTGTTGCCTGCACTGACCCATGTGTTGTGGAGGGACATGATGGAAGTGACGTTTGACAGTGCCACTCATGTGCCATTGCTTTGTGTCTAGGGAACTATAGTTCAGTACCCTGATGCTTGTGTTCAATGTCTCCCTTTACACAGCGGCGAGTGAAGAAGCGGGCGAAGACGGCCCTGTGGAGGAAAGCGGCAGGGATGCCTTCACCGGCTGGCGATGCAAGGCCCAGTCACCCTGCCAGGAAATACCATCATCCGGGAGCGAGGGGACTGGCGCCGCGTCTGCCACTATGGCTGCGGTGGAAGGGGCGGATGAGTCCCCACAGGGGCCTGCAATGGCGGAAGACGGTGTGGAGCCATCCAGGTTGGTGGTGGGCATAGAGGAGGAGGAGGCAGCTAAAGAGCCGCACATGGGGCCTGGTGGGGGTGGTACCACTGGTGCAAGTGGTGCAGTCCATGGGCAGGGGCAGAAGACAGCACAGGTTGCCACGGAGGTGCCTGTACATGTCTCTGTCCCTGACACTGTGACATGCACCAGCAGGGATGCCTCGTCCCAGGCACGTCCGCAGGTAGGGGGAAGGTCCATGTCATCTGGCACTCCTCTACCTGTGGACGAGGGCACCCGAGACCGGATGGAGTCCGTCCTGATTGGTGTCGCGTTGCGCACACGTGACATTCGTGATGATGTGCGTGGTTCCCGGGGGGACCAAGAACGTCATCACGAAGAGCTGTGTGCCAACGTGGCCCAGATGGGAGAGTCCGTGGTCGGGGGTTTCCTCCATGTGCAGCCACACTTGCAGCCCTCTCTTCTCTGTGCACACCATACGCCAGTCGTTCTCAGTGCCATCTTCCAGCCCAGATGCCACCAGGGCCCCCTGTGGATCTGCCCCAACCAATGCAGTCAGCCTGGTGGGGATCCCATCCCTGCCACAGTCGGGAGTCGGAGGTCCAGCAGGGGTGGACACCCCACCAACTGGACCCCACCGGATGGAGGATGTGCCGGCATCATCACACAGGGCACATGCACGACGGTGCCGGTGGATTCCATCATCCCGGATGCTGTCGTGCTGGCAGAGGCAGTTGCGTCGGAGGCAGTGGCAGGCTCAGTGTGGGAGGCATCATGGCTCGGGGTCATCAACATCAGAGGGGCAGGCATCGGCCGGAGGGCAGGAGGACCCTGGATTGGGAGTGTCTTCCACGTGGCAGCGATTAGGCCAGTGGATAGATGCGGAGCGGTGGCGGGCGGAGGATGCATGGCTCACTAGGGTCAGGGCGGAGAACTCCATGTGCAGGGCATTGAGGCGGGCTGAGTGCCTCGGGGCAATTCGCAGGGTGTTGGAACAGACCATGACTGCATCCCTGCAAGACCTCGAGGCCAGGGAAGAGGCCAGCCTCCAGGACATCGACGTGGAGTTCGATGATGCCCTGGCCCCAAACATCAACGAGTGAGCAATTGGACTTGCCCACCGCCATTGTACATAGTTCATTAGTGTTAGGTTTCATTTGTTTTTACTTTTATTTTGGAGTTCATGGATATTACTCCACTTTGTGTATATAGTTCATTACTCATAGGGCTTTTTTGTAGGTTTCCTTTTGTTTGTGGATCATGGACCATTTGGACTTCCACACTTTTACATGTGCACTGGCAGTGTGGGCCCTTGGGTGTGCCCTTTCCCCTCTCCCCATGCCCTGCAGGCAGCCCACACCACAGGGGACTACCCTATACCCCTGACCATGCCCCAAAGGCAGCCCCCATGGCACCATGCACTTGTGAGCCCCAACACATGTCCCCACCCACTCTTGACGGGCACCTGCCAGCAGGCCCCGACTCATATCCCCCAACCACCCACCCAGCAGTGACGGGCACCTGCCAGCAGGCCCCGACTCATGTCCCCCAACCACCCACCCAGCAGTGATGGGTACCTGCCAGCAGGCCCCGACTCATGTCCCCCTGCACTCCAACCCACCCACCATTGAAGGGCACCTGCCAGCAAGCCCCAACTCATGTCCCCCACCCAGCAGTGACGGGCACCTGCCAGCAGGCCCAGACTCATGTCCCCCAACCACCCACCCAGCAGTGACGGGCACCTGCCAGCAGGCCCCAACTCATGTCCCCCACCCACCCACTCAGCAGTGATGGGCACCTGCCAGCTTGCCACGACTCATGTCCCCCTGCACCCCCACCCACCCACCCTTGATGGGCACCTGCCAGCAGGCCCCAACTCATGTCTCCCAGCCATCCATTCACCCACCCTTGACGGGCACCTGCCAGCAGGCCCCAACTCATGTCCACCAGCCACCCACCCATTTGACGGGCACCTGCTAGCAGGCCATGACTCACATCCCCCAAAAACCCACCCAGCAGTGACAGGCACCTGCCAGCAGGCCCCGACTCATGTCACCCTGCACCCCCACCGACCCACCATTGACAGGCACCTGCCAGCAGGCCCCGACTCATGCCCCAACCACCCACCCAGCAGTGACGGGCACCTGCCAGCAGGCCCCGACTCATGTCCCCCGCCCACCCACCCAGCAGTGACGGGCACCTGCCAGCAGGCCCCGACTCCTGTTCCCCAGCCACCCACACTTGAAGGGCACCTGCCAGCAGGCCCCAACTCATGTCCCCCCACTCCACACGTCATCACACTCCAGACCCATGGCCCTCATGGCCACCCAAATCCCACCCCACGCCACCCCAGTGCAAACACCCAACAAAGCATTCCATCCACTCCACATTGAATTCCCAATGTCATGACAGAAAATAAATAACCAGCATGCCCATGAATACATGTCCCTCAGACCCACACAATTGTGACACATGACTGTGAAAAACCACATTGTGACCACAAAACAAATGAGAGATGACCACACAAGTAAAGTATAGAAAAAAAGTGTATTGAAGAATAAACCAAATGAATAAAACAAAAGCAGACAATAATAAAAAACAAATTGTCCGGAAATCCGAAAAATAAAAAAAAATAATTGAATGCTGTAACCAATAAAATCCAAAGTAAAATGGCTCCAATGAGTCCGTCCATCAAACAAAAATCAGAGTTCCAAAAAAGAAAAGTATTCCATCATGGGTCCAAGAAAATGAAATCCAGCTCCAAAACTATTTACAAATAAACATCCAAGGGTCCATGAGCCCAATAATCCAAAGGAAACCTAACCTAAATCCTACCTAATAAATAACTATATACAAAAAGGCGGGGCATAGTCCACGCGCCCCAAAGGAAAAAAAAATAGAAAGGAAACTTACACCTATAGAACTATTTACAAAGGCGGCGGGCAAGTCCAACGGCTCACTTGTTGATGTTCCGGGCCAGGGCATCATCGAACTCCTGTTCAACATCCCGGAGGCGGGCCTCTTCCCTGGCCCCGAGGTCTCGCAGGGATGCAGCCATGACCTCCTCCAACTCCCTGCCAGTTGCCTCGAGGCACTCAGCCCGCCTCAACGCCCTGCGCATGGAGTTCTCCACCCTGACCATAGTGAGCCGTGTCTCTTCCCCCCGCCGCTGCTCCGCATCTATTTGCCAGCCCAACCGCTGCCACACGGAAGACACTCCCAATCCAGGGTCCTCCTGCCCTCCGGCCGATGCCTGCCCGTCTGATATTGATGGCCCGAGCCATCATCACTCCCACCTTAAGCCTGCTTCTGCCGTGCATGTGCCCTGCCTGTCAATGCCTGCACATCCTCCTCCTGCTGGGGTCCAGTTGTTGTGGTGGCCACCCCTGCTGGACCTCTGACTCCCGACTGTGGCAGGGATGTGTCCTCCACCAGCCTGGCCGCTGGGTCAGGGGCAACTCCACAGGGTGCCCAGTTGATACTTGGGAAGGAAGATGGCACAGAGAACGACTGGCGCATAGGGGGTTCAGTTGAGGAGGGGGGTTGGTAGAAGGTCCAGCACACAGAGGAACCCAGCACTGGTGACCCGTCCAAGTTGGTCGATGCGGTCAACGAGGCATCCAAAATAAAGTGCAGTGTCCTCACGAGAACCCTGCACGTCATCCCGAATGCCACGTTGATGCAACGCCACCCCAGCCAGGACAGACTCAACACGGTCCCAGATTGCACGTCCACAGGGAGAGGAAGGCCAGTTATGTGTGCGCATCCCCTCCCTGAAAACGGGTCTGGACGAAGGCATCCCTGCTGGTGCTGGATGATGCAGTCACAGGATCGGGGACAGGATTATACACAGGCATCTCCGCTGCCGCCTGTGCTGCCACCTGTCCCTGCCCCTGGACTGCACCACTAGCACCAGTGGAATCCCCCCCTCCAGACCATGTGCGTGGGCCTTCCACGGCCTCCTCCTCAACCAAACCCCCCACCAACCTCGATGACTCCATGCCATCTTCCTCCATAGGACCCTGTGGGGTCTCAGCTGCCGCTTCTGCTGCCGAGGAGTCCACCTCCAACCTCCGCCTCTTGGACCTACCCTCGGCAGCCTTGGCACTGACGCGGCACCAGACTCCTCACTCCCCGACGAGATGACAACATGAGAGGGGAGCTGGGCCTTACGTCTCTGACTGGCGGTGGGATCCCTGCCGCTGTGCTCCACAGCACTGTCTCGCCCTCTTCATCAGTTGACGCTGCATACAGGGAGAGCCAGAACACAGGCACAGCGGAGATGCCTGTGTGTAATCCTGTCCCCGATCCTGTGACTGCATCATCCAGCAATGGTCAGATACACACATGACAGTTGCACATGAGTGGCAGTGTCAAACTTCACACATGGCATCACACTCCCCAACACACATATCATTTGAACCCACACACATGCGCAAATTAACATGAATGTTGCAGCAGGCAGCACCAGCCATACACATACAACAGCATGAGCATCCGAAGGTTAGCCTGACATCACATGCAACACGGGGAGTGCCGAACACGGCATCCATGTCACATCTGCCAATCAGCCTCCTACATGTCGGTGTCACATGCATACATGGTGTATCACAGTGGCACACATGTCAACTTCACACACGCACATGTACATTGTGCACATATATGAAGGTGGCCATCATGCATTTGAACACATACACCATTGATGTGCCACACACATGACTGGACTCACATGCGGCAGGCTCATGTCCCTGTACATACACATCCATACATGGGCCTTTCAAGACATATGTCCAACCTGCACACTCCTGCACACCTCAACATGCACTGCGTCCAATCAGTACGCATGGACACTTACCGCTCGACTCCAGACAGGTCTGCCTATGAAGGACCAGGAGGTGGAGCGCTGGGTGTATGCGTTCCAGGACCCTCATCTGGATGTTGGTAAGGCAGACCCAGCACCCCTCTGCATGCGCTGCCTTCAAGAGGTGCCGGGCCTTGCTGAGGGTCCTGGACCTGAAGTCCTCCCAGCGCTTCTGGACATGTTGCATGTCGCGGGCTGCCACCCCCTCCATGTTGATGATATCCAGGATGTCCTTCCAGATCCTCTTCCGTCCTTCATTGTCGGCGCTTGAACTTCTGAAGAGGGCATCATAATGCACCAGGACTTGCTCCACCAGGATACCAACTTCTGCGGCACTGAAGCTGGTAGCCCTCTGACTCTCTGGATGGGGGTTGCCAGTGGTCTCCGATGGTGTTCCCCCTGATATGGCAACCCCCGAGGCAGGTATGGGTGGGCAACTGGGTCCTGGTGCTGGGCTGTGGAGCGATGGAACTTCAGTCGGGAGTCTTCTGTTCCAGCAGGGGTGGTCACAGCAACTGGACCCCTGCAGATGGCTGACGTGCAGGCACCAAATAGCAGGGCATGTGGCCAGCAGGCAGGCAGGCAGCAGCAAATGGCAGGTGGGACCGTGCTCGGGGCTCTGGGGGGCAGGAAAATGGCCTCTGGGCAGGAGCGTGGTCTTCCGTGTGTTCTCTCGTGGCCAGCTTGATACAGAGTGCTTTGGCACGTGAAAAAACTGCACATCAGTGTTTAATTCAAGGAAAGGCCCTTAGTATGTAAGCGCGTCTGTGATGTAACACTTGCGGGCGTTTCCCTCGTGACGGGTGCATAGTGATTCAGCATGTGAAAAAGCAGCACGTCAGCGTGTTAATGCGTGTAATCTAAGGAAAGGGCCTAAGCGCATAAGAGAAGTGATGCGCACAGGTGTTTCCCTCAGCATGGGTTAAAGGTGAGCGGGGCCAGTAGTTCTCTGTACGTGCCTTTCGTGGAGACCGACGTGTGTGTTGCTACTTCATGTTGTTTTCACGCGCCATCACAACTTCACAGCGGATCAAGGACGTATCTCTTCCTTTAGCGGGGGTATTGGCTACGCATGTTTTTCATTTTCACGCTAGTCAGACGGTGAGTTGCGCACACTATTTTTCCCACTGCGGGCCCCCCTGTGTATCGCGTACCGTTTTCGAGGTCATAATAGCCTGCGTGTCCCACGTGTACGTGTTTTTCATGTCCCTGAGTGCCACGGCGTACTGCAGGAGGTTAATCTCACTCATGTGGGCTACTGGGGGTTGCGTGCATGGTTTTACTGCAGTTTTGGGGTGCCTGAGTGTTGCGTGATACATCACTTTATCACCGGGGTCACATACAGACTTGCAGGTGCAGGGGTGCTGTTTATATCTTGTATCCAACCCCCTTCACCCCAATTGCCCAGGACAATTGTCGTGTACACCTCCCACTGGCACTACTACATCTGTGCCGGCACTCCTACATCTGTGCCATGGCTGGGAGGCAAGAAAGGTGAGGGGCGCCTCAGCTGGGCGTACTCCACCTGGTGGGCGTGGTCAGGGACGTGGCCGGGGTGACCAGGGAGTAGGGTGACTCTAGGGCATCCAGGGTGGCTGCAGAAGGGGAAGAGGCAGGGGTGCGCCAGTTCGGCACAATGTTGTGCCTCGTGTTGGTGCAGTCATGCCACCACCCCCTGCGGCTCCGGGAGATGCAGTTCTTGCATCTGGCTGTCAAGGGTCATGCAGGTTCCTGGCGCAGGAGTGGAAATAACCAACCACCCCCACTATGGCCTTGATGCCTGCAAGTCAGTGCTTACGCAGACAGTCGCGACCAGAGCAGGGAAAGAGGGTTAGGGTCTTGTTGATTGGATAGGAAGGGGAAGATAGGGTAACCGGAAAAAGGGTTAGGAAGAGGTTACGGACAGGAATGGGGAGGATGGGGATGGTTTTGATTGCTGCACAACTTTAACTTCTGTCCCACAAGGCAACTTCCATGGTGTCTCAATACTAGCACACAGTGTTACAACTTTATGCCCCTGAACAGTTCTGACAACTATGTTAAGATTCACATAGAGCTAGCCACAATTACAAGATGTCAGCTAACAAGTCACTGACACGAAACATCTACACATGCAGACTTACTTTTTAGTTGTTGTCCAAGTCCAGTAACATGGTCCTTAGCGTCACCTAGTCGGATGCTGTCAGTCTCATGCGGCGCCTTGGAGGTAGTTCGCGCAAGGTGCATGCTACAAAGGAAGAACACAGTGTTATTGACTGTATTATGGCCTCATACAGTCACTCTCTCTTCACACTGCACTCGTGCTTTCGCACACACACACACACTTTCAATAATGTGCAATACCGCACGCGATGTTCTGCAGATTGGTATCACTAACACTTTCCTCAAAACAAACTGCTGCCCAATAATGCCAGCACGAGCTTCGCCACGCATGGCTTGCAGCTCCTGTAATTCCCCTTTCGCCTCCTGAACACACATGGAACGTGTTTTACACGTGGTCTGAGAAGTATTGCAACCCGGAGCCCAGATCCTCCTCCAAACGGGAGTTTAAGTGTAAAAACAAAGGGAATCGCTCCTGACGTGGCTACTTATCTCTTTTTCCAGGCGTAGGGGCGATTGGTATGGGCGGAGTATAAGGTGCTCCCTGCGCTTCCCCAGCTCAATCTGCAGCGTTTCCCAAATCCTCTGGATCTGCCTCCCCGCTCCCTCTGCAGCGCCTCCCCGACTTATCTTTAGGTAGGCGAAGGGCCGGATGCTTGATCTGGTGGGGCTGGTCCCCTCGCGTGAGGTTTTCGCCTGCGGTCCTCTGCGCACGTCCTTCTCCGTGGGTTTCTCGTGCACAAGCCCTGTGCTCTGCAACTCGTGCATGCGCGGTGACTCGCGCCACAGCCAATCTGCTTCCTGATTGGCCCCTCATGCCCAAGGCATGCTGGGCAATGTAGTTTTGTCATGCTGTTTGCGTACAGAGAGGACAAAGTAGCCAGCTGTAAGGCAATATAGCGCTCCTGACGGTTCTCAATGATTTTAAAGTGTTTTTAACTGGAACATGGTGCACAGCACCCACACATCTACCTGTCTTGGCCTTTTTTGTGTATTTCATCTGTAACTGTTGTCTTTTCTTGGGTCTGCCCCTGACATCACCCCCCACCCCCAGAGGGCCGGCGATGGCCGGGGCTTGTCCGGATAATTTAGATGAAAGGTACGCAGCAATCTTGGGGCATGCACATGAGTAGAAGGCTCCCAGGAGCGATCCTCAGGGCCATACCCAACCCAATCTACTAAGTAAAATACCTGTCCTTTTTTTATCTTTTTTGGAATTCCAGATAGCCCAAACCTCATACTCAGGTCCCCCTTGGACCATAATGGGCGGTGGCTTTTGGGGCATAGTAGTCTTAGGGGCTGGTTTCAATAATGAAGTATGAAATGTTGGATGGATCTTCATTTGGGGCGGTAGCTTCAAATGCAGGCTAAGGGATTAATGATTTTTTCGATGGCAAATGGACCTAAATAACGTGGCTGTAGTTTACGGGGTCCATGCAATGATATACTCCTGGTGGATAACCATACCAAATCTCCTACATGATATGGGGGGCTAGCTCGACGATGTTTGTCGGCATAGTCCTTATATGTGGTTTTGGATCGAACGAGATTATCCTGCACCACTTTCCATACCTGCTCGATGCACTTCCGCTGCCCTATCAATGTTGGAAGGGCGAGTGTGGAAGGTGCGATTTTAACGGGAAGTACTCTGGGATGATGGCCGTATAGGCAATAAAAAGGTGATTGCTTGGTGGAAGCATGGCTTGCGTTATATGCTAGTTCGGCTAACCACACGTGTTGCACCCAGGATGCTTCCCTGCTGGTGATGAAGCAATGCAGGTATTGTTCAAGCCCCTTGTTCACCCGTTCTGTTTGGCCATCTGTTTCTGGGTGATAGCCTGACGTTAAGCCCACTTCCATCCCAATGACCCTACAGAATTCTTGCCAAAAGCGCGAGGTGAATTGTGGCCTTCTATCAGTAATTATTCGGGACGGAAGCCCATGAAGGCACACCACTTGCTGGAGAAACAACTCTGCGACCTCGCCAGCTGTTGGTACCCTTATACAGGGAACGAAGTGTGCCATTTTCAAAAAGGTATCCACGATCACCAGGATAGACGTAAACCGCTGCACTGCCGGTAGACCCACTATGAGGTTCATAGTAACGGTATGCCATTGTTCGGAAGGTGCAGGTAAGGGATGTAATAATCCTGCGGGTTTATGATGGTCTTCTTGTTACGGGCGCACACTCCTTACGTAGAAGTTTAGTAATGGGGGTGACTAATTCCGAGACATTTTTAATGAAACGACGATAAAAATTTGCGAAACCCAAAAAGGACTGGATTTCTTTTACCGACGTTGGGGACGGCCAATCTAATATAGCCTGCACCTTCTTGCGGTCCATTTGTACCCTGGTTGGTGTTAAATAGTACCCAAGGAACTCTGCGGTGGTACGGTGGAACTCGCACTTCTCTAGCTTAGCGTAGAGACGATGTTCCCGTAGCTTTTCCAATACTGCGCGAACATGTTGGACATGTTCTTGGGGGTTTCAAAAGTAGATTAAGATGTCGTCAATATAGACGACAGCACATATGTCTAAGAACTCTCGAAGAACCTTGTCCAAGAAAAGTTGGAAGGCAGTGGGCACGTTGCAGAGGCCAAATGGGATGACCTGGTATTCATACAATCCGAATTTTGTACGGAAGGCGGTCTTCCACTCGTCTCCTTCACGCACCCGCACCAGATAGTATGCGCCTCGAAGGTCCAATTTAGTGTAGATGACAGCATCACGCACTTGGTCTAACAGGACCGGTATGAGGGGTAGCGGATACCGGTTCTTAATGGTGGTCCGGTTTACCCCGCGGTAATAAATACAAGTCCGGAGCTCTCCGGACTTTTTAGGAATGAAGAATAAGGGAGAGGAGACTGGCGAGTTGGAATGTCGTATAAAGCCATTCTGCAAATTAGTAGCAATGTACTCGCGGAGGTGCTCATTTTCCGCCTCAGTTAACGCATAGATGCGACTGCATGAGAGAATGGCTCCCTGCTCAAGATCTATTCGGCAGTCGAAAGGTCTATGCAAAGGTAGAGTCTCTGCTGCCTTCTTGTTGAAAACATCTGCAAAGTCTGCATATTCTCTGGGTATACTCTTAGAACATTCCTCAGTCGGCTGATTTTCTACGGCCCCAATGATACGAGGGGTCACGGTGGGCTTCTGTCTACAATGCTCTTGACAGTAGAGAGAGTTGAACTCTACCTGTCCTAAGGTCTATTGGATCTTTGGGTCATGCTTCCGTAACCAGGGTAATCCCAGGATGAACCCGAATTGTGGGGCGGCAATTACATCAAAGGAAATTTCTTCCAAATGTGAATCCCCACACTGCAAGGTCATTAGTTGGCTATTATGCGTTATAGGTCCAGAACAGAGAGACTTTCCGTCCACTGCCCGTACTACTTCTGGATTCAGTTTAGGCTGAATGGGGATGCCTAATGTAGCCATATATTTGACATCTACAAAATTTTCTGTTGCCCCCGAGTCTACCAGCATAGTCACAGCCTTTTTCTGTCCTGAATACCTTAAGTAACCCATTAACATGACGGGAGGTGCATAATTGGAAATGCCAGCAATTGGGGCATTACCATCTGAAAAGCTCGATCGGGTGACCGCCACTACTGTCGAGCTGACGCGTTTCCCTGGTTTTTAGGTTTGGTAGGGCATTCGCGAACAAAATGCCCTGATAACCCACAGTACAAACAAGCACCTTCTTTCCTCCTCCGGTCCTTTTCTTCCTTGGACAAGGGTCCCTTGGCGGAACCTATCTGCATGGGCTCCTCCCCACCTGACTTTTCTACTGACCCTCAAGATACCCGAGACTGGTCTAAACGGACCACTGGACGTGTTTCCCCTTTTCTCCTATCACCCCCTCTCTCAGCTTGACGATGGTCCGGCCATAAGGCAAGGTCTATCATGGCCAAACATTCACCTGGCTGTCGATCGACCTGGGCAATTGGGTCTTTCAACTCATCTCGCAATCCCTGGTAGAATAAGGACATTTTCTTCTCCAGTGGCCACTCAGCCTCGGCTACCAGGCGGTTGAATTGTGTGACGTATGTCACTAGTACTTTGCTACCCTGTCTAAGAGTTAACAACTCTCTGTCCTTATACAAGGTGGCCGCCCGCCTATTGAACACTTTCTCAAACTCGCCCAAGAACCCTTCCCAATCGTATAAGAGTGGGTCATCTCTTGTTACAAGAGGGTTGGCCATGCGGCGGCATCACCAGTAAGGTACGATATTACAAAGGCTGTCCTCGACTGGGTAGATCAAAATGCTGCAGGTTTGGTCAGGAATTGAATGCGACACTGAGTGAGGAAGGTGGAGAATTTTTGTGGGTCCCCAGAATAATGTTCGGGAGAGCCAGTGGGATTGTTGGCTCGGGGGACACTTGCACTGGGTCTGGGGTTGTACCAGGCAAAGGTGCTGTCTGGGCCGCCAGGCTACGGACTTGCACCGATAGGGCAGCATATTCCTTCCTGGATGCCGCTAATTCGTTTTGCATATCCTGTAGGGCTTTTGCAATCTTCTCCAAGTTGCACTGGAGGACTGGTCACACCCACTCGGGAACCAAAATATTACGTGGGCTTGTGCTTCTGTCAAGGGTCATGCAGGTTCCTGGCGCAGGAGTGGAAATAATCAACCACCCCCACTATGGTCTTGATGCCTGCAAGTCAGTGCTTACACAGACAGTAGCGACGAGAGCAGGGAAAGAGGGTTAGGGTCTCGTTGATTGTATAGGAAGGGTAAGATAGGGTAACCGGAAAAAGAGTTAGGAAGAGGTTATGGACAGGACTGGGGAGATTGGGGATGGTTTTGATTGCTGCACAACTTTAATTTCTGTCCCACAAGGCAACTTCCATGGTGTCTCAATATTAGCACACAGTGTTACAACTTTATGCCGCTGAACAATTCTGACAACTATGTTAAGATTCACATAGAGCTAGGCACAATTACAAGATGTCAGCTAACAAGTCACTGACACGAAACATCTACACATGCAGACTTAGTTTTTAGGTGTTGTCCAAGTCCAGTAACATGGTCCTTAGCGTCACCTATTCGGATGCTGTCAGTCTCATGCGGCGCCTTGGAGGTAGTTCGGGCAAGGTTCATGCTACAAATGAAGAACACAGTGTTATTGCCTGTATTATGGCCTCATACAGTCACTCTCTCTTCACACTGCACTCGTGCTTTCACACACACACACTTTCGATAACGTGCGATACCGCACGCGATGTTCTGCAGATTGGTATCACTAAAACTTTCCTCAAAACAAACTGCTGCCCAATAATGCCAGCACGAGCTTCGCAGCACGTGGCTTGCAGCTCCTGTAATTCCCCTTTCATCTCCTGAACACACACGGAACGCATTTTACACTTGGTCCGAGAAGTATTGCAACCCGGAGCCCAGGTCCTCCTTCAAATGGGAGTTTAAGTGTAAAAACAAAGGGAGTCGCTCCTGACGTGGCTACTTATCTCTTTTTCCAGGCACTGGGGCGATTGGTATGGGCGGAGTATAAGGTGCCCCCTGCGCTTCCCCAGCTCTCTCTGCAGCGTTTCCCAAATCCTCTGGATCTGCCTCCCAGCTCCCTCTGCAGCGCCTCCCCGACTTATCTTTAGGTAGGCGAGGGGCTGGATGCTTGATCTGGTGGGGCTGGGCCCCTCGCGTGAAGTTTTCGCCTGCGGTCCTCTGCGCACATACTCCTCCGTGGGTTTCTTGAGCACAAGCCCCGTGCTCCGTAGCTCGTGCATGAGCGGTGGCTCGCACCACACCCAATCTGCTTCCTGATTGGCCTCTCATGCCCAAGGCATGCTGGGCAATGTAGTTTTGTCATGCTGTTTGCCTTCAGAGAGGACAAAGTAGCCTCATGTAAGGCAATATAGCGCTCCTGACGGTTCTCAATGATTTTACAGTGTTTTTAACTGGAACATGGTGCGCAGCACCCACACATCTACCTGTCTTGGACTTTTTTGTGTATTTCATCTGCAACTGTCTTTTCTTGGGTCTGCCCCAGATACTGGCACTGGCGCCCATGTGACCCGGCAGTCCGTTTCATCGACTGCCACGGGCCAAAGGGTAGTGGTAGCTGC
This sequence comes from Ambystoma mexicanum, assembly GCF_040938575.1. Lineage (NCBI taxonomy): Eukaryota > Metazoa > Chordata > Amphibia > Caudata > Ambystomatidae > Ambystoma > Ambystoma mexicanum. Next base: position 462,126,365 of record NC_090930.1, on the reverse strand, counting down.
AGGTGCAGCTGTGGACACCACCACCCAGGCTCAGGGTCTGCCAGCGCAGGCTGCGTTGGCCACTGAAGTGTCGCAGGAAGATTTCCAGGAGGTCAGGAGGCACACCATAAGTGCACGCAGAGCTGCCCTGACAGAGGCACGTGTCCCTGGGGCAGTATTGTCACCAGCTGCCCCGAGCAGCCGGGTTGTTGGCAAGTGCATGGGCAGATGCAGCCGACACCACCCTGGTTGTGAGTCTACCATCCAGGACAGTCCCGGTCAATGACCCTGACACAGCGGATGTTGCTGCGCAGGGTCCATTCCAGGGCACCCAGTAGCCACTGACGCAAGTCATGGCTTCCGTCCTTGTTCCACCTGCCACTCCCTCAGTTCAATCCACCAGCGCCACTGCCCATACGATCAGGGCGGCATTTGCCAGCCAGGGTCCAGACCACTGTCCAAGAGGAGGAAGGTTGCACCTGCAGTAGAGGCTGGGACCCCAGACACAGCTCGGGCCTCCGGCACGTCGAGGAAGAAGTCTTTATGCGTGCAGGAGCTGGACTTCCTTGTGGACTACGTGTGAGACCACAACCGTGATATGCCAGTGGGGCCGAATTGTCACACTACAGCCGCCCATCGTATGTCCCACTGGAAGCAAGTTGCGGATTGTGTGAGTGTATTCGGACATGAGGTGCACATAGCTCAAGAGTGCAGAAAGCATTGGGATGATCTCTGACGCAGTACTAAGGCGAAGCGTGCCTCCAGTTATGCCATTACTGGGTTGACTGGCAGTGGGTCACCAGCTCAGGAGGAAGACCTCACTTCGCACAAGTCAGTCGTTGCGGAGTTCATACCGGCAGGATTGGTTGAAGGAGTGGGAGAGATGCAGGACTTAGATGCCCCGTCCAGTGAGTGTTGTCGTGTGTTTGTCCAGACCATGTGTGTTTTGCTTGTGTGATGTGTTGTGCTTGACTGCCACTACATGTCATGTGTACATGGTTCTCATGTGCGAGTCATGCAATGCTTCACTGATGCGTGGCTGCTGTGCAGCATGCTGGACATGTAGAGCAGACGGGGACTGTCCTCATCACCACACTTGCACCCTACTACATGCTAGTCACCAGGCTGCCCCTCCGGTCCATGTTGAAGCTCACTGGCCCTTCTGCATGTAGCCTGGGGTGTCTTTCCTCTGAGCACTGGGACTATGTCATTGCATGACTGACGTGCATGTGTGTTCTGTCTGCATGCGGCTACTCCACTTAGGCATGCTTCCTTGCCCCTCCACCCCCCTGCACCCCAGTTTCACCATGGCACTGCTGGGTATCATGTTGGAGTACTGCAATGCCCTCTTCAAGGCTCCTGTGTACATGCATACTTCCCCCTGCCAACCTGCCAGACACATTCTGTGGGGTACATCCTTTGTCCTTGATGCAGGGTGTCTCACTCGGACTGTGCAGATGGCAGATGCTCCGCAGGGACATGAGTGCCCATTCATGCTCCATGTGCATTCCATGCATGCCCCTATGTGTCCTTGACTGGATGATCATTTTAGTACGTGTCCAGTATGACCTACATTTCATGGCATTTGATCATCCATTCCATGGCCACTCTGGCTCAGTCCTGCAACACGCACATGTTTAGGGTGTCACAGTCTGTGTGGGGGCACAGTCCTCCACCTGTTTCAGGCACCCTGACTCTGTTCAACTGGTGTAGTGGCTTCTGCACACATGGGTGTACTACTGAGGGTTCATCACGTGTCCTGCTTACTGTCCCATTATCATCTGCTGTGTTGTCAGTTGACTCAGATGATGCAATTGACGCTAGTCAACACTGTCTGCCAATACACAGGTCTCTGGTCACCTTTTGCTGCCATGCAATGCCTCCTTGCATTTTCACGGGGGGGGGTGTTTGGTTGTAGCCATGCAACCCATTGCATGCACATTGCACGTGATGCCTGAACTTGCCCTTACACTGCCTTCACGTTTATTGATAGAGATCATATTGTACTACTTCATGTAGATAGTGTGTAACATACACATGTTCTGCACTGCATCAACCCACTTCTGAGCCGTGTTACACCATTCTACATCCTTACTTACTCACTGATGCAATGTCAAAGTGACCTGGCATGTATGGTCAGATTTTCATCCCTTCTCTGTCATGAATGCCACGGGCACAGGTGCATCATGTGACACATTATTGTATTGGTACTCCCTAGTGGTTGTTTAGAAAAGTTGATTGGTCAATCTGCAGCCTATACCAACTGCCATAGGGTGCAGATTGAATGTAGCCTGCCAATCGGGTGGTAATGACTGTGGAGCTTCCTTCACGTGTGTATGTGTACACTTCCACATACATCAAAGCAAGCAGCGTTGTAGCTGCTTGCTTTGGTGTATTGGATGCTGTTCATGTTCACAATACAGGTGTGTGGGGAAAGGGGTGATTTTGAACGCTTTCACATATACATGTGCAAGCAGCATCAACATTGTGTAGTGCAACATTGCGACTAGTCAATTATGTGTGTGTGAAAGTGTTCATTTACACATTTGTCTTCCGCAGCTTTTTTGTTGACTGACTAATATGTAGTTGATTGACGTTAATGCTGGTGAGATTACTCCATTGCGCACGTTATGTTCAACTGGCATAATCCCGAAGGTTCACTGTTGTGCAGTATGTGTACGCCCAGGCCCACTTAGCTAATATGGTGGGGCCTGGCCGTGGGGATTTTACACAAGGAATGATGGAATAGGGCACATTCATAGCACAATGTGCTCAATCAGGGCCTGAGGAGTGTTGTGGCGGCTTCATGTCCTGCAGCTCGGACCATACGGGGCGTAATGGTCCCTCATGCCTGGTTGAAGGCCCTTGCTTTGCTTGGCACATTCACTATATCCACATGGCCCATGCCACCCGGTACGGGCCGAGCTGCAGATGGATGTAGCTATATTGGTGATGATGGTTTAGTGATGCAAGTGTACATGTATATTACGTGTGTCATTGTGTGTTTGGATTCACTTGCAGCAGTGGTCAATTTGCAGTTCAGACATGCTTATGGTATGTGCCATCTCTTTGTTGACATCTGTCTTTTCTGCCTGTGACATGTGCCTGACCGAGGTGGTGTCTGATGGAGTTCATGTACTACTTTTTGTACTTGTGTAGGCTTTGCTATGTAGACACATCCATTTCTGCTTTTGGGATGTGTTTGAATATCAAGGCCACTGGATGCATGCCAGGTTCTCATTTGTGTGTGACATGTCTGCTTCATGTGTTGGCTGTCAATGCGATGTCTATGTGTGTTTGGGTTATGTGCTTCTGACATGTGTACTCATGTTTGTTGTTTCCCCCTTTTCAGATGATGACGCAATGGAGCCAGAGGATGGTGTTGTCATGCCAGGCACATGGTTGCTATCACACCAGCAACCCAGCACAAGTGGGGGTTGCGGGGTGATAGACCACGAGAACCCACTTGTGTTCCAGACCATCGTGTCTAGGGCTGGCAATGAGTCTAGCCCAGATGATCACTCTGACGACAATGTCGAGTTGGATGTGCGTCGGGTCCATTCGTACACAGTGAGTGATTCTGATGTGGACGCTCCTCTGTCCGCGACACCTGCACTGAGGGGCCAGACAGTGGTGGGACCTCTGCCTGTGGTGGATCAGGACGCAGGGTCACGCTCCACACCAGTTGCTGATGTGCCTGGGGCATCATGTCAAGGGGGAATGTAGTCCTGCAGCCGCGGGCGGTGCCAACCCAACAAGGACGACGGCTCATTGGGCCCCGCAGGTGTCAAGCCCAGCAACGCGGTGGCCGCGTGCCACTAGGGTATACTGAGTGGGAGCAAGCCATGGTTGTCAATTCCGAACACCAGGGGGCAGTAATTGATAACATCGCTGAGAGCATGGAATGTGTGGCCCAATCCGTGCTCCCCCCTGCTAGGCAGGTGGATCTCCAGCAGCGGGCTGCACAGTCCACGGCCCGCTTGCTCAAGCTGGGCATGGCGGCCTCAGACAGGGCACACCGGGCTGAAATGTTGCCTCTGCGTAAAGCAATTGCTGCTCACACAGAGGCACAAATGGAGGCCATGAGGGTTGACTATGAATCCCTCAGAAATACTCTGGGTGTGCTCTTGATATCCCAGAGGCAGCGGTCAGAGGAGAGGTTGGAGCAGTTGGAGAATACCATCTTGCTGGAGCTACGTACTTGCCGGAAGGTGTACCAGATGTTCAGCCAGGTCATGCAGGAAGAACTCTGTGTTACACGTGTTACCTTGCAAGAGGAAGCACGGGTTTCACGCAAGGTTCTGCATGCTGGCCTATGTGTCATCGCCGTACAGAACCAGGCTCACCCTGCCCGCAGACTTGCTGCTGATGAGGGGCAAGCTGCGCATAGGCGTGGTCAGGGTACTGTGCCACATCAACCTTTTCAGCCAGAGGGTGATTAGGGCGACGACTTATCTCCCACACAGGTCGGGCTGTGCAGGTGTTGAGCCTATGGAGTTTTTTTTTGTCTCAACATCATCGCATGTGGGTGTTGAGGTGCACCCTGTACCTCCCCCCTCATGGGTGCCTCCCCCCCCGGGTCGTATGTGGCCACTTTTGATTTTTATAGTTAGTTTAATTAGTTAATATAGTTTTTTATAGTTAGTCTAATTAGCTAATAGAGGTTTTTTATAGTTAGTTTAATTAGTTAATATAGTTTAAAATTGCTTGTCTATTGTGCATTCATGTGACGGTGTGGTGCTTTGTGGCTTTTCAAAGCATCCACTGTCTGGTCTAGCTGGGCCCTTCAAGCTTGTCTTGTGTATGTGTTTGCAGCTTGGGGTCCTGACTCACATATGCCACTCCTGCCTCCACTATCCATGGGCTTGCAAGGATGGTTCGGTGTTACAACCATTTACGCAAGGGCATTGGACTTTCGTCATATCTGTGGCCTGTCTGCTGCTGTACTACTTGTGTTAACACCCCTAGTGGGGATTAAGTGGGTTTTCTCCACGGCATGTCTGCAATCAATTTTGCTGAGTACATGATTGATATGTCCATTTATTTATGTTGATTGTGATGTATGTTCTTTTCTTGCCTGTATATGCGCTTGATGCACTTCATGCTGTAGACAGTAGCCTGCACCCTTTGGCTGTCAAGTCACACTGATGGTGGGAGGAGTTCGGATGTAGGTCTCAAACATGGCCCATTGACAACCAGCTTGAAGACACACACACAGGGAACTTTCCAGCCTTATTGACATATTTTATGCCATTTCTGCAGGAAAATGAGCCTCCAGACTACCTTTCCCAGCAGACAAAGGGCCAAGAACTACTGAAACCTGGCCATGTCGGGTGGTGCACATGTGCGCATGTGTGCACAAGCAGAAGCACACGTCTTGTGCTCAGACGTCCGACAGAAGCAGACATGTTTCCAGGAGTTCCAGGCAAGGTGAGCAGCACAAGGGCCCACACCCCAGCCAACCTTCCACCAGGCCCTTTGCATATGCATGCTAAGTAGTGCCAGTAATGGGGAGCTTGGCCAGGCATTGTGGAAGAAGCACACAGTACAGCTAAGAAGCATTGTGGAACAAATGGCAAGTAGATTTACAAGTTATCCGGGGCACACGCAGGGGCCGTCGGCCATATCCTTGAGTCCCCCCTGCTCCATAGAAGCTGAGTTATTAGGGCAGTAGCGTTCCTAGCCAGAAACTAATACAGCGCACAGTGGCAACCAGCGAGGCACGAGTGCAGTGCATATCATTTGCATGTGCAAATTGCCACGTGCACTACCTATTGAAATCCGAAGCTGCCAGAACATGACTTGTACTGAAGTCGTACCTCGCCATACGCGTCTTGCAGCTCACCCAGGGACCATTCTATCATGTGTGATTCTTGACACATTGGTCTTCTATTTACCGAGCGTCCATGTGCGCCTGCCTTACTGCATTGACAGTGTATGAACCATCACGGGGGCAAGCTAACGTATACAAACAAAGCAGCAGACAAGAGTGTTTGTTTGTGGAGAAGTCACTTAGTTTGAGGCATGAATGGTGTTGTGTGTGTGTTGGAAACACACACAGATTAGTAACTCACACTCTCTTTGCAGCATTGAACTGCTCCTGTTACCAGACCTGAGAGTGCGCAGGCAGGAGGCCAGCACTCAACCCAGAGGTAAGTCTCTCTTTGGCTTGCATTTTACTAATTTTGTGCAATGTGCATGAAGAACATGGTTTCTCTGATTGAGTATGTGTTATTGTCAATAGTTGTATTTTGTCTACTTTCCCTTGTCAATCCAACTCCCCTCTCCTGCCCCTCTTTCCGGTTATCCTGAATACCAATGCTTGTCCAAACAACGGATCCCTGACCCTCTTTCCCCGCCGGGGTCTCGGAGGCCTGTGTAAGTTTTACCTTGCAGGCGTCCAGACCACGGAGGGCGTGGTTGGTTTGTGCCACTCCTGCGCCTGGAGACCGGAGCTGTGACACTACCCATCAGTTGTTGCATCCTCATTGTATATTGTGTACTGAAAATGGTACCCATCCTGTTGAACCATTGTTGAACTGTGCTACCTTGGTTGTTCTATCATTCTGCTTGGACATGTGCTTGGACATTTTCTGCAACTTCAAGTCATCTACTGGAGACTCTTCCAGGGTTTTTTGGTGGCTACAGGCTTTTTCCATGGTTTGGGGGTTTGTCTCCTTGGAGTTCTCTGGATTTGGTATTTTTACCAGTCAAGGTGGCCTCTGTGGGGGCTGGGCCCTATTTACACGCAAGGTGGAACATGGAGACCAAGGGGTAGGGGGATCCTGTAGCCAGATAGACTAGAAGGAAGAAGGCTATATACCCCAGACACTGATGTTCAGAAGGTCATGGTGATGTGTAAATGAGGGAGGGCCTTTTGTTGTTGGATAGTAAGCTTGGGCTACAGTGTTTGGACACTCTCTGACATTGTAATTGTGGGGTACTATGTACATGATGTGTTCTTCTGGTCAATGGCTGTTCCTGTGTTGTGTTTACTTTTCATGTGTCAGGGGATTGTTGTGGTTTGACATGCTGGGGTGTACACATGGGCAATGTTCGCATGTGATGTGTACAGGACACTCAAGTGTCACTTGATTTCACATGCATATATTGAGTGCATGTCCCTACTGACACACACAGTTACACAATGCCCCACCAAACGTAAAACCACCCTTCCATGCCCACAGGTGCACACAGATTGCCTTCTCTGGCACGTGTCAATTACCATTTGGGGATCGTGTACATGCGTCAATAGGTTATTTTTTTGTTGTCCTTTTTATGTGATGCTCAAGGTGTATCCCCAACACAATGGCTGCTCACTGTGCTGTGTGCTGAGCAGTGTGTTGCAAGAGACACACACAGCACACGGGTCAGGGAGCAGGGATTTTGGCTTGCCCAATGTGCATGTGAACAGGCATGTAGTCTTTAGTTGATTCTACCAATGGTGGCAAGCATTTGTGTATGAATTGGTATGTGTGGGAGGTTGTTGGTCAGTCATTTCATCTGATTCCATGTCAGGCGTCATTGTCTCGGGCCACTTTACATTTGTCACATGTCACTTCGTATGTAATTGGTCATGTGTTGGGCTTTTGCTGTTGCATACCATGTCATGGTGTGGCAGACAAGGGTGATGTGGGTTGGGAGGGTTGGGGTGACATACCAGTGATTGTCATGGCCGTTTTGCAGGGGGTGGTGTGATACACACCTTGCATGTGTTCCTTTTGGTCACAAAGGATTGGTTAAGTTTAAGTAGCTAGGGATGCACACAGCACTTCCGTGGCAACATTCTCAGGGTGGTAAGGTTGAGGCAGTTAACTGTCTCTTTGTCATCATCGATTGTCACCTGGTATGGGCCAGGCCTGTGTGCACTCCGCAGGGCTGGGAGTTTAGGTGAAAAATGTGGCCACAAGCTGGGTCCGGGCTGCCTCGCCATGTGCCCTTTCCCCTCCCATGGGCAGCGCCTGTGCATGTGGTTGGGGATGTGGGGGCACCACACTGTCCACCGGTACGTCCCGCCGTGTTGCAACATTGTGCCGGACACATGCTGCCACAATGATCCTGCACACTACTGGGAGTGCATATAGTAGCTGGCCGCCAGAGCGGTCAAGGTAGCGGAAGCGTGACTTGAGCACTCCGAATGTGCGCTCCACTTGGTTGCAATATGGGCAGCGTTGTATCTTACCTGGGGATGTGTTTGTGGGGTTCCGGATTGGCGTCATCATGTGGTTGCTCAGAGGGTAGGCACTGTCCCCTGGGGAGGTGATGATGGTTGTGATTAGTTGAGTTTGTCTATTTGTCTGTGTGTGACATGCATGCATGTGCACAGGCATTTGTACTCACCTAGGAGCCATGTGTCGCCATGCTTCCCAGCTTCCAGGGCCCGTCTCAGGGTGGACATTCTGTAGATGAAACTTTCATGGTTAGACCCAGGGTAGTTTGCATAGACAGAGGTGATGATTCCCTTGGCATTGCATACAACCTGCACGTTGATGGAATGCCAGAGAGCCACATGGGTGCAATCTATGGCACCAAGCACTTTGGGGACATGTGCCACCCTGTAAAAGTCCTGGACCACTGCCTGCCTTTCTGCGGGTGTTCTGGGCATGTATATGTGCCTGCGGATTGAGGGGCGCGCAGTCATGATTGCCAACACCTGGTGTAGGCAGCGTGACTGCTTGGCCTGTGAGACCCCCCCACTATGGCAGTTGTCCGCTGAAATGACCCAGTGGCCAAACAATGCAGGATATTGAGCCCCTTCTCGAAGGGGCTCAATGCTTGGGAGCACATGGTGGGTGATGTAAGGTCATCTTCCCACTCCCTGACCAGGTCTAGGATGATACGAGGTGGACACCTATACCTGCCATAGACCTGGTCGTCAGGCATCCCAAAAAGGCTGGTCCGGGCAAAAAAATGCAGGGCCTCACTATTCTCCTTCTCCTGCGGTGTCCCATGATCAGTGCTGCGACAAATGGGACATTCATCGTAGCTGTATATATGTGTTTCTTGTTTGCACGCACTGCCTTCTTGTGGCGGACATGTTGATGCCTGTGAGCGTCTTTTAGCGTGCACAGGTTTCCCATATTCGATTCCAAGAATACGTGTTGTTCGCGTGCGTGTGGGCGTTCCGTGTATTTCCCTGCAGTACTTCTCCAGTTATGCCTTCTTTTTCACGCGTTGTTCTCCATTCCGCATGTTCCACCCCGTGTTCCGCCCCCTTTTTGGTGTGTGCAGCGACGTTGTGCATTTTCGCTGTGCGCGTAGCACACAGCGTTCGGGATGTTGCTGTGACGGGTGCGCCCGTGAGTGCCACGCTTGGATTTGGTGCACTTCCCGCAGTAAACACACGCAGGCCCTTCCATGAATCGCACGCGTGAGCCTGCGGTTGCTTTTTCACACTTGCGTCAGCTTGCGCCAAGATTTTCGGCACCCATTTGTTCCATGAATCGGCCAGTTTGTCTGCAGATTCTGAGAAGTAGACTCCACGGAACTAATGCATTCAATTGGCTCCTTCTTAAGCCCTGCCCTCCGCTACCGGAATCAGATAAATATCGCTGGCCGCACGCTTGCTGAAGCAGTGTGAGAGGAGTGCTGTCACGCTGTCCCATGACCCTGTGTGCTGGCTGCAGGCACAACAAGGCGTGAGCCTCTCAGTAAGTAGCTGGAGATTACCACAGGGAACCCCGGTGGGAACGCGAATCATTTCCCCCGGGGTGTATTTTGGCGCTGCACACGGCCAGCGAGTTGGCCGTGGGGGGGAGAGTGCCTCCATGGGGTATTTAAGCTGTCAGGGAAGGTTCGGGAGGCAGGAGACGGTTGGGACGTGAGATTGATGTCCTGGTCGCCTGCTCCCGAGCCTTCCCTGAGGTAGTTGGGCCTAGTGTGTCTAGGGTAGATCAGGTGAGGCATAGTTGTGGGTTAGTCATAGTGGAAGGTTGGGCATTAGTAATAAAAAAAAAATAAAAGAATATTTTATTTTAATTACACATAGTCAGGGGTGCCGTATATAAGACACCCTGCCCTGTTTACCTGAGTATTCGTTGGCTTATTTTAGCCATAAATTGTTGTCTGCGGAGCGGGGTGTTCATTCAGCTTTGTTTTGTCAAGCGGGTAGGTCCGGTCAGGAGAGCGTGCTTTTATTTGAGGCAGCTTGTGTTATCAGCTGCAGAAATCTTCTGGCCCGTGCCCTGTGGCCATCTGGCAGCGCTGTCCTAGCTGCCTGGGGTCAGCCAGCCCCTCCCCGGTACGGCCATATTTCACCCAGCTTGTCAGTTTGCTACGCGCATTGTGTGCGCGGTAGCATTCGCCGGTGTAAAGGGGCACTGCAGTTCCCTTAAAGAGTCCGCTTTCATTTCTGTACTAGTGCTGTGCGGCCGCGAGCCGCTAGGGGGCAGTGTATTAATCTCGTTTTTCAGCCCCTTAGTAACGTGGGCTCCTGTTTTTTTTTTTTGTGTGTTTTTTCCCTTGTGGTAGGTTAGGAGTTAGGGGAGGGGGCTTTTTAGGGTAGGGGTTATTTTCAGGTTGGGGTAATTTAAAAAAATAAAAAATAAAAAATAAATAAATAATAAAATAAAATGGTTATGTTATGTTACTTTGCATTTATATAGCACCTTATGTACCAGGGGTATGGTCTGTAAGGCACTGGTAGGTTGAACGCCCTTGGGAACTGAAGTTCAAGTCAGTAGAGATAGTCAAAGGTGCGTGTGTGCACCGGTGTTGTTAGGTTTATAATTATTTCGATATTTTATCTGTGAGTTATAGACTTGAATTCAGTTTTTTAGGGATATTAATTTTATAGCCCAATTTTCGTTGTTGGTTTGCCCAGGCTAGGGGTATTGGTCCACGGATAGGTGCTGGCTCGGGGGCTTAGCTAGTTGAGCTGCAAGGGGCATATTTTTGGTGCACATCCAGATTATTGGTGCACTATGCTGGGTCAGGGAGCCAGTAAGAAGGGTCTGGTGGATGCTAGGGCTCTGAGGGAGGCCCTGGAAATCATTAGCAAGGCATCTAAGGCCCAATTGGAAGGGGCGGTAGTGGAAGTCACAGGGGAGGGGGAGGCAGGCGGGGGTAGGCCGCAGCGTAGAGCAGCGGCAGATGGGGCTCTTGCGGCAGTTGGTGGCTTGCACCCCCGTGGCGGGGAGAGGGGAGGTGTGGGAATCCAGGGGCAGGAAGACGAGGAGGGAGATTGACAGGAGAGCATCGAGGGGAGTAATCATTTCGGGTGGGGAGCCAGAGAGGGAGGGAGTTAATAACTAGGGGGAGTTAAGGGATGTGAGGAGTGCTCAAGAAGGGGTGGGTCAAGGGAGCCATGGTGGGGGTGGTGATGGGGCACAGTGTGGGGTGACAGGGCAAAGGGGAAAAGGGGGTAAATACCTTTGGAAGAGTGCAGGTGGTAGAAGGAGGGAGAGGTCCCCATCAATTGAGGTTAGGGAAGGACGCGGAACGGCCCTCCCGGTTAGGAGGAGTGAGGGCGGAGGGTGCTGCGCAGCCCCCGCTGTTCAAGAGGAGGGAGAGGGTTTAAGTACGGCCCCTCCTCGGTCGGTGCAAGGAGAGTCTAGAGGGTGCAGCACAGCCCCTAGCAAGGAGGATTACAGGGTGGAGGACTGCACACCTTTCCCGAGAGAAGAGGACCAGGCAGGGGTTTCTGCAGCCCCGCCGAGAAGACGTCAAAGGAGTGGCGGGGCGGACGCCCCGGGCTCGCAAGAAGAAGACCGACTCAACTCAAGCATGAGCTCGCATCCTCAATGGTAGTTAAGGGGTGATGAAGCTGGATTGGAGGATTATGTGGGGCAGTGGGAGGAAGAAGGCCATAGGACTGTAAGGAGAAGGGGGAGGAGAGAAGGAGTTTGAGGTGGGTTTGGGAAAGACAGGTGCAGGGCGGTCGGATGGCAAGAGGTCGGGGGAACAATTGGCTGGGTGAGACTGCTGACATGTTTTGTCACCGCAGTAGGAGCCCGTAAAGAAAAGAGATGAGGAGCATCGGAGTGGACGCCAGACCGCAGACGGGCTGTGTGGAAAGAGGTGAGCAGGAGAGGGAATGGTCATCTGCATGGCAGAGAGGGGACACGAGAATGGGGATGGGAAATGAAGGGTCTGTCTGCAGGGGTAAGGAAAGAGGTTGGTGTAAAGGTCATTGGAGCCTTGGGGGATGAGAAGGGCAATTGCTCAGTAGAGGTTCAAACGGACAAGGTGGTGGAGCCATTGGCGCTCGAGGTACAGGTTGCAAAAGAAAAAGAGGTGGAAGTGAAAGGAAAGGAGAAAAAACTGCCATACATGGATATCACAAAACCTTTGGGGGCGCACTTAATGGCAGCGACCAGGGAGAAGATTCAGGCAGGGGAATTTGTAGATGTTTTTAAGCTACTCCACAGGGAAGTGAGAGCAAAGGAGGGGTCTAAGGAAGAAGAGAGGGAACTAGCTTCGCGCCCAAGGGTCCCAGTGACTATTGAGAATTGGACGTCAGCATTTATCATTTACGCCAGCGTATATTGTGAGAAATTCCCAGAGCGATGCGTGGCTCTACTGAAATATATGGATGTAGTTAGGAAGGCATTTACGAGTTTTGGGGGCTTCGCTTGGGTGCGGTATGACGAGGAGTTTAGAGCAAGGTTGGCGGAGGACAATCAGGTGGTTTGGGGGGAGATAGATATGGATCTCTGGTTGCAATGGATGGCGCCGACGAGGACAGCTCCAACGGTACACACGGCAAACGGTTTACCCGTGCTTTACCGGCCCTTTCTTGGTCGCCCCACCCCAGAAGGGGCGGGGGACGGAAGCAGGGGTCAGCCCTCAGCAGCATGTTGGGCGTTCAATAAAGAAGGCTGCATGAGGTGGATGTGCAAATTTAAACACGAGTGCAGCAGTTGTGCGGGTCGGCATCCGGTTACAGATTGTTTTCAGGCAGGGGACAGTGGGTCAGGGTGAGGAGCGGGGCAAGGAGGTGGGGGGGAAGGACCGCATGCCAGGTAAATTGGGGTGTTCTGGTAGGTCGGGCTCAGTTTATCGGAAAAGGAGGGGGGCACAAGGTTTGATGAGGTTTTGGGGGCGATCCAAAGGAGGTAGGAGAAGGGTGAGAAGGAAGACGCTTAGGTAGGGCAGTGGAGGGCCGCAGGGGGGATTTAACTGTGGAAATTGTTAAGGGGTGGTGGCCGTCGTTTGGAGGGCATGGATGACGGTGGCAAAGCCCTCACGCTTGCCGCACGACAAGGTGAGTAAGCTTTAGGCTGCATGGACGGGGGTGCGGGAGCGCCTCTGGTGCAGGTGGGAAACGGGGTAATGGACGCAAGGAGCTTGAAGATTAGTTATATAGAATGGACTGCATGGACGGGGCGCAGGTTTGGCCCCTGGTGCAGTGGTGGAAAGGAGTAATAAAGAAAAGGGCCTGCATGGACGAGTGGGCATGTGGACCCCCGGTGCAGGGTGGGCAACGCAGCGCCATATTAGTAAGGTGAGGAAAGGTGGGGGCCAAGTGTGAGCAGGAAGATAATAGGTTAGAGGAGAAAGGGGGTCTAAGTGGGATTAGGTGTAGGGTTTAAAGGTTAGGTGAAAGGTGCGAAATATAGGGGGACAGGTAGGAGAGGACCAGGGGTGTTTCCGGAGAGGGATAAGGAGATGGCCAGGGAGGATAGGATCCTGAAGAAGGTGTTACTACTGGTGTGGGAAAGGTTCGGAGGTTGGAACTCATTCATTTAGGAGGGGTGCAGCATCTGAAGGTAGCGGGCTGGGCGTTGCAGAGGAGTAGGTGAAAAGGTTTGGGTCGCTGGAAGTAAGGAAGTTACAAAGGGTATGTCAGGGACCGGGGCAAACGGGATGTTTTTAAAGAATGTTTAAGTAGGTAGCAGGAGTGTTGCATTTAGTAGGATGCTGTTGATTTGTAAGTGATTTTGTAATTTATTTTTCAGATGCTGCTAGGCGGCCGGGCCAGACGTCAAAATATCTGGTTTGTGGGTCATGCTATGGTTAAGTGGGCGGGGAAAGAAGCTGAGAAAAGGGTTGTTGATAGGCAACTGGGTTGCAGCTAGAAAGATGTTGTGGTAAGATGGTCCAGTTTTGTGGGGCTGCGCTGGGATCGTTTGCTTCCTATGTTGGCTGGGTTGAGGGAAAGCTATGGGCCTCCAGATGGGGTGATTATTCCTGCTGGGGAAAATGATCCGTTAATGGATATGGGTGTGGCTCTTCTTAGGAAAATAAAAGGGTTTTTGTTATGGGTCCGAGAAGTGTGCCTCAAGCATCTGTAGTGGGGGCTGAGTAGTTGCCGCGGAGTTTGGAGAGGAGCGAGAAATGAGGGAGCGATAGAGCGGGCAAGGAAGGGGATAAACAGAGAGATGATAGAATTTTGTGCATCGGTGGCGGTACAGGTTTGGTCCATAAAGAAATAGTGTATGAAGGATCATGATATTTAGAGAGGATGTTGTACACTTGTCGGTTTATGGGAATAATCATTATCTGGCGGACTTGGGCTCTTGGCTGGGAGATTGGTTAAGGAGTTGGAGGTAAAGAGAACTGGTGGGGGTGTGGGGCAGAAAGAACACCTCGGTGGAGGGTTTTTCCGGTGCCGGGGGCATGGCCCCTTTAGATGTGGGGGGAAGGAAGCACAATGGGGGAATGGCACGGGAAAGGATGGGGTGGTGCTGTTTGCACAAGCGGGCTACCCCGGGGGAACAGGTATTGAGCCTGGAGGGGCATGGCCCCGGGGAGAAAGCGGGACGCCTGGAGAAGGGGTAAGGAGACGGTAGGGTCCAAGGGATACTTAGGGAGGAAGTGGATTTATTTAATTATTTAATTGTTGGGGAAAATGAAAATGTTTAATTATTTAATTGGTTGTTTAAAATATTTTGTTAGCCTGTAAGGCCATGGAGCCAGGTAAGCGTTTAATTGTAAGCTTTGGCCTGTCACATTAAAGTGACCTTTTCCACTTTAAATGAGTCTGGGTTTTTGTGCAGTAAGCCAAAAAGGGGACCCCAGAGGGGACGCGAAGCGTTTCCTCCTGGGGTGTATTTTGGCGCTGCACACGGCCAGCGAGTTGGCCGTGGGGGGGAGAGCGCCTTCAAGGGGTATTTAAGCTGTCAGGGAAGGTTCGGGAGGCAGGCGACAGTTGGGACGTGAGATTGACCCGCCCTCCCACCCCCTTTTATTTTTGGGTTAGGTCTGGTATCTGGTTTTATTTCTAAAGGGGGGGGGGATCAATGTAGTTGGGTGCTTCAGGGTTTTTTCCTTCCATGTCAAGTTTTTGCGGGTTTTCTGGTGTCAGTTTAAGGTCTCTATTGTTTCCGGTAGTTTTGCGTGACAGGTCAGGGCACTAGCGAAGTTGTGATGTAAAATTTCTGTTGCTGATGTGGCAGGTCAGACTGGCTGCAGGTCATAGGAAGGGGGAGATTGGTGTAGAGGGTAGTTTGAGGGGTTTGGTAGTGGTTCTGGTTGCCGGGCGCATGGCCCCTTTAGAAGTGGGGGGATGGAAGCACAATGGGGGAATGGCGCGGGAAAGGATGGGGTGGTTCTGTTTGCACAAGCGGGCTACCCCGGGGGAACAGGTATTGAGCCTGGAGGGGCATGGCCCCGTGGAGAAAGCGGGACGCCTGCAGAAGGGGTAAGGAGACGGTAGGGTCCAAGGGATAGGTAGGGAGGAAGTGGATTTATTTAATTATTTAATTGTTGGGGAAAATGAATATGTTTAATTATTTAATTGGTTGTTTAAAATATTTTGTTAGCCTGTAAGGCCATGGAGCCAGGTAAGCGTTTAATTGTAAGCTTTGGCCTGTCACATTAAAGCGACCTTCTCCACTTTAAATGAGTCTGGGTTTTTGTGCAGTAAGCCAAAATGTTGTATTTTGCATAAGCAGTACTTTCTTGCCGAATAAAAACAGGACAAGAAACGCTCAACATAATCTGAGGAAGGGGCGACAGTACTAAATACAACTTCTTCTCGAATTCCCCTTGGAACATGTTAATTCCCTAGCAACAACACTGAAGGGACACAAGTTCGTCCCTGTAAAACATGAGGGGACAATCACTTCCTTCTTTCAGCACGAGCCAGTGGTGATAGAAGCTACACCTGTAGAGCTTGTTAGCTCCATTTCTCACAATAATAAAGAGACATTGAGCCATGACTCATGTTGATATTGGATGGGATTGATAATAATTTTCTGTTGAACTTATGTTACTCCATACAACAGAGTATGGCTGGGCCGGTGGAAGCAAACATACCCATAATAGGCCAACCCACGATGGAGGAAGCACAGGTGCTTAGAGCAGAGACAACTTCTGAACCATTTGTCTTCCTCTCCCAATCTGTTTATTCATTCCACTGGGGGGGTTCAGTCTGATGAATCTATGCAAAAGTAATCAGCTTTTTTGGAAATACGGTCTTTCATGGTCTCCATCCGCTTCACAATGAAGATTTTGCAAAACAATTGTTGGAGAATCCATGATAACCTGCAGCCTCCAGGAAATAATATGAGCAATCCTCTGGGAAACAAAGACGTGCGGGTAACCAAGAGTCCCTCTTGTAAAATATCTGCCGTAAAGGCCAGAGTAAATGTAACTAATCATCCTGAAGAAATAACAGAGGGAGACCCGGGTGCGAATGTCGAGTCTTCTGACTCGTCAGAAGTATTTTCCTCCAGAAAGCATAGAAGATTGGCACACATGCAGTGTTTCATCAATTGCAAGAAACGCTAATCAAAACAGCAGGGTGCATTTACGAGTTGGCTGGTTGGAAATAGGTCTGGTGCGGCGACGTCTGAGCAACCGGACATATGTATGGATTCAACCATATCAGTACATTGTGGAGAAGAGATTGAACATAACTCAACCCCTAATATGGAATTAACTGGACCAGTGGGAAGACCGACAACACAGTCAGGGCAGACACTGAAAGATAATCTACCAAGAGCACAAGAGCCAGAGTGCAGTCTTACTGGTGAAAAACATGAATAAAAAAAGTCGAGACAAATGACTGCGCCGCTCTGCCTTTTTATCACATCTCAATCAAATTCCACAATTGAGAGTTTTAGTGTCCGATGAGTTTTACTTTTTTTTAGCCATTAAAATATGTCAATCCTGATGCGACGGCAATACATTGTAAGCGTGTGGACACCACCCTACTGCTTCACAGTTCTCAGGCCCACCTGATTAATTGTGGGGTCGAGTTTGATGACGTGGACCTTTCCCTCCCAATATTTGGTTTTCTACTTCTGGTTGTCGACATAGTATGACATCTCACCAACTGCCCAGCAAAGATAAGGTTCAGTTGTCCGATATCCAGTCAATGCTAAAATGCCTGGCAGCGCTTACTCAACAATGAGCCTCTTTACTGTTTTCTTGGAACCCTTGGGTTTGCCCATTTACTATCTCCAACTGGTACCTCGCCCCAGCTACTAAAACACCAGATTTTTCTATTACAGGAAAGATGGTTAACGTCTATGATTTTCCTAGATGGGTACACTGCTCATCAAGTTGTAGCAAATAAAGGGGCAGACCGTATTGGGGCCTGGCTACTGGTGTTTGAAATCACAGAGATTATCATCCATTCTGGTGGTTGAGGTGGAAATTCCTAATAATTATAACAATCGACATGTTTTGATTTTCAACATCTATAATCCTCCTACCGTTTTGTGTAGGAACCAGATTCAAAACGCACTCCATGATCTTGTTGTCTCTTGGCCCAGGGTTAATAAGGACGATGTTATCATCGTGGGAGGCGACCTCAACTGTCACTGTGTTTGTAGAGAGTGCAGGCGGATGGTATACTGATGGGTAGAAGTTATATGAAGCAGACAGCTCCTAACTCTGAGGGTTTAAAGCGGATGCGTTTTTTTGAGAGCTGGGACCTTGACATGATAAATGGATGAACTAAAGGGGACACCACTGAATAATTTACTTGGAGCAGGGGAAATTGAAAAGCCACCCTCGATTACTTTTTTGTTTGCACACAGTAATTTAAAAAAGGACGCAGGGGCATGGAAGTTAATTACTCAGGTGATAACATACAATGGGCCACTCTTTTTACCTTGACCGCAAACCCTCCTTTTTTCCTAGACCTCAAGGATAAGGATATGGAAGAAATTGCAGTCTAAGTGATCCGGCCGCGGCTGATTTTGCTGCGGCCGGAAAGTTTGCATGAGAAAAGTGCGAACTAGCAAAAGTTTGCACCTTCCGCATGCGAACACACTTACATACTACGGGGGCTGCAGGGGTGTGGCACACCCCTGCAGCCCCCGTTTAAAAGAAAAATGTTAAAATGTTTTTTTTTTGCGGGTGTTGCTGCGGGGGTGTCCCCCGCAACACCCTGCTCACTATACCACATTATACCACACAGGGGACACTTTAGTTACCTGCAATGCTACCACCAAAGGTTTGAACCTTTGGTGGTAGCATTTTCCAGTCGTATTGTACGGTCAGACCTTTTTTTTCGGTCTAATCGTACAATACCAGAAAATGAGGCCTCGGTGTCCAACTTTGCTGGATGCTATGCTAAAAGTAATACGCCTATTGTCAGCAAAGCTGGTAAAAAGATACCCATATATGATAGAACTACTAGAGATAGGAAATGCCAATTGCGTAGAGATTTGCGTAAAATTAAAGCTAAATGTTGGTTCCCCATTGAACGACTTGGGGAAGCTAAAATAACAGAAAATGCATACAGAAATTGGATGCGTTGGTGGCGCGGCTCCACTAGGAGTGCTCAATGGCAACTAATGATTGCTGCAGTTAGCAGTGGTAAAGCAAGGAGTATCTGGACAATGCAGGGGAGGCTAAAGGAAATAGGAAACTGAAAACATGAAATCCTATTTTGAAATAGATGAGGAAAATAGTACATTGAAAATGTGTAAACTGAAGTCCTCGAGGGCCCTGGTCCCTAATGGCATGGCAAATGCAGTCATTAGCCACAATAGTGAATTTTGTCCTCCTTATTGAAGATTTTGTTTGACAAGGTCTTAGAGGTGGGAAGAATGCTTTCATCATGGCAAACAGCAATGCTGATCCCCGTATTAAAAAAGGGACGTCCCATGAACCTGGGAAATGATCAGCTCCTATCAATGCTCGATTGTACGGGCAAGCTGTTTGCAATGTTCCTCCTACAGGAGTTGATGAGATGGGTGGATAAGGAGGGGCTGCTGGACAGGTTTCAAAGTGGCGTTTGACCAGATTATTCTACAAGTCAACATTTAAGACTGATGAACTATCTGGTGCAACGAGCAAATGCCAAAGATTTGCCTCCCATATACGCATTGTTTGTCGACTTCCAAGCCACATTAGATTCTGTGAGTAGGGAACGCTTGTGGCAGAAGTTGGAATCCTAGGGGGGCCCTTCAGTTATAATGTGATCCAAGTGAAGATCGATGATGGGGGAGCCTTAATGGAATCCGTTCCCTCCAATTGTGGAGTTAAACAGGACTGCGTCGTGGCTTCCCCACTCTTCAATCTATATTTGTCCGATTTACCCCAGTGTTTAGTGGGTGTTTGAGGTTGCCCGCCAAGAATTTATTCTTTCCATTGTGCAGTATTGGCTTATGCCGATGACCTTGTGTTATTAGACCATACTTTCACAGGTGTGCAACGAGCAGCCTCTGCCATTTCGGAGTACGCCGAGGAAAATTCCCTGTACATAAATAGGAGCACGACCCAGATACTGTTGTTTACCACAAGAAGAATTGCACAGCTATTGATTATACAGCCCAATATAAGTATCTTGGAGTCGAGCTCGAACAGCATCTTGCGCCGTTCGCACCTGCAATGTTCTGCCTTTCACCATTAACAACATTTGAACTTTCTTCTGGACTTCTTGCTGTGTTCCCCCTCTAGTTTTTGTATCTGCCTGCCATTTACATGTTTCTTCTTGCTTAACAGTAGACGTGTACCCCATTCCTTTCTGCCTGCTTATTAATCCTCTCTGCCTACCTGCCTATTCACCAATTCTGGCTGTTCTTCAAATAAGTACATATTTGCTCTCATGCAGGAAAGTTGAATCTGCATATTTTCAAACTCTTGCTGTGCTTAAAAGATTGTATTTCATTTACCTGTAGAAAAGCTGAATCTGCCTATTGTTATCTCTGGCTTTTCTGTAAAGTTGTCAATACTAGGTGTTTTTTAATCTGCACATCCAATATCTTGTACTGCATTTTGTGCCTTGCCTAAAAGTCAAATATAGGCTTGTTTTTAAAGCGGTAAATACACCATCGTGTACTGTATTTTGTGCCTTGCCTAAAAGTCAAATCTAGGTGTGTTCTTAATCTGTGCATCCATGCACCATCTTGTACTGCTCTTTGTGCCTGCCAGAATAATAAACTTGGGTGCGTTTTTAAATATGTGCTTGACTATCTATTGCACACCTACTTCCTCTATACCTGCCTGGTTGATAGGCCACTTGGCAAGTTTCCTCCTGTCTATCTTTCTCTCTCTCTCTCTACTATTCTCATTGCACTCTCTATCTCTACTATCTATTCTAAATGCTATTCCATCAACTAACGTTCCTCTCTCGTGAAGTCTGGGAGAACATTTTTTTAAAAAAAATGTCCTGACCTTTAATTCTGGCCTACCTATTGCTAACACTGATGTCAGTGCTACTTCCAGAGAGACTATCACTGATATCCTCTTCTATGTCCCCTCTCCTGACCTTTAGACCGCCCACGTGATCCCTACCCTGCCCCCTTTTCCCTCTACACTCATTAATGGCGGCACTAGATGGGAAGTACTCTTGGCGTCTACCACAATGGCAGCGTTGTGGCTCAGGGTCCTCAACTCGATCGTTTTCTCTTTGACCGGAGCCTCATCAACTTCCTACCTTCTCCTGCTACTCCTCTTTCCTCTCTCTCTGTGGACGCCCTTCACCACCTCCGCCGGGTGTACCAAACCCCTGTACTCCTCCTCAGAAAACCTTCAAAGGTGGCGACTGACTACACTTAGCCACTCTGAATGCTCGATCTGCTGTAAAACATTCTTCTGACATCTGCCATCTTCTTGAAGACTTTGATCTTGACGTCCCTGCTCTCACTGAGATGTGGTTCAAGGCCAGCCCAGTCACTGCTTTTGACTTCCTTCTCCCTGATTGCTACAAGAACCATTCCCAGCCGCCCGGCCCAACCGTTCTGGTGGTGGAGTAGCCCTGATCTTCCCGGAGTGGGTCCCTACCTCTCTCATGCCCACCCAGCACTATTCTTCCTTTGAAAAGCTTGTGTGCAAGCTTGGTGTCTCTCCGACTCTCTCTCTCCCCCTTGCCACTATCTATAGGCCCCCGGGACCTGTGTCTAAATTCCTTTCTGAATTGGCTGACTTCACCTCCTCCCTTATGACCTCTATCTCTAAACTTCTCCTCCATGGAGACTTCAACATCCACCTTGATTCCATTGTTCCTGCCTCCTCACTCTTCCGTGATCGCTGCTCTCCCTCTCTCTCTTTCTCTCTCTCTCTCTCTCTCTCTCTCTCTCTCTCTCTCTCTCTCACTATTCTCCCCACCAGCCCTACCCACTCTGATGGACACACCCTTGATGCCTTCATCCCTGCTGATCTCCCGCTCTCCAATTCTCCTACTACCCCTCTCTCCTGGTCTGACCACTTTCTCCTCTGCTCTCACCTGGGACCTCTCTGCCCCCTGATCAAGCCTCCACCAGCACTGCCAGCCTCCTTTGTGGTGACCCATCTGATGAAGCGAGTGTCAGCTGCTGTGCTTGCTTGTACCTTCATCCCTCCTTCTTCCCCTCCTCTTGACGCTCCCACTGCCTCTGTCCTTGCCAATCTTCATCTTGCCATTATTAACACTCTTGACGCTCTTGCCCCTGTCATGAGGATCTTCCTGAAACCACCTCTAAGCATGACAGTTGGTATGACTCTGATCTAGCCAATCTGAAACGGAAGGGAAGAGCTGCTGAACGGAAGTGACCCCTCGGGCGCACACCCTCTGACAAACTGGCCTGTCGCCTGCTCCAAAGGCAATACTGTCTTTCAATACGCTGCAAGAAGAGGGCCCACATCCAGGCCCATATTTCTGGAGCCTCTAACAACAAAGCTCAACTCTTCAAAATCTGCAAGGAACTAGCCAATCCATCTGCAGTCTCCACCTCGCCTCTTTCCAGGCCTCCCATTTCACCTCTTAAACTCAGGACATTCTGACTTCTTTCTCTTCTCCTCCTTTAATTCCTCACCCTGTCCCCCTGCCTCCCTTGGCCCCTCTTCCACCCCACCTACTCTCTCCTCCTCACCTATCCCAACAGATTATATCACTAGAGTAATCCGCTCTATGAAGGTCTCATTCAAACAGGTTTCTCCCTGTTCTTCAAGAACCATCAAGGGCAACATCTCCCTCGCTCCAGATCCTGCTGATTTCTACAACCACTCCTAAGTATCTGGATCTTTCCCTTCTTCTCTCAACCACTCTGTTGTGTATCCCCTCCTAAAAAAGCCTTCAGCCGACCCCTCATGTCCATCCAATCAAAGCCCTATCTCCACCACATCCTTCCTTGGGAAACTCTGGAGAAGTTGGTCTTTCCCACACTGACCCAACACACTGAGCTGGTTGGTTGTTTACACAACAATCAATATGGATTCCGAGCATCCAGAAGCAAGGAAACTGCTCTCCTGAACACCTGTTAAGGACTGCTCACATCTCTTGACTCCAGCTCACCCGCTTTCTCATTCTACTTGATCTCTCCTCTGCTTTCGACACAGTGAACCACTCCACTCTCATATAACAGCTCTAAGATACCCTTGGTATTTCAGAACGGGTACTGGACTGGCTGACCTCTTTCCTCACTGACTGTCCCTCCCAGGTTATCCTGGGTTCTTTCTTTTCACGCATCTCTATCTCCACTTGTGGCATTCCCCATGCTCTTTCCTTTCGCCTTGGCTCTTTAATATTGCTCACCTTATCCCCACTTTCTCCCCGCACTTCCAGTGTTATGCAGATAACACCCAACTCTTCTTCAGACTACCATCTGCATCTCTTCTGACTTCCTCTGCCATTCCTGATTGCCTGTCCACCATCCAGTCTTGGTGCACCTCCAATGATCTCTGCTTCAATGCCAGCAAAACTGAAATTCTTCCGATCGGGACTCATGTTCTCTCTTTTCTCCCTTCGCTCTGGCCACCCTCTATGAGCTGTCCCCCCTCTTCTTCCACTGAAACCAAAAACCTGGGAGTTATCTTCGACTCCTCTCTCTCTTTCATTCCTCACACCCTGGACCTTGCCAAGAAGGCCAATTTCCAACTCTACCTTCTCAGAGGCATCTTCCCTTTCCTCACTTTTCCCCAGAAGCTTAATGTCTCCAGAGCTCTGGCACTCTCTAGGCTGGTCTATTATAACAGTCTCTTCCTTAATCTGGCTTCTTCTTTCCACCCCCTCCAGCTAATCCAGAATAGGGCTGCAAGATTTATCCTTGGCCTCAAGCCCAGGGACCATATCTCTCCAGCCCTAAAATCTCTCCACTGGCTCCTGATGGCAGCAAGGATCACAGATAAATCCCTCCGCATCATCCATAAGGCTGTCTGGGGCCAGGGACCACGCTATCTGCAACTTGCTCTCACCAAATACTCCCCTTCCAGATCCCTCTGATCCTCTGGCTCCAACTCTCTGCTTGTCAAGCACTTCTCTAAGCAGAGAGTGGGTGGCCATTTTCTTTCATCTGCTGGCTCCCTCCTCTGTGGAAAGTGTCCAGGGTGCTTGATACTTTCATATCCAGCACCCTGGAAAAAAAGCATAAAAAATTAGCCAAAGACATGAAAAAAGTTCAACTAGAAATAGTTTACCCCTACCTGGCTGATGACTATAAAGAAAACAAAGAAAAAGAAAGATTGCAGAACCAATCAGGACCCTCTAGGAACAGACATAAAACCCTGTCCTTCTGGGATCCTTCCAGCTCCAACTCCTCAGGAGATGATCAAGCCACCACAGGGCGAGGCTATCCGACCCGCGGACAATCTCAACAACAACCACCAATGATGCCTTTTTTAGGACAAGGGGATCCCAGAGGAGGCTTCTGGGGCCCACCACCATTTCAGCAAATGCCTTTTTACAACTTTCCTCAATGGAGGGCTCCCAACCGCGGCAGGAGACGGAGGAGGACCTGAAAGAAATCCCGATCTTCAACCTGTTTGGCATTCCCCTCACCCAGGCAGAAAGCAGCCTTCTTGCCAAAGGACCTTCTTTTGTACCAAATAACTGCACAGACTGGTTCAAATTAGATCAAGAACTAGCCAACTTCTACAGGACCATTCGGAGGAAAATCTATTTTCAAAATCTTGACATACCAACACAGCAAGAGGACTCTGGTCTGAGGGTAAAATCAGACTTTAACCCAAAAGATAGTGAAAGGCCACCTACAGTTCTAGCATTTGAAAAATGCATTAAAGAGGAAATGAAGAAGACGCAAATGACCTCCACATCCAAAAGACAAAACTTGATCCTCAATGAACAGAAAGCTCTCAGAAGCCTAGCTGATAATAAGTCGATCATGATTAAGGCTGCCGACAAGGGAGGAGGTATTGTAGTTCAGAACAAAGAACAATACAAAGAAATGGTCATGACCCTGCTGAATGATGAAAAAACTTACAAAAAGCTCAAAAAGACCCTTAAGACGTCAGTAAAAGCAAAATTCAGGAGATCACGCAGTTTGCAGCTGAAAAGAACTGGATCTCTGACAAAGTGGAAGTGTTCCTCAACACATCGGAAGGCATTCTATGCATTACCCAAGCTGCACAAAAACCAGACATCCCCTCCAGGAAGACCCATCGTCTCGGGCTGTGGTTCCATTCTAGAACCCATCGGTAAATTCATTGATTTTTTCTGAAACCTCTTAGGAAACCCCCACTTACCTGAGAGACACCATGGCCACAATCCTGAAGTTTGAAGACCAACCATACAATCCTATGGAGGACTTACTGGTAACTATGGATATCACCAGTCTATATATCAGTACACCACAAGGCCTAGCGGTGGAATGTATCAGAATGCATTTAACACACCACATGAAACAAAAGAGAGTGCCCACTAACTTTATAGTGGAATTGCTGGATCTAGCTCTCACACATAACTTTTTTGAATTTGATGGGACATTTTACATGCAGATTTGCAGCACCTCTATGGGGGCGGCATTTGCACCCAGCATGGCCATCATCTTCATGGCCGAATATGAAAACAACTTTGTTCTGAACATTGCCAACCCCTTACTTGACAGCATCGTATTATGGCACAGGTACATAGATGATATTATTTTCATCTGGAAAGGGGAGAATGAAAATCTGTCTGAATTCTTCAATTGGATCAACAATTGCACCGAAGAAATTAAATTTACCATGCTCCATAACAACTCTGAAATAAATTTCCTGGATCTCTCCATCAGGCACCAGGACAGCAAATTTGAATGTACTCTTTTCAGAAAAGAAACTGACCGTAACACCATCTTACATTGCCAAAGTCATCATCCTCAAAATCTCAGTGACAATTTACCTTACAGACAATTTCTGCGTATTCACAGAAATTGCACTGACATTAATGAATTTAAGACACATGCCTCGTTTTTGAACAGCAAACTACTAGCCAGGGGATACCCCAAAAAACTGCTGCGCAAGACTCAGAAAAGAGCAAGATACACCCCCAGGGAATCCATTCTTACCACAAAAGAAAAAGACCACTCTGGAGAAGACAACATCACTTGTGTGACAACATTTTGTCCCAACACAACCAAATTGAAAGGGGCCATAAAGAAATTCTGGCCACTCATCCAATGTAGCCTACCAGGGGAACAACTACCTAGAATGGCTCTAAAGAGATCGAAGAATCTGAAAGATATATTAACCCATGCCAGAATTAGCAAAACCAGCACTCGATCCGCCCTATGGAATCTCAGAGAGATAGTAGGGCACCATCCATGTGGGAGCTGTACAGCATGTAATTTTACCCGCAAAATAACCTTTTTCCCCATAGGAAACAAGGATTGGCAGTTGCGCCACTTTTCAAATTGCAAATCATCACATGTGATCTGTGTAATTGAATGCCCATGTGGCCTGAGATATGTGGGCCAAACCTCCAGGCCAGTGCATAAAAGTGTCAGCGTACATAGATCCAGAATACGGTGCAAGAATATGTCTGCACCATTGGTCCCACACTTTGTAGAATCCCACCATAGCCCTGACAATCTGTTCTGGTGGGTATTGGACAAAGTACCACAAATAAATAATCCAGCCAATTCACTCAATTATAAAGAAGCCTGGTGTCACAACCCATATCCATAAACCCTGCTGGCCAGCCCATGGGCCAGGAGGGATCTTGGATCGGGTCCCTAATAAACTCAGGCATCCTTTACTGAAGCCCTCTTGGGGCCAGTCCTGGCGCCTTTGGTGCCAGGCTCATACTTCATAAGGACTCGTGTTTGTGGGAACTACTTTATCTCCAGTGTCAGCCAACATGGAGGCACCCCCATAGCTTGGTTCCTTTGGAGCCAAGCTATGCGGTATAGTGTTTTGGGTGTGGTAGCCTAGGAACTACTTTACCTGGACTACTTTTCTGAAGCTATTTAAACCACACCCGACTTGAATGACACGCTTTGTGTTACTTTGCAATCCTGCAACGTGACCCTCATCTTGTTCTGCTATACCTGCGAGCCTTCGGAAGAACAGCATCTGAAAAGAGACAAAAGGACATCGTTAATAGCAGCAGCTTACCTGTTATTCCATCACTAGCTGCCCCCAGCTCTTGCTAACAGCATCCAAGGATCAGCGCGTCTCCCGAACCGACGGATCTGCAAAAGAGGGAGAAACAAGACATTAGACATTTTACAATCGTGCCGGAAGCTTACCTTACGAGTCGCCCATCGACCAGCATCACCTTGGGATTTCTTACTCCAGGTGAGCACCACAATCTACGGGAAAGAAAAGGCAACAGGTTAGCAAAGGCAAGGCATCATAGCGCAGCGCATAGCGCCTACTTACTGCATCAAGGCGCTCTCAATGCACCATCTTTATCAGCGAGTCCAAATTCAGCCAACGCTTCACAGTGGACTTCTGCGCATCTAAGGAAGAGAAAAGACATTATTTAAACCAAAGAAAGGCATCGAAGCATAACAGTAATAAGACCTATCTGAAAGACTCAAAATGGGCCGGCATCAGTGAAGTAATTAGATCGCTCTCGCCCACAAAGCACAAGGCGCCCCTGCCAAGAAGGCAGGATGGAGAGCACACCAAAACCCATAACAAGGTGAGGAGAGGTCCGGCGGGGGTTGCGGGCATATGGGGTGTTGGGAGGCTCTTACCCCAGTTGCCCAGTCTTGACCATTGCCCACCTGTATTCTAGGCAGAACTTCCCCGCTGACCACACCTGGGAGCCGCTGAGAAGGATACCTGAGTCCCCACAGCTGGGTGGCGTCCCCGTGGATACCAGGTGAGCGTAACACCTGGTGGATGTTTAAGCTAAAATCCACTACACTGGGCCTTAATGAGATAGAACCATTAGGCCCACTCACATGAAATACCACCCAGGCGTCTGATTGCAAAACAATACTTTGCATAATACCTGATGCATTACATTCCATGCAGCCCCTGGTGCATATGTCATGTACTATGCACCAGACCCTTGGTGTCCTATCCTAGAGAACCTGTTTACCTCTCCCAGGATGCGCTGGCTCGCACCTTGCTATCATACAGGTACATTATAGGCACACCTTCAGCCACACACTGGCCACTGAACCACTCCAGCATGGCCACCACAGGCAGCCTACAGCATCCCCCATGTCACATTTGTTGCACATTAATGGCACACATTTCTGCAACGACCATCCATGGCAGGGCCACTCTACATAAAGCCTAGATTCATTACACTTCATGCAGTCCCTGGTGCATATGTCATGTACTATGCACCATACCCTTTGTGTCCTATCCTAGAGAACCTGGCTACCTCTCCCAGGTTACTCTGGCTCGCACTTTGCTAACATACAGATACCTTACAGGCACTCCTTCAGCCACATACTGGCCACGGAACCACTCCAGCATGGCCACCACAGGCATCCTATAGCACCCCCCATGGCACATTTGTTGCACATTATTGGCAGACATTTCGGCAATGACCATCCATGGCAGGGCCACTTTTCATAAGGCCTAGATTCCTTCTCCATTACGGATCCAGAACAACCCGATCTGTTCACTCTGGTTGGGCTACCCTTGGATCATGCACAGATATGACCTCATCCACATGTCCAGCCACGCACTGTCCTTCATGTGCATACCTGTTGATGTGTATAATACAGCACGCATCGTCAACCGCTTAGTTTTACATGCAATTGGCTTTCTTTCTATTCAGTACATTAGAGACACTGTTCCTGGAGTGTCTATCCATCCGCGCATGCGTACGAGAGTAGCATCTCAATCCCGGCGCATACACCCAACTACATATCTATACAGCTCCGGGTAACACACTGCAGCTGTATTCCAACTGAGCAGCGAAATGCTGTACTAACGCAGACATAGCCCTTGGGACCCCGTCTCTAGTGACAGTAAGTTCCTCACTTTATGCACCCCAGCCCCCCATCAGAGGCCCAAACAGACCCCGGGCATGGATCTTTAATACTATCCTGACAGGGAGTGCTCTCTCTCTCTTCTCCGCCCCCCCTCTCAGATCCCCATCCAGCACGACTCGATCGGCGTGCCTCAAACCCACCATCGGGGATTCAGAAGAGTTCACCTCCCTCCATGACCTACTTCATTTTAGGACACTGAGGTATTTTACCATTATTTTTTAACCATATTGTTGATTCCAATGCCTTGCAACCATTGAAATCCATGGGTTCACAACTCTGACTATGCACTATCATTTATTTTTTACATGTTTTAGTGGTACTATTCGATCGCTGGGTGATGACCTAACCACAGCATCCCATCTAATATGGGCCCCACATTCTCCCATTCCAAATCTACAAGCCAGAATAGCAACTAAATCTGTTGCCATTACCGAAAAGGTCAGTACCAGAATGGAACTGTGCTTTTTAGAAAATTAGTCTTGAACTTATTATTTTATTCTGTGTACATATTGCTGTGATACTCAAATTAAGTTAGTCACTCACAACAGTCTTTATGAATGAGTTTCTCATGGTTCCCTCTGCTTTTTGCAGGGGTATAAGTGCCTTGACTCCAGAAGAAGGCTTTTCTACACTATATGCCGAAACGTCCATGAACCACAGCGCAACCTTGCATGTGCCCTTTAGGTTCTTCCCCCTGCTCGGGGTTTGATTCAATGTCCAGACGTCGACTTTTTAACAAGGTCACCCTCTAGCCTGGCTGAAAATTGACTTTTGGTATAAAACAAACCTCCTGAAGGTTATACCACCTAGATGGAACACATTGAATAGATTTCCATCTAAGAAAGACACTAGAAATTCTCTCTATATTTGGAGCTTCCCGTATGTCAAAGCCACATAAAGTAATGCACTTGGTTTTGTTTGGAAACTCCATGTTCACTTGTGAAAGTAATGAACACTTTTGTGACTGCATTTGACATCTATATGTTTTTCAAATTATATGATAAGCTGCAAAGGCATGAAGCAATGCCTATGTCGAGTTTTGTTATGAGGATTAGCATGAAGTAAATGTCTGATGTTCATTAGCTTTACCTTACATATTATTTGTAAAATGTCCAGATCCAGGAGATGATATGTACTGCACTCTGTGAATTTTAAGGTGTGCTTTTCTCACATGTTACAAAGTGCATATATTTTAAAACATGAATATATTTCAAAAAAAGTGGGTCAGTCATTAGTAATAAACTGAGCACCAATCTTTTTGAGTTTTTCACTGCATTCTTTGTACATAGCTAAGCAGTGCTTGCCTGCTAATGATATGCTGGTAGACAGCCTTACAAGAAGTACTAACTGCATTTGAATGAAGTGCAAAGGAATAGAAATTGTATAGGCAGGACCCCCCCTCTTTGTTTATTTTGTTTATAGGCTCCCTCCTCTGTAACAGGCTCCCCCTGTCTCTCTGTCTTGAGCCAGATCTCCTCAAGTTCTGCAAACAGCTCAAGACTTTCCTCTTCTCTTCCTTCCCTCTCTCCCTCCCGTGCTAACCCCCACAGACGCTGCATTTGGTGGCCTGTGCCCTTATTTCTCCTTCTGGGTCCTGACCTTCTGTCCAATCGGCCTCAGCACCCGTCCTGCCCCTGCACTTGCCTTCGGGCACCACTGTACTGTGATGTCTCACAGGCCTGAACTTACTGTACTGGCCGGTGACCCCTCTTCCACCAAGTGGTCACTGCATAACACTTACCTGTTGCCTTTGCAACTGGCTCTCTGGAACTTCCCCCCTCTGTGGAACCTCTAGCATTTACCCCCACCCCCCTTTCTTCTTCTCTCTCTCTGCACTTGCACTCTCTGAATGTTCACAAGGCCTAGTAGGACTGCTTTTTTGTACTTTGCTCATCAACTGTTATCATATCCCTTTGTCCTGCTGTTTCCTTGTGTCCTTCCCTTTGCCCTGTGGGCGATTTGAAATGAAATTTCTTGATGTATAAGCGCCTTACAAATGCCCAATAAAATAAAATAAATATGCTTTCATCACTGAGATGATAGATCCATATTAAAAAGCATAGTCCTACTTAGTTATGTTTCCCTCCAGAAACCTCCATAGATTTATACTGTTACTTCGGCTAAACCGTCTCTTGATTCTGTCAATTTTAGGTCCGGCGTTATCATTAATTGAGGCTGAAAGGTATTGTCGGATATGCCAAAATCCTTTATTACTTGAGACTCTGAAACATGTACTAACATAATGTTCAATGTTAGGTTCTATGTATATGAATCTTCAGGGAAAATGTATTCACCATTTATATACTATCAAAGCATCTGCCTTTTGGAGGCGCTGTTTAAATACAAAGAACAAAGCCCTTCAAATGGCATTATATAGAGTCGGGATTGCGGCTTCAAAGAAACTTGTCACAGGAGACTAAATATCAAAAATATTTTGAACTAGCACGAACTGGTATCATGATGCACTGTAAATTATAGATAAGAACACTATTGGTCTGGTGAGAATTGAGAATTATATTATTTTTAGAAGTACGCATTGTAAGACTGTTTATAGGCTTATGTTTATGTTTACGTTAGCTGTGTTGTATATACACAATTCTGTTTTGTTGTGTACTGTAATGAAATATGTGAATGGCTAATTGGTTGAATATTTATACATTTTATTGGTATTTGTAAAGTATTTTTTTAAACTAAAACACATTATTAATAAATAAATAATCTGGGTTGAACAGGTCTTGTAAATTCCTACCTTGCCCTGGTGCCCCGATCAATTTCATAAGCAGGTCTATTAGAAGATGGTGCTTTCCTCTTTATCATTGCCACCTTAGTCAGCATCAACAGAAAAGTGGTCAATGTCCTCTATATGAAGGAGCTCCTTCAAATCCTGTGAAGGTTCTTCAGAAACAGTATATATACATGATAGCAATGGGTGTATCATATAGCATGCTTCCGATTTGAACCTTAATAGCTAACAGATTTGCCCTTCTATCTCAGGTGCTTGTTTTATGCACTAGAACATATCCAGAGTTTATGCTGATGGCAGTACATGAGAAATATTTGACTGCCAGTCTTCTTATTGTTGTCCAGTGCTCCATTCCACCATGCCAGCATACCAATGGCTGATTGTACATGGCCAGCTGCATCTTATCGCATCCCTGCATACTGTTTCACCATTTCTTCTGCTGACCTTCTGTATATTGCCTATTGTCCTATTTGCTAAGCAGTCTTAGTTACTTATCTCTAACTGTATTTCTCCAGCATTTGTATCTTTCATTGATTCACATGCTTGAATATTCCCTGTCGTCAGACCGTGAATCCTCAGTGATTTAAAAAAAAAAAAATATATATATATATATATTGTCAATTCTACCTTAGGGTAGCCAAGTCGAGCTGCACTCTCCATAAAGCCATGCTTGCCCAATTTCCACCAAACAGCAAACAAAGGAGGGGGGGGGGAAGTAAAACTCCACACCAACCGCTTTCCGTTTTGTTAATTTTCTTCTTTTATTGATCCACACGGGAAAAAATATTTAAAAATCATGGAAATCCATTTCAAAAAGTAGAAAATATGACCCCAATGTGGGTCCTCCCAAGTGCAGCACTCGAGGCGTGACGCGTTTCGCGGCCAACTCGCCGCTTTTTCACAACAAACAACCTCTCCACCATACACCACTTTAAAACATGAAGCTAGGAGGAGTAGAGAGGGAAAGGAGGGGGTAGAACGGCAGGCAACATAGAAATCAAAGAAGGCCTCATTTAGTGATCTGCATTACGTGCCTAAACCATGGCAGACATCTTTGCCTAGTAAGTTTGCCTGACAGACATACATTCATGCGAATGAGCATTTTGATTCTAGAGGTAAATTTAAAGTGCGTTGTGCATTAGCAGCTGGGGGGGGGTATGAAATATTCACCACCCAAGTTTTTTACTTTATTTCTTCCGATTTTAAAATGACTAGTGCATAATTAAAAACGTCTATAACTACCTTGCTGGGGTATAAATAAGTATCTAAAACCCCAAAACATGGATCTCTGTAGCTCACCCTTAATCTGTTAGGTCTTTTAGTCACTATAATATTAGTGTCCAAGGTATAATCATTTATAGTATTAGATCTCTGCTTGGTCACTTGTTTATCTGTACTTAGTGCAAAACCATGGCAGACATCTTTACCTAGTGAGTTTGCCTAACAGACATACAATCATACGAATGATCATTTTTTTCTTAGAGGTAATTTTAAAGTGCATTGTGCATTAGCAGCTGGGGGGGGTGTGGAATATTCACCACCCAAGTTTTTAACTTTATTTCTTCCGATTTTAAAGTGACTAGTGCATAATTAAAAACATCTATACCTGCCTTAATAGAATATAAATGAGTATCTAAAACCCCAAAATATGGATCTCTGTAGCATACCCTTAATCTGTTAGGTCTTTTAGTCACTGTAATATTGGTGTCCCAGGTATAATTGTTTATATTATTAGATCTCTGCTAGGTCACTTGTTTATCTATTTGTTTAATGAAGTACTTAGTGCAAAGGAAATCCCAATTCCAGCATAGTAATCGAAATTGAGATAATATTCTAGATATATCCAACCATAAATGGAAGATTATCCCCAGATGCATAACAGCACTAATAAATCGATATCCAGTTTGCAGACTATGTTTTTCTAGTTAAATCTACTTCCCAGTTAGCCTCTCCTTGCTCTTCTTCTCCCCTTCTCTACTCCCCCATTACCATATGTATAGAAAGAATAGTGCAAAGCAACAAATGTGCTCCGAAACAAACACACCATTACCAACATCATAAAAAAATTTGTTAAAAACACAGAAACTTTAAAACCAACTATTTGATCTCTTATATCGTTACAGAGCACTAGGAGGAAAGGAAGGGACAAGAATATTCCTTTAGCTGCCCAAAAAGGTGTATAACTCTTCATCAATGTTATGCCCGTTGGGATGTTTACTTTCAAAATCTAGTATACACCTTGTTTCTTTTTGTCTCAGTTGCTTCTCCCTGTCACCTCCCCGGGGGCCCAATTCTATTTTGTATACCCCAAAGAATTTAAAACTGTCTATTTCTTTGTTGTGACATTCATAGAAATGTTTAGCCATGGGGTAGTTCACATCGTTATGTGTGATGGCTCGCACATGTTGTTGTATTCGAATCTTTAACTTGCATTTTGTGCTGCCAATGTAGTATTTATGGCATGCACAGGTGAGGGCATAGACTACATAGTCTGTTTCACAGGTGATCCGTTGTTTGATCTCTGTTTTGTGTCCTGTCACTGGATGTTTAAAAGTGTCGCCGTCAATTGCAAATTTACATATATTACAGCGTGTGCATTTATGAAAGCCTTTCCTTTTCACTGTTAGCCAGTTTCCTTCTATCTTTTCTTCTTCCTTGGCCATAAAACTGGGAACCAGCATATCTTTGAAGGACCTATTTCTTCTGAAAGTGACTTCGGGATGGGGTTTGAGGCTTTTGGCCAGATCAGGGTCAGTTAGCAAAATGCTCCAATGTTTCTGCAGAATGTGTTTAATATTTTTTGACTGGTTGTCATAAGTAAGAATGCATCGGGTGCTCTTTTCTCCTTCTAATCGATCTTTGTTCTTATTTCCAGCTAATAAGGTGTGTCTTTCAATTGTTCTGGCTTTCAGGAAGGC
This sequence comes from Ambystoma mexicanum, assembly GCF_040938575.1. NCBI lineage: Eukaryota > Metazoa > Chordata > Amphibia > Caudata > Ambystomatidae > Ambystoma > Ambystoma mexicanum. The sequence goes on along the minus strand of NC_090930.1, from coordinate 462,092,229 downwards.
TCTCTCGATGACTTTTTTGGGGTACATCTGCCTTTTAAAACCTGCTGCAGTCAATTTGCTTTCTCTATCGTAAGACTCCAAAGTGGTGTTGTTTCTTCTGAGTCTCACAAATTCTCCATAGGGCACACTCCAGATCACATGTTTAGGGTGTCCACTATGTGCGTGTAAAGGAGTATTAGAGCCAGTCTTCTTTCGATGCAGCTCGCAGGTTATTTTCTCATTCACAATTCTGATATTAACATCTAGAAAGGTAATTAGTGTCCGGCTGTGAGTTTCCGTAAATCTTAAGTTTTTTTTGTTTTGGTTCAATACCGTTACGTACTCTAACCATCCCTTTGCAGTGCCTCTCCAGATAACAAACAGGTCATCGATGTATCTTAACCATAAAACCACATTTTGCGTGTGTACCTGATTCCCATCTGACCAAGCCTCACGTTCTTCCCACGACCCCATCATCAGGTTTGCATATGAAGGCGCGAAAGTAGTTCCCATCGCCGTTCCTTGCATCTGCTTGAAATATTCATTGTTAAAAAGGAAGACGTTGTTTGTAAGGCATAGATTGATCATTTGCATCACCATCTCATTGTGTTTCAGGAAATTCAAAGATTTAGTGTTCAAATAGTGTAGACATGCTGTTTTCCCATCCTCATGTCCTATCGACGTGTAGAGGGAGACAACATCCATCGTGGCCATTAAAAAGTCTTTTTCCCAGGGAATATTTTCTATTTTACACAGGAAATCAGTAGTGTCTTTTACGTATGAAGGAAGTGTACACACAAAAGGGAACAATACCTCATCAATGTATTTCGATATATTTTCCAATGCTGAGCCGATTAGGCACACGATTGGTCTCCCTGGGGGTTGTTGCAGATTCTTGTGCACTTTAGGTAGAAAATATATGGTAGGAGTTATGGCTTTACTGATATAGAGAAATTTATATGTTTCTTCCGATATAATACCCATTTCTTCATATTTCTTTAGGAAGGATTTCACTGTTTGTTCTAATGCTGGCATAGGATTATCCTTTAGTTTCGTGTAGCACTTGGTGTCATTGAGCTGTTTATACGCCTCTTTAATGTATTCTGTTTTTTTCTGCAAAACAATATTATGTCCTTTATCTGAGGGTTTTATAATGCAGTTCTTCAACTCCTGCAGTTCTTTTAATGCTTTTCTTTCATTTCTTGTGAGGTTATCTTTGAATTTCACATTTTTAGTTTTTCGACGTAAGCTTTTTAAGTCCTCTATAACAAGATTCTGAAATACTCCAATAGTGCTAGCTACGTTTGTCGTGGGATTGAATTTGGATTTCGATTTCAGATTACTTTTTGCCATCCAATCAGTTCTGATCCCTATCTCTGCAAGATCAGTCGATAAGTTTTCTTCTTCCATGTCCATTCCTTTCTCTAGTTCCATAAGATCGGTAAGTATGTCCATTTCCTTAATCATAATCTCTGTTTTTCCTGTCTGTACTTCCTTTTTCTTTTGTTGCCAAATGTTATTGGCAAAGAATTTCCTGAGACGAATCTTCCTTATGAAATGGTCCAGATCTATCCTAGTGTCCACATAATCATTATTAGCAGAAGGACAGTAGTTTAGTCCCAAACTCAGAACTTTTTGTTGAGTTGTTGTTAAGGTGTGATCAGATAAATTTATTATTTTAAAACTGCCATCCTCCTGCATATCAGCCTCGCTCAGTTGCCAGATCTGCCCGAAGTATTGTTCTGGGAATTTCCTGCTCCGTTTTCCCCTCCTCGTTTTTTTCGGGCGCCTCTTCCTCTGCCACGATTCGCACTTCCACCTCTTTTTTGTTTGTTCTTTTTGCCATCTTGGCGTAGCAAACGCATTTCTTCTAAAAAATTCCTGCGCACTTGTGGTTCTTCTGTGTCGCTCCCTGTTATGTCAGACTCTGACATTGAAAGGGATTCGCTTGCACTTGTTGGTGTAATTTCGGTGGTTATCGGTGCTGCTCTGGAAGATGTTAATCTCATCTGATCAAACCTTCTTGCAAAGGTGTATACTCTGCCCATTTCATATATATATATATATGTTGAAAAAAAGAGGAGAGGGGCGCACTCCAGTTCCCTGCACAGTAAACCTTCCCAGCCACATGTGTTCTCCTCCGACCGGTTTCTGTGCCAATACACGTCATCAGGGAGGCTGTCTTAACTTGCAGCTCACAGCAAGTGCAGGTGTTACCACTTAGTGAGGATTCTGCTGCAAGGACTTCTGGTAGCTGTAGTCATCAGGTTAGCAAGGAACAGACTCACACCCAATCCCACAGTGGGGAAAGGGGAAATCTTGTGATGTCATCAGTGATGTCAGCATTGACATTTGTGATGTCATCTTTCTTGTCCTGGGTGTTAGTGTTAGCAGTGCACAGTGGTTCGGGCAGTTATGGTTGCTTAGCTTACCATATGGGGCAATGTGCAGTGTTTTTTGGTTTCACTGTGAAGTATAACATCCCTTTAACAAAGTTTTTTTTACTGAATGTGCATATATATATATATATATATATATATATATATATATATATACGGCAGGCAACAAAACAAAGAGGCTAAACATGTGATGCCGTCAGTGATGTCATCAGTGACATTTGAGAGGACAGCTTTCATGTTCTGGGTGTTAGTGTTAGCAGTGCACAGTGGTGATGGCAAGTAAGGGGGCTCAGTCTGCCATAACTGGCAAATTTCAGGGGTTTTTCGTTTTTAATTTGAACCACAATGGGCAGGGCGAACATTTTCTTTTAGTGAAGTGCACAGGTTTTTTGTAGGGCAACTTAACCATAACGTCCCCTCAACAAAGTTTTTTTTGTAGTAAATTTTACAGGTTTTTTGGAGGGCAACATAACCATAACGTCCCTGTAACAAAGTTTTTTTAACTGAATGTAATAGGTTTTTAGTAGTATAAATGCATCATAGCATTACGTTAACAAACATTTTCGACTACATGTATCAGGTTTCTAATAGTAACACATAAGCATACGACTGTAAAGGAACATTTGAAGTACGTGCCCACCTTTCGAAGAATTCCACATTATCATATGCTGACATACAGCATGGGGGCGTGTTCAAACAGTGATACACACTTCACAATGACATGTGTAACTGGTTGAAGTACATTGGATATTCTTGTAAGAACTTCTAAGTGCAAAAGTTCCGGCACAGAACTCCTTAATGCAAGTGTGCAACACAATATAAGCAAGAGTGCATACCGACTTTCTGGATCATTCACCCCCATTCTTCCCCAAAGAGTGGGGGATGAATGCCATTGGCAATCGAGATTTTACAGCAGAAATCCGTGGTACCAAGAAAGACAATTTTTTTGTCTTCAACCGGAACGCCTCCGGCGTTCCCAGCTGAAGAAAACAAATCCTTTTTCAAGATGGCCACCATACAAAGGGAAGATGGGCATTGGATAGAAAGCCTTCTTCGCTTTCCATTGCAGGCTGCAGAAAGCAAAAAAGAAACTGTGTTACCGTTATGGCAGCACCACATTTTTGTTCCTTGATAAATGTGTGGTTATGAGCAAGACCTTTACCAGAAAGGCAGTCCCTGGTGGACATGGCAACCTCAATGCAATGTTTTCTGCCTTGCAGTAAAGGCCAGTAGCCATATCCCCGACATTGTGGTCACTACCCATACATAGAGGCAACCCCTTAGAGACGGAAGCTGTACCGTTGATTTGTTATGTACATTACGACACTTGTTAAATATGAAAAGACTATCACATGCACAACACGAAGCTTTTCAGTCGTTGTCAATGACCTTTACATACAAGTGTTGTACATGTACTAATTTCTTTCTGTAAAAATGTGCATACAAAAAGCAAAGAAGTAGTGTACTTACGTTGACATAAAATGGCAAACAAACAAAGTCTGTGAAGGGAAGCGCAATGACGGCAGAAATACTGGAAGCAACACCATTACCACTTACCTTTCGACACATAATTTTGTAAGTGGCACAGGTCGAAAGGTGTGAAGATATTTGTATTGGGAGGGTGGAAACATATTATTGTACAAAAATGTCTGTGCATAGAGCATCTGGGTGAGATAAATTGGACTGACAGTGACAGCAATTGGCCTGACGGCACTAATGCATATGAGATGGGCCTGACCCTCCCGTAGTCAATGCAAGTGGTATGTAGTGCCTTTCTCCATAACGTTCCTTGGCAGCTTAAACAAATGCGTCCATATGGACGTACGTGCCGTGATGTAGCACCTACAAAAGAACACATTACTACCTGCAAAGTATCATGCCACATTGTGAAAACAGAGAGTATAGTTGTAAAGAAAACACTAACATTTAAACATTTGTCCAGTAGTTTTATTTCACAATAAACTGAGCAAAATCATCGCCCTATGCAAGTACTAAAGTAGTCTTGTTTCACAATGAACTGTGCGAAAAGATGGCACTATTGAATTTTCCATAGAAGTATTAAGTTTGTCTCTTTGGTCGACAATGGGAATGTTAAAGGCCACATTGTTTTTTTCCACACACAGAAAGTAAGCGTTGCACCACAGCAGTCGTTTTCCTCCCACATTGCAAGACGACATCAACCGATGTGATCTACACCATCAGTAAGGATGGAATGTTACTTCTTATAGCGACAGCAGCGTAGGGACACAGAGGGCCCACACGATCATCCCAGTGAATTATGACGCTCAGACACCTGGTTATGAACAGTTGCATTTGACGGTTAAAGAAGCCGTCACTCGGCAGCTCTAATCCGTGACAATTGCAATAGGGAAGGAAGTATCTGAGGACGAAAGGGGAATTAAAAGATGTATGAATACACAACCTCTGTATAAACGACAGTTATAATACATAACATTTTCAGTAAAAAATTAATTCAATAGGAGAAATGAAGTGGGAACCTAGTGAAGGCGACAATGTGCAATGTCCATAATTGGAATAATAAATCGAACGGCACAGAAAGCTGGAATGTCATTATTAATAATACAATTTTTGTTTGAAAGTAGCTGCGCGGTGGAAGGGGAAATAAAACGTGTATCAGTACACAACCTGTGCACAAAACAAAATTGTAACACATACCTTTTTTATTAAATATTATTTTAATTTGGGGAAATGTAGTGGCACCCTACAAACGGCGACAATGTGCAATGTCCATAATTGGAAAAAAATTCCAATGACACATAAAACTTGTAAATCATTAGGGAAAATAATGTTTTTTTTTTTACAAACTAAAAAAGAAATAACGTCAATTAGGTATATAGGCAGCAAAAATACACGTACATGATGTGGAGCGCCTCCATTGCATTCGCTGTAGTCAGACACTAGTGTATGTGGAAGACTGCCTGTTCGGGAAATAATTTCTCATGGTCGGTGTAAACGTTTTTGAAGCATAACCTTATCAAACAATATGTTTTTCAAACTGTTACTCCCTACATTCTTTCTACTCTTTCCCTGTACCTCAAGGTTAAAAAACAAGGGACTCCTATGGGTGTCGACAAATATGCGGCCGTTCCGAGCTCGTGTTGAAAAGAGAAAATGCAGTGGCCTTCACTCCGAATGCAAATACATTCTCATTTTGCAACAACATATCAGCGACTATTCATGGGAAATGCTACTGCCGTACACGTGCAGAAGGGCTGTGTGTACGAAATAGTGCAGGTGGCTGGCAGAGATTTCAAACAGTAGGACGCCAGCCTGATCGCAGTAATTTTGTTTAGGTATTGTGAAATGGATGCAGTAAATTAATTTTGTACAATGTGTAGCAAGTCCCACTGTACAGTATGACAGTGCTAACAAGAATACTTCAATGTTTGACTTTCTACTACCACGTCTCATTAACGCTCACCTTTCGAAACAGTGTTCCATAAGTGTAACAAGTGCATTGGTGCCTTCTTTGTTTAGGTATGTTAGCGCCGATGTTCGGGTGCAACAGAAAACGAAGTAAACATGGCGGACGTATCGAAAGATTACGACGCACTTCACGCTGTGCCACAACCAATTGGTGAAAGCGCAACATGGTCGTGGGCAGCATGCCACGGAATAGCCAATTGCAATCTTCTCCACGGAGCGAACAGGGAAGTGTGAGCGGACACAGATATCACTAATTTTTAGAGACCTACTTTTTGATCGCTTTTAAGGGAACTACTGGATGGATTGTCGCAAAATTTGCAAAAGCAGGCTTTCGCGCCCAAGCCCCTGCCTCAAATCTGGTGCAAATCTGTCCAGCGGTTTGGCCTGAAGCCATCCGCAAAGTTTTCCCCCATTCAGTCTATGGGAAAAAAAGATGTTTTGGGACCCCCCCCCTATAACCTTGCACCCCCTGGACCAAACAACTCCAAACTTTGCAAAACATTTTTGCAGAGTTTGGTGAGGATTCGTCAAGGGGGAGCAAAGTTATAAGCCACCCAAAAAGTGCTCTTCCTATGGAAACAGCAACTTAACCATAACTACACGGCCACAGTAATATATATATATAGGGTTTCCTGTTTTAGGGGTTTATTTTCTTTTACTTTCAGGGGTGTTTTTCCAGTGTTTTCAAAAACTTCCAGAATCTGTGTTTAGCAGTGTTTTCCTGGTTGCCTCCTTCAAGAAATCATAGATAACTGTTCTTTCCAGTGTAAAACCACAAATATTATTTTATTGCTTCATTGCGACATAATATATACATTATTTCCATAGAAAAAAAGCCAATGAGAGTTGCCCATTGTGTCTAATGGGACATTCACTTGTGTAGTCCCTCCACCTCACTTTGGTCCTTTATGACCGTAACCAATGAGGTGGCAGGGCTTAAGCTCCACCCCAGGCAGCCATCTTTGAGCCGTATAATGACTGCATATATGATGACTGCCGGGCATTGGAGAACCCTCTTAGGGGAGGCGGGTGGACGCATGTGAATCTATGAAAGATACCAAAGCTGGAGAAATACAGTAACAGGTAAGTAACTAAGGGGCCGATTCATGGAACAAACGCGCGCCGAAAATCTACGCGCAAGCAGGCGCAAGCGGAAAAAAACAGCGTGCGATTCATGGAAGTCCCTGCGCGTGCACACCCCGGGATGTGCGCCAAACCCGTGCATGGCGCACAAGTCACTGCAACATCCCGAAAGGCGTGCGCAACGTGCACAGTGAAAGCGCACAACCTCGGCGCATACACCAGAAAGTGGGCGGGACAGGGGGCGTAACGCGCGGAATGGGGAACAACGCGCGAAAATAAGGGCATAACTGGGAAAGTACTGCAGGGAAGCAGACGGAACGCCCACACGCACTCGAACCACACGTATTTATGGAAACGAATAGGGCAAAGACACGCACAGCCAAAGACACGCACAAGCCGAAACACGTCCGCCACACGAAGGCAGGCGGTAGCATCCCTGCGCATTACAAAAGTGAACTTTTTCACGCGATCGGGCCTGGGGGAGCGGGCTACGTGTATTTCAGGGGTTCGCGTGAACCTTTTCACGCGATCGGGCCTGGGGGTGCGGGCTACGTGTATTTCAGGGGTTCGCGTGAACTTTTTCACGCGATCGGCCCTGGGGGAGCGGGCTACGTGTACTTCAGGGGTTCGCGTGAAGTTTCTCACGCGATCGGGCCTGGGGGAGCGGGCTACGTGTATTTCAGGGGTTCGCGTGAACTTTTTCACGCGATCGGGCCTGGGGGAGCGGGCTACGTGTATTTCAGGGGTTCGCGTGAATTTTTTCACGCGATCGGGCCTGGAGGGAGCGGGCTACGTGTATTTCAGGGGTTCGCGTGAACTTTTTCACGCGATCGGGCCTGGGGGAGCGGCCTACGTGTATTTCAGGGGTTCGCGTGAACTTTTTCACGCGATCGGCCCTGGGGGAGCGGGCTACGTGTATTTCAGGGGTTCGCGTGAACTTTTTCACGCGATCGGCCCTGGGGGAGCGGGCTACGTGCATTTCAGGGGTTCGCGTGAAAAAGTCGATCGGGCCTGGGGGAGCGGGGTACCACTCACAGTCTGCCTTGCGTGTAGAAGAACGCGTAGCCAACACCCGCTGTGAAGTAATAGCGTGTGAACCCCAACGGATGGAAAACACACGCACCGCACGAAAAGCACATACAGAGCAGTGTAAAGGCACGCGGGATCTCCAAGCCCTGCCAGGGCAACGCCCGTGCGCAAATCGTCACAGACGCGCTTACGCTGTAAGGGCCTTTGGTCCAATGAAATCGCGTACGCGTGCTGACGCGCTTACGCGCTAAGGGCCTTTCCTCGATTTTCACGCTGACGTGCAGGATTTTCACGTGCCAAATCACTCCGTATCAAGCTGGCCACGCGATAACACACGGACGACCACGCTCCTGCCCAGAAGGCCGAACTACTGCCCCCCAGAGCCCTGAGCACGCTCCCACCTGCCATCTGCTGCTGCCTGACTGCCTGTTGCCCACGTGCACTGCCATTTGCTGCCTGCACATCAGCCAGGGGTGCTGTTGCTGTGACCACCCCTGCTGGAACCGAAGACTCCCGACTGGGATTCCATCGCTCCACAGCCCAGCCCCAGGACCCAGTTGCCCACCCACTCCTGCCTCTGGGGTTGTCATGTCGGGGCAAACACCATCTGTGACCACTGACAACCCCCGGCCAGAGAGGCAGAGGGGCACCAGCTTCAGTGGGAGGGTCAGGCCCATCTCATATGCATTAGTGCCGTCAGGCCAATTGCTGTCACTGTCAGTCCAATTTCTCTCACCCAGATGCTCTATGCACAGACATTTTTGTACAATAATATGTTTCCACCCTCCCAATACAAATATCTTCACACCTTTCGACCTGTGCCACTTACAAAATTATGTGTCGAAAGGTAAGTGGTAATGGTGTTGCTTCCAGTATTTCTGCCGTCATTGCGCTTCCCTTCACAGACTTTGTTTGTTTGCCATTTTATGTCAACGTAAGTACACTACTCCTTTGCTTTTTGTATGCACATTTTTACAGAAAGAAATTAGTACATGTACAACACTTGTATGTAAAGGTCATTGACAACGACTGAAAAGCTTCGTGTTGTGCATGTGATAGTCTTTTCATATTTAACAAGTGTCGTAATGTACATAACAAATCAACGGTACAGCTTCCGTCTCTAAGGGGTTGCCTCTATGTATGGGTAGTGGCCACAATGTCGGGGATATGGCTACTGGCCTTTACTGCAAGGCAGAAAACATTGCATTGAGGTTGCCATGTCCACCAGGGACTGCCTTTCTGGTAAAGGTCTTGCTCATAACCACACATTTATCCAGGAACAAAAATGTGGTGCTGCCATAACGGTAACACAGTTTCTTTTTTGCTTTCTGCAGCCTGCAATGGAAAGCGAAGAAGGCTTTCTATCCAATGCCCATCTTCCCTTTGTATGGTGGCCATCTTGAAAAAGGATTTGTTTTCTTCAGCCGGGAACGCCGGAGGCGTTCCGGTTGAAGACAAAAAAATTGTCTTTCTTGGTACCACGGATTTCTGCTGTAAAATCTCGATTGCCAATGGCATTCATCCCCCACTCTTTGGGGAAGAATGGGGGTGAATGATCCAGAAAGTCGGTATGCACTCTTGCTTATATTGTGTTGCACACTTGCATTAAGGAGTTCTGTGCCGGAACTTTTGCACTTAGAAGTTCTTACAAGAATACCCAATGTACTTCAACCAGTTACACGTGTCATTGTGAAGTGTGTATCACTGTTTGAACACGCCCCCATGCTGTATGTCAGCATATGATAATGTGGAATTCTTCGAAAGGTGGGCACGTACTTCAAATGTTCCTTTACAGTCGTATGCTTATGTGTTACTATTAGAAACCTGATACATGTAGTCGAAAATGTTTGTTAACGTAATGCTATGATGCATTTATACTACTAAAAACCTATTACATTCAGTTAAAAAAACTTTGTTACAGGGACATTATGGTTATGTTGCCCTCCCAAAAACCTGTAAAATTTACTACAAAAAAAACTTTGTTGAGGGGACGTTATGGTTAAGTTGCCCTACAAAAAACCTGTGCACTTCACTAAAAGAAAATGTTCGCCCTGCCCATTGTGGTTCAAATTAAAAACGAAAGACCCCTGAAATTTGCCAGTTATGGCAGACTGAGCCCCCTTACTTGCCATCACCACTGTGCACTGCTAACACTAACACCCAGAACATGAAAGCTGTCCTCTCAAATGTCACTGATGACATCACTGACGGCATCACATGTTTAGCCTCTTTGTTTTTGTTGCCTGCCATATATATATGTACATTTAGTAAAAGAAAATTTGTTAAAGGGATGTTATACTTCACAGTGAAACCAAAAGACACTGCACATTCCCCCATTATGGTAAGCTAAGCAAACATAACTGCCCGCACCACCGTGCACTGCTAACACTAACACCCAGGACAAGAAAGATGACATCACAAATGTCATTGATGACATCACTGATGACATCACATGTGCATTTACTTTTCAGACAAGGGGTTGAGAATGTAAGTTTGGTAAAAAAAAAACTATCAGGGATTATCGGGACATGTGTAATAAACTGCATACTTCATCACACAATGTAGTGTTCTAAAGAAAAGAAAATTCCATTGCAGTGTTCTTTCTAGTACAGGAACCTACTCATACCGAAACGTAGGTATTGGCTGGAGCATACACCACAGAGGTGCTATATTTCTACTTTCCAAATTTGTACTATAAAATGGTGAATGCCTTTGTACCAGACTTTTCTGGTCTCTAAAACATGTACTCAGTTGTTAATAATGCATCACTCACTACATATTTGTAGTAATACCCACAAAACATAAATAGACTGTGATGCATACAAATATGGGGCTTATATATGGAGTGTAAAGTAAGCATACAAGAAGCAGTATCATTAGCAACTGTGTATAATGTACATGATTGTAGTCACACACAAAAACGATTGCTGTGTTTCAGGCCTGCTTCTTACCCTATATATGTACATCATAAGATGCAATTAAATTCTAAGGAAAGTATTGTAGGAACATGTGAGATTAGCAATATCTATAAATGTAATACCTTTTCAAAGGTAACTTTCTGACTGTCAGTATATACACCTACCTGGCCTAGACATGGCAGTGAACAAAAACGAAGGGGCTACACATGTGATGTCATCAGTGATGTCAGCATTGACATTTGTGATGTCATCTTTCTTGTCCTGGGTGTTAGTGTTATCAGTGCACAGTGGTTCGGGCAGTTATGGTTGCTTAGCTTACCATATGGGGCAATGTGCAGTGTTTTTTGGTTTCACTGTGAAGTATAACATCCCTTTAACAAAGTTTTTTTTACTGAATGTGCATATATATATATATATATATATATATACGGCAGGCATCGAAAACAAAGAGGCTAAACATGTGATGTTGTCAGTGATGTCATCAGTGACATTTGAGAGGACAGCTTTCATGTTCTGGGTGTTAGTGTTAGCAGTGCACAGTGGTGATGGCAAGTAAAGGGGCTCAGTCTGCCATAACTGGCGAATTTCAGGGGTTTTTCGTTTTTAATTTGAACCACAATGGGGAGGGTGAACATTTTTTTTTAGTGAAGTGCACAGGTTTTTCGTAGGGCAACTTAACCATAACGTCCCCTCAACAAAGTTTTTTTGTAGTGCATATGTATATATATATTCAGTAAAAAAACTTTGTTAAAGGGACGTTATGGTTAAGTTGCGCCACTAAAAACCTATGAAATTCATTGAAAAAACTTTGTTAAAGGGACGTTATGGTTCAAAGTAAAACCGGAAAACCCCTGAAATTCAGCAGTTATGGTAAGATAAGCAACCATAACTCGCGCCACCGTGCACTGCTAACACTAACACCCAGGACATCAAAGATGACATCACAAATGTCATTGATGACATCACTGATGACATCACATGTCTGGCTCTCCCTTTTTTCCCTTTACTGACATATCTAGGCCACATAGTTTTCTTCAGTAACAGTCAGGAAGTAAAAATTGAAAAGGTACTATATTTGTAGACTTAGGGTCAAGTCACATCATATGAAACATATACATAGCGGAAGACACAGGCTTGAAAGAGAGCAATCCTTTCTGTGCATGAAGATAATCATTAGGGTTATCAGCACTTTCTCATAGTTTTATTTTTATTACTCTACCTTCCCTGTATATGCTCATATTTGTATACATTATACTCACTCTCATTTCCTTTGGGTGCAATCACATCATGTGATACACATACATATGGTAAGTAGCAGCTTTGAAACAGAGCAATAGTTTCTCTGCATAAAGACAATCAGTTAGGTTAAGAACTCTTTCTGCTACTACTTCTGCTTTTTTGTTTACTTCACTGTCCCTGTATATAGTCATTAGCGCCGATGTTCGGGTGCAACAGAAAACGAAGTAAACATGGCGGACGTATCGAAAGATTACGACGCACTTCACGCTGTGCCACAACCAATTGGTGAAAGCGCAACATGGTCGTGGGCAGCATGCCACGGAATAGCCAATTGCAATCTTCTCCACAGAGCGAACAGGGAAGTGTGAGCGGACACAGATATCACTAATTTTTAGAGACCTACTTTTTGATCGTTTTTAAGGGAACTACTGGATGGATTGTCGCAAAATTTGCAAAAGCAGGCTTTCGCGCCCAAGCCCCTGCCTCAAATCTGGTGCAAATCTGTCCAGCGGTTTGGCCTGAAGCCATCCGCAAAGTTTTCCCCCATTCAGTCTATGGGAAAAAAAGATGTTTTGGGACCCCCCCCTATAACCTTGCACCCCCTGGACCAAACAACTCCAAACTTTGCAAAACATTTTTGCAGAGTTTGGTGAGGATTCGTCAAGGGGGAGCAAAGTTATAAGCCACCCAAAAAGTGCTCTTCCTATGGAAACAGCAACTTAACCATAACTACACGGCCACAGTAATATATATATATAGGGTTTCCTGTTTTAGGGGTTTATTTTCTTTTACTTTCAGGGGTGTTTTTCCAGTGTTTTCAAAAACTTCCAGAATCTGTGTTTAGCAGTGTTTTCCTGGTTGCCTCCTTCAAGAAATCATAGATAACTGTTCTTTCCAGTGTAAAACCACAAATATTATTTTATTGCTTCATTGCGACATAATATATACATTATTTCCATAGAAAAAAAGCCAATGAGAGTTGCCCATTGTGTCTAATGGGACATTCACTTGTGTAGTCCCTCCACCTCACTTTGGTCCTTTATGACCGTAACCAATGAGGTGGCAGGGCTTAAGCTCCACCCCAGGCAGCCATCTTTGAGCCGTATAATGACTGCATATATGATGACTGCCGGGCATTGGAGAACCCTCTTAGGGGAGGCGGGTGGGCGCATGTGAATCTATGAAAGATACCAAAGCTGGAGAAATACAGTAACAGGTAAGTAACTAAGGGGCCGATTCATGGAACAAACGTGCGCCGAAAATCTACGCGCAAGCAGGCGCAAGCAGGCGCAAGCGGAAAAAAACAGCGTGCGATTCATGGAAGTCCCTGCGCGTGCACACCCCGGGATGTGCGCCAAACCCGTGCATGGCGCACAAGTCACTGCAACATCCCGAAAGGCGTGCGCAACGTGCACAGTGAAAGCGCACAACCTCGGCGCATACACCAGAAAGTGGGCGGGACAGGGGGCGTAACGCGCGGAATGGGGAACAACGCGCGAAAATAAGGGCATAACTGGGGATGTACTGCAGGGAAGCAGACGGAACGCCCACACGCACTCGAACCACACGTATTCATGGAAACGAATAGGGCAAAGACACGCACAGCCAAAGACACGCACAAGCCGAAACACGTCCGCCACACGAAGGCAGGCGGTAGCGTCCCTGCGCATTACAAAAGTGGCAACATACAGCAATTGGGCCTGTGCGAGCGGGCTACGTGGCTACGTGTATTTCAGGGGTTCACGTGAACTTTTTCACGCGATCGGGCCTGGGGGAGCGGGCTATGTGTATTTCAGGGGTTCGCGTGAAGTTTCTCACGCGATCGGGCCTGGGGGAGCGGGCTACGTGTATTTCAGGGGTTCGCGTGAACTTTTTCACGCGATCGGGCCTGGGGGAGCGGGCTACGTGTATTTCAGGGGTTCGCGTGAACTTTTTCACGCGATCGGGCCTGGGGGTGCGGGCTACGTGTATTTCAGGGGTTCGCGTGAACTTTTTCACACGATCGGCCCTGGGGGAGCGGGCTATGTGTATTTCAGGGGTTCGCGTGAAGTTTCTCACGCGATCGGGCCTGGGGGAGCGGGCTATGTGTATTTCAGGGGTTCGCGTGAACTTTTTCACGCGATCTGCCCTGGGGGAGCGGGCTACGTGTATTTCAGGGGTTCGCGTGAACTTTTTCACGCGATCGGGCCTGGGGGAGCGGGCTACATGTATTTCAGGGGTTCGCGTGAACTTTTTCACGCGATCGGCCCTGGGGAAGCGGGCTACGTGTATTTCAGGGGTTCGCGTGAAGTTTCTCACGCGATTGGGCCTGGGGGAGCGGGCTACGTGTATTTCAGGGGTTCGCGTGAACTTTTTCACGCGATCGGGCCTGGGGGAGCGGGCTACGTGTATTTCAGGGGTTCGCGTGAACTTTTTCAGGCGATCGGCCCTGGGGGAGCGGGCTACGTGAATTTCAGGGGTTCGCGTGAAAAAGTCGATCGGGCCTGGGGGAGCGGGGTACCACTCACAGTCTGCCTTGCGTGTAGAAGAACGCGTAGCCAACACCCGCTGTGAAGTAATAGCGTGTGAACCCCAACGGATGGAAAACACACGCACCGCACGAAAAGCACATACAGAGCAGTGTAAAGGCACGCGGGATCTCCAAGCCCTGCCAGGGCAACGCCCGTGCGCAAATCGTCACGGACGCGCTTACGCTGTAAGGGCCTTTGGTCCAATGAAATCGCGTACGCGTGCTGACGCGCTTACGCGCTAAGGGCCTTTCCTCGATTTTCACGCTGACTTGCAGGATTTTCACGTGCCAAATCACTCCGTATCAAGCTGGCCACGCGAAAACACACGGACGACCACGCTCCTGCCCAGAAGGCCGAACTACTGCCCCCCAGAGCCCTGAGCACGCTCCCACCTGCCATCTGCTGCTGCCTGACTGCCTGTTGCCCACGTGCACTGCCATTTGCTGCCTGCACATCAGCCAGGGGTGCTGTTGCTGTGACCACCCCTGCTGGAACCGAAGACTCCCGACTAGGATTCCATCGCTCCACAGCCCAGCCCCAGGACCCAGTTGCCCACCCACTCCTGCCTCTGGGGTTGTCATGTCTGGGCAAACACCATCTGTGACCACTGACAACCCCCGGCCAGAGAGGCAGAGGGGCACCAGCTTCAGTGCCACCGAAGTTGGTGTCCTGGTGGAGCAAGTCCTGGGGCAGTATGATGCCCTCTTCGGAAGTTCCCGCGCCGACAAGGAAGGACGGACTCGGATCTGGACTGACATCGTGACTGCCATCAACGCGGAGGGGGTGGCAGTCCGCGACTTACAACATGTCAGGAAGCGCTGGGAGGACTTCAGGTCCAGGACCCTGAACAAGGTCCGGCGCCTCTTGAAGGCAGCGGATGCCAAGGGGCGCCGGGGCCACTTGTCGGAAGAACAGATGAGGGTCCTGGAACGCATATCCCCAGCGCTCCACGTCCAGGTCCTTGAGAAGCAGACCCGTCTGGAGTCGAGCGGTGAGTGTACATGCATCTTGATTGTGAGCAGTGCGTGTGGTGATTATTCAGTAGTGTGCAGGTTGCACATCTGTTTGTATGGGGTCGAGTATGGGTGGGGGTGTACAGGGCCGTGGGGCTGACACATGCGAGGGCTGTAATGTGTGAGACATGGATGGTGCTTGTGTGTGTAGGCTTACATGCCAAATGCAGTTGTGTGGGCACACATGTTTGGATGAATGTGTATCTAAGTAGACATGTCCGTGATGTCACGCATGTATGTTGTTTTCGGCTGCATGTATCAGCACTGTGTACATGTGCATGTGTGTGTATTTGACAAGGGTGCAACAGTGATGCAACATGGATGCATGTGACAGCGGTATGTGGAAGCCTGATTGGCAGATGTGACATGGATGCCCGTCTGAACAGTGCGACACTTGGCAGAGGTGTACACATGCATGCAAGTGTGGTGGTGTGTGTACATGTGTGGTGCACTTCCTGTGTTGCATGTGATGTCTGGCTCACCTTTGGCTGCCCATGCTGTTGTATGTGTATGGATGGTGTTGGCAGTTGCGATATGGCTGTGGTATGGCTCATGTGTGCGAGTTGTAATGAATTCCAGAATCTGTGTTTAGCAGTGTTTTCCTGGTTGCCTCCTTCAAGAAATCATAGATAACTGTTCTTTCCAGTGTAAAACCACAAATATTATTTTATTGCTTCATTGCGACATAATATATACATTATTTCCATAGAAAAAAAGCCAATGAGAGTTGCCCATTGTGTCTAATGGGACATTCACTTGTGTAGTCCCTCCACCTCACTTTGGTCCTTTATGACCGTAACCAATGAGGTGGCAGGGCTTAAGCTCCACCCCAGGCAGCCATCTTTGAGCCGTATAATGACTGCATATATGATGACTGCCGGGCATTGGAGAACCCTCTTAGGGGAGGCGGGTGGGCGCATGTGAATCTATGAAAGATACCAAAGCTGGAGAAATACAGTAACAGGTAAGTAACTAAGGGGCCGATTCATGGAACAAACGTGCGCCGAAAATCTACGCGCAAGCAGGTGCAAGCAGGCGCAAGCAGGCGCAAGCGGAAAAAAACAGCGTGCGATTCATGGAAGTCCCTGCGCGTGCACACCCCGGGATGTGCGCCAAACCCGTGCATGGCGCACAAGTCACTGCAACATCCCGAAAGGCGTGCGCAACGTGCACAGTGAAAGCGCACAACCTCGGCGCATACACCAGAAAGTGGGCGGGACAGGGGGCGTAACGCGCAGAATGGGGAACAACGCGCGAAAATAAGGGCATAACTGGGGATGTACTGCAGGGAAGCAGACGGAACGCCCACACGCACTCGAACCACACGTATTCATGGAAACGAATAGGGCAAAGACACGCACAGCCAAAGAAACGCACAAGCCGAAACACGTCCGCCACACGAAGGCAGGCGGTAGCGTCCCTGCGCATTACAAAAGTGGCAACATACAGCAATTGGGCCTGTGCGAGCGGGCTACGTGGCTACGTGTATTTCAGGGGTTCGCGTGAACTTTTTCACACGATCGGGCCTGGGGGAGCGGGCTATGTGTATTTCAGGGGTTCGCGTGAAGTTTCTCACGCAATCGGGCCTGGGGGTGCGGGCTATGTGTATTTCAGGGGTTCGCGTGAACTTTTTCACGCGATCGGCCCTGGGGGAGCGGGCTACGTGTATTTCAGGGGTTCGCGTGAAGTTTCTCACGCGATCGGGCCTGGGGGAGCGGGCTACGTGTATTTCAGGGGTTCGCGTGAACTTTTTCACGCGATCGTCCCTGGGGGAGCGGGCTACGTGTATTTCAGGGGTTCACGTGAAGTTTCTCACGCGATCGGGCCTGGGGGAGCGGGCTACGTGCATTTCAGGGGTTCGCGTGAAAAAGTCGATCGGGCCTGGGGGAGCGGGGTACCACTCACAGTCTGCCTTGCGTGTAGAAGAACGCGTAGCCAACACCCGCTGTGAAGTAATAGCGTGTGAACCCCAACGGATGGAAAACACACGCACCGCACGAAAAGCACATACAGAGCAGTGTAAAGGCACGCGGGATCTCCAAGCCCTGCCAGGGCAACGCCCGTGCGCAAATCGTCACAGACGCGCTTACGCTGTAAGGGCCTTTGGTCCAATGAAATCGCGTACGCGTGCTGACGCGCTTACGCACTAAGGGCCTTTCCTCGATTTTCACGCTGACATGCAGGATTTTCACGTGCCAAATCACTCCGTATCAAGCTGGCCACGCGAAAACACACGGACGACCACGCTCCTGCCCAGAAGGCCGAACTACTGCCCCCCAGAGCCCTGAGCACGCTCCCACCTGCCATCTGCTGCTGCCTGACTGCCTGTTGCCCACGTGCACTGCCATTTGCTGCCTGCACATCAGCCAGGGGTGCTGTTGCTGTGACCACCCCTGCTGGAACCGAAGACTCCCGACTAGGATTCCATCGCTCCACAGCCCAGCCCCAGGACCCAGTTGCCCACCCACTCCTGCCTCTGGGGTTGTCATGTCGGGGCAAACACCATCTGTGACCACTGACAACCCCCGGCCAGAGAGGCAGAGGGGCACCAGCTTCAGTGCCACCGAAGTTGGTGTCCTGGTGGAGCAAGTCCTGGGGCAGTATGATGCCCTCTTCGGAAGTTCCCGCGCCGACAAGGAAGGACGGACTCGGATCTGGACTGACATCGTGACTGCCATCAACGCGGAGGGGGTGGCAGTCCGCGACTTACAACATGTCAGGAAGCGCTGGGAGGACTTCAGGTCCAGGACCCTGAACAAGGTCCGGCGCCTCTTGAAGGCAGCGGATGCCAAGGGGCGCCGGGGCCACTTGTCGGAAGAACAGATGAGGGTCCTGGAACGCATATCCCCAGCGCTCCACGTCCAGGTCCTTGAGAAGCAGACCCGTCTGGAGTCGAGCGGTGAGTGTACATGCATCTTGATTGTGAGCAGTGCGTGTGGTGATTATTCAGTAGTGTGCAGGTTGCACATCTGTTTGTATGGGGTCGAGTATGGGTGGGGGTGTACAGGGCCGTGGGGCTGACACATGCGAGGGCTGTAATGTGTGAGACATGGATGGTGCTTGTGTGTGTAGGCTTGCATGCCAAATGCAGTTGTGTGGGCACACATGTTTGGATGAATGTGTATCTAAGTAGACATGTCCGTGATGTCACGCATGTATGTTGTTTTCGGCTGCATGTATCAGCACTGTGTACATGTGCATGTGTGTGTATTTGACAAGGGTGCAACAGTGATGCAACATGGATGCATGTGACAGCGGTATGTGGAAGCCTGATTGGCAGATGTGACATGGATGCCCGTCTGAACAGTGCGACACTTGGCAGAGGTGTACACATGCATGCAAGTGTGGTGGTGTGTGTACATGTGTGGTGCACTTCCTGTGTTGCATGTGATGTCTGGCTCACCTTTGGCTGCTCATGCTGTTGTATGTGTATGGATGGTGTTGGCAGTTGCGATATGGCTGTGGTATGGCTCATGTGTGCGAGTTGTAATGACATGTGTGTTGGGGATTGTGATGACATGTCTGAGGTTTGCCAATGCCACTCATGTACAACTGTCATGTGTGTATGTGTCCATTGTACAGTGCCCTGATGCCTGTGTTTTGTTTCTCCCTGTCTGCAGCGTCAACTGATGAAGAGAGCGGAGAAGGTGCTGTGGAGCACAGCGGCGGGGATCCCACCGCCAGCCGGAGACGCAAGGCCCGGCTCCCCTCCCAGGTTGTCATCTCATCGGGGAGTGAGGAGTCCGGTGCCGCGTCCCAGGCCGCAGCTGCCGGGGGGGAGGTTCAAGAGGCGGAGGTTGGAGTTGGACTCCTCGGCAGCAGAAGGGGCAGCTGGGACCCCACAGGGCCCAACAGGGGAAGATGGCACAGAGTCATCCAGGTTGGTGGGGGGTTTGGTGGAGGAGGAGGCCGTGCAAGCACCAGAGGCGGGGTCTGGAGGTCAGAAAGTCACAAATAGTAGTCCTTGACTAGTTGAACAAGATAAGGTAAAATTCGAAAAGTAGCTTATATAGCTAAAGATAGTAAAAATCGAAGAAGCTCAGAGAGCTGGAGGATTCCCTCTGTCTGTTAGACTGCGGTGAAAAATCTGAAGATGGCTGCCTGGGGTGGAGCTTAAGCCCTGCCACCTCATTGGTTAGGGTCATAAAGGACCAAAGTGAGGTGGAGGGACTACACAAGTGAATGTCCCATTGGACATAATGGGCAACTCTCATTGCCTTTTTTTCTATGAAAATAATGTATATATATATATATATATATATCTTTGAAGCACTGAGAAGACGTCAGGCTGGGTGAGTAGCACTCTTCATAGTTTAGGAATAAACAAAGTCCGGACATCCAAGTTGAAAAATAAGATATATTCTTTATTAGTGACTTGCAAAGTGGCAAAATATAATTAAAAAGCCCTGGAAATAAGGCTCTCCCAAAGTGCAAAAATATGCGCGTTTAGGAACGTTGACGCGTTTCGCGGCTTTCCTCGCCGCTTGATCACAACAATTCATTCCTGGTAAACCATAGAGTTTTAAACCATTAGGCAGAGCAGACGGCAATCTTTTGTGCCGACATAGAAAGGGGACTCCATTTCAAAACTCAGCCCATTCGAAGCTGACTCATGGCGGCCATCTTAGTGTTGTTAATACTACGCTAATTGCATGGTTATACATACCACATCCACCTAATTGGAGTGGTTCTCTCCTTAAGAGTGTACAATCTGAGTTTGAGACTGAGTATGATTCAAACTCAATATTGGTCCGCCATGGTCTGCCTCGAAGGGTAAGAGTTTCCCCTTGGAGCCCCGTTGTATGCCAAATGCCTGTTAAGAATCCAGTACATGTATTGGCTGCCCTCAGTTATATAAGGTCTTATTGCTGAAGTACCTCTATGAAATACACAATCACTCTAAAGTGCTTAGTGCAAACAACAAAGTAAAGTGCATCGATCTTTGAATGTGCAAAAGTCACTATAAGGTGCAAAATGCAAATATATTCAGTAATATAACGACTACTGTTAACAATCTGATTATTCTTAATCCAAATAATCGTATGTTGGATCTCATCATTGAGATATCTCGGTGAAATGCCGGGATCATTATAAAGTGCATAGTGCCAGCAACATATTAAAATACAACCAACTCTTTAAGGTACAGTAATCGCTAAGAATTGCACCGATCTCTTTAGAGTGCAACAGTCAATGTAAAATGCATTGTATAAGTATACTTGCTAATGCAAAATGCCAGACTAAGACTCATCCGATTTGTCTGAAGTACTACTGTATTATCTATTTCGGCATATTAGCTTGACAATTGTTGGTTCAGGCTCTGCTTTAACAGTTATATGTCAAACTCTGGTTTATAGAAACAGGGGGGAGGGCGCAACTGCATCCCACACATGTGTGAACAAAATAAACAAAAGAAAAAGCAACCACCTAAAGGTTAAAATCGTATCCTGTACGAATTAAAACAATGTGGAATTGCAATTATTTAAAATATTTTGATAATGATCACGGGGCAAGTGTTGATAACCAGCATTCTTATCCTTTCCTTTTCCTTACCCCTGATTCCACAAAGAAGATTTGAGAATCCTACATTTTTTCTTTTCATTATACCATATTAAAAAACTAGAAAAAATAGATAGAAAATAAGATATAAGAATATAGGAATATAAGAATATGAGAATTAAGAATTAAAACGATAAGGGACAGACACCCACATTCCAAAAAGAGTAAATTTAAATACATCTTTTCTGGCAATTTGTCACTGGCCTAAAAAGGTATACAGTTCCTCATCTATGTTGTGTCCATTAGGGGTTTTACTCTCAAAATCCAATATGTAGCAATTCTCTTTCTGTCTCAGGAGTTTCTCTTTATCACCTCCTCTGGGTCCTGTCTCTGTTCTATGCACCCCAAAAAACCCAAAGCTGTCCATCTTTTTGTCATGGAATTCTGCGAAATGTTTGGCCATTGGGTAGTTGACATCGTTATTGATGATAGCCCGTACATGCTGTTGTATCCGTGTCTTTAATTTACATTTGGTGCTTCCTATGTACCACTTGTTACACGCACAGGTCAGCACATAGACAACGTATTCCGTTTCGCAGGTCATTTTCCCCAATATGTTGACAATTTGATCGGTGATGGGATGTTTAAAAGAGCTCCTGGGTTTGGCATATTTGCAAATGTTGCAGTGGGTGCATTTGAAAAAGCCCTCTTTTTTGTTGCTAGATAACCAATTTATGTCGTTAGTCTCATTTTCCTGGGTCATGTAACTTTTCACCAAGGTATCTCTTATTGATCGATTTTTTCTGAAGGTTATCTGTGGGCGATTTCGGAGGTTTCTGTTGAGATCTTGATCTGCCATAAGGATTCTCCAGTGATTGGTTAAAATACGCCTGATTTTTGGTGCTTGAGTATCAAATGTTAAAATTAATCGAGTATTGTCCTTCTCCATGTTCCTTCTCTCATTGTCTCCTATTCCTGCTAGGAGAGTAGAACGTTCCTTTACTCTTGCTTTGAGGTATGCCCTTTCAACCACTCTTTTAGGGTAACTTTGTCTGGCGAAGGCTTGGGCGGTTATTCTACTCTCTGTATCATAGGATTCCAAACTGCTATTGTTTCTTCGTAACCGAATAAACTCTCCGTAAGGGACGCTCCATATCAAATTTTTCGGATGTCCACTGTGTGCGTGGAGAGGGGCATTTGTCCCTGTGATTTTTCTGTGTAGTTCGCTGGTTATTTTGTTGTTTACTATCCTTAGGTTGACATCCAGGAAAGTAATCAAAGTGCGACTATGTGTTTCTGTAAATCGGAGATTGTTATTATTAGAATTGAGTCGGTTAACGAAGTCTGTCCATCCTTGCTCGGTTCCTTTCCATATGATGAAGAGGTCATCGATATATCTCAACCAGAGAATGATATTGTTGGTATACTCAAGGTTTACTTCTGTCCAGACATCTCGTTCTTCCCATGCACCCATGGTTAAATTGGCATAGGACGGCGCAAATGTGGTGCCCATGGCAGTTCCTTGCAGTTGTTTAAAATATTCGTTATTGAAGAGAAAAATGTTGTTCGTCAGACATAAGTCTATCATTGAGAGTACCATTTGTGAATGTTCCAGATAATTAAGGGATCGGGTCTGTAGAAAGTGTTGACATGCCTGTTTCCCATATTCATGGCCAATCGATGTATATAGTGAAACCACATCCATACTGGCAAGTAGATATTCTTTCTCCCAGGGAATGTCTTCTATTTTTGATAGGAAATCTGTCGTATCTCTTAGGTAAGATGGTAATGTTAACACAAATGGAAAGAGAACTTCATCTATGTATTTCGACATATTTTCCAATGCAGAACCTATCAAGCAGACAATGGGTCTTCCTGGGGGTTTCTTCATGTTTTTATGTACCTTGGGAAGGAAGTATATGGTGGGTGTAATTGAGTTAGTGACGGTTAGAAATTTTCGGCTTTCTTCTGACAGTAGGCCCTTAGCTTCCCATTCTGCAAGTAGCATATTGATTTTGCTTTCAAGTTCTTTAATGGGATTCTGATCGATTTTCTTGTAGCATTTGCTGTCATTCAATTGCTTGTAAGCTTCTTTAATATAGTCATTCCTATTTTGTAAGACTATATTACGCCCCTTGTCCGAGGGCTTAATGATGCAATTTTTCAGTTCGTGCAACTCTTGTAATGCCTGTCTGTCACCGAATGATAAATTGTCATTCCATATCCTTTTCTGTCCCTTTCTTCTGAGTTTTTTTAGATCTTCAATTACTAAGCACTGAAATGCCTCTATGTTATTTCTCAAGTTTGCCACTGGATTAAATTTAGACTTGGATTTTAATTGACTTGTGGTAGTCCAGTCTGTTCTGATGTTCAATTCTTCCAAATCTAGGGGTTCACATTCTACCCCTACTGCTATCTCCTTCTCCAGATTGACCAGATCTGTTAAAGTGTTTAACTCCTTGATTTGAACCTCTGTTTTACCCATCTCCTTCTCTTTAGGGCGTTTTTTATACTCGTTCATTGCGAAGAATTTTTTAAGACGTATTTTGCGTATATACTGATCAAAGTCAATTCGTGTTTGCACGTAGTCATTTTTTGCTTTCGGGCAAAAGTTTAGGCCCAGATTTAGTACTTTTATCTGGTTGGGGGTGAGGACATGATCAGATAAATTAATTATTCTTAGATTTGTTTCATCCTCGGCATTCTTCTCTGTTACTTTCCAGAGCGCAGCTGTCTGGCCGGGGTATTGCTCATTGCATTGCCTGCTCCTCTTCCCCCTCCTCGTGGTTTTCGGCCGCCTCTGCCTTTCCCCCGACTTTGATTTCCACCTCTTTGTGACTTGTTTTTTCTGCCATCTTGGCGTAGTAAACGCATTTCGTCTAAAAAATTCATCCGAACATTCGGTTCATCAGTTTCGCTACTTGTTAGATCTGATTCAGAGGTTAATGTATTGTCACTTAAATGTTCTTCATTATCTTCCGTTGATCTGCTTGGTCTAGATAGGGATGCCTGTCTCATCTGGTCAAATCTTTTTGCAAATGTGTAGACCCTTCTTCTTTCATAGTCTTCTTTGTCTCTGAGGAACTTTCTTTGTTTCCTCTGCTTTACTTCCTCCTCATATTCAGCCAGGCTCTTGTCCATGACACTCCTTAGCCTCCTGCCCTCCTCAGTTTCAGGTATCTTTTTTAATTGTTTTTCTATTTCTTTAATCTTTTCTAATGTTAATGTGCGGTCCGCACCAGCATACTTTACCAATAATTGCAAGAATGTTTTTGAACATCCATTCGTGGCAACGCTCCATTCCTGTAACATTTGTGGGTCTAATTCCTCAAAGGAAGGGATGGTCAGAATTCTCAAACCTCGGGGAATTCTGCCCACTTCTATATAATTTTGGAGTGAGTGTTCTTCCCACCACTTGCTTAGTTCCCTACGTTGGAGTTTCTCCAATTCCTTGAGTAGACCCAATTCACTGTCACTTTTGGGTGCCGATATAGTGGGTGTGCTGTTGCTTCTGACTTGTAGGGTCTCATTAAACAGTGTTATGGCTTGTGCCTTTCTGATTGCCTCTTTGTTGCTTTGGGAGTTGGCCATTTCGCAGGGTTAGCAGAGAAATTCTGTAACTAGTCCGGTGCTTAGTGTGTGACTGCTTGGATAAAATCGAGCCAATGAAACAGCACACTATGAAAACTATGTAACTATTCAACACAGTATTGATATATCCGTGTAAGTCGTGGGCTGGAAGGAGGGTCGTAGTTAGGTATGGTACCTGTTCAATCCGATACCTCTCTGACAATGAAATGCAGTTATTGCCCAACACCAGTACTCACCCTGCTTCGTTCTGCTGCCCGTCCTCCGACGTACAGCTTCACTCCACTCCGGGTTTTCCTTGGTGCCGTGCTGAGTCTGCTTCCTGAGTTTGTCTTCTTTGGTACGACCTGAGCTGCAACGGGACAATCAAGTCTTCCCAACGTGCAGTGGCCGTGCGCTCAATTTCAGAAAAAGTTCCCACCGATGCTCAAACTCCGCGCTCCCACGTTGCAGCGTGTAGATATCTTTGAAGCACTGAGAAGACGTCAGGCTGGGTGAGTAGCACTCTTCATAGTTTAGGAATAAACAAAGTCCGGACATCCAAGTTGAAAAATAAGATATATTCTTTATTAGTGCCTTGCAAAGTGGCAAAATATAATTAAAAAGCCATGGAAATAAGGCTCTCCCAAAGTGCAAAAATATGCGCGTTTAGGAACGTTGACGCGTTTCGCGGATTTCCTCGCCGCTTGATCACAACAATTAATTCCTGGTAAACCATAGAGTTTTAAACCATTAGGCAGAGCGGACGGCAATCTTTTGTGCCGACATAGAAAGGGGACTCCATTTCAAAACTCAGCCCATTCGAAGCTGACTCATGGCGGCCATCTTAGTGTTGTTAATACTACGCTAATTGCATGGTTATACATACCACATCCACCTAATTGGAGTGGTTCTCTCCTTAAGAGTGTACAATCTGAGTTTGAGACTGAGTATGATTCAAATTCAATATTGGTCCGCCATGGTCTGCCTCGAAGGGTAAGAGTTTCCCCTTGGAGCCCCGTTGTATGCCAAATGCCTGTTAAGAATCCAGTACATGTATTGGCTGCCCTCAGTTATATAAGGTCTTATTGCTGAAGTACCTCTATGAAATACACAATCACTCTAAAGTGCTTAGTGCAAACAACAAAGTAAAGTGCATCGATCTTTGAATGTGCAAAAGTCACTATAAGGTGCAAAATGCAAATATATTCAGTAATATAACAACTACTGTTAACAATCTGATTATTCTTAATCCAAATAATCGTATGTTGGATCTCATCATTGAGATATCTCGGTGAAATGCCGATATATATATCATTATTTTTAAATCACTGAGGATTCCCCATCTAACGACAGGGAATATTCAAGCATGTTAATCTATGAAAGATCCAATGCTGGAGAAGTTATCTTGACTCCCAAGTCAAATAAGAATTTCCATATGTGGTTCTGTGCTGAAGTCAGTCACTGCTGTCTAAAACAAGGATAGGTTTCAAACTTGTTTTCTATGCATTTGCTTTTTGGTAGGCATTCTCTTTTGTCTGTTGGAGAAGAAAGGAAAGTGTGGGTTTCAAAGTTGTGCAATGTATTTGCGGGCACTGTGCATGATTGTCTGAATATCAGGGTAGGGATAAATAGAGGGATTGTGCAATGGGCTGATACTTCTTTCTGGGAAGGCTCTACTGGTATCTGTGTGTGTTGATGTGTGAAATGTTTGCTTCAGTGTGTATGGAAGTGTACTGTACATGGATAAGTAAGGACATTACAATGTTTTGACAAAACTAGTGGGTTTTACAATACTGGTGTTGAGATGAGAATACAAAGAGTAGACCTGCTGAGGTGCAATGAGTAAGAGTGAAACAAATGGTGTAGGCGTGGATAGAATGTTGTATGGTAATATGCAACAACACTGCAATGTCTGAGTAACAGGAAGACTACTACTACAGTAGTGCACTTACTTTGTTGGATGTGAACAGTAGGTTACTTCTGGGTTTAATCTTCCAGTAGAGATGTTTCTGTCTTTCAGGAGGCTGTTCGTCACTGCAATTGTGTAAGAAGGATGTTAGCGGGTATGTGTGTTAATGGCACAATAATTGCACTAGGAGAACACATTATTTTTCATTGTAGGAGTATTTGTTGGGAGGAAGAGTTAGTAACATTCCCCGTGTTTACAAATACGCTTGTAACACTGGTGTTGCTGCAGGCAGGTTTCTACTAGATTCCTAACACTTGCTTGATAGCAAGCTTCCCAGTGTCACTAGGATATTACAGGGCATGTTGTCCTGGAAAGTCAGGTGTTGGAAAATGTTACGCAGTATGTGTGTGCAATTGTACAGAACTGCATAGGAATGGGGACTTGGGAGCATCAGCTTTGTTGGTATGGGTGCCAGTGGTGCAGTGATAAGTATGCCCTACCGGGCTGTACTTTTTCAAGAGGGTGAGTTGTTGTTGTAGTACTTGCATTGGAAATGGGGAAGTGTAAGTTCTAGTAGGGTGATAAAAAGGTAGAAGCCCAGAAAAATGTACAAATTAGAAAGAAGAATGTTAATGCGTGACATTTTATTAACTTTCCCACACATAGATGCTTGCTACATGAGTGCCATTGCAGTATGTTGCAGAAATCCTTTTCTGTTGCATTCATTTATTTAGCAACATTTACAGATAGCGCTGTTTGACAAAGTACAGATGCATTGCTCTGCTTTCCTTGAAATGGTGCTGACATGAGTAGTTGTAAGTGCAGTGTATTTTGTTAATTGTGCAATCTGTGTTCTTGCCATGCTTTGTTAACATATATGCAGTTTTTGTTTTCTGTGTGCATTCTGGGAATTTTACAGCAGGTGTGCTAGTGGGAGAAGTGGTTGTAAAAGTGACAGAAGGCAAGAATAAAATAACAGTGTCCACATTAGAATGGGTGATATGGGCAAGCATGTGTGTCGTGGTAATATATTGAAGTTTCACATAGCATCTGTCACTTGACCTTGCTGTACAAATGTTCCCAATGTGGTTTTATTTTTTATTTTCTCAAAATAAATTGCAGAGTGCTGCTAAAATAGAAATATGTGGTTTGCAACTGTTATGCAAGTGGGCATTAGAAGAAAACTTTGAACGCACAGAGCATTGTAACTGCCACTTTATGTCAGTAGATGGGACAAATGAGACTATGATTATTGAGTAGGTTATGCAGGGTAAGTGGCAGGCACCCTGTTCAGATGTATTTATTAAAGAGTTGCAAATGTACTCTACAAAATATATGCATACCTGTAGTTTGTGTTGATGGATGCAGATGTTGATGAATCTGGAAGCAAAAATCTTGGAGAGTTTTACAGCACTTTTTGATGGAGGTGCTTTGGAATTACAGGATACCTGTACTCTGAGTGTTCAACAGTACATCTACAGTTTTGAACTGTGATGACAGAGTTAGATGTAGAGTTCTTGGATATGATTGGTGGATGGTTGTGTGACTGCTTAACAGTAGCCAATGAGGGAGTGTTGCAAAGATTGAAGTTACGGGGTCCGCGGACACAACGGTAGTCTGCGGACAGGGCATGCCACATCTGGGGCTTCTCAGCCTGCCTGCAATGGAAATGGGACTGTGGGGATTAGCCAATCAGGTGTTCAGGTTGTGCTTTACAGGAAGAGAAGGTAATATTTGTTTTCATTGATGTGTTGGTTGTATAGTGAAGATGGCTGGTGGTCAAGAGATGCATAGAGTTACCATATGTATAGAGGAAGATTCCTTTGTATGTGATCTGGAGAGGTATGCAGAGGGAAGAGGTGTTTCTGCTTATCTTGTTTCTCCAGGACTGTAGGCTTTGTGGTACAGTGTGCCTGGCCACAATTTGCAGGGAGTGCTTGCACTTGGCAGAGACATGGCTAGTTTCAGTACTCCTGATGTTGTGGTGGTGCACTGTGGAGGAGAGCATTTGGGTTACACCAGTGCTCCAAGTTTGCTCAGTGCACTGAAGGAGTTGGTGCAAGAACTCATGCTGCTTTTTCCTAGTGCAAACGTGTTTTTTTCCACAAATACCACCTAGAGCACTATGGAACAACCCCAATGTCCTTTGTCCCCAGCAAAATGCTGAAAGGTGCCTCGGTAACAGAGGTATGTGTGCATTTTTGCGACATGCAGCGATGTTCTTTTTCCATGATAAGAACATTGATTCCCTTAGTGTGAACTATTTCATTGCAGATGGCATTTCGTTGTTCACCCTTGGAAATGCTATTTTCTTTCGGAATCTAAGGGATGCTTTGAAGAGGTTGATGTAAGGCAGTAAGGCGAAAAGAAGAGAAAATCCCCTAAGAAATACAAAACAAAAGGTGTTTGTTAACAAGCTCCTTTATAGAAAAAAAGGCTCTTTTCAGAGCCACCACTACAGAGAGAATCTCCTACCTTGGGTTAAATTTCTCCCCCAGCCCCTTGAATTTGACGATTTATCCGCGGACAGCACAGTAGTCCACGGATCGCACATGCCACATCCGGAGCTTTTGAGGATGGCAGGAATGAAAATGGGAATTTGGAGGCCAGGGGGTTGGTCAATAAGGTTTGCTGGGTGTGGTGTGCAAGGAGAGAGTGTGGCAGAGGGTCTGTTTGGTAACAGGAATGCGGATGGCTATGGCTATGGCTGTGTCTTTCAGGTGGCAGAGTGTCTGGATTTTGGGGGACTCATGGATACATTGGTTGCAGGTGTATGCAGAGCACTGTGGAGTGGATGCACATCTTGGATTTCATCATGTGGCTGTGCACTGGTATGGAATGCTCAGCATGAAGTGGGTGGATTTGGTTCCCCTGTGTGCCACTTTGGTGACGTGCCATCATCCAGTTATTATTATTGTTCATTGTGGAGGAAACAGTTTAGGACATGTTAACTGAATCTCACTGCAGTTTGTGATGAAAGAGGCACTTGGGAAAGTCATGGACATGTTTCCAAGCTGAAGAGTAATTTTTTCTTGCATTGCCCAGAGAGAGATATTGCTGCACTCTCCTTCATTTGGTCCACAAATGGAGAAAGCGAGGCGCAATGTCAAAATGGCTGCTTGCACATTTTTTGATAGATGCTGGCAATCAGCTTTTTTTGCGAAATATTCAACATACTTTGCAGCCCTTTTTGCACATATAGCACGCACTTCATAGTAGATGTTGCCTACTTTATCTCAAAACGTTGAAAAAAACCTTTCAAAAACAAAAAACTAAGAGCCACCACTTCCTCCTGCAAAAGAGTGCAATGGTTTAGATGGTGCCACCACCCACATTTTCTGGAAGTCTGCCGACTACTGTGCTGTCCGTGGAGTTCGCAGGCTACGCAGGGGCCTGCACCATTTTTTGTGTACTTCTATTTTTAAACTGTGAAAGGTGGCTCTGAAAAGAGCCGTTTTATGGAGGGTTTTGTTGTTTTATAATTATATTGGTGTTTTTGTTACACGACACACAAGGAAGGGAAGGGACGGGAGGGTAGGGAAGAGACACCAACCACAGGGACGAAGGGGCAGGTGGAGAGAGGAAGATGTTGGATGGGCCTCATGGAGGTAGGGGGCCCTTTCCTCCAAAGCACTCCAGAATTGCTCCCCCCTCCAGAATACCGCATCGCAGTACACAGTACAGTGACCTTTGAAAGGTAAGGGTCTGCTTCATTGTGTATGGCCTGTGAGCCTTAGACAGGGAACCGCTGCCCCACAGGAGTGACCCTTGTTGTGACAGGAGCAGATGCTGTAGAGGAACCTAACCTGCTACGTCTGCCTTGTTGTTCAACTTCAAGTGTTGCCACATGGAGGTGGTCCCATTGCTGTACAATCCCAGGCTTGCCGCGACTGATTGCACTCAGTGCAGCAAACTTTGGCCACACGCACCCTGGGTACCCCCCAACGGTGGTAAAGAGCCTCCACACCCAAGACTCACGCTGGCAGCTGGTAGTGGGGACTTCCACTACCTCATCCTCTTCCTCTTCTTGATCCCCCTCTACATCACCACGTCTGTTCTCCTCCCCAGGCCCTCCAAAAGATGGTGATGGTGGGGGTGCTGCTGAGGAGCCAGCAGCAGCAGAAGCAGCAATGGAAGCCATTATTCAGCAAATCAGCAATTTAGCAAACCAGCAAGCAGCAATCTGGATCAGTGCTCTGCCCTGGTCAGCCAAAAACAGAATCAGGAGCAGCAGTGGCGTGTGGCCTTTTGTAGGGGTTAAGGGGAGCACTCAGCAAACAGTCACATGGTCCGCGGACACTTTGAACCCCAAGTTGGGCTAAACAAGTTGCACAAAGTCTCTAAATTGCCAGGAGCATGGTCTAGGACCTCTGCAAGGGTGAAGTTTCACCGTAAAACCCCTTGGATTGCTAAAAGAAATCCCTTTTAAGTTATCCTGGGGCCCGGACAGTGTCCGCGAATAAGGAACGATGCTCAGAGTGGGTGCAGTCACATGGTGACGTTGTGAATGTTGACGGACCGGACGGCTGTCCATAGGACACCTATTGCGTGGGATGCGATGTGCGCATGCGCCTAGGTGTCCATAGGACAGAGGCGGGATCCCTGAACTAATTAAAACTGAGACACGTGCAGCGGACTTTGCAGACAGGCGTGGTGTTTGGAGGGCACAGGTGATAAAATGTGCATGCGCCCAGGTGTCCGTAGGACACAGGTGGGATCCCCAGACTATTTAAAATTGCAAAACAACTTTAAGGATGTTGCGGGCACGCGCATTGTTCGGAGGACACAGGGGATCGGATGCGCATGCGCCCAGGTGTCTGCAGGACAGGGTGTGGGTCCCCGAATCATATAAATGTACGTCATGACTTTGCGGACATGTCCGGACAGGCACAGTGTCCGCAGGACACCTCCATCTTGATTGCGGCCATCCCAAACAGATGCAGTGCCCGTAGGACACCTCCATTTTCATTATGGGCAGCCCAGAGAGTTGCGTGCTCCACGGACTCCTAACAGGGCTTTAAAAAAAACAAACACACACACACACACACACACAGAGCAACAGTAAACACACAGAACCTTATTAACACACGCTAAACACATTGCACTAGGAAAGAGAAGGGGTAGTGGAATGGGAAACATATACAAGGGAATGTGGGTTTTGTCAGGCAGGTCATGAGGGGAGGAAGAGATTGAGGTCTCATCATAGCGTCTTTGACTGCAAGGAATTAGTGGGGATGGTTGGCTGGGACAGGGGTAAGGGGTACAGGTACAAGTGGGGCATGGTACTTAATATTGCCTTTCTACAAATGTTTTTAACTCTGCAAATGTGTTCTTCAACTGATCCATTTTTGCACAGAGGATTCCAAGTTCATTTTCCCCATTTGCATTTTGGGTGTGTCTGTGCCCTTCCTCTTTGTTGGGGAGAATTCTCCAGAATGGCTAATTTCCCTTACCTACTGAGTCCCTCAGCAGCTTTGCTGGATTTCTAGGATTTATTTTTTTCACCTGGTAAGAGTGTGAGCCTTTTTTCGCACTCTTACCTGCGTTTTGCTGTGTGTGTTTAACATTTTTGTGTTCATAGACTGTGGAGTCTCACCTACTCCATAGGCATCATCTTTTTTCTGCGTGTTACACAGCACTGTCAGTGCAGTGACACAGAGTTGTCTTTTTCAGACTTCCCACTTTAAACTCCATTTTCTGGTACTGACTACTGTCTCCCAGAACATGTAAAGTTGCCATTGACTTTATTAGTCTTTTTAAATCCACAGACCAAGTACATACTATCTTACATAGAGTTCTTGAAAGGGTTAATAGTTATCCCTTTTGTCTGTTTCTCATGGAACATTATTTCGTTCCCTTTTCATTAAGATTTGGCTGGTGGCAGTGGTATCTACCCTATTTTTCTTACAGCGGTCTATTTAAATAGCCTTGGTACTGTTTTAGGCTATCTTAGTAGCCTCGAACTTAAACCCGCTGGACCACAATTACTTTTATTTGGTTCCGGCTGGGTTTATTCGCCATTTCTTTTTGTAAAAGTCTTTCTCGTTCCTTTGTTCACCGACTTTTGGCGGGCTTCTGCACAGAAGCCCTCCTTAGGCGCCTGAATGTCTGAGGGGGACAGGATGTGAAGGAGGGGTTTGAGACTCCCTGCAAAGGGTCTCCTTGGAGACCCATGTCGCACTCTGTGTGATTGGCTGTGGTGACTTTCCGCTGGGACAGCTACCCTGCTGTGTGATTGACAGCCAGGCTGTGTGAATGGGGGAAAACTGTATAAAAAGCAGGTCTCTGGGACTGAGAAGGCAGAGTCACCAATGGATCAAGAGAACCGAAGAGAAGCTGAAAGAAGAGGACCTCTACCATGACTGAACCTCCCGGTGAAGCCCTGCTGCAGGTCCGAATCTCCAAACTTCAATGACAGGTAAGATTTGTAAGGAATCTTCTCCCCTTGAGCTGGTGGGACCAATCAGTTCACCAAACTGCAAGCCACGCCTCCCTCCTCTGGTCGAATTTGCTGTGCACAGCTACAGTGAACCAGATAGCCAGGAGGATCGGACCCTGCTTGGGTTTTAAGGAGCACACCTTTTAATTGTCGCTTTGCTCCGCTGCTGGTTTCTTCCCTGGGCAGTGCAGGACCCTCCAGTCTTCCTCCTTCTTGTCAGTCCGACAGTTGCTTCAGGAACCGTGAGCCTGCAGGACTTGCCAGGAACGTCTGCCTCAGCTACAGCATTCTTCTGTTCTAAAGGTACTGTGCTAACCGGGTTGTTCGTTCGGTCCAACCGCGGTGAAAGTGTTTGAAATCTTTCACCAATCCGAGGGCTTGTCCTTCTCTAATCTTTAAAGTAACTTTGTGTCCGACCAACCTCGTTCTGAACTCTTGCCAAAGACTTAATCACAAACTACTCTGAACTGTGTGATCCTCTGCAAAGACTTTGGTCCATTAACTTTGGCCCAGGCCGCTTGATTTGATTTCCTCACTGTAGTAACTTTTTCCAGATTGCCCTGCTTACTTACTTGTTGGTGCTGCTCAACTTTTGTCTAACTTTGTCTTTCCCTCCCTTTTTAATTACTGGAGTGCCATTTTGCTCACACTTCATTCTGAGTTTAACTTGTCCAGAATCTATTGGGTGTGGTGTAGTGTATTAAGATTGTGATTTTTCAACTGCTTGATAATAGTGAAATGTTTTATAACTGATGTGTAAATAAATGTATATTCTTTTACTCAGAAACCTTGAGTCAGTGTTTGTTTGAACCATAGTAATTACTGTCCTTTGTGTAACTATTGATACTGTTCACTTTACTCTTGAGATAAGTCTGGCTGCTCAGCCATCGCTACCACTTTACTGTGTAGTACGGGCTTGTACCAAAGGTGAATTTGTACTGTCACTTGTAGTCTTAATTGTGTGTGGTGTTCCCAAAGGGTACTGCATATGATTCTGCCTAACACTCTTGTACATTAGCTGGTGCTTCTGGCCCATTGCCTTCATTTGCAGTATGTACTGTTAAAAAAGAAGCATGTGTCTAAGTGGAGCGCAGTTACTGCAGACCCACGCTGCGCTTTGAGACTTTCCATCAAGACCCTTTCCTGAGGCTTTGGATTTCGAGAGTTCTGCTGTGTTTGCTGGGCTTCATTCATTTTCACGCAACCATGGTTCTACACCTTTAAGAAAAAAAGTACAGCAGCAGGGGACGCAGTGTTGAGCTGACGAGCTCCACCCCCGTCCTTCACTACTTAGACCCACTCGCACCGCGAAGCGGCCGCAAAGTGGGCGTCTAAGTGGAGCGCAGTTACTGCAGTTAAAGCAGTTAACGCAGTCCACTGTGCATGAAACTCATTCTACGGAACATCTATCTCCTACTGAAAACCTTGTGTGCAAAATTGAGCACTCCGTGGGCACGGCAGAGTGTTTCTTCAGCAAGGGGTTGAGCTCTGCATCATTACAAGCTGCAAAATCGACGCCCTTTACTTCTACAAGTAGATGATTTGAATCGACCTCAGTGGAGTAAAACACTTGCCGCGGGGAGACTGCAAGAGAACTCTCCTTTGATCCCGGCCGCAATGTGGGTCCGCTTTCCTGGACAATTGAAAAATCTTCCTACGAGTGTAAGTACGCTGAATTGTGAGTGTTCCCTAGTTCAAACCTAAGATACATGCCTTGCCACACAGAACTGCTCCTCTGTGCTTTTATATATCAAGTGGCACAAGCGGACGGAAACTTTAATGATGATAACAACGGAGGAAAATAATATTATAGAGACAATGGGGGACAACAAGGCTTTCGTCCAGATCGAAGAGGCTAGTAGAGACAAATCAATCACCCTGAAAGCTGCCATGAAAGGGGCAACAGAAGTACCGTTGGCGCGACCGCAGATAGTCCCCTTGGAGACAAATACCCAGAGTATAGATGTTACTGTTGAATTTGCTCAAACGACAACCTCTTCCGATAACATTTTACAACCGGATAATAAACTTAATCCACATTATGGCACTTGTCAGCTTGATATCCTGAGCCGACTAAAACTCTAACGTGGAGAGATTGGCCCATCATGTTCTACTCAGACTATAAGCTTGGGCAAGACGGTGAATGAGAGAAATCCTCTGGCAAACAGGGGATTTGGGGAGGATGACTTTGACACCTATAGGGGGAAGGACATACCCCAGGGGGTAAAGCCATTCCATACAATCTATAGGTTCTGTAAACTGCATCACATCCTGCCAACAAGGAAAATTAATCAACATTCTCTAAAATCAATATGTAAACCTCCAGGCCGCATTCAATCACCCCTGGCATCTAAACCAAGGTTCCTTTATCGGAAGCACAAGGACACATTAGAACAAGGAACCTCAAAGGTAACTTTAACAAACTACGACAGGACAGAAGGAAAAGAACCCATAGGAAAGTCTGTAGGAGGTGTATTAAAGGAGGGTCGCCCTCCAACCCAAAATGTTCCTTTGGTGGGCAGAAACAAATGTAATCCCAAGGAAGCTTTGGGAATTCCAGTCAATACCTCCACAGATCCTCAGTGGGATAAGCCATTGAGGGATGAAGATCTCCTGATGGATCTAGCGGCCTCTCACATGGAAGATCAGGCTGCCATTAAGGCGTTGTTGGATATGAATCTAATTGCCATCATGACACTCACCCTTGCACCATATATGAAATTACACGAGACCCTCAATGATCAGACCAGAGATAAATCAGCTCTGTTAGCCATGATAAACTCTAAGATGGTATTTTTAGAGGGCTTCATGGTGCAATCTAGTAAATCTAGACAAAAATACAGAACAAATAATAGCAATATTACATAGTATAATAGACCCGATATTACAAGATAAAATCAAGAGACGGGTGGAACAGGACAGACAATCTGAGGCTGGAAGGCAAGAGAAAACAGCAGCAAGTACTTAACCGGCTCTGATAGAATTGGACAAGGAACAGTCAGGAATTTCAGTTCAAGATTCAACTGCTGATAATGAACACAAAGGGGGTATGCCATTTGAATTATAAGAGAAGAGAGAAGAGATCTTGCACTCTAGAACGACCTCATCATTATGTAAAGGAGTGGGTCAGAACAATGTGGTAGCTACATCGCCCATAGTTGCCTTGGCGCCTTCAGTTATAAACTTGGCACATGAGGTCGCATAAAATGTGCTCTAGCCCTTTTGATTCCAAAAAAACAAAAAAGATATTTTTTCAAAATTGGTGCCTAATTGAAAAAGGGCCATTCACCACAGACAAAAAGAAAACCTCTGAAAAGGGCAGTGTCCAACCCCTGTTAGTCGCAGAAAACAACAAATGAGGTTCGTATAAGGAGACTGACAATCCCAGGAGCTCCATTGCAACCAGTCATTAAAAGCTCCCTGGCTTCCACTGTGGCTGGCGATTCGGCACAAGCGAGAATGGTAGAGGAAGCCCTGTTTGATCAGACTGGCAAAAAAACCTGTAACAGGCACAGGTGAAGAGCTTGATCATAAAAAAGATCATCCTATAGATCAAACAGACGACGAGGAGGCAGACTTAATTAACTTATCCACTTACACCGTCACGGAAAGTGAAGTAAGTATTGGAGACGAAGACTCTAGTAAATCTATCATCAGTCTAAATGAAGATGAACCATTCTATCAACCAGCGGGTATAAACAACTCACCTGAAAAGGAAAAATCTCAGTGGGCCCATCGAGTCTAACCAAAACTGGTGGCTTTCGGTAAAGTTATGGATCCTAGAGGGGAAAAAGGAAGGAAACAGCATCTGGATCCTGAAGATAATGTCAATCAATCGCCGTCCCCGTTTGTGCCCAGGAAATATCCAAGGACGACAAGACTACCTTCTGTCACTTTTCTGACTATGGATCAAAAAAGGAAGGAGATCCAAGACCAGGGGCAGAAACGGGAGTCTGGAGTGAATCTATGGAACAGAAGACAAAAGGAATAGTGGGGAAAGCAAAAAGTCTATACTGACCACACAGTTCATCGGTTGCTGCTTCAGAGAATATTGGTATTCAGTGATGAGTTAACATTGAATAGGGCACATTCGTGCGACTGTTGCATTGTGTGCATTCCCTAAGAACCATAAGTTCCCCTGACTTATATCTGATCGAATTCCCAGAGGAGAAAAAATTAGATAAAGTAATCCTCTATGTTTCCACCTTAAAAATGAAAACCCTTTTTCTGAATGAGGGGAAAAAACATTTACCTCTGGGATTCGAGATAACAAACTACCATTCAAGGACCATACAGCCCAACATGCCCCCTATGTTCTGAATTCATAGGAACTCAGAGAACACACAGAAGATGGGATTCCTCAATACAGGGCTCATAAAAGTAGTCTGCAAATTACATTTGATAACACCCAGAAAGTAGGAGACTCCAGCTACGGCAGCCCTAAAAGACGTAAACAAGACTTATCTTGGGCATGGCTAGCTAGGGCATTGGCAAAAGACCATCAAGTTGCACAGCCATTACCGGGAGACGACAGTATTGAAGAGCCACTAGGGAATATTTTGTTGGTCTCATGGAACACCAGAGGCTATGCTCACCTCCTAAATGGCTGTTAGCTTAACTTTGAAGACCACAACATCGTCTGTCTCCAAGAGACCTGGCTATTGGACAAACCCCTTTTGAAGCACTTTAATATCTACTTAAATCCCACCATTTAAGGAACTACCGGCAGGCCAATGGCCGGTCTATTGATTGCTGTGAAGAATACCTCAACAAAGAGGGTCATTTTTGAAAAATGTCTGTCCCCTTTAATACAGGCTCTGATGGTACTTAAAGGGGCGATAGAGGGAATCTTTATTGGAACACTGCTACCCTTGCTGCTGATTGATTCAAGAACATGGTTATGGACCTGATTGGAGAGGCGATGGGCACGCGGGCATGCCTGGATGTCATGATTTGTGGTGACCTAAATATTCGCTGCTTTGACGCCAGTGCAGTGCCCATAATGCCGGGTACCAACTTTTTAACACCCAAAGAAACAAGAGGCATATCTTGCAGGAGTGATCTGGAGGACCGGAACATCTTCATGGCTAATGGACAGATTAAAGGAGAGATTCCGGCAAGTAGTACGTGGAGAAGAGGGAACGATAAAAAAATATTAGATTATATTTTTGCTTCAGAGAACCTATTTCTAGAATTCACAACCTTGGGCCTCATTACGAGTCCGGCGTTAGCCGTCCCGGAAAAACCAGCAGGCTGCCGCCGGACCCGGAATGGATTGCCGCCTCCGTGATTGCCGGAATCACCGGGACATTACAACCCCGGTGACCCGGTAATTCTGGAGGCGTAATTCCGTTAATCCCTATTCCCGTGGAGTCCAATAGGACTCCATGGGGATGGGGACAATGGAAAAACCTGCACCGGAAATTACGGTGCCATTGTTTCCATTTCCGTCTGCAGGCTGGTGGCGTTACTCCCGCCATGTCATACCTGGTGGGAATAACACCACCCGCCTGCAGAACTCATAGTCTGCCGGTCCGGAGACAACAGTGGCAGCGGTTTTACCGCCACCATTGTTTCCGGCCTGGCAGGCTTGTAATGAGGCCCATGAGACAAACATCGGCAAGTGATCATGATATGGTTTGTGTAACCTTCAATGGTTGGAAGAGGAACAACAGGTTGATGAACTATGCTGACCATACTGTCAATCAAAGGTGAAATAGATTGATAGATTTAAACATGGTTTGTAAAGATGAAAATCAAAAGGCCATATCTCAACCCCATAATCAAGAGTCACCAACACTTCTGATGTTCAAAGAAGGAGGGAAGTGTGGCCCGCATCGCCCCTTCATAAGGTTACACACTTTTGACGTGGGAGTCCACCGTAAGAAGAAAAATCTGACAAAGAAATGTAAGGAACAATATCATATTGATCCAGGCAACACACTTGTCCGTAAAACATTTAGACAACAATATAGAAATTGGCTGAAAAGTCACAAATGGCAAATGATTCAGCGGGACGCAGAACTAATGCTAACAATAATCTCATCAAAGTATATGTCACAAATGTGGAAACATTTTAGTAATCAATCAGCTCCACAGGCAGCCCTCATTTCTGGATTAAAAATGTTCACACACTTTTTATGACAACTAAAGAATACACAACCTCTCAGGAACTGACGAAGGGAGGCTGGTCTTTTCCGACGTACAGAGTCATGATAGAGGATCTAATAAAGGCAGCAAATAATTCCAGAGCTGCCGGTCCGGACGGAATGACCAACCTTACTTTAAAGCAGGATGTGGAAAAATGGGCCCACACTCTTTGTGAGCTCTTTGAAGAGATTAAAAGAACTGGCATCATTCCGACTTCCTGGCGTGCTTCAATTGTTGTCCCAATTTTTAAGAAGAGGGATAGGTCTAACCCTGTAAACTACAGGCCTATCGCCCTCTTGGACATTTTAGGCAAGTTATTCGGAGCCTTACTGCAGAAGTCGATTACAACATTGAGTAGAAATACAGGCCTCTTTGACAAGTGGCAGGCTGGCCTCGTCAGGGGTATAGGGACGGCTCTCAATCTTTTCCTAATTAACTTGCTGAAAACAACAACAAAGCTGAAAGGGTCAGGGAAGGTCTATTTGGCATCAATCGACCTTGCCCAGGCGTTCGACACAATCGAACGTGAACAGATGTAGATAAAATGTAAATCTTGGGACTGCCATGCAGATATCAGTGAAGCGCTAATAGCCTTACATTCAGATACTATTCTTCAGGTTCGAATGAACAAAAAGGGCACTCTATCAAAGCCAATTTTAACTTACAAAGGTTTGAAACAGGGGTGCTCCCTAGCGCCCATGGTTTTGAACTTATTCATTTCAGATAAGGAACAAGCCTTTGGAGAAATTAGATGTTTCCCTCCAAGAATAGCACGAGAACCAATAAATCGCATTCTATATGCAGACAACATTATTTTACTAGACCTGACAGAAATTGGTCTACTGAGACAATTGACCGCCCTGGAAAGATATCTGGAGGAAAACAGCCTAAACGTTAACGTTGTAAAATCCAGTAGGTGGGAAGGCGGCTCACAATAACCTAAAAGGAAGAACTGCGTGGTTTCTGAAATTATACCTGGGAATGACGATCAATAACAGTGTATGTGATGCACAAAGGGAGGCAGCCCTTGGGAGCAAAACTCGCAATCTGGCGGCTCAGGCTTGCCTCCTAGCAAGAAAATACTGCAAGTACTCACTGAAGCCAATAGTAGAATTTTATCGCCTCAAAGTCACTCCAATCTTAACGTATAGAGCGGAGACTTCCTTTTCGTTGACAACAACAGTTTGGCCGAAACTTGAGGGCATGTTTTGGCGCAGGTACCTCCATCTCCCCCAAGGTTTACCAATTCAAATAATAAGGCGTGCATTGGGCCGCACGTCCTTATATACCATCACAGTCTGAAAGAACCTAGCTTTCTATATAAAATGCCTTTATGGGGAAGTAGAATGCAGATTTCAAGTATTACACACTGCACTTCTGCCAACGTTAACCGCCTGGAGACAAATTTGTGTGGCTATACTACTTTACTTAGGTTTAACAGAAGTTGTTCTAATGCAGACACCAGACAAAGTGAAATCCAAACTACTCGACCAAGACTGGATAGATACCTGTGAATACAGAACTGCAAAAAACCTCTGTGGTCATCCAGATCTAGAGTCTAGAGCAAGAGGAATTCTACCTAAATATCTTAAAAGATTCCCTGATTATTGGCTCAGACAACAATTCATGAGATTCCAAATTAATATCCTGCCTACAAGAGAAATCATAGACGCTAGAACGAAAAATAAAACAATTGGAAAGACTGCTTGCAGATTTTGTAACCAAAAGAAACTCTGTTCCACATATCATTAATTTGTCAGCTGTTGGGTGAAAAAAGACCTCGTTGGTTAGGAAACATTTTTGTACACCTTTCTACCTTGTCGCTTAAGAATTTATGGGCATTATTGCTGAGAGGAGAGCGTGTTCCCATTACACTTGCATTGCTTGACTTTGTGAAGGGCGTATTTTCATAGTTGGAAATAATGGATTCATTGATCTCATTGGACATGGGGGAACAGCCCCCTTGTGAGATATTGTTTTTTTGTAAACTAATGTGATGGTTTAACTAAATGTAAATAGTGTTTTTAGTGCAAGGTTTGACTCACTAAACCAATACTAATAAAAAATAAAAAAATAAAAAAGAAGCATGTTTCAGTTACATGTGAAGCAATGTGCATTCATTTTCCTCTTAAACAATTGTACTATGTACCATTAGAGTTGCTATTGGCACTCATTTCATCGGGAAGGACATTTTCCTGAAGCCACTCCTGGCTGCTTGCCATTTCTGTGTAAAAAAAATAATACTTTTTAGTAATCATGTACATAGAACAAACTCCACAGTTACAGGAAGAAATGTAGGGCTTCATTACGAGTGCGGCGGTAAGGGGTTAACGGCACCGGTAAGGATGCTGGTGCCGTTAACCCCTTACCGCCGCATTCCGAGGTCCCTTAGCGGGGCCCTTAGCGGGGCCTGCTAAGGGACCAGGGAGCTAATAACGGGCCCGCTATTTGCGGGCCCGTTATTAGCTCCTTGCCCATTCCCATTGAGCCCTATGGGGCCTCGAATGGGAATGGGGAATGGTTTTCAGAATGAGGACTTACCGGGTCCTCCAAGGTTGGAATGACCCGGTAAGTCCCCATTCTGAGAATCCAGACCAGGAAACGAGTTTGGAGGCAGCCATGGCGCTATTGCGCCATGGCTGCCTCCAAACACGTAATGTCCCCCATAGTGTGCTTACTACTTTTTGTATGGTTCTCCTCTTAGTAAACTGCACTTCCTTCTGACAGTTGCTTCTCTCTATGTATGCAAAGCAGCACCAAGGTAATATTGTTGGATGTACAGGTTATTTCTCTGCTTGCTGCATTCCATTATGTTGCACAACCTATGTAATTGCACTGCTGCTTTTATAAGTACAGAGTTTGAAGACTTACTTCATTTTTCCTTGTAGTATACATAAGTGTTGCTCTTTGAACATCTTCTGTTTGTTTGCTGCACGCTACAACAATGTAAGACAACCCCTGAGCTTTTGGGCAGTGTGGATGCTGCCTGAGGTCTGGGGACAGTTGCATAGTCCACAGACTCTGTGTCTACCATGTTGGGCCAGGGGGGTCAGTATGTTGTATGTCACATGTACACAAATTAAGGGTATCCTAGTAAAAACCTGTGAAATTCTGTGAAAAAACTTTGTTAAATTGCACTAATAAAAACCTATCAAAACGAGTGGAAAAAGTGTGTTACAGGGATATTATGGTTACAAGTAAAATCAAAAAACCCCAGAAATTCACCAGCTATGGTAAGCTAAGCAACCATAACTTGCGTCACCACCGTGCACTGCAAAGAATAACACCCATGACATCAAAGATGTCATCACAAATGTCATTGATGACATCACTGATGATGACCCCTAGGATCTAAAGATGTTTTATTCATATAGTGCTTATGCCTATGCGCTTTACATAGAAAACATATACATACAATATCACGCAACCTGAGTTGGCACTCATGTAATGACTTCGGAAGGGAGAAAGACTAAGTTGGCCTTGCCGGGATTTAAACCTGCAAATCACAAACAGATCGCAGCAGCAAGCGCTCAACCCACTGAGCTTTCTTGCTGGCTTCTAATTGTGTCTATCATTGTGAATCCCATCTGTTATGTATGTGCTCATGGGCTTTGCAACAGGAGGAATACCGATGATCATCACTTGACACAGCCGCTGAATTTCAAGGGCTCTGTTGCATTAAATCTGGTCACCTTAACTGTCCCTTAAATAAAGATTTTTCAATGAATTTCAAGGGTTTTGTAATACCATAGTTTATTCAAGGGAAACTAGCCATGTCCTTCAGCCATGGCCACTGTACATGTAGCAACAAAAGGTTTCTTTAGGGCCCACTAGCCATGGCTGCGGCCGTGGCCACTGTACATGTTCCACCTATACGTTTCCTTGGGGCCCACTAGCCATGGCCTTTAGCCCTGGCCAGTGAGCATGTCGCTTTGCCCGTGCCCACTGTATATTTTAATATACTATGTTTCTTTAAATCCCACTTGTCATGGACTTCGGCTGTGGCCACTGCACATGTTGCACCAATAGGTGTCATTGGGGCCCACTGACCAAGGCCACAAAAACCCATTTACCCTGGCATAGTAGATTTTGAACCCTCTCCAACCAATCAACTACAGGCCCATTTCCAACAACCGATTCTTGGCAAAGCTCATTGACCACACTGCATACTCACAGCTCAACTGTTTAGTGGAATCCAACAACCTTCTAGATCCCACACAATCAGGTTTGCGTCTGCGCCACGGAACAGAATCCACACTGATCTCTATCTGTGATGACCTCAAAGGCGCTGCAGACCAGACTCAGAAGAGTGTGCAGCACTTGTTCTTCCAGACAGCAAATCACCTATCTCCCCCCTTTCCTCTCCACTGCATGCCCAGTGAGCACTGGAGTACCCCAAGGCACTGGTCTCTCAACCTATGGATGACGCAATACCATCTCCTTCTGAACCCAGGGAAAATGGAGATCATGGTGTACAGCAATACAACTCTGTTCCCAAAACCATCTCCCTGTCAACCCTCCCTCAGCACCCCCTCGCCCCCACCTCCACCACTGTCAAAAACCTTGCAGCACAAAGTACTCTGACCTAACTCTGTCCCGCCACATCCACAATGTATCTTCCCTTTCCTCACCTATCTCAATAGACTGGCTGCAATTATGTCCACTGCCATGTCCAGACTGGACTATGCAAACTCCCTCTGCCTGGGTGCACCGGCCTACCAACTAAACAAACCCAGCTGCCAGACTGCATCTTGCACTGGGACAAAGGGATCACATCTCACCTGCTCTCCATAGCCTACACTGGCTCCCAATTGGATGAAGGGCCACCTTCAAAATCCTGTGC
Organism: Ambystoma mexicanum; assembly: GCF_040938575.1. Classification (NCBI taxonomy): domain Eukaryota; kingdom Metazoa; phylum Chordata; class Amphibia; order Caudata; family Ambystomatidae; genus Ambystoma; species Ambystoma mexicanum. Next base: position 462,048,205 of record NC_090930.1, on the reverse strand, counting down.
ATCACTCACCAAGCGATGCACAAAGCTGGCCCCAAATACCTACAAGAAAAGATTATGCTTTACCTCCCAAACCGCACCCGAAGGTCAAGCACAGCCCTCCTCCTAGAGGTTTCTGTCTCCAATTCACCCAGGATTGGAGGGTCCACCAATTCAACCCAGGCATCTACATTGTGGAAATCAGTGCCTCCCCACATTCGAAATAGCCAAGACTACATGGCTTTCTGGAAAGCACTCAAAACCTGGCTTTTCCCCTAAAATCATCTAACGGACCGTTTTGCCCACTCGACCAACCAACAGCGCCCCAAACGGTGATGTTGTTCCAAGAAATGGCTGGGAACCACATCAATACAGGTAGGTAAGAACAACCGGGACACGGAAGTTGGCTCCAGTGACCAATGAAATTCTAAGCTATGAACCTGCTGGCCCCCTTCATGCTCGTCAGTAAATGATTAGTTGCACCAACACGTTGATTGTGCTACCCTAAACCGGTCTAGAAATGTAATTTCCCAAGACTCCAAACCTGAGGCATAGCAGCACTTATGCTCTTATGCTATGACTGGGCTTGTTCATCGTCTTCCACCAGGCATGCACTAAATTCTCAGACTAGGAGATGTTTCTCTCTGGTTATCTGCAAACTGATGCCCAAGAATTCAAACCAGAGTCCTAGTAGCACTTATGTTCTTGTGCCAAGACTGAGCTTGATCATTGTCTTCCTCCAGATATGCACAACGTTATCAGTCCAGGAGATGTCTATCTTTGTTAATCTTATTTATTTAATGCACAGAACTACAAACCCAGGGCCTAATAGCACTTTTATTCCAATGATACGCTTGGACCTGATCTTGTTGTCCACCAGGTATGCAATACCCTGATCTGTCTGGAAAGGAATGCCTTGAACTCTTTTACCCGGGACCCAGTATCTCCTATGATTGGGCTTGCTCTTTGTCTCTACCGGATATGTCATACGCTCTCTCCTATCAGATGAGCTCTCTGGCACACTCAGCTCTCGCAAGGGACAATGATGCAGTGTAATTTCACAATGAATTCAAACCATAAACTAGGACATGAATACCCAACCACTCGCAGTACACAAATATCCGGGACCCAGAAAAACCAGCCCATTAGTACTTACACTATAGCATAAGAAATGGACGGACTTTGTTCCAACTTCAAGGCAATACGCTCTTAACTCAGGCAAGGAATCTGGCATGCAAGCTCCTGCAAGTGACATCGATGTGCTGTCGCCTGCTTTCATTACTCTAACCACATACCAGACCAGGAACACTTAAATCTCTGCTACATGTAATAATGTGAGTCAGACGCAACACCAACAACATGGCCTGGTCTGTTGCTGGACCTTCAGGGTTCACCGAGTACCAGTCTTCATATCTAAGAAAGCAAAACAATTCTGTTTTCAGATGTTTTCAGCCTACTTCCAATCATTTTCCCATAGAGAAAATGTCAACATTTTGAGTGCTTTCCAGAAAGCCATATAGTCTTGGCTATTTCAAATGTGGGGAGGCACTGAGTTCCACAATGTTGCGCTACACTGTTATGACATTTTGACATTTTCTCTATGGTAAAACGATTGGAAATAGACTGAAAACTGAATTTTTTGCTTTCTTAATAATGTTGTCATTTTTCTTTGGAAAATATCAGCCAAATTCATCATGCAAATCAAAAGTTATTAGCATTAGAACTTTCGTATTTCCTATGGATTTAGTTAATCACCTTAACTATAGCGCAGCGCACTATGATGTATACATCTATGTTATAGATTATAGGGTCAGCAATGGCCACCTTGGCTTTCCAATATGAAGTGCAGTGTTTAGGTGATTATAACTTTGGTGTCATTTGACAAATCTGCACAAAACTTTGCAAATAAAATATAGACCTGACTGAACGGTTTTTTTTTAAAGTTTGGTGTGGTTTCATCAAGGGGTGGTCCCAAAATGTGTGAAATCCAGATAGACATGAATGGGAAATATATTGCCCCTGGCCACAGCCCAAACCGGCTGACGGATTGGCACCAAACCTGCGTGCAAAGCCATGGCCTAGTTCAGAAAGCAACATTTAGCACATTTGGTTTTAATCATGCCAGCGGTTTTGTAAAATATTTGGAAAGAATAGGTAAAAAAAATAATATCTTGGTCTAGTCTGTGGACTCCCTGATTCGGTCTCTCTCTGCGAATGCATCTGGAATAATCAGAGAGCTGCATGACATTGCAGAAATCATACAAGGGTGCCGATTGGCCATCCATAAAACATGGGATGCGTCAAAATATTTTGATAGAGGCGCCATGTTGGTTTGCAATCCACCGTCATAGGGAGGTATAGAATATATGTTTCATTGTTTAAAGAAGAGCCTTATATTTTGTAGTGTTTGCAGTCTCGTTTTTATGGTCACGGACAATGGAATACATCTGACGACGATTTAGTTGTTCATGGACACCACTGCATTTACTGTCGTTGGAGTCTGATGCTACACTTATGGTGATTTATTTAAAGTATATTGATGGTATGTATGTTGTGGTGGGTTTTATTATGTTACACGCAGGGTAACTGGGGTGTGGTTTGTAGATTTGTTAAGGGGGTAGTGATCTGTGAGTATGACTAGTGGTCTGATTAACTTCGGCAGTGGTTATGGCCAGAGGCCATGAGGAATGATGTACATTGATTGTATGCAGGGTGGTGTGGGTTTTATCACGTTACAGATAGGGAAAAGTGAATGTGGTCCTAGTTTAGGGATGGGATGGGGGTGGTAAGTTGGTCCATTCGGGCTGTGGTTGTGCTGGGCTGTTGGGTTGTGGTGGCCATGCCCTGAACAACGTGGACACTGGCTTTGGCCATGAGGGATGATAAATGGAATTGAGATTTGCATTGGAACCAGCCTGTTGCGAGGGCCAATGTGTACTTTGAGATAATAAGTGGGTTTGTAATATAGTCTGTGGGGCTGGCCTGTTGTGGTGACCAATGTGTACATTGAGGTCTTTAGTGGAATGATCAACATAGTCCGTTTATGGGGTTAATGTTGGCAGTGTGACTGACCTGCTGAATGGGCAATGTGTAGTTTGAGATGCTTAGTGGGGTTTGCAAGTTGGCAGTATGACTGACTGTCATATCCTCCAATGCTGATGTAATTTGGAATGTGGAGTGTGCATCTCTCAACTGAGGCTCTACCAGGGGCTCAGTTGAGAGAAGAGCTGGAGGGAATAGGAGGAGGGTGGTGGCCGCTTATATAGAAGATAAATAAACACATGAAGAAACATTACCTGAGGCATTACCTGACAGGAGTTCTGTGATTCTTTTGTGCAGCACCTATAATGCAATACATGGGTAGTGTATACTTTGAGATGCTTAGTGGGGTTTGCAAAATGGCTGAAGACCATGTCCCATGGATTCTAGACAGTGGGTATGACGGTGTTGGGGTAGTCTGGAAAGGTCCCAACAATGAAAAGATGTTCATGTGGCACGTGCCATATTTGTGACTTAGGGTGTGGTGAAATAGGTGCAATGTTGTAATTTCATATGTGTCCAGTGTTGTTAAATGTGAATGGGATATGTAACTTAAGTGTTACTTTGTGTTCAAGATTGATACATATACATATATAATACATGATCCAGATATGGTGTGCTACGAAGTGCCTAGAAACTGAGTGACAAGAGTTTTGTAATGTGCATGAGAGAAAGGGGAATGGCCACTGAGGGCCCATTGTAAAGGAGACACAATATTTATTAAACATGTATGCAGACTGAGAAACACACAAAGGGAATTTATACATTTATATGTAGTGGGCTTTTATGAATTCATTTAAACTCTTGCAGCCAGGAGTTTGTGCAGTGAGGTTCAGGTGTCTTGGAAAATCTAGTTCTGCAGATTTGATGGCTGGAGGAAGAGTAATGATTAACCAAGCAGATGGGCAGCTAGCAACTAACCAAGAGTTTATGGCCTGGCCGTATTGCAGAAAACAGCCATTTGCTTTAACCAGTAATAAACGTGGGGTGAAGTGAAACCCGAGGCACAAGCGACCGATATGCCTTGTGCTTCGATTGTTCTCTCAGGATGTGACTAGAGGCAATGCATGCTGAATTGGTAGTCGTATAGATTAGAATGTTCCCATGATGCCAGTAAGCTGGGGCGAATGAGATAGATATCAATAGTTCAAAGGGTACCTGTTTATTCTGCTCTCTCTGAAGTTGTTGAAGCATCTATGCAAACCATGTGCAATTACGAAGGTTACAGGGATCAGGCCAGTTGTTACTTGTAATACATTATTTTTGGATATAAATGTGTAACCATGTCATGATGTCACAACCTACCACGGTTGAATCTCAAGAAGGGGTGTGCTATGAATATTATCTGAAGATGGTAGTTAAGATAATCAATGACCAATGAGAATGGAATAATTGGAGAAAGATGGGATTTTTTTGTATAGGTGTTGTCCAATAACATGTAAGGGGTGGGTTGTAATAAAATATGGGGGAGTGTTTGAACAGTTGCAAAAATATATATAATGTGTCAACGTATGTGGTTCGGTGTGACTTGTGTTGAGGGGGTCCTGCCTCCAGAAGCATACCACCAAGATGACAGATGCCACCCACTGAAGCAGCCCCACAGACCATAAGTGGATGACATCACCAAAGTAATCATGAAGAGGTGGCATGGCTGAACATACACGTAGAAACATTAGCCAGTTGCAAAAGTGCACACATGAACTGTGTGCAGAAACCTCAAAGCAACTACCATGAACATAAAATAAAATAAAATGGAAGCCACAGCAGAATTGAATTGAGTGGAAGGCTTTGGAAAGGCTTGGAGAGGTCGGACACACTGATTCCCCTAAGAAACGCAAAGCAGAGCTAGCAGTGCAGTCACTGTGCCCGTCCATGCCAAGGGCGCTGGGAGAGAGTGTTTGAGTCAGCAGAAAAGATAAAACACCTCCAAGGGCTGGGAGCGGAAATTCTTCATAAATGCAAGCAGATAAAAACAATTTTAGTGTCCCTAAACATGTGGTCTGACGCTGGGGAACAAGGCCAATTCATCGGAGGCAGGCAAGAACTGTTGTTCCCATCAAACTGAAAACAGAAGATGCAAAAATGTAACACAGCACACATTTGGAGACTTGAATGTCCTTGGTCAGGGCCAGCGGAGTCAGAGAAGTGGTAACATTGGTGGGAAACAGGCGGTACTCTGAGGCCATTCTCCACACCCATCATGCTGACAAGGCTCACACTGACCTCCTGTGGGTGGTGCTAGGTGGAGCGACCTGATATGGCCAGAACAATCAGATCATCTGTCCCCTATAAGATGTACACATGTCTATACTGTTCACCCAATCCCATCTCGCCTATAGCCCAGGTATGTAACTTTTGGTTGTGATGTCACAACTTACTACCAGCCTGTAATGAGTTGAGAATGCATTGGAACTGCAGTAATCCGTGTGCCTGTCCCTGTTTTTGCAGATGCATTAATAAAAGCAATAATTTGGGAAATTTCTGGACTCCTCCGGTTCTTGGCATGGGGGATTTCCCTCGAGCCAGCCTCTTGTTTCTAAATTTCGGTTCACTTGGGTTAGTTTGACTCTGCAGCGTCATCTAGCTCCTCCCCAGACAATTGTGCAATAAGCTTGCTTTACGTACAACCATGAACTTGTTCCTTAAGTGGTGGGTCCACTTGGGTTAAGGTGATAAGGGGCCCATCCACAGGTATTGTGGAGACTGTCCATGGGTGCAAGATGTGGGAAGTGACAAATGGTCCCTTTTTTACAGCTAAGGAAAAGTAAAGGTGGGCCTTAGTTTTGTTAAAGTGGTGCAAAGTGCCCTTTGGGCTTGGAATTGGTCAGATTGTTCGGGCTATAGGAATAGAGTGCTAAATTGTTGTATTTGGCGGTGGGGCTTTTGAGCTGTGGCCATGGCCAGTGACTTTGGCACGCTTTACAAAACTGTCTCTCAACTTTACCACAAAGCTATCAAGTCAGCTAAATCTTCACACTCTGCAGACCTCATTTTAACATCCACCTGTTCTTCTTATTTATTGTTCACGATTGTTAATGAACTATCTATCCCCGCACCCATTACTCGATCCAACCCGCTCTCAAGCAACGTGCAATGACATCAGTCAAATTTTCATAATAATTCAGACCTCCAATCTGGCCAGTGGCCCCAGCAAATACACTGAGAATCCTTCTTCTGTGTGCGATTCCCTAGGAACTTCTAAGTTCTTGTTCCATTTTAAGGCATTCTCAGACCAGATGATCTCTAAAGCTCTTCTTGCTGCGGATCCCATTCCTCTTCAGATCATGCAATGTCTTCCCGCAGACTGCATTCCTTTACTCATAGCAGCGGTCAATAACTCATTGTGTTATCCCTTCCTTGCTTAAGCATGCTCTCGGTACGCCACTTCCGAAGAAGCCTCATCTGGATCCATCCCTTCCATACAACTATCGCCCAATATCACTACTCGCTGCTATTATGAAAATTATGGAAGCCATTTTTACACCTCAGTTGGCTCTTTTCCTTGAAGCCAACAATCTTTTGCATGGCTACAAAGCAGGTTTTAGACTTACCATAGGAACCGAATCAGTAATGATTTCGGTTCTTGATGATTTAGCATTGTGTCAGGACTTTGGAGAGGTCGGTGTCTTGATTCTTCTTGACCTCTCTGCGACCTTCGATACAATAGATCACAACATTGTTGGTCCAGGCTGGCTTCGGAGGCATAAAACAAGCAGAACACAGTCTTCAGCTGATTCCGGCGCTACTTTTGAGTTAGATTTAATGTGCGTGTAGAGGCAGCAAGGCATAGGTCTAAATCTCTCAGACTGCAGAGAGAGCAAAATTCATACTACTTCAAATTAGACCTTATTCTAGCCTGCGCTCAAAACAGGAATTACAAATTTTCAAAGTTTACTCGTTGTGTATGTCCGGATAGACACAAAGAACTCTTGAATATGACAACTGTTCTGATTTTCTTAGCCTTCCCGGCCTTGATTTATTTTAAGTTGAAAGTAAGTCACTTCAATTTGAATTCAAAGGTTCATTCAAACTTGAGAAAAATAATATTAAAGTTACTGTTAACCAGCCTTGCCCCTTGTCCCGACACGTGTTTCCCCGCCTATTATATGGCGGTTCCTCAGGGGTTTTAATGGCTGAAGGTTCTTACTAAATCATATTCATTATTATCATGCATAACGGTTTATAATTGGCCATTACAATCCTAATGGAGCAAAAGAGAAATGAAAAACAAATAAATAAGAGGCTGTCAATGTTTTCAAATGTAGTCATGATGTAAACTTCACGGCTATTTTTGTAAATAGTAAAACAAACCAATTGAGCGAAAAAAGGGGAAAATGGACTTACATGTGCAGTCTGTAAGTCAAAGTGTGATGCTTCTTAAATCTCATATTAGTTTCTAACACGGTGTCTCCATAACCAAGTCTAAATTGTGTAAGTAGATAGAAACAGAACATTTTCAGAATCTTCATTTACGGAAGATTAATAGTTAGTTGTCGTGCTTATCCAAGTGACTGTTTAAAGAGAAAAAAAGGGGATTTGATGCATCTTACCTATGTATTCCCAAAAACCTGCAGTGTGTGCAGAGTGAACTCCAGCGGTACGATTGCCGAGCAAACTGTGGTTCGCGCTGACGCGTTTAGATTGGATCACGTGAGAAAAATAGAACGCTCACGCATATGTCACGTGAACTCTCAACGTGCTGCAGTTAACATGACACCATGTTGGATTGGGAAAGAGCCCAGAGCCACCTGTGTATTCAACATTATATATCGATCAAAGAGTATGTAGTGTTGAAAAATATCTAATTGTACTAAATGTAAAGACAACACGGAGGCCAAAACAAAAGCCTCCTTATGATGTGGAGTTAGAGGCGATAGGTAAATGTGGCTAAATTTGGATTTCTAAAAGCCGTGAAGATCATATCGTGACGCAGTTGGATAGGCTAAGAATTTGTCAATCTTAAAAGAAATTTGTTTGAAACGAATAGAAAAATTTCAGAAAGGAGGCATAATTAATTTTTGTACATTATTGTTCCCAGAAATAGAATTTGTTGTCAATACGTCAGATGCCATATATTGGTTAAATGTCAGTATAATGTAATATATATGTTAGGTTCCAAAAAACAAAGCATTTTTAAAAACCTGGTTAGACAAAAATATAATAGATATACATAAAGCGAAGTAAAGAAAACATAGCAAATGAATATGGAAGATAGATCATAGTAAATAATACAGAAAGAATGGTGGCAGCACAATGACACTCAAAATGTTATTCTCATAGCACAATAAACATTGTTTACAGGAAATAGTGTAATTCCTGATCCACATTTAAACCCATGTGGATTGTGTCCATTGACCATATCCAAAACGCCTCTCTTTTGCGAAGGAGTTTTTCCATGTTACCTCCTCTTTTTGGGGTGGACAGTTTTTCAATACCATAGCATCTAATTTTGGCTAGATCTGACTCTACATGGTGTTGCTGGAAATGGAAAGCAAGCGGAGATTTCATGTCCTTGTTTTTGATTGCTCGCAAATGTTCACCTACTCTTATTTTCAATTTTCTAATTGTGCTGCCAATGTATATTTTGTCACATGAGCATGTTATGGCGTACGTCACAAATTGACTATTGCAGTTTATAAGTTGTTTAATAACAGTTTTTTCCCATTTGGTTGTTCAAATTCTTTCTTGCCGTTACACATATATGGACAGATCTGACAATTGTTGCATTTAAAATTCCCATATGTTGGTGGTGTTAGCCATGATGTTACAATTTGGTTCTGTTGGTATTGTTCGTACTTTTTGTTGTCGAAGTAGGATGGACTTATCATTTTCTTTAAATTGTTACAGTTACGGAAAATCATGTTCGGCTTTTTTTCTAGAAAAAGATTTAGGTCTGCATCATTTGTTATGATGTTCCAATTTCTTTGTAAAATCTTTCTGATAACATGATTGTTGGTACTGAATGTCGTGATGAACCTACATTTCTCTGGTTCCATTGGTCTTCTTGGTTTGTCCTGTAATAAAAGTTGTCTTGGTTTCTCCATGCTTTTGGTTATCATGTTCTTGAGGTGTTTCGACTGATATCCACGTTTTTTGAATTTTACTATTGCCATATCTTGATGCTTTTTAAATTCCTCTGATGATGTGCAGTTCCTTTTGATTCTCAAAAGTTCACCAAATGGTATATTTCGAATGACATGATGAGGATGATTGCTGGCAGCATGTAGGATACTATTGACTGCAGTTTCCTTTGTAAATAAAGTACTGTGGATGGTTTGATCCTGTATGTACAGATGGAGATCCAAGAAATTAATGGATTGTTGGCTATAGGTAATCGTGAATTTCAAATTATAATCGTTGTCATTCAAAAATGAATGGTATGCTTGTAGTTGTGATTCTGTGCCATTCCATATAATGATAATATCATCAATGTACCTTCCCCAAAAAGCAATTCTGTTGTTGGTGGTAAAATCTGGGTGTTGCCAGGCGACCTGTGTTTCGAAATGACCCATGTAGAGATTGGCATATGAAGGTGCAAATTTGGTCCCCATGGCCGTTCCCTGGACTTGTCTGTATAATTTGTCTCCGAAGCAAAAAATGTTGTTAGTCAGCGTAAAATGAATCATTTCTGAAATCATTAGATTTTGTTCTTGTAATGACACAGATCTGCTTTTCAAAAAATAATTGACTGTTGAAATTCCTTTAGAATGAATAATGCTGGTATATAGTGCTGTAACATCAAATGTAACAAACCAAACGTTTTCTTCCCAGTAGATGTTTTCTAATTGTTTAAGTGCATGTGTAGTGTCCTTGATAAAGGAACTTAGGCCAGATGCAAGGGGTTGCAGGTGATGGTCAATGTACTCTGAAATTCTTTCAGTAAGTGAACCAATACTATTAATGATTGGTCTGCATTGAGGTAGAATGTTAAACGGTTTATGTATCTTAGGCATGAAGTAGATTGTTGAAAGTATTGGATGCGAGATGTTCATATATTCATATTCATCATCTGAAATTAACCCTTGTTCATGCCAATGTGAACTCATAAGCTGCCAATCTGAGTTTAACTTTTGAATCAGATTTGTTTGCAGCAGTTGATAGCATGCTGTATCATTCAGTTGGTTCATGGCTATTTGTATATAGTCTTCCGTTTTGAGTAATACAATATTACCCCCCTTGTCAGCAGTCCTAACTGTAATATTGTAATTTTCTTTTAATCTTTTGATAGCTGTGATTTGTTCTCGTTTCAAATTCTGATTTACATGTGATTTTTTATTCTTTAGATATAGTTCTCTTAATTCTTCTTGTACTGCTTTTCGAAAAAGGTCTATTGCGTTTTCTGATGGTAGTATGGGCATGAATTTGGATTTGGATTTGAGTTTGGTGTGTTTGGCTAAGCCCAAAGTGATCTCTTGTTCTCTTGCAAAAGTGGATACGGTGTGGACATCCTCTTCTTCTGCTAAGTTGAGTAGATCAATGGTCTTTTCTACATGGTCTAATGAAAGTTCCGAACATGTATTTGTATTCATTGGTCGTTTCTGCAAAGTGTTATGTAGAAAGAATTTTTTTAGTTTGAGTTTTCTGCAAAACCGATAGAGATCTGTGATAGTTTCAAAGTAATCATAGGTGTTGGTTGGACAAAAGGTAAGACCTTTGTTCAATGCTGAAATCAAGTCTTTCGGAAGTTGTTGATTTGTGAGATTAATTACTAGGTTTTCCTCTTTGGTAGAATCATTGACCTTGTTTGTACGCCATTGTTTTTGCCTGTTTCGTTTTCTTTGTTTGTTACCTTTGCCTCTATGTCCCCTCTTTGTCTTGAGGTATTTAGTGTCGTGGTAAAGCCCCATTTTAAATTTTGTTGTAGATTTGTACGAGTTTTCTTGAAATGTCTGTATTCTTCTAAAAAAGAAGAGGACGGTATTGGGTCTTCGGGGTTATTCTCAGCTACCTCTTCCTGGATAGAATCTGTTAAATTCTGTTCAGTTTCACTCAGAGATTCAGATTCGGATGATGGTGTAGTTGGATTGGGTGATGGAATATTTGAAGATTTCTGTAGATTAAATTGTTTAAGTTGTCGTCCTGTTGGTTTGTTGAAGGTGTACACCCTCTTAAACTTATAATCTAATTCGTCTCTTAGAAACTGACGTTGTTTCTTGAGTTTGATTTCCTGAGAAAATTTTTCGATGACTTCATCCAATATTTCGTAATTTTTTAAGGTCTTTTCCGGAATGTTGAGTGTTTCAATATTTTCTTTAACTGTGTTTATGTCCTTGATTATCTTGTCGTGTTGTTTTTTAGCATTGTCAATCAATTTGTGAATCATCTGTTGTGAAGTGTTTGTAAGTAATTCCTCCCAATCTTGCAAACTTTCGATATCATTTTCATCAAATGGTGGAAAGATACAAATTCTAAGACCTTGTGGTATGCGTCCCACTTTAAGATATTGTTCCAATGTTCTAATTTCCCACCACCTAGATAATTCAGTTTTTAGAAGTTTTTCATGTTGTTCAAATAAAATTTTTAAAGATTTAGAGTTTGTTTTTTGCTCAGACGTAGGTGTTAATTTCTGATTCGAAAATAACGATTCTGCCTCCTTATTTCTCTCAAAAAAACATTTTTGCATCTTTGTTGTGTAAAGTAACTCAAAAAGGGTATTTGAATAGAATATATATATTTTGGTTTGGTTGAGTTTGCAGCACAGTACAGCTTAAAAAATACACAAAACAAGCAGAACACAGTCTTCAGCTGATTCCGGCGCTACTTTTGAGTTAGATTTAATGTGCGTGTAGAGGCAGCAAGGCATAGGTCTAAATCTCTCAGACTGCAGAGAGAGCAAAATTCGTACTACTTCAAATTAGACCTTATTCTAGCCTGCGCTCAAAACAGGAATTACAAATTTTCAAAGTTTACTCGTTGTGTATGTCCGGATAGACACAAAGAACTCTTGAATACGACAACTGTTTTGATTTTCTTAGCCTTCCCGGCCTTGATTTATTTTAAGTTGAAAGTAAGTCACTTCAATTTGAATTCAAAGGTTCATTCAAACTTGAGAAAAATAATATTAAAGTTACTGTTAACCAGCCTTGTCCCTTGTCCCGACACGTGTTTCCCCGCCTATTATATGGCGGTTCCTCAGGGGTTTTAATGGCTGAAGGTTCTTACTAAATCATATTCATTATTATCATGCATAACGGTTGATAATTGGCCATTACAATCCTAATGGAGCAAAAGAGAAAAGAGAAATGAAAAACAAATAAATAAGAGGCTGTCAATGTTTTCAAATGTAGTCATGATGTAAACTTCAAGACCAATGGAACCAATGGAACCAGAGAAATGTAGGTTCATCACGACATTCAGTACCAACAATCATGTTATCAGAAAGATTTTACAAAGAAATTGGAACATCATAACAAATGATGCAGACCTAAATCTTTTTCTAGAAAAGCCGAACATGATTTTCCGTAACTGTAACAATTTAAAGAAAATGATAAGTCCATCCTACTTCGACAACAAAAAGTACGAACAATACCAACAGAACCAAATTGTAACATCATGGCTAACACCACCAACATATGGGAATTTTAAATGCAACAATTGTCAGATCTGTCCATATATGTGTAACGGCAAGAAAGAATTTGAACAACCAAATGGGAAAAAAACTGTTATTAAACAACTTATAAACTGCAATAGTCAATTTGTGACGTACGCCATAACATGCTCATGTGACAAAATATACATTGGCAGCACAATTAGAAAATTGAAAATAAGAGTAGGTGAACATTTGCGAGCAATCAAAAACAAGGACATGAAATCTCCGCTTGCTTTCCATTTCCAGCAACACCATGTAGAGTCAGATCTAGCCAAAATTAGATGCTATGGTATTGAAAAACTGTCCACCCCAAAAAGAGGAGGTAACATGGAAAAACTCCTTCGCAAAAGAGAGGCGTTTTGGATATGGTCAATGGACACAATCCACATGGGTTTAAATGTGGATCAGGAATTACACCATTTCCTGTAAACAATGTTTATTGTGCTATGAGAATAACATTTTGAGTGTCATTGTGCTGCCACCATTCTTTCTGTATTATTTACTATGATCTATCTTCCATATTCATTTGCTATGTTTTCTTTACTTCGCTTTATGTATATCTATTATATTTTTGTCTAACCAGGTTTTTAAAAATGCTTTGTTTTTTGGAACCTAACATATATATTACATTATACTGACATTTAACCAATATATGGCATCTGACGTATTGACAACAAATTCTATTTCTGGGAACAATAATGTACAAAAATTAATTATGCCTCCTTTCTGAAATTTTTCTATTCGTTTCAAACAAATTTCTTTTAAGATTGACAAATTCTTAGCCTATCCAACTGCGTCACGATATGATCTTCACGGCTTTTAGAAATCCAAATTTAGCCACATTTACCTATCGCCTCTAACTCCACATCATAAGGAGGCTTTTGTTTTGGCCTCCGTGTTGTCTTTACATTTAGTACAATTAGATATTTTTCAACACTACATACTCTTTGATCGATATATAATGTTGAATACACAGGTGGCTCTGGGCTCTTTCCCAATCCAACATGGTGTCATGTTAACTGCAGCACGTTGAGAGTTCACGTGACATATGCGTGAGCGTTCTATTTTTCTCACGTGATCCAATCTAAACGCGTCAGCGCGAACCACAGTTTGCTCGGCAATCGTACCGCTGGAGTTCACTCTGCACACACTGCAGGTTTTTGGGAATACATAGGTAAGATGCATCAAATCCCCTTTTTTTCTCTTTAAACAGTCACTTGGATAAGCACGACAACTAACTATTAATCTTCCGTAAATGAAGATTCTGAAAATGTTCTGTTTCTATCTACTTACACAATTTAGACTTGGTTATGGAGACACCGTGTTAGAAACTAATATGAGATTTAAGAAGCATCACACTTTGACTTACAGACTGCACATGTAAGTCCATTTTCCCTTTTTTCTCTCAATTGGTTTGTTTTACTATTTACAAAAATAGCCGTGAAGTTTACATCATGACTACATTTGAAAACATTGACAGCCTCTTATTTATTTGTTTTTCATTTCTCTTTTGCTCCATTAGGATTGTAATGGCCAATTATCAACCGTTATGCATGATAATAATGAATATGATTTAGTAAGAACCTTCAGCCATTAAAACCCCTGAGGAACCGCCATATAATAGGCGGGGAAACACGTGTCGGGACAAGGGACAAGGCTGGTTAACAGTAACTTTAATATTATTTTTCTCAAGTTTGAATGAACCTTTGAATTCAAATTGAAGTGACTTACTTTCAACTTAAAATAAATCAAGGCCGGGAAGGCTAAGAAAATCAAAACAGTTGTCGTATTCAAGAGTTCTTTGTGTCTATCCGGACATACACAACGAGTAAACTTTGAAAATTTGTAATTCCTGTTTTGAGCGCAGGCTAGAATAAGGTCTAATTTGAAGTAGTACGAATTTTGCTCTCTCTGCAGTCTGAGAGATTTAGACCTATGCCTTGCTGCCTCTACACGCACATTAAATCTAACTCAAAAGTAGCGCCAGAATCAGCTGAAGACTGTGTTCTGCTTGTTTTGTGTATTTTTTAAGCTGTACTGTGCTGCAAACTCAACCAAACCAAAATATATATATTCTATTCAAATACCCTTTTTGAGTTACTTTACACAACAAAGATGCAAAAATGTTTTTTTGAGAGAAATAAGGAGGCAGAATCATTATTTTCGAATCAGAAATTAACACCTACGTCTGAGCAAAAAACAAACTCTAAATCTTTAAAAATTTTATTTGAACAACAGGAAAAACTTCTAAAAACTGAATTATCTAGGTGGTGGGAAATTAGAACATTGGAACAATATCTTAAAGTGGGACGCATACCACGAGGTCTTAGAATTTGTATCTTTCCACCATTTGATGAAAATGATATCGAAAGTTTGCAAGATTGGGAGGAATTACTTACAAACACTTCACAACAGATGATTCACAAATTGATTGACAATGCTAAAAAACAACACGACAAGATAATCAAGGACATAAACACAGTTAAAGAAAATATTGAAACACTCAACATTCCGGAAAAGACCTTAAAAAATTACGAAATATTGGATGAAGTCATCGAAAAATTTTCTCAGGAAATCAAACTCAAGAAACAACGTCAGTTTCTAAGAGACGAATTAGATTATAAGTTTAAGAGGGTGTACACCTTCAACAAACCAACAGGACGACAACTTAAACAATTTAATCTACAGAAATCTTCAAATATTCCATCACCCAATCCAACTACACCATCATCCGAATCTGAATCTCTGAGTGAAACTGAACAGAATTTAACAGATTCTATCCAGGAAGAGGTAGCTGAGAATAACCCCGAAGACCCAATACCGTCCTCTTCTTTTTTAGAAGAATACAGACATTTCAAGAAAACTCGTACAAATCTACAACAAAATTTAAAATGGGGCTTTACCACGACACTAAATACCTCAAGACAAAGAGGGGACATAGAGGCAAAGGTAACAAACAAAGAAAACGAAACAGGCAAAAACAATGGCGTACAAACAAGGTCAATGATTCTACCAAAGAGGAAAACCTAGTAATTAATCTCACAAATCAACAACTTCCGAAAGACTTGATTTCAGCATTGAACAAAGGTCTTACCTTTTGTCCAACCAACACCTATGATTACTTTGAAACTATCACAGATCTCTATCGGTTTTGCAGAAAACTCAAACTAAAAAAATTCTTTCTACATAACACTTTGCAGAAACGACCAATGAATACAAATACATGTTCGGAACTTTCATTAGACCATGTACAAAAGACCATTGATCTACTCAACTTAGCAGAAGAAGAGGATGTCCACACCGTATCCACTTTTGCAAGAGAACAAGAGATCACTTTGGGCTTAGCCAAACACACCAAACTCAAATCCAAATCCAAATTCATGCCCATACTACCATCAGAAAACGCAATAGACCTTTTTCAAAAAGCAGTACAAGAAGAATTAAGAGAACTATATCTAAAGAATAAAAAATCACATGTAAATCAGAATTTGAAACGAGAACAAATCACAGCTATCAAAAGATTAAAAGAAAATTACAATATTACAGTTAGGACTGCTGACAAGGGGGGTAATATTGTATTACTCAAAACGGAAGACTATATACAAATAGCCATGAACCAACTGAATGATACAGCATGCTATCAACTGCTGCAAACAAATCCGATTCAAAAGTTAAACTCAGATTGGCAGCTTATGAGTTCACATTGGCATGAACAAGGGTTAATTTCAGATGATGAATATGAATATATGAACATCTCGCATCCAATACTTTCAACAATCTACTTCATGCCTAAGATACATAAACCGTTTAACATTCTACCTCAATGCAGACCAATCATTAATAGTATTGGTTCACTTACCGAAAGAATTTCAGAGTACATTGACCATCACCTGCAACCCCTTGCATCTGGCTTAAGTTCCTTTATCAAGGACACTACACATGCACTTAAACAATTAGAAAACATCTACTGGGAAGAAAACTTTTGGTTTGTTACATTTGATGTTACAGCACTATATACCAGCATTATTCATTCTAAAGGAATTTCAACAGTCAATTATTTTTTGAAAAGCAGATCTGTGTCATTACAAGAACAAAATCTAATGATTTCAGAAATGATTCATTTTACGCTGACTAACAACATTTTTTGCTTCGGAGACAAATTATACAGACAAGTCCAGGGAATGGCCATGGGGACCAAATTTGCACCTTCATATGCCAATCTCTACATGGGTCATTTCGAAACACAGGTCGCCTGGCAACACCCAGATTTTACCACCAACAACAGAATTGCTTTTTGGGGAAGGTACATTGATGATATTATCATTATATGGAATGGCACAGAATCACAACTACAAGCATACCATTCATTTTTGAATGACAACGATTATAATTTGAAATTCACGATTACCTATAGCCAACAATCCATTAATTTCTTGGATCTCCATCTGTACATACAGGATCAAACCATCCACAGTACTTTATTTACAAAGGAAACTGCAGTCAATAGTATCCTACATGCTGCCAGCAATCATCCTCATCATGTCATTCGAAATATACCATTTGGTGAACTTTTGAGAATCAAAAGGAACTGCACATCATCAGAGGAATTTAAAAAGCATCAAGATATGGCAATAGTAAAATTCAAAAAACGTGGATATCAGTCGAAACACCTCAAGAACATGATAACCAAAAGCATGGAGAAACCAAGACAACTTTTATTACAGGACAAACCAAGAAGACCAATGGAACCAGAGAAATGTAGGTTCATCACGACATTCAGTACCAACAATCATGTTATCAGAAAGATTTTACAAAGAAATTGGAACATCATAACAAATGATGCAGACCTAAATCTTTTTCTAGAAAAAAAGCCGAACATGATTTTCCGTAACTGTAACAATTTAAAGAAAATGATAAGTCCATCCTACTTCGACAACAAAAAGTACGAACAATACCAACAGAACCAAATTGTAACATCATGGCTAACACCACCAACATATGGGAATTTTAAATGCAACAATTGTCAGATCTGTCCATATATGTGTAACGGCAAGAAAGAATTTGAACAACCAAATGGAAAAAAACTGTTATTAAACAACTTATAAACTGCAATAGTCAATTTGTGACGTACGCCATAACATGCTCATGTGACAAAATATACATTGGCAGCACAATTAGAAAATTGAAAATAAGAGTAGGTGAACATTTGCGAGCAATCAAAAACAAGGACATGAAATCTCCGCTTGCTTTCCATTTCCAGCAACACCATGTAGAGTCAGATCTAGCCAAAATTAGATGCTATGGTATTGAAAAACTGTCCACCCCAAAAAGAGGAGGTAACATGGAAAAACTCCTTCGCAAAAGAGAGGCGTTTTGGATATGGTCAATGGACACAATCCACATGGGTTTAAATGTGGATCAGGAATTACACCATTTCCTGTAAACAATGTTTATTGTGCTATGAGAATAACATTTTGAGTGTCATTGTGCTGCCACCATTCTTTCTGTATTATTTACTATGATCTATCTTCCATATTCATTTGCTATGTTTTCTTTACTTCGCTTTATGTATATCTATTATATTTTTGTCTAACCAGGTTTTTAAAAATGCTTTGTTTTTTGGAACCTAACATATATATTACATTATACTGACATTTAACCAATATATGGCATCTGACGTATTGACAACAAATTCTATTTCTGGGAACAATAAAGTACAAAAATTAATTATGCCTCCTTTCTGAAATTTTTCTATTCGTTTCAAACAAATTTCTTTTAAGATTGACAAATTCTTAGCCTATCCAACTGCGTCACGATATGATCTTCACGGCTTTTAGAAATCCAAATTTAGCCACATTTACCTATCGCCTCTAACTCCACATCATAAGGAGGCTTTTGTTTCGGCCTCCGTGTTGTCTTTACATTTAGTACAATTAGATATTTTTCAACACTACATACTCTTTGATCGATATATAATGTTGAATACACAGGTGGCTCTGGGCTCTTTCCCAATCCAACATGGTGTCATGTTAACTGCAGCACGTTGAGAGTTCACGTGACATATGCGTGAGCGTTCTATTTTTCTCACGTGATCCAATCTAAACGCGTCAGCGCGAACCACAGTTTGCTCGGCAATCGTACCGCTGGAGTTCACTCTGCACACACTGCAGGTTTTTGGGAATACATAGGTAAGATGCATCAAATCCCCTTTTTTTCTCTTTAAACAGTCACTTGGATAAGCACGACAACTAACTATTAATCTTCCGTAAATGAAGATTCTGAAAATGTTCTGTTTCTATCTACTTACAGAATTTAGACTTGGTTATGGAGACACCGTGTTAGAAACTAATATGAGATTTAAGAAGCATCACACTTTGACTTACAGACTGCACATGTAAGTCCATTTTCCCTTTTTTCGCTCAATTGGTTTGTTTTACTATTTACAAAAATAGCCGTGAAGTTTACATCATGACTACATTTGAAAACATTGACAGCCTCTTATTTATTTGTTTTTCATTTCTCTTTTGCTCCATTAGGATTGTAATGGCCAATTATCAACCGTTATGCATGATAATAATGAATATGATTTAGTAAGAACCTTCAGCCATTAAAACCCCTGAGGAACCGCCATATAATAGGCGGGGAAACACGTGTCGGGACAAGGGACAAGGCTGGTTAACAGTAACTTTAATATTATTTTTCTCAAGTTTGAATGAACCTTTGAATTCAAATTGAAGTGACTTACTTTCAACTTAAAATAAATCAAGGCCGGGAAGGCTAAGAAAATCAAAACAGTTGTCGTATTCAAGAGTTCTTTGTGTCTATCCGGACATACACAACGAGTAAACTTTGAAAATTTGTAATTCCTGTTTTGAGCGCAGGCTAGAATAAGGTCTAATTTGAAGTAGTATGGCTTCGGAGGCATGCCTCTTGACTGGTTTATTTCCTTTTTATCTGATCGTCAGCAAACTGTTTCTCTATATCCTTTTTCTTCTGCTCCTTACGCAATCACCTGTGGCGTTCCCCAGGGTTTCTCCCTCTCTCCCCTGCTTTTTAACCTATATCCCTGCCCCATGGCTGATCTAATAACATCCTTTGGTATCCGTTTTTACACCTACACTGATGACACACAGCTGTTTTTTCGTCTTGACTCAAAAACCCCAGTTACCTCGTCTAATCTTAAGAAGTGCCTATCAGCAGTCTCAACTTGGATGGCCAAATTGAATGGAAGTAAGACTGAAGTCCTGGTCTTTCAGTAACCCTCTCCCACCCCCAGGCCTTAGCATGTTCTGGATGTTCTGGAACTCTTCTTTCTGGCCCGAGCCACTAGGATCCTTCCTGTACCTAGCCCCAGTGTAAAAAGCCTGGGGGTTAACATTCAACCCTGAGGATCCAGAGAGGCTCAGATTGCTTCAGACTGCAGGGGAGATTTTCACAGACTGAAACTGCTTAAGAAAATCATTCCATTCCTCCCTTCTGCCTTTTGTGCCACTGTTTTCAACTTGTCTACAAGGGGATCCATTGATTATTGCAATGGGATCTATTAAGGGTAATCAGACTATCTGATTAAAAGACTTCAGATTCTGCAGAACGCTGCAGCCCACCTAGGCCTGGGGGCAACCACATCTGAGCATATCACGTCACTATTAGGTAAATTCCACTGGCTACCGGTTATGAGACGGATTGAGTTTAAGATCTTGTCCATTGCTCACTGGGCCATTCACTCCTCAGACCCTATATTTTTACGGCAGAAGCTGAAAGCCTACATACCCTCTCGTAGGCACTAGTCCAGTGATAAAAATCTCCTCATAGTCCTGCGTTTCCACAAATCCAGATCGGGGGGCCACTCCTTTTCAGTCCTGGCCACTAATCTCTGGAACACACTCCTGCCATCAGTCCGTAACCTCCCAGACCTTGGTTTTAGGAAACAACTAAAGACCATGCTGTTCGTTGTCTAACTTCCCTCTTGTTCCTCATTTTCTTCATTTTTTCCGTCCGGTCTCCTCTCTCTTATTTAGCTCGTAGATGCCTTGTTGGCATTGGTTAGCGCTCTACAAATTATAATACATACATACATATTGTTTGGGGAATGACCAACCTCCGGAAAATCTTGCCACTGGCCATGGCCATAAGGGATGATATATGAGGTTGGCAGTAGGACCCGCCTGGGTAAGGGCCAATGTGTAGTTTTAGATCATTAGTGGGTTTGCAATATAGTCTGTGTATGGTGTTAAAGTTGGCACTGGGAATGGACTGCTGATTAGACAGTGTGTACTTGGACATGGTTAGTGGGGTTTGCAAAATGGCTGACAGCCATGTCCCAGGGATGGTGAAAAGTGGGCATGTCTGTAAGCTAGCCACAGGGCTTCTGGAGACCGTCCATGAATGCAAGATATTTGAAGTGTTAAATGGTCCCTGTGTTACAGATAGAGGAAAGTGAATGTGGGGCCTTGTAGTGTTAAGGGGGTGCAAAGTTACCTTTTGTATTTGACAGTAGGCAAAATGTTTGTGGTATGCTAAATTGGTGTATTGGTCTTTGGGGCAGTGGGGCTGTTGGGCTGTAGCCACTGGCAATGTCCATCCATGAAGGATGATATATTGGATTGAGGTTGGAAATGGGACTGGGCTGTTGTAAAGGCTGATGTGTAGTTTGAGATGATTAGTGGGTTTGCAACACAGCTAGTGCATGGTCTTAAATTTGGCACTGGAAAAGGGCTTCGGAATGGGCCATGTGTACTTTGAGAAGGTTAGCGGGGTCTTCAGAATGGCTGAAGGCCATGTCCCAGCGATCGTGGAGAGCGGAAATGTCTGTAAGACATTTTGGGTTGATAATTGGAGCAGGTCATAGAATGTTTGGTTAGTCTGCAAAGAATAAAACAATATAATTAGCAGTAGAACATGTTATTGAAAATATGGGTGTCATTACAAGTTTGCCGGTATCCCACTGGTTATTCCATCAGGATACCGGTAAACTGACCCTACTGTTTTCCCGTCGCCTGATATCCCGGAATATCTGGCATATTACAGGTGGCAGAAAGGGAGGTAAATCCCCATTCCATGGAGTCCCATAGACTACATGGAGTGGACTGCTGGTATTTCCAGCACCGATAATACTGGTGCTAAATATACCAGCTGTTTTTTCACAGTAGAACCTGATTTACCTCCAGCTCTTTGCTGGAGGTATATCAGTGACTACCACCGGCAAACCTGTAGTCACAGAATTACCAGCAATTTTCCTAGACCGCATACTTGTAACGTGGGCTATTTACTTTTTTTAACCTCGTAGGTAGTACACTGAATGTACTATATTTCGCAGCAGCAGAGGCCCAAGGTAAATCCAGTAGAGCGTTTGGCCCTCTCTCCTGCCCGCTTCCTTGTTTGCCCGCACTCCCGCCTCTTAGCCCGCTCCCAACCACCTGATCGGTCTGTGTCCCGAGCCACAACACACGGCAAGGGTCTTGGTGCCTTTTGTGTGGCCATCCACCATTTTGCAGCAGCAGAGGTACAAGGTAAGTCCAGCAGAACCTATGTCCCATAATATTTAATAAAGTTGTTTAAAGACAACTTTGCAGCGCTGCATGCACATTTGTTTGCCGCTTCCTTCTTGGCCTTATCTACCACCTCCCAGCCCGCCTCTAACCACCTGATTGGTCTCCATCCTGAGCCACAACATACAAGGGTCACAGTGCCTTCTGTGCGGCCATCGCCATTTCGCAGCAGCAGAGTCCTGAGGTAAATCCAGCAGAGCCCATGGCCAACAACATTTTGTAAAGTTGTTTCAAAACAACTTTTCAGTGCTGTATGTGCATTTGTGCCCTCTCCCTTCCCGCTTCCTTCTTGGTCTGCACTACCATCTCCCATCTGACCCCAACCACCTGATTGGTCTCCGTCACAAGCCACAACACACGGCAAGGGTCTTGGTGCCTTCTGCATTTCGCAGCAGCAGAGGCCTGAGGTACGTCCAGCAGAGCCGGTGGGCCATACTATTTAGTAAAGTTGTTTAAAAACAACTTTGCAGCGCACAGTGCGCATTTGTTCCCTCTTCCCTGCTTGCTTCCTTCGTTGCCCACACTCCCGCCTCCCAGCCCGCCCTCAACCACCTGTTTGGATCTGCCCCTTATAGGATATCACCCTACGGCAGCCTATGCCCTGGGCAGTCCCCTCAGGCCCTGAGGCAAAGGGCAGTTCCTACAGACGCAGCTCCACATGGTGTCGGCTGATGTCAGCAGGGGAAGCAGGCAGCTGTCAACCAGTAGCGACAGACAAAGAAGGTGTTGTGCGGACAGGAGGCACAGCATTCACAGCGCCCACTAAACTGGCCAACCACTCTCAAATCGTATCTTTTGCAGCACTAAATAGCCTGTGGCCTGCATGTAGCCATTCCTAATTAGCCACCATACCCCAATATAAACACTCTGAGCTGTGAAAATTGTTGCCTACCCATTTATCCCTTCTAGGAGAAACTTTAGTTAGTGATATCTCACTTCTAGGTGGACTGTAGACTAACTGTGCTAACTTGTCCGGACAACACTGTGAATTTTAGCCTGCATCCCATCTAGATAGAACTGTGAAGATAATTGTGTGTCACATCTAGATATAATTGTGAAGATTAGCCTGGTGACATCTAGCTAGAATTGTGAATATTAGCCTGTGTCACATCTTGACAGAATTGTGAAGATAATCTTGTGCCACATCTAGATAGAATTGCAAAGATAATCTTGAGTCACATCTGGATAGATTTTGCAAAGATTAGCATGTGTCACATCAAGAGAGAATTTTGAAGATAATCTTGCGTCACATCTCGATAGAATTGTGAAGATAATCTTGGGCCACATCGAGATAGTGATGCCATTAAACAACCCTACTAAAATCCCACCCCTCTGCATGCACGTCTCAAACCAAACACAACCATACCTCTAAGCACAACAAATCACACCCACTTCACTATACCGCAACAACAAAACAAATCACACATAGTCTCGCCCAACAGCACACAACTGAAACCAACACTTAAGCTCAGCGAACAGTGTTAACCGAACTGCTGCTGGCAACAGCATCTCACAGCTCCTTTGCTCTTCTTTTGCTCAGTCTTACTAACCCATCCCACCCTCCTCCAATTTTAGGTCCACCAGAGCGCCAGGGGACTACTCCGGTATTGGTAGCGCATGGTATAAATATCCATTAATATAACAACATTAACATATGTGTGTGTAGTACACTGTTCTTGTATTAACATATTTCTGATTTGTGGGTCATGGGAACAAAATCTGAGGTGGATTGAAAAAAAAACATTTTACTTTCAGTTTTCTTGTATTTTTTTGACAATTGCAACCAACAATCGTGCTTAAGATGAACTTATGCATTCAATTGCTGGCCTTGCACAAGTGCTACTACCATTTCTACTAATTTCTTCCACTTTATTAAACTTTTTCTGCTTTTTTCCAGTCTGTGAAATTTGTGGAAAAAGAATACACTGTGTATAGTGTATAGTGTATCTAGAGGTCCTATCCATTTCTTCTATCAATTTTCAAACAAATTCTGCACCAGAAGAGGACTTTTTAGGAGCAACTGCAATAAAGGCATCATGGTCCACTACCACCTCCAGAACCATGACTTGCATGACATGAAGGCAGGAACAATAGGGACACTGGGGCAAATCACAGTGTTTGTGACTTATAAGAAGTCTTGGAAGGTTTACATGTTATGTTGGAAATGGCAAAGAATTAGCACGAATATTTGTACAACATGTGTGTGTAAATACACTGTTTTATTAACATGTTTCTAATAATTGGGGGAACATGGATGAAAAGAATCTGTATTTTACTGTGAGTCTTAGTAATTTTTTTGATAATGTTAGCTATTTTGTTTCTACTAAATTTAAAGTACTTCGATACCTGATGGCATATTCTAAGCGTTATTTGTTTAAGAAATACATGTTGTAATTATAATTAAAAAATGTTTGTTTAATAAATAATTTAGTTAGTTTCTTTGTTTTGTCTATTGCTTCAGGTTTTAAAGTAGTTAGATACCCATTGGTGTATTCTAACGATATCATTAATGCAGATATAAATATGATTTAATGATTGAATTTTGGTTTAATGTTAATGTTATTGTTAAAGGTATTTGTACCACACACCTTTACCACCGAAGTGGTCCCCAGGCGCTCTGGCGGATCTGAAAAGGAGGTTGCGAATAAATGGGTGGAGGTGTATTAAGTGGTGTATTAAGGAATATTGAATAGGCATTCTGTAGATTTGCTGGTCATTTTTGTGTAACGGAACTGTTGTTACATTCAAACCAACCACTTCTTTGTTTGATGTCTGCAATATAGTGTCCTGAAGCTGTTGTAGCACCAGTGTATTATATTATGTTTATTGTGGTGAATACATTTCCAGAAAGAGAGAATATGTGAAGTTGTTGAATTTACAGTTATTTTATTTTTTGTTCCATCTGTTTTGTATCTTAAAAACATGAACATATCGTCCATATATATATTTTCTATTGTTAAAAAATGTAAGTGTAAAATGAGCACAACATGTCATGATTTACATTTTGTAGAAGTTCCTGAAATGGAATAATATCACAATTTGGTATATATACCTCAACAAATTGTTCATTGGGAACAAGTTCTTGTGAACTTGGTTGCAGAGAGTGCATGTATGTTCAATGTTTACAGGGACAGTTTCTCTCTCTAATCCTTCAAATAAGTACACAAACAATTCTTGGAAATTCTCCTGTGTATTTATGGTGAATTTAAAAAGTCCTACTTATCAGCCCACTACCTGTCTTACACTTGATACAGTGTAGATAGTGTCAGGATTGTTAGTGGGATTTATGTGCAGGTTTAGGAGCTGGAAACATAGCTGTTCTGAGCCATGCAAGTAAAAATTTTCCACAAGTGGTGACAATTGGAATAAAACATAGATTGGAAATTTTTCTTAAAAATTCACCTCAGTTATATTCTGAAATGTAAAAGGTCCAGAGAATGTGGAATGTGGTAGATATGAAGTTTGTGTAGTTGTTTTTCTTTTATGGGGATTATGGGAGGTCTGATGGAGTTTCATTTCGTACTAGATCTCTTTTTGAAAGTTTTAATTTTTCAGGTACAGGGTACATGTCCATGTGGAGAGTGTACAATGCTCATATTCTGTTATATTCAAGGATGCAAGGGATGTCTGCTTTGACTTTGTTTTCATTGAAGTTTAGTAAAAATAGACTTGTCAGTATACGAACACATGAGAATGATAAGATTACTAATACCTTTGTTGAAAATTGTGCTGCCAATTTCTACAAATGCATGGTCAAGGGTTGTGACTTGTGATATGTTACAGTGTACGCAAGAGAGGGACATACTTGTTCTCTTCATACATAAATATCTTTAAAAAGAAGGAAACATGTTGTAGTACAGGTAATTTGTTTTAGTATCTTCAAGTTTGTCAAACTTCATGAGGACAAATTGGATAGTATTTTCATTTGGATATGTATGTAAGCCAACTACTGTTCCCATTGCTGAAAAAACTATACATTGATCTACATCAAGGTTGCATCTTAGTATTACTCTGCAATTGAGGCAGAGAGTTGATCCCTTTTGTAATCCAACTGTGTTTGATACAGATTTTTCTAGGATGTTTAGGCATGCTGTGGCTTGTTGGGAGTGTCATGGCATGGACCCCTAATTTGTTTACAGAGCTGATGTGGACTATGGGTTGCCATTTGTTTTTGAGCATTGTGTCATTAAAGTGGGCACTTATTTTTCAAGGATTGATAATAAACACATCCATTGTTGAATTTGAGGTTTTCATTGTTTCATTATTTCAGGACCAGATGTATTTTGTCCATACAGTTCACTCAAAAGTTTACTTTTAAGGATGCCTTTTCTTGTTCAGTAAGTATACTTACTATTGTGCTCTTTAGAATTTGAGCATATCTGGGGTCTGCTGATTGACCCATAGTTTGTACAAATTCTCTGTAGCAAAAGTGACACCATAGACTGACATTACCTATGCTGCTGATTATGGTACAGCATTCTTTGTAAACTAATGTCTGGAATATGGGTTGACCTTTGACTGGTGTTAACTGTAGGAGATCGCCAAACACAATGATATGCTTTCCTCCAAACTGTCCTTTTTATTCCAGTCTTAAGGACTTCTTGCAGGTTTAGGTGATTTACGACAATCATTAGGTTAGAAACCATTCTTACTTCATCTATTAGAAGCACTTTCATTTGTCCTAGAATTCTGTGTACTTCAAATGCAGCTTCATCAACAATGTGTGATATTCTAATACGTTTTGGTGCTCAACTGGGAAGAGTAATAGTCAGTGGGTCTCATTACAAGTTTGGAGGTAGCCATTAATAAGGGCATGGCTACCCCCAAACTCGGGTCCGGCTCCGGGTCCCGCGAAAGGGGAATAACCGGGCCATTCCGACCCCGGTGGGCCCGGTAATTTCCCTTTCGCAGGACCTGGAGCCAGTACATCCCCATTCCCATTCGAGCCCCCATTGGGCTCAATGGGAATGGGGAGGATGGTAGCAGCGTATTTTTGAACTCGTAATGTGGCGGTACAGTGATAACGGCGCCGGCATCACTACCAGTGCCATTATCACTGTACCGCCACTATCGTAATGAGGCCAAGTGTAAAGTTACACCTCCTATGTTTTAAGCAGCTAGACCTGCAGGGGCTGTTACAACAGCTGACATATTGTCTGTTTTTTCTTCTAAAACTTTACAAATTGTGTTAAATACAAATGTTTTGCTAGAAACAGCTTCACCACTAATACAGGGCAGAACTTTGTAATTATTGCAATTGTTTGTTTTGTGGCTTCATCCATGTTCAATTTCTTCATTGACTTCCAGTTATGCTGAGTTGTTCATTATTCACCTGTGATATGAGCATTGATTCATCTTGTTCAGATTACTTGCATTGAAACATGGTGTTTTCTACTTCAGTCATTGCCATTTCTGCCTCATTTTGAATAATTGGTTCTCACAGTGGTTCTCTCACAGTGGTTCTTGGCTACCTGCATGAGATGGTCGACTCTCTTCGAGCGTTTTTTTTTACCAATTTCTCTTTGTGTCTCTTCTTCTTCTTGATGTTAATTTTCTAATATTAAATAAAAAAATGTAAATTATGTATTTATATCACGCTTCATGCCGGATTCAAGGGCGGGACCAGGGATCTAAGCCATATTGCTTGGCGTGGTCTTGTTACCAAGATGAACATGTTGCCTCTGAACTATCCTGCAAGCCCATTTCTTGTTTATATTTGTCATTTGTTATGCTGCTTTTACATGCTTTTTCTCTTCCCTCTGTACTTTCCACCTATGTTTTCTAGTAAGGTGTGGCTCTACCCTCATTACATGTTGGTTTTGCCAATTGTTCCTATTGCTGAAAAATATACAGTGGGCATGGCTGAAAGTCCTGGCTAGTGGGCCCAAAAGACATGTATTGTGACCACGGCCAAATGCTGTGCCTACCTTCTTTTGGTAGTCTTTTAAAATATACAGTGTGCACAGCCAAAGGCCCTTTGTAGTGGGCTCAAAGGAAATGCATTGGGGGAGCATGTACAGTGGACACAGCTGAAGGTCATGGCTAGTAGCCCGTAAAAAAAACAATGGTATAACAGAACGCTTCAAAGTCAATGAAAAAACTTTAAAGTGCAGTTAATTTGAGCAGATTTAACACAACACACCCCTGAAATTCAGAAGATGTGAGAAGTCATGACTAGCTTAACTTGGTGCGTTCCCGTTACAAAGCCACTTAACACATAAACATATTATAAGAGATGGAATTCCAATGACATACAAGATGGCATTATGGGGGACACCAAACGGAACGCACCCAGTTAAGCTGGTCATGACTTCCACATCCACAGTATTTCAAGGGTGCACTTTAACTAAAGTGTTTTCATTGAATACATAAACAGATAGAAAAAACTTTAGTTAAGGGGGTTAGATTTAACGCAACAAAAACCTCAAAATTCAACGGCTGTGGGAAGTGATGATCATCTTATCTTGGTGTCCCCATTGATGAACCCTAGGATCTAATGACGTTTTATTTTATAGTGCTTTCATTTATGCGCTTTATATAGAACACATATACATACAATATCACCCAATCTGAGCTGGTGCTCATTTTTATGACCTCGGAAGGATGAAAGGTTGAGTTGGCCCTGCTGGGATTTGAACCTGCGACCTGCAGATTACACACAGATCACAGCAGCGAGCACTCAACCCCCTGAGCTATCTTTCCAGCCTCTAATTTTGTTTTTCTTTGTGAATCCCATCTGTTATGTATGTGCTCTTGGGATTTGCAATACCGAGGGTCGGGTGGGGTTGCCAAGTTAAGATGATCATTCATCATCACTTCCCACATCTTCTGAATTTCAAGAGTTTTCTCGCATTCTGGTCACCTTAAATGTCCCTTAACTAAGGTTTTTTTTCAATAAATGTCAAGGGTTTGTTATACCATAGTTTATTCAAGGGCCATTAGCCATGGCCTTTGGCCATGGCCACTGTTCATGTTGCACAAATAGGTTTTCCTTAGGGCCCACTAACCATGGCCTTCTGTCTAAGCCACTGTACATGTTCCACCTATAGGTTTCCATGACAAACATTTTCTTTGCAAAAAATTATGCAAATTCGTCATGGAAGTCAAAAGTTATCAGCAAAAGAATTTTCGGATTTCCTATTCATCTAGTCAATCACCTTAACTATTGTGTGGCGTAATATATATATTACACGGCCCGCGGTAGCGGGCATGTAGTTATGGTTAAGTTGCTAAACTCATAGGAAGAGCACTTTTTCGGCGCCTTATAACTTCACTCGGACGAATCATCACCAAACTTTGCAAAAAAAGTATATGGCCAGCTCTGAATTTTTTCACCAAGTTGGGCGAGGTTTCGTGCGGGGGGGCAAAGTTATAGGGGGGTCCCAATTTTTTTTTTTCATAGACTGAATGGGGAAAAACTTTGTGCATGGCTACAGGCCCAACGGCTGGACGGATTTTGACCAAATTTGCGGCAGGAGCGGGGGCGTGGGTCAGAAAGAGTGCTTTTGTGTGTTTGGTGGAAATCCAACCAGTACCTTTGTTGCAAAGAACTGAAATGCATGTCCCAAAAAATGTGTGATATCTGGTACCGCTGCGCTGACCCATTTCCCTGTTTGCTCCGCAGAATGCAGTGTCATTGGCTCGCGGCACAGCGTGCTGTCAGAGAAGTTTGGACTCGGCCGGTGGTTGGCTGGAGGGAAGCGTGGTGTGCATCAACATTTTTTGGGAAAGACACCATGGTGTGTCGGAGGACAGTGCAGCAGCGGAAGGGTCTGGAAAATGTACCGTACGAAATGTTTGGCAGCAATAAGGGAGGGAATAGGTGGGGGAGTGAGAAGTGGTTCATGTGACATATGTCTGCGATTACTTTGTGTGGTGATTGGAGGCAGCTGTTGTAACGGTCCCATACTTTCTGCCGCAAGCTGTTTGCAGCAACCTCTTTTCGTGGTGAGTGGTGGCAGGTCAATTGCAGGAGGGGACTGAATTGCACATGACATAGGTTGGGTGGGTGCGCAGGTGGCTGTGCGCTGCGGATGGAATGCAGTAGTTGTACACATGGTGGTATGCATGGGTGAATGAAGGTGCAGTGGGTCTGTGGAAGGAACAGGCTATTGGGTGCAAGGCCGAAGGCTGTAGGCCGTGGGGTATAGGGCATGCACTCAAAAGCGTAGGGCTGCAACATACCCACCGCAGGAATGCATGTTTGACTCTACATTCGGTAGAGGGTGGTGCTTGCATAGTGTGGTGTGTGCAGATTGGTTGCAGTGGTGCCAGTGTTGCGAACAGAATGTGGGTAGGTTGGCAGTGACACAATACTTTCTGAATGGAAGTAGGTAAGACAATAGTATGTGAATGAAAGAGCGTAAGGGTGCCGGAGACAGTGTAATGTTTATACGTTATAGTAACTGTGCATGTCCATTGCGGTATGGAGGCTGGTTAGGAGTGCTGGTGCCAGTCGTGCGTATGTGCACAGTGGTAGTTGGTGACATGCTGACATGCATGGTTGCATTACGGTGCAGGGAATGTGTGCAAGGAGCATACCCACTGGAGCAATGCAGGTTTCACAGTGCATGACGCACAAGGTGGTGATCTTTGGAGAATGGGTGTGGTGCACATTCTCGATGTGCTACAGCACCACAAGTGAGTTGCAAAGCATGTATTGTGCATTCTATGGTTGTGGTGATAGTTGCAACACGCTACAGTATTTGGTGTGCTGCAGGAGATGGTGCAGTGAGAAGTTGTGTAGTGTGGCCACAAGGTGCAATGTGTCCATAATGTGAGTATGGAAGTGGGTATGGTTGAATTGCAGCTTGTATGTGGTTGGTTCCTCTGCTGTGTGCAGATTTATTGAAGTAGGCCCAATGTTGTGAAGCTGTTGTGCAGAGGTTGCCAGTGACACAATACTTTATGAATGGCAGTGCGTACGGGTGGTGGAGGCTGTGGTATGTTTGTCGATTCTGGTAATTGCGACCTGTTTTTGTGAATGGGTGTTTTATGGTGTAGAGGAGTTGGGGTGAAATGCTGCTGCCTACGTATGTTACGTTTCTGCATTATGTTAGCTGCCCCCATAGGCGTTATGTTAATTGTTGCAATTTGATGCTGCATAGCGCCATGCCGGTGTACCGGTTGGGTAGGAGTGCTGGTGGCAGTGGTGTGTATGTGGATTGTCGTAGTTGGTGACATGGTGACATGCATGGTGGCATTACGTTGCCGTGAGTGTGTTCAAGGCCTAGACTGTTGGGTGCAAGGCCGAAGGCCGTAGGCCATGCCCTGAGGAGCCTAGGCCTTGAGGACACCCACAGCAGTAATGCATTTTTTATTGTGCATCAGTTAGAGGGTGGTGACATGTAAGGAATGGTTGTGCAGCACTTTTCAGCCGTTATAGGCCAGTGTTGCAAATCGAATGTGAGTAGGTTAGCAGTGGCACAATACTTTGTGAATTGAAGTGAGTACGCCCATAGTATGTGATTGAAAGTGCACAGGGAGGAAGGAGAGAGTGTTGTGTTTGTACATTATGGTAACTGTTGCAATTTGTTGCTGCATAGCTCCATGGCAGTGCGCTGTGGTTAAAGATGCTGCAGTGAAAAGTCATGCAGTGTGGGCACTGGGTGTAGTGTTTGCATACTGTCAGTATGGTAGAGGGTATGGTTGAAGGGCAGCTTATATGTGCTTGAATAGTGTGCTGTGTGCACAATGCTTGCAGTATGGGCAATGTTGTAAACATTTTCTGGTTAAGATGGCAGTGACACAATACTTTCTGGGTGGAAGTGGGTAAGACAATAGTATGTGAATAAAAGGGCGTAGGGGTGCCGGAGACAGTGTAATGTTTATACATTATGGTAACTGTTGCATGTAACGCTGTGCATGTCCATTGCGGTGTGGAGGTTGGTTAGGAGTGCTGGTGCCAGTGGTGCGTATGTGTATAGTGGTTGCATTACGGAGCAGGGAATGTGTGCAAGGAGCATATCCACTGGAGCAATGCAGGCATAGGGTGGTGATCTTTGGAGAATGGGTGTGGAGCACATTGTGGACATGCTACAGCACCACAAGTGAGTTGCAAAGCGTGTATTGTGTATTCCGTGGCTGTGGTGATAGTTGCAACATGCTAGAGTATTTGGTGTGCGGCAGGAGATGGTGCAGTGAAAAGTTGTGTAGTTTGGCCACACGGTGCGATGTGTACGTAATGTGAGTATGGAAGTGGGTATGGTTGAAGTGCAGTTTATATGTGGTTGGTTGCTCTGCTGTGTGCAGATTTATTGAAGTAGGCCCAATGTTGTGCAGCTGTTGTGCATAGGTTGCCAGTGACACATTACTTTGGGAATGACAGTGCGTAGGGGTGGTGCAGGCTGTCGTATGTTTGTGGATTCTGCTAAGTGAGACACGTTTTTGTGAATGGGTGTTGTATGGTGTGGGGGAGTTGGGTAGAAGTGCTGCTACGTATGTTACATTTGTGCATTATGTTAGGTGCCCACATGGTTGCTTGCTTGGATGTATAGTGTTGTGGTGGCTGTGGAAAGGGCTGCAATGTTGTGTGCATGGCCAAAGGTGTGGTGGGTTTGTTTTACGATCTTTGTGGATGCTGCAATTGGGCATTCTTTAGCAGAAGTTTCTAGTGGAGGGGCTTTGCAATCAAACAGAACGTGTACTGAGAGTGTTTAATGGTAAATATGGAGTGGTGTATAGAAATGACAGTGTGCAATGCAGAGGTTTTGTATGTGATTGCTGCATGCATGTTTGAAAATTTGACAGCACCTAATGGGGGAGTGCTGCAAAAAGTGACTGTGCAATGGGAAGAGGTATTGTGTGAGCATTACTAGGCAGTGGCCCTCATTGTAGATGGGAAAGCGCACATGCACATCCTGCCATTATGAGCAGGGTGGAAAATCAAATGGAATTGTGGGAAATGGGAGTTTAGGGTGTGGTTTACAGGAAGAGGCGGTACCACTTCGTCCCAATACTGTGTCGTGAGGGTGGTCGAGATGCAGAGACGCACAGTGATTATCATCAGTGATACTTTTGTGCACCATCTGCACAGGTGTTGTGTGCAAAGAGAAGGAGTGGACGCTTTCTGGGCCTGTCAGGTTTACTGCAGTTTCGGTGGGATGGTTCACCTGTGCAGATATGTGGCGTCCGTCACAAACGTTGACTTTGTCGTGCTGCACTATTGAAGTCTACATTTGGGTTACATGTCATGTGAACGATTAATCAGTCACCTGAAGAGGTTGCTGACCGCTGTGATGCGTATTTTTCCTACTGCCAAGGTCCTTTTCTCATGCATAATGCCAAGAGGAGTATGGGTACATGACAGTGTAATTTGTCCCCAGCCAGAGGTCGGAAGGTGTGTGCTATAAACAGAATTATGCGTGGGTTTATGCAGACTGCTGGCATGTTCTCCACCCACTATGAGATCATGAGGTCGCAAAATATGCAGTAGTTCCGTAGAAATGGCATTTATATGAGCGCCATTGGAAATGCCGTTTTCATTTACACTGTGCAAGAAGCATTGACCAGAATGTGGTAAAAATGTGAGGAGAGGCAAAGAAATGCATATAAAGAGAAAATACCAAAAAACTTGCTTGCAGGCACGTCAATAAAAAAAAAACGTTATACATGTACGCTGGAAGACTGCATCCCCTACCGAGTTTGATATTGTTTACCCCTCCACTCACTATCATGGAAAGGTAGTGGATTACGCAGTACTTTCAGGATTACACGTGCCATATCCTGGCTGGCTATGTGGATGTATGCGGATGGAGAAATCGTGCATACTTTCATTGAACTTTGTAGTGGACGTGCTTTGGAATGGCACGACATTTGTACTGTAAATGTGTAACGGCACATTTCAAGTGTTGTACAGGAGTGACAGTGTTGGGTGATGGTGGCTTCGATGCAATTGATGGATGCGTGTGTACCTATTTATGCGTAACCCAATGAAGTAGAGCTGCAGAGAAGGGAAGAAGGACTATTCCGGCTTAACAGGGGTGCAGCCCTCGTGCTACTTTGGGAGGTGCACGTGCCAAAATCTGCCCTTTACACCACCTTGCCCAATTGCCAAGGCAGTGTGGGGATTATCCAATCGGGTAGTGTGGGTGTGGTTAACAGGAAGGGGAGGTGAAACTGTTGTACATTATACTCTGCGTACTGAGGGTGGATGAGATGGCGAAACGCATTGTGTTGACTGTAGGTGATCTCTTTGTCATAGATCTGCACAACTATGCCCAACTATGCCCTGCAAAGACACTTTGACAGCAATTTTGATTTGAAAGGAGTGGACGCATTGTGCTGTGTATGAGTGCAATTTTCGCCGATATGCATGCACTTTGCAAAGACCTCGTCATCCATTACGGCGGCATGCATATGGGTTACCTGGCTTGCTTAGATTTGTTACATAGATTGAGGAGATTTCTGGATGTCGTGAGGATGGTTTTTCCCACCGCCAAGGTGTTTTTCTCATCCATAATACCACAAAGAGTATGGTCCACTGCTCAAGGATGTTGTTCCGAGCCAGACGCAGGAAGGTGTCTCATCAACAGAAGCATGTATACTTATTTTTGTCGGTTCGTGGAATGTTCTTTTGACCTCGTTAGTTTTTCCAAGAAAATGGCATTTTGTTGTCACCCATTGGCGATGCAATTTTGTTTGCTCGTCTACAGGATGCAGTGAAGAGTTTATAGTGCTAATGTG
The DNA here is from genome assembly GCF_040938575.1 of Ambystoma mexicanum. NCBI lineage: Eukaryota > Metazoa > Chordata > Amphibia > Caudata > Ambystomatidae > Ambystoma > Ambystoma mexicanum. Next base: position 462,013,369 of record NC_090930.1, on the reverse strand, counting down.
AGCACAAGAAAACACAAAAGCTAATAAAAACCAAAAAAGTGTTTCTGTAGAAGCATCTATACACAAAAAAAACAACAGGCTCTTTTAAGAGTCGCCCCTTACCATGAAGTCCCCCTAACCTGATTTCAAGTTATTCCCCCACGCCCGCAAGCAGCACGAAAGCCACATCGAGGGATTTTGCGGGTGGCGGGCACCAAAATGGAACTGTGGGTATTGTCCAATAAGATGCTCAGGGTGTGTGGCAATAGGAAGAGGGACTCCTGCTTCACTCGGGTCAGGCCCTCAACGTACTTGGGGACCCGCACGTGCAACATTCAGCGCTTCTGACCATGCTGGTTTATGGAAATGGGACTGTAGCGATTGTCCTGTTAGGTGGTGCTCAGTGTGTGCATCACAGGAAAGCGTGCCAATAGGAAGAAGGACTCCTCTTGCGGTACTTAGAGAAAGGCACGTGCCACATTCTGCGCTTCTCAGCATGCTGGCCAATGGAAATGGGACTATGGCCTTTGGCCAATCAGATGCTCGGGGTGTATGTCACAGGAAAGAGCACCAATAGGGAGAAGGAGTCCTCCTGCTTCCCCGGGGTGTGGGCCTCACGGTCATTGGGGAAAGGCACGTGGCACATTTTGCGCTTCTTACCATGGTGGCCAATGGGAATGGGACTATGGCTTTTGGCCAATCAGGTGCTCTGGATGTGCGTCATAGGAAAGGGCGGCATTCACTTTTTCCATTACTTTGTGTACTGCGGCTGGCAAACATGGCAAGATGCACAGTATTCGTTGTGGGTGATGGCTTTGTGGAAGATCTGTGCGTGTATGCCCTCCAAGAAGACTTGTCTGGCCATTTCGGTTTGGAGGGAGTGGACGCTTTGTCGTGTAGTGTCGAATCGTGCTGTTTCGGCGGACTGCTTGTAGAATGTCGACGCGTGGCCTCTTTGGCAACTGTAAATTTTGTTTTTGTGCACTTTGGAGCCTTCTTTTTGGGTTACATGTCTTGTTCCCGTGTGTTTAGTCAACTGAAGATTATGATGAATGCAGTGCAGCACATTTTTCCTACTTCCAAGGTGCTTTTCTCATGCATACCCCCGGGAATAGTGTGGAAGTATTCCAATGATTCCTGTTGCCAGCCAGAGGTCGGAAGGGGTCTCATCAACAGAAGCATGTGTGACTTCTTGAGTGCTGCTGGGATGGTCTTCTGTGGGAATGAGTACATTGGTTCGCGATACATACACCTTTTCAAGGCAAATGGCATGTCTTTGTTGCACAATGGCAATGAAACGTTGTTTCACAATCTACAAACTGCACTGAAGACCCTATTGTAAGAATGTGAGCTGATGCTGAAAACACACATTTATGTATGAAAATCGCAAAAAAAGTGTTTCTAGGGAAGCACCTTTATAAAAAAAAAAGAAAAAAAAGCCCCCCAAAGGCTCTTTTGAGAGCCACCACAACTAAGGACATTCGCTCCCCTGGTTGAAAGTTATTCCCCCACTCCCGCGCGTGAACAGCACGAAACGTCAGCGAATATCACGATAGTTGCAGGGTGGCACGTGTTATATATGCCCTTTTCGAAGATGACGGCCATAGAAATGGGCCTGCAGAGGCTACGGGATTGGGCAATCAAGTTTGTGGGTGTGGTGTGTATGGACAGACTGTGCTACACAGTGTATTTGTTGACCGAAATGCAGAGGGTGCGGTTATGGCTGTGTGTTTCATGAGGCACAGCGTGCAGTTTTTTGGGGATTCCGACATACATTGACCTAAAGTGAATGGAAAACACTGTGCAGTGGCTACTCATTTTGCAATCTATAATGTGCATGTGTAGTGCAATGGAGTACCTACAATGAAGTGTCTGATTTTGATCTCTCTGTGTGACTCTTTGGTGACAAGCAATCATGCCGACATTATTGTTGTTCATTGTAGAGGGAAAATGGCACAACATGTTACACGAGTTTCAGAGCCGTTTGCGATGAAGGAGGCACTTGCCCTGTTCATGCGTTTGTTTCCGATGTTTTGCATAAGTTTCTATCGCATTATGCAGCCACCAATGTGACAGCTTCATTTCCTATTTGGTCTGTGAATGCAGACATCGCGGTACATTGCAAAGAAGTGTATTTGTGCCTTTGTTCGACATCTACCTATGGCTTACTTCGCCCATGGGACTATGACGTTTGACAGCACAAATACTTTCACCCAGCTATAACGTTCATTTTTACTATGCCTGCCATCCCAAATTCTGCACACCCCATCTAAATTGGCTTTGTGCCCTTCTTGAAAGTAGTGATATTTTTTTGTAGTACATGTTGCACACTGACTCTCTTGACAATCTCTGCAACGCGTAAAGAAACCTTTTTGTACAGCGACCCCCTTTCTAACTGATTGAACTACAGTGTTTACCACACTGCCACGCCTCCCGCCTGGCATGCGTGCATTGCCAATTCAGTTGTTGATCTGTGAAAGATGCTTTCTTTATTTACCTTTTTTCCTTTCATAGTTCATTTTTATTTATTATGGTGTTCTAACACACGCCACAGATGGAACGGCAGACAAGGTCAGGTACAGAAGGGGCAGCACCTGTATGGATACTATAGCGGACGTGCCAGGAGAAGGAATTATTGGGTGGCCCTCACCTACATAGGTGGCAGTCATTGTAATGCTCCTGTAAGGACCGTTCCCACGCACTTCAAGTACCTTCCCTTGGCACAGTAGAGCCATACAGTATATGCACAATACAATGCCCTTTGGTGGGTAAGGTTCTGTACCGCGGCATATGGTTTGCAAAGGTTGTTTTACAGCTCTGCTGCCCTACAGGAGTGACCCTCTTGTTGTCTGCAGCAGATGTGGCAAATGCTGTACATGAAAGTACCCTACGTAATTATTGGAAGGGCGGTAGCCTGCCCACTGGTCCCTTGTGCTTTCATTTCAGTTGTTGTGGCATGCAGTACAAACAGTTTATGGTACGCCATTAGTGTTAGGGGTAGAAATCACGGATATACATACATTGTGGAATACACAAATGTTTACAACAAAGCGAAACAGGGCTTCATTACGTGCAGTAGGAAGTCATTTATTGTGTGCGACCCATGCAGCTACAGCGCTTCTGTAACCACCACTAAGATTGTTTGCGCTCTGCATATTCTGCTGTTTCCATACTTGCCTTTACATGCACTAGTATGTGCATGAGGAAGGTGCACCAGCTTTGCCATTTTGCAGACTTACTACAACTGTCCCACCAGCAGTTATATGTTTTCTTTAACTGTACGACCGGCAGGCAATCTCTTGATACTTTCCGTCACACTGCTGAGTGCAGACAAAATGTATCTGTTTCACGGGTCATGGAAAGGCAAGCAGCAGATAAATCAAAGTAATGTGACATTTAACATGCCCATGTGACACTGCAGGTTTCTGTTCCTTGTTTAGCAGTGGCCGCTATACAGTTAGGAGTGCTTTAGCCACACATTGGTAAGTTTGCAGAGCCAACCACTAAGGCGGCAGCAGTTCTTTAAAAGCCGTAGCCTACTGCATGAATCCGTAGGGCTGGCGACAGGGGCGGTGTTACCAGCATACAGTGCATGACCTATGCATGGGTCTAGGTGTGGAACAGAAACATGTGCGCTTCCACAACTACTTAAAAGTGCATTTAAAGATGCGGACCTGCAGTCACTAATGGAGTTCTACAGATACTTACATTGTGATTGCAGTGCGATTGCACATACGCCAACCAGGTGCAGTCTCCCTAGGAAACAACCATATTGCACATCTGTAGTCATCTCGGCCAGTAGTGTGCGGCACAGATTTATCATGCACTGTTAATACAAAAAGAGAGCCTACTGACACACTAAACAACATTTACTATGTACATCTGTAATTGCTATGATAGACCAAAAGTATTCGGAAAAGTAAGGGGTAGCGCAAATGGATACATACACCAGGCAATTTGCCCTTTCCACACGTTTATCATGAGGGCAGCCAAGGAATCAGTAACAAACTGCTGTTAACTGGACATTATGGTTATGTTGCAGTACCAAATAGCTATCCTCTTTACAGAAAACACTATGCTAAAGGAACGTTCTGGTTACAGTGCCCTACTAAAAACCTATGAAATTCACTAACAAAAACATTGTTAAAGGGACGTTATGGTTAAGTTGCACTAGCAAAAACCTATGAAATACAATGGAAAAATGTTGTTACAGGGACGTTATGGTTACAGGTAAAACCGAAAACCCCCAGAAATTCGCAGATTATGGTCAGCTAAGCAACCATAACCTGCGCTACTCCTGTGCACTGCATGGACTAACACCCATGATATCAAAGATGACATCACAAATGTCATTCATAACATGACTGATGACATCACATGGGTATATAGTTTTCATAAACACCCTCCACAAGGGATTGTCGTTGTAATGTTGCCCGAAAACTATCAGAAATCATTGGAAGACCTATCATGAGATACATAGTACTTTAAGGAATGCATTGCAATAAACACCATTGCATTACAGAGTTCTTTCCAGTACATGTGCCCAGTCATGTAGAAACGTTGCAATTGTCTACAGCATGCATCATACAGGTGTAATAATCATAATCATCGGATGTTGGATTGTACAATGATGAATGCTTTCGTTTGAGACCTTTCTGCCATGTGACACATGCAATAAGTAGCTACAAATGCCTCTCTTACTACATTACTGTACTACTTTTCAACCAGTATCTGGCACTCCTTGCCCACCGCATCGCCGCTCTCTGCCCCCACTTCCAGTGCTATGCGGACGATACCCAGCTCATTTTCAGGCTACCCTCGGCCTCCTCCTCTTCTTCCCTCATCTCCGACTGTCTGTCTGCCATCCAGGAATGGTGTGCCGCCAATGACCTCTGCCTTAACGCCAGTAAGACTGAGATTCTACTCATCGGCACACCCACTCCCTCCTTCCCTGCAGCTCTCTGGCCGGCCTCCCTTGGCCCCCTTCCTGCCCCTACCTGCAAGGCTAAAAACCTCGGGGTCATCTTCGACTCCACACTCTCCTTCTCTCCTCATATATCTGACGTCTCTAAGAAGTCACACTACCAGCTGCACCTCCTCAGAGGTATTCTTCCCTTCCTCTCCTTCCCCCAGAAGCTCACTGTCTCCCGAGCCCTGGTTCTCTCAAGGCTGGACTACTGTAACAGCCTCTATCTTAATCTGCCTGCCTCCACTCTCCGCCCTCTGCAACTTATCCAGAACAGAACTGCGAGACTTGTCCTTGGCCTCAAGCCCAGGGACCGTATCTCTCCAGGACTGAAATCTCTTCACTGGCTCCCAGTGGCTGCGAGGATTAAGTTCAAAACCCTCTGCATTGTCCACAAGGCCTTCTGGGGCCTGGGGCCTAAATACCTTCAACTCTCTCTTCCTAAATATCTTCCTTCACGAGCCCTTCGCTCATCCGTCTCCAACTCCCTCATGGTCAGCCGCTTCTCGAAGCAACGAGCTGGGGGTAGATCTCTCTCCGCAGCAGGGGCCTCCCTCTGGAACAGCCTTCCTGCCTCCCTGAAACTGGAGGAGAACCATCTCCGGTTCCGGAAGCACCTCAAAACCTTCCTCTTCGCTTCTGCCTTCTCTCTCCCTCTCCCCTGCTAAACCTGCTTAACTCCCCTCTGAATTCTGCACTAAACCTGCATCTTGGCCACTCTCAGCGACCTCGGTCCAGGGCCCAGCCACTCTCCACTTGCACTGCCTCCCTGGCTCCCCCTGCACTGTGGGACTGTCACTGTATCCCTACAGCCCCCCTTCCCAGCACTTGCTCTGCACTTACCTCGTACTTGCCACCAGCTGGCCCTTTTATTTATTATTTATTAATTACTATTTTATTACGCTACTTACCGTGTACTGCACTTTCCCCCCCACCTCCTCCCCCTGCACTTTCTCCTTTTCCCCTTACCTCTGCACTTGCGCGATCTGAATGACACCTGGCCTAGTAGGATCGTTTGTCTGTCTTTCCCCTTGTTTCCCTCCCGCCCTGCCTCGTCGCGCCTTGAAACACTTGTGTATAGGCGCGTTACAAATACCATATCATATCATATCATATCATACTATAGACAACACATAAAGAGACCACAATGTATACAAATATGAGCAGACATAGTCAACAAAAATGTAGGAGTACCACCAGAAAGTGTTCATACCCACACTGCTTATGTTCATGAACATAACTGATTGCTGTGATTCAGGCTTGCTTCTTCCCCTATGTATATGTATCTTATGATGTGACTCAACCCTAAGGAAAGTAGTGTCAGAACATATGAGAAGGGTAAGGTCAAGAAATATAGCACCTTTCCCACTTTTAGTTCCTGACTCCCAGTGAAGACAAGCACCCGGTGTACAGATGTCACTGAACAAAAAAGAGGGTGCCACACCCATCCCCATGTGATGCCATCAGTTATGTCATGAATGACATTTGTGATGTCATCTTTGATGTCATGGGTGTTAGTCCTTGCAGTGCACAGGGGTAGCGCGAGTTATGGTTGCTTAGATTACCATAACTTGCAAATTTGTTTTTTGTAAATTAAATGACCGCCCTCTTGTTTTCTCTCGATACGAGAGAAAGTCACGGCTATTGCCGAGAATATTGGAAAATTAAATGCAGTAAAAGCTATTTGCAGGTCACAAAACATGGAAATGCCATCAGGCTAGAGTTGGGGGAGGGGTCTAGAGGGCACCAAGTGAAACTTTGGAGTTGAAGGGAGTCTAGGGACCGAGTTTGCATCTTGAAGCTCATAGCCGCGAATAGTCGACATCTGAAAGCAAAGTGCATCACAGAAACAGCGTCTGTTGTGGGGGGAAGGGAGAAAGCAGGGGAGGTGAGAACGCTATCTGGGGAGTAGGGGGAGCTAGCACAGATGGGGGGGACACTTGGTGAGGTGATGGGGGGCAGGAAAGCATTTTTTCTTTTGCCCATTTTGCTGATATTCGCGGCTATAGCCGAGGCTACAAAGGACTACGGATAACCATGGGTATGTGTAGTCCAGTACCCGTGCTTATATTTTAAAAAAAAAATGTAAGCTATTTTTGAGCTATAGTGACATCAGGGGGTGGAAAATCACTGGCCATGGCCAGTGACTCGATTGCCATCCAGGTCTCCCATCCATTCAGGAACCAGGACAGACTCTGCTGAGCTTCATAGTGAGGGCCAGCCACCTCAGACCATGTTGCCAGATAAAGGAGCCAAACTTACAAGAACACTTAGAGAAACGGGCCGACCCTTTACTTGCTTTGAAGCGAAGCATGGTCAGCCCTGCTTCGAAGCTAAGCAGAATCAGTCCCGTTACTGCATGGATGGGTGACCGAAAGGGCATCTGAATTATTATTATTTTTTTAAACCGTGCTACTGCTAGTCCTTGAACGTTTTGCACTCAGAGACCATTTTCTGCCTTTTGCTGAATTGCATTCTGGTATTTGTAGTCTCCAAGTCAAAAATACATTTTAAAGAAATTGCTATTTTTACAGCAACAGTAGGTTTCCCATCCCTGCAGTAATTGAAACAAACTCTGCTTAGCTTCAAAGTGAGGAAGGGGTTATCCACCTAAGACCATTTTGCCTAATATATGAGCCTACCTTACAAGACCATTTAGCGAAACATGGCCTATGGGGGCTGCATCCTTCCTCGCTTTGAAACTAAGCAGGGTCAGTCCCGGTTACCTCATGGATGGCAGACAGTCCACAGTCCTGAATGTTGTGTGTTTTCTTAGTTTTAAAATATCTCATAACACACGCCATCCACATTATTTCTTTTTAAACAGTGCTACAGTTGGTCCTTGAAAGTTTTGCACTCAGAGACCATGTGTTTGCCTTGTGCTGAATTGCATTCTGGTATGTGCAGTCTCACAGTGAAGATGGGGGAATAATGCCACAATTGTGCACTTTTGCCTAACATAGTTATATAAGGATGTATTTATTTGAGTGACACTATAGTAGGTGTACTTTTCATGTTAGCTTTATAAAGCAGAGTATTGTTGAAAGCCAGACATCGTGGTGAGGAGGGGAAATTATGAGAGGGCAATAAGTCATGAGTATTTGCCCACGATGTGGCAAGGAAGTTTGCAATCCTGAACACTTGTGCAGTTATTTGATGATTGTGGCTGCTTTTCAGGGCACCAGTAAAGGAACCATATGGGTGGAAAGCGTAACATTTTTTCAGAGGGCGCATCAAACCACTTGGTTTTCTTTTAGGTTTTTAAGCTTGCTCAAGTATTTGAATAACAGGATTTTACTCAGGTTGATATGTTCCCGGTGCAGACGCTTACCAACAAGACCACAAGCCCCTGCTTCATATTGCGATTTTGTTTTCAATTGAATATCCCACTACAGATTGCTGGGTTTAAAAGGTGAGCACCTTTTATACTTTGCCAGCGTATTTATTGGAAGATTTCAAGTTATTTTGCTGGTGTTCATTACTTTTTTTTAAAGTCCATTGCTATTTTGTCTTGCACACTGTCTTCTAAGGAGAAGGTAAATTGAACTACATTTGTATATTTCACTTTAAAATATATGGTCACTTACTGTGTGTATATACCTGGGCATATGTTATTCTTGCAGCTGATCATTTTTTTTAACCTTTTCCCTGCTGCTTAAATGCAGTTCGTTGAGGTTGTGCGATGTATCAAGACAGTCACCAATGGAACGGCCATAAAACAAGGGGCTTCTAGCACGCTGCTTAACCAAAGTGTGTGATCCTTGGCAAATCATTTCATCACACAGGTACATTAAATGAAAACATTGTGAGTTCTCAAAGCCTGCAATCTTTTATACATAACAAAAAAAAATAGCCATTTTTACGGCTACATTGACATCGAGGGTGAAAAATCACTATTGACCCGGGTCTCCCATCCATATAGTAACAAGGACCGAGCAGGCTTAGCTTCAAATTGAGGAAAAGACCAGTTTCCTAAGACCATAGTGCCTAACACATGAAGCGTATTACAAGACCAATCAGAGCAACATGGCCTGAGGGGCTGGCCCCTTCCTCACTTTTAAGCTAAGCACTCACTGTGCGTATATTCATGGGTGGCAGCTATTGATTTTTGCTATGGGTGTAGAAAGTACGAGGGCAGATGTCATTCTTGCAGCAGGTAATTTTTTTCCCATTTCTGTGCTGCTTAAATGTGGTTAGTTGAGGTGCAGTGTATCACAACAGTCACCAAGAGACCGGCTATAAAACAAGGGGCTTGGAGCACAGGACAGGACCTTTCGGCACGGCCAGTTAGGCGCACAGCGTTATGGTGTTTCTGCGGTTCCCATTTGGCATGAGAGGTAGCAATTGACATGACATGAACCTGCAGGCACTTTGCATTTTGTACCTCTCTGTGCAAGGATGTTGTGGCGCAAGAGGTCGCAATTGGCATAAAACCTGCAGGCGCTTTGCATTTTGTGATATGGATTAAACATGAAAAACTTTTATTTACTGCAACATTCAAAAAGTAGATGGGACATGTATTACACCGTCATTGCAGAATTGAACACACATTAAACATGAAACACATTTATTTACTGCAACATTATAAAACATAATGGAAAATGTATTACACCGTCTCTGGACATCATTATAAAACTGAAAAAACGAAATAAAAACATATTTATGATGAACGCTGCCTTTGAGAACCTGGCCTGCAGGAGTTCGAGACACAGCACTGAACCATTATGCTACAATGACATTATTGTTTGATGTCTCACAAGTTTCATACTTAGCCATTTACAATTGGACACATTGAATTGGAGGCTAAGTGTGAAATGTATGTACCTTGAAGCACCAAGCCATTGTAGCGTAGTGGTTGAATGCTGGTCCTTGAACCCTGGCAGACCAGGTATCAAGACTTTTTTTGTATTTAAAACAGTATTTAAACACTCTGTATTCTAAACTATGTAGTCTAACATGCATGCCTTTTATCCATGTGGCCTCCTTCATGGAAACGTTCACCCAATCACTGCATTATTTTAAGAAGGTCTTTTGAGTTGCACTACCAATGGGTTAATAATAGTTGCACGTCTTTATGGCACGTGAGCCAGCGCAAACCAGACTTTCTTTGCAGTTCAAGGGAGGGGCTGGCCACACAGTCCCATTATTACCTTAATATATTGCGCTAGTTTTAGACTTTGAAAATGGCTGGAGCAAGTAGACATCAATCCTCTCCAGACCCTTGTTCTCCCTTTCCCAGGTGAAAAAAACATATTTTACTTGTTTTCCCCCTCGTCTGATTCTACACTACGTACCTCCTCTTTCAATAACTTACAGTTCCCCTACTGCCATTCAACCTAAACAAATAGAGGTGCAGTAGAAATCATGAATATAGCCATGTTACTGTCTTGGATATATTGTTATATGCCACACGTCCCTTGTTATTTGTAAAATGATCATTCAGATTTCCTTTTTACTTTGCATTTTGGGACTTGTAGTACAGGACACTTGATGTACAAAACAAAGCTACAAGTCACAAAATGGAAAAGAAACAAGAAATTGATGGGCATCTTCCGAATTACATGGAGACATACACACACACTGATACACACACTGACTGACACTGAAAACTCACACTGGATGTGTCGCAATGCTCACATACATACACGGGTGCACACACTAACACTCGCCTTCACAGAGCAAATGCACACTGCACACACAGTCCCTCACAAACAACTTCACACCATGTACACACACACACGCTCACATCAAACACACACACATTGCATGCACACCCTCTCAGATGACATGCACACCCTCACACCACACATTCCCCCTTACACTGCACATATATTCACTACACTGTCTCTGGGCAACATTATAAAACAGAAAAAAAAGAAAAATAATATTTATGCTGAAATCGGAGAACCCTGGCCTGAAGGAGTTTGAGACGCAGCACTTAACCATTATACTACAATTATGTTATTGTTTGGATTTTCACAAGTTTCTAACCTAGCCTTTTATCATTGAACATATTAAATTATAGGCTAAGTATGAAATGTATGCCCCATGAAGTACCAAGCCATTGTCTCCTAGTGGTTAAATGCTAGGCCTTAAACTCTGGCAGACCAGGGTTCAAAGCTGTTAGCCTCATCATGAGTTGGGCGGTATCCGAATGGGATACCGGCCAACTGTATTTTCATTACCGCCCAACTCTCCAGCGGTATTACCGGCAGGTCACGGGTTGGACGGTAATTGTAATTCCCCATTGGGTCCATAACATTTGATGAAATCCGACGGACCGGCCCTTGGGTCCTTTGACATTCTGGCACTACAAGAGACTTGGTTGACTGAGAAACCATCACTTAGTGATTTTTCAATTGTCATCTATCCGGCTGTAAAGGGCCTACTAGGCCGCCCATCGTCAGGTCTCTTACTTGCAGTGAGAGCTGGTTCAGGTATGACCATTACAAAAAAGTTCGCTGAGTCATACGGCCTCTTAGTAGTGTTGGTGTTGTGGAACCATCGAAAAACAGTTTCAAAGGCCTGGAACACCACGCAGGTGGCACTTATAACCCTCTATTAGAACCCGCAAAGCACCACAAGTAACAACTTCTGTGTCTCAGTAGCAGAAGTCATTGACAAAATATACGTGGATCATCAGATCACCAACATCATTATTTGTGGAGATCTAAACACGAAATGTAAACATTCGACTGGGACCGGAGATAAACAACTAACAAGTTCGTCAACCGAGGAGCGGGGGGCCAAATGGTTAGACCTAATGAACTCACGTAATTTCCACAACATAGCAGAACTGAAAGAGGGCCACCCCCAGCTGCCCACTTGGGAGCGTGACAGTTCCACGGGTACCCTGGACTACATATTTGCATAGCATTCTTTGCTACCGTTAATCTCAACGTATAAGGTAGTCAGAATCGATGAATGCGACCACAATCTCCTGACCATGACATTGAATATGAGGGGCCCGCAAAAACCAGCGCATAACAAACACGTTGAGGTAAACAGCCAACAGACGCGTCTCCGACTAACGGCTTCGAACATTGGAGACCTATCACAAAGATACAAAACACAACACCTTCACAACCACAACTTTAATTTCCCTGAAACATTAAACTACAAATTGCTGCTATCAGAATATGAAGTAAACCCAACTTTAATAAAAGAAAACAAAAACGTGAAAAGCCATCATGTATACAACAAGGAGTTGGTGGATAGAAGAAGATGGTTAAAGCAAATGAAAAGACAGGCCCTAAAACAAAATACACAATCTTCCTGGACAGTCTTACGCAATGAAACAAGGAACTATAAATCGTGGCTCAGAAAACACAGAGCGAGTCTTTATCAAAGAGATGCAGAAGAAATGCTGAACATCGTCTGCAACAAGAAATCAAGAGAATTTTGGGCCCTAATCAAGAAACTAGATCACCAAACCGATGACAAACTCACCAATTTGGTAGCAGAAGACACCTGGGGGACCCATTTCAAAAACATATTTAAGCCTCCAAGTGGCTCACCCCCCCACCGATGAAAGATTGCGAGCCATTATGGGTTGACCTAATGGACAAACTCGACATCAAAAGACCAATTACAAAACGAATAAACTCAAGAGCCCTGGGACCTGATGGTCTAACAAACATAGACCTGAAACTCCACGCAGAAGCATGGACACCTTTCATCAGCCAGATCTTTGGCCGCTGCAAAGAGCAAAAATCCATCCCGTCCACATGGACATCAGCAGTGCTAGTCCCAATATATAAAAAAGGGAACATAGAAGATCCAGTTAACTACCAGCCAATTGCCCTTCGGGACATTATTGGAAAGATTTTTGCATCCCTTCTCCTAGTAAGAGTTCAGAAATGGGCAAAAGGCTTGCCAGCTGCTGATCCCTTTCAAACAGGCTTTTTCAAGAACGCTGGCACGTCAGTGAACATCCTGCTATTGAGCATACTAAAAAGTAACATCAAAGCCGGCGCTCCAAGACTCTTTCTAGCATTTATAGATCTCACCCAGGCGTTCGACTTAGTCGATTGAAAAAAACTCTGGAGTAAGCTAGAAACTTGGAACTGCCCGCACTCGCTCCTGGGTCCAGTGATTGCTCTGCACACAAACACCAACATGCGTGTGCGCCTAAGCCAAAAGGGCACCCTCTCTGAAGAAATACCATCAAACTAGGGGGTAAAGCAAGGTGGTCCATTGGCACCAGCCCTTTTCATCACATTTTTGGGAGACTACAAAGATTCAGAAAAACATGTTCGATCATTTCCGCCTAAAATAGGTAAGAGCAGTGTATCGCGAATGCTATACGCCGACGACTTGATCCTCTTGGAAGAAACTCTGATTGGACTACAGCGTCAGCTAAACAACCTGTCGTGTTACATCAAGGACAACAACTTAGAAATAAACAAGTCCAAGACTAAAATTTGTATCATTGAGAACTGCCCAAAAAAAACGGAAAAACTGACCTGGACCATTGACAACACAAAAATTGAAACTGTCACTGATTTTAAATATCTAGGAGTCGTGATTGACAGCTCGAAGACAGAAACAAAAATGCAGCAGGCCCTGGGACAAAACCCGTAACCTAGCAGCTCAAACAAGAGCAATAGACAAAAAATGTGGAAGATACTCCCTGACGCCGTTCTACAAAACAAAGGTGGTGCCGACGATTACGTATGGGATGGATGCTACCCTGAACCTGTCTGCAACAATATGGCCAAAGCTTGAAGGGCAATTTTGGAGATCTATCCTAAACCTACCAAAATCAACTTCTGTTGCAGCAATTGGGCAAGAACTTGGCCTACTTTCCTTAGCAGCGACTGTAGAACTTAGGACCATGCAGCTCTACAGTAAAACACTGATGACCGATAGCCCCCCTCCTTACCAGGTGATTGCAGAACAAATCAAAACTGCCCGCTGCCAAATGCTAAATGCGTGGGTGCAATCAATGAAGCAGCAACTAGAACAAATCGCATGCATTGAGGAAGACTTAATCTCCAACCCCCAAAGAGTAAAAAAATAAAGAATAGGATGTAACGCTCACCTGATTCCCGTAGAGGCGCCGGTCTTGACTGGGCGTATACCGTATCTTCAAAGGTGATGCGTAACACACAACTGGCTCTTTGGGCTGGACCTCTGTGCACTGTATGTCTGACTCGAAGGGTAAGATGTCTGCAGATAGAAAATATGGGATTAATGAACTGGGTTATTGAATGTCTCTCTCTTCTTCCCTTTCTCTTCTCCTGTAGAACCCCAAAGATTAACGCTCTCACCTTAGGTAAGTGAACGCTGTGCTCTCCATCTGCCTCGGGGCAGGGTGCTGTAACCAGTTTCTTCACTGGAAAAGGGGAGCAGGCCTCTTGACTTCAGAGGACTGCTGTCCGTCGTTTACTTCACGAACGGTAAGTTTCGAGTAATTCTAATGTCTTTAAAAGTCTTTAGGAATGATGTCTCTTGTTTTGCAGGGTTCCGGCGATGGAGGATGACGGGCTGAAGTGAGTTGAAGATGGAGCCCGTGTGAAGAATAGAAGCGCCTCGAAGCACGTAAGTAAGCGCTTGTTGCCTGCTTCACGATGCGCTCTAACTGACTTTTTATTTTGCAGGTACAAGTTCGGAGCGGCTGCAGGGTGCCGGAATACCCACTGGGTTAGATGTGGAAAGGAGTAATGGCACGTGAGTATTAAAGTTCCCCAATGTCTTTAAACGCACCTTGTTTTGTCTTTCAGATGCGGGATGCAGCGCCGAAGGCCTCCGGAGCGTGCGAAGAGTTGGTAAGCTTTTGTCTTTCAGATGCCGGAATGCAGTGCGAGGACCTCCGGAGCGCACGAAGAGTAGGTAAGCCTTTGTCTTTCAGATGCCGGAATGCAGCGCGAGGCGTTGGTGACAGCCGATGGACCAGGTAAGTGAAGCGCTGTCACTGAAGACCGTAATGGTAACCTGTTCTTTCTTGTCTTTATAGGTGTTGCTGCAGACTGGATTCAGGATGGTAAGCCTTTTCCTTAGGCCCAGGATCAGATGCAGAAGACACGATGAGCGTTCTGCTGCAGAGGATGCAGAATAACGCAAAGCAAGATTCATCCATCGGGTGTGGTTTAAATAGCCTCCTGTAGTGCTTAGGCGTCTCCTTCCACAGCCACGCCTAGGTAAGAAAAGAGTTCCTGCTTTCCAGAAGAGTTCCAGTGTTCTGAACCTAGGAAGTGGCTCCTGCCCCACCCAACAGGAAAAGTAGTTCCAAACAGAAGAGGATCAGAGGCTCAACTGGCAGGCAAGTAAGCAGCATGGTCTGCTGCAGGTAAGTCCACCCAAGCATTATGAGCCCGGCGCTTCCAGCGCTGGGACTGGACATATTTATGAGCCTGGTGCCACTGTAGCCAGGACTGGGTCCAAAAGGTCCCAATTGGGACTGGTTGGCACTCGGAACCTGGGTTATGGATCTGCTTCCAAGGGAGTTGGGAAAACCCTGACCTTTTGGAAGCAGAGATCATGACAGTACCCCCCTCAAGGCCCCTCCCAAGCCGGGCTTCTCCGGGGGTTTTGGCTTGTCAGGAAATGTTCGGTGAAATCTTTTGATTAGGCGAGGAGCGTGGAAATATTCAGCAGGTTCCCAGGATCTCTCTTGGGGGCCATAGCCTTTACAGTCAATTAGGTAAAATAGTTTAGATTTGGAGATCTTGGAGTCCAGAATGCTTTTGACTTCAAACTCGAGTTCTCCATCAACTAGGATAGGTTTTGGAGATTTAGTTAGTCGGGTTTGAGGTTGCACGGGTTTTAATAGAGAGACGTGGAAGACCGGATGTATCTTCATGTGCGGGGGCAAGTCCAACTTGACCGCTACTGGGTTTACTATGGTAGTGATGGAATAGGGACCAAGGTATCTTGGGTTGAATGTGCGTGGCCCTTTTAGAGGTAGATATTTGGTGGATAACCAGACTTGATCCCCTACTTGATATTGAGGGGCTTCCTTCCGATGTTGATCTGCTCCTTTCTTGTATTGTTCTTTAGCCCTTTGAAGGTGAGAAACAGCTTCCTTAAAGGCTTGGGTGATTGTAGAATGCAGGTAGTCTACTGCTGGTGTTTCAAGATATTGGAGGGGATCCAACTCCGAGGTTCGAGGGTGACTGCCGTATAAAAGAAAAAACGGGGTTTTTCCAGTTCCCGAATGGACAGAGTTATTGTAGGCATATTCGGCTATCCAAAGGATGTCTTTCCAAGTTTTTTCAGTTTGTTGCAGCATGCAGCGTAAATACTGTTCCAGAGTTTGATTGGTCCTCTCGGTTTGTCCGTCGGTCTGAGGGTGGTGACTGGTCGATAGTCTCACATCAATTTGAGCCGACCGACAGCAACTTCGCCAAAAATGAGAAATAAATTGACTACCTCGATCCGAAATTAGAACCGAAGGAAAACCGTGCAGTCGGACGATGTTTTCGAGAAATTCTCGGGCCAGAGTTGCTGCTGTTGGCAAGCCTTTGAGCGTAATGAAATGCGCCATCTTGGAGAATAAGTCCAGGATTACTAGAATCGTATTGTATCCGGAGCATGGAGGTAGATCGGTGATGAAGTCCATAGAAAGCGTATGCCAAGGGCGAGGTGGGATGTCAATAGGGCGTAAGAGGCCTGCTGGTCTTTCCTTTTGACTCTTGTTTTGGGCGCATACTCCACAGGACATTATAAAGTCTCTGATATCTTTTTTCCAAGACGGCCACCAGAAATAGCGCTTGATCTTTTCTGAGGTCTTGGCCATACCGGGATGTCCTTCCATTAAAGAATCGTGATAACAAGAGATTACTTTTTTCTGTAAATCTGTGCTGGGCAGGTATAATCGTTCTTGGAAATACAATAAGTTGTCCTTTACTGCAAAGTCCTTTCCCTGCAGATGCCAATTCTGTATGTCTGCTGGAGTTACAAGTTGCCTGGCTTTATCCTTAACTTCCTCTATGGATTGTGTGGCGATGACACCCAGAATTCTTTGTTCGGGAATGATTGCTACAGGTTTAGGGTTGATCAAGTGTTCTTCCACTCCCATCCGAGAAAGGGCATCAGCTTTACCGTTTTTTGTACCAGGTCGATAGGTAATTATGAAGTCAAACTCGGCAAAGAATAATGCCCAACGGAGTTGTCTAGAGGATTGGGCTTTTGCGGTTTTCAAATATTGCAGGTTTCGGTGATCCGTAATCACAGTAACGATGTGTCGGGCCCCCAGCAGATAATGCTGCCAAGCCTTAAAGGCAGACTTGATAGCCAGAAGTTCCTTGTCAGTAATCGTGTAATTGATTTCAGGAGGCGAGAATTTGCGGGACCAAAATGCCACGGGATGCAACTGATTGGTTACCGGGTCCTTTTGTGATAGAACTGCCCCCATGGCAAGGCTTGAAGCATCAGTTTCCACGATGTAGGGGAGTTCGGGGCGAGGGTGTTTTAAGATTGGTGCAGAGATAAATTTAGTCTTCAAATCCTGGAAAGCTTGTTCCGCCTCGGTAGACCATTCAAAACGTTTGTTTTTCTTTAACAAGGCAGTGATGGGCTGGACTATTCGAGAAAATTCGGGGATAAACCTGCGGTAAAAGTTAGCGAAGCCTAACATGCTTTGCACACCTTTTACGGAGGATGGTGATGGCCATTTGAGAACTGCATCGACCTTCTTTGAATCCATACGCACTCCGCTAGGTGATAAGATGAATCCCAAGAATTCAACTTCAGTCACGTTGAAAACACATTTTTCCAATTTAGCGAAAAGTTTGTGTTGACGCAATCCTTCGAGGACTATTTTCACGTGTTTCCGATGTTCAGATTCCGATGAAGAATAAACGAGGATGTCGTCAATGTAAACAACAACACACACATCTATGAGCTCTCTGAGGACATCGTTCATAAAATATTGAAAGGCGGCCGGGGCATTGTAAAGTCCGAAGGGCATGACCTGATATTCAAATAGCCCATATTTGGTGCGGAAGGCCGTCTTCCATTCATCGCCCTCTTTTACTCGTACCAAGTGGTAGGCTCCTCTAAGATCCAGCTTTGTATATATGCATGCTTTTCTGACTTGGTCCAGGAGTTCAGGGATCAAAGGTAACGGATATCTATTCTTGATGGTAATCTGGTTCAGGGAGCGATAATCTATACAAGTTCTAAGGTCTCCTTCCTTTTTTGGAACGAAGAACAAAGCTGAAGAAGCAGGGGACTTGGAAGGACGAATAAACCCATTTGCCAGGTATTGATCCAGGTATTGTCGAAGGTGAAGGTTCTCAGGCTCGGTGAGGGCATAAATTCTACTACAAGAAGGAGTAGATCCAGGTATCAGGTCTATCTGGCAGTCATAAGACCTATGAGGAGGTAGAGAGTTAGCCTGATCCTTCCGGAAAACATCTTGGTATTCTAGGTATTCGGGAGGTAACTGGGGAGTCTCTGAAGAAATTGCTGCCAGTGCAACACCAGGTGGAGGGTGACAAGTAGAGACACATTCTGGAAACTGGACCGTTCTTGCTCGCCAATCGATCAGAGGATTGTGTTTCTCTAACCAAGGTATTCCTAGAATAATCTGAAACTGAGGGGCCTTGATCACATCGAACACGATCTTCTCATGGTGTCCATCTTGACTTACTAGCGTCACTTCTTGAGTGGTATGCGTTACTGGTCCGGAGGCTATCTCCGTACCATCCACCATAGTAATGACGTCCTTTACAGCCTTGGGACAAAGAGTTAGATTCATCCTCAAAACCATTTCATGATCCACATAATTGCTGATGGCACCGCTGTCGACGTAAGCTTCAATTGCATGTAATCGATCCGGATTATCAGGGCTAATGAGGACCATAGGTATCACGAAATGCGAGGTCACGGAACTGGTTTTCACGCTCGGCAAGAGGACCTCTATTCTTGTCGGGCGAGGTCGTTTCCCTGCTCAGAGTTTGTAACTTTGGTAACTGCAGCTCCTACTGCCTTCTTGGCAGGTTTCACCGGACAGTCTCGAAGAAAGTGCCCTGAGTTTCCGCAATAGAGGCATAATTGCAACTGTTTTCTCCTTTCCCGCTCCTTTTGTGTTAGAGGACCTTTCAGGCCCCCTATTTGCATGGGTTCCCCGGAGTCTACTCCTTTGGAAGGAGTTGGCGGTTTGGAAAATACTCGAGCATCAAACTTGGAACGATCGGCTTTCCTGTTCTGCAGTCTGTGATCTATTTGAACGACTAAGTCTATATAGTCCGAACAATCTTGTGGGGGATTCACTACTTGGGCTAACACATCTTTGAGCTCTCCACGTAGACCTCTATAAAACAGCGTAATCCTTTCGTCCTCAGGCCATTGAGTTTCCACTATCAGTCTGTTGAAAGACGCAATATAAGCCAAAAGGTCTTGATTACCTTGTCGCAACGAAAGAAGCTCATTGTCCAAGGCCTGCCCCTGTGAATGTCTTGCGAACAGTTTTTCCATACTGAGCTGAAAAGCTTGAAAATCATGGAGGACCGGATCATCTTGATTTACTAGAGGGATCGACCAGTCTGCCGCATTGCCACTAAGGTACGAAAGCACGAAAGCTACTTTAGCTTGATCAGTTGGAAAGGCTGCTGGCCGGCATAAGAAATGCAACCGGCACTGATTTATAAATACTGCAAACCTCTTTGGGTCACCAGAAAATCGTTCGGGCGGAGCCAGAGGTACATTCCCAGGTAGGTTGATCTGCACTGGATTCATAGAGGATGTAGAAGGAAGATTTCCCCCAGATGCGGGTAACGGGGTCTGTCCGGCTTGTGACTGTAGCAATTGTCTAGCGAGATCATCTGTTCGCTCCTTGGAAATAATCAGTTCCCTTCTTAGAGCGTTCGTTTCCTGACGGGCTGCATGCACTTCTGCCCTTAGTTCCCCAAGTAACTGGGCTAGCTGGTCGGTATCCGAGATTTCCATAGCGCCTGGACGGGAGTTTTGCGGTAGGCTTTGCGTTCTGTAACGCTCACCTGATTCCCGTAGAGGCGCCGGTCTTGACTGGGCGTATACCGTATCTTCAAAGGTGATGCGTAACACACGGCTGGCTCTTTGGGCTGGACCTCTATGCACTGTATGTCTGACTCGAAGGGTAAGATGTCTGCAGATAGAAAATATGGGATTAATGAACTGGGTTATTGAATGTCTCTCTATTCTTCCCTTTCTCTTCTCCTGTAGAACCCCAAAGGTTAACGCTCTCACCTTAGGTAAGTGAACGCCGTGCTCTCCATCTGCCTCGGGGCAGGGTGCTGTAACCAGTTTCTTCACTGGATAAGGGGAGCAGGCCTCTTGACTTCAGAGGACTGCTGTCCGTCGTTTACTTCACGAACGGTAAGTTTCGAGTAATTCTAATGTCTTTAAAAGTCTTTAGGAATGATGTCTCTTGTTTTGCAGGGTTCCGGCGATGGCGGATGACGGGCTAAAGTGAGTTGAAGATGGAGCCCGTGTGATGAATAGAAGCGCCTCGAAGCACGTAAGTAAGCGCTTGTTGCCTGCTTCACGATGCGCTCTAACTGTCTTTTTATTTTGCAGGTACAAGTTCGGAGCGGCTGCAGGGTGCCGGAATACCCACTGGGTTAGATGTGGAAAGGAGTATTGGCACGTGAGTATTAAAGTTCCCCAATGTCTTTAAACTCACCTTGTTTTGTCTTTCAGATGCGGGATGCAGCGCCGAAGGCCTCCGGAGCGTGCGAAGAGTTGGTAAGCGTTTGTCTTTCAGATGCCGGAATGCAGTGCGAGGACCTCCGGAGCGCACGAAGAGTAGGTAAGCCTTTGTCTTTCAGATGCCGGAATGCAGCGCGAGGCGTTGGTGACAGCCGATGGACCAGGTAAGTGAAGCGCTGTCACTGAAGACCGTAATGGTAACCTGTTCTTTCTTGTCTTTATAGGTGTTGCTGAAGACTGGATTCAGGATGGTAAGCCTTTTTCCTTAGGCCCAGGATCAGATGCAGAAGACACGATGAGCGTTCTGCTGCAGAGGATGCAGAATAACGCAAAGCAAGATTCATCCATCGGGTGTGGTTTAAATAGCCTCCTGTAGTGCTTAGGTGTCTCCTTCCACAGCCACGCCTAGGTAAGAAAAGAGTTCCTGCTTTCCAGAAGAGTTCCAGTGTTCTGAACCTAGGGAGTGGCTCCTGCCCCACCCAACAGGAAAAGTAGTTCCAAACAGAAGAGGATCAGAGGCTCAACTGGCAGGCAAGTAAGCAGCATGGTATGCTGCAGGTAAGTCCACCCAAGCATTATGAGCCCGGCGCTTCCAGCGCTGGGACTGGGCATATTTATGAGCCTGGTGCCACTGGCGCCAGGACTGGGTCCAAAAGGTCCCAATTGGGACTGGTTGGCACTCAGAACCTGGGTTATGGATCTGCTTCCAAGGGAGTTGGGAAAACCCTGACCTTTTGGAAGCAGAGATCATGACATAGGATTGGATTCGGACTAACGAAATCGTAGAAACAAACAAATTGTTGAAACATCTCCAAAGGATACCAAAAAATGAAGACCCCCCAAGCTTATTGTATTAGGTTTCCAGACAAAACACTTCTACACACGCATGAAATCTTGGCAATAAGATCACTGTCAAAGACTAACAAATGCAGACTGTGCAATGACCAAACAGAACTGGAATCTATAAGACAGTTGTTGATGTCATGCTCGGAAACCAGTCAGGCGCGATCAGCTTATCTGACTCCGTTGTTTGGGGTCTCAAAAATGTGTGACGAAGAGACATGGTGGACACGTCTGATGTCAGGAGAAAAGACTAAATGGACTATAGCCCCGGCTAAGGTCCTGAAACACGCGATGGAAAAGATCAAAGCTCGGCAGAAATAGTACACTGGAAAAATCCCTTTTTGGTTACCCCCAGTGTTCGAAGTTTATTGTACACCCGACCCTTGTAAAAATCAAAGTGATTAAACACAAGTAATAAAAAAAAAATGTAAAAAAAAAAAGCAACACTGGGAGGTGGCAAGGTTTGTTTTAGTGCAGCCATGTGATCTATTTGGTATGAGGGTGTTTAGACGTGGCTGCAATGTCAGCCACGTCCAAACATCCCTTGTGCCAAAATAACAGTGCTGGTACGGATTTTGTGCCGAAAAGAGCATGCCGAAATGGGCGCTTCTCCAGAATGGCTGCACCAAATCGGCCCACTCTAAAATGATGGCACAGAAAAGGGGTGTACCGCTGCTTAACCAAAGTGTGTGCTTCAAAGCAAATCATTTCATCTCACTGCGCATTGCCTAAAAACATTGCGAGTTCTCAAAGCCTGCAATCCGAAGGCCATGGCTGGTGGTCTGGTAGTGTTTTAAAATGGACAGTGGGTACGACTAAAGGCCATGCCCAATGACCATGGCCGAAGACCATGCTAGTGGTCTGGAAGTGTTCTAGAAATCTATGGAATAACAAAACCCTTGAAATTCAAGGAAAAAACTTAAGTTGCAGGGTTCTTAAGGTGAGTAATACATTGTAGCAAAACCTATGAAATTCAAGGAAAAAGCATTTGTTGCAGGGACGTTAAGGTGAGCAATACATTGTAACAAAACCTTTGAAATTCAACAAAAAAACTTTAGTTGCATGGACGTTGAAATTCCCTGAAATTCAGCTAAAGCCACCTTAACTTCACGCCCCACTTGTTGCGCAGCCTATAACCACAATGATAACATCACAGATCACATCACTGATGACATCACTAATAACATTACAACTGTAACTGGCATTAAGCATGGCATTCAGGCATGGTCAGTGTGCATGGCCGAATGTATTTTGACAAAAGATTGGGTACTAGTCATGGCCTTCAGCTATGGAGATTGGTCACAACCTTCAAAAATTGTGCACTGAATATTTTAAAACACTAACGGGCTACCAAGCACAGATTTTGGCCTTTACCAGTTGATACAGCTTTTAACCGTGCCCACTCTATATTATATACACTGATTAGGCAGTAGCCATGGATTTTAGCACAATACTGGCCATGGGCACAATCATTGGCTGTGCCCACTATATATTATAATATATAAATGGGCCACTAGCCATGGCCTTTGACCTTGAGCAGTTTGTACATCTTTTGGCCATGTCTACTGTATATTATAAAATAAAACAAAATGCAATGCGCGATGGCCTTCAGCCGTGCCCACTGTATGTCATATATACTTACCAGCCACTAGCCATGGTCTGCTACACAATACTATCCGGTGACCACTGCCTTTGGATGTGCCGACTGTATATTCTAACATATTAATGGGCACTAGCTATGGCCTTTAGCCATGGCCACTGACTACAGCTTTCAGTGTTGGCAACTGTATATTTTAAAATAGTGATAGGCTACTAGGCATGGCTTTTAACCATGCACATTGGTATTTTTGAACACCAACTGACCACTAGCTATTGCCTTTGGTACTGGCGAGTGACACCAGCCTTTGTCATGGCCAAGTCCATGGCCTAAATTGTTATTAAGGTAATAAAACCTTTCATGAGCTAACTTGTAAATGATGTTTTGTCTATTTCCATTATTGATGTAATCAATTATATTCAATGTAATTAGTGTTGTCACCAGTGATGGCATCAGCAATGTGATTTATAATGTCATCAGTGTTCTCATACAACATGTAATTAGTGATGTCATCATTGTGGTCATAGACTGCGCAACAGAGGGCACAACGTTAAGGTGGGTTTAGCTCAATTTCAGGGGTTTTGTTGCATTAAGTACTCACCTTAACATCCCTGCAACTAATATATGTATATATATATATATATATATATATATATATATTCAGTGAATAAAACATTGTTAAAGGGACGTTATGGTTAAGTTGCGCTACTAAAAACCTATCACCTTTACTGAAAAAACTACAATGAAGGACTGTTACAGTTAAGGTGGCCTACTAAAAACCTATCAAATTCAGTGAAAAAGCGTTGTTAAAGGGACGTTATGGTTCAGTTGCCCTAAGAAAAACCTACCAAATTCAGTGCACAAACTTTGCTAAAGGGACGTTAAAGTTACTTTGCAGTAAAAACAACCTATCCATATTATACTTACAAGTAAAACCAAAAAAAACCAGAAATTCGCAATTTATGGTAACCTTAGTAACCATAACACGTGCCACCACTGTGCACTGCTAAGACTAACACCCATGACATCAACAATGAGATCACAAATGTCATTGATGACATCACGGATGACATCACATGTCTGGCTCCCTCTTTTTTTGTTCACTGACATATCTAGGCCAGGTGGTTTTCTTCACTGACAGTCAGAAAATAAAAAAGTAAAAGGTACTATATTTGTAGACCTTACCCTTCTCATATGTTCATACACTACTTTCCTTAGGGGTCAGGCACATCATATGGTACATAAACATAGGTGAAGAAGCAAGCGTGAAACATGGCACTCATTTCTGTGCATCAAGATAATCAGTTAGTTTCCGAAAACTTTCTGGTAATACTGCTGCTTTTTTGCTTACTTTACTTGTTCTATATATGCACATATTTGTAATTGTTGTTGTGTGTTTATGTTTTCTGTGTAGTAGTAAAATTATGCATTAAGTGAGGCACTGCTAGCTACTTATTACATGTTTGATAGTACGCAAAACTGTGAAATTAAAGCATTCATCATTTTACCATCCAACATGGCAAGATTTTTTATATTGTCCTCTATGGTGATTGCTGCAGACAATGGCTACGTTTGGACATGACAAGGTTCAGATACTGGAAAGAACGGTGTAATGCAATGGTGTGTACATCAATGCATTGCTTAATGAACTTTGTATCTCATGATATTTCTCCCAATTAAATGTGATAGTTTTCTGGCAACATTATAATGCCAATCCCTTGGTGAGGCTGTTCATGAACACTAAATGCACATGTGATGTCATCAGTGATGACAGCGCAGCTTAACCATCCGTCCCTTTAACAACGTTTCTTTTACTGAATTTCATAGGTTTTTACCAGGATATTCTTAGTTTGTATGGATGTAGTGTACAGCTTACTTAACCGCTAGCTCCAAGTTAATGGCCACAGTGGTCGCAGACTTTGCGTCTTTACGCGAACATCGCGTGGCATCCAACGTGCCGAGAAACGCAGGGGTGCGCTTACATAGTGGTACCATTCACCAAAGACAAGGAACATATAGAAACAGCACCATGTACGAGAATTGGAAGAGAAAATGCAGTAGGTCTGCAAATGGTGTGCTGTTGAAACAAACAGAGCAAAGGCATACAGTATGCAGTATAATGGAATGCACCATCAAGAGAAGTAACATCCGCCTTCTGCAAGCTTACCGCACTGCTGCTTTACATAGGAAAGAAGACTGAAGTGCCAAAGTTAGGACTGCAAAGTACTGAGAGCAGAACATCACTGCAACGTGGTAAGTACACCAAAGTTTATGTTATATTTTGTTATGTTATGTTTATATGTTATGTTAATAGTTGAAAAGCATGTTGTTTTTTTTTGTTTGTACGCAGCAATGGTGGCACCCTAGAATGGCTGGAAGACAATTTTCTGCATGATGAAATGAGTGACGATAGTAACCCCATTGATAGGCACTGCAGTGCGAAAAGTACAATAATTACGATATATTGCTTCATGTATACCAAACACATTTGTTTTTCTTTCACAGAACATATGGTGAATGAAAGGAATGCAGCACATACGGCACCTCTTCCACAACAACATACGGGCACACGAACTGAAGAAAACGCTGTAAATACCAAACTGGACAGGCTGGATGCCAACATGGAGGAATTGGTTAACAATTTTGCTGCCTTAAAAGATTTCATACAAGGACATATTATGGAGAAAATAAAATACCACTGCCCGACCTGCACGTGTACCCCTTCCCCATTTCCCAGTCTGCCATCCCCGCAAGTTCCGTGTCATGAGAGACATTTCGATGAGACATCAATCCCTTCCTCTCCTCAGGACCAGCTTGTACAAATTCCCAATTCCCCTGTATATGTATTTGTTTCTGCTACCCCTTCCCTTTCCTAATAGTGTCTATGAATGTGTGGAAATAAAGGTTCATATGTAAATTGTTGCTGACTGTACATGTGGTTTTTCCTTTGTTTTCAAAGTCCTGTTATTACTCTATGGGGCACAGCACTACGGGCCGCATGTCCGCATCTTGTGAACCACCTGTAATTTAGTGTGGGTGTGCACGTTTGTCCGTTGCACAACTATGCACATGCGTATATCTTCCTCTGTGTCCTGGTAACACCGCCCCTGTGCAACATATCCAAAGAAATGTGTTACATACTTTTAGTAGTTCAAGGCAGCCACCCACGTGCTGTGGGTAGCTGTGCACCTCAACATCCCACCTGCTGTACCCTACAAACACCCAGCTTGTTCCAAAATGTTCGGCGCATGTGTGTAGCACTGTGAATTAGTCCAGGAATTCCGACAGTATCCATAGGACACCTATGCACAAGCGCACAAAGTATTCGACCCAATACGCGTCCTGCGACCAGCCATCCCTATAGAGAACATTTGCAAAGTCACCATGGGACAGCACCGACGCTGCTCATGGGCCCATATTTGCCGGACACGATCCGAGCCCCTGCACATTGGAAAAGTACTGTTTTTTACAATGTATGTAGTGTAACTATGAAAGTGCACCCGTACAGAGGCCCTTCTACATCTAATGTTTTTTTGGGAAAGATTTAGGACCGCTGTGCGGTTTCAAGTGCTGCACAGCAGCCCTATAAAAGGCCACACCCCAGAGGACAAGTTCTCTGCATTCTGTGTTTGCTTTCCGGAGCAGACCAGCGGTGCACCTTGCTTCGTGCTCACATTGCTTTGTGAGCAATTTTGCTCTGCTATATTACCTTTGCAACTACGAGCAACCATGGCTGCTCCTATTGCTTCCAACTCAGCAGCACCCACACCCTCATCCTCACCACCACCACCTCCTTCCGAAGGGCCTGGACAGGGGAACAGGCGTGGTAATGTAGATAGAGAGGAGAACGAGGATAAAGTAGAGGAATTCCCCATTGCCCACAGCCAGTGTGAGTCGTGGGTGTGGAAACTCTTTACCACCGTAGGAGACATGCCCAAATCTCATGCGAACCAGGTGAGGTGCACTGAGTGCAAGACAGTAGTCAGTCGTGGAAAACCTAGCTTGTACTGCTACGGCACCACCTTGTTACGCTCACCTGGTCTCTGTGGAGGCGTTGGGGCATGGTTGTAGCCCTCCCGGGGGTGAGGTCGCTCGGGTCCGACTTCGCCCTCTGTGCTTATTCGGTGACTGCTCCTGCGTGGAGAATAGGGGGCGTGAGTATGCCAGCTTATGCACCTGATCCGCTTCCAGACCCCTTCTCCCAAAACGTGGTACCCGTGGCATGCGCTGTCCCTGGAAAGCTCACCTGTTCATCAGTTTTGGCAAGCACTCCGTCCTGCTGCTTCTGGCAGGGGCGCTTGTATGAACTGGACCGAGTTCCTTCACTGGTCCCTTGCACGTGGTAGTCCAGTCCTGCTGCGACTAAGCCACTATACTTCAGGTAAGTGTTCCTGTTTGCCTTTGTCTTTCCTTGTCTGTTTTTGTTGTAATGTAAAGTTTGTTGTCTTGTATTGCTGTCCGTTCCACATTTGATGTTTGCTATTTTGCTTTCTTCCCTTGCAGGTGATGTTGCCGGCCCGGCAGAAGCTGCGGAGCTCGAGGCGACAGCCGGAGGGAATGAGGAACAAAGCTTCAGTGGTACATTAGCTGGTAAGTTGTTAACTAGGGGGCTTGCAGGGTTCAATTGCGGAGCGGCCCTAGGATGGATGTTCTAACCTTGTCTTTTTTCTTCTTCACAGGGTCTGAGTTCGTGGATGCGCAGTGCGGTGCTGCAGCGTCGGGATCAAGATCACTGGATGTCAGGAGATGAGTCTGCAGATGAAGCGATGAAGCACCGGTTTCCTGGAAGTGAGTAGCAGGAGAACGCCTGGTTTCAAAGGTAAGTAAACTGGTCCAAGCGGCAGTGAGCGTCACGTTGCACGCAAGTGCACAGTAATGCGAAGCACCAGCCTTAAGGATGTAGCCACTTATATAGCTGAGCTTCTGAAGCCATGCCCACCAGGTTCAGCCTGCTTGCCACACCCTGCCACACCTTGCCACACCCAATCAGTCAGCACATGAAGACCAGGCTAAGGGAGCCACACCCGATGAGTCAGCACATGAGGATGTTCTCTGGAATAAAGGATTTCAGCTCCTGGAAAGTTCTTGTAAAATAAAAGCACTCCTGCACTGAAATAAAGTAAAAGCACTCCTGCACTGAAATAAAGTGTTCCTGCTCACATCTCTATATGAGCCTGGCGCCAAAGGCGCCAGGACTGAGTCCAGCCAGGGCCCCTGTGTTTATAGGTCCCAAAGGGACATAAGTGAGTCAATTGACCCATTGCCCCATTACTAGATGGTGTGGTTTTTGTGTTCTGGGGCCTGTGGCCATGACAGCTCTCCCCCTCAAGGCCCCTCTCATGGGTGGTTTCTCCCCTGGCCCTGGCTTAGTGGGGTTATTGCGGTGGAACTGCTTGATTAATCGTGGAGCGTGGACATGCTCACTGGGTTCCCAGGTCCGATCTTGAGGTCCATAACCTTTCCAGTCTATAAGGTAGTTTAACTTGGACCAGACCATTTTAGAGTCTAGGATCCTTTTAACTTCGTATTCTGGTTCTCCTTCAACTATTTCGGGATCCGGTGGGGTATCGATCCGCGTACCTGGTCTCAATGGTTTTAGGAGGGAGACATGAAACACCAGGTGGATCCGCATGTGGGACGGTAATTCTAATTTCATGGCGGCAGGGTTGATCACAGCCTTGTTAGTGTAGGGTCCCAGATATCTGGGACGGAACGGCTGTGGTCCTTTCAGGGGGATGTTTTTGGATGCTAACCAAACCTTGTCTCCGACTTGGTAGTTGGGAGCTTCCCTTCGGTGTCGATCCACAAACTGCTCCTGTTTCTCTTTGGCTCTGGCAAGATGCTCTTCTGCTTCCTTATAAACCTGGGTGATGGTTTTGTGTAAGGTCATTACAGCGGGCATTTCTAATGATTCAAGTAGGTCGAAAACGGATGTCCGTGGATGTCGACCGTACACTATGTAGAATGGGCTTTGTCCCGTACTGGTGTGAATGGAGTTGTTATATGCGTATTTGGCTAACCAAAGTATGTCCTTCCAGGTATCCTCAGTTTGTTGCAGCATACACCTTGTGTATTGCTCGAGGGTCTGGTTAGTCCATTCGGTCCGGTCATCGGTTTGGGGGTAATGGCTTGTAGATACCAGAGGTTGATTTTGCAATTTTACAACACCTTTTCCAGAATGCAGAGACAAACTGAGTTCCTCAGTCTGATATCAATATTGATGGGAACCCATGTAGCCTAACAATCTGTTCCAAAAACACGGTAACTAGAGTAAAAGCAGTTGGGAGACCTTTCAGGGGAATAAAGTGGGCCATTTTGGAAAACAGATCTACGAAGACTAAGATGATATTGTATCCATTACAGGAGGGAAGGTCTGTGATAAAAATCCATTGATAGCGTATACCAAGGTGCTGGGGGTACTTCTAAAGGACGTAGCAGACATGCAGGACTTTGTTTTTGGGACTTCTGTTGTGCACAGGTGCCACAGGTTGCGATGAACTGGACAATGTCCTTTCGCCAAGTTGGCCACCAGTAATTCTTCTTTATTTTAGCTTGGGTTTTGGCTATTCCCAAATGCCATTCTACTAATGAATCATGATAGTTTACGATGATTTGATTCTGTAATTTCTTATCCAGGATGTACAATCGTCCTTGGTAGTATGGTCAGTTGTCCACAATCGTATACTGGTCCCCCTTTCCTAGCCATTCCTGTTGCGCTGGTGGACTCATGAAGTGTTGCAAGTTAGATTTTAAGTTGTCTAGAGTGGTGGTTGTGGCAATCATGCCTTGGATTCGTCCTTCAGGGATGATGGCCACGGGGTCTGGTGTAGTGAATGCCTCTTCTCCCTCACTCATGCAAGACAGGGCGTCCGCTTTCCCATTGCGTACTCCGGGTCTATAGGTGATGATGAAGTCATATTCCGCAAAGAAATGAGCCCAGCAGAGTTGGTGTGATGATTGCGCTTTAGCGGTCTTCAGATATTGTAGATTGCGATGATCCGTAATGACGGGCACTGTATGTCTAGCTCCAACAAGATAATGTCTCCAGGCTTTGAACGCTGCCTTAATTTCTAGCAGTTCTTTATCAGTGATTGCATAATTCAATTCAGGGGCTGAAAACTTGTGAGACCAGAATGCCACGGGATGCAACTGACCTGTTTCGAGGTCTCGTTGTGAGAGGACTGCTCCCATTGCTATGTTGGAAGCATCCGTTTCGACCTCATATGATAGCTCTGGTCGGGGATACCGTAGAATTGGTGCTGTGGTAAATGCTTGTTTTAGTTCTTGGAAGGCTTTCTCTGCCTCTGCAGACCAATTCAATTGTTTATTTTTACGTAGTAAAGAGGTGATTGGGTGGACGATCTGGGTGAACCCAAGAATGAACCAGCAATAAAAGTTGGCGTACCCAAGTACACTCTGTACTCCCTTTATGGATGTCGGTGAGGGTCAGTTAAGGATAGTGTCTACCTTGCGCGTGTCCATGCGTACACTCCTGTGGTGTGAGAATAAAGCCGAGGAATTCTACCTCTGTCGCATGAAAGAAGCATTTCTCCAATTTGGCATATAGCCTGTGTTGCCGCAGTTTCTCCAAAACTTCCCGGACATGGTTGATGTGGTCCTCCTTGGTAGTCGAATAGATAAGAATATCGTCAATAGAGACAAGAGCACAGACATCCAACAGTTTGCGGAGCACGTCATTCATGTAAAATTGGAACACCGCTGGGGCATTACATAGTCCAAAGGGCATAACCTGATATTCATAAAGGCCATATTTCGTGCAAAAGGCCGTCTTCCACTCAGCTCCTTTTTTGACTCTTACTAGATGGCAGGCCCTTTTGTAAGTCTAGTTTTGTATATATGAGCGTTTTTGACTTGATCCAAGAGCTCGGGGATAAGCGGTAATGGGTACCGTTTTTTTACCGTGATCTGGTTAAGTGCTCTGTAGTCAATGCAAGTTCTCAGGTCTCCCTCCTTTTTAGGCACAAAAAAGAGGGGCGAGGATGCTGGGGACCTGGATGGACGAATGAAGTCATTTGCCAGATACTGATTGAGGTAGATTTTTAGATGCTCTATTTTCCTGTTCTGTTAGGGCATAAATCCGGCTGCAGGGAACTTCAGCTCCAGGTACCAGATCAATTTGGCAGTCATACGGTCTGTGCGGAGGTAGGGTGTTCGCTTGCTCCTTTTGAAATACATCTTGGTAATGCAGGTATTCAGGTGGTAGTGAACTGGTGAGGCCCAGTATGGTTTCTTTCTTCGACAAACCTGGGTTGCTAAGACCTTTTAATCAGAATCCCTTGCTATAACAGGTGCCGGCACAGTCTTGGGGAAAGGCCAGAACTTGTTTACGCCAGTCAATTCTGGGATTGTGGGTCTCCAGCCAGGACATTCCCAATATCATCTGCAACAGTGGAGCGCCGATGAGATTGAAGGTGATGTCCTCTTGGTGACCGTCTTGACACAGAAGCGTGACCTTCTTGGTGTAATGCATCACTGGGCCGGATGATATCTGAGATCCGTCATTTTGTTTTCCGAAACCTGCTTCTGTTGGAGAGGAAGGCCTATCAGGGTACCCAGATGTTGGTCCATGTAATTTCCCACAGCCCCACTGTCAATGTATGCCTCCAAAGCATGTATTTTCGATGGTTGCTTGTGGTTTACCAGGAGCACAGAGATGACTAGATGTGAGGTCTGTATAGGTTCCTTTTCACCGCTCGACAAGTGGACCCCTACGCTTGCCGGGCGTTGGAGTTTCCCGAGTCCTGTTCTTCTTCTTCTCCCTTGTCAGTTGCTCCAACTGCTTTCCTGGTTGGTTTCACCGGGCATTCTCCGAGATAGTGACCTGCCTTATGACGGTACAACCAAAGCTGCTGCTGTCTCCTTTTTTTCCTTTTCTGCCTTGGTGAGTGGGCTCCGCAAGTCTCCGATTTGCATTGGCTCGGACTGATTGTGTGATTTGTTTTTATTCTCATGGGGTCGCACATAGACCGACCGCCCTTCAGCTTTGGCCCGATCCATCTTCCGATCCTGCAATCTGTGATCGAGCTGCACTGTCAGGTCGATGTATTCAGCACATCTTTACGGGGGATTTACTACTTGAGATTATACGTCCCTAAGTTCCCCTTGCAAGCCTCGGTAAAAGAGCATAGTTCTTTTCTCCTCTGGCCAGTTAGTTTGTGCTATCAGATGATTGAAGGAAGAGATATATGTGAGTAGGTCTTGATTACCCTGCCGTAGTGATAACAGTTCATTGTCCAGAGCCCGCCGTTGAGTATGCCGTGCAATTAGTTTCTCCATTTCACGCTGGAACCCTCCGAAGTCTCGAAGCAAAGGATCATCCTGGTTTACCAAGGGTATTGACCAGTCCGCTGCACTGCCTCCCAAATATGAGAGTACACTCTCGCTTTATAGTTGTGGAATGCCTCAGGTCTGCATAAGAAATGTAGGCGACATTGATTCATAAAGATGCCGTACTTATTCGGATCGCCTGTGAAGCTTTCTGGTGGTGCCAGGGGAACCCCCCCCGGAAGAACCACGTGTACTGGCGTGGGCTGTGGAGGCATGGCAGGAGGGGCATACCCCGGCAGTGGGACTTGGCCTGCCTGTGCCTGAAGCATTTGCCTTGCTAGTTCATCAGTTTATCTGTCCACTCCCGGTTCACAATTAGATCCCTCCTTAGGGCATTGGTTTCCTGTCTTCTGTCGTGAGGCATGAACTTCAGCCCGTAACTCTCCCAGTAATCGGGCCAACTGGTCAGTTTCAAAAGTTTCCATAACGCCCGTGCAGAGATTCGAAGAAGCTTTGCGTTCTGTTATGCTCACCTGGTCTCTGCGGAGGCTTTGGGGCATGGTTGTAGCCCTCCCAGGGGTGAGGTTGTTCGGGTCCGATTTTGCCCTCTGCGCTTTTGTGGTGACTGCTCCTGCTTGGAGAATAGGGGGCGTGAGTATGCCCGCTTGTGCGCATGATCTCCTTCCAGCAGCTGCGGAGCTCGAGGCGACAGCCGGAGGGAATTAGGAACGAAGCTGCAGCGGTATAGTAGCTGGTAAATTGTTAACTAGGGGGCGCGCGGGGTTCAAATGTGGCACGGCCCTAGGATGGATGTTCTAACCTTGTCTTTCTTTTGTTCACAGGGTCTGAGTTCGTAGATGCAGAGTGCAGTGCTGCAGCGTCGTCGGGATCAAGGGCACTGGATGTCAGGAGATGAGTCTGCAGATGAAGCGATGAAGCACCGGTTTCCTGGAGGTGGGGGATTCAGGAGAACGCCTGGTTCAAAGGTAAGTAAACTGGTCCAAGTGGCGGTGAGCATCATGTTGCACGCAAGTGCACACTAACGCGAAGCCCCGGCCTTAAGGATGGAGCAGCTTATATAGCTGAGCTTCTGAAGACACCCCCACCAAGTTCAGCCTGCCTGCCACACCCTGCCACACCCGATGAGTCAGCACATGAAGCTCAGGCCTAGGGAGCCACACCCGATGAATCAGCACATGAGGATATTCTCTGGAATACAGGCTTTTAGCTCCTGGAAAGTTCTTGTAAAATAAAAGCACTCCTGCACTGAAATAAAGTAAAAGAACTCCTGCACTGAAATAACGTGTTCCTGCTCACATCTCTATATGAGCCGGGCGCCAAAGGCGCCAGGACTGAGTCCAGCCAGGGCCCCTGTGTTTATAGGTCCCAAAGGGACATAAGTGAGCCAATTGACCCATTGCCCCATCACTAGATGGTGTGGTTTTTGTGTTCTGGGGCCTGTGGCCATTACACACCTCCATGCAATGGCACCTAAAGCGAACCACAAGGCAGCAGTTTGGGTGGTTGTCCCCTTCCAACAAGGCAGTAGCTTAATTTCCTCTACAACATTCTCTGCA
The DNA here is from genome assembly GCF_040938575.1 of Ambystoma mexicanum. Classification (NCBI taxonomy): domain Eukaryota; kingdom Metazoa; phylum Chordata; class Amphibia; order Caudata; family Ambystomatidae; genus Ambystoma; species Ambystoma mexicanum. The sequence continues at coordinate 461,979,483 of NC_090930.1, read as the reverse complement.
TCTGTCCTGCCACCAGTAGGGACACTCCAGTGGGGCAGCAGATCCGTATACCAGGCTTGCAGGCCATGCGCAATGCAGCAGATCCATACCTTTCCAAGGTCACTGTATTGTGCATGCACTGCAACGTGATGCTGTGCAGGGGAGAGCAACTTTGAAGTGCTTTCGAGGATTCAGTCCGGGAGCACGACAAGGAGTGCCCCCTACCTAAGTAATGATCACCCAACATCTTCCTGTCTCAACTTGCCCTTTCTTATCCCTGTGGTTGGTGCCTGTTCCCTAACCTCCCTTCCCTTTCCTTTCCTTCTGTATTGTGTATTTGAAGAACAGGATAATTGCTAAAACAATGAAAAAGGGAAGAAAAAATGGCTCTTTTCAGAGCCACCTTTCACAGTTCAAAAAAAGAATGCCAATGAGACGATGCATGTCACCGCGAGCACTATAAGCTCTGTGGGCAGCATGCAAAGCTCCATCACAAAGATTGCACACATTCCCAAAAGTAAGTGGTGCCTCTTAAAAGAGCATTTTTGTGCTGCTTGCGGGTGGAAGGTTTAAAGTGCTGAACACCAACTGGGGAAATGTTTGGTGTACTTCTAAGAAGTGCTGCACTGCATTTTGGATGTTACGCAGAAATAGCTGGTTGCCAGCATCAGTAAGATGGACTCCAGCTGATCGAAAAATGTTGGTACTATGAAACGTAATGTGTGGGCCAAATGAGGAAGAACGCAATTACACCTGTCTCGGGGTAATGCGAGAAAAAAATTATGTGCGGCTTTGGAAACATTTCCATGACTTACCTAAGTGTCTCCGTCATCTAAAAATGCAGTGAGATGCTGGTGTCATGTCCTAAACTATTCCGACCACAATGAATAATAATAATGTCTGGATGATTCTGCTTCACCAAACTGCACAAAGAGGAGCCACATGCAGCCACTGCATCCCACGGACTCCGTACCAGTGGACATCCACATTATGGAACCCAAGGTGTGCAGCCACTCGACAGCGTTCTGCGTACACTTTTACCCAACGGCCTCATTACTAGTCTGCCGGTCCGGAATCTGTTGTTTCCATGACAGCAGTGACACCGTTACCGCATCCGCAAGCATGCAGAAATATGGTGCAATTACGGTTTGTCAGTTGCGCGCAGCAGACCATTGCGGAAACGGTGACACCGCCGACACGGAAACACCCACGGACATGGAAACACTGTGAACCATGGCAGTGGTATATCCGGATCCGCCTCTGCCGTCACGGAAACAGAAATACCGGTTCCGGAAACACTGTGATCGCGAAAACCGGAAGGAGAGCGGCGGCCATTACTTAAACCATAATCCACTGCCATCCTCTGAGACCACAGGGCCTACTACCTCTGGGAACTGTTACAATCGACCAATATGATGGCATCCCGCATCCCAGCCACCCGACAGCGGAAGCCATGCTTCAGTGAGTCCCAGTTGACTGTGCTCGTGGAGCACATTGTGGAACATGCCCCTATGCTCTTCAGCGCTCACCAAAGGAGCAGCACCCAGCAGTGCCGCAAGGAGATCTGGGCGGAAGCACCACGAAAGTGCACCGCTGTTGGAGTGACTGTGTGCAAGGTAGAGGATTGCCACAAGCGGTGGGATGATCTCTGGCTGTGAGTGCGCAACCTAATTGCAGCACACTACCAGCACAGCACTGGCACAGGTGAAGGGCCTGCATCACCCCTGAAGCACCAGTCATGGAAGTAGAGGTGTAGCACTGTCCACAGAGGCGATGAAGAGGCCGGAGTCAGCCCAACTGGCGATGCTGGTAAGTACCCAGAGTTGTAAGCCACCAGTGTGAATGTCCCATCCCCAGCCAGGCCCAGAGTGACCCGACGCATCCACCAATTACCCACTCACCCCCCCACCCAGGCCCCGAGTGACCCGACGCATCCACCAATGACCCACTCACCCCCCCCAGCCAGGCCTTGAGTGACCCGGCGCATCCACCAATGACCCACTCACCCCCACTCCCAACCAGGCCCTGAGTGACCTGACGCATCCACCAATGACCCACTCACCCCCCCCCAGCCAGGCCGCGAGTGACCCGACACATCCACCAATGACCCACTCACCCCCCAGCCAGGCCCCAAGTGACCTGACGCTCCACCAATGACCCACTCACCCCCCCAGCCAGTCCCTGACTGACCCGACGTATCCACCAATGACACAGGCCACACTCAACACGCACATGAGACATGCCCCCAGGACATGCAGACAGCGTGTGACTGAGTACAAGCTGAGACACACACACCTGAGTACTTCACCCATCAAATGTGTGTACATGCAAGTGGACAGAGATTGTGGAGTGCGTTGCATGTGATAGACCCATTCACATCCCACCACACAACTAACAGCCTGCCCTGCATTCCCCCACAGGCACATCAACCGACAGTGACACTGCGCAACAGGCCACGCCACATCCTCCAGCACATGGCCGACGTAACCGTCTGTCGCAAGATCCCACCGCCAGCACCTCTGCAACACAGTCATCCGCTACACTGACATTGGCCACGGATAACCCCATCCCCTCTGAGACCCCAGGGCTGCCTGTTGCCACAGATGCAACACTTGCTTCCACGTTGGCCACACACATCAGTGCCTGTCCTGTTGCCACTGTGGAGGAGGATTCACGTAGCAGCAACAGTGCACTGGTTGCATAATCCTACGATGCACCACAGGACCTGGATAACGGGTGCAACATCACTCCCCTACTGTAACGCTTACCTTAGACTCCTCGGGGACACCACGTGTTATTATGAAACTTCTCAGGGTGCGCTGTTGTCTGTTGTTCACTACCCCTACTGGACTCTCTTTCTATACCACAAAAAATAAATCACAACACAAAGAACAATTGGAATGCATCCTATTGTAAGGGAAAAATATTGCAGCTCAAAAAATCCCCAGCAAAACAGTATTGCTCAATTACCTTAGTTTGTGATTTGGTTAGCTCTCCATCCTGCTTCTGCGCAGGGGTGCATGTTCCGAAGAAGGGCTAGATTAGGCGTGGAAAAACAAGGGGAGAAGGACAGTCCTATATGGAATGTAGGGTGTTGAGAAGATGCCTAATGGTGAGGTGAAAAAATGTTCAACCCTTTCCAACAAACACAACTGTGACTGGAGAGGTAATCAGGAGAGAACACAGAACACCTGAGGCAAGTGAAAGGTAACAAAAGTGTGCTAACTCCAATCCTTGAGCAAGGTACAAACACTGTTAAAATGCCACAAACGTGCCACAAAGTCTGAGGGTATGGTGAAGTTTATTCTCCCGCTCTCCTGTAACTACCTCAAGAGCGGAATTTCTGACTATTCCTGGCCAGAGATAATATTGCTAAATGAATTCCTTACAAGAAAAACTCTAATGTGTCAAAACTAAACTTGCGCAAACATGTAACATTTAAAGCACCTTAATGCCTAGTATTCGTGTACCTAACTGTGACAGAAAAAAGGAACGCCTCTGTTCCTCGAAACAGAATCTCCACACTAAACCCATGGGCTCCGTAACGCTAATACAATTACTAGGCGGTTAAACATACACTTGCCCATGAAGAAAATGCAAGCAGAGCACTCGCCATTAGGAACGGATAACGAGTGGAGAAAGCTACTGAGGTAAATGATACTTGCTGTGGATAGGAGACAGAACAGGGATGCGTGTCTCGAAAACTCCTCACAGGCGAACGCCAAAAAGGAATGCGTCTCCCGACAACTCCTCACTGACGAACGCCAACACCTCACAGAGCACACGAAATAGTAGTTGCGGGGATGGCACGGGAAGACAAATGACCATGGCACAATAGAGGGGGAGTGACAGGAATGTTAACGGGGAGGATGTGAGGGGGTATCTATAAATTACAAGGGGGCTGTGGAATTCTTGTCAGAGGGATGAACCGCGCTAAGCGTCCGCTGAACACAGCTGAAGACGCGAAGCACCGTTGAACAAAGGGGAGGGGCTTAAGTACTCAGAGTGACAGAAAACTAGATCGCTTGCCCAATCTAGGGTTGGAACACCAGGCGGCCATGTTGGTTGATGAGGAAGCGCCCTTGTAGCATAGCCCAAAGCCTACCTATCCTTAGACCAGGAATTGTAAGCGGCCACACAGGAAATTTTGGAAATTCTTTTGAGGGGGAACCCAGTAGTCATGACACCTACCTGTCCTGGAATTCAGCCCCTCAGGACTCCACAGTCCGATGCGCTCATCCACACCCTCAATCGCCGAACTCAACGCCCGCCTCCAGCGCATAGAGCAACACCAGGCCAGCCTCACACAGCTGGTCGAGAAACAACTGGAGGAGGCTAAGCTGCAGCGCGGGGAAGCTAAGCTGCAGCGTGAGGAGGCAAGGTTGCAGAGGGAGAGCACTGCCTCCTTTGTGCGCATGCTGTCGAGGGCAATAGGACGGTTTGCGACAACTAACGTGACCCGGTTACGGCGTGTGAGGGAGGGGAACAATATTATGCCCTCCATTGCAGAGTCAATGTCAGTGGCCCAACAGGAATTTCTGAGCAATGTGCCAGCTGTAACACCACCAGAGGCTTCCACGAGCAGCACCCCCTCAGGTTCTGCGGCAAGTAGCCCGCAGAGGCGCTCAAGCCAGCTGCCGGAACCTACGGGAAGGACACATACTCCTACAAGTGTGGTCAGAAATAGTGCAACAAACATTGGACTGTCGTCCGCACAGTTGGGATGGGGTTGCTGTATGGGGGTGGGTACGCTAGGGAGGTCCTCAGTGGGGTTAGTTGGTCAGGGCCTGGTTGGGGGTGGGTACGTTGGGGAGGTGGGGGAGGTCCTTAGTGTGGTTAGTTGGTTGGGGCTTGGTTGGAGGGGTGGGTAGGCACGGGTGTTCTACTTTTCCATCCAATTCCCCTCACCCCTGTATTGTTGAGAATAAAAGGTTGTACAAATTCAAGTGACGAGTGGACATCCATGATTTCATGTGCATTCAATCCATTTAATGTCGTACAAAATAAATGATTTACATGATGTGCATGCACAGTCTCTCAAACGAAATTGTGAATGAGTGCTGCGTCTGCTTGTTGCCCATCCTGGCAACCCCTGCCAGGGAGTACACCCATCCCATCACCACTGTCGTCATCATCATCGTCATCACCATCATCATCATCCCCTGTGTCCGGGGGCAGTAGAATGTTCCTGCGTATGCACAGATTGTGCAACATGGCACATGCAAGCATTATCCTCCCTGTGTTCACTGGGCTGTACAGCAATGATCCACCAGATTGGCTCAAGCAGCGGAACCTGGCCTTGAGTAATACAAAGGTACGCTCTATCATGCCATGTGTGCGTATGTGTGCACTGTTGTAGGCCTCCTCATGACTGTTCCTTGTCTTTTGTATGGGCGTCATTAGCCACGGTGTGAGTGCATAACCTGCGTCAACTACATGGGGGTGGAAGCAAGGGCACATATCAGTGTTCGTGGTTTCATAGTCAGATTCAGATACAGTACAATCATCTACCATTTGTGGATCTGTCATATGGGGCATCTTGTGATCGTAATTGGAGCACTATACCATTTCGGGGTCATTGATGGTCACATTGGTGCATTGGTATTGGGCAATGGCTTATTGCGCGCAAGTCGATGCCCGTGAGTTCATGTGTGGTTGGTGACAATGGCATTGTGCTGTGATGGCTACACATGCACCAGTCAGACAATGGTCACTGTGATGATTTTGTGGTCAATGCACACTGCCGGGTAAGCCCACATCATGTGCATTGTGGGTGCACAGGAGCATTGGGCGGGCAAGGGACCCACATCCTCATGTCGGCCTTGCTTGTGGTGCAACAACATGTCTATGGCGTGCATGGCCGTTTGGCGGGGGAGTTACTTGCACACTGTGGCATACTGGAATGTGAAGCAATGCACTGTGTGGGGTATGGTGACTGTCCATGCCCTTGCCAAGGGGTCATGCATTGGCAGTCGTACTTACCCAATAGCCATGTGCTTTGTCCTGCATAACGTTCCATGTAGCATGGCAATGTCGAATTCCGCAGGACCATCGAGTCATGTGTTGACCCCGGGAAACGTGCACAGCAATGGGTAATCACTTGCTCAGCGTCACATACCATCTGGACATTCAGTGAGTGGTATTGTTTCCTATTGCGGTACACCGCCTCCATTGCATATGGAACTGTCAGCTCTATGTGGGTGCAGTCTAATGCACCTATGCAATTTGGCATGCCAGCGATGGCATGGAAGGCCAACTTGGTGGCAATGACCTGGACAGGGGTACAGGGAGGGAAATGTACTCTGACGCATGGGTCAGCAGCGCATCCAGTACATGGTCAAGTATTTTGGAAAAACAGGTTTGTGACAGCCCGTGCAGCTCACCGACAGTGTGCTGATATGTTCCAGTTCCAAGGAAAGGCAGCACCAAGACTACCTTCAGAAGGGGGGATTGCAGCCCGGATACCGATGCGGCTGCTGATGTCCTCCTGGATCAGGGTGACGAGGGACATGATTGATGGCAGATGTGTGTATCTGCCCTGGGGTCAGGTTCCAGGGTGAGGCCCTGACGCGGGGTATTGCAGGCTGCATGCAGAGTCTTGCCGGCTGCACATTTATGTTTGTTATGGGTATGGGGTTCACCGTTTGCTGCCGGTGCCTCATCCTCCTCCTCTTCTGCACCACTGCTTCCACCATGTGCACTGCTGCCTGTAGATGAAGTAGCCCAAATGCTGCTACAGCGGCTGTCTGCATGGTTGAGTTTGGAGGTGGCCTGGGTGTGGGCCTTTTGTAGGCTCCCAGTTACCTGCAGGGTGCAGCTGGGCTAATTTTGTGCACCTGTGGCCTGATTCAGCTCACCTGCCACTGTTTACCGCTAGCTCTGCGGTGCTGCGGTACCGCCACGATGTTCACTGTGTTTCTGCCATTTTCTGGGCGGTGTTTCGGTGTCCGTGGCACTAGTAATGTGCACAGTGTTACGCATTGACGGTAACTGGGGTGCGTCTGTGTGTCGTCGTGTTGTTTCCGTCGACGCAAATTCAGGGTGCGTTGTCACCGCTGGGGTGGCTTCGAGGTGGTGGTTTTTCCGAGATCGGCAGTCAGAATTAGCCGGTCTGGTAAACGGTGCTGGTATGGTTTTACCAGCAATGTTAAATCCGGACCGGCGCACTTGTAATGACGCCCAATGTAGCCATGAGTCACCAAAAAGCCATAGACTCTGCCTACTGCATGGCACAGCCATTACCATATCCATGTGCTCTCCAACTTGCAAACACACCTTCTGGCACATTGTGACCTTGCACGCCACACGCAAGAAACCATATCGACCAATCCCCACGCCTGCACAGTTCCATTTCCATGTCAACCAGCCGTGAATAGACATGCGCACCTAAATATGCAGCGGTGTCGGCGGACATATTGGCCTTTGAGCACAGGTGCGGCAACACATGTGAAGCTGGGTAGAGGATCCCTTCTTTATTCGTGGTTGTAAAAGGTTTCTTTTGTTTTTTGTTATTTTTTTGTAAAAGTGCTTCAAAACAAAAAAATGTTTTTTCTATTTGTTGAGTATTGCTCTCTTCTTCCCCTTACATTGTTACATGAGCTTCTCCAAAATAGCTTGTAGATTCAGGAACACAACAGCATTTTCAATGTGGGACAAAACGAAATGAGATCCACCAGAAAACCTTACATTAAAAGCAATAAGGTCCTCATGGGCACAAAAGAACATCCCTGTGTCGAACTGAAAGCAGACATGACATCGTTCACAAGACACCTTTCCTTCTCTACCTCAGAAGAAAGTACGTCCAGATTGTTCGACATTGGTCTTGGTGGTATGCATGAGAAAAGCAACGTTGCAGTGGGGAAAGGGGCATCACTGCTTTCAGCACCTCCTTCAGTTCACCGAGCAAACTTGCAGCAGTGCTCCACACTATGTCAACAGTACTCCAAGTGGCCACATGTCTCCACTCTGGCACAGCTTGCAAACTGGGTAGAGCCAAACTACGCCACAAAGCGTGCACTCCTTCCACACCAAAATTTTCATCAACGCTGCTACCCCGAGCATATGTCAAGGCATAAATTAGTTTTCAAAAATTGAGTAGCAGAGTTAGCTAATTAAATGTTTTTTGATTAGCAAACAGACACATTTGATTAGCAATTTTGTACAGATATCGTTAATGTCACAAGACGTTATTTGTACCCACGACATGACATGAGCAACAATGCAGCAGTTATGTGTACCGCTGAAATAAGACATTAGTGACAGTTGTCAGGCCTTGCCAATTCTTAAAATTTCAGCTAGACCTGCAGGTCGGGTAACTTAGTTTACCTATTCAGCTTAAGAGAAATGCACTCGACCCATTGGAATGGAGGACAACAAATGTAAAATGCGATTTTGATCAAATGGTGCATGTTATTACAAACTCACTTTGTTTGGCACACTGCTGCCTCCCAGAGGCCAGCCATGCACAGTGAAACTTTTATTAGATATTTAGTGCAAACAAAGAAGATGTTAAATAAAAGTTTCAAACTTCTCTTGTAAATGCTACTCGCCCGTCATAAAATCTACTCGACTATGCGAGTGGGAGAAAAGACTCTGCAAGCCATAGATGAGTCTGTAAAATGGAAAAGGTTTGGTGCACGAATGGACACAAATAAATAGATATGATCAAAAAGGCTCTGAAAACAGTTTGGCCAGTTGTCTCAAACAGGTGATAATATATAATAGAATCATAAGCGTAAAGCAAAGCGAGCTCTGGAGGCTAACTACAGTGTTTGGTATTGAAGTAGATATGTAGATGTACAGACTAGATGTAACTATTGATCACTGCTTTGCATAAGCACCTAGTTCGCTTTGTGTATTCATTATGTAAGAGGCAAGAAAGAGACTAAGCAGAGTGCATTGAGTAGCAGGTAGAGAACTGGGCAAACCAGTTGGAATATTGTAGTTTGTGGTCATCTCACTTTCAGGGTACCTAGTATAAAGCACCAGGGTGATAATATAGAATATCAGGGAGTATGGGTTCGCTCATGGGTTGAGCACCAGTTGCAAGATGTATACAACCTGCAGGTTACAGAACAAGGTTTGTCATCAAAAGCATTTGATTATGTGATCATGTGTATTTTCAAAAGTGTTCACTCGTGAATATGGCGCATCTTTCCCAACAAAATTAAATATAGTTGACACTATGACATTTAGATATATGAACCTAACCATTACTGTAAAGCATGGAGATTATGCAGTGTTTTACAATATCAATACTGTAATTATACATTATGTAGCAGCTTGAATTTTAGGAATGCAATTGTATGACTATCTTTTAAAAAATTATAAAGTTGACACATACATCTTTTTGCCAGACAGGATGTAGAAAGTTTAATAAAAGTATCATCCTGATTATTTCGCGTGTGGAGGAGACTATGGGCCTCATTACGACCCTGGCGGTAAGTGATAAACGATGCCGGTAAAGGATTACCGGCATCGCCTACCGCTAGGGCCGATTATGACCCGAGATAGCACTATTAGTGGCACTGTAATCAACGGTGCCGTTAAAAGCGCCATGGGCGCGGGCACGCGACTCCCATGCCATAAATACCGCCATGGCGCTAAATTGGGAACATTGCGAGTCACGGAGACATGGAAATAACGCCTTTGTGAAGGACGTAAAGTACCTTACCGCAATGGTGCTAATACCGCCATCGCGGACCAACCGTAAATGGCCATGTGCAGTGTTCCCAGCTGCCACAGGTGCACACAATCAGCACAGGTGGAGACAATACAGACTGGGCAAGTACAAAAGGAGCACACCCCACCCCTTCCCACACCCAGTTACACTCCACAATGATTCCAATACGACTAGCAATGTTGGGGCTGGAGGACCTGATTGCAATGGAAGTGCTACAACAACAACAACTACAACAGGCAGCACAGAGGAGACGCAGGAGGAGAAGGAGGGCAAGGCAGGGCCAGCAAGCCCCACCAGCACAGCCAGTGCCACCACGCAGGCAGCCCCCAATCCCACGCATCAGAGCCAGTCCATTCAACCTCACCGCTGAGCAGATCCACACCCTGTACCGTTTGGACCAGGACACCATCACCACCATCGTGGACATGATACACAACGACATCGTCAGCATGATTGAAACACCCACCGCCACCCCCCCCTACTGAAGCTAGTGTCCGTGCTCCACTTCCTGGCAACAGGCACCTACTAGCACACAGTGGGGCACTTGCATGGCATTTCACAACCATTATTCTCACGTATGCTGAACCAAGTGCTTGATGCCCTCCTCAAGCACACAGACAACCACATTTCCTTACCACGGTCTGCCCAGGAGATCGCAAACACCAAAGTGGGTTTCCATGCACTGGCCGGCATACCTGGTTGCATTGGTGCCATCGACTGCACCCATGTGGAATTGGTGGTCCCACATGCCATGTAGGTAGTGTACCACAACCGTAAGCTATACCACTCAATCAACTTGCAAATGGTATGTGACTCGAACAGGATCATCACACATTGTTGTGCCTGATTCCCCGGATCAACCCATGATTCAATGGTCCTGCGGAACTCCACAATACCACGCTACATGGAGCGACATGCAGGGCCGAGATCCTGGCTACTCGGTGAGTCTCATGTCATGGCCATGAAAATGTGAGGTAGGTAGGTGATTGACGTACCAATGCATACTTTACCTGTCCGACATGGTGGGGGGGGAGATGCATACTTTACCTGTCTGACATGGGGGGGAGAGATGCATACTTTACCTGTCTGACATGGGGGGAGAGATGCATACTTTACCTGTCTGACATGGGGGGGAGAGATGCATACTTTACCTGGCTGCGAGTACCAGAGGTAATGGAGCAAGCTCATAACCTAAAGCAGGCCAGACTTCAGCTGACACCAGACCACATAATGCTAGATGTGATCAGCCCTACCATTCCACAACCATCTGCATGTGCACTGTACCAAATCAGACCACACCCACCCCAACGCAATGTAGCTACATGCAATGACTTCAGGCAATACACAGCACCAAACACCATCAACTGAAAGTCCAGACCCCCATAACTGCGCACAAAGGAGTCACATGGCGGTCATGAACACCAATACACCACTACACTGACACAGAGGCCCAACTGAATTTCAAAACAACATTTTTAGTGCTCAGTGAGATCATCATGAGGCTGACAGCAATGGTGCCATGGTGAAAGCATTATTATCACTGGACATCTGCCAGATCACCAAAACAACCGCTATGGACTAACACAGTGGATGGGCACTCACAAGGTACTGGACCTCCCTGCGTACACTAGTTGATGGCATGCAAAACTGTCCATAAGGGGAATACACATATAGCGGTCACATTGTGTGACTCCATTCGTGCATGGAAATGGGGTTCAAGCTAAAAGTTGAATACATGCCATGGTGTCACGTAATGATTTGCAATCTGATGTCCTGACTGACACATACATTGTTTCCCACATACAGGTGATGCAGGCTATCCCTTGAGGAGGTGGCTCCTTACCCCAGTCCGGAACCCACAGAACCGGCACGAGGAGAACTTCAATCGTGCACATGCACAAACCCGTGGGGTTGATTGAGCAGGCATTTGGCCTCTTGAATGCACGGTTTCGCTGCCTACGCAGGTCTGGTGGGGCACTCCTGTACCGCCATGAGAAGGTGGCAAAGATCGTCATGGCATGTGTAATGCTACACAATATGTGCATCAGACGGAATGTGCCCCTGCCCCCTGACGCTGAACTGCAACCACCTGACGAAGAGGATGATGAGGGTGGGGATGGGGCAGCACCTCATGGAGGAAGCGATGCACAGGAGGGACGTGACATGCGTCAGACTCTCATTAACCAATGCTTCTAGCACACATGGACGGGGGGTGTCACGTGGAGATGGCACTTGGGGCACTGTGTGTGTCTGGGACATGCACACTGTGGACTGTCCACCAATAAAGCACACATATGCAATGAGCAATGTCCACACATGTGATTTGGGCATAACCAAAAAGTGTATTGAAATAGTGATTTGATGAAACACATCCACTCCCCCTCCCCCTCAACTCCCCAACACAACCACTCCCCCCTCAACTCCCCAACACACCCACTCCCCCTCCCCCTCAACTCCCCACCACACCCACTCCCCCTCCCCCTCAACTCCCCAACACACCCACTCCCCCCTCCCCCTCAACTCCCCTTAACATGTTGTGGATGTCACGGTTCAAGTGCATCATGTGTGATCGTCCCACAGGGCGGCCTCTATTGGCACCCCCCTCTCCTGGCACCCGGTGCACCCCTGTCAGTACGCCGCAGGTTCCTGCCCGATCTGCGGACGGGGCTGGTTCTTGTAGAACTTGCAGCCGAGGAGGTACTGGCCTGCTCACAAGGACGCATGTCCCTCATCGTTTGCACAAGTTCCGAAAGTACGTGCCGCACAGCGGCCAGTTCTGCACAAATATCCTTGGAGCTGGACTCTATGGCAGCCTTCACAGTTTCTGCACATTGTTGCATTTCCACCCTTGCACTTCCACATTCTGCCACGTGCTGTGTCAAGAGGGTGGAAAGTTGTTGTTGGCGCGTGATGATTTCTTCCATCGACTCCTGGGTTTTTTGGACTATGGATAATGCTAGTGGCGTGTCCATTGTGCTGCTCCCCTCCTGCACATCTGCCACTGGGCATGGAGTGGCCGGCCAAGAGTCATCAGGGGATTGCCCCTGTATGCCATCATCATTCTGGCTGCATGGGGACAGGTAGGGGGAATGAAAGGGGGCAGTGGGGGGACCCACAAAAACATCATCATCCCCTACATCATTGTCCGAGCTTGCTGCGGTGGCAGCAGTCTCTCCAATCGTGCTGCTTCCTGCAGACCCAGTGCCTTCAGTGGACACCACTTGGTAGATGTTTGTTGCAGGTGGTACCGTGATGCTTAACTTGGTGCACATCTGTGCCCTGGCCTGTGTTGTGCTGGTAGATTTCGGCTGCTGTGGGGGTTTGCTTTTTGCAGCAGAGGTAGAGGGTCGGTGTGTTGGGACTTCGGGCCTGGCCTTCTTGGCAGGTGTGGTGGCAGTGTCATCGTCGGCACTGTCCGAATGAGAGCCTGTGGTGGAGCAAAGGAGGGAAAGGGTTAGTGATGGGTCTGCAGACATTGAGCAGGCATTGTGATGGCTGCATTCATTTTGATGACTAGATGGTGTACATTGGAGGCAGTGACATACAGGTCTTCTGCTAATGTGTTGTATTAACCCAGTTAGGCATCATTGCACTTCCCAAAAATCTGGACTTCAGTGAGTTTGGCATGGCTGGATTCAAGGCACCTGCCTGCGTCACCTGATGTCGGGGCTCCTCTCTCCATTTCTCCGACCCCCTCGATGCTCTCTGTGCCTATGGTTGCAGCACAAATCTCCTCCCACGGCTGCATTTTGATCGGTGACTCAGCTCCTCCACCAGTTGCCATGCCCAGGTCTCTATTTGCAGACAGTATACTCCTTACGCGGAGCCGTAGATCGTCCCACCTTTTTCTGCACTGTCTTGCATTGTGGTGTGTTGTGCCAACTGCACTGACCCTCTGTGCTACCATGTCCCATATGGCCTTCTTATGTGTTATCGCCGGTCTGGTCATCTCTGTAGAGAAAACTACGTCGGCATGTTCTTGTAGTGTTTCTGCCAACATATTCAACTCCTCCCTGGAAAAGCGCTTCTGATGATTGATAGGTGTAGGAGAAGGTTTGTGGAGGTTGGGGGGGTCAGGTGTCCTCTGGTTGAAGAGGATGGCAATGGATTGTGTTTTTAAAGATGGCCGCCATGCTCTTTCCCGTTCCTGTGCGGTGACGCAACTTCCGGGTCCGCTTATTTGCGGTCACCGCTAATTAATTCCCGCTATTTGTAGCCACCATTACCGGTGACCGCTAATGTCGATAGCTAGGGTGGCGGAGGTGCTATTTGCACGGCATACGATGCCGGTAAGTGGGGATTTAAGGACTTTAGCGGCATGGCGGTGATTACATTACCGGCATGGCGCAATGCTCGTGCCCGAGAAGTCGTAATGTGCCGCTTTTAGCGGTACCTGGACAGCACAGACACGTTAATTGCGCCATGCCGGTAATGACCGTTACTTTCCGCCAGGGTCGTAATGAGGGCCTATTACTGCAGCACTTTCTCATCATTAGCACTTGAAGTGAACAGAGAAAAAATGGTGAAGAGAGCACAGTGGGTAAGATAGGAATGCAGGGCAAGCTGTGCTTTCATTGAAGAGGGCAACTTAAATAGCTAACTTTGCTACACAAGTGTCCATTTGATTAGCAAACCTTCAGAATTGCATAGCAAATTGCTATGCGACACTGCTTATTTTATGCCTTTTATGTGTACAGGTCACCCACAAACGCATCACTGACGATAAGCAATTTCACTCTCTGCATTTCTGCCATGATCACGGGAAAGAGCAATGAAAAAAAAACCTTACTGTTAAGGACACCCTTAACAACTGAATGGATAAACCACAGTCCCATTTCCATACCAAGCATAGTAAGAAGGACAGCATGTGGCACGTGTCCTTCCCCAACTACTGTGAGGGCTGTGGTCCAATAGGGCAGAGGCAGTCCTTCTTCCCTTTCTACAACTCGTTTTCCAGCTCTCACTTTGGGTACTGTTAAGCAATCACACACACATCCACCAATCACAGCCAAGACCTCTGCATTTAACAGTATCATCTCTGTTCAAGACTCCATACTAACCGTTAAACAATCAGAGGGCAAGTGTCCTGTGAATGAGGAGCACCTCCACGGCAAAGTACTGTAACGCTATCGGCGATTTCTGTATCCAAATTCATCCACATCGCCACCCATCACCACAACCTGAAGGTATCAATAGTTTTAATGCAATACATTTGCAACTATGTTACAAGTGTATCGAAACAGGGTACCTGACACTAAACCTCCATAACATACTGAAAAAGCATACTGTCATTTCTCCCATCACCGACCATCAAATGCCACCTACACTGCTATGCGCTAGTAAAGTTGGCATTTACCCATATCTGCCATTGTAAAATGCAAACGGTTACTCTCTCCCTTCTTTCTTTCTTTCTTTCTTTCTTTCTTTCTTTCTTTCTTTCTTTCTTTCTTTCTTTCTTTCTTGCTTTCATTTTTACGACCTTCTCCCCCATTAACGCACCTACCAAACTCGTAAAAATCTCACAGACAAGGATCTGCGAATATATCCTACCAAGCTAAGCCAAGTGCATACATTGCATGCATAACAACAGCCTGCCTGCCACTAACCTAGCACACGTCACAGATTGCAACATTACTTAAAAAAATTTAAAATGTATGTCTGCTTGGAGAACAGTACCATGCATAAATGTGCATACATAAATAAAACAACCAAAACAATTGCTGCACTCATGTAGCAAGTATATACATGCAGAAAATTAAAAGTAATTGGACATACGAAAACATTCTCATTTGCAATCTTTACATCTTCCTGAACCTTTTTCTCATCCTTCAACAATGAGAAGTAATCCATTTTCAAACTAAATAGTTCTACACCAATACAGACACTTGCTAAAGAACTTGTCACACAACACAATAACCTACTTACCCCCTTTCCAAAACATGCTCAAGTCCCCATTTAAATAGTAAGCCATCCATTTCTACACACACACTACCTCTTACACTTTCAAAGAATGTATTCTCCAAATGCAATCACTGTGCCATTAACAAACGTATTTTCTTACCATCCTCTTATACAATTCCTGTACCCACCTCTATCCTGGAACCACTGGCGTGTGAATTTCAAAATACAACCGAGAATAAACGTACTCTGAACCACCAACAAAGTAAGTACAGTACCATAGTAGTATTTTACATCTTCCTAAGAGAGTGCAGTGTTCTTGCATTGTAAGCCGCACAAGTGCGTCAACCCACCAGTATGTGCTTCATTCTTACTCATGTCACCTCTACAGTTCCGCACTATATATTGTCATCATGCCACCATAATAAAACCCCCTAGATAGTAATGTAGTGTTCAAACCAAAGGTTACAGCCCATTACACAGTTACACACTTCCAATTATATGCCTACCCTCATATTCAACCACTCATGCACACTGCACACATATACATTTCAAACTCTGCACACCCACACTTCCCTTTTTTTCCAACAGCTACTACAGAATGCCTATCAAACAGCAACTCCATAGACAACAACGCAAAAATAGATCAGCGCAACATAAAAGCATAGAAAGGAGCCATCCGCCCCTAGCAGAATTTGTACAGAAAGCTCAAACAGAAGAGCTAAAACAGTCACTAACGAAAAGGGAATCACCTACCAGTAAGGAAACTGTAATTCCTCTGTCAAAATGTAGAAATGAAAAGAAATGCACTAAAAAGAGTGGATCGCTCAGTACTGCCAACAGAGCATGTTCAAATGGTATTGTCACCACAAGGAAGCATTCCCAAAAATTAATTTTACAAAAAATGTTCCACCACAGAGTATTCAGAACCTTGTAAGTAGAGGTGAAAAACTTACTGCATAAAGGTAATCCTGGAAGCTCTTGTAGACAGTGCAATGGTCCTGAAATGGAAATTGTTTATATTACTTTTAAACAGAATGAAACCACTAACAAAATTAATTGGTAAACTACAGCCAGTACTTCGAAACCAACGCAATGTCAGCATAGATACCTTTGGCACCATCTGTGCAGGTGAGTGGAGTCACACCATCAGCACAGAGCCATACTTCAATGAAGAATCATACAAACAAGAGCAAATAAACCAAATTGCCATACATAACAGTGGGCGAGGGTATGAAAAGGCATATAATACCATAATGGAAGCCGAAACACTGCTCTCACAAATATCCCCATCAAACTTAGATGCCACTGTCCATTCCACCAAACCAGTATGCCTCACGTACAAATGGCCTTGCACATCAATCTGTAACGTTCGCCAATACTCCATCAAAGCTTTGCAGCAGTTCCTCAATCACTATGTGAAAGTCAACGACAAAGGCAAATAAAAATACTACAAACTATGGACTCCTGTTCAGTGCGCAAATGCACAGGACTACAAGGACATTCGTTAGCCTGTATCTCTGGACCTACTTGCAAAAGCACCTCAAAATGTTAGTAACACAACATTCCACTGTAAGAAATCTTATTTACAAACTCTACTATGCAATAAGTCCAGCTTCAACACTACAACAGTTAAATAATATTCTCTTGCACGGTACTGCCAAAGACCTGCTAGAAGAAATAGAGCACATCCAAAGGAAATATTTCAGAACTGAAGAGCACTTACAAACTCCAACACTTTCATACAACAGTAGCGACAACTTTGTAGGTATCAACTTTCTATGTCACACATACAAAAAAGAAATAAAAAACTTCAAAAGCACAGCTGCAGAAGTGCCAAACCAAGTATGTGTGTGTTGTCGTACAACCTTCTATGGAAAGAGCACCAAAACAGTAGACATAATGCACAAAATAGAAGACAATGAGGAATCCCAATGGTTACAATTAGCTCTGTACCTTACAGAGGAGAATAAACACAACATTACTAACACCTTCATACTGTGCACATACTGCACTGCAAAACTTGACAATAACCAAATGCCTTCATGGGCAATCACTAATACACTAATAATTTTGAATTGTTTCCACTGCTAAACACACTCCAGCAGCTTAATTTGTATGAGAGCGTTATAATCCAAACAGTGCACCCATTTCAAGAATTAGTACGACTTCAACCAAAAACTGAAAAATTGCCTCCCACCAAATTACTAAGAGCCATTCGTGGGAAATTAGTTTATTTACCATTAGATCTGAAACAAAATGTAGACACTCTATGAGTGCAAAGGCCATTAGAACAATCTTTGATTATCCTGGTAAATGGTGTACCTACAAAAGATTAAAAAAATTGGCAGCAACTAGTGGACTTAAACAAAGTTAGGAAAGCCTTGCAGTACCTTTAAGAAAACAACGAATAGTAAAAAGAAATAAACGTTGATGAAAACTTAAGAGAAACCACCAAAGTAATTCAGGACTTCACAACAACTGACCAATTTGAACTTCTAGATCCTACTGCAGCCTCCAATGTTTTAGATCACTACACAATTCACCCACTGCACTCCAAAGACACCGTAGAGGATGCACTAGAAACATATCAAATGCAGCAAGCCAAGGGATTACCAATTAGTATATGGGAAAAAAGTGTAGAAGCACAAGCCTTCCATCTACTCTTCCCAACTGGAAAAGGTGGCAGATACGATGAAAGATGCACACAAATAACAGCATCAGAATACCGCTCTTTATGAATGTATTGTGAGGACCCTAGATTTATTCAAAACGTGGAAGACATATTTGACCTCCTTTTTGAAAGTGAGTTACCAACGCTATGTCATGGAGTTGCACACACATTGAAAACCGGTTCACATTTTCAAAACTTGTCTGCTACACAGCTACTTCAAAAGGTGCAAGACAAGGACGAAGATTTACAGTCAAGTATTACAAATCTCTTGGCAAACATGCGTGGTACAAAAGAGTACTGGTTCTGACGGTGTATGCTACGCAACCTTGGCCCACCCACATCGTTTGTCACTTTAAGTTTTGCAGAGTATGCATGGGAAGACTTGCACACTTTCCTACGCATAGCAAACCCACAAAAAAGAGGTGTAGGCATAAAAACACCAGGAGAACTGTGCTCTCTGGATCCTGTAAATGTACCAAGGTACTTCCGTCATCGCTTCATTGCCATGCTGCACTTCATTTGCAATAAAGCACGTCCTCCCCTCAGAGAAGTGGAAAGAATATCAAGACAGAGGAGCACCACACATCCACATGCTTTTGTGGATTAAAAATGCTCCTAAATTTGGTGAGGACAGTGATGCAACTGTTTTGCTGTTCATTCACAAATATGTTACTTGCGGAATCCCTTCAGAAAGTACACATAGTGACCTAAATGAAAAAATGTTGCAGTTTCAAAGACACAAGTGTGGCAAGTATTGTCGGCGCAAGTACAAGAACAAAGGCACATCAAATGCTGCTTTGGTTTCCCTAGACCAGTTTCAGCAACAGTGAGCAGCTTCATGTCTTCGGTTCGACCCAGTGTGAAAGGGAAATCTCCTAAGAACACATACTGCATAAAAAGAACTGAAGTATCAAAGTACATCAACGAACACAATACAATAATTGCCCTCCTATGGAATGCAAATATAGATGTACAGTCCATTGCGGACAATTCCACTGCACTCGCACGATATGTCACAGGCTACTTAACCAAAGCAGAGAAAACAGAGCTGAAAGACCTCTGCGATGACATATCATCTGACAAAACACTGGCACAGAAATTGTACAGCTTTGGTATAAAAATTTTGTCTCATAGAGAATGTGGCAGCTACGAAGCGGCAGACCATTTAACCGGCACCGCCTTATATGGAAAATCTGAAAACATAGTGTGGCTAAGCCTTGGTCCTGCTGCATCCAGAAAAAGAGTTCTAAAACCATACGAGGACATCGAAATAATAGCCAAAAACAATCCCAACAGCCAGGGCATTTTGAAAAACAACTTATTAGACACATACTACCCAAACAGGCGTGTTACTTTAGAAACCATGTGCCTGTATCACATAGCCCAAAACTTCTCATACAAAAATAACATTAAACCAGATGAGAAAAAAGGTAGATACGGAGTCAAAAGTTGTGAAGGCAGCCTGGTGAAACTTACCAAATGCAGCCTGATCAATCATATGAAATTATCATTGAAAAGTCCTCAACACAAAGAACTATACTACATGGCTCTACTGCAACTTTTCAAACCATGAAGAAAAGAGGAAGATTTATTAGCCACCCAAACCTTCTATGAAGATACTTTCGATGCAACTGAAAATACCATAACAGATATAAACTATACAAGGTACAAAACAATATTGGACAATGAACGCCAACAGGAAGAAGAAGTTCAAGCACAGCTAAATGTAGATACTTCTGAGAGCAGTGAACCTTCTGTAACAGGAAGCCAAGAACCACTTGGACAGCCACTCATAGCAAATGAGGCAGAATTCGCCATGACAGAAGTAACGACCACCATATGTCAGTATGAGCAACCTGCAGAAGAGTTTGCAGTAGTAAAATCCAAACTAAACCATGAACAGCGTACCATTTTCCTAGAAGTAAGTACACAAATTGAACATGGTATATCGCACAAAAGTAAAACCTGTACCTGTGAAACCTACAAACCTGTACTGCAATATGTAAGTGGTGAAGCTGGCTCAAGGAAAACATTCTTAATAAAAATTATCAGTAAAATATCTCCAACAATTAACAAACTAAGACCTTTCAGCTGCTGTAACCGCCCCCACAGGTTTAGCTGCCTACAATATAGGTGGTGTCACTTTACACCGATTGCTACTGCTTCCACTAGAACACCAAAAGAAATTAGAGTACTACAAACATTCAGCAGAAGCTGCTATGGAGGTACTCAGAGTTTTGAAAGAAATTAAAGTACTCCTAATAGATGAGGTGAGCATGGTTTCCAACCTAATGTTTGCTTTGATTCACCTCAGATTGCAAGAGGTCCTCAAAACAGACTACAAAGAACTCTTTGGAGGAAAACATGTGATTGTTTTTGGAGATCTCCTTCAATTGACACCAGTGAAAGGGGAGCCTATCTTTAAAACCCTAGGATACAAACAGTACCGTAAAGGTTTTGGAAGCATCGGGAATCTAAATCTCTGGCAAAATTTCAAATATAGAGAACCAACTGAAAACTTGAGTCAGTCTGCAGACCTCACCTATGCCAACATTTTAAAAAACATACAAATTAGTCTACTAACAAAGGAAGCGCAGTGTACCCTAAATACCAGAGGCATCCATGAGCTATATGGGCATAACACATGTGCTACTGATGTCATGGAGCAGTTAACTCACAAAATTATGAGCTGTATGTCCTTAATGCCAACTCTAGCAAGTTGTGCACAATTCAATGCAACAATGCTGAAAAAAGAAATGCAACCACTAGTGGAAATTCACTCCACAGACAAACTGGATGTACACCGAATGACACTACATATGTGTCAACAAGCCATAGCACGACTAGAAGCCTTAGAAAACTCTATCTCCAACACAGCAGATTTGGAGAAAATGTTAACATTATGTGTTAACTGTAAGGTAATGCTAAGGCATAATCTTGACGTAGAGCAAGGTTTAGCTAATGGAGCCATTGGAACAGTTGTTGACTTTCAAACATACCCATGTGACAACATCATTGAGTTTGTCAACGTCCAGTTTGACAAACTTTCAGAAGTTAAAATAATAGGCCGCACAACAGCGCGATTCCTTCTTTTCAAAGACATGTATGTATGCAGAGAACCGTTTTCTCTCTCACTAGCTTATGCATTGACTATTAATAAATTGCAAGGTATAACCTTAGATCAAACATTAATTGATATTGACAGCACAGTCTTTAAAGAAGGCATGAGTTACGTAGCACTGTCACGCCTAGCCAATTTTGATGCAAGTGCAGTCAGCGCTGACATTCCTTGCATCAAACATATTGTGTACTTCTTGCAACTACGATAATCGTTCGATGTTACATATACAATCACATAGTCAATATGTCATATGAATGCTTTAAAGGTACAAAGCAGATGGAACCAAAAAATAACTGCAAACTTACTACCTTCACACACACGGACAACTATCACTTAGCAAGAAAACCTTCACAACAGTAGCCATAATCTACCACACAGGCGACACAACCAGTGCAGGCCACTATACTGCATACATTAGAAAGCAATGGTTATGGTGGAAATGCAATGATACTTCCATTATTCCAAAGCAGAGATTACCTACAAATCTTGCAAATGCCAACTTAATATTCCTGAAGCCAAAATGTACGCTTTGATGTTCAAAATTGGAATACACTACTCCCCAACACCCACCAGTATCTACATAATTGCACAAGAAAAGGAATTACCTTCTACACTGTGGAACTAGAACAACTTAGCATACAGTAAGTATGCAGCAACTACATGAAAATGTCTGTTGTTCAATTATTTCCACAATGAGCCCAATGATTACATGCAGAGAAACAATATGTGTACAAAAATGACATTAATATTGTTTCCTACATGATAAGTAAAATGAAAACTACTAGATATAAGGGTTCAAAACTATCCTCAGTAACCTCAGAAACAACCAAGTACGCAACTACATCACCGCCTGTCTAACAATGCCCCTACAAATTAAATTTTAGATACACGCATCAGTACGTAAACCCATAGTGGTGTGGGATGCATTGACCCACAAGGCTCTGCCCTGCGACATCACTGTGTGCTGCTTTCACCAGAACCAAAAGAATGGCCGCAAAAAGCCCTGTGTGTGCTAAAACCGATGAGAAGTGCGCAGTGAAACCGGAAAAATTGGCTGCCAATCGACTTTGCCTGTGTCAGTGGTAGAACAGGAGACCACACTGCCAAATCCTGTCATTGGGCTGCCCAGAGAGGGAAATGGAAAATACCTGAAAAGGTAGTGCTTCATTGCAAGGAATCCCAGAAGTGCTCTAAAATCCGTTTTTCCTTGGCTGTTGAAATTGCAAAATAATGGTTCTGAAACATCAGAAAAGATCCAACATCCTTGCTGGGTGTTAATCATCACCTTATTTAAGGAATCCCCATAAGCACACTATGTCAGGAAAAGCAGAATCTATCACAGAATATCCACATTAGAAAGTGTGCTTGTTAGTGGAAATATGTCAGAATATGGGCGCAGTACCGCCGCCTGCCTGCATGACAACTGTCAGTTAAGTGCATAAGGAGTTTAAAACTTGTGCATTAAAATCAAACTGTTGAAAAGAAGAGATTTGCCATCAAAAGCCATATGGGTTGTTACTATTTAATTTCTATGTTGAAAAAGACTGGAATTGCAGATATGTATGCCTGTTTTTAAAATTGTAACTTTAATTTCAACAAAGAACAATGTCACAATTTACTTTAAAGTAACCTGCTTCAGCAAAACTTCAAAGAAGCTTCCCCCCCACTGGGAAACACACTACCCTTCTCCTTCCCACCAAAACGGCAGGGACTCTCAGTCAGATGTTAATGAGGGGGGGAGAGGAGATTCTGCTCTACTGCTCTGGGGAGAGCCAGTAGGCTTCCTGGACTGAAAGGGTATGCAAATTCAAGTGTCAACAGAAACTACTGCCAGCAGGAAGAGAGGCCTGGATTGTTCTTGGCACACCAAAGCTTTGGGGGTGGGCCAGACAGATATGTGCATCCTTAAACCACAAGAAAGTATCTTTTTGAAAAAGACTCACAGAGAACTGTGCAAAATTGTAAAAATCAGTAAAATATAGTGTTGTTAACATGAAAATTCTGTTCACATTGTGAAACTACTCAGAACTCTGTGCTATGTTCAGGGACATGACTACAGAAAGTGTGATTTTGTAGCAATTGTGATGCTAGAAATATGAAACTTCACAGGATTATGCCCAGATGCCATGCGCATAAATGTATAAAAAGGTGGACAAATCTGAAACTGGGTACCTGACCAAAAGCGCAAAAAAATGTCAAATCTGTGCTAAAGCTCTCACCGAGATGGAACTCGGATGAATACTTGCTCCACTAAACCTGTGATGTAAATATGTTATTGCTAGTAAGTTGGTAAT
Source organism: Ambystoma mexicanum (assembly GCF_040938575.1). NCBI lineage: Eukaryota > Metazoa > Chordata > Amphibia > Caudata > Ambystomatidae > Ambystoma > Ambystoma mexicanum. The sequence goes on along the minus strand of NC_090930.1, from coordinate 461,955,835 downwards.
ATTGTAAATATGCTTTATATGAAAAATAGATCTACTGTGCAGAAACAAAGGGGAGGTTCTCCCTGGATTGCAAAATACAGCATCATAATGACACCAGATTTCCTTCTCAAATCAGAGGAGAGGACAGTCTCTAACCAATAGGATTCCTACAGGGTGTGCCTAGTATAATTCAGCCTAACAACCCCTTAGGGAAATACATAAATAGAGACATCTTAGGACCTACACACATTCACCCATCAACTGATTACTGGCGAAGCACTTTGCAAGAAAAAATCCATACCCAAGACTCCAGAACTTTGAAAGCAGAAAGGCCCAATTCCAAAGCTGAACCCTTCTCAGCTGGCCTTTTAAAATCCTGAAACCAGATTTTATCCCAGACCTCCAGGGGGCACCAAAAAGAACAGCCTGGCTGTGCTGTTTCTGCTTTCTTGCTAAGAATTCTTGCTAGAATCCAGAGATCCAAACCAGTAGAGCAGAGCTGTAACCGGATAGCTGTGAACCAGAACCAACCTGTCAGATCCAGTCCAGAGTGCCGTGCAGTGTCCAGAGTGCCGTGCTGAGTGCAGAACCCAATCACCCTGACTTCCGTCCGGTGGGCTAGCAGAATTCCAGTTTAGAAATCTTTGACCAGATTCCTGACGGGCCCATTCCAAACCGTAGTAGTGAGTATCTATAGCATAGAATTGTCCCTAACATATATCTTATTCATAAGTAATCCTATCCAAACCCTCCTATCATATCCAGAACTGCATTGTAGAAAATACTTTGTCTTTCCTGAATCTTTCTCTCATTCCTATAGTCCTTTTGATAATTGTAGTGATAATATCATCTTTGCGCTAATATATTAGCTGAAGAAAGACAAGCGTCTCGGCAGGTAGAAACCATCCGGAGACGTCGCTGGATTAGTGGCTGTGCTGTCGTGTAGCTTGTGGCTTCATAGACTTCCTAGTATAAGAAATCCTGTTTGCAATGTTAAAAAGCACCTCTTTCATTTGAAAATCTTGACTCTTTCTGAGAAAAACCGACCACTACTAAAACCATCATAACTTCCGTACCATGTATGCTAGAAACAATATGTAAGTGTCAAAACGAAGCTTACATCCTCAGCTTTCCAAGGAACCCAGCACCTCATTCCAACTCCTTGTAGAAAAAGTTTGCCATAAAATCTTCGTTTGGCTCAATTTCATCACGTGTAAAACAGCTATTCTTTGCATCCGATCTCTGAATTAAATGTTTAATCTGCTAGTAACTCAATAATCATTGCTAGTGTTTATCTGATACCATACAAAGCGGCTCCTCCTAGTTTTGAATCCAATTTAGTGAATTAAATCAATTTTTCAGTGTTTTCAACCATTAGTTCAAAGCCATATTCAAAAGCACTTGACCCGTTTGCAATCATTCCTGTTTCTCTCTGAGTTTGCTGGGGGAAGTTGGGATTGAAACTGTATTTGTTGAGTTTGTATTCCTGAAACCTGTTTTCTTTCCTTCCATCTCTTTATCTTGCATATTGGGGGGGGGGGTTTAGTGTGCAGGGGGACAGAGTGACATTGCAATTTTGATTGAACCCACACAAAGTATTATTCTATGCTGCATTATTTTTCCTATCCATACTCCTTCTGATTAAAGAGATTGTTGATTGTAACATCACCCCATTGGTGATCATTGTATAAATATTAAATAGTGTGATATATATTGTGCAAATCCATCAAATAAATCTTTTAACTTTGCAAAACAGCCTGCTTCCTGGTTCAGTGAGACCGGGGGGGATTCAAAGAGAGGGGCGTGATATAAGGGTACATCATTCAGAAATAAAATAACTTATAGACAAAAATATATAATTAAGGGTTCCAGCTGTGCATCACACACAAGGCATTGACTTAGGTGGAGTGCCGGGTTGAAATCACTTAAAAGATTGGGGGCTCGTCGCAGGATTTCAGAATTAGAAATACCACTTGTGACAGTCTAATACAGTGTACTAACTGATGGGGTACACAAACTCGGTTGGGCTACCACGCTGTGTTACACTGTGAAAAGCACCCCTCATTAGGAACACTCTAAGGAATTGGTCTGTTTTGCAAAAATAAAATAAAATTCTGAAAGTCAGGAAGGAAATCAATATTTCCAGAATGGCGACTTTGGTAGAAATGAATATGGCTAAAGAACACCTATTGCATAAATTATTTGTAAGGGGTGAATGGACAGAGCACGATCAGAATGTGTGGTTGCATGGGTGTCCAGTTAAAGGATCGATTACAAAAGGTTCAAATGCAAAAGGTGAGAGTCAATAGGATCGAAAACTAAAGGTTCACATTTTTATTTTAATTATATATTTTTTTGGGGTTTCAGTGTAGGTAAAAAAAAAGTGGTTTTTACCACAAAAACTGGGGTGGGGGGGATACACCCAAAAAAAAAAAAATCAAAAAAATTATAATTTTTCAAACCTTTTGTTTTCGATCCTTTTGATTCAAACCTATTGTAATTCGAAACTTTTGATTCAAACCTTTGACCTATAACCATTGCAGGCAATCACAGAACAGACCACTGCAACAGGGTTAGACATATGGCAAGACAAGGGTCCATTACATGTGGCCCTGAGTGAACTATATATGGCCCCTAAGGCAAAGGAAGAGCAAAGCAAGATTGCCAAAATAGCGGCATATATGTACCTACATATTGGAGCAATACAGGACAAATATGCCGAGGGCCAAGATCTGGCAAACAAGTAACTGCAGGCATTAGAAAAGGCCCAAACTGATCTGGACTCTGCTGAGCAGAGGCTACAGAGGAGCCAGGAATCAGAAAATGAAAGTAGGCAGTACCTAACCAAAATAAAAGAAGACATGTGTATCCTGCAGCAGGAAAAGGCAGAACAGGATACCAGAATGCTGGCTCTGCAGAAGGAGTACCAAGAAAGTTTGGACTCTCTACTGCAGAGCCAGAAAAAGCTGGAACAACAAATAAATTTCAACAGGGCATGCGCAGAGCAGGTAGTCACCCTGCAATGCCGCCTAGATAGAGAAAAAGAAGAGAGTATTAAATTAATCCTGAAAGACCTGGATACACAGGCAGAATTTGATGCAGAGCGCCAGAAAGCTGGTGCGCTCCAAAGATAGAGGGACGACCTGGCTGCACAGAGGCAGGCTCTTGCTCAGGAAAGGGACACCTTAGGCCAGAACGTATATCACTTAAAAGAGAAGTAGAAGAAAATCAACTGGCCCTTCAGGGACTGGGTGACCTCCAAAAAGATTATGAAAAATTGTTAGAGCACACCAGGAGGGTGGAAGATGCTCTAGCAAGGAAGGACCAGGCCAGTATGGACAGGACTCAGGAGGTAACCCTCCTGCAGCAAAGACTGGCCTAATACTTTAAAATGACACAGGAAGCACAGAGAGAAAATTAGGCTCTCTGTGAGAACAATGACAGGATCCACAGACAGGTAGCCATGCAAGAGAAATTGATAGAAACCAGCAAGTCCTTGATAGAGGAACAGAAAGCTCAGTTTCTTGCATGGCAACAGGGAGCAGGGGATGAGAGGGATGAGGTTCACTGAGAAAGGGAAACACCTGAGCATAACCTCAGGAACCCTAGTACCATAGGCCTTCATCTCTTCCAACCCCCGGAGTCTGCCACCCCCCTGTCCACTGGCGCACATGAGCCAAGGGCCACGGGGATGGCAGATTTCAATCCAATCAGGAATATGGGGCTCATATACCAGCACCTCCCAGGAATGGATGGGCGGGCATCTGGGTATGGGTTCCCAAGTACTGTAAATTTTAGTGGGGAACTCCAGGAGAGTAGGACCACTAAGGGCATCCTGAAAACCTCTGCCCCGCTAGGACAGTGGGGGGAGGGTACTCATCAAATCCTGGGAGTAAGGAGGAATCAGAAGACTCCTCTGAGTGCCACCAGGACACAGGAGACTGGGTCCCCACATTCTGCCAACCATTCCCAGGCTTGCAGAATCCAGGAGAACCTAGAAGACGAGACGGGCACCTCTGGGAGCAGTGCCTCTGAGTCAGAGGAGGAGTAGACCCGGGTTACCCGAACCAAAAAAACCAATAATATAAAAAAGGGCCTTGCTCAATGATCCCCTAAAACAAGTCAAAGGGATAAGGAGCATCATCACACCCTATCATAAGAACGCAAAGTATTCTGTTTGGGAGCACTTAGAGCTCTTTGAACAGATGATGGAAACTTTCCATTTGAAGGACAGCCAAAGTTGTATTCAATATGTGAAATGGACCTTCTCACCAGAATACTCCAGCTTCTTTGCGGGGCTGGAGGACCAAAATCATTCTAGATGGTCCACCTACAGGGTAGCCATCTTGAAACATTTTTCTGTGCACAGAAATCCTCAGGAGGCTCGCAAGGCAGCCTACAACTTGCAATGTGGGGAAGATCAGGCCCCACAAGAATTTGTTCAGGGATTAAAGCGTGCCTTTGCGCAGACCACCAGAGGGTGCGTACTGACAGCAGAGAGTTTGTGAATACTTTTTTCCACGCTCTCCCCAAGTATATCATGACCCAGCTAGTGAGAGATTTTCCCGAGAAAAGATCACTAGACTGGGTCATTGAACAGGCCACACGAATTTATGAGGTGCAAAAGCCAGTAGAAAACAAAAATCAATCCTAAAAGCCCCAAACCAACCAACACCCCTGCTGCTGCTAAGGTGGCAGAGGTGAAGGTTGCCCCCATTTTAGATTTAGAGATGGTGGGCCTAAAAACCTCCCTGCACAGAATCAAAACAATCCCAAGCCCAGAAGGCCCTCGGGCCAGTCACAAACAGGGAGCCAAGGAGGTAGTCCCACAAATGGGACCCCTCACTCCTCTGACTACATAAGACCCCGTTACAAGGGGAACAGACCTATCCTGGGTTATGTGTGGCCTCCTCCAGCCCAAGAAGTGGGGGGATCCAACCAAACAGCAGCTAACCCAGGGAACTTCCCTCCTCACTTCCCCCAGGAGGGCAGAAATTCCCCAAATCCTGGATAGAACTTCTACCCCAGGTACCCACAAAACTTTCAACCCCAGAACAATCCATCCTTCTTTCCCCAATTTCCTGAGCTCAATCCGGGAGAGGGGAGGCCAAGGGTGGAGGGGTACCCACATTTTCCAAACTCGGGGTATTTTCAGAGAAGGGATAGCTATCCTTCCCGGGATCAGCCCAGGGGAGACAAGAGAACCCTGTATCAGCCTGAGCCGGTGTCACAACTAGAGCGCCAGGTCCAAAACATGGCACAGGATCTGGGTTGCATGCTGAGGGCTCAACAGAACCCTCAGATGAGCATGCTGGTGCAGAATGCCTCAAACTCAGGACCTTGTGCTCCAGAGTAATGACGGGGGAAGAACCCCGACAACCCACCGGTTCCCAGGGAGGAGGCACAAGGGGAAGGGGGTGTAAAGCCTTGGAGGAAGCTTCCTTGCCCACTTGTAGAAAGCCCCTGGAAACCCAGGAACCAGAACCAAAATCTCCTGCCCCTGAAAGTCTGCAACCCAAGGAGCAGAGGGGGGGGTAGGAGAAATAAAGGGCCCAAAAAGACCCATTTTGAGGAGGAGGTATAAATCTTCCAATTCGAAGGAGAGGGATCCTCAGAGGATCCTGGGAAAAGGATCTTCTCCTTCAGAGATAGGGGGAACTAGTCCCAAAGAAAAATGGGTTCCAAAAGATCCAAATCCAGACTGGGTAGATGTGGGGACTGAGCTAGCGCCGACCATCATCCAACCCCAGAAACAACAGCATGAAAATCCCCTGGTTCAAACCCATCCTGGTAACTGCCTCCAAAAAGGGGGGGGCAGCCCAGAACCAGGGGAACCCAAAACTTCCCCCATATCTGGCTGTCACCTTTCTTTTCAGATTCCCAAGACTCCCAACAGAATTCTGCCCAAATCACCTCTCTATCAGTGTCCAAAACTAAGAAATTAACCCACCAGTTGTCCAAACATGTACATTATCTGTGCCCCCTTGAGGAGAAGGAGGGAAGATTCTATGTAAAGGTCCAAATACAGGGGCAGTGTACAATTTTGGCACTGGTGGACACTGGATCCCAAGATTCCCTTCTATCAAAAAGGGCCTTTGACCAACTGAATTCGGGAAGGGGGGAGAATTACCAAATTCCTCTCACCCCTCTTCCTGGACAACTTCAGAACTTCAACGGGAAGGAAATTCCCATCGAGAGGACTGCGGATCTGGACATTAAAATTGGGTGACACAAGGTGAAGCACCTGGTCATAGTTGTAACTCCAGAGGGCGCCCTTTGTTTTCTAGGGATTGACCTTCTGCGAAGGCTGTTACCCCTACAGATTGTGTAAACAAGATCCTCTGGACCCAGACTAACCGACCGATAAAATTAAAACAGAGTGTCAACCATGTTAGTTTAAACGGCACCTGCCACATGGTTGAACAAAAATCTGACCAAGTAGAATTTCACTTCCAGAACAATCAAATCCCAGACGTGACAGTAATAGCAGTGGGACAACAAACTGGTGATGGGGGGTCCTCTCTATTTCTGAAAATCAACCTTCCTTCCAGTCTAAGGTGGTATTCCACACTGGAAGGAAACACTCTGAAATTCTTTACAAATTCACAATCAGACATTCCCACTCCTATAGTCCAGGAAGATGAGAAATCAGCTCAGAGCTTGGCTGATATCCAGCAAATTGGAGAGCAGTTGTTCATCCCTGTTCAGTTAAATAAAGGGAAGGACTCTGTTCTCGCCCAAGTGTGTGTGAACATCGGTAAGAGCTTCATCAGCGAAGCATTGTTCCGCAAACTCCCAAAAGATCCAGCCATTCCCACATTTAAACTCATAGACAAATGGGAAATGGATCTGGAAACACCCAATTCCAAACATCTCCTGCCAAGCAGGTGTATGTTCAAAATCTCAATAGGCAACAAGAGCATAGTCCATAATTGTTGAGTCGTGCGAGACATCACTGCCGCCTTTCACTTAGGCAGTGACATTCTCAATCGCTTTGCCGTTAGTTTGGACCTAATAAACTTCAAAGCTTGTTCCCGATTAGCGGATAATCCCATGGGCGTTGATGACCCAGAGAAAGCATTTAGGTCTGCTCAACTGCTGCCTTATGCAGTTGAAATTCAGAGCATCTGAATGCTTATTTCCAACAGAAAGGGTTGGGGGTAAACCCAACACCACTAGTTAACATAGAACATGACACCATTCCAATGGAGGTGGATAACAGCGACTTAAAAAGTATCACTCTAGCCGCAGGCACCATTATTGGAATGGCGGTTGATGACCAACATTTTTCTATAGATGACCTGTTAGGACCAATCCCCAAGGACTGTTTTGGCAGTGATAGGGATAACAACACAACACCAGGCAGGATCTTTACCCGGCATGGGGGGAACCTCCTGGTGTACCCTTCCTGCCCTTATGGTAAGGAAGATGTGACCTGTGACTTCAGGAGGGATGAGGTGATTTTCCCAGTCCGCGAGGACTGCCTTCCCCACCTGAAGCCATCAGTCCAAATCAGCACTTTGACCAGGGACTTCTCCACCCAGCTGAAGGAGGCTGTTGAGATAGCAAAACCGAAAGTCTTTCCAGGCTTCCGGCTGATGGTTGAAGAGAGAGTCAACCTAGATGATGCCTGTGAGACTCTGAAGCAGAAGCAAAAATTGAAACAAGTTTTCTTGGATTTTCAAGATCTCTTTGCGGTGGGCTCATATGACTGTGGTCGCACCGACATCCACACAACAACAATTCCCACGGACCCTGGCATGACTCCAGTGTTTGTGAAGCAATATCGCTTGCCTCTCGCATCAATGGAGTCCCTTACTGAAATAATTAAGAACCTTGAGTCCTGTGGGATAATCCGTCTACTCCACAGCACCTTCAACAATCAGGTGCTGGGGATTTTGAAGCCAAACGGCCAGTGGAGACTGCGCCGACCTTAGGGAGCTCAACAAACGGGTCCATACTGCCCGATGGCCTCTTCCCTACATTGACCAAGGGATGGCCCAGATCCAGGGGTCACAGGTATTCACTGCAATAGACCTGACCAATGGGTACTGGACTGTACCTGTCAGTAGGGAGGACCAATACAAGCTGGCCTTTACCTTTGGGGGGCAGCAGTACACATGCACCCGGACTCCCTTTGGATACATCAACTCCAGCAATTAATTTAACATTTTTCTACATAAGGCCATGCCCAACCTGGGTGAAAGGGGTAACCTGGCCTATGTAGATGATGTTCTCATCAAAAGCTCAACTGTGGAGGAACATATAGCGGAGATCCGCTATGTTCTGACACAGTTGAGGGCTGCTGGAGCAAAACTTTCCTTTCAAAAGGCACAGTGGTGCAGAACCCGTGTCAATTTCTCGGGACATGAGATTACTCCTCAAGGTCTCTGTCCCCAAGAAAAGAAAGTGGAAGCACTCCAGAAATTAAAAGATCCCACAACTCTGCGGGAACTAAGGAGCCTCCTTGGACTGGCTAATTAGAGCAGAAAGCTCATTGAGGACTACGCTGAGATCACAAGACCCCTGATCCATCTTTTGAAGGGAGGGGTCAAGTGGGAGTAGGGTCCAGAACAAGCCGAGGCAGTAAGAAAACTCAAAATAAGCCTCTCAGAAGCGCCTTGCCTATTTTACCATGTCAAAAACAAGGAGTTCTTCTTGGAGACAGGGTTCTCAAATACATGCTTGACTGCAGTATTGTACCAAAAACATGACACGGTCAATAAAGTAATCTCCTATGCGAGTGAAGGAAAAATTCAACGATTGTGAGAAGGAACTCCTGGCAACGGTGTGGGCATTGAAGAATTAACACCCGTTTATCCAGGGGGAACACATCATATTGGAGACTCCACACCAGCCTCTGCAATATCTCCAAAGTGGCAGAATCCGGGCTGAAAATGTAAGTAATTCCTGAATTATTTCCTGGATTCTGTCAATGCAAGGCTTTCCTCTGCAGGTCAGATATGGCCAAAACAAGAAGAGTCCCCTCGCGCAAGGTCTGGCTGACTTGCATGATTGTGCCAGAGAAAACTGTCTCGAGGACGGAAGTCTAAAAATCAAGGACAACATGGAGGCATACCTTAATTCCCCACACAAAGTCTTTGAAGAAGACAAGTGTGAGGGAATGCCCACTGTCTATGTGGATGGATGCTCCTACCATGTTGAAAACAATGGCGGGCGTAGGGAATGCATGGGTGAATGATGCCCCAGAACCCTCCGCTGGGTGCAAGATTGGTCCCCGAAGTAGTCAAGTGGCAGAGTTGATGGCTGTGCATCAAGCCATCCTCACTGCTGTCCAACAACAACTCCACGAACTGGTCATAATCACCATTTCGGATTATGTACAGAATGGGTTCGTAGAGCACCTGGTTAACTGGAAAACCAGAGGCATGCTATGTGCTAACAAAAAATCATTGAAACATGGGAAATTAATTAAAAATATTGATGATCTGGTCACCTCGAATGGGATGACCATCTACTGGAAAAAGATCAAGGCTCATTCTAAAGTAGAGGGACCAGACAAAACTGGAAATGACCTAGCTGATCAGCTGGCCAAAACCAGAGCCATCCAAGGGGATCTACTTGAGATCGAGTGCCTGTTGGGGGAAATCCAGGTCACTGCCATGACTAGGACCCAGACAAATGCTCACAATGAACTCTCAACTGCACAATGGAGTAAGGAGACTCCAGATGCTGATTTGATTACGGCTCAAAAAGGGGATCCAATAATTGGTAAGTTTTATCTACACATTGAGGACCCTGAGAACTTTCCCCTGACGGATACCGATTACATAGGGAAAGAGGACCTCAGAGTGTTGATGAAATGTCCAAAAATGTTCCGAATCCAAGACGGTTTGTTGGTAAGGATATCCCTAGCTGGCCATGATCAGTGGGTGGTCCCTACCTCATTCCGAACCCTTATGTTAAGTCACACCCATAATGCGGCCACAGCCGGTCATAGGGGGTTTCATACAACACTTGAAATCTTAAGAGAGGGTGTATACTGGCCACACATGGGGCAGGACCTCAACCAATACTTGAAGGGGTGTCTTGTGTGTGCAAAATTTCAGCCAACATCCCTCAAACACTGTGCGCCTCTCCAAAAGAGGGGGATGACACTGCCATGGTCAGATTTGCAAGTCGATTTTATTGGGCCTGTGATTCGCTCCTCTAGAGGGAACAAGTATATGTTGACTATGGCATGCTTGTTTACTAAATGGGTGGAATATCTCCCGGCCCCAAATTGCAAGGCAGAAACAGCAGCTGCCCTGATGATCAACCACATCTTCTCGCGTTTTGGACTACCCCAAAGGATTGAGTCAGACCGAGGCAGCCACTTCACTAGCGAAGTAATGACAAAGATGTGGGAGATACTTGGGGTCAAAAGGAAATTACATATTGCCTACTGGCCAGCCTCCAGTGGTGCAGTAGAGAGATACAAGACAATTGTGAGCATATTAAAAAAGTTTGTGGCAGATTCTGGGCCAAGTTGGGATATTCGATTACCTCTTGTCCTGATGGCCATCTGATCTACCCCTTCATCTGCAACTAAAATGTCACTGTTTGAGCTGATGACTGGACGCAGGATGGTGCTTCCGCAGCATCTGCTCTACAGAACCCAAAAGCAGACATTGATCAATGCCTCCACAACTCATGAGTATGTTGAAAATCTGAGAAAACACCTTCAACATGATTTTGCCTATGCTCAGCGAAATCTAGAAAGATCTGCAGACACCATTAAGACCCACTATTACTTAAAGACTACTAGAAAAGAATACCATGTAGGAGACCGGGTCTAATTATAAAATTTCCAAAGGAACCAGGCCAAACAGCGCAAATTTGTGCCTAGCTCGAGGGGCCCTTTTGAAATTGTAGACACAATCTCACAAGTCGCCTACAAAATCTGCATCCCCAAAGGCAGTTTGGCAGAGGGGGAAGATAAGTGGGTCCATATCAAACAACTGAAGTGTTGCTATCCTGGGCACACTTTGCAGCAACTAGAGGATTCTTCTGAGACCGCAGAGGGGGTCACTCCAGGTCCCTAGAATTCCAACTAAAAAATATTCCATCTATATAATCAATAAACTGCAAATAGAAAAATGTGATCTGATATGCCAAATGTATGTGTTCGCCCCACTACATAAATAGTGGTGAGGAAATGTCTACAAATATTCCTTTGCTTTGTCAACCTAGAACTGGAAACCATGGAGACTAAAACCAAGGAGGACCACCCAGGGACCGGAAGGAAAGATCCAAGGGGCCTGGGGTATCGCTCCATACACACATCAGGACTTGGCGAGGAGAACCGGTCGATCAACCACTGATGGGAGAAGCTGATGAATTTTGCCATTTGAACCAGAAAGAAAAGAAATGGATCATCCCAGTCTCGCGACTTCTCTTGACGGATGGTCAATGCCATTTCGCAATGGGGGGCTTGTGGGATGCAGTGACCCACTAGGCTCTGCCCTATGACATCACTGTGTGCTGCTTTCACCAGAACCAACAAAATGGCCGCAAAAAGCCCTCTGCGCGCTAAAACCGCTGAGAAGTGCGCAGTGAAACCAGAAAAATTGGCTGCCAATCTACTTTGCCTGTGTCAGTGGTAGAAGAGGAGACCACACTGCCAAAACCTGTCATTGGGCTTCCCACAGAGGAAAATGGAAAATACCTGAAAAGGCAGTGCTTCATTGCTAGGAATTCCAGAAGTGCTCTAAAATCCATTTTTCCTTGGCTGTTGAAATTGCAAAATAATGGTTCTCAAACATCAGAAAAGATCCAACATCCTTGCTGGGTGTTAACCATCACCTTATTTAAGGAATCCACATAAGCGCACTATGTCAGGAAAAGCAGAATATATCAGAGAATATCCCCATTAAAAAGTGTGCTTGTTTGTGGAAATCTGTCAGAATATGGGCGCAGTACCGTCGCCTGCCTGCATGACAGCTGCCAGTTAAGTGCATTAGGAGTTTAAAACTTGTGCATTAAAATCAAACTGTTGAAAAGAAGAGATTTGCCATCAAAAGCCATATGGGTTGTTACTATTTAATTTCTATGTTGAAAAAGACTGGAATTGGAGATATGTTTGCCTGTTTTTAAAATGGTAACTTTAATTTCAACAAAGAACAATGTCACAATTTACTTTAAAGTAACCTGATTCAGCAAAACTTCAAAGAAGCTTCCCCCCACTGGGAAACACACCACCCTTCTCCTTCCCACCAAAAGGGCAGGAACTCTCAGTCAGATGTTAATGAGGGGGGGAGGAGATTTTGCTCTGCTGCTTTGGGGAGAGACAATAGGTTTCCTGGACTGAAAGGGTATGCAAATTCAAGTGTCAACAGAAACTATTGCCAGCAGGAAGAGAGGCCTGGATTGCTCTTGGCACACCAAAACTTTGGGGGCGGGCCAGACAGATATGTGTATCCTTAAACCACAAGAAATTATCTTTTTGAAAAAGACTCACAGAGAACTGTGCAAAATTTTAAAAATCTGTAAAATATAGTGTTGTTAACATGAACATTGTGGTCACATTGTGAAAATACTCAGAACTCTGTGCTATGTTCAGGGACATGACTACAGAAACTGTGATTTTGTAGCAATTGTGATGATGCTAGACATATGAAACTTCACAGGATTATGCCCAGATGTCATGCGCATATATGTATAAAAAGGTGGACAAATCTGACACTAGTACCCGACAGAAAGCACGAAAAACTGGCAAATCTAAACTAAAGCTCTCACCGAGATGGAACTCAGATGAATACTTGCCCCACTAAATCTGTGATGTAAATATGTTATTGCTAGCAAGTTGGTAATATTGTAAATATGCTTTATGTGAAAAATAAATTTACTGTGCAGAAACAAAGGGGAGGTTCTCCCTGGATTGTAAAATACAGCATCATAATGACACCAGATTTCCTTCTCTAATCAGAGGAGAGGACATACTCTAACCAATAGAATTCCTAGAGGGTGTGCCTAGTATAATTCAGCCTAACCACCCCTCAGGGAAATACACAAATAGAGACAGCTTAGGACCTACAAACATTCACCCATCAACTGATTACTGGCGAAGCACTTTGCAAGAAGAAATCCTTACCGAAGAATCCAGAACTTTGAAAGCAGAGAGGCCCAATTCCAAAGCTGAACCCTTCTCAGCTGGCCTTTTAAAATCCTGAAACCAGATTTTATCCCAGACCTCCAAGGGGCACCAAAAAGAACAGCCTGGCTGTGCTGTTTCTGCTTTCTTGCTAAGAATTCTTGCTAGAATCCAGAGATCCAAACCAGTAGAGCAGAGCTGTAGCCAGATAGCTGTGAACCAGAACCAACCCCTCAGATCCAGTCCACAGTGCTGTGCAGTGTCCAGAGTGCCGTGCTGAGTGCAGAACCCAAGCGCCCTGACTTCCCTCCAGTGGGCTAGCAGAATTCCAGTTCAGAAATCTTTGACCAGATCCCTGACGGGCCCATTCCAAACCGTAGTAGTGAGTATCTATAGCATAGAATTGTCCCTAGCATATATCTTATTCATAAGTAATCCTATCCAAACCCTCCTATCATATCCAGAACTGCATTGTAGAAAATATTTTGTCTTTCCTGAATCTTTCTCTCATTCCTATAGTCCTTTTGATAATTGAAGTGATAATATCATCTTTGTGCTAATATATTAGCTGAAGAAAGACAAGCGTCTCGGCAGGTAGAAACCACCTGGAGACGTCGCTGGATTGGTGGCTGTGCTGTCGTGTAGCTTGTGGCTTTATAGACTCCCTAGTATAAGAAATCCTGTTTGTAATGTTCAAACGCGCATCTTTCAATTGAAAATCTTGACTCTTTCTGAGAAAAAACGTCCTCTACTAAAACCTTCATAACCTTCGTACTGTGTATGCTAGAAATGAAATGTAAGTGTCAAATTGAAGCTAAAATCCTCAGCTTTCCAAAAAACCCAACATCGCATTCCAACTACCTGTAGGAAAAGTTTGCCACAAATTTTCGTTTGGCTCAATTTCATCACATGTAAAACAGCTGCTCTTTGCATCCGACCTCAGAATTGAATGTTCAATCTGATAGTGACTCAATAATCATTGATAGTGTTTATCTGATACCATACAAAGCGGCTCCCACTAGTTTTGAATCCAATTTAGTGAATTAAATCAATTTTTCAGTGTTTTCAACCATTTGTTCAAAGCCACATTCAAAAGCATTTGACCCGTTTGCAATCATTCCTGTTTCTCTCTGAGTTTGCTGGGAGAAGTTGGGCTTGAAACTGTATTTGTTGAGTTTGTATTCCTGAAACCTGTTTTCTTACCTTCTATCTCTTTATCTTGCATATTGGGGGACACTGTGTGTGCAGGGGGACAGAGTGACATTGCAATTTTGATTGAACCCACACAAAGTATTATTCTATGCTGCATTATTTTTCCTATCCATACTCCTTCTGATTAAAGAGATTGTTGATTGCAACATCACCCCATTGGTGATCATTGTATAAAAATAGTGTTATATATATTGTGCAAATCCATCAAATACATCTTTTAACTTTGCAAACCAGCCTGCTTCCTGATTCAGTGAGACCAGGGGGGATTCAAAGAGAGGGCGTGATATAAAGGTACCTCATTCAGGAATAAAGGGTTCCAGATGTGCATCACACGCTAGGCATTGACTTAGGTGGAGTGCCAGGTTGAAATCACTTACAGTGGTGCACCACCACTTCAAAATGTGGAAAAATGTCAAACTACCAGCAGGGGTGCACAACCTTCCAAACGTACCCTATACAAACGGGACACTGTAAACAGTTAGAATACGCCAACTGATATCTGACTGCAACCAGAATACTGCAAAATTACTTACAGCGGTGACACAGGCCAACTCAACCTTCACCAACCACTGTGCTACAAACATATCCTCAAACACTTTCAAAGTATGAACAGTTACAGTACGCCAACAGGTACGTAACTGCCCTCACAATTCTGCAGTAGCATAGTGCAATAGCACAATACTTGGAAAACATCAGCAGCTACCAAATGCATAAAGAAACAGTGCTAACAAAAGGAAGCAGGTAAACAGTTCCAATACACCAACACCCATACAACTGCAACCATACTAGTAACATGCACAAAACATAAGTTGTACAACATTGCGATTCCTCATACTACAACAGTGCACCTTACACAGTGCTACAGTGAGTGCAACGGTACTGTAATGGACTGTCCAAGGTAATTGCAAATAAATGGGAATTTTCTTCTAAACCAGCATCAATGTTTTTTTCCCCACAGACCCAATGATTCTGCAAAGGAACACAAAGGAACACAGGAACTGCGCACATTGCACAGTACACTTGTTTAATGCATAGGGGGTCATTACGAGGTTGGAGGTAGCCATGGCGCTATTAGTGCCATGGCTACCCCCTTACCCCCTTACCGCATTCTGGGTTCCCGGAATAGGGACTTACCGGGTCATTCTGACCTTGGAGGACCCGGTAAGTCCCCATTCCGGGAACCATTCCCCATTCCCATTTGAGCCCCCATAGGGCTCAATGGGAATGGGGACGGAGCTAATAACGGGCCCGCTATTAGCAGGCCCGTTATTAGCTCTGAAGTCCCTTAATGGGTCCCTTCCATAACGCCTGGTTCCCGGAATAGGGACTTACCGGGTCATTCCGACCTTGGAGGACCCGGTAAGTCCCCATTCCGGGAACCATTCCCCATTCCCATTTGATCCCCCATAGGGCTCAATGGGAATGGGGATGGAGCTAATAACGGGCCCGCTATTAGCGGGCCGGTTATTAGCTTTGAAGTCTCTTAATGGGTCCCTTCCATAACGCCTGGTAAAACCAGGCGTTAAGGAAGGGACCCGCTAAGGGACCTCGCAGTGGGGCGGGGACCTTGTAGTGGGGCGGTAAGGGATTACCGGCACTGGTGCCCTTACCGGTGCTGGTAATCCCTTACCGCTCACCTCGTAATGACCCCCATAGTATTTATGAAGTACTCATTATGAGAGTCCACAAAGTCTAAAAATGTCTGAAATGTAATGAACTGCAAAATTACGACATACCTACTTTGACATGTTATATTCTCTTTTTCTCCAGATAATAAAGGAACGATTCCTACAACATTTCACATCCCATACACAAAAACTGCACATACACTCCACAATAGAAACAGTAAGTATGAAATTATAGGTGTCATACCTCTTCATAATCCACGAAGGGTAATGTGTCCACATATTTCTACAAACCACATACAAATGCCACAATGTAGAGCGACATGACACTGTGCTACTTGTGACCCCGGCCTACACACTTCAGTACACAATTTACAGTGTACAGGCTCCAGCCATGCAGTCAATATTGCACTGCCTGGCCACAACTACCACTGCACTGTACAACCATGCATGCAAACATGTATACACTCACCACAAACACACCACATAACACAGCCACCTTAATTCACATTGTATTTGATTACTTCCACACAATGGAAAACCTCTTTCCTGAATATCCTCTTCACCTAAGCCTGTAATAAGTGGACACATTCAATGCAGTATAGTACAGTAACCTACCCAATAATGTGCACATTCACAACAATCCAAACAGAAAAATTAATCCATATGTGTTATCTAACTGTCCCATGTGCTATAAAATGTCCCTCCTTGCATGCCACTAGCATCATTTACAGCATTAGTTCATCTTTCTTGTAATGCACACGATTTTCCTTGAACGTATAGAACACAGAATACGGTGCAGTACATGGTGCAGAACTCGGCAACCATATAGTAAATTGTGCGGTACTCCTCAAAATTTCAAACTTCTGCTTCTCTTCTTTAATGTGTAATGGAGAATTTCAAAACCACCCCCACCCTTACAATGCTTGAAGAAGGTGTTAAATAATTACTTTTCTTGGATGAATGAGAGGCCCAAATATCTTTGTGCAGCAACAAGACACCAAACTGCATAAGATGGCCCTGCCACTGACCTATATGCAGCCATTGCACACACAGTCTGCCATAGTACACCATTGCTTCGTAAGACACTACACATATAAATAGTACATAGGGCCTCTTACTTTACATGTATGTATTTTGTCATCTGTACATTCAGTGCAGCAGGAGTAAGATAACATCATCTCTCCATGCACGTCATACTAACTACAACTTAACCTACTACTACCATTCGGAAAAGCAGGTGAAATTGAAACATGTTGCGTCTGATTCTTTTTTTTTAGCCGCATGATCTCCGGAAAGCGAAACCTAACATACCTCTCTATCAACTGGACAAATGCTCATTGTAAAACAGCCTTGAGTGGGACGCATGGTTTGCTCCAAGGACAGACATTGAAAAAATGTTTTAAAAAATCATAGATAACGTACAGTATAGTGGCTGTGCATATGTTCTGCCAATGTAGTCTGCAACTGTTGAATACGCTGCACAGAGCAATTACCTGTCGACACAGTTTAAACATGGAATTTGCAGAAGTTATGTAAGTGCAACTTTACGGTACATGTGTAGTGGGATTACAATGTAGTAGGACACAGGTCACTATGCATAATTATGAAGTTACCAGACCATAGGTTTATAACAGCATAGGTCACGCTGCGTTACAGTGCCATGTCTCCACCATTCTAAAAGGAAGATATGAGTGCTCTGTGTTTACTTGACACAGTTCTCTAGACCATGCAAAAGTATTATATGGTATGAAAGGGTTTTTATAACACGTTTAATACCCAGAGGTTTCTAAGTGCATACCCGGGGATCGAACCTGTGTTGCTCCCTGTCATCTTGCTTCCAAGGCGAGCATGTTGCCCCTAAGCTATCCTCCCGAGACAAGGAGACAAGTACACATAAAACGCTACACTGACAGTGAACGCAACTCGTGCACTCAAACAGCACACTATATCATCAATCCTGTGCTGCTACATTGCTTGTATTGTCCTTACAATCACCTTTCAATCACTTAAGAGTTGTACGTGCCTTCATTGTATTGCAGTTAATAACCACCAGAGGTCCATATAGCAGACGAGCGGCACACAAATGTCAACAGGTAATATTGTAGTGTTGCATGTTTTCGCAAAACAGCTCCTACAATCGGGGTGGATCTCCATGAAGATTTTTTTTTTTTATGTTTCTTTCGACACACACACAGAAAATGTGCCGTGGTTCTGATGGCACTCCCTGCCACTGACATCTTTTATGAAAAGCAAACACATAAAAGCAGGGGGCGTTAGCAACGCTTGAAAGACGAATCGCAGGCGTGTAACCATACAATAAGAGTGGCACCTACAAAACAGAGAGGAAGGCAGTGGGTGACCTTATGACGATACTCAATAACACACAGTACGCCACCCAAAGGTCCATGACCCGGCCACCTAGTGGCTGTTTACAGCATCCTTCCCGCAGAACCTTGTTCATTACGCTACCACTGGGAAAGGATACTTAAAAGTATTCTTATACCTGTTTCTTCACGGATACCTTGCACCTTACTGCCCGTGACACTTCTTTCACCTCCCAACAGATGGGTGGTGGAGCAAGAATTGCAAGGTTACCATAAGCATTGTGATTTCGCTCATTGTTATCTGGGACGACCGCTACGGCCCTCCATGTCCATTTGCGTTTCCGGCAATAATAAGCAACCTGCCAACCTTTACGATGCAACACATCACAGAAACAACAGGTGGTTCCTTTCCTAAATTATATAAAAATTCTATTCTTCCACACAAAGAACCACAAAGTAATCCTTTTACTACTTTGCCAGACGACAAAAGAAGTGCAGAAAGGCACAGGCGGCATTCTACGCTAAAATGTATCTGCAAAATGAAGAAAGCCGTGGTTGCAAGCATCTTACACTTTCTTGTGAACATTGTATAAAAAATAAAACCACTTCCAACAGTACATAGTGGTGTGTGTAAATTATTGAAATGGTCTCTGAGCAACTACTGTATATAAGAACACTGCGACCATACTCTATGTGTGTGCATGTCTGCTGTAGCTTCTCTTAATGTACCATGTTTTCGGACCTACCTCCTCACATGACGGGTTCAGCGACGCTGGGCATGCTGGAGTGCACGGTTTCAGCAACTGTTGTCAACAACTAATGTCAGCTACGAAGGTCACTGTGGTGATGTTGTGGCACGCCCACACGTAAAGTTAGTGCAACACATGCATACATACCAATAGCACAAAATTGCAATGCTGTCTGCGTTCTTTGTGCATCTCAAAAAGTACACAAAGGAAAGCTAATATTAACTCATACTTGAAAACGCTACCGATTCCTGTGTTACGCTAACGCATTTGAAGCAGTCCTACCGCCTCTGGATTTTGCCTTCTAAACCTACCCATTTATGGCTGCAGCACAGCTGCCGCCTGAGGCCCAGTGGTAACAAGGAGCAGCATCCTCCTGTGGACGATGGGCGTGTTAATGGCCCATTAATTTGATTTATGAGCTGCTTGCCCTTCCGTGACCTGTGAAACTGACACACCATCCCTGCACTGAGCACAGTGAGGTAAAGTGTGCCTCTGGTTTGTAGAGCTGGGGAAAAGATGTCACTGCAAATCAGTGTTGTAAGTGAGCGGGAGCGGTTGGGAGCGGTGCTCCACTACTTTTGTAAATTAAGTTTTACTGTTCCTATACTTTTATTTGAAAAAGAAACCGTTCCAGTATGGTTTCGATTTAACATAAAAGTGTTCTGAATGCTCCCTTAAACATATGGTGCATGTGTTTTGGGGTTTGTATTGTGTGTGAGAGGGGGCGTGTTGATGGGGTTTGTGGGGAATCGGTGCAGGCCAGCAGGGAACATACTTCTGCTACTTCTTTTTGTACACTTCGCCCACTGCTTCAAGTGTGCCAGTCTGTAGTCAGTCTGCAAAATGGCATTGCTTTTGCTACTTGCTTAATTACATACAACTAAATGTATGCACAAGTAAGTAAACAGCACAGTCTTCGGATCTGTACGAATGTCAGTGGTGGTTTGAAAGGTACTTAGGCCGCGTGGGCCTATCTGAATAATTATCTTCTTGCTCCACGTAATAAACCTGCGTATCTCGTTGTTCGAAGCAATATTCTATTTCAGAATGTAATAATCTCTGTGAATTCTTGAGCTACGGCAAATGGAGTGCCAGCAGGTGGCCATACTTTGCCTTCGATCCACATATTGCTATATTAGAAGACTTACAATTATCAGTTTTTTGGCGTAACAGATGTCATACAGTATGCTGCAGTGCAATGTCTGCCAGCGCCACTGCACAAGTTCTATGTGAATAGTGTATCCGACGTTGGATGTATACATTGGATTTGGTATTGTACTGTTATTAGCAACCTCTTTTCGGTTGCCTTATTGACAAGCAAAAAGCAGCCAATAGAGAGGATATTGGGGGCGAGATAAAATCATGGGCTTCCATTCCCAATGCATGTCTAAATCCCTGCCCTATTGTAATTGCCTGCTAGCAAAATTATGTACACTGCTATAATGTTGAATTTTTGTCAAACTTTACATTCACCGTCCAATTTTGCAGGCCCCCCCCAAAAAGTGGAAAAGTGAAGTAAGAAAGCTTATGTTTTGGGATTGTTTGCATAACAGAGCGCTCTAAAATGCATTGGAAAAGTACATTTGGCTTCAGACGTGGAAAGCGATAGAACAATAGTCGCACAGACACTCACATTTAACAAGTGTAAAAACATTCCAGGAACCTGGTTACGTAATGGCAGACAGTACTTTTCTTTAAACTCCTCTTAGTTTTTTATCAGAACTCTCAGGCTGATTCCTTGACAATTTGCATGGTTCAAAGTGACTTAGCACTGCTTAAAAATGACTTTCCACTGCCGACACGAACCCTGATTCATGGAACTGCGCAAAGTGTATTTTCGCAGTGTTAACTCAGTACAAAGTCATTCAGTACAGCAAAAATAACCATGTGCACTGACGTTCAACTGTGGAAATATTCCATGAATTGGACCCTTGGTGTGTTGTAGTGATTTTTACTGTCACTCTCACTATTGTGATGTTTTCTGTGACACTTTTCCCATGCTCTGTCCTGGTTAGGCAGCAGCAGGTAAGGGTGTGTACATGTGGGTGACATTACAGTGCACATGTTTTGTTTCCCTTTATAAAAAAACATAGACCACAAAAGTAAAGTGACAACAGCAAACCAACAAAGCATGCTTTACTATGTGTTTTTTAATCAATTTTCTAATGCAATGCTTCCCAGCTCCAGGGCACAGTAACAACGATTCTGTCTTGTAAATCAATTTCTTAAAATTGTTGCACATAGAATACAATGCCGTGCAAGTGTGCAACATTTGGTGCTCCAGCTGTTTTGGACTCCAACACCCATATGCCCTAGCTGTCACTGTCAATGCAAAGGGATAGTGGAATTTGTAGTCCAAAACATCTGGAGATACAAAACGTGAAGACTCCTGTAGTAGCTCTGGCCCCAAACATCCTGTGCATCTCAGAGTTGCCTGTCTGAGCTCTTCTGTGCATACTGTATGTTCAGAACTCTGAACCAGTGCTCTCTGTCAGTACAGCATCAGGGCGGCCTTTCCACTCTTTCACTTGAAATGAGCCTTGAGCCTGATTGGGGTGCGGTACATCAACTGTCCCATGTTCCCAGCCAGCAGTCTCATAACACAGCAATATGTTTCTCTCAATATAACCTTCATAGTAGGGATTTAAATGTCCGATTTGCAGCACTCATCTTAGAAGCTTCATTTTCAGGAACCTTCACGGCTGTCACTTCCCTTTGTGTATGCAAAAGTGTTATCACCTCGTTACCTTTTCACACTGCCATACTTTCCAAAAAGTATTTGGCAAGTGACGTCTCAAAAGGTAGGGACGGCATCAGCTCCTTTCCACTCTTTCAGGGGAAAGAAGTGCCCATGAGGCAGTAAAGGAGCTCTCTGCGAATGTGCGGCAAGTGAACATGTTCCTCTGTGTAAACAGAGGACTGCACTGGCAGCAGATGAACATCAATAGGGGCCAGCTTTGTCTGTTCTTCTTTTGTGTGGTTGTGTTTTCTTGTCGTCTTTCTTGATTCGTTCGTTGTGTTGGTTTGTTCTGGTGAATGGTTGTTTGCGAGGTATGGTGTTAGGTATAGGGACTTTTTTCTTCTGTCAGCGCTAGTTCTGTTTTCGGGGGTGTGTTCAGCAGTTGTGGATCTGTGGTGGTGTTCAGTTGGGGTTGTTCTCTCTGCCCTTTGTCTTTCTCATGGTCCTATTCATTTTTGTGGCATTTTGTGTTACATGGCGGTCGGTCGTGGGGTTGGTATTGGAGTTTTTCTCCCTTTTGGTTTTTGTTTGGGTTGTCACGGTTGTATTCCTTGTAAATTGGTTGGGTTATATTTCCTGTGAGTTTCCTTCGGGATTGAGGTTGCGTTTGCAGGGGCGGTAGCCCATGTGCAGTGCTTGGTTGGTTGGGTCAGTGTTTGTTATGATTGTACGATTATATGTGTTCTTTCTGATTGGTTTCTTTGGTTCTTTGCTTCCTTGCATTTATGATTGCAGGCATGGTGCTGTCATCACGCAGAGTCGGTCTTTCGTGCTTAGTCTGGCTGTCTGGCGGGATTAGTCTGGGTGAGGTGGGTTTATCCGATACAAGCTTGGTGCTGTCTGGTGGTGATTGCTAGATAACGTGTGTCTGGTTCAATATGTGGCTATGTGGCTATGATGAGACAAAATATGTGCAGTTGGTGGCTGTGGGGATGATCTATTTGGGGTTATATAGCTAGGGCAACTCTATCTATTCATTGGTTCTATCAGAGTTCTGTCTCAGTGTGGTGTCGGCTAGTTTTCACTGTTCTGACTTAATGTGGCCCGATCAATGGTCACAGTTCTCTGTAGGTGAACTTAAGGCAGCATTCACAATTCTATTCTTAGTGTGGCTGGGGCCAATGGTCACAGTCCTCACTAGATGTGACTCAAGGTAATATTAACAATTCTCTAAGGGTGCGACGCAGGCTAATATTCACAGTACTATCCTAATGCGGAACAGGCTAATATTCACAGTACCATCCCAATGTGGCACTCTCTAGATGTGATTCAGGGCAGTATTAACAATTCTCTAAGGGTGTGACGCAGGCTAATATTCACAGTACTGTCCCAATGTGGCACAGGCCAATATTCACAGTACTATCCCAACGTGACACTCTCTAGGCAATATTAACAATTTTCTAGGGTGCTACGCAGGATAATATTCACAGTACTATCCCGGTGTGGCACTCTCTAGAATTAATTTAATAATGCCTACACATCGGTCCACTACTTTTCCACTTGATACATTGTAGATAGTGTCAGGATTAGTGGGATTAATGTGCAGGTTGAGGAGCTGGAAACATAGCTGTTCTGAGCCATGCAAGTAAATATTTTTTTTTTCTCTTTTATTTGTTTTGGTTTGTATAAAACTTTACAAAATATTAAAAACACGATTTAAAAAAAAAATAATTGTCCAAAGATATGACAGAAAAAGATAAACAATTGAAATCATATTAGATAAGACAAAACTTAACTGAACATTCACCAAAGAGAACACATAGCAATATAAATTAGCCACACTAAATTGTGGAATCAAGATAAAGGAAAAAAACACATATCATCTCATCAAAAGAATTGTTACCTTCACTTAAAATCACTATTAAACCTATTTTTAAGATTAGATTCAATCTTGATCAATTAAAAAAGACCACAAACATTTCTCAAGAATGTTGCAACCCTAATGCTTACTTAGGTTGTTTTTGCTATTGTGTAGCATTTTCATCCAAATAAATTCCCTATCCACATCAGCGGTATTTGATACATACTGACCAAAATATAAAAGCCTTTTGGCCTTGAGTGCCGGACACACCAGCAAAATATGTTGTAAGTTCTCAACCGTTCCTTCTACACAGCAGAATCTACACCATGACCAAGAACCTAACAGAGTCAATCTAATGGAGTTGATCTGATTTGTAGCAATAACATTGAACCTAAAACGCATAAAATAATTTCTAATTCTTTTGCTGGGATATTTGGATAAGTAATTTTCCATACCTGGCAGCCATTTATTTAGTGCACATACTTGATGGTACAGTTTCGATTCCACAATTCTATTTTTTGTATGTAACCAATCAAAACCCATGACACTTTCTTTAACCCGTGAGGGTTTATTCATAAGGGAGGTTACCGACATACCTAGAAATTTCAAGATCTGTAATGACTCAAAATTCAATGCTTGTATAAAAGGATTTTCAATGTCCTGACCTGCACAAAAGTACAGTGAACTAACTTCGGTTGACTTGCATTTTCTCCACAGCATAAGTCTTTTCCAAGTTGCCCAAGCCAAGAGAGAGTTTAAACCAAGTTCATATTTAATTCTCTAGAGGAATTATTGTAAATTTACCAAATTTAGAATATATAGCTCGCATTTGTCGAATAGCAATATCCGCTTTGAGTCTCAGTTGTGTCCTAAATATAGATCTCGAATTAGCCCCAGATATAACAAAGCCCAAATATATAAACACAGGCTGAGCTTTAAGTTGGTTGTCACCACAAAGCCATGTATATGTGTTTGACTTCTTATTTCTTCTTCCCATGCAAACTATCACTGTTTTTGAGGGATTGATCTTCAAAGATATGGAGGTAATAAATTCTTCAAAAGCTTCGAGCATTCTTTGGAGACCAACCTTAATGTTGTCCATAAGAAGGAAGTCGTCTGCATAAGATAGCCAGGCAAGACGAGTTTTCCATAATCTGGGGGCTACTGGGCCTTTGTTTAACAAGGCAATATCCGCACCACTCACATAAAGATTAAATATTGTAGCTGCCAGCCTGCAGCCTTGACGAAGACGATTGTGTATAATGAGTTTGTTAGAGAGAGTGCCCTCAGAGTCCAGACTGACCTTCAGTCCTGTATCTGAATAAATAGCCATTACTATATCCAACAGAATAGGGGGCATATTCAATACTCTCAATCTCTCCCACAGAATAGGTCTATCCACTAGATCGAAAGCAGAGCTTAGATCCATGGATGCAACGAAAATTGAACTAGCACCCTTCTTCATAGCTTCAGCTCGCAGACAATTAAGTATCAACCCACCACATTCGGTTCCCATATTTTTCCTAAAACCGATTTGCCTCATATCTAGGATTTGTTCCTCTAGCATCAACTTCTGGATATCTTAAGAACGAATGAAGCAAACAGTTTTGATTCTGGATCTGCAATGGCAATTGGCCTGTAACTCGAAGGACATAATCGTGATCCTTTCTTAACGATTGGAATAATAATCGATACCCTCCATGAAAGAGGAATAACTTTAGTCAGTAAGATGTTTTTAAACAGAATGGTAAGTATTTTTGCCCAAATCACAGGTTCACACTTAAAAATGTTGTTGGTGCCCCTGAATTTTTAGATGTATTAATTAAATCTTCAATAACCCACCTGTTGAAGTTCAAAAGCCATTATGATATGATATGGCATTTGTAACGCGCCTATACACAAGTGTTTCAAGGTGCGACGAGGCAGGGAGGGGGGAACAAGGGGAAGACAGACAACGATCCTACTAGGCCAGGTGTCATTCAGACCGCGCAAGTGCAGGGGTAGGGGGAAGGGAAAAAGTGCAAGGGGAAGGGGGAGGGGGGAGTGCAGTACAAATAAGTAGAATAGAAATAAAATAATAAATAAATAGGGCCAGCTGGTGGCAAGTGCAAGGTAAGTGCAGACAAGTGCTGGGGGGGGCTGTAGGGATACAGAGACAGTCCCGCAGTGCAGGGGTTGCCAGGGAGGCAGTGCAAGTGAAGAGTGACTGGGCCCAGGACCGAGGTCGGTGAGAGTGGCCCAGTTGCAGAATCAGTGCAGTTTTGGTGAAGAATTTTGCAGGGGAGAGGGAGAGAGAAAGCAGAAGTGAAGAGGAAGGTTTTGAGGTGCTTCCGGAACCGGAGATGGTTCTCCTCAAGTTTCAGGGAGGCAGGAAGGCTGTTCCAGAGGGAGGCCCCTGCCGTGGAGAGAGATCTACCCCCAGCTCGTTGCTTCGAGAAGCGGCTGACCCTGAGGGAGTTGGAGACGGATGAGCGTAGGGCTCGGGAAGGAAGATATTTAGGAAGAGAGAGTTGAAGGTATTTAGGCCCCAGGCCCCAGAAGGCCTTGTGGACAATGCAGAGGGTTTTGAACTTAATCCTCGCAGCCACTGGGAGCCAGTGTAGAGATTTCAGTCCTGGAGAGATACGGTCCCTGGGCTTGAGGCCAAGGACAAGTCTCGCAGTTCTGTTCTGGATGAGTTGCAGAGGGCAGAGAGTGGAGGCAGGCAGATTAAGATAGAGGCTGTTACAGTAGTCCAGCTTCGAGAGAACCAGGGCTCGGGAGACAGTGAGCTTCTGGAGGAAGGAGAGGAAGGGAAGAATACCTCTGAGGAGGTGCAGCTGGTAATGTGACTTCTTAGAGACGTCAGATATATGAGGAGAGAAGGAGAGTGTGGAGTCGAAGATGACCCCAAGGTTTTTTGCCTTGCAGGTAGGAGCAGGAAGAGGGCCAAGAGAGGCCGGCCAGAGAGCTGCAGGGAAGGAGGGAGTGGGTGTGCCGATGAGTAGGATCTCAGTCTTACTAGCATTAAGGCAGAGGTCATTGGCAGCACACCATTCCTGGATAGCAGACAGACAGTCAGAGATGAGGGAGGGAGAGGAGGAGGCCGAGGGTAGCCTGAAAATGAGCTGGGTATCGTCCGCATAGCACTGAAAGTTGGGGCAGAGGGCGGCGATGCGGTGGGCAAGGAGTGCCAGATACTGGTTGAACAGCCAGGGAGAGAGATTAGATCCCTGGGGAACGCCACAGGTGGAGAAAAAGATGTCAGAGAGGATGGACCCAAGTTGGACCTGGGAGGGTCGATTGGAAAGGAAAGAGGTCAGCCACGCCAGAGCCTGACCAGTGATACCCAGGTTATCACAGAGACGGTTGAGCAGGATGGCATGGTTGACAGTGTCAAAGGCAGTAGAGAGATCGAGCAGAATGAGAACACACGGAGTGTTGGAGTCAAGGTTCAAGAGCAGGTCCTCACGGATGTTCAGGAGAGCAGTTTCCGTGCTTCTGGCTGCTCTGAAGCCAGATTGATGGTCATGGAGACTATCAACAGCTTCAGCATGGAGGTTAAGCTGGGAGATGGCCAGTTTCTCCAGGAGCTTGCCCAGGAAGGGAGTGATGGAGATTGGGCGATAGTAAGCCGGACAGGAGGGGTCGGCAGAGGGTTTCTTAAGGAGAGGGTGCACAAGGGAGTGCTTGAGGGGGGATGGGAAGACTCCAGAGGCGAAGGAGTGGTTGCAAAAGTCAGCCAGGGCAGGAGCCAGGGAGTCGATGTGGTCCTTGATAGTTTTGGCGGAACAGGGGTGAATCTGTTTAGACGAGACTTTCATAGATCGGACTTGTCTGGAAACCTCGTCAGCAGAAAAAAGGGGAAAGGCAGAGAAGGAGGGAGGAGGGGTGGCTGCAGAAGGGCCAGAGGAAGAGCAGGGAAGAGAGGGGGGGAGGTGATAGGAGGAGAGTGAGGACAGGATGTCCTGAGTTTTAGAGATGAAGTGGGAGGCCAGTGCAGTGCAGAGGGCCTGGGAGGGGACAGGAGAGGTAGAGACTGCAGCAGGGTTGGCAAGCTCCTTGCAGATTTTAAAGAGTTCAGCCGATTTGTTAGATGCCGCAGAGATGCGGGCTTGGATAAGGGCTCTCTTCTTGGTGAGAACAGAGAGACGGTATTGCCTTTGGAGCAGGCGGCAGGCCAGTTTGACAGAGGATGAACATGAAGCACGCCATTGAGATTTACAATTCAGGGTTACAGGTACTTCATCCTCTTTGGTGTGATACTAGTTCGCAAAGTGTCCAAACCAAGTGGATTCATTAATAGGATTAAGGAGGGTTTCTTTCTGTGGTTTATCTAGATCATTAATTAAATTCCAGAAATTGGCTGAATTAGTTCCTCGTAAGGAGTTTAACATAACTTCCCCGTCCCTCTGGCATCTGACAATACGATGTTGGATAGACCATTTATTATAGTTTTGCTTTATTTTCTTAACCATAGCCACTGTATCAGAAGTCGAGTGCCCACCTTTCCTAACCTGTCTAATATCTTTTCTCATCACACGCTTTCGATCCCTCACTTCTAGATCAAAATTATGGGTCTTATGGTTAATACGGGTCTTCCTATGACCAGAGGATTCCTCCAATTTTATAAGGGAGCTACTTATATAGTCTGTGAAGTTGTGGGCCGAGTATGTATCATCCCGCTGATAATTGGAAAAGCTCTCATGATCTTTAATCATAGTGGCAGTAAAGGATACGTTTTTTTCTCAGTCCACTTAATTCTATTCCCTGCACAGTTAATACACAGGTCATAGTTGTATATCAATGTTGACTTTTGTTGGTCAACCGTGCCAATTTCAACGGAAAGCATACAGTGATCACTGAGATCGGTCTCAATAATATCAAACTTTCCTGTACAATTAAACACACCCACAGAACAGATAATATAGTCAATTGTGGATTTAAGGCCTCTAGCTTTCCAAGTAGGAAGATGATTGACAAGAATTTCCAGCCCCCAAATCTCAGTAAAATGGGACCAGGTTCCCCCCCGGCACTTCAGGTTGTCCCCTAATGATGGAAAGACCTCGAGATTAGGAATATATAGGTCACCGATTGGAGGATCCTCACAGATTTCAGCATTAAGATCCCCAACAATAACAATATGCCCCCCTAGATTCACAGCTAACCAGCTTTCCATTAGTGATCCCAAGTTACACAGTTCCAACCACAATTGATGGTCCGAATGTTCCGCCGGGTTCCAATATGTATTCACAAACAGAAACGCAGTATCCACAGCATTAATCTTCAGTATGTAACCTTCGACTAAAAAATGTTGAGAAAAACCCATTCACCAGTAATTCTAGGGTTAACATCGTTTTTAAGGGCAGTTACCAGACCGCCTTTCGGCCGGCCACACCTGCCCCCTTGTGCACATAGCGAAGAAACAGTGAAACCCTCCCAACATAAGTGAACCTTTGACCAAGTTTCCTGAATACACACAAAATCAAAATGAGCAAGGTCACTCATGAGGACCGGGTTGTGAAACAGATTAGACGAACCTCTTGAGTTCCAACTCAGTAATTTCAAAATTTGTTTCTGCGGTACTAGAGAGGCTTCCTCAGTTTTTTAAGGGTGTCAATGGGCTCACGAAGGGTCAAGGCAAGCCTCTTCCAATTCAGTTTTTCCAAGTTGTCAACTGCAACCTCAGTTGCCCTAACCACATTATTAGGTGAGACATCCTTAGCATATCTATTATAAGTCGGCAACAGGAGTTTTACCTGAGGATGAGAATGCACAAATTCAAAAATATCATAGCCTCTACGTTGCAACTGCTCAGCCTCTTTCAAAAGCAGGTTTCTGACCAATGGCGATGGAATCACTAATCGGACATAGTCTATTCTTTTTCTATGAATATAGTCAACTAGATGAATGTCTGCCGAAGTGATCAAGCTTAGATCAGGAATTTGGCCCAATAAAGATAGTATAAATGGCCTATTTAGAGAGGTATTAGCAGGGTCTTTAAATAAGGTTGTCAGAACATGCCCTGGTAACTCCGGTCGCACAGGATCTTTCAGGTCAAGCCCCCGGTGATCCTGGAGCTGTTCACCGACCTCCACAACACCACTCTGTTTATTAGTTCCATGCCTATCCCTAGCCGAATCTGCACAATATTCCTCATATGTCCCAACACAATTCTTGACCAACGGTTGCCCTGCCAAAAATTGAGAAGCCTCTTGTGGGTGCTTATGCTTAAGGACTCTCATTATAGATTGATATAACGCATCATCATTCACATTCAGTTTAGTATCCCACTCTTTAATCATATTGGTGGATCTATGTCGGGTGTTTTTGGATTTAAAATATTTGCACTTGTGTTCGTATCAAGAGAGCTGTCATTAAATGCCTTACCAGATGCGATTTACCACTGTGCTACCAAGACCATTATTGACCGTAATGCCTACATGGTTCCTCACTGGGACGACACCACGGCCAATTTCACCCACATTTCTGATCTTACTTTCTAGCATGAGTACGCCTTTTCTATTTGGGTGAGTAATGTCCTCATCATCTAGTGGTATAAAAGATTTCACAGTAGTTCCCTGTGGAGGAGCAACATTAAAGATCCCATACACATCATCCCGATCATTTTTTTTGTTCATACTTTCACAAAGTGGATAATCCCCCTCAATATATATGCTCTGTGTTGATTGGTCTATACCTCTATTTACATTCAGAGGGGGGTCCTTACGGATTGCGGGAGTTTTGCTTTGTGGTTGTTTATTTACAGACGCTAATAATTCATCAACTTCCTCTTCGTAATTGCAGTCCCTCAGGAACTTTCTCGACGACTTCGCCAAGCCTCCATTTTTATTATTATTCTTTTTATTCCTCAATTTGGCTAGCTTTTTCCCTTGTCTTTTTGAAAGTTTAGGTTCGGTCGTACCAATTCCCTTTATATTCGGTGATTCATTTACCCCCTGAACAAATTGTTCTTTTTCCGCAGAATCATTGTTAGTACTGACCAGACCTGTCTCGGCTTCAGATTCCTGAGTAGCAGATATAACAATAATCTCACCTGCTAACAGAGCCGAGAGAGGCTTTGAGGGCCCAGACCTCGCATCTTCAGGCTGCAGGTTCTCCCCCAACCTCTCCCTCAGTATTTTACTCAATGAGTCAGATAATTTACAAGGTAATAACAAGATTTCAGAAGCCAGATCCACAATGGATTCCGTTTGCTTCCGTAGTTCTGCAAGCATTAGCCGATTGAAGAGGTTCATCATTACAGAAAATTCGGAAGCAAATGTATCAGGCTGATTTGTTAAAGATTTCGCATCATGCATAGAAGAATTCTTAGAAAGGTCCAACAAATTATCGTAGTTGAAATCGCTAGGGATACAATTATCATTTTAAGAAGGGTGCGACTCAGAATCTTTACTTAAGTCCAAGGCCTTCATTTTAGCTGACGTGTTATTGGGCAAATCATCCTCCCCAAACAGTGGTTGTGAGGGGTCAATATTTTCATCCCTCTGTTTGTCTGACAATGAGCACTCTTGTGCACACTGTAGGAGTTCCACCTCCTCTTCATTAGCTTCAGGCAGCGGTAAGGCTGCAGCACGAGCCAGACTAGCTCGTCTGGCACTCACTGCTGTAAAGAAGTCAGCACCCGCTTCTTTGCGTATAAACAGAAATTTGTTTTTCCTCATAATTAATCAGGATCTGCTCTTAGAAGGCTTCTCTAGTCAGAATAATTACAACTCAGACCACGGTTCCGTGTCCGCCGCCAGCCGAACAGCCCAACAGCCTAGACACTTCGGAGGCACTTCCAGATGCGTGCGTGATGCGCGAGCACCGTAGTACCTATAGTAGAAGTGCGAGAGCGAGGCTAGTTAGGTGTGTCTGTGGGCGTGGCAGCAAATGAGTCTGCAGAGGAAGGAAGAAGAAAAAAAGAAAAGAGGGGCAGGTAAGTATGGGCCGTGAAGGTGAATAGAGCACAAGAGCACAAAGAGCACAAAGTGCACGAAGAGCACAAGAGCTCAAAATTCCTGTAACCCAGGGCAGAAGCCAAGTCAAAGTTCCAGTGATTACTTTGTATCAGTCTGTGTTACAGCCCAGTGAAGACGTCCTCTTGGCGACTCCCTCAGCAGATAGAGACGAAAGCTCCACAAACTCGGCAGACAAACAGCAGGTCAGCCCAACAGCCTAGACACTTCTGAGGCACTTCCGGATGCGCGTGCCCGATGCGCGAGCACCAGAGTACCTATAGTAGAAGTGCGAGAGCGAGGCTAGTTGGGGGTGTCTGTGGGCGTGGCGGCAAATGAGATTTGTATCAGTCCGTGTTACAGCCCAGTGAAGACTTCCTCTTGGCGACTCCCTCAGCAGATAGAGACAAAAGCTCCACGAATTCGGCAGACAAACAGCAGGTCAGCCCAACAGCCTAGACACTTCTGAGGCACTTCCGGATACGCGCAAGTAAATATTGTCCACAAGTGGTGACAATTGGAATAGTAGATTGATTAGTACATTTTCTTAGAAATATACCCCACTTATGTTCTGAAATTTAGAAGGGCCAGAGAATGTGGAATGTGGCAGATTTGAAGCTTGTGTAGTTGTTTTCTATTTCTTATGGAGATTATGGAAGGTCTGATGGAGTTTCATTTTGTACTAGTTCTCTTTTTTGAAGGTTTTATTTTTTCAGGTACAGAGTACATTTCCACGTGGAGAGTGTACAATGCATATGCTCTGTTATATTGAAGGATGTAAGGGATATGCTTTGACTTCCTTTTCATCAAAGTTTAGTAAAAAATAGACCTGTTCATTTACAAACACATGAGTGATAGATAACTAATATCTTCTTTGAAAATTGTGCTGCCAATGTCTACAAGTGCATGGTCGAGGGTTAGACCTTGTGACTTGTGAATCTTACAGTGTATGCAAGAGAGGGACAGAATTGCCACCAAGTAGTTGCAACCCTGCAACCCTGCTTAACCCCCACATACGTTGGAATAGGTTCAGTAAGTGACCCGAGTGCATTAGTTCTGACTATATAGCTGGTCTTAATATGGAGTTTTACCATCATCCTAATAAGAGGGAGCGGGAAACCAAAGATCACCAATTTGTTCCAGAGATTGTTCCGGATTATACAGTCAAAAGCAGAAGTGAGGTCAAGTGAAGCCATGTAAACAGGTCCAGAATTTGGATAAGTGAAGAATATGGGATAGTATGGTTGCGTTTAAAGGCGTTCCCATATGTTTTCTGAAACCAATTTGAAAGCGTGATAAGGTTTGTTTGTTACGAATATGAGTCTCGAGTTGGTTAGAATAGCGAAGACCTTTGCTGGGGCATCCAATAGGGCAATAGGGCGAAAGTTAGCTGGATCGGATGAATCACCTTTTTTGTAAATAGGGACAATTAAAGCTGTGCACTATGTCACAGAAATCGTGTCAGTCCAGAAGATGTTATCAAATTAGATTTTTAGGATACGGACCCACAGCCGAGGATCTTGTGTTAGTACGCAAGGAGGAATGCCATCAGGGCCGGGCCCTTTGGAGTGTTTCAGTTGGGAGATAGCCCAATGGATGTCTGCAAGAGACCATGGGCAGGATCCTAAATGTACTTTCAACTTCTGATTTAGTGAGACGTGAGTATATTCTCGTGGAATCTTAAATTTATTGGTGATATAGGAAGTCCGTACATCACTAGATATCAAGGTTTGAAGCAGAGTGGGACCTGGAAAGATAACTCTTCTGACAGTGGCCCAAATAGAGCATCTGTTGTTTTTACATAGGTCCCATAGAATATTTTGGGTATCTTGAGTGTATAAAAGATGTGTCATTGATTTAATTTGGTTCCTATGTTGATTTGTAATCTTTTTCTTATGTAGAAGGAAGATGTCCATAGGTAAGTTAGTACGTTGCAGGGCTCTAATCTGAGAGCCCTTTTCCTTCTTTAGAAGATGTATTTGTCGATTGAAAGGGGTTTGCACCTTTTTACCGAATATAATGGTTGGCATGAACCACGAGTTCTAAAAATGCTACAACCAAAGGTTCAAGCACCAAAAGTTTGATCCTTTGGTGGTAGCATTGTAAAAAAAAAAAAGAAATAAACAGGGCTGCGGGGGTGTCCCCCGCATCGCCCCGCTAGTGAGCAGGGGTTGCGGGCGGCAGCCCGCCGTAAAAAAAACAAACAAAAAAAAAGGACCCTGCGGTGCCTGATCACGGAAGTGAAAGGGAACTGGAGCTGCAGGGAAGAAGAAGGTAAGTGGGGTTTGTTTATGTTGGGGGGTGGGTGGGGGTGTGTTGAGGGTATGGGTGGGGAGGTCTCATTGGTGTGTTGTGGGTGTGTTGTGGGTGTGGGTGGGGGTGTGGGTATCTATGTGTGTTTGCATGAGAAAGGTGCAAACTTTTGGTAGTTTGCACCTTTCTCATGCGGTCGGATCCCGTAGATCCATTGAAAGAGTGCATATGGGTGGATTAAGAAAACTTATATCTATTATAGATTTGTAAATGATTTGCCTGAATCAGACACACATTCTGAGTTTTTGCGACTTGTAATGTGGATCGATTAACATGAGAGCTGAATTCAGGGGGGGTATACGCCTTGTGGATAATTAGGTTCAACTGCTTGACAATCAATGGATTCCGGCTAATAGAAAGGGCACATCGATTAATCTCAATATGTGCAACATTAGTGTTCACCTGTAGAGGAGGATGTGGCATATGTATGCAACAAGAAATTATTAGATGATCTCCCAAACCCGGCAGAATAGACAGTTGGGAGGTACAAACTTGTCTCAGATTCGTAGATAGAGCAAAAAAGTATATGTGCAAGGTTTTATTCTCCCTCTTCCAGGTGAAGGGAAGATCATTAATAGATTTTTTAAGAAAGAATAAATCCCATTGGGTGAGAAACTGGATCCACTTTCTGCCTCTATTAGTAGAATTAGATTGTTTAACATCTTCAAAAGTATATAGATGACTTAAGAATTCAGCAGAGCAAGTGGAGTTGAAGTCACCACCGAGGATGATCTTATAGTTAGGGTTATGAGTGAGTGCTTCATCAAGAACAATGTAGAGGACAGCAAAAATCTGGACAATTGATTGTCGAACAGGATTCCAATAAACAGAGATTAAAAGAAAAGGGATGCTGTCGATGTACGAAAGGTTGAATTCCACAACCAAGATTTCATCGAGGGCCTCAACAATTCTAGAGGAGAAATGCATATGATTGTTAATGAGAATAGCCAGGCCTCCGTAGGGCCTACCAAGAGGTCCACTTTTGGCGGGAGCAGAATAGGTTGTGTAACCATTAATGGAAAATGTATGTAGATTCATGGTTTCTTGAATGAATAGAATCGATAGATCTGAGGGACCAGTGTCATTGTTAAGCCATGTTAGTAGATTCTTGTAGCCACAAGAGTTCCAGGACCTTACATGAAGATTAAGCTGGCTACGGCAGTTTTGAGTCTTTTATCAGAATTACACTTTTTTGCCAAGGGTTCGAGCCAAGAGAGATATTTTATTACATTTGAAAGTGTTGCTGTTGTTCCAGAGTCACTTCATTAGGCATGTCAGTTGGTGAGATCTTTTGAGGTAGATTTTCCATAGGGGGTGGCACAGGCTCTAAATAGGCAATGAACTCATCTGCTTCCTTGTTTGAGTGGAAAAGCACTAGGGTTAACCCCAACTGCTCAAGGTCTACACGATAATCCCAAACTAATTTGGCAATGTTAAGCGAATGAAAATGAGATATGATTCTGTAGTTAATTATGTTGTTGAGAGTAAGCCAATCTAAATCATCAGAACTGAGAATTCTCAATGGTGTATCTCATGGAAGGCGCGTAGCAGAAATGCTCTATTTATTCTCTTGTCCCCATTTATTGCTGGGTCACTTACCCATCCCATGATGTTAATGGTTTCTGGGGTGAATAAATCTGCCCTATTTTGAGAACGATAGGGCAGTGCAGTGTTGGGCCCAGTAAAAATACGAGAAGATGATTCCTGGGTATTAAGATAGGTGCCAGGTGATGCCACCGGCGTATGCTCTGCCACCGGTTTAGTGGGGTCTATAGTCTGCAAAAAAAGCTCTGGGGCATTCCGCCCCGCGTCCACAGTCAGATCGTGCATGTTACCAACTGCCTGAGGCGTAATGATGGTATTAACAGATGCGTTGGTCGCAACACTAAACTTGAATTAGTACAAGAAATCGTAAAGAGACTGTAAAGAGAAGGGGCTTCTGGGATTCGATAGGTGGTATGCTCAGAATGTTCTAATTCGTACCAACTTTTTTCTATCGCTGTGATAGGGTAAAATTTTGACATTCGAGACTGTGTAGTGAAATGTATACGTGGAGAAACAAAGGGAGCGTCCGGATTGATTTTGTCCGACGTCAAGCTTATTCCTACAGGAGTTGAGTCATGAACAGCTTCATAACTTTCATCTGATTTGAGAATAGTTCCAGGTGTTTGCTTAATAATTACTGGGTTTTGTTGTTAGCTTTATTGACATTCGCATCTGGAGCAGGTGGAGTATTGCTCACCAGCGGTGAAGATTTAACTTGAAGGGCTATCCTGCTTTCATCATTGAATTGATTAAGATCGGGTATTATGTTTTCATGGGATAAATTGACAAGATTTATCATGTTTGAGCTATGTGCCTTCATTTTAGGTGTTGTTTGATTTTTTGAAGGCAATAGCATTTTGGATTTTATTGTGTGCAAGTCTTTTAGCGATCCGATTTTGAAGCCATCTGGATTTACGGGAGAGATGACGAACAGGTGACATGGGACCTTCAAGGTCCTCATTATACACCTCTGTCATCCCATTAGACCCTATGTGAGTGGACTGTTGGTTCATTAAGTTGGTTAGCGCTGATGGGCTGTCTGGAGTGGGATTTGGTGGAGCCATCTCATCATCTATTAGGACGTTTCACAGAGTGCCCTTGGGGGGAGAGCAGGGAATAGGTATCTGGTCAATTTCCATTTTTTTTCTCCATCTCTCAGATTTTCGCTGAGTTGGTTAAGACATTGAGCCATACTGCCTTCATATCATTATGCAGTGGGCCTCCTGGTATGGAGATAGATGCCATAAGGACTTGGGCATAGGTTTTGGTGGCATCGCACTGTGCGGTACCTTTGTTTACAGCTGTTGCAAGGTTTATTTTGTCTAGGGCAGTTGGTGTAGACTTGGATAAGGCCAAAGGCTTAACTAAGGATGTTACATGTGAAAAGTTGTTGCAATTTGTACATTCAATAGCATATATAAATCATTCAAGTTTGCTAACCTTTGACCTAATTTCAACCATAGTGGTTTTAATGTCTCTAAGCTCCAAGTGTGTCAATTCGTACCCTTTGTCGAGCAGATTAGAATTCTGGATAGCACGGGAAACTCCTGTACAAGGAGATTAGAATCAGAAAGAGCCAGTGGTTCAGTATTATGATAAGAGGGGATCTGTGTACAGATGACGGAATCCCAGGTCGCGCAAGGAACTCATCAGTCAAACTTTCCTCGTGATCAGTGGAGGTTTTCGAGAAAGAGGAGATCGCAAATGGGTTGAATGGATTGCTAGAAGAAAAATTATCAGATTTATTGTGAGCAGGCCTCGAGTTTGTTTGAAATGGTCTGTTGTTGAAAAAGTGCACCTCATCAATTCCCTCGCCGCAGGCCCTAGCAGGAGCTGAGGGGTACAAGGGGAGGCGTACTCGTTTTTCGAGCTCTGCGAGAACTGCGGGCTGCAACATAGAAACATCCAGAATTGTTTTATTAGAAGTTTGGAGGGCATGACCAGAATAAAGGTCCCCAACCGGTGATTGAGCGGGCAGCGCAATATCATGTGCCTCATATAGTAGAAATAATTGGGAGCGTATGGGCGTTGGGTTATCTGACAATTTTGGGGAACCAAGAGTCTCAAAAGTGGTTCTTTTGAAGTTATCAGAAGAGATTGTGAGTCCATTTGCATTACAATGAGTAGTAGACAGTGATGGTGATGACCCCAAATCGGCAGGGGAATGAGTAACAGATTTCACTTCAGAGATACCAGTTTGGAGGATGTGTTCTAGTGGCACAGAGTGTTGGAAGTATGAGATGGGTGGTCATTGCAGATGTGCCTGCTACAAAGTCCACCCACCATGTTAAAAAAGAGAGAACACAAATCGACATAGCAGCGAAATCACAAACAATGCACTCTTGGTCTGATTAGGCAGACTGACACTCTTCTGCGAATTAGCTTGACACGACTGAGCATAGGTCGAGCATAAACAATGTAATGTTAACTAGAACAAGTGAAAGAAGTAAAAACAGACCACCTCACGGCACGAAGGCACGCACATGAAGCGTCAAGGCTAAGAGCTTCAACAGAATGGAAAACGTTATCGCCTAATGAGCAAGTGAGTTATGTCTTCAATGATTGAGCTTAAAAAATAAGGAGCAATATATAATTAGAATGCAAGCTTCAACATGCTGGTGAGACAGCCAGAACATGCACGCTTACTGGCAGCAAAGAATAGACATACATTAGTGGTGGCAGCATTCAACATTCAACAGAAAAAGCAAGAGGGTACCCCAGCCCCCGCGCCAGCCTAATAGCACAACAGCACTGGCACTTGCAGTGCACTTCCGGATGCGCGCGCGAATGCGTGTGCACCGTACTCTATGAGGAGTTGCTGGGAGGCAGGTGGCGGAGCCAAGGCACACAATGCAACCCTGTGATTCAAAGAAGAGAACAAGATAACATAAGAGGCATCTAAAAGGAATAGAGACGCATCCAAGACCCAGCCCACAGGTCCCAGTCAAGAGGTGTTAGTAATGAGTCCCACTGTTATAATTATTGGGTAGTGAAGTCCTTTGAAGCCTTTCGCCGCAGCCTGGAATGAGGATCCTTCTTCTTGGGCATACAGGTTCAGCAAAGGATACGTGGGTCGTGGATGAATAGAACAAGAGTCCTGGCAGCACAACAGCACTGGCACTTGCCGGGCACTTCCGGATAAGCACTTTCATTTGTCATTTTTGTCTGGTTTTTTTCTTCTAAAGCTTTACAAATTGTTTTAACTAGCAATGCTTTGCTAGAACCAGCTTCACCCCTAATATAGAGAAGAGGTTAGTAAATACTGCAATTGTATGTTTTGTTTTTGTGGTGTAATCCATGTTCAATTTCTTCAGTGACTTCCAGGCATGCTCAGTTGCTCATTATTTACCTGTGATATGAGCACTGATTAATCTTGTTCAGATTGCTGGCTTTGAACCATGGCATTTTCTACTTCAGTCATTGCTATTTCTGCTTCATTTTGAATAATTGATTCTCACAGTTGTTCTTGACTACCTGCAAGGAATGGTTAACTCCCTTGGAGAGTTTCTTTACCAATTTCTCTTTGTATCTCTTCTTCTTGATGATATTCATTTTCTAACATTACATTAAAATATTGAAATTAAATTGTGTATTTATATATTGTTTCATGCTGGACTCCAGCCTTTAAGCATGTTGTCTTGTCCCAAGATGAACACATTGCCCCTGAGCTATCCTCCTATCCCATTTCTTGTTTATATTTGTCATTTGTTATCCTGCTTTCATGTGCTCTTTCTTTTCCCCTCTGTACTTGTCACCTGGGTGTTCTAGAAAGATGAGGTTCCACCCTCTTTACGTGTTGGCTTTGCTCCTGTTCCTAGTGCTGAAGTTTGACCATTGCAGCCGGTTACCTGCCAATGTGTTTGATTGAGCTGGCAGTCAGTTGGTTAGCATATCAACTGAGGGAAGTCATGGACCTAGGCTGAAGTGCTATGCTTATGTTGTGTGGTTGTATGGGACTGTGTGTATTTAGCTGTGGCCTACAAGTGTTGTCCTCTCTCTGCTGTTGGGTGCATTTAAGGATTATAATTTACATGGCTCTTGGGGCCTGCTCGTAGTTGCTCACTGAAAGGGGAATTGCCATCTGGAAACCAGGTGAGTATCTTTTCCCTATGGATGTTTCCCTTGGTTGGTATTCCCTCTCCCAGTGGTGATGGCTCATGTTTTTCAGGTCCCTCGAGGGTCCACCACTTGTTTTGCTATCAATAGTGAATCATCAACTTTTGTTCGGCTTATAAACCATCAAGTAAAAAAATAATTTTGTTTCTAATTAATACAGAATCATTGCAGATTCACAAAATGTTAATACAGAATTCGCCATTTGCTATAAAAAACATAAAAGTGATAGCATAAAATGCCAAATAACATGTCATTTATCAAAAAAAGAAGTCAGATGTTAATACAGAATTCGCCATTTGTTATAAAAAACATAAAAGTGATATCATAAAATGCCAAATAACGTGTAATTTATCAAAAAAAGAAGTCAGAGAAGAGCAAGCGCGCAGCCTTACAAAAGTCAACATGGCTTAATCAGTGACCAATAGATAGTATATAACTTAGAGTATCCGAGGCCGTAAAAACATCACCTCTGAGTTTCAGGAATTTCATTCTGTGCATCCAGAAGCTATGTATGTAGCGCACAGTTGCACAAACTACATGGGGCATTACAGAATGCTGACACAAATTCAGTGCATCCTGTCAAGAACTCATAGTGGCAACAGTAAAGACAGACACAAGTGATCACGATTCAAGGGTGTTTATTTAAACAATGTGCAGGTTGGAAGAATGCCTAATCTAACCTAAATCTAAGATGGGAGCAAACGTCGACCATCAAATAAAAAATAAGGCAGTCCTTGTGGCGTCTTGTCAAAGTAAAAGGGGTATCAGGTAATATTATCCCACCAAAAATATTGCTGTATAGATGGTTGTCGGGAATGGCCATAAGCGATATTTTTAGTGGGGATAATATTAGGGTTTTTTGGGAGCGGGGGTTGCAGGGGTGTCCCCGCTCCTTTTAAAATAATACGGGGGTGTCACCCACAGGTTCTGTGCCTTAATATTGCCGCAAAAATATGCTGATATTTTTGTATGGCAATATTTTTGCAGGTATATTATTAACACATGGACCCGTAAAAGGGCCTATACTAGGATCCAAGATGGCCACAAGCTGAAGTGGACGCACGTCCCCTGTGCTCTGCATCTGCAAGCTTCAAACGGTGAATAAAATAGCAGCAGAAGGTGAATTCCCGGCGGTTTGTCAGGGATACAGACGACCTACGACTCGGAGCGACAGGACATCTCTTCCCCGTGAGCCCAGACTGTCCGGCTGCCCACAGCGGAAAGGTGGCAAACGCGGGAGCCGGCGGGCAACGGATTCAGAGTGCGGGCCGCCAGGGCTGCGCATACGCAGCGATATACACTTCGGTGGCAGTGGTGCGGGCCCGGCAGCCCGAAACATGCAAGCGTCGGCAGCCCAGGAAACCCCACAGAGACAGTAAAAGCTTTATGCCTAACGCGGGACCCAACTAGAGGCAGGCCTCGCCGGCGGAACGGAAGAGAAAAGGCCGACCAACCACCTTATCCGAAGGGCAGCGAGGAGATGCGGACCATGCCCATCTATGGCCCGAGAGCCCCGTCGGACGGACAGTGGCGTCCAGCAGACTCTAGAGTGGGCAGAGAGTGGGCTCGTAAGGCGACTCGACATGAGTCTGTGCCGGCCGTGATAGCAAGTTGGAAGGCAGGCGAGGGAAGTCCCACCGGCATTAAATATGCTGTGGAGCACCCCCGAGGTTGAGGGCAGTGGACAATC
Source organism: Ambystoma mexicanum (assembly GCF_040938575.1). NCBI lineage: Eukaryota > Metazoa > Chordata > Amphibia > Caudata > Ambystomatidae > Ambystoma > Ambystoma mexicanum. The sequence goes on along the minus strand of NC_090930.1, from coordinate 461,914,705 downwards.
TCTGTGCCCAGACCGACAGATTGGAAGCTCTGAGGGAGGTGAGCGGAGCAGATGGTGGCAAGACCTGCCCTCGACGGCTCCTCACTGCGCCGCCCAGCACTTGTCCCCGGTGCATACTACGGCCCAGAGCAATGGTGAAGGTGAAGTGCAGAGGCGGGTCCAGCAGACCGGGCACGGACACGGCCGCATCCATCAGGAAAATAAAGCAGCAACTAAGGAGTCCGACAGGAGACCAACAGGGAGAGGGATCCCAGACGGTGCATCAGATGGCTGAGAAGGAAGGTAGGTGCCCCCCCTGCACACAAGACAGGCCGGGGCAGTCAGCTTCAGGTTGTCTCTGGGAAGGCATTCCGGGGCTGGGGCCGCCGGGGGGAGAGTGGTAAACAACGATCCTGCGGCTCCCGCAGAGTGGCCATAGAGGGGAGGGTTCCCGCCTATGAACACTGCTATAAAAAGTGCGAGGGCCATCAGATTCGAGCAGAGAGCAGATTGCTGGCGCCTTGGGACCCCACCACGCCAGCGGTACTGCAGCGACTGGGAAGCCGACCGGGAGGACACAGCCTCACAATGAACAGCTTGAGGACGGGGAGGGGAGCTCCTCTCTCCCCATAAGATCCACTCCGAGCTAGAGACTAATACTAGACCACCAGTAACTCTCTGCAAGCATTGTTCCAGTGTACAAAGCCTTTGGGTGATCCCCACTTGGCACTCAGGGTCCATATTTCCACGCCAACACAAGCCCTGATGTCAATCCACAGGCGAGAACTATACTTAAAATGCCCGCAGCCAGTCAGGCAGTTCCCAATCCGGCAGCCATAAACCCACGAGACAGCGGGCCGGTCAACTGTGGACGCCCCGAGCAGGGGATTGACAGTACAAGGAAACTGGCAGGACAGCCTAGATGCCTGGTGCCAGGAGAAAAAGTGCACCCCCAAGAGTGAAAGGATCCCCAAAAAAACAGGAGAACCAGCTCGCCAAGTGCTGGGGTCAAAGGCAGCTGCAAGAGCTGAGTCTTCCGTCCTCACCACAAAACCCAACAGAGAAATCCCCAGCTACACCTCGAAGTACAATGGACCCTGACAAGGAGGAACTGTTGAACTGCCTGAAGAGCATGTAGAGCAGGATGACTAACGCATTCCAGGCCTAAATTGGTCAACTGAGGGAAGACCTAAAGTCCTCCCTGCAAGAGGTCTGCAAAGAGGTAAACGAGCTGGGAGACAGAGTCGATACGGTTGAAAGAAGACTCTCATATCTAGCGGAAGAAACTAAACAGTCCAGCCTCTTATTGGACCAAATAGGGGCGGCCATGAACAACCTCGAATTGCAGGCGGAGGACCTTGAAAATAGATCACAACGGTCCAACATTAGAGTTAAGGGCCTGCCCGAATCGGTGCCAGAAGGGGACCTTCGGGACACGTTGCAACAAACCTTTAGCAACATGCTATGCAATATCATGCCAGAAACAATTGGGTTTCATAGGATACACTGCATGGGGCCCAGAAGGTCAGATCCATATGCACGGCCCAGAGATGTATTGGTGGCCCTCCCCTCCTACACAATGAAGGAAAGCATTTTAAGGGCGGCCAGAACCACTTCCGACATGACGGTCAATGGTAACCCGATCCAACTGTTCCAAGACCTGGCGCTCTCAACCCTCCACAAGCGGAGACTCATGCGTTGAGTAACGAAATCCCTCCGGGAAAAACATGTACCCTACAGCTGGTCGTACCCTTTTGGCCTAACGTTTAGCTGGGAAGGAAAACAGAGGAAGATCAGCAGCTGCGAAGAGGGCCTCATCCTGCTGAACCTGGAGGAGGACCAGAATCACGAGGGTCCCGGCCCGACACAAAACACCCAACCTCCTGGCACTAACCCCTGGGAATGGTCTACAGCAGGAAGAAACAGGTCCAAGAGAGAACCAAAACTAATGGGCCCTCAAAACAGCCAACCACAGCCGGAAGGGCAGCAGCGATACCGGCACTCAAATCACGGCTCGCAAACAGCCACGTAAAGTTACAACATGAATCTAACAAGTAACCCTATAGGCTTGCCGGGGCGGAGACAGGCAAAGCCAACCCTTGGAATTCAACCCGAGTTATGGAACTCTTTGATCACTCGGAACTTGTGCATCGTACAGTGACCCAACACCCCAGGTTGTTTGAGGGGGGATTCCTGGTAATCCTGGTCACAATAGACACAGGGGGGGCTGGGAGGGGGTAGGGGGAAGGACAAGGGATGGGGTCAGAGGGTCAACGCAGGAAGGGTCGACCCAGAGAGCAAGATGGGCTGTATGAGATAAGCGACAGAGGCATCAGGGAGTCCCACAGCACAACCATATCAACAGAGGGCCACCCCCTACATAGGAATGGCTGAGTCTAATATAATCTCCCTGAACACACAGGGCCTGAACTCGCCAATGAAACGCTGGATGATTCTGGGTAGATTAAAGGGAATGCAGGCCTCAATAGGGATCTTGCAGGAGACACACCTCCTCCTAAAAGATGAAAAGAGGATGGCCCACCGGGCCTTTCCACAACAATACTATGCATCTAGTGGGGGGGAAAAAGAGGGCGGTTGCCATTCTGATAGGGTGGGCATTAGAGTTAAAAAAATTGCAACTCTGACGGGACAGGGAGGGGATATACCTCGGGCTCAAAGGGACAATAAAGGGTCGCACTTACACAATCCTTGCCATATATGCCCCAATGAACGGCAAGATATGCTCATAACGGGCTACCTGGGTAAATTTAGCAGCTGGTGTGAGGGCCAACTGATTATAGGAGGGGACTTTAATTGTGTTATGGACCCACTGTTGGACAAAACGCTCCCTCCCACAGTAGCTGATCAGAGAAAACGGCAAGCACTAGGTCGATTCTTCAGGGAAATGGGTGTGATAGAGACCTGGTGGTTTTTTCAAGGGGAGAATAGAGAATACACTCACTATTCGGCCGTCCATTTAGGCTATTCCAGAATAGATATGATCTTGGTCTCTGACACACTAATCCCCCAAATAACAAAGGTCGAGATTGGAGTGGAATATTGCTCGGAACATGCACCAGTCCTGGTGGGTGTGGAGTGGGGGTAGGAAGGGCGCAAGTAAAAGCCACCCTGGAGACTAAATGAGCTACTCCTGAAGGACATAGCTCTGAGAGCCCACACACATGGAGCGCACCATCAATAAATTCTTCAAGGAGAATGATAACGGGGAGACAGGCTGGGGAGTGATTTGGGACACTGGGAAAGTGGTGGTCAGAGGTGAGTTTATATCACAGGCAGCAGCATATTATAGGGAAAGGGTCCTGGTAACTCATCAGCTGGAGAAAGAGGTGAGCAAAGCCGAATCCCGGCACAAGTCCTGACAAACAATAAAGTCCCTATGGGAGCTCAGGAAGATCAGAGCCCAGCTCGAGAACCACACGGCAGAACGAGAGGCCCACAAAACAGACCTACTACATACATGGGGGCAAGGCAAATAGATTTCTTGCTGCAAAATTGCGACAACGAAAGGCCAGAAACTATATAGCGCAGCTAAATGACAAGCATGGTAATCCACATACTGCAGAGCAGGATAAGAGAACCTAGATCCAGCGCAACAATTTGCCTATATTCGATCTATCCACCTACCCCAGATCACAGAACAGGACAGGTTAAACCTTGGGGGCCCAATCAGAGCGCAGGAGGTCAGCGAAGCCATCTCAGCTTTGCCGGCAAACAAGGCCACAGGCCCGGATGGCCTTGGAAACTGTTATTACAAAACCTTTTGTACGCAACTGCTGGCCCCATTGTCAAGGCTCTTCAACGCAATCAGACAAGATAGGCAGGTAACGCTCGATATGGGGAGATCCACAACCATATTACCCCTGAAACCGGGGCAAGACCCCCACGAGTGCTCCAGCTACCGCCCCATCGCATTACTGAACACTGATGCAAAAATGTATGCGAAAATCCTCGCAAACAGATTAATGAAGGTCCTACCGAGCATAATACATGATGACCAGGCGGGGTTCATCACAGGCCGCCACACTCAGGATAACGTGAGAAGAGTAATAGATGTAATAGACGTGGGGACTCGAACACAACAAAAGGTTACGGTGGCCGACCTTGACGTAAGACGGGCCTTCGACAGCATGGACTGGTCATATCTGAAACTGGTTCTCGAAAGCTTTGGATGCGGCCCAGAGTTCACAAAGATGGTGCTTGCCAATTACCAGATCCCATCGACAAGTTTCACACTCAATGGTCAAAGTTCAGAGTACGTCCAGATAAGACGCAGCACGCGTCATGGCTGTCCCCTCTCCCCATTGGTCTTCGTGATGGCAATGGAACCATGTGCAATGCAGTTACGAAAGGATGCAGGGATCAGGGGGTAACGTTCGGCCAAGATACCCACAAAATCACAATATACGCGGATGACATCATGCTCTTCATGGGGGATCCGGAGGTCACGATGCCTAGAGCCTTAATAAAGCTGCAGAAATTCATAAAGGTCTCAGGATTTGCCATTAACTTCTCCAAATCCAAGGCAATGAACATCACTGCGAAACAAGAGGTGATCGAGGTTCTTGAGAAGACATTCCCGGTGATCTGGGTAGGGGAATCATTAGAATACCTGGGGATTCGTCTAACAAGGGATTTAAATGAGCTATACAAGTCAAATATAACACCCCTATGGAAACAGCTCCTGGAAGATATGCTCAGATGGGAATCTCAGGAACTGTCATAGTTCGCCCATATTACAGCAGTAAAAATGACAATCCTCCCCAGTTTCCTCTACGTGGTAGGATCGCTCCCGGTACATATCCCACTCGCCAAGACAAAAGAGCTGCAGAAAGCAATACTCAAATTTATATGGAAAGGTAAAAAACCTAGGTTTCAAAAACGCATTCTACTGCGCCCACCACTCCTAGGAGGCCTGGCGGTTCCGGAGGTGGATAGATATGTATTGACAGCACAGCTGGCACCATTGCTGAGATGGGCGAAACCTGAAAACCACAAAGGTTGGTGTTGGATTAAACAGTCAGCCATGACAATTCCTTTACAAGCCACGTTGGGCCTAAAAGCAGAGAGCCGGGAGAAGGGGGGGTTGCTCATATAATCAACCAAACTGTCTCTGCTAAACTGTGATAAAGCCTGCAGGTGGAAGGGCATCCCGCGAGGCCTCAGCCCCTGTACACTGCTAACGCACAATCTGGATTTCACATCAGGCCTTCAGAGGAGGTTCTGGGAGTGTTGGTCTGGTGCTGAGGATTTGACCCTGAAAGACATGTATAGTAATGGCTCCCCATTGCTTTACACAGACTGGTTGGAATAGGGGAAAAGGAGCGTTATCGATACACTCAAGTCAGACACTGGATGACCCACCCAGCACTGAAGAAGGCGGGCAAGAGGACGCCGTCATGTCTTGAACTGACCCTGCAGGAGGGCCAGATAAAGAAGGGAGTGACAAGTCTCAACAGACTACTCTCCAAGGCGCAACCAATGATTAATCTCCCATACAAAGGGAATTGGGAAAGAGACATGGAAGAGACACAGAGGAGGAATGGAATCATATATGGGCAAGGGCACACAGCACTTCCCGATGCACCACAATTAAAGAGTCCACTTACAAATTATGCCTGAGATGGTATATGTCCCCATACCGTATACACAAAATGAACAAGACCTACCCACTCCATTGCTGGAGAAACTGTGGCAGGAGGGGGGACATATTACAAATGTGGTGGTTATGTCCTGAAGCCTGCCAAAGGCATACGAAAAAAGGGACCAAACCTGGTTTGGCACGCAGAGACAAACTCTAGAAGGACCTTTCCAAAAAGAAACGGTGAAAAAAGAAGACCGGGACCTGTTTAAACAAAGGGGCTTAAGGCGCCATCTTGAAAAACATGGCTCCTGCGATTTTTAGCTACCGGTGTTCGTGGCCGGGAACAATCATGGTAGTTCGTTGTCAAACCACTGCCACCAGCCATTTCGATAGGAAAGGGTAGCATTTGACTGCTACATGAGTTGCTAGACACAGGGGATACTAGGTAACCCCTCCAGCACTCGATTGTAAGAACGTGTGTGCTGGGTCTGGGAATTTAAAAAGACTGGTAAAGTCAATTTAACCTTACATTCTCTGGGAAACAGTGGTTTATCCCAGAGATGGTATTTAAAACTTTTTGAAGTCTAAAATGACAGTGCTTCAGATAAGATTTTGGAGGTGGGAGTATTTTACTCTCTATTTTTAAACTTTGAGAGTAAATGTGATTTTAAGAGAGTAAACATTAATTTTCCCCTTTGCAAGAGAGTAAAATATATGCGACATCCAGACGACGTGTGCAAAAACTGTATGGAAATCATTACTCTGTGGCAGCTTTCTGCATTGTGGCAGAATACACCTTTCATTATTTCTGGCCATTTGATCTCTCCTGTATATATTTAAATGTTGCAATCACAAAAACCTAGCCAATTATATATTAAAGCAAACATGAATTGTATTGTTTGTTGTGAGATTCGATAGCAGAATTGTCTTTTGATGTTTAATAAAAGTCCTAATTTCCTGGAGCTATTACTACCTAATGGTATGCCAGTGTTATAATACAACAGTGCAGAGAGGCAAGGACTCCATGCTAAATTCTATATCTAATCTAGTGGTCAAATGGTTGTTTATATTGCTCTTTTGGCAAAGCGCTGTGCATAGAACATATTTATCACAATTACGACCAAACCAAAGTCGGCACTCCTTTATCAACCTCAAAAGGATGAAAGACTGAGTTGGACTTGCCGGGATTCGAACCTGCAACCTACAGATCACGCACAGTTTGCAGCAACGAGTGCTCAACTGGCTCAGCTATCTTATTGGCTAACATCTTTCAGCGGTTGGTTAACTGAATATCGACTGAGGTATAATAATCACAGTACCTAGATGTATGATGAGCAATTCATGAAGCGCTACATATAGTTAAATACCTATCTGGATTATCACAGGGACAGGTTTTGCTGAGTTTCTATTTCAATTACCAAAGTAACTTTCATTTGTTTGTTTTTGAACAGCGCTTGCACTTCCTTGAGAGTCAGGTTTTGGATGTTTTAATTGTAGTCCTGAAGATTTGAGAGGCTAGAACACCTGTGATCAGTGTAATGACAATACTCACCCTTGACCAAAGACTTTGCTGCCAATGACCATTTATAGTAATGTACCCCATTGACTGCAAGTTTGAATGGATGTAAACTAGACTGTGTATAGTCATCATTTTACACACTGTTTTTATAATTAGAGTGTAAATTAAATTATAAGTGTAAACATTAACTGCCTCCGCATGATTATAACACAGCACCGGAACTTTGAAAAATACAATTGTGCAATACTGGTTTGCTTTCACTGGAAAAAAAGCATAACTTGTTAAAAAATATGAATTCTCAATTGCAACTTAGTTTTCCATCTTATTAGTTACACAATCCGATAATTCTAGGAAAACATGCACAGTGCTTCTGAAGCTGAATGGAAAGAAACCACTCCTTTTATCACAGTGTGCAGTTTCTTTTTTTGAAAGGCTTCAGAGAAATACAGAGATGGCTTGCAATTACATCCATGTAGATAAACATCAAAAGAAGCCTTCTGGTTTTTGTCAAGTAACCTGACCTTTGCACTGTCCTCTGCTCTAAACCTGTGTGTAAATGTACCTAGGAAAATAATAAAGCTGTTGTATTTACAAGATTTTCATGCGTAAAAAGGCCTCATACCCACCTTATAAGGAGGCCTGGACATCCCTTTGTCACTGCACTGAGGGTGCTGTGTAACACACATGAAAAGATGATTCCTATTGAGTTATCTTAAAACCCCATAATCAAAGAACACAAGAGTAAAACACACATCAAAATACACGAGTGGGAAAAAAAGGCTCACACTCTCTACAGGTAAAAAAATCAAGTCCTCAAAATCCAGCAAAGCTGCTGGGGGTCTCTCAGGTGAAGGGAATTAGCACATTTCTGAGAATTCTCCCTAACACATATATTGGGACGATCACTGATTTTTGCCAGGAGGGAGGCATAGTCCCCAGTCCAATAGTGGTGTTTATACAAAATGATAAAAATCAACTCCTGCAGCATTTCCCCTTTTTTGAGATTTTATTGTTCTTTCCACTTCCTTCACACTAAGCCAGATCCAGCGTCAACTATCATTTTCTTTGTGGCCTCTCTACAAGCTTCATCATACCAGCCACCTTTGGCCAATACTTTCTTATTAATTTGGTGCTTGGGGATGGTAATAAATGGGATGATGTATCTCACAGTGCTTCAAATTATCTCAGAACATCACTGTCAGAGCTATCTTCGCTGCAGATGGCTCCCAGGTTATCCACAATGGTGTGTTAAAGGTGCTACTTTAGTGCAAAATGGGGGGGAGCAGCTACCACCTACGAGAGTAGGAAAGAGGGGATGGGGCACCTCCTAAGGGGGAAAACACAGGCACACAAACAAATCGTACTAACACCATAAATGGAGGCCTCACGGGGAAACGCTGGGGGAGGGTTGGACTGAGAATGCCATCGGCCCAGGGTGCTTGTGTGTATTACTGCGAGATACGGAAAATCCCAGATAAATACACTTAGCAGGAAAGTCCCCAGGTTGGGCCTTGCCTGCGAAACCTGTTCTGAACACATGATCAGCACACCACCGGTCAGGAAGGAGGGAGACAAAGCTCAGGCAGCGCGTCACGCCAGCCAAAGCTGCTGGGACAGCACTGGCTGATGTAACAGGCAAGCCAATCCCATGGGAACTCGGAGGTAGAGGGGAATTGGACCTGAGCCAGAAAACCATTCACATAGCTACAAGTGACTGTTTGCAGGTGGATATGGGAAGGGGAAGCTCTTGCTTCCTGCAACATGGGAAGGAGCTGGCAGGTGATTGCCGGCTCCCTCCAGGGCCGTTGGTACACATAGGCCGATCCTCACTGGAGCACCTTTTCCTTTTCTGACTGGGGCTTTCACTAACACTGGTCACTGCAGCTTGGCGGTCCCAGCAACATCAAATGAGCTGGCAAGGGACTCCTCTTCCAACATGGCCACCCCGTGTGGGGGAGAGCCCTGCATTGATTGGCTGGTTCGTCATATTTTCTGCAACACAGTGAAGGCGCCGTCAGGCGATCGCCGGCCCCCTCAAAGGGCCTCATCTAAGGGCTAAATCCATCCCTGTCTGGCCCGGTCCGGGCCTGGATGCCCTGGAAGACATCACACAACCGAACTGCAACTTCCTGGTAAACACCTTTAACCCTACACCACCATTGCTGCTCCCGCTGACTTGCATCCTCAAATTCAAATGTGGTCACTAAGGCATGCCGGTATAAAACCCACTGGCCGTGTTCTGTCCGTGCACCCCGATTTTGAGTTACTTTTTGCAACGCTGCTCCTCACAAATGTGCACAGCCTACTACTGCCCTCATCTAATGAATCGCTTCCATGCAGACCTCCATTGACTGGCCCCCACGCCCTGCCTTTTCTGATGACCACCTGGGCCATGCAACCCTGCAACAAAGACTCCAAAGCAATTTTCTCTTTTACTCCATGCTTCATCACTCTCCTTTGGATTTGTCTTCACATGGTTACTCTTTCTACTGGCCTATTACTCTGAGGAAGATGCCTCTCTCTTGCATCGCATGTTGATCTTCTATTTGCTCTGTCTTCAATGTGTGTCTTTGCTGCATTCACATGTTTCGAACTGTGTACCCTCCTTTTGTACTGCTTTTTAGTGCTTTCTGGCAAATTCGATTCTAGGTGTGCTCATTGATTTTTTGTTCTGCTTGACCTGGTGATATTCTACTGTCACTGAGTGCTCCCAACCATTTCCCCTTATATCCCCCTTTTTCCACCACCCTCCTATCTGCCCTCTTGGTGCTCTCCATCTCTCCTATCTACTCCCATTGCTTCTCCATCACCTATCCCCCCCTCTCACGAGGTCTGGAAGGAAGAAATGTAAAAATGTACTCCTGAATTCCAAACCCCAGTCTGACCACGGCAGACAACTACGTCAATGCTTCCTCCAGACAATCACTGACATTCTCTTTGCTGTTCCTTCCTCCGACGTATGGATTCCCCATATGGTTTCTGTCCTCTCCCCTTTCTCTTCCTCTACCATTACTGGCAGCACCAGATGTGAAGTGCTCTTGGCTCACTTTGCATTTTGCAAATACCAATGGCACGATCCTGATCCAGGGCTCCCAGACCAACCTTCTCCTTCTTGATAGGCGTCTTCCATCTCTCTTCAACTCCCCCCTTCCTCTCCACTCCTCCTTCTCCAATCCCCCTCTCTCTCTCCAGTGGTGGCACCCCACCTCTGTGCCCCCCCTTGGGAAACATTTAAAGGCCATCTACAGTCCCCCAGGATCAACTTTGATCTTCCTCTCAGAATGGGCGGACCTGTCCTCCTCTCTTCTTGCCTCCTCCACCAAACTCATGTTTCTTGGGGACTTTAACATCCATCTTGACTCTCCGGATGTGGCGACTGTACTCTTTTGTGACCACCTCGACACTCTTTCCCTCATTATCCTTCCCTCTGGCCCAACCCACTCTGCTGGACTCACCTTGGATGCTCTCATCTCAGACATCCCATACTCCAACCCTCTCACCACCCCTCTCTCCTGGTCTGACCACTTTTCCCACCTTGACCTCCCCGTCCCCTGATGATGCCCCCGCCCGCACTGCCAGTCTCCTTCTCTGTCATTCATCCGATGAAGAGAGTGTCCACTGCTGCATTTGCCTCTTCTTTCACCCCTGCCCCACCTTCTTTGGACTCTCCTTCTGACTCTGTTCTTGCCAACCTGCATTGCTCTACATCTAACACTCTGGACATCATTGTCCCCATCAGGAGGATTCTCAAGAAGCCTCTCCCCAAATGCAACTCTTGGAATGATTCCGACTTGGCAGCTCTGAAACACAAGTCCAAGGCTGCAGAGTGGAAGTGGCAGGCATCCAGCGCATCCTCTCATAAACTAGCCTGCTGCCTACTCCAAAGGCAATACCGTCTCGCCATCTCCTCCAAGAAGAGGGCTGATGTTCAAACCTGCATCTCTGAAGCCACCAATAACGCAGCTGAGCTCTTTAAAATCTGCAAGGAACTAGCCATTCTCACTGCAGTCTCATCCTCTCCTCCTCCCTCTGATGCACTCTGCACTGCACTGGCTGCCCATTTCTCCTCCAAAACACTGGACATCATGTCCTCTGTCATCTGCTCCAACCCCACCCCCTTCTCTTGCCATGGTTGGCCCACTTTGCCCTATATTCTCCTCCTTCTCGCTCATAGCACCTGACAAGATCTCTAGAGTTGTCCGCTCTATGAAAGTTTCCTCTAAATAGGTGTCCCCCCTGCTCCTCCAGATCCATCAAGGACAACATTGACTCTCTGCCCCAGCCTTGGCTGACCGCTACAACCACTCCTTTGCCATGGGCTCCTTCCCAAAACCACTTAAGCACTCTATTGTGCACCCCCTCCTAAAAAAAGCCATCTGCTGACCCTTCTTGCCCAGCTAACTATCAACCCTTTCTTGAGCAAACTCATGGATAAGCTAGTCATCCCCCAACTGACCATCCACCCTGAAATGGCTGGCTTGCTCCATGACCACCAGTTCAGTTTCAGGGCATCTAGAGCCACGGGAACTGCTCTTCTGAACACCCGTGAAGACCTTCTCTCTGATCTGGACTCTAACACTCCCTCTGTCGTGATCCTCCTTGATCTTTCCTCTGTCTTTGACACAGTCAACCACTCCATCCTCCTAAACCATCTCCATGATACCCTAGGCATCACGGACAGGGCATTGTCGTGGCTCTCAAACAGACCCTCCCAAGTACAAATGGGTCCTTTTTTCTACTCCACCGCACTCTCTACTTGTGGAGTCCCTCTATCCGATTGCCATGGCTCTTCAACATCATTCTGGTACCTCTGGCTCACCTTATCTTCACCTTCAACTCTCATTCAACACACAGTCCACCTTTAAGCTGCCATCCTCTTGCACCTCTCCTTCCTCTCTCATACCTGACTGCCTGACTCCCATTCAGGCATGGTGCTCTGCCAACGCTCTCTGGCTTAATATCAGTATGACAGAGATCCTTCTCATTGGGAAGCCTGTTCCTTGTTTCCCCCCACTCCCTGACCACCTTCCTTGGGTCCCCTCACTACACCCTCCTGTGAGGCAAATAACCTTGGGGTTATCTTTGACTCCTCTCTTTCTTTTTCTCCACACATCACAGACTTGCTAAGAAGTCCAACTTTCAGCTCCACCTCCTCAGAGGCATGCTACCTTTTCTCACCTTCACCCAGAAGCTCAATGTCTCCAGATCTCTGGTTCTTTCTAGGCTAGACTATTGCAACAGCTTCTTCCTCAAACTGCCTCTTTCCTCCCTCCGCCCCCTTCAACTAATCTAGAATAGGACTCCAGGACGTATCCTTGGCCTCAAACCTAGGGACCGCATCTCTCCAGCCCTAAAGTCTCTCCACTGGCTCCCGTGACCGGAAGGATCAAATTCAAGACCATTTGCACCATCCACAAGGCTGTCTGGGGTCTGAGACTTCTCTACATCCAGCTTTCCCTCTCTAAATACCTCCCTGCTAGAGTTCTTCAGTCCTCTGGCTCAAACTCTCTGCTGCTCAAACAATTCTCCAAGCAGAGAGTGGGAGGTAGATCCTTATCCTCAGCAGGTTCCTCCCTCTGGAACAGCCTCCCTGCCCCCTCAGACTAGAGCCGGATCTTCTTAAGTTCCAGAATCTTCTCAACACCTTCCTTTCCTCCTCTTTCTTCCCCCTCCCCCTCCAACGCTAACATCCGTCTGCTGCTGCAACTGGGGCCTGGTCCCTTCTGAGTCATACAGGGGCCAGACCACTCCCCTCCCCCTACCAGTCCTCCCAGCATCCTTTGCCAGCGCTTGCCCTCAGGCACCCTTCGCGGACTAGCCCAGCCTGGTTCACCATGTCCATCGCACTTCTCCTCCCTGTCCCTCTCCTTCACCTGGCACTCACCGTCTTGGCCTCCCAGTGCTAGGATTGCAATGTTCCCTTCATTTTATGGACCCCCCCACCAAACCTTTTGCTTTTGTTTAACTGGCCTGAACTGACTTTTTCCAGTGGAGCATAGTCTACAGCTGTGGTCCACTGGTCTTTTGCTCATTTGTTATGGGGAAACTGACACGTTCTTCAGGCTGTCAGTATTGGAAAACTATGTTTCCCTTAGTCTTTGACTTTGTTGCGATTTCTTGGTAACTTTTTATCTGTTAGCCAAGTACCTTTCTGTACCACGCACGGGGGGTCTTTTCATTTTCTGACCCTAGACGACCTCTAAGGATTTTTCGGTGGTTATACAAGTGTGCCTACGATGAACTGCTGGCAGCAGTTTACTTTACTGGTATTTTTACATCTTTTTTATTGTACCATACCGTGTTTATCGTGTTTGGTCCCTGTCGGGAGTCAGTGCCAAAAACAGCTGTGCCTCAAAGTCTTTTGTTCTGTCCTTTGGCCATCTTGTCCTTAGCCTTCACCCAGGTTGAGCTGAACCGGGTCTTCCTTATTTGGGCATGCAGGCTCCAGCGAAATTCACATCTTTCGCAGGCTCCTGCATGTCTCGTGTGCTAGTGCCCATGAAGAGGAATGGGACTGTCTGGTCCCAATCCACACTACTGGTGCCAGGATGTCTGGTATGCCTGAATGACTGAGACCACTGTGGGCAATGAATGGCCCACGCCTGGCGTGCATGCAAGTGAGCAGACCTTCCATTGGTTATCACATATTTGAGAGCAAACCGAATCTTGGATAAGAGAAGAGGCTATGCATACATTCCAGGTCGATCTAGTGAAGTTCACACGGAACTACAGAAGGAGCCAAGTATACTGAAACAGACCTGTGTAACTGCCGGAAACGCAATGGAACGTTTGGCTGCCTGAGTCATCTGCTGTCCTGTCGGACCCCTGCTTTTGTCATCGATCTTAGAAGGCCTGCAAGGTAGCTTCAATCCTTTAGAGTAACGGGAACAACTACTCTCGGCACTTCCTGATTACCCACCAAAAGAGCCTTTTCAGAAGTGTTCCTGGGCAGTCCAGTGAACTGACCAGGTCTACCCCGGAATGTCGCATAGGAGCGCCACCATCCTCAGTTGCTACTCGAGACTTGGGGAATCACTAGCTTGTGGTCCTAGGTCCTCTCCTGCCAGATTTCGTAGTCCTAACTCCTCTGGGTCGCAAACTAGGAGAGTGCACCATGCCATGAGCCTTTGTGTTCCCTACGTCACTACACTGTGGTGACGGTTGCTGTATGTGCTTTGCCTACCTGCCCTCCTGTGCCCTGAAACCTGCTGCACTGGAAGGTTCTTCCTCTATTCTTCGTGAGCTGAGAATAGGCTACTGTCCCGTCACGGACGATCGTCCTGTCCCGCAGCGCCTGAAAGCCAGAGCGCTGAGAAACTGCATGGCTCGAACCTACAAGCAACCTCGGCTAAACTGGCAAAGTTTGGTCCGACCTGTGACAAGGGGTGGCTAGTGCTTGCTTCACTTACCAGTGGCCCCTGGCACAACCGATATACTTTTACGCACAAGAATCCCTTAAAAGGTCCTCACTTTGGCAGGGCTAGCTGCGCTCTGTAACTATTGCCCAATGTCGAACGTCGCTCTGCCTGCAAGGGTAGACCCTCCTCAAATAGTGGAACTTTATTCTTCATCACCTCAAGCCCATTCCTGAACTGCTACAGCCCCCTGAAAAGATACCATTTTCGCACATAAAACACAACCACATGTTCTAAACGCACTGCTGTACTTTTGAGCGCAAGTTACAGAAATCCTAGGCATAAGATACATGGCCTATATGTACAATTGCAGTTGACATGCAGGTAGTACACAATACACAGTAGACTTATTTGAACAGCCATGTTTTTGAGTGATTTGCGGAAAGCCCCATGGGAGGGCTCAGCTCTGAGCGAGTTCCAATGTTTGGCGGCTCTAAAGGGGAAGCTTGCCCCTCCTGCTTTGGCACGTTAGACTTTGGGGATCAGTAGTCTGCAGGTGTATGAAGTTCTAGTGGGCCTGGAGGAGTGGGCTATACTTATTTTGTGGAGAGGTACGGCAGGGCTGAGTTAGCGAGGTACTTGTGAGTGATGGCTAATGTTTTGAACAAGACTCTCTCTCGTATGGGCAGCCAATGGACTTATCTTCTTGCTGTTGTGATGTGTTTCCTTTTTGGGATGGTTAGAGCTGCCCGGAGTGCATTATTTTTGATGACCTGAAGTTTTTGCAGGGTTCTGGAGGAAGTGCCACCGAATAGGACATTGCAATAATCCAACCTAGAGCCTATGATGGCTCCAGCAATGGCGAGGCAGCTTGCTGTAGATAGGAATGGTTTTGCTGCTTTCAGTAATTTGGTGGAGTATGCTGCAGATGAGGCAATGGCACTGACTTGGTGGGACATAGAGTGGGTGGCGTCTAGTTACACCCCTAGGGCCTTAACAGCGTGAGGTACCAGTAATGCTGATTCGGTGCCATGGCCGGGTCGAAAGCTGTGTAGGCCTAGTATGTGGTTTTCTTCTAGGAAGTGTTGGATCTGAAGGTAAATTGGTCTATCAAGAATTTTTTGTAGAAAAGGTGATGGACCTATAGATGTTGGGGGCAGAGGGGTCTATTTTTTTTTATTTTTAGGAGTGAGTGTACCCAGGCTTCTTTGATGGGACCAGTTCTGAGGCGAAGGAGGCGTTGAAGAAGGCCAAGGGAGAGGGGGCTAGGATGTCAGTGCATTCCTTAATGATTATGGCAGGACATACATTGCCTTTGCATTTAGAAGGTTTGATGTTTTTTTTAGGATGGAGAGCACTTCAGATTCTGAGTTGTCCTTGAATGAGAAACGAGGTATGTCTGGGGTGGGTGAGTTAAAAGCTGGGGCTGCTGCTATAAAGGGGGGTGAACCCAGTCTGTTTTGGTTGGTGCGAGTTTTATTATTGAGCATGTCTATTTTGCTCATCATGGCAGTTTCAATGTTGGTACACCATGCTTCGTCTTTGATGATAGATTGTGGGCGAGGACTGGGGTCTCAAGTTTCCTGAAGATGGTGAATATTTCTCTGATGTCTGATGTGCCATTTGTGATCACAGTATTAAAATGGGTGGATTTGCCAACATAATTGTCTGTTTTAGACTCTAGATGCTTTGGCGAACTACCTTTCGGCGGAGTCAGTGCTTTCTTTTTACCCAGTTGGGCTAGGCTATCCGCTTTTTGTTTGAGAGTTCGAGTAGCTCAGGGGTGAACCAAGAGTTGGCGTGCCTAATGGATTTCGCTTTCCTCACTGTGAGGGGGGCAATGGTGTTGACTGCCTGAAACAGCAAGGAGGTGTATAGGAATGCAAGTGTGTTAGGATCCTTGGAGAATGGCAGTTTGAACTCTGGAATGTCTAGAAGGGGATAAGGTTGTCTTTTGTCAACTTTCTTGAGCTGTGCAGTAGAACTGGTGGTAATGTGGTTTGTGTTTCCTGGGATAAGGGATGGAGAAGTGGGTGGTATGGTGGTCTGACCACGTCATGGGGAGTTGGACGTGATGTATGACTGACAATTGAGGTCTGCTATCCAGTCCAGAGTACGGCCTTTGTTATGCGTGGGGCTGGTGATGTGATGTATGGATCCTATGGTGTCTAAAGCTTCAGCGAGAGTCCTGGCTTGCAAGTCTTCGGGGTCATTAAAGCCTAGGTTCAGGTAACCTAGTAGGATGATTTTAGAAGAGTTCTTGAGATTGTCATTGAGGAGATGGAGAATATTTTCCTGGAAACTGGAAAAGGGGCCCTGCGGGGCGCGGTAGATGATGTGGTGTGTGATGGTGCAGGTGGGAGATATGGCTAGCTTGAGAGATAGGATGTCCTCATTATCTTCTAGAGAGGAGTTCATTTTCAGAAGGGAAGGGACTCTTTGGCTATGAGTGTTACCCATCCTCCTCTGGCATTGGGGTGGTCTTGTTGATATATTGTGTATCCAGTGGGGAGAGCTAGTGATAATGCAGGCCGCAGGCCTCCTGGAGCCAGGTTTCAGAGATGGCTAGGGCATCCAGGTATGGGAGGTGAGCAGGTCGTTGATGTCCAGGGCATGTGCTGGGAAGAAGAAGCATGCATTCATGAGGGCATAATTGAAGGGAGGTGTGCCGGGCCTCTGGTACTTGTGTTTAGATGGGGTGGAGCGTACAACAGCTTGGGCCGTGGATGCAGGTTAGACAGCAGGATTCGCATAGCACACTGGGAGGTAGATTCAGGAGAAACAGTAGCATTTGCCAAGCACTACTTTAAGGACAGTGTGCTAGTGAACGGGGTGGACACCCCTGCTCTTAGGGATAGTGTGGCCAGCAGAACTGTGGCAGATTTCACATTGGTAAACCACGAAGAGCTTGCCAGAGCTCCCTTGATGCCCACCAAGGTAGCTGATGGCCCCCTCTCAAGTTCCCAGTAATGCATGTGACTCTGACCCTGAATGTAAGGATTCCTGTGAGTGTACAGAGGCAAGTCCCAGGAAAGGTTCTGCTGGGGAATGACCTCAGAGACTTAGGTCTTGTTGGGGACAGAGCAGAACAACAACGAACAAGGTTACAAATAAGAGCTACCCAAGGCTGAGCAAAAGCTAAAGGGGAAACTCAAGGCTAATGGAGTAAAGAAGCTCAGAAGAAGGGAAAGAAAACATTCCACCTAATTCACCTGTCACTGAGGTGGAGGTAGTTGTCCAGGCACCTGAACCTAACCTAATGAGGAAGAGGCTCTGCCTGAAATTCTCAACCCCCATAACCATCCTGAACCCCAAAGTCTGTTGGTTGAAGTTGGTCCTGATAGGGATGAGTTTAGTAAGGGCCAACAAGAGTGCCCATCTTTAGAAGGCCTAAGGAGACAGGCCTGTGTCCAGCTTGAGGGTGAACCTCCTGGGAAACATGGGTTTTATTGGGAAGGTGGGCTCCTGTACATTGAGCCCACTGAGTCTACTGAAGGTGACCATAGGAGGTTGGTGGCCCCCCTTCAAGTAAGACCCTTCCTCCTACAACTGGTGCATGATGTCCCCCTTGCTGGTCACCTTGGGATCAAGAGAACCAAGCAAAGGTTATCCATGCAGTTTTACTGGCCCGAGATGGGGGTCCATGTAGAAGGCCATTGGAGGAGTTGATCCCTACCCTTTAAGAGGGTAGGGATCAACATTGTTGGTCCCATTGACCCTCAGACATATTCTGGAAACAGGTTTATTTTGGTGTTGGTGGACCATGCCATCAGATATCCTGAGGCCATCCCACTGAAGAAAGTGACTGCCAAGTCAGTTGCTAAAGCTTTACTTGGAATCTTTACTAGGGTTGATTACCCTGAAGAAGTCGTGTCTCACAGATACAAGCTGTAACGCTTACCTGGGACTCCGCAGGAGCGTAACGTCTTCTCAGCCAGAGGATCTGTTATTTGAGCACTTTTCGGACTTTTCTTCTGTGAAAATGACAATAACAATAGAACTACTGTAATTTCTATTTTGCTGGGAAATAAACTGTATAGCAGTGCGCCTTTGATATTCCCTCCCTTCTCACCTGTGTTTATGTATTGTGGAGCTCTCCATCCTCTATTCTAAAAGGGCGCGTTGGTTTGAAAACTTTTAACTTGCAAGGCTGATTAAATGATTCTTGTCAAAATAATGTCCTTGCTTTTCTAGAGTTATCTTGGGTAGGTATTTGGTGAAAAAGATTATAGTTCGTTAGATTCTGAGCACTCCCTATGTTGGAGAGATCTCTCTTTTTAATATTTTCCCTTTTATTTGGCAGGTTCTTGGTTCTCTGAAAAGGTTAAATACTGCGGAATGGCTGCGACTATACTCGGTTTGAGGAAATGTTTAACAAACGTACATTCATCTTAACGGAGTAATTGAAGCCTTCAGAGACGAGCGCGGTAATAACTAAGCAAAGAAAACTTGCTGGAACTTCAGGTAAGCAACGTATGTAAAACTTCTTTCTTATTTCTATAAGTTCATTCTTTAATGAAAATACCTTTTGTTTCGCAGGTTTTCAGAAAGCTGTAGATGAAATACCTTCGGACGATGCAGAGTCTGCTGAGGAAACTTCTGAATGAAGGCACTGCGACCGTGAACAAAGACTGCTGTGAAGAAGATGCTGCGGCTGTGAAAGAACTTCTGACAGAAGATGCAGAGACTACGAAATAAAAAGCTGACTGAAGAAACACTTCGGAATTACTTCGGTTCGGTAAGTCTTTTCAAAAACAATGGCATTCTGTAGATTTTCTGTGGAAACTAATGTCTCTGAACTTTCTTTTCTTTGACAGATTCTGTCAGGAGATCGTAGGTAGCGTCACCCGCTGTCAGCAGAAAGGCATGAAGCGAGTGCTCCAGCAGAGGCAGGGCTTAAGTAGCTCCCTCTGCAATAGGTGTATGTGCTGTAAGTTAACAACTGTCAAGGGTCTCGCAGGTTCCTGGTGCAGGAGTGGAAATAACTAACCACCCCCGCAATGGTCTTGATGCCTGCAAGTCAGTGCTTACACAGGCTATCGCGACCAGAGCAGGGAAAGAGGGTTGTGATTGCTGCACATGTTTTATCTTCTATTCCTCAAGGCAGCTTCCATGGAGCCTCCTGGCTGGCTCACAACATTACCACTTTATGCCCCCACACAGTTCTGCAATTATGTTACAATTCACATAACACTGGGCACCAAAACACAAGTTGTCAGTTGGCCTGTCATTGACACTAACTAAGAGCTACACATGCACACTTAACTTTTGAAATGTCCAAGTCTGGTCACAGGGTCCTTAGTGTCCCCAGTCGAAGCTGCCAGTCTCTGGCACCGTCTTGGAGGTGGTCCAGGCAGGGTTCATGCTACAAGGAAAGAACACAGTGTTATTGCCTGTATTGTAGTATCACACCGTCATTCTCTTCCCACACAACACACGTGCATTCATACACACAGTTCCAATGGTGTGCGGCACCACACATGGTCTCCGCACACTGTCCTCACTAAATGACCCCCAAGGCTAGGTTTCCCAAAGTGCTAGCACGAGCATCGCCGTGCGTGGCATGCAGCTCCTAAGATTCTCTTTCGTTCCGCAGTGTCGGAGATATGCTCCCCGTGACACGAGGCATGTGTCTTTACTCGATCTCCCTGAAATATTCCACCTTAGAACCTCGAGTAGCAACATAACAGGCGTCGGTTAAAAATGCGGCTGCTTATCTCTTAATGTAGGCGCAGGGGCGATTTAGTATGGGCGGGTGACAGTGCCCCCTGCGCTTCCCCGACTTCCACTGCAACGCTTCCCACGTCGTTAGATTTAGCCTCCCCGCTCCCTCTGCAGGACGTCCCCAACTTATCTTGCAATGGGCAAGGGGCCGGATCTTTGATCTGGTGGGGCCGCGCACCTCGGGTGAAGTTTTCACCTGAGCTCCTCTACGTGCGTCCTCCTCCATTGAGTTCTCGAGCACAAGCTCCATGCTTGTTAGCTCGCGCATGCGCGATGACTCACGCCAAACCAATCTGCTTCCTGATTGGCCACCTGTGTCCCCAGCATGCTGGGTAATGTAGTCTTTTAGCGCTTGGTGCCTACAGAGAGGGCAAAGTAGCCTCCGATAAGGCAGTATACTCTTCTTGGTGGTTTTCAAGGATCCAGCAGTGTTTTTTAAAGGGACACACTGTACAGTACCGACACACCCCCCTGTCAAGGCATTGAGTGTATGTTTTCTCTGCAAGTTTGGCCCTTTCTTGGTTCTGCCCCTGATATCACTCCCCCGCCCAACAGAAGGCCGACGGCGGCCGGGGTTTATCTGGATAATTCAGATGAAAGGTGCGTATCAATCTTGGGGCGTGTACGTGGGTGGAAGGCTCCCAGGAGCGATCCTCTGGGCAGTACCCGACCCAATCTACCAAGTAAAACACCTGTCCTTTTTTGTCTTTTTTGGAGTTTAAAATAGCCTGAACCTCATACTCAGGTTTCCCTTGGACCATAATGGGTAGTGGCTTTTGGGGGATACTGGTTTTGGGGGCTGGTTTTAATAATGAAGTATGGAAGGTTGGGTGGATTTTCATTTGGGGTGGTAGTTTCAAACGCATGGCCACTGGATTAATTATTTTTTCAATGGGAAACAGACCCAAATAGCGTGGTTGTAACTGACGGGGTCCGTGCAATGATATATTCCGGTTGGATAACCACACTAGGTCTCCTACCTGATATGGGGGACTACCTCGACAGTGTTTGTCGGCATAATTTTTATAGGTACTTTTGGATCGAACAAGATTATCCTGCACCTCTTTCCATACCTGCTCGATGCTTTTTCGTTGCCCTGTCAATGTTGGGAGGGTGGTTGTGGAAGGTGTAATTGGGACTGGGAGTATCCTGGGGTGATGGTTATGAAGACAATAAAAAGGTGATTGTTTGGTTGATGCTTGGCTTGCGTTGTTATATGCCAGCTCAGCCAACCACACATGTTGCACCCAGGACGATTCCCTGCTGGTGATAAAACAACGCAGGTACTGCTCAAGCCCCTGGTTCACCTGTTCCGTTTGGCCATCAGTTTCTGGGTGGTAGCCAGATGTTAGGCCAACGTCCATCCCAATGACCCTGCAGAATTCTCGCCAAAACCGCAAGGTGAATTGTGGCCCTCTATCGGTAATTACTCGGTATGGAAGCCCATGAAGGCGTACCCCGTGTTGGAGGAACAACTCTGCGACCTTGCCAGCTGTCGGTACCCCTATACAGGAAACAAAGCGCGCCATTTTCGAGAAGATGTCCACGATGACCAGTATGGATGTAAACCCTTGTACTGCCGGTAGATCCACTATGAGATCCATAGTGACAGTATGCCATGGCTTGGAAGGAGTGGGTAAAGGATGTAATAATCCAGCGGGTTTACGATGATCAGCCTTATTACGGGCACACACTCCGCATTCACCAACATATTGTTGCACGTCAAGTCCCCAATTGGGCCACCAAAAGTGTTGCGATACCAATTCTTGTGTTTTTGCTCTGCCCGGATATCCTGCCAAAGGTGAGTCATGGCACCAGGATGTGGCCTTTTTCTGGAGTTCTTTCGTAGGCAAGAACAGTTGTTGACCATAGTAAGGTAGCCCAGCAATAACACTATGCTGCGGATCTTGTGTACACCATTGGTGTAAATCCTGCATGGTCAATTCTTTTTGTACAGCTCCAAATAAGTCAGATGTGGCGCCTACAATGCACGTCAACGGAATTATATTTTGAGGTGTATTCTCAGGGTTCTTGATAGCTGGTTCTAGATACTGTGATAGTATGTCGGCTTTCTTGTTTTTGCTTCCTGGCCTTTACGTGATGATAAAATCGAACTCTGCAAATTTTTGGCTGTTCAAATGAATTGCAGATTCCGATGATCAGTTATGACTGTTACTGTGTGGCGAGCGCCCATCAGATAATGGCGCCACTCATCAAATGCGGCTTTAATGGCCATCAACTCTCGATCCGCAATCGTATAGTTTGTTTCTGCTGGAAGTAACTTCCGTGAATAATAGGCCACCGGATGAAGTAGACCAGACTCAGGACTTCTTTGGGACAAGATGGCTCTTAAGGCATAACTAGCAGCGTCCGTCTCAACCACAAATGGTTGAGTTAAGTCAGGATGTCTCAAGATAGGTGCGTCTGTAAAAGCCTTTTTGAGCAATTGAAAGCCTTGCTCTGCGGCTTGATCCCACAGGAAAACACTCCCTTTACGTAGGAGTTTAGTAAAGGGGGTGACTAGTTCCGAGAAATTTTTAATGAAACAACGACAAAAATTTGGCAAACCCAAAAAGGACTGGATTTCCTTTACTGAGGTAGGTGAAGGCCAGTCTAATATAGCCTGCACCTTCTTGCGGTCCATTTGTACCCCGGTTGGTGTTAAATAGTACCCAAGGAACTCCACGGTGGTACGGTGGAACTCGCATTTCTCCAGCTTAGCATAGAGATGATGTACCCGCAGTTTCTTTAACACTGCGCGGACATGATGGACATGTTCTTGGGGATTTTGAGAGTAAATCAGGATGTCGTCAATATAGACGACAACACATATGTCTAGGTACTCTCAAAGGACTTCGTCCAAGAAGTGTTGGAAGGCAGCGGGCGTGTTTCAGAGGCCAAATGGCATAACCTGGTATTCATACAATCCGGATTTTGTATGGAAGGTAGTTTTCCACTCGTCCCCTTCACGCACCCACACTAGATGGTATGCGCCTCGAACATCCAACTTAGTGTAGATGACCGCGTCTCGCACCTGGTCTAACCGGACGGGTATGAGGGGAAGTGGATACTGGTTCTTGATGGTGATCCGATTCACCCCGCGGTAATCAATACAAGTCTGGAGCTCCCCGGACTTCTTGGGGACGAAGAATAAGGGGGAGGAAACCGGTGAATTAGAATGACATATAAAGCCATTCTGCAAGTTAGTAGCAATATATTCACGGAGTTGCTCATTTTCCACCTCGGTCAGGGCATAGATGCGACTGCATGGAAGAACGCTCCAGGTCTATACGGCAGTCGAACGACCTATGCAGTGGTAAAGTCTCGGCTGCCTTTTTGTCGAACACATCAGCAAAGTCTATATATTCTTTGGGTATGTTTGCTGGGCAGTCCTCAGTCACTTGACTTTCTATGGCTCCAATGACACGGGGGGTTACTGTGGGCTTCAGTTTACAATGTTCTTGACAGTAAAGAGAATTCAACTCTACTTGTCCAGAGGTCCATTGGATCCTTGGGTCATGCTTTCGTAACCAGGGTAACCCCAAGATAAACCCAAATTGTGGGGCAGCAATTACATCGAAGGCAATTTCATCTGAATGTGAGTCGCCATACTGCAAGGTCATGAGTTGGGTACTATGGGTTACAGGTCCAGAACAGAGAGAAGTTCCGTCCACTGCCCGTACTAATTCTGGTTTTGACTTAGGTTGAACGGGGATGCCTAGTGAAGCCACATATTTGACATCTACGAAATTCCCCGTTGCCCCCGAATCTACCAGCATAGTGACTGCCTTTTTCTGCCCTGAATACTTCAAGTGACCCAATATCATGACATGAGGGGCATAATTAGAAATGCCAGTAATTGGGGCCCGATTGTCCAAAAAGCACGATCGGCTGACCCCCACTACCGTCGAGCTGACACGTTTCCCTGATTCTTAGGATTCGTGGGACATTCACGAACAAAGTGTCCTGATAACCCACAATATAAACAAACACCTTCTTTCCTCATCCGCTCCTTTCCTTCCTTGGACAAAGGCCCTTTGATGGAACCTATTTGCGTGGGTTCCTCCCCACCTGACTTTTCTACCGACCCTCAGGGCCCCCGTGACTGATCTAAGTGGACCACTGGACGTGTTTCCCCCTTTCTCCTATCACCCCGTCTCCCGGCTTAACGATGATCCAGCCGTAGAGCCAGGTCGATCATGTCTGAACACTCACATGGTTGAGGATCAACTTGAGCAATTAGATCTTTCAATTCGTCCTGCAGCCCCTGGTAGAATAGGGACATTCTCTTCTCCATTGGCCACTCTGCCTCGGCTACCAGGCGGTTGAACTGTGTGACATATGTCACTAGTTCCTTGCTAGCCTGCAGGTTTGGTTAAAAATTGAAGGCGGCACTGAGTGAGAAATGTGGAGAATTTCTGTGTATCCCCAGAGTAACGTTCGGGGGGGCTAGCGGAATTGTGGGCTCCGGGGACACTTGCACTTTAACTGGGGTTGGGCCTGAACCAGGCAAGGGCGCTGTCTGAGCCGCCAGACTGCGGACCTGCGCCAATAGGGTAGCATATTGCTGCCTAGATGCAGCTAGCTCCTGTTGCATGTCCTGAAGGGCTTTTGCAATTTCCTCCATATTGAACTAAAGGACTGGTCACACCCACTCGGGCACCGACATAGTACGTTGGCTTGTGCTTCTGTCAAGGGTCTCGCAGGTTCCTGGCGCAGGAGTGGAAATAACCAACCACCCCCGCAATGGTCTTGATGCCTGCAAGTCAGTGCTTACACAGGCTATCGCGACCAGAGCAGGGAAAGAGGGTTAGGGTCTCGTTGATTGGATAGGAAGGGGGGAATTAGGGTAACAGGGAAAAGGGTTAGGTAGAGGTTATGGACAGGACCGGGGAGATTGGGAAGGGTTGTGATTGCTGCACACGTTTTATCTTATGTTCCTCAAGGCAGCTTCCATGGAGCATCCTGGCTGGCTCACATTACCACTTTATGCCCCCACACAGTTCTGCAATTATGTTACAATTCACATAAAACTGGGCACCAAAACACAAGTTGTCAGTTGGCCTGTCACTGACACTAACTAAGATCTACACATGCACACTTAGCTTTTCAAATGTCCAAGTCTGGTAACAGGGTCCTTAGTGTCCCCTGTCGAAGCTGTCAGTCTCTGGTGCCGTCTTGGAGGTGGTCCAGGCAGGGTTCATGCTACAAGGAAAGAACACAGTGTTATTGCCTGTATTGTAGTTTCACACCGTCATTCTCTTCCCACACAACAAACGTGCATTCATACATGCAGTTCCAATGGTGTGCGGCACCGCACGTGGTCTCCGCACACTGTCCTCACTAAATGACCCCCAAGGCTATGTTTCCCAAAGTGCTAGCACGAGCGTCGCCATGCGTGGCTTGCAGCTGCTAAGATTCTCTTTCATTCCGCGGTGTCGGAGATATGATCCCCGTGACACGCGGCATGCGTCTTTACTCGATCTCCCTGAAATATTCTGCCTTAGAACCTCGAGTAGCAACGTAACAGGCATTGCTTATAAATGCGGCTACTTATCTCTTAATGTAGGTGCAGGGGCGATTTAGTATGAGCGGGTGACAGTGTCCCCTGCGCTTCCCCGGCTCCTACTGCAACGTTTCCCGCGTAATTAGATTTAGCCTCCCCGCTCCCTCTGCAGCGCCTCCCTAACTTATCTTGCAATGGGCGAGGGGCCAGATCTTTGATCTGGTGGGGCCGTGCCCCTCGGGTGAAGTTTTCGCATGAGCTCCTCTGCGTGCGTCCTCCTCCGTTGAG
Organism: Ambystoma mexicanum; assembly: GCF_040938575.1. NCBI lineage: Eukaryota > Metazoa > Chordata > Amphibia > Caudata > Ambystomatidae > Ambystoma > Ambystoma mexicanum. The sequence goes on along the minus strand of NC_090930.1, from coordinate 461,888,732 downwards.
TTCTCGAGCACAAGCCCCGTGCTTGTTAGCTCACGCATGCGCGATGACTCGCGCCACACCCAATCTGCTTCCTGATTGGCCGCCTGTATCCCCAGCATGCTGGGTAATGTAGTCTTTTAGCGCTTGGTGCCTACAAAGAGGGCAAAGTAGCCTCCGATAAGGCAGTTTACTCTTCTTGGTGGTTTTCAAGGATTCAGCAGTGTTTTTAAAAGGAACACAACGTACAGTACCGACACACCCCCCTGTCATGGCATTGATTGTATGTTTTCTCTGCAAGTTTGGCCCTTTCTTGGTTCTGCCCCTGACAACAACGGACTTGGCAGCGGCCATGTTGGGTGTATGAAAACCAATGTAGGCGCTATGTGAGCCTATGAGTGCCATTTGTGCCAGGCTTGTAGCCACTGGTGACCCACTGACTGATGTGAAGTTTCTTGCTTCCCTGGTATGCCTGAATGGGAACTGTGCTCCTTTACTGGGATCATGACAGTCCACCCCCCCAAGACCCCTCCCAAGGATGAACCCTCTGGTACTGGCTTAGTAGGGTGGTTTTGATGAAACTTCTGAAGTAATTTGGGGGCATGAATGTTTGAGCTAGGTTCCCAAGTCCTATCCTGTAGACCAAACCCTTTCCAATCTACCAGGTAGAATCATTTCCATTTGACAATCTTGGAATCTAAAATTTCCGTTACTATGAATTTTGGTACATCTTCTATTATTAGGGGTTTTGGTGGTGGTTGTAATCTGTTCCCTGGACTCAGTGGTTTTATCAAAGAAACATGGAATACTGGATGGATTTGCATGTGGGATGGCAATTTTAATCTTACTGCTGCAGGTTTGACAATGGTCTCCACCGAAAATGGACCCAGAAACCTAGATTGGAATTTACGTGGGCCTTTGAGTGCCATGTATTTAGAAGACAACCATACCTTGCCTCCCACCTTATACTCTGGAGGTTTTCTTCAAAGTCTATCGGTGAATTTCTTTTGGTTCTCCTTTGCTGCAGCCAAATGTTGTAGAACCTCTTCTTGCACTCTGGTAATGTTATCATGAAGACTCGGTATGGCTGGCATCTCTAAAGATTCTGTGGGATCAAAGGTGGAGGTTCGAGGATGTAAACCATTCTGTATGTAGAAGAGTATAGCCCGTGGAAGTGTGTTCGGAGTTATTATAAGCATACTCTGAGATCCAAAGGACATCCACCCAAGAACAATCGATCTGTTGGAGAAGACATCAAAGGTATTGTTCGAGAGTCTAATTGGTTCTTTATGCTTGACCGTCAGTCTGTGGATGGTGACTCGTAGATAGACGTACTTCAATTTTAGACAACTCATTAAAAAAATTCCAGAATTGGGATACAAATTGGCTCCCTCTATCAGAGATCACAGTAGATGGAAATCCATGAAGACGTACAATTTTTTGCAGGAATACCTTTTCTAAGACTGAGGAAGTAGAAAGCCCTTTAAGGGCAATGAAATGTACCATCTTGGAAAATAAGTCCACCACGACTACAATTGTGTTATACCCCAAACAAGGAAGTAGCTCCGTAATAAAGTCCATAGAAATGGTATGCCATGGCGCTGTTGGGACGGGTAACGGTTGAAGCAGTCCTGCTGGTTTCTGCTTTGAGCTTTTATTCTGAGCACAAATACCACAAGTTTGAACGTAATCTATGATCTCCTTGCGCCATGTTGGCCACCAGAAATGCCTCTTGATTTTGGCTGTGATCTTAGCGATTCCAGGGTGGCCTTCCAATGTGGCTCCATTGGTAATCTGCCATAACTTTCTTTTGTAATTCCTGATGGGGTAGGTACAGCCGGCTCTGGAAATAAGGTAGACCTTCTTGAAGACAAGACTTAGGTCCTCTTGACTCCCAAGCCTCTAATTCTGAAGTGGACATGTTAAGTAGATTGTGTGCCTTCAAGTCTTCTTCTGAGGATCCAGTAACTCCCAGTACCTTCTCTTCAGGAATTATGTTTACAGGCTCTGCTGTGCTTTGAATCTCTTCTCTTTCTCCAATCCTTGACAAGGCATCCACTTTGCCACTACGTACCCCTGGCGATAAGTGATGACAAAGTCGTATTCCACGAAAAATAACGCCCAACAGAGTTGTCAGGATGACTGAGCTTTGGTGCTGCGTAAATATTGCAGGTTTCGGTTATCTGTGAAAACTGTAACAGTATACAGGCCCCTAACAAATGGTGTCTCCACTCTTTGAACGTGTGTTTGATTGCTAGTAATTCCTTGTCTGTGATGCTGTAGTTTAATTCGGCTGTTGAGAACTTCTTGGACCAGAAGGCCACTGGATGCAGTTGTCCGGTTTGGTTATCTTTCTGGGATAGTACTGCTCCCATTGTTGCACTGGACGCATCAGTTTCCACTACAAATGGTAGCTCGGGTTGCGGGTGTCTCAAAATGGGAGCAGTGGTACATTTTTTATTTTATGCCTGGAAAGCCTCTTCTGCTTCCTTGGTCCAGGAGAACATCTTGTGCTTTTGCAGCAACAAAGTTATTGGGTGGACCAGTTGCGAAAATCCTGCAACAAAGCGTCTGTAGAAATTTGCAAATCCTAAAAAACTTTGAACTTCTTTCACTGATGTTGGGGAAGGCCAATTTAGAACTGCGTCAAACTTTTCGATTATCCATCTGGATCCCCATAGGCGACAAGACGAATCCTAGGAACTCCTCTGTGGTTGCATGAAAGGAGCATTTTTCTAGTTTAACAAAGAGCTTGTGTTGTCGCAGTTTCTGGAGTACTGCTCTTACATGGGTTATGTGAGAATGTCGTCAAGGTACACTATGGTGCAGACATCTAGCAATTCACATAAAACATTGTTCATAAAATTCTGGAACGCTGCTGGGGAGTTGCATAAACCAAAGGGCATGAATTGGTATTTGTACAATCTGTATTTTGTGCGGAAAGCAGTCTTCCATTCATCTCATTCTTTGATTCTCACTAATTGGTAAGCTCCTCTAAGGTCTAGTTTAGTAAACATCTTGACATCCTTAACTTGATCCATTAACACTGGAGTGAGCGGAAGGGGGTACCGGTTCTTGACTGTGATCTGGTTGAGGGCACGGTAGTTTATGCAAGTATGAAGGTCCCCTTCTTTCTTGGGTACGAAAAACAGAGGAGATGCCATGGGTCACTTAGAGTGCCGAAAGAACCCATTGGCTAGGTAATTATCTAAACAGGTCTTCAAGTGAATATTTTCTTGTTCAGTTAGGGCATAAATTCTGCCGCATGGGGGTTTTGAGCCAGGGATCAAATCGATTTGGCAATCATATGGCCGATGAGGTGACAGCACGTTAGCCTGTTCTTCTACGAATACTTCTTGAAAGTCTCAATACTCCGGTGGAAGGGTTCCTATCAACCCAATGGTGGGTTTTTCACATGAAATCTCTGGAAACCCTTTCTTCAGGGTTCCGCCTTGAACATAGCAGGAAGTTCTGCATTCCTCTGTAAAAACTATGGTTTTGGCACGCCAATCAATCTGTGGATTATGTTTCTCTTGCCATGGAATTTCTAAAATCACTTTAAACTGTGGAGCACTAATTTGGTCAAACGATATCTTTTCCTGATGTCCTTCCAGGAAAAGCAAGGTGCAAACTTCAGTACACTTCGTCACTGGTCCAGATATTAGTTGAGTTCCATCTACTGTGGTGACACTTTCTACCACAGCCTTTGGATGTATAACAATACCCACCTTGCCTGTTAGTTCGTAATCCATGTAGTTCCCAATTGCACCACTGTCCACATATGCTTCCAGAGCATACATCTTGAAAGGTTGAAGGTCACTACTTAGGATGACTGGAACAACGAGATGAGAGATCTGAATTTCCTTCTTTTGGCTCGACAAATCGACTTCTACACTTGTCGGGTGTTGGAGTTTTCCGCATGTTCATTTTCTGTGATGTTTCTGTCCACCTTGTCTACTGCTCCAACTGGTTTCCATGGTAGTTTCACTGGACAGTTTTGGAATTAATGACCCGGTGAACCACAATAGAGATATAAGTTCTGCTGTCTTCTCTTGTCTCGTTCTTCCTTAGATATGGGACTTCAAACACCTCCTAACTTCATGGGCTCAGGATGACTTTCAGTCACTTGACGAGTTCCGGATTCTTTTGAACGAACATAAAATGATTTCGCCTCTGATCTGGACCAATCAGAGCGCTGGTTCTGCAATCGGAGATCCAGCTGCATGGTCAGGTCTATGAATTTGGCACAAGCTGTAGGAGGATTCACTACTTGCGCTAAAATATCCTTGAGTTCTCCTCTTAATCCCTGATGATAGAGTGTGGTTCTCTTCTCCTCAGGCCAATTGGTTTCTGCTACTAATCGATTGAAAGAGGCTATATAAGCCAACAATTCTTGGTTACTTTGGCGTAAAGAGAGCAGCTCATTATCTAAGGACTGACCCTGAGCAGGATGAGCAAAAGGTTTCTCTAACTCATGCCGAAAACCAGGAAAATTCCTCAGTAATGGATCATCTCGATTCACTAAGGGTATGGACCAGTCCGCAGCATGTCCCCCCAACAATGACAACACAAATGCCACTTGGTTCATAAAAACTTGAAAACGCTGTGGGTTTCCTGTAAATCTCTCTGGGGCTGCTAGGGGAATATTCCCAGGTAAAACTACTTGTAGAGGAGGACTGGGAGTGGAAATTTGACCCTGTGAAACCCCACTAGGAAGTGGTGCTTGTCCTGCTTGGGACTGTAGCAATTGGCAACCCAATTCCTCAGTATGCTCTCTGTTAACCACCAACTCTCTCCTAAGAGAGTTGGTTTCAGACCTAGCTGCATGGACTTCTGCCCTTAACTTTCCCAAAAGTTGGGAAAAATTATCAATTCCTGTGTCCTCCATTACGCTCAGGTGGAGTATTTTAAGTACTGGCTTTGCGTTCTATAACGCTTACCTGGGACTCTGTGGAAGCATAATGTCTTCTCAGCCAGAGGATCTGTTATTTTGGAACTTTTTGGACTCTTTTTCTGTGAAAACGAAACGACAATAATAACAATAGAACTACTATAATTTCTATTTTGCTGGGAAAAAACTGTATAGCAGTGCGCCTTTGATATGCCCTCCCTTCTCACCTGTGTTTATGTATTGTGGAGCTCTGCATCCTGTATTCTACAGGGGCACGTTGGTTTGAAAACGTTTAACTTGCAAGGCTGTGGTGATTAAATGATTCTTGTCAGAATAATGTCCTTGCTTTTCTAGAGTTATCTTGGGTAGGTATTTGGTGAAAAAGATTATAGTTCGTCAGATTCTGAGCAGTCCCTACGTTGGAGAGATCTCTCTTTTTAATATTTTCCCTTTCATTTTGCAGGTTCTTGGTTCTCTTAAAAGGTTAAATGCTGCGGAATGGCTACGACTATATTCGGTTTGAGTAAACATTTAACAAACGTACGTTTGTCTTAACTGAGTAATTGCAGCCCTCAGAGACGAGCGCGGTCAGCGAAGAAAACTTGCTTGAACTTCAGGTAAGCAATGTATGTAAAACTTCTTCTTTTTAACTTCTATAAGTTCATTCATTAATGAAAATACCTTTTGTTTTGCAGGTTTTCAGAAAGCTGTAGATGAAATACCTTCGGACGATGCAGAGTCTGCTGAGGAAACTTCTGAATGAAGGCACTGCAACTGCGAACAAAGATTGCTGTAAAGAAGATGCTGCGGCTGTGAAGGACCTTCTGACACAAGATGCGGAGACTACAAAATAAACAGCTGACTGAAGAAACACTTCGGAATTACTTTGGCTCGGTAAGTCTTTTAAAAAACAATCAAATTCTGTTGATTTTCTGTGGAAACTAATGTCTCTGAACTTTCTTTTCTTTGACAGGTTCTGTCAGGAGATCGTCGGTAGCGTTACCCGCTGTCAGCAGTGAAGACGCAAAGCGAGCGCTCCAGCGGCGGTGGGGCTTAAGTAGCTCCCTCTGCAATAGGTGTAGTATGTGCTGTAAGTTAACAATGGACTTGGCGGCAGCCACGTTGGATGTATGAAAACCAATGTAAGCGCTATGTGAGCCTATGGGTGCCATTTGTGCCAGGCTTGTAGCCACTGTTGACCCACTGACTGATGTTAAGTGTCTTGCTCCCCTGGTATGCCTAATTGGGAACTGTGCTCCTTTACTGGGTTCATGACACAAGTCATGTGTAAAGAGTGTGGGGTCCCATAAATTTTACTCTGCTTACCATTCACAAACGAATGGCTTAGTTGAGAGGTTTAATAGAACTCTCAAGAGCATGATTGGGGCTCTGGAAGAACCCCAAAGGAGAAAGTGGGATCTCCTGTTAACATGCTTACTCTTTGGTTGCAGAGAGGTACCTCAATAGGGTGTTGGTTTCAGTCCCTTTGAGCTTCTTTTTTGTCACCATGTGAGGGGACCACTGGCAACAGTCAAGGCAGGGTGGGAGCTCCCTACTCCTCCAGTCACTACCAATGTAGTGGATTATGCTAGGTTTAAGGAAGAGAATGGTCCTCCTGATGGGGAAGGCCAGTGAAAAGCTAAATGCTGGTCAAGCATTGGTCAAATATTGGTATGACCAGAAGGCTTCTCTTGTTCACTTTACTCCAGGCCAAGATGTCCTCATCATGAATCCTATCAGGCCAAGAGCCCTCTGGGATAAGTGGTCAGGCCCTTACACAGTTGTGGAGCAGCTGGGTGAGGTACAATATTTAGAGGACCTTAGGAGGCCTGGTCAAGCCCCAAAGTGTTCCACATAAATAGACTGAAGGCTTTCATCCCTGGGGTTGAAATAACCGCACTACTTCTGGCATCAGACAGAGAAGAGGAGGAATCAGAACCGCTTCCTGACTTATTTCAGGGTAGTCCTTCAGATGGATCCATTGAGGGTGTCAAAGTGGTCCCTCACCTGAATCCTAACCAACAAGAGGATGTACAAACTTTGTTTAGGCAGTTCTCTCTCTTGTTCTCACTGACTCAAGGTTTGACACCTTGATGCAAGTATGACATTGACACTGGATAGTGTACCTACCAAAGGTTGGGGTTACAGGATGTTGGATAAAGTGAGATCCTACATCAAAACAGAGGTCAACAAGATGTTGGATCTTGGGGTGATTGAGCCCTCTATTAGTCCATGGTCCAGTCCTGTGGTTCTGGTACCGAAGGCAGGTACTTCTGAATTGAGGTTCTGTGTGGATTACAGGGCTCTGCAAGCTGTCACCAGGACAGATGTTCACCCTCTTCGAAAAACTGATCAGTGGGTGGACAAGCTGGATGCTTCCAAGTACCAACGCATGTTTGACCTCACTGCAGGGGAATGGCAAATTGCCCTAGCAGAATATTCCAAGGAGAAGACAGCATTCTCAACTCCAGAAGGGCTTCACTAGTTCAGAGTAATACCATTTGGGTTGAAGAGTCCACCTGCCACTTTTCAAAGGCTAGTGATCAATGTTCTAAATGGGTTGGATGAATTCTGCTTAGCATATCTGGACGACATTGCAGTTTCCAGTGCCACTTGGGAAGAGCATGTGAAACACCTGGGAACAGTGTTGCAGGCCCTTCCGAAGGCCCACCAGACCATAAAGGCCAGCAAGTGTGAAATTGGTCAGGGTTCAGTGGTCTACCTTGGGCAGAAGGTTGGTGGAGGGAGGCTACAGCCTCTACCCAGTAAAGTACAAGCAGAACAATACTGTCCTACCCCCACTACCCAAACCCATGTGAGAGCCTTTTTAGGCTTCACTGGGTACTACAGGAATTTCATGGCAGACTATGGGAACATAGCTGTCCCTCTGACTGCCCTCACTACTCCAAAAAAACCCAAGATTTTCTCTTGGTCTTAGGAGTGTCGGAAGGCCTTTCAAGGCTTAATAAACTCCTTGTGACAGGCCCCTGTTGTCAGGGTCCCGGACTACAAAAGTTCTTTTGTTGTGCAGACAGGTGCCTCAGACAATGGGATAGGTGCCGTTCTATCACAGGTATATGAGAAAGGCAAGGAACACCCACATTGATTCATTAGCCACCAGTTTAAGGACAGAAAGCTCAGGTTGTCCACTGTAGAGAAATAATGTTTCTTTGTTGTGTGGGCCCTAAGGAAGCTGAGGCCCTACTTTTATGGGACCCACTTCACTGTGCAAACTGACCATAAGCCCCTAAAGTGGCTAATGAACATGAAGGAAGAAAATCCAAAGTTGCTCAGGTGGTCCATTAGCCTGCAAGGCTTTGACTTCACCATTGAGTACAGGCCAGGTGTCCAACATAAAAATGCTGATGGGTTGTACAGAATGCTTACCCAACCTGAACAACAGGCCCATCGAGGGGTGGATTAGTTCCCCCTTGTCCTTGATCTGGCGGGGGGAGGGGTCAAGTGTTAGGAAGGATTTTTCGAAGTGCATTTATTCCTTCATATTATAGACCCCCCAAAACTTTTGCTTTTGTATGACTGACTTAATCTGACTTTTTGCAGTGGAGCAAAGCCTTCAGCTGCGCTCCCCTGGGCTTTTGCTAATTTGTTATGGGGAAACGGACATGTCATTCAGGCTGTTAGTACTGGGAAACTATGTTTTTCCATAGTCTTTGACTTTGTTGCCATTTCTTGGTAGCTTATTATCTGTGCGCCAAGTACCTTACTGTACCACCCACAGGGGTCTTTTATTTTATTTTATGGCCCTAGACACCGTCTAAGGATTTGTTGGTGGTTATACACATGTGCCCAGGATAAACTGGTGGCAGCAGTTTACTTTACTGGTATTTTTACTTCTTTTTATTGTACCATATTGCGTTTATCACATGTGGTCCCTGACGGTGGCCAGTGTTGAAAATGGCCATGCCACAAAGTCTTTTGTTCTATCCTTTGGCCATCTTGTCCTTAGCCTTCACCCAGGTCTAGCTGACCTGGAACTTCCTTATTTGGGCATGCAGCCTCCTGCCAAAAAAACAGCATGCTCCGCGGGCTCCTGCATGTCATGTGTGCTAGTGCCCAGGAAGAGGATTGGGACTGTCTGGCTCCAATCCACACTACTGGTGCCAGGATGTCTGGTATGCCTGAATAACTGAGACCGCCTTGGGCCATGATTGGCCCACGCATGGTGTGCATGCAAGAGAACATATCTTCCGTTGGTTATCCCAGATTTGAACGCAAATTGAATCTTGGGTCAGAGAAGGGGCTCTGCATCCATTCCCAGTTGATCTACTGAAGTTCACACCGAACTACAGAAGGAGCCAAGTACCCTGAAATGCTGAAGCAGACCCGTGGATCCGCCAGAGATCCACTGGAAGGTTTGGCACTCTGAGTCTGCTGCTATCCCGTCTGACCCCCAGTTTTGTCATTGATCTTAGAAGGCCTGCAAGGGTGCTTCAACACTTTGGAGTTGTGGGAACAACTACTCTCAGCACATTCTGATTACCCGCCAAAAGAGTCTACTTGGAAGTGTTCCTGGGCTGTCCAGTGAACTGACCAGCTCGACCCCGGAATATCACATAGGAGCGCCGCCGTCCCGAGTTGCGACTCGAGACTTGGGGGAATCGCTAGCTTGGGGTTCTCGGCACTCTCCCTCCAAATTTCATAGTCCTAGCTTCTCTGGGTCACAAACTCGGAGAGCGCACCACGCTGTAAGCCTTTGTGATACCTATGTCACTATGCTGTGGTGGCTGCCACTTTAGGTGCTTTGCCTACCTGCCCCCCCTGTGCTCTGAAGCCTGCTACACCAGACTTTTTTTCCTCTCTTCTTCGTGAGCTGAGAAAAAGGCTACTGTCCTGTCACAGGCGATTGTCTTGTCCCGCAGCCGCTGAAAGCCGGAGCACCGAGAGACTGAAGGGCTCGAGCCTACAAGCGACCTCGACTAAACTGGCAAAGTTTGGTCTGACCTGTGCCATGGGGCGGTGAGTGCTTGCTTCACTTACCAGTGGCCCCTAGCACATCCGATATACCTTTACGCTCAAGAATCCCTTAAAAGATCCTCACTTTGGCTGGGCTAACCTGCGCTTCCTAGCCCTCCTCGAATAGTGGAACTTCATTCATCATCACCTCAAGCCCCTTCCTGAACTGCTACAGCCCCCTAAAGAGGTACCATTTTCGCTCCTGACACACAACCGCGTGTTGTAAACGCACTGCTGTACATTTGAGCGCAAGACTTCCCATATCGTAGGGTTGGACTGCTTAAGTTAGGGTTTGGATTCTGAAGATTGCACAATGCAATAATTGTGTTAACCTCCCTTCTGTTACAGGTTGTGGATGTGCTTTCCCCCATCTTGCATTAAGCTAAAAGCGATTGTATTTATATAACATAGTGATACACTTGTGTGGTAACTGTTTCCCTTTTAATGTGGTTCTTCGTGTTAGATTATAAGGTCTATAATAAATGTATACGTATTTTTGATATACACCTGTCTAAGAGTATTCTGTGGCTTGTTACTGTATGTGCTTATTGTGGGCTTCCGATCACTCTCATCACTCCTGTGACCTAGTCTTAACTGCCCGCCAAGCTACCTTGATTGGTGTGGCTTGTCCAGAAGGTTCCCCTGTTCCACTAAACTAGGGTGGGCTCCTAAACCTCTACCCACCAGGTCAAAGTTTAGAAATCCATCTTAACACCCAGCACTTGCTCACCCCCTCACCCACTTTTTACAGCACCCCTTCCTGCACTTCTCCCACCCCATTGATCCCCCCGCACTTACCACCTTTGTCACTTGCACGGTAGGATTGTCACAAGGCCAATATAAGTTATTGTTGTTTTTGGAGTGTTTTTTTCCTATGCCTCCCGCCCCCCTAAATTTGACTGGTGGCGCCTGGAAACACTTGTGTATAGGCGCCATACAAATGCCCAGTTAAGAAATAAAATGAACAGAGTGGCGATCCTGGGAAGACCAATCAAACGGTACATTTCTATTTCCCTGGGAGGTGGCCCGTCACCAAAGTATCCACTACAAGGATTGAAAAGGTTGTTATCTGGTAGGTGCTGTGTGAATGTCTCCCTTCCCACCAGAAGCAGGGTGTCTCGTGTTTCTTTTGCAATGGTGCTGACCAATGGCAGAATAATAAAGCCCCAGCCGTCAGCACAAACATTTATTTTGAAACTGTTCCTGGGAGGTGTGTGAAGCGGTCTGGCACCAAATGGGGAGGCAATGAATTGGGATACTGTTGATCTGTTTGCTCCAATCACGTTCTACTAACATACGTTTAGCTCTAAGGATATGACGTGGCTTAGCCAATGAGTTTCTTGGGAATGCCGGAAAATACAGACATTTGAGCTACAACTGTTGCTAATGCCTTGACCATTGTAGTACAAAACGAATATTCGCTGTGTGCCCATATGTCAGCTCTCATCAATCAGTTCCTGTCCACTGTTCTGTTTGATTTGTGCTTGCCCAGCTGTAATAAACAGCATACAATCTGGCCCATTCAGTGCTTTTTTTCGGATTAGGATTTTATACGATTGGAATCGGAGGACCCTTACTGTAATGGCATCATACATGGCTGGTTTTAGAGCAAATTCTATAATCCTGGGCCATTTTACAGATTTACGTGCATGCCAAGAGATAGCTTATTCCTGAGAGTTAACCATTGTCGGGCCACCGCCTCCATTCATTTTGTTCCTTAGAATACCTATACTTAATGGCTTATGGTCACTATGAAACCTTTCCAGAATCACAAAATTGCATCCCTTAGCCCAATCTTTACCTGTGATTAAAATATAATCTAAATTCGATATTCCATTACAACCTGCAAAACTACTTTTATCTGTCTGGTCATTTCCAGAGCGGTCATAGCATGCCCTTAAGTTGGAGAATATCCAAGCAGTATCAATTGCTAAACAGTGAACTCTCCTTGCAGGCTTAGCCACCCAAGGGGGTGTATCCCAGGCCAGGGCAATTGTGTCAGTGCTAATGTTTTGAGCTCTCTAGGATATTTCTAGCTTATGTAGACCATGGCTGAGGAGGTTTCTGGTGTCCACTCCTTGCTGGCATCAGGCAGTTGGGACCTGTGCATTGAGATCTTGGAAATTAAATCAGCCCCAGCCCCACCAAACTACAAGACAAGCATAAGTAGATATATACCCAAATCCCAGATCTGGTCCAGTTCGTTGTTATGCCTCATAGAGTAAGTGCAAGGACATGGAATGGAGAAATTGTAGTAATGCATCAATTACTTGTGGTAATCTTCATTGTACCTAGTCCTGCTCTTTCTCGTCCCAGTACTGACACACGCTGTGCCCTCATGTGGGTTGGGGGATTTGTCCCTGGCCCTTAGGTAGGAAGATTGTGGAGGGAGGTTCTTATACCTTCCAGGGTCAAGGAGGCAGGGTGCGACAGAATGGCAATAAAGTGTAGCACTCAGACAAGAGCGCATTATGTGGGAAAAGCCCCATGATGCCAGGACAGGTAAAACTACAGTTTGTGTATGGTGCAGTGTTAGTTTTAAAGACACATTTCAAGCGCATGCATCTTACTGGTACTTTCCTGCATGTGTTTCATTTCCAGTTTCGGCACTGTTGGTAATGTGGGTAACGTTGGTGTGCTCTCGAGGAGAACACACTGTTTCAGATTGAATAGGTCATTATACTGGGTCTCTGTCATGGTCTGCTAGTTCTGAATATTGGAGTGATCCCTAACCTCTAGCATACACTTTTGCAGTGTGTTGATTTTGTTAGAACCAGACGTGACCGACTATGCAGAAGAGGCACACAGATCACTTCAAGAACCAGCTTTGCCAGGTTAGACCGACATGGTTATTGGCGTGTTTGGGACATAGTTTATTTACCGCTAAGGTGGAGGAATTACATGTTTATATACAACAGATGTGTATTCATTTGGTCTGTGTACATGAAGCGTTCACAGACATACTTATCCCTTCTAACTCTACTTCTCTCTCTTTTCTTAACTTTTTTTTTCTCCCCTCCTACATATGTATCCAACGGATCTAATGATATATATATATTGACTTATCATTTGTGTTTATGCACCAATTGTAACTATTGTTTTACGATTGCGCATGTTACAAACGGACACGTCAGATTTCTTTACCATATAATAAACCATGATGGCGGCTGGGTGTTTACCTGCGTACTTTCTACACATATGTCACAATCAGATGCCTATGAGTTTGAATCTCTTAAAAACCATGACAGTGATACCAATTTTTGTTTGTTATATGTACTATTAATTGTTTTGGGTCCTTGTGGCTGGCTGGTGACCTCCAATACTCTATGTTATGTTATGTTATTTTGCATTTATATAGCGCCTTATATACCATTGGTATGGTCTGAAGGCGCTGGTAGGTTGAACTCCCTTGGGAACCGAAGTTCGGGTCAGTAGAGAGAGTAGAGAGAGTCCAAAAAGTGCGTGTGCGCACCAGGTATGTGTGCAGCTGGTGCGGAATTCAAGTGGTAGCTGCTTCTTAGCGGTAGGTGCGGTGGTTAAGAGATCAGGAGTATGTGTTTGCTCTTGCCGGCTTTATCCAGAGCGAGTGTGGTTGCGTTAGGCCTGAGGAGAACGTCTGGCTGGGGGGTGTGAAACCAGCAATGTTTACTTAGAGTGATGTGGAGTGAGCGCGAGATGTAGATATGAGAACAGTTATACCGAATGGTGTCATAGTATCTCTGTGTTCTAGTTGAGTGGTTGTGTAAGGGAGAGAGTAAGCGTGTGGTGTGGTATGATGTATGTTTTTTCAAATGTTCCCTGCATTCCAAAGCATATTATGTTTGTCACGCAGTTCCGTGCGGGCAGGTCCGTTCTATGCATTTTTGTTCATTTCAGGTGTTCAGGATTGTCCTACACATTCATGTCTGCTCGACATATTCATGTACTCTGGTTCACTTTGCGTGCTCAAGTCTGTTCTTCATTCTCCAGTGAGCTTCACGCATGCTCTCATGTGTTCCATATGTATGCACTCCTGTCCTTGCGCATGCACTCCAGTCTACCCCGCGCTTGTACTTTTGACTGGCTACGCGTTCCTCTGCTCTGTATACTCAACCGCTCTGTATACACCTCTGTTCAGTACGCTCATTTGATCTACACACTCATCAGGTCTACCCACTAATACCCTCAACATACTATTCCTCAGCTCCACTCATCCATTCAGCATACTGCTCCGTTCAGAATACTCATCCGCTCTACAAATCCATCTGCTCCATGCGTTCGTCCGCTCCACACAGTCATCTGTTCTGTGCATTCATCCGCTCCACAGACTCATCAGCACCACATACATTCTTCCGCGTCTATATACTCGTCCAGATTAGACACTCATTCAGTCCACAACACTCATCCGGTCCAACCACTCATCGGCACAACATACTACTCGTCGGCTTGACAATACTACTCGTCTGCTCTGCGTGTCCATCCATTCCACACACTCATCTGCTCTATGTATTTGTCCGCTCCACGCATTCATCCGCTTCACACATTCGTCCACTCCACATACACATCCGCTCCATACACTCATCCACACTACACATTCACTTTTTCGCTCTCCACACTCCTCTGCTCTCCACACTCCCCTCCGCTCTCCACACTCATCCGCTTCATCTCACTCATCCGCTTCATCCCACTCACCCGCTCTCCACACTCACCCGCTCTCCACTCACCCGCTCTCCACACTCATCCGCTCTCCACACTCATCCTCTCTCCACACTCATCCGCTCTCAACTCTCATCCGCTCACCCGCTCTCCATGCACATCCGCTCTCCATGCTCATCCGATCTCAGCGCACATTCGAACTTCGCGCTCATCCGCACTCTACGCTCATCCGTTCTCAACGTTCGTCCGTTCTTTACGCTCATCCGTTCTCCACACTCATCCGCACCCCATGCTCATCCGATCCCCATGCTCATCCTCTCTACATGTTCGTTCGCTCTCACACGTTTGTCTGGCCGAATGTTCATCAAGTCTATACGTTTGGCCGTTCAATATAGTTCTTCGCCCTTTTGCGTTTTGTTCGCTTCTCTGTATTTGCGTGCTCGTTAATTCTACACGTATCCATCAACTCAATACACTCGACCGCTCTACACACCCCACCATTCTTCATACTCATTGGCATTATTATGTTCATCTAATTCATCCGGTCACCATACTCATTTGATTTTTCTAGTCGTCTGTTCTTCCACTCATGCCCGCTTCCACTTAGTGTATTCATCTGCTCTATACGCTTCACCCATTCTCACTATTTCATTTATGTCATTCACTGTGTTCCCCCCTCAATCATTATGTCATTTTCATTTGTTCAGTTCTCCAAAGTTTCTCAATGATTTATTCCTATTATCCGTTTCACTGTTTTGATCTACTTTACTCGTTTAGGTCTGTTTGTCTTTCTAGTTTACATTCGAGTTTATTTAGCTGTCATTTCTCACTTCAGGTAGTTTGATGGGTCGGTATTATTGTGATGATGCTAGTTTGGAAGCCGGTTGGTTTTAGGGGAAGAGCCAGGTTTTCAGTAGTTTGCAGAAGGACGTTAAGTCCTCAGTTAGGCGGATGTGGGGTGGGAGCGAGTTCCACAGGGTTGGAGCCAGGGCTGAGAATGATGATCCGCCTAGCCTGACTGAGTTTGTCTTGGGAATTACTAGGAGGCCGGCTGAGCTTGATCTTAGGGTTCGAGTGGGATGATAAGGTATTAGTTTGTCTTGAAGGCATTGAGGTCCAGTTTTATGCAGTGCTCGATGGGAGAGGCATAAGGTTTTGAAAGCCACCCTACGGGCTACTGGAAGCCAGTGCAGTGTCTTAAGGGCTGGGGATACGTGGTCTCTTAGTAGCATTTTGGCCGCCGCGTTTTGTGCTCTTTGGAGTTTATTCAGTTGGTAGGCATGGATTCCGAGGTATAGGGGGTTTCCGTAGTCCAGTCTGGATATAACGATTGATTGGACAGCGGAGACTCTGTTGGGAAATGAGAGGTATGGAAAGATGCGCCTAAGGGTTTTAAGGTGGTAGTGGCAGGACTTTGAGACATTGTTGACTTGGCGCGAGAGTGTTAGGTCGGAGTCCAGGGTGCATCCAAGATTTTTCACTGTGCTGGAGGGTGTCGGTGAGTTGCCCATGGCGGGTGGCCAGGGTAGTGGGTGCGGAAGAAGATCGGAGTTGCCGCAAACCATGATTTCTGTTTTGGAGGGGTTTAACAAGAGGTGGCTTTGGGTCATCCAGCTTTCTATGTTAAGGAGGCAGGATGCCAGGTCGGGTCGGGAGTTGGGTTTTGAGTTCAGGAATTTTAGAATTAGTTGAGTCTCATCGACGTAGTTGTAACATAGGACGTTGTGTGAACGAATTATTGGTGGGAGGGTGATCAGGAGGGCGGATAGACATGCTCCTTGATGGACTCCCGTGTCGACTGGTCGGGCTTGGGAGGTAAAGCTGGAGAGTGTCATTATTTGGTGCCTGTCTTTGAGGAATGAAGCTATCCATTTAAGAGCGGTTTAAGAGCGATTCCTAGGGAGTGGAGGCGGTCTAGGAGGATTGAGTGATTGATCGTGTCAAAGGCAGCGGATAGGTCGAGAAGGATTAGAGCGGCACATCCTGCGGAGTCTGCTGTCATTTTAAGGTTATCCCAGATCGAGGTTAGGGTAGTTTCAGTTCTGTGACGTGTTCTGAAACCTGATTGGGCGGGGTCAAGGAGATTGTTGGCCTCGACAAAGGCATTTAGTTGAGCGTAGGCGGATCAGTCAATGAGTTTGGCAAGGAGTCTGGTGTTTGAGATTGGGCGGTAGTTTTTGGGCTCGAGAGGGTTGAGCGAAGGTTTTTTAATTAGAGGTTTGACGTGTACCGTTTTGAATGCTTTGGGAAAAATACCGGAGGTAAGGGAGGCATTTATGATAGATCTTGCGTGTTCTCCTGCGCAGGTGGAAGCAAACATTTCTTTAAGGGTTGTGGCTGGGCAGGGGTCCAGTGGGGATCCAGATGGTTTGCGGGCAGATAGAAGTTTGAGAAATTGTTCTGGTGATATTGGACTAAAGGATTCGAACGTTGGTTGGGTGGAGGTTGTAGCTGACGGGCTGGCCGGTATGGGTGGAGGATTGTCAATTGGCTGTAAGAGAGCCAGTTTGGTGTTTAGAGTTTTTGTCCTGTCAATAGCTGTGGTGTAAAAGTGGAGGGAGAGCGAGTCACACAGTGATTGTGACGGGGTCGGGACGGTTGTATTACAAGCTGGATTGGTGAATTCGGAGATGATTTTGTGGAGTTCTTTGCTTGGGTTTTTGCAGTTTAGGATTCGGGTGTTGTAGTGGGCTTTTTTAGCTTTCCGGATTTCGGTCTTGTACCGGTACAAGTGTCGGGCCAAGGAGGTCCTACTCTTGTGGGTTTTCTCTTTCTGCCAATTGCGTTCTAGGTATTTGTAGTGTCGTTTAGTGGTCTTCAGCTCAGGAGTGAACCATCTGGGGAAAGGGCCACGGCGGGTTGATGGTTTGCACGGGGGGGTGAGTCGCATCAGAGATGCGTTGAGCCATGTGTCAAAGGCCTCAGGTGTTAGTTGGTTGTTGGGACGGCAGGTAGGTGGTGGAGACTGGAGGAGTGCCTCGGCTAGGTCCGGGGTGATTATTAGTTTTTTCCAGCATTTGCATAGGTTCGGAGGTTCAGATGCGAGTACGGGAAGGGGGCCGGGTGAGGGGATTGCGAACGAGAGAATGAAGTGATCGGACCAGATGATAGGGGTGGGGGGCTTTAAATGGATCAGGGTGTTGGAGCTGAGTCGGGCCGTTTATGTGGGGTTGGAGATTAATTGCATCTAGACCGTCAATCAGGGCATGTGTCGTAGGGTTGGTGGGGATGTCGAGCCATATGTTGAATTCTCCAAGAAGGGTGAGGTTGGGATGGTTTATTTGGAGGGTGGCAATAGAGACGCAGAGGTTGTTTGCGAAATGTCTATCATAGCCAGGGGGGCCTGTAGATTATTAGGAAGGTGAGTGAGAGCAACGGGTAGAGGGATAGTTTGACGAGGAGGGATTCGCAGGATGGAATGGAGGGTTGGTTGTCCATGATTGAGGCGCGGAAGAGAGATTTGAAGAGGAATGCTACCCCCCCTCCTCTGGACAGACGGTTCAGTGGGATGAGGCAGTAGTCAGGTGGAAAGGCTTCATTTGCGATTGGGCTGAAGTCATCAGAGAACCAGATTTCAGTGATGAAAACTAGGTCTGGTTTGACAGAGGTGAGGAGGTCAAAGATGCAATGTCTGTTTTTTGCTACAGAACGAGCATTAAATAGGATACAGTTCACATCGGCAGGGAAGGTTGGTTTTGGTGCTGGAGCGGCATTGGGTGGTGGGGGAGAGAGTGGAGGGAGAGGGGTAAGGTTGGTGATGCTAGGGAAAAGTGGGCAAGCCGAAAGTTTTGCAGGCTTCGGGCGGGGTTGGGTGGCTGTGAGTGATAGGGTGATCGGGCTTGGGGTGGGGGAATTGAGGGGTGGGCGGTTGGGAGTTTCAGTTGTAGTTGAGGAGAAATCGAGGGAGAGGGGTTTTAGGAAGGGAGAGGCCACGGGGGAGGGGGAGATTGTGGGAGAGAGGTGGTGGGTCGAGACAAGGGAGGCGACGAGAGCAGAGAGGTTGAGGGGGACCAGAAACGTTTCCTCTTTAGTTTCTTTGCTGCGACTGGTGTGAGAGAGAGGGTAGGTGGGTCAGAGGGGGAGAGGGAGGCAGCTTTGGTTCTCGCTAGGGCTAGGCGCGCGGTTTTTAGGGAGGGGAAGTGGTGCGGTCGGGGGGGAAGGTGGCAGGGGTATGATGGCAAGGCGGGGGGTGGGTGATTGCAGGGTGGGGTGTGATAGTGAGGGGAGCGGGCATGGGCAGTGCAGGTCGGCGGTGTGGTTCAGGGGATGAGTGGTCTTGGGGTGAGTTGCATGCCATCGTGCCCCCCTGGCTTGGTGTTTGGAGAGGGTAATGACAGGGATTGTGGAGGAGGGTGGGTTGTTTTGGGAGGGGGGGGCGGGAAAGAAGGCAGATCGGAGAGTGGGGGAGGTCCACGGGAGTCGTTTCTGACAGGCACTGGTGGAGTTGGTGCGCTCATGGTTGGTGTGAGCTTTGGGTTGATTTAGGAGGGTTTTCTGATTGTGGTTCTAAGTTCGGTGACTCACGTTTATAGGCACACTTCCAGGTTCAACTAGTCAAAGATTAATTGGTGCTTCTAAGCAATTGGGTACAGTTCTAACTGCAATTTGGTACGCTTCTAAATGCAGTTGGGTACACTTCTAAATGCAAATGGGTATACTTCTGAGTTGAACAACTTTTCAGAGAGGCTAATGGGCGCAACTTCTAAATGCAATTGGGTATACTTCTGAATTCAACTTTCTCAGGGAGGCTATTGTAACGCTCACCTGATTCTCGCAGAGGCGCCGGTCTTGACTGGGCGACTACCGTATCTTCAAAGGTGATGTGTAGCACCCGGTTGGCTCTTTGGGCTGGACCTCTGTGCACTGTATGCCTGACGTGCAGAGTAAGATGTCTGCAGATAGAAAATATGGGGTTAATGAACTGGGGTTATTGGGGTGTCCCTATCTCTTTCCTCTTCTCCTCTCCTGTGGACCCCCAAAGGTTAACGCTCTCACCTTAGGTAAGTGAATGCCGAGCTCTCCATCTGCCTCGGGGCAGGGTGCTGTAACCAGTTTCTTCACTGGATAGGTAGCGCAGGCCTCTTGACTTCAGAGGACTAGTGTCCGTCGTTGACTGCACGAACGGTAAGTTTCGAGTCATTCAAATGTCTTTAAAGTCTTTAGTAATGATGTCTCTTGTTTTGCAGGGTTCCGGCGATGGCGGATGACGGGCTGAAGTGAGTTGAAGATGGAGCCCGTGTGATGAATAGAAGCGCCTGGAAGCACGTAAGTAAGCGCTTGTTGCCTGCTTCACTATGCGCTCTAACTGTCTTTTTATTTTGCAGGTACGAGTTCGGAGCGGCTGCAGGGTGCCGGAATACCCACTGGATTAGATGTGGAAAGGAGTAATGGCACGTGAGTATTAAAGTTCCCCAATGTCTTTAAACGCACCTTGTTTTGTCTTTCAGATGCCGGAATGCAGTGTGAAGACCTCCGGAGCGCACGAAGAGTAGGTAAGCCTTTGCCTTTCAGATGCCGGAATGCTAGCCTGTTCTTTCTTGTCTTTATAGGTGTTGCTGAAGACTGGATTCAGGATGGTAAGCCTTTGCCTTTCAGATGCCGGAATGCTAACCTGTTCTTTCTTGTCTTTATAGGTGTTGCTGAAGACTGGATTCAGGATGGTAAGCCTTTGCCTTTCAGATGCCGGAATGCTAACCTGTTCTTTCTTGTCTTTATAGGTGTTGCTGAAGACTGGATTCAGGATGGTAAGCCTTTTTCCTTAGGCCCAGGACCGGATGCAGAAGACACGATGAGCATTCTGCTGCAGAGGTTGCAGAATAACGCAAAGCAAGATTCATCCACCGGGTGTGGTTTAAATAGCCTCCTGTAGTGCTTAGGTGTCTCCTTCCACAGCCACGCCTAAGTAAGAAAAGAGTTCCTGGTAAGAAAAGAGTTCCTGCCTTCCAGAAGAGTTCCAGTGTTCTGAATCTAGGGAGTGGCTCCAGCCCCACCCAACAGGAAAAGTAGTTCCAAACAGAAGAGGATCAGAGGCTCAACTGGCAGGCAAGTAAGCAGCATGGTCTGCTGAAGGTAAGTCCACCCAAGCATTATGAGCCCGGCGCTTCCAGCGCTGGGACTGGGCATATTTATGAGCCTGGTGCCACTGGCGCCAGGACTGGGTCCAAAAGGTCCCAATTGGGACTGGTTGGCACTCGGAACCTGTGTTATGGATCTGCTTCCAAGGGAGTTGGGAAAACCCTGACCTTTTGGAAGCAGAGATCATGACAGCTATTGGGCGCAACTTCTAGATGCAATTGGGTACACTTCTAAGTGCAATTGGGTATACTTCTGAGTTCAACTTTCTCAGGGAGGCTATTGGGCACAACTTCTAAATGCAGTTGGGTACACTGCTGAGTTCAGCTTTTCAGAGAGACTGTTGGGTGCAATTTCTAAATGCAATTGGGTACACTTCTAAATTTAACTTTCTCAGAGAGGCAATAGGGCGCAACTTCTAAATGCAATTGGGTACACTTCTAAATTCAACTTTCTCAGAGAGGCTGTTGGGCGCAACTTCTAAATGCAATTGGGTACACTTCTAAATTCAACTTTCTCAGAGAGGCTGTTGGGCGCAGCTTCTAAATGCAATTGGGTACACTTCTAAATGCCATTGGGTACACTTCAAATGCAAGTGGGAACAATTTTAAGAGTTTCAGTTCTAACAATTCAATTCTAACAATTCAACTTTCTCAGAGAGGCTGTTGGGCGCAGCTTCTAAATGCCATTGGGTACACTTCTAAATGCAATTGGGAACAATTCTATATTCAACTTTCACAGAGAGGCTATTGGGCGCAGCTTCTAAATGCAATTGGGTCCACTTCTAAATGCAATTGGGTCCACTTCTAAATTCAACTTTCACAGAAAGGCTATTGGGCGCAGCTTTTAAATGCAATTGGGTATAATTCTAAATGCAAGTGGGAACAATTCTATATTCAACTTTCACAAAGAGGCTATTGGGCGCAGCTTCTAAATGCAATTGGGTTCACTTCTAAATGCCATTGGGTACACTTCTAAATGCAAGTGGGAACAATTCTAAATTCAACTTTCACAGAGAGGCTATTGGGCGCAGCTTCTAAATGCAATTGGGTACACTTGTAAATGCAAGTGGGAGCAATTCTAAATTCAGCTTTCACTGAGAGGCTTTTGGGCGCAGCTTCTAAATGCAATTGGGTACACTTGTAAATGCAAGTGGGAGCAATTCTAAATTCAACTTTCACAGAGAGGCTATTGGGCGCCGCTTCTAAATGCAATTGGGTACACTTCTAAATTCAGCTTTCACAGAGAGGCTATTGGGCGCAGCTTCTAAATGCAATTGGGTACACTTCTAAATGCCATTGGGTACACTTCTAAATGCAAGTGGGAACAATTCTATATTCAACTTTCACAGAGAATTGGGCGCAGCTTCTAAATGCAATTGGGTACACTTCTGAATGCCATTGGGTACACTTCTAAATGCAAGTGGGAACAATTCTAAATTCAACTTTCTCAGAGAGGCTGTTGGGCGCAACTTCTAAATGCAGTTGGGTCCACTTCTAAATTCAACTTACACAGAGAGGCTATTGGGCGCAGCTTCTAAATGCAATTGGGTATAATTCTAAATGCAAGTGGGAACAATTCTAAATTCAACTTTCTCAGAGAGGCTGTTGGGCGCAACTTCTAAATGCAGTTGGGTCCACTTCTAAATTCAACTTTCTCAGAGAGGCTATTGGGCGCAGCTTCTAAATGCAATTGGGTATAATTCTAAATGCAAGTGGGAACAATTCTAAATTCAACTTTCTCAGAGAGGCTTTTGGGCGCAACTTCTAAATGCAGTTGGGTCCACTTCTAAATTCAACTTACACAGAGAGGCTGTTGGGCGCAACTTCTAAATGCAATTGGGTACACTTCTAAATTCAACTTCTCAGAGAGGCTATTGGGCGCAGCTTCTAAATGCAATTGGGTTCACTTCTAAATGCCATTGGGTACACTTCTAAATGAAAGTGGGAACAATTCTAAGAGTTTCAGTTCTAACAATTCAATTCTAACAATTCAACTTTCTCAGAGAGGCTGATGGGCGCAGCTTCTAAATGCAATTGGGTACACTTCTAAATGCAATTGGGTACACTTCTAAATGCAGTTGGGGACACTTCTAAATTCAACTTTCCCAGAGAGGTTTTTAGAGATTCCATCTAAGTGTGACATATGCTAACAATCACTGGTTGACATTATACTGCAGGCCATTGAAAGGTAGGTTAGGGTGGCTGGAGCTTTCTGGAGTAGAGTAATTGCTCTACCCCCCACCCAAGCCAACACTTACGGTTTTGTAGGTGTCTGGTGGCTTCCTTGGCTTCCCCTGCAGACACCTGCTGACACTTCCTGGAGCCGCCTCTGTTGA